>NC_090924.1:601724027-602974027 GCF_040938575.1 Ambystoma mexicanum
TAATGCTAGCTGAGTCTCGGCACCATACGTCAATATGGGCACCACTTTCATTTCATAGAAGTCTAGCACTGGCTTCATTGTAAACTTTCCATATATTTTATTGATTGCCATGGCTTGGTATGCCAGGGATCTGACACGTGCCCTCAGTTCACTCTGCCAAGGCTTATCATCAATACTTGAGCTCACTACCACTCCCAAGTAGACCATGTAGTTTACTTGTGGGAGAGGTACCTTGTTGATTGTCCACTTGAGGGTGGTCTTCTGTCTTCCCCTCAATCTTGTTAAAATCATAATATCTGATTTCCCCTCATTGATTTGCAGTCCATTTCATTGGACTTAATCCTGCAGGTTCGCTAGTAGTCTCTGCAGGTCCACAGGTGTTTAGTCTATGGGACCAAATCGTCTGCGTAAAGAACCCATAAGAAGGCATAAACAGTGCACACTTAGCCTAAGGTCCATTCTCCAGAGGGAGACAAGGTAGGACGCACCGTAGCCTCCATTTGTGAACAAAGCTCTGGTTCGAACCACTTAAGAACTGGGTGCAACCTGCTGTATGAGCTAGCATGACCACTCAAAATTCACACTAAAGCATAAACATAGTGAGCAAATAAAAAAACATCGATGCCTCAGCTTTCTATGCCGCAGTGTGTTGCCTGCCAGCACAGCACAAGATGCCCAAAGCTAGCAATCCATATGATGAGCTATAGTGCTGGTGCTCCAGTATTCCTTCCCCTCAAAATTCAAAGTGGCCAAGCCTCATAGAGGCAGCTCTGTGGAAGGAACCCTTACGTCTCGAAGAAGGAGGTGGGTGTGGTGTGGCTGCTTGGAGAGTTGAGTCTCGTCTGGCCTCTGCACTCACACGCCTATGCAGGGTACATCACAGCAACTAAAAGCAAGGTTATTTTGGGTGTCCTCACAGCTCACCCAGAATGCCATGGTTTTGCAAGAGCCTAAAATAGAAGCAAAGTTATGGTTTTGAAAATCTGGGCAGCCTATATGTAGGATTCCGTGTTTTTAATGTTTATGTTTTGTGAATTTCGGTGCTATTGTCCCATTGTTGCCGGAACAAATGCAAATCTTAGTTCATCTGTGGTTGTCCATTTTCCCTCTCAATTCAAATGCAACCAATAGAGTTCATTTTCTAAAGAAAAATGTTACTTATATTGTTGCATCTTTAACATGCGTATTTCTTTTGGAACAGGAATACCACAGGACATATACACACACATATCTGGGGCAGAAACGTTGTTAGGCACATTAGAGAGAGAGTTTGTGCGACATTAGAAGATAAATTAGAGAGAGAAAGCGAGTCTACATGACATTGGAAGGTAAATTGGAGAGAGAGAATGCGTGACATTAGAAGGTAAATTAGAGAGTGCGGGACAATGCGTGGCATTAAAAGGTATACGAGAGAGAAAATGAATGAGGGGGGAAGATGAGAGAAAAGAGGGTGCAGAGATAGAGAGAAAGTGAAGCTGGAAGAGAACTAGAGGGAGGGATTATGGGAGAGGAAATGGCAGAGCAAGAGACAGGGAGCTCAGTGAGAGAGAGGGGGACTATAGGAGAAAAAGTGGGAGAATGCGAGAGACCGGGAGTACAGGAAAAATAGAGGGAGAGAGAGAAAGAGAAAGAGTGGATTATGGCCAGCGAAAGTCAGAGAGTGTGAGATTGGCAGCACTGGAGAGAGAGAGAGAGAGAGAACGAGAGAGAGAGACACATAAAGAGATGGATGGATTATGAGAGATGGAGAAAGAGAGAGAGAGAGAGAGAGAGAGAGAGAGAGCGAGAGAGAGCGAGAAAGATAGAAAGAGAGGGAGAGAGAGAGTATGTGCAGTGTCGGCCCGCCAATATTGGCCGTAGGAAGACTTGCGCCGCCAGTGCTCATTATTACACCAGCAGTGTAGACACGCTGCCTGACAGGAGAGGTTATTCACAGGAGTAAATACATGCATGTCCATCAACATGCACATTGATCATCCAGGCTGTTAGTATTGAAAAGGTACATTGACGATATTTTCATAATTTGGAAATGCAATATGGATGAATTGGCTAGGTTGTTAGATTGCCTGAACTCAATACATGACTGCATACATTTCACAATGGAAATTGGGTTCACCCAAATTACATTTTCAAGATGTGCAGATGGAAATTGTGGACAACTCGTTGTCCACAAACATGTTCCGAAAACCAACTGATGTGAACAATACTTTACATTACCTGAGCTATCATCCAAGACATTTGAAAGACAATTTACCTTACATGCAGTTTTTGAGATTGAGACTAATAATATCTGACAAAACCACTTATGACAAATTAGTGGAGGGATCTCACCAGAGGGGCTACCCCGCAGAAATAATACTGGCAGCACGTAACAAAGCTAGTGGAAAAGTATGTGAGGACATATTGACCCGCAAGCATAAAAATACAGAAACTCTGTTCTTATACACAATGAAGTACTCTAGCCAGAGCCATCATATAACTAGGCTAATTAAGAAGAACTGGAGACTAATCCAAATGGATTCTCGGTTGAGTAAACTGTTCCACAAACCATCCATGCACGCATATAAGTGAGGGATGAACGTCTAGGACCACTTAGTTAAGGTAGAAATGCAAAAAAGGCAAGGTCAGCCTTTCTTGAATAAATGCAAAAATGGCACGTTCCCATGCTTGAGTTGCAACAATTGCAATAGCATCATGAAAGGCGCTTATGTAAGACACCCCGATGAGGGACCAAGCTGAAACTCTGAGATTTTGCAACATTTGATACCAGTAATATCTACTGGCTAAGCTGCCCATGTGGAATCTTTTACGTGGACCAGACTACCAGGCACGCAAAGGAAAGATGGAATGAGAGCAAAAGTAACATCTGAACACACAATACCAAATAACTGGTAGCTAGACATTTCATCGAGAAAAAAACACGCCTGCGCTGTCTAATACCGGAGGTGGTACGCAGATCCCAGAGAGGGGGTGATTTTACTCGAAATCGGATACAAAGGGAACTAGTGTGTGTTGATAAACTGGATTCCCTACGGCCTGCAGGGATGAATGAAGAGTTTTAACTTGGGGCATTCTTATCAGCAACTATTGAATCAAAAACATGGTTTATTGGCCAAAATGTTACCAGAGGTTGAACACAATGGTGGGATGCCAGAGCATAATCGAGAACTATTGAGACTTGACAATCTCCTTAATGTACACATATGCAGAATGTATGACAGATATGATCTTCTTTGATGTAAACTGTCGAATACACTATACTACATATGACTATGTACATATTTACCATTCAAATGGTCTGTTTAACTAACTTTGCTAAAATAGTCTCACTTGTAGTATTGTTTCATGCCGGATAAGTTACCAGGTGCTCATCCAAATGGGTAGATGCCAAAGTACATTCAAGAACTATTGTGAATTTAGAACTTTCGCAGTGTGTATAGATATACAACATTAGATACATGTGATCTTCCTGGACATATACTGTTTAATATACTATATCCAAAATGACTATGTACATACTTACCACTCGGACTGTCAGTTCAATCAGTTCTGACACAATGATCTAGGGATGATATGTCCTTCAATATTAATTGTTCAAATCATCAAGTATGAGTATATGCATCTACTCTAACACTCGAACACTTGGGCTCTTTTACAGACCCGGACTGGCATCTGCACAGATGAACGATCATCAGGTGTTGTGTACCCAATGATGTCATCACGCAACGGTGTATAGGTATACCAGAGGACCGGGGTTCGTACTACACAACAACCTTTCATCAGAGTATCCAGGGCCCAACAAACCCTACCCTGGCATACAGACGGAGGACTCAGCCAAGAGCAAATTAGAACTGTCCTTTATGTTCCATAAAAGACAGTGATCATACAGGAAATAATTATCCAGCAATCACAGCTCCTGAGATTGTGTCAGGGGCCTTTGTTGGTGTGTGTCGTCACAGTTGGAGCTCATCCCCAAAAACCTAAAGCTAACACTATTGGGTGGCTGGGGTGGTAGTGCCTATAGACGGCTCCTATAGAGGTTAGCTGACTGGCCCTCACATGTCAGGTGGCTTGGCCTGAGCCTTCCCCAAAAACGATCTATTACATTGTTGCAGGGTCGCAGGATTACTATTGGCCCTTGCCCTTTACGTCCACACCTGGATTTGTGTTCCCTGATTGGCTGGAGCGGGTCTCCCCAGGCCTGGGACCCACCTCTGTCCTCAGCACTCTGCATACTTTCTCAAGGTGATGTGAAAGACTATGGGCCTCATTACGGGTCGTGCGGTCCGGAGATAACAGTGGCGGTAAACCCGCTGCCACTGTTAATTCCGGACCGCCCGATCTCGAGTCCTGCAGGCGGGAGGTGGCGTTCCCACAAGGTCTGACCTGGCGGTGCACACCGCCCGCCTGCAGGCGGACGTGGAAACACCAGCACCATTACGGGATGGTGCCGGTGTTTCCACTTCCCCATTCGCATGGGAATGGGGATTTACCGAATTCCGCCTCCGGAATTCCCGGGACACCAGGGTCATAATGCCCTGGTAATTCCAGGAGTCACAGAGACGGAATGGTAATACTAGTCCGGCGGTAACCGAGCCGGAAAAACCAGCTGGTTGCCGCCGGACTCGTAATGAGACCCTATGTGTCCCCATTGTTGCTACTGGTATGACCACTTTGTCTTAGAGAGTGCCTGCAGGGCTGCAACGTTGCAAAAAAACACATGTATCGCTTCTTCAGATTAAGTCTTTCACACAAAACTCTGTGCCACTGTTTGTACAAGAAGACTCTGTTACAGGTTTGTTGGCTTGAAGTTTTTTTGATTTATAGTTTTATAAAGTTAAAAAAGATACAGTTTTTACCTCATTGAATTGCATTTATGTAACAGTCTTTTGATTTGTTTTGTTTTGAATGAAATAGTTATTTCCCTGATTTGAAGAAGGCACAAGAGATGCCGAAACACGTGTCTCACAGAGGGCCAACACTTTATAAAACTATACATTACAAGAACTTCAAGCCAACAAACTTGTAACAGAGTCTTCTTGTACAAAGAGTGGTGCAGAGTTTTGTGTTAAAGACTTAATCTGAATACACCATATGGAGTAGGTGAACTTTTTCTCTGTTTATTTTGCACGCACATACAACACTTTCAAAACCTATTGAATGAAATTGGGCGCAGAGCACACTAAGCTGATATCCCACAACTCCTCTCAACTTAGCATGTATCGGTTCTTGTCTGCTTCGCTGGGAACTGCTCCTCTTCCCACCACAAGTAAATGGCTATTGTTCGGCTTGGCTACACCACGTGCGTTAGGACCGCAGAACTGAGGTTTTTGGTCTGCAATTAGTGAGGATTTATTCTGCTATTTGGCAGGTGGCTCCCTGTCCCTGGAGTTAGGAATGTTCTGCTCATCGCTGACCTTGGCTGCGACCACCAGCCCTGGACAGTGTGCTGCAAAATCTGGTTTCCTTCGCTCCATATTCTTATACGACCCTGTAGTTCCATGTGGTTAGTTGCAATAAACGGCTGCAAGCTTGCTCTGCATCTCATGCTTTCTTGCGTTTCTGTATTTCTGCGTTTTGCTAGTGAGAGATAATAAGAAAAGCTTTCGACAGTATCAGGGTCGGACTGGACCACAAAATTGTCTCGTGGACCAATGAAAAAGTGGCCCACAGTTGCAAATGGCAATTCATTCCTTTTAGTGACAGACTGTTTGAATAGTACCCAAGGGTGAGTTTTTTGATAAAATGTGATTTTAAAGAAAATGTATTCAGTAACACTGGTCAAAACTACTAGCCGCATAGTAAAGTAACTCATCAAACTGGCCCACATTGGGCAAAAAAGTGGCCCACTTTGACCCAGAAAACTGGCCCACTCCAGCACCTTGCGTATTTGGTTCGGCCATGGGCCTGTTGCCCTATAGGCCAGTCTGAGCCTGGACAGTATGTATATGTATCTGTCCTTTATATACAGAAACTGTGTAAGCATGTTCTTTGTGTGTGCACATGTGTATCCGTATACTTTAGTGCATGGGTGCGAGTTTGCTTAATGGCTAAAGTTACTATGACGTGGTGTCTCTAATGATGCCAGCACAGCTGGGTATTTTTCATTAGTCAATCAGGTCCAGTGAGGCACCTGTATCCATGATCAGTGTTGAGGCACCTGTATTTGTGAAGAAGTCAGCAGGATAGGGTTTGAATGGTTGTCTGAGAGAATATCTGTTTGCATATGTAGACATCACTTTCCCTCCTGGGGGCTGGCCAAACAGTGACTGGCATCTTGCATTTCTGGCTCTTCGGGATGTCATGCTTATAGGGGTCAAGAGGGACATTCCAGGGACCCTCTCTTCAATGGATTGATGATGTCATGAAGCACGCTAAATGAATAACGGCCATTTTGGCAGCATGCTTTTTGGCGTTCACAAGCAGAAGCTGTACTAGAAAGTATCACCCTTGAAGGGTAAGTCTATTCTTGGCTCCTTAGGGAATCTGGCATGGAGCACGTTGAGGGCACTAGTGCACCCAGGAGAATCAAGATTTCGCCATCCTTGTTATGCCCTGTTGTTATCACAGTGAAAGCTACATATACTTATTAAACTCTGCTGATTTGGTAATTATGATTCTGGTGCCACTGCTACCCCATTGAGACACTGGCACATAAGAAAGGAGGTAAGACTCCATACTCTGAGACTGTTACTTCTTTAGGCTCTAACACCATTTTCTATAACGTTAGAGAACCAGACTCCTAGATCTTAATTTCTGTTTTTTTGGGCCATAGATTGAAGGAATTGATCCTGTAGAAGAGAGGCGATACCTGGTTATACTTGACACTGGCTTACAACTCAACAATTGAGCAGTTACTCTCCACATTGGAGGTAATGACTGGCTTAACGGTATCTCCGAATCATGTCATAATATATTATAGACAGATGTCTGACTAGCTTGTTTAGTTTCTATCCTAATTCTGCTCATCCTGTACATCTCTTTCCCTACAGTGTGAATTTCATTCTCTGCTGTACACAACAGGTTGAGAACAGACTTGCTTCTATACAAAGAATCCACTAGACAGGGAGCTCTTGCTCGCAACATAATCCAGGCGAATAAGGACTCCTACCCACTGGGGATGTTTAGATAATGTATTTGATGATTTGTTAATTTTTTTGTTTGAGTGACCTACAAGAGCATGTTGTTCTAAAAATAGTCTGTTTACTTTGTGGATCAGGAAGATAGAAAGTTCTGGAATGATGATATAATTATTTATACTGAAGAAGGGGGAATCCCGAAACACGTTCGAGCTCTATTATTGACAACCATTTGTTTAATAAACATAATTCTGTGTTTTTCAAAACTTTTTCACTGGCACTTCATCTGGAATATACTTCTCATATCCTCTTCAAATTCTGGCTGTTTCCAGTATAGTGGTGTGCAGGGGAACGCGAGGGTGCTTAAACCCTAGGACTCTTCTCTGTAGGCCAGTCTATCCACGTAATAACACTTGCCTTTGCTTTACACTTGATGCGCACCATACTGTGCATCAGGGATAAAGAAAAAACGGTAAGTGAAGCGTTATTTCATGGATAAGCTGGCCTACTTTGTAGGCCAGCCTATCCACATGATAAAACATATCTTTGCTTTACCAATGATGCACAATTACTGTCCATCAATGTTAAAGCAAACATGATTTGGCTAGATTGGCCTAAAATCAGGGCCAGCCTTAGTCGTGGGCAACCTAGGCAGTCGCCCAGGGTGCCAAAGTAACATCCTTTACATAGGGTGCCATAGCCTTCGCCACATCAGCAGGATGTGCCTTTAAAAAGCTCCTTTGTGCTGGTGCAGCAATGGCAGTGGCGGTCTCTGTAAAATAAAAGGAGGAGCTTTTCACTTACTTTGGGTGCCAATGCCGCGCCAGCATGGGGGCAGCTTTTCTATTACAAAGGGCGATGCTGCCATGCCATCTCAGGGGCTTTCAAGGGCTCCCCCGAGCTGGCTTGGTGGAGGCGGCCTATTTAAATGAAAAGTGCCCTGCGCTCGCACTGGTGCCAGGTGCTCCAGCAGGGGAGCGTCAAGCTTTTCATTTGAATAGGGCGCCATAGCCAGGCCAGCATGGGGCAGTCTTTGAAAGGCTCCCCCGAGCTGGCATGCTGGTGGCACCCTATTTAAGTGAAAGGTTGCCCCCTCCTGTGATGAAGGGGGGAGCTTTCCACTGAAATAGGGCACTGCTGTCCAAAAATAAAAAAAACTCTGGGCTCCTGCTTCTCCTTGAGGGCCGGAGAAGGGCAGGGCCGAGTGTTGTGGCCAAACCTGGCATTTTGCGTAAAAGCAAATAGCATTTTGGGAACTTATGTTCCCAAAATGCCCTTTACTTTTATGCAAAATGCATGTTTCAAATTTACAATTGTGGGCAGTCTTATCAAGAATGCCCTCCATTTTAAAGTTGAAACATGTCTGTGATAGTGATTCAGCAAGAAATCCGTTTGAGTGAGTAATGGAAGTTAGTAAATTGCAAGACATTAATATACCAATTTGGACATCTTTTGAACAGGATGTGAGGCTGGCTGTTTTGGTATTCATTCTCATGCCAAGTCTTGTGAAGCAGATCTGAGAACTTTCTGGGTCAGCCCCGGTCCTCAGCACAGTAAAGCTTCCTGTGCTGGTCCCAGGGGCTTTTCTTTTACATGGGGCGCCTCCCTGACTTTGCACTCTTGCATAGCAAGCGTTCATTTGTTTGAAGGGTGGCTGCATGATAGTTTTGAAAGCTCGTCATTATTGGGATAGGGTATTGATATTGCCTGGGCAGGCTTTTGTCCTCTGTCATTGTATGTTTGCTGCTGCTGAGATGTTAATGAATGCTTAAATCTAACTAGGGACCCCAAAGTTCAGGCTGCACTCAGTTGGTACTGCGCAAGGATTAAGTTTAAAGGTGGGGTGCAGCGCTGCTACGGATGGCCAGACTAGCCTGAAGTCTGGATAGATCAAGAATAGGTAAAACAAACAGTGTTTAATTAAGAGGGAGTTGCTCATGGCGTAAGGTTTATTTATTTTACTGAAGTCTAACTAGTCTGCTCTCACAGGTGAGAGCTCTAACAGGATCTTGGTAACACCCCATTCCCATCTGAATCCAGGGCTTAGCACTCAGACATCAAGCCAGGGGCCTGTCTTCTTCCTCCAACCTCCTCGAAGTGGGGGCTGGTGACACCCTATTTAAGTGAAAAGACCCCAGCTCCTGTGCTAGCCCCAGGGGTGCTAAATTCAGTTTCACCCGGGGAGGTGCCAGAGCTAAGGCCGCCCCTGCCTACATTTAATGGTCGCTCATGCATTTTGGGCACATGCATTTACACCCCACCAGTTCAGAAATTCACCACCTGCCACTGCAGAGAGAGAGAGAGAGAGAGAGAGAAAGAGAGAGAGAGAGAGATAGAGAGAGAGAGAGAGAGAGAGAGAGGGGGGGTTATGGGAGAGAAAGTGGACGAGTATGAGAGATAACACAGGTGAGAGACAGACAGAGCAAGAGAGAGAGAGAGACAGAGAAAAGGGAGGACAGAAGAAAGAGAAACTGAAAGAGAGAAAGTGAGAGAGTGACAAAGTGGGAGAAAGAAGGCCATCAATGGAGGAGGAGCGAGTAAGCAACAGAGAGAGCAAGGGACAGAGAGCAAGAGACAGATATAGTGTCACATAAAGACCACATTTCGAGTCTCCCGATTTATTTTAAAAAATCACTGTCATTGGGTATTTTTGTCCGGTTAATTGAATTGAACTGAACAAAGACTACACATTCCAGAATGCACATTTTGGTAACACAAAGGTAGGGACGTCATTTGGGAGTTGCAACTACGACCCCTTTGGTCTCCCTTGCTACCCCTACAAAAAAACTTTTTTTTTGTTATTTTATTTTATTGAAGCTCCTGGGCTGTGGCCAGCACCATGTGGCTCTTTCTTTCTGGAGTGATTAGCTTTATTGTTCAGACCTCTATAACAAAAAAAACTGGGGGTTTCACAAGGGTGATACTGAGCAGTGATCCTAAATAAGAAAGAATAGGTATAACAAATAATTTGTCTTTCTGGAATTTTATACAATAATTGCTAAACTCATTAAAGGTTTATTTCAGGCACACTTCAGGGTGTGAGTCACTGATTTAGTCTGTTCTTAAACACCTCAAATTCACAATGCAGACAAAAATGTCCAAAAAGCATTTAGAGTAGAATACGCATCCATTTCGGACCATGTACTTTGCTTTTCACAAGTGTGTGTATGTTTTTTTCTGCCGTTGTCTCTGTTACGATCATCACAAGACATTCCATCTTGGTGTCCTCGGTCACTTGACAAAACATCTTAAAAGCTTGTGTACAGTGTAGAAATGTTTGACCATAGCACATAAAGTGGCCCTTGATTTCGTTGTGCCACAATTAATGCTTTGTTGTAAAGTCTCTATCTTTCCTGGCATGCTGTTCAGGATGTTTGTTTGCATGTATGATGTACCACGTCCCCAGAGTACGGGATGCCGTGTGAGTGTGCTGCTTTCCCTGCGCTACTCTAAATTCTTCAATACACAGTTATGAACCCTACCAATGGTATGTATTTTGCCAACCTCTGAAGCCTGTAAAGTAGATCCATGCAGGCTTGACATGTGGCCAACTAATTGCCCCAGACCTGCAGATTAACTGGCCTGCTGTTAAATCTCAGTTACCAGTTTAATGGTATCCACTACAAAGTGTAATTTGCTCTCTGACTTTAAGAACATTCAGACATGTAATTGCTCATTTTACTATAGCCGGTATGATAGCTAAAGCTGGTATGATATCTCAGTGGGCTAAGCTCTCGCTGCTGTAATATGTGTGTCATCTGCAGGTTGCAGGTATGAATGCCGGCAAGGGAAACTCAGCTGGCTCAGCTGTTTATCCTTCTGAGATAAATGAGTATCAAAACAGGTTGGGTGATATTGCATGTATATGTGTTCTATATTAACTAACGCGCTTAAGCATAAGTGTTAAATAATAATACATCATTATCATTTGGGCTTGGACGTCTGCTTGCATTCATAGTAGTTTGGTAACATGGGCCTTTACACACTGATATTAACGATAGATATCGTGACCCATTATTGTATGAAATGTAGATCATATTACAGTGATATCGTAACCATATTTTTCGTAGTGTACTTAGGAACAATGCTATGTGAGGCCACTTCCAGTTTTGTCAAGGGCTGAAAGGTCGTGTTCCATTGCTTCCCGTGATGACACTTCGGGGTGGGGTCAAATGACATCACTTCCTGTGATGTCAACAGAGGTCAAGTGTCGTGTGATGTCACTTCTGCTGCCCCTGGCATTTTGGTGAAATGACGTCCCTTCACAAAGGCCAGATTTGGGAAAAGGTTCAATTATCTGGTCACCCTCTTTGTGGGAACAAAAAGGGCCACGTCTGATTGGCATTGACCCGCGCCGCTTCTCTAAGAGTAATCGGCGAGTAAAGAACTGCGTCTGAGTGCAAGGAACCCCAAATACGCTATTACAAACCAGTTGTTGGTATTATCCTACTCGATGGTGCTCATTTACTTAACCTCAGGAGCAGACATAGCTGAGTCCACCCACCGGATTGCTAACAGGCACTTGCTTGTTGCACTCAGATTGCCGCCTATCACCACGGGGGGGCTGAAGAGCTACATAAAGTAAATTGGCAGTAAATTGAAGATGCATTAGTAAATGCTCACAAAATACTAATCTGCATGCAAAGTAGCCACAGAGTAAGAAGATTATAAGGGCCATTACATCTGCCAATGCTGAAAAACGAATGCCCACTTTTCTTTTAAATCTCTCCTTAATCCACACTAATCCTTAAAAGAAATATGAAGATTTCTTAAACCATGTTACGTAAGTGCTGTCATTCTGATTTATGCAATTTTGCATTTAAACACAGTAGTTGTGTGTCTCTCATTAATTCAGCACGCAGAGAAAACTGAGAGTACACCTTCAGATCTCTGTAAACCTCTTATGTGTTTAACCAGTGTGATGCCAAGAGATTGAGACACGGGACACAAGCAACTGACGGGTTACTTTCTTATAATCGTTGTATTACAAGGTCTGCAGCTTGGTGGTGATAAATGCGGACTGCATGGGCGAGTTTTGCCTTTGGGATCGAACTGTGCCAATCCCAGTGCTAATTAGTCAAATATTAACACTTATTGGGAGGACTTGGCAGATAATGGGCTTCTTGAACACCCATTCACTTCTCACTGCTGTCTTTTTTTGTTTCTAAGTAGCTAGCCATTATACTTGTATTTGCGCCAAGCAGCAGAGTGTTACAATCTATGTCAGGCACCGCTCCACCACCTCCATCAGGGACATGCGTTAGGGCCTGTCAAATACTTTCCTTTAGCATGCCTCATTGTTCTGATCAGTGCAGCAGTAGACAAGGCTGTGCCTATCTGTTTTCACTGAAATGGAAACATTCAAGTAGATGGTTGTTTGCGCCCATTGTTTTGGATTCCTCAAAAGAATATTACGAGAGCACTAAAATATCGCCATAACCTGTGTATATGTAGTCCGCCCTGCAACCGTTGGCTCCACTAATGTTTTGGACTACAACTCTCATAAGCCGTTGCCAACTCAGTCTATGGTGGTGGATCATGGGATTCCCAGTCCTGAACATGTACAGACCCGTAGTCTAGCTGCTGCTGGCAGGCTCCTTGCTCTGCCTGTCACTACCCCTATTATCCACGTCGGGAAAGTCCTTGTTAAAGAGGATTAATAGCTAGAGACCAGTAGATCATTCCAGCATGTGTTCCAGACCACTGCATTCTCTGGGAAGTGGCACGGCCCAGTAAATAGCCAGGCTTATTAACACAGCTCTAAACAGCGTTCCCTGAATGAACAAAACGTGTGGTGCCTTGATCATCCTAAGAACAGGCAGGGCATGGATTCTCAAAACCTTCTCCTAGGCCACCCGCAACACCGGGTTCACCCACCATGGCCAGTTTAGCCAACTGTAACCAATGCTCTCCCTGATCAAATACAGAATTATCGATGGATAGCTATCAACTACAGACATGTATGCCACAGATCGGTTCAGAGAGCCATCTAACACACAATGGGAGCAAAGCTCAAGTTGTCTATGATGTCACGTGGAATTCTGAGGTGAACGGTATCTTTGAGTTCACAGCTCCCGTCTTTAATTGTAGGCGGTATATGGCCAGACTTTGGTCCCTTTTGTAACCCCTGTGCTGTTCCATTTTAAAAGCACTGCAGGGGTTGGCGAGAGGAGGCCGGAGTGCAGCATTTGCAACATTAAAAAATTCCTACCGCCTGCTTCCCTGCACTTCTTCCCTATCCATCTCCAGCACCCAAAAGGAAGAACTATACCTGGTGTCCTGTCACCCGCACACCTCCCTCATGTGGCCCCTCTCCCGAAACAAATATATACCTATTGTACTGCCAGCCACCCCCACCACCATTTTGGTATCCCACTCATATTTGCCCATCAAATACCAAATACCTGGTGTGTTGCCATCCACCCCACCTAATACGTTGTGTAGGGAGCCTTCGTAGCCCCATCTAGTAAAAGAAAATAGATGTTCTTGCTGGTGCAAAACCATTGGATCCCTAGGGAACATTCCTGTTTTAGCACTTAGAGGCAGCAGTTACGCTTTTTCCAAACAAAGTGCGAAATCAGGATATAAAGACAATTTCTCCTGTTTTTACACTTTGTTTTGCGCTCCGTTTTGCAAATGATTCCAATTACATGAGGGGACGCAACAGCAGGGGTAAGTGCTAACATTGGTGGTCCCCTCCAGGCAAACAGCACTTTTCAGAAATGACACCTGCTGACTTTACACTGTCCCTTCACTCTGTGGCCCCGGGATGCCAGAAATACAAAGGCCAGCACACAAATGAAGTCCGACATAAGGCCCATGTAACCTAAATTATAAAGGAAAGAAAGTGGGCCTAAATCTGAAAATGCTAAGATGTGCGCAATGCCTTTCAGGAAGAAAAGAAAGACATGTGGCAATGATGTTCTGATTCAATCCATGGAGAGCTGCACTTACACATCAGGAAACTGCAATGCACAGTATCTTCAATTGGATACCAGAATTGTGCTCCAAGCAGCTGAAGTGAAATGGAGCATTTCATGTGTATTTAATAAAAGAAGGCCATTTTTGTCTTTCCCTCCAAAGTGACAGTATGCTAAGTGGAATGCCCACTAGACTTTCAAGCTTGCGCATGGTGTTCTCATAGCACATAAGGACAATTTCAAAGTAATATGCATGTATCTTTTAAACTGTGTGCCTTACAAGATATCATTTAAAATGCATTTATGTATGGGTTTACAGGCTGTTTGCTGCAGGATACAAGGACAGTAATTGCTCCAAACTTGAATCTAACCTCCAGGACCTCCCTCTGTTGCCCTGGAGATTCTGGCCTGGTTGTCTTCATCCAGCATTGCCCTTCCTTAAAAATACAAGCAAGAATACCTTTTAGATCAGAAATGTGGTGGAGACCAGATAAAGTCAGGTCTGTTCAGCAGCACTTGTGACCTCCAGGTCACAAGTTCCATAAAAAATCCATTAGTGGCTCTTGTGCTTTGAAAGGTGGGGCGGACCTAAACACAGGCCCGGCTCTGCTGGTCACAGGCTTACCAAGAGAAATGAAACTTAAAAAGGTGGGGGCAAGAGGGAGAGAGACCTGTGAAATTGCAGTTTGCTTAAATGGGGGAAATGCATTTTATCGCATAACATGGGAAGGGTAAATGTTACAGCGTTAATTCCAGGCTTTTATTAAAGGTGACAGTCACACACTTCTAACCATGCTAAAAAATAATTGTGGGATAAACACAAGTAAAGGTATTAATGAAAATGTGATTTGGGCCTTCCTGGGATTTCAAGAGATGCTAACGTTGGTAAATGCATGCCAGTAATAATTAATATGATGACTGTAAAATGGCATATTTTTCACTGATATGGTTCCTAAGTAAATGAAGAGAACTGTATCTCAGCACATGAAGGATGTACAGACTCCAGATAAGCCTTATCTGATTTGCCTTAAAATATAGTTCTCAAAAATGTATACATACATGTAAAGATTTGAAAATTCAGGGTACTTGCCATGTTCAGATATTTTGTGAGTTCAATGCAGACCGAGCCCATCTGTCAAAGTGGGATGATGAAGCTTTCTCCTCCCACAGATATTCCAAAGCACTCCCTCATCCCCTTTTCCTATCAGCACACAGGTGGGAGGTGGGACAGTGATCATCAACCAATCCCTTTCACGAGAATCATGACAAATTCATGATGTAATTCGCCCAATAAATAAGCCAGTTAGCATCAGAGCTGGACGTCTTCCAATAATTCTGAGAGGCGACCTGCTGCTGAAACCTGGCAAATAACATCCCAGCAGAGAGGCCTAATTTTGCATTGGAGACGTAGAAGCGAATTGGGACCCCTTGCAGGACTCAGTGGAGATCCTTGACTGACCCATCGCTGTCCCAGCGGTGCTCTGATGTTCCCTGGTGCCAAGTCCAAGTCCAAGTCTGTAAGTAAAACTACCTCAAATCCATAGATTGTGTAGGCCCTGTATTCTTCCAGCATTGTTTTAGTTATTTCCCCATTGAAAATATCCTGGGTGTTTGTGTAGATCCCTAGCATATTTATCAAAGTAAATCAATTAATTCCCCTATTGAATTCACTGGATCTGTATTGTTGGCATTCAAAAACAACAATCCTTTCCCAGTGTGCTTTGAACTGGCATAGACATAAAAACTGCCAAAAGAATGAACCCCAAACCCTGCTTCCACGTGGGGGTGCATGGTGTAAAAATGAAATTCCCCATTGATCCCCTTCATTTTAAATCAGAAGTGGGAAGCCTAATAGTGCCTGTGCATATGCAAGGTGCTAATAGAAATTGTCCCTGTGTACAGAGAGGTTTTATGGGAGGGTAAAAGGGGCACTTGCCCAGGGCCCCAACTTGGAGGGGGCCCCACAAGGCTGCCTGATCTAAAGAAGTAAGATTCCTTTGTTCACCAGACTTAAATAGCACACATCAGGATATTGCATTGCATGGTGCTGAGGCTCTATACCTATTTCCTGTCTGTTTTGGCAAGTACATTCTGCCTCGATCAATTCACCATGTAATGCTTTCTGTTTTCACTGTGGTATATATAGTTTGTGTGTTCCTTGCGGCACAACTCCTGTAGCATTATTTCCTTCCTGTGGGAATTATGTTGATCATGTGCAATAGCCAAATTTGAAATGCATACTGATAAATTGAGTGCCACCATGGTTCAGAAGTGATCTCAGTGTGTTAAGCACTCATTGCAGTGATATGTGTTCCTATGCAAGATTAGAACGGCACATTCCTGTAAGGCTGGTTGAGCCTTTCCTATGTCTGAAGTTTATAAACTTGCCTGCAAATGTACTTGGTCTTGCAGCACAACAGGTGCTATTATTAGCAATATACCTGCACCAGATAGGGGCTGCTATAAAAACGAACATGGCATCCTTATGGTGAGAGACTAGAACTTGGTTTGTTCAGATGGGGTGTTGTAAAACCTAGGCAATTACCTCCAACGTTGAGCATAAACTGGTAGTCCAAGAGATGAATAAGTATCAGAATTTGGAACCAACGGATTCATGCTTTTATCCTGGCTTTGCCAGCAGACAATACAGTGACCCTGATCAATCATCTTATATCTCGTACGTTATTGTACTGTCTTCTGTGAAGTTTGCCTCCTTGCATGCTGGTGGCATCGTTTAGCCCATTACTTGATCTTTCTTCTTATTTATGTAGGCCATTTGAGTGGAAGGGGTGGTAGACAGAAGGGAGCAGACCAGATGGTGAAAGACTTGCGCAAGCATATTTTAAAGTCTGCTCGTTTGACAAAAAAAACGCTTTGCATTTTTGTAACAGTCAAAGGTTTTTCTGCACATTTATGAATGCCAATTTGACAAGCCAGTGTTTTGGAAGTATGTAAAGCTTTAAAATACAAAAGACCAACCGAGATTAAATCTGTTAAATCACACTGATTGGCATGCTAGTATTTATATACGCCTCTTGATGATGCAGAGAATGAAGCTAGAATCATTCTGTGTTACACCCTTCTATAATATTTTGTTTTTAAAAAATTGTCATGTTTGGTAATGTGCTGTGTATACTTTCCAAGTCAGTTTTATAAAAATGAGATTATTTTAGTTCATGGTAAGAACTTGTAATGAAAGTGTTCACATGCAGCAATTGCAGAGTTGGCACAAATCCCAGATTCACCCCTTGTGTGTGTAATGCTGGGCATCTAATTTAATCTTGTATTGCGTAGTCTCTCGAAATTGCCAGTCCCTAAACCTTTTAAAATTGTCAGCCCTTCAGAGAGATTTCCTTCTTAGGGTATGATCTTCAAAACAGCCTCACTCATGGTTTCACTGGCTATAGAGTTGCTTCCACTATAATAGTGAGCATTGATATATTGCACAACACTGGCACTTTATTCTTTTGGTCTCTAATGGCAACACTATTTGAAAACCATGTCCCACTTATAATCTCAGTATGTCTGCATACTGACACCTTCCTGGTAGCTTCTAATCTGCACCCATTACCCATGCTATGGTATGTGTAGCTTTCTCCTGCATACCAACTGGTGTGCTCTATCCATGCTTGAGCATGTTTTCGTTCTGTGAGGCAGCAAATGTGAGTTATCTGTCTATTCTGGGTTACATGTACCTTTTACATACAGTCCTGCATTAATACTACAGGCTGCATACATTTCTGGATTCTATTGATAAAAAGTCTCCTTTATCTATGCTAGAACAGAAGTAACCTCTTCCTAGACTGATTTTGTTGGCCTTCAAGTGGTGCTTGTTTATCAGTCTGATTAGAGCAAGAATGAAGAGGGTAAGGGGACTTAAAGGGAGTAAACATCCTTATTTTTAATGCTGTGAATCAGCATAGCATCCTATGGGTTGTGATTGCTGCGGGGGGCAGATATTATTGATCACTTAATTCCTTTGGTTTGGTGGAGGAGGCCCCAAAGATGTCCGTTCCCAGGGCCCCAAAAGTGCTTAAGATGGCACTGCCTGTGTACCCATTGTGCTTTGCAAAACAAATTCCCCTTGCTTTTCATTCTTTCTCACATTGCATCTGTGATTCCAACCCATAACTGATTTTCCCATTCTGTTCTGACTAAAACCCCAAAGGCCTGCCTGTTCTTTTTAGGTGTAGGAAAACAACATTTTCTCATTGCTTTTCTCTCTCCCATATTCGTTCGGTGATCAAACATCCCAAAAATCCGATTTTCCCATGGTGTTCCCGCTCTCTGCCACTGCCTTCCATTCAGAGTAGTCAAGTCAAATTGATATTTGGAGGGTGAGGGTTGCGGGGGGGAAAGCATAACCCTGTTTGAAATCACTGTGTGTGTTGAAGTGTTCTTTTCTTGTATTGGTGGGTGATTTAAAAGGAATTCACTGTGACAGCATATCTTTCTGTTGGTGCCTTTACGGAAGTCATTTTGTTCTTGTGTTGTCACAACATTGGTGGCTGATGCAATCTATTTGTGATATTTGGCTAAATAAATGAATTAATAAATATATTCTTAATACACGCCGGCCTCGTTCCTAGTCCATTGTGGTGCTGGGTATTTGTTGGGGTTGTGTGCAAGTCAGATTGGAGGCCTTACCAAAAAGAACCTGAAATCTGAAATAATTCAAAGTGCTTTAATGTGTGCCACATTCATTGTAGGGGAAGGAGCTCCCTGACTTGGGTGTGACAACTCCAGGCCTCCAAAAGAAGAAAGGGATTGCGCACCACAGTTTTTCTGACTCTGAACAAAACCACGTCTTCCCTCAAGTCAACCTCAGTACAAAGTCAAGCTTCAGAAACAGGCCGATCATCCAGTTTAGACTCAAAATGTGTCATTTTTAAAAGCGCTGCAAAATTTCAAAAATGTTGATTAAAAGATGCACCATTTAAAATTGTACCTATAATTAGTCTAAAACACAAATCAGTATCCCTTTCTGTCATCTGAAGCACACAGGGCCAGAGGCCGGAAGGCCCACACACCAGTTAAATAAGCACAATCAACAGAAACTTTAGCAGTGGATTTCGAGAGGTTTAGTAGTAGCTACGTATTACTATTTTAACTAAGCAGAAAGGCTGTAATAATTGCAGATTTGTGCCGCAAAATGTATTTCTTGCTGCTGAAATCAATGCCAATATAAAACCTGGTGGCATCTAAATAGGGAGTCAGGGAACAGATTAGCCTCAAGGTTTCAAGATGTGGGGTGAAAGGCCAAGGGGTGAGTACGCACCCAGAACGGCATTGGTATCGGTCAACGCTGACACAGTGAATATCAGGAGGTACAGGAGAAAGAAAGAAAATTGCCAAAGCAAGTAACTGGGGAGCCATTTGCCAGACACGGCCACAGTGGTACTTACTACTTGGTAGTAAGATAGCAGCAGCTGAAAATGGTGCAAATACCTGTGCATATGTTATCAGTGCCTGGCATATGCCTTTCTATTAGCTATATAATGGCCATAACTGTTGTCTTTGATAGTGCTTGTTTTTAACAGGACTTCAGTGCAAGGAATAACCTTGAGGACACACATATTGCTTATAAAGTGTATGAGGGCACACTTGGTTAAGCCAATTTTATAACACCTGGATCTCATGTACACCTGCAATACAATCCTTAACTCTTAAAATACTGCTTAGACATGACATTGGCAGAGCCTATACAGCAAAAGGTTTGATGGTACTGGTGATAGAGCAAGCCCAAAGAAGTCCCAGTAGGGTCTGCTTTGGATAGGGCAGGAGCAAGTACTGGGTTGGAATGGGCATATGGATTAGCATTGATTTGGGCAGCCAATGAGTAAGAGCCAAATGACACACATAGGCTGTGTGTCCCATCTCCCTCCTAGCTGTACTTCAGTGCAATAGTTTCAGCTTCTGAGCGGCACTAAAGTGCCATCTAACAGAGAACATGCCCACCTGAAAGGAGCAGGGAAAAAACCAAAAGTGGCCACAATTACCTTAGGTTGGAACCACGCATCGTTAATTCCATACAATAGTTTTTTTTAAAAAGACCAAAATGAACTGGATACTGGGTTGCAGAATCCAGCTTGAGCCAGAGGCTTGAACTGGAGAAACAGAAACAGGATTTTCCGGGGACATATGTCCTCAGGAAATTGGTGAGGTTAAAAAGAAAGACCTGGAGACTGTTGCTGCTTCCCGGATATTATGTCATACTGAGGATTGTGATAAGAGGGAAGAACTGCCCCATTCCATTCACAAGATGTTCAGCCCTGGTCTTTTGCATTCTGGGGCTTTTTGTCCGGAATTCTCCATTATAAATTCAGGAATACAAGTCCCACAATGCAGAGAGGAAAAGGCACTGGACAAGCATCCCCCAAACTGAATGGGGTATAGGGGCATCTATGGAAATGTTGATCGTCCTTGAAACACTACAGCGCCCAGCATAAGATCAAAAGGGTGATTGCCTCTCTACCCCCATTTCACATGGGTGGCAACCTAATGCAGCACTCACAGTGACTGACCACTGGGCAGGAGTGAGCCCCACCCCAGGAGATACCCCTGATGGTCCAGTTACAGCAGCTGCTCCATTGTCCCCTATTCCCCTAACACACAGCATTATCGAGTTACAAACTGCCAGTATATCCACCATCATCACCAAACCCTTTCTTCTCTTCAGAGAGTGATGTCAGTCTCATGCCTTTTTTGCTGTCCATTTAGGTGGGTGGGAGAATCCCGGACTAATAACATTCGCACCAATGCCTAGTTCCAACCAACCACATTATATATGTTGACAGGACCATTACACAGTGTGTTAATGAAGCGACATAGAAACAGTAGTCAGTGGAGTGATGAGGTGACTGCTCATATGTGCAGGAAGCAGGGGTGTGAACCACGTGGCTCTTTGGATGCTGGGTACACTGGAGAAGTAATAGATTGGCGAATTGGAGTATGTGGTTGCGGTATTTACTGCGAGCCATGAAGCAGTCTGGCAGAGGGTGCAGGTCCCATAGGAGAATTAGAAACTAATAGACTGGTGTCAACATGTCAAATTCTACGGAATCGTGAAAAACTGCAAATGTTATAAATGTAGAACAGAGTAGGCGGCAGACTATTATCATCTCCCGAAAGAAATTGGGAATGTTAGCTTGATTGTACTTTGTGTACTGTAGCAAGACAGAAGAAGGACTCGGACAAGAGGACATGGTTTCCAAATAATTTTATTTAACTCAAATGTAAAACACCTCACTAACTCTACTGCTGAAGGGGAGTTCCCTCCTTATTAAAACTAAACTAAGGTGCTTGTCAATAGTCAAAAGTAAAATAGTCCTCGGTACAAACCTATCCACTAAACTGGCCCTACCACTTAGAAAAAATGTAAAAGAAAGTAGGTACAGTGTCTGCACTCAGTGTCGTTCACCACGATCTCTCTTGGGTGTCCTACGAATTCCTCCTGGTATCTGTAATTGACAGTTCTCCTAATGTAACAGTTCTTGAAAGTCTGTCAAAGTTCCTCAGGTTCAACAATAAAAAATCTTAAGGTCTGGCAAAAACGAAATGTTCAAATTTGTTTTGATGGAGGGATATTTCCCTGAACACTCTTCGACCCTTGGGTTGGTCTCTCCCTACTTGTTTCAGGTGTTGGGTGCCTCCATGCTCCCCTCGTGTTTGCCCTTTGCTTTGTTTAATGGGACCCTCTGGCTCCATTGGGTTCTTCTGTCCCAATGCTTCACTTATCACTCTGGGGTATTGGCAACACCTCTTTTCTTGTGGCTCTCTTAGCTCTTGTGGGTCCCTGTGGCCCTTCTGGCGGGCTATACTACTCTTGTGGGTCCCGTAACCCTTCTCCTTTTCTCGTTCTTTGCCTCTTTGACCCTGATGGGGGTTGGGGAAATCCTTCCCTCTTCCCCACTTGCTCTTTCCTCTCTCCGCATCCCCCTGACCTGGGCAACCTGCATACCTTCAGTGTTGCAGGGTTTGCTCCAGTGAGGGTGGATCTCTATGGCAGCGGTGGCATCCTTCATGGCTTGCCTCTCTTCTGGACTGGATATGAGTGGTGTTCGCGTTCTGTTTGTTTTAGCATTCTCTCGCTCCTTGGCTTGCACGTTAAGTGCAGAGCACTCACCCCTCCCTTGGTTTCTGGTTTCAGGGTCTGTACACGGGCCCCGACTCCACCGCGTGCTTTTCGTAGTCTCGCTTCTGGGTAAGTTTAGCTTTGTACAGCCTTTCCTTATCAGGCCCTTCACGGCTCTGTATCAGGCCTCCAGCGGCCCCTTTCGGCATCAGCTTCTCTCCATGCCACATCCGCCTCTTCTGCTCAGCCAGGCTCTGCCCCCCGCCAACATTCTCACATCAGAGGCTTGCCTCTGCGTATGGTTTCTCTCTCTGCATTCAAGGGATGTTGGTCCCTTATCATCGCTCCGCGACATGTAAGGGCGTATTAATTACTGTCAGCGGTCAAGTCTATGGAGAGTTCAGAATTGCCTTGAACCAAACACATAGAGGTATTGTCAGTGTTGTTTTGATTTAAACAGTGTTGCTTGCGTACTGTAGAGAGGAGTGCATCTCCAGTGAGATGGCGGCTGCACAGATGATGCCAGGTTTGGGAGATCCTCTAAATCCCAATTTAGCCTGATTTGATCTGGGCTACTCTCCGTCCATACCTACCCGCTCTATTCCTGGGAAAAGAGACAGAGATACATTTGTGAGTCCACAACTCAGGAGGGACTTTAATTAATCCAGCCCAGCTCATCCCGCAATCCAACCTGTACTTGTCCGCTGCCCCCAGCAGCTGCCCCCCTGTGTGCTCCGCTATAGCACACCCAGTACCACAAGCCCTGCAGCAGCAGGTGGCTGGTGGCCAGGAAGGGGTGGCTCTCCAGTAGGCTGAAGAGCTCAGCGAATCGGCCCTGGTGGAAGTCCACCAGTGCTGGGGCAGTGCAGGCTCTCCCTGTCACGAAGCAGCTCGGCTGGGGGCAGCGAGTAGAGGAGAGGGCCAAGCGCTCCAGGACCCGCCCTACTGCAGAGCCTCATATACGCAGGCAACATGCTCCAGAGAGAGCGAGAGAGCCAACAGTGGGATCCAGGTGGTCCCGGGAAGTTGAGCCCACAGCCAGTCTCCACCGCCTGCTCTTGATTGATCTCCCTGCCCAGGGTAGTCATGTGCTCCTGATCGTGGATCAGGTTTCTGCGGGAACCATCACACTCCTGTTCCTCTTGGGCGCATATGAGCCTCACCACTGTACCCAGAATGCCAGTCTTTGCTCCTGCTTCCATCCGGCTTTGTCTCCATTGGCCTCAAGCTTCCGGCCCATTCTGTGACTCTTTGTCTGGCCTCCATTGTACTGTGACCTTCCTGCATTGTGCTGCTTGGCCCTGTATCCCAATCTGACTCATTGACTCATCCACCTGTTCTCTGAAAGCATCTCTCAACTTCATCACATTACTGAATCTGGTACTGTTTCCTGCATACTGCTGATCTCTTCTGCATTCCTATGACTGGTGTGTTTAAACTTTGCCCTTTACCCTCTTCTCTTTGAATCTCAAATCTGGCTGTACTAACTTTGCACTGGCCCTGTTTCATTCCTATGCTTGTTTAAATAATTTGCTTTTCACTTGGCATAGGACGTTTTTAAATCTGCCTATCTGCCAACTACTGGTTGCACCCACAAAGTTGATTTATATTTGCCATAGGAAGTTTAGAATCCACCATACGCTAACTGCTGTCTATGTTTAAAAAGTGTTTTAATTAAGTTGCTTTTCCTTTACCCTAGAAGGTTTCAGATCTGCCTATCTGCTAACTGCTGGCTGTTATGTTATGTTAGGTTAAAGGTACTTATATAGCGTGCCGTCACCAACGGAATTGGTCCCCAGGCGCTCTGGCAGATCTGCAAACAGGAAGGACGGGTAGGGTTAGTCTGGAGCAGGGGAGCAGGAGAGTGGGAGAAGTGATGTGCTGTTGGCAGCTTCAGCTCGATATACACCGAGTGCTGGGCTTTGGTGCTAGTATCGGATCGGGCGAGACCTCGAGTGCTGTAAGTGATTTTTATGTGTTGTTGATGCGGTGTGGTAAAGTGCGTGCGGATTGCTGGGAGAGAGATGGTTGTGTGGCTTTGTGTGGTTTAAGTGTACAGAAGGTTGAAGGTTGGGTTAGTGGGGTCTGTGTTGTATCCCTGTGGGTTGGGTAGATGCTGGTTCCTTATGGCCGACTTGCTTTGTTGGTGCTGCGCTGACCCCGCTGTATCATAGTGAGCATTGTTTGGATTGATAGGTGCGTCTGAACCTTTCTTCTGGTGTGGGACTGGGTTGGTAATATCTCTATTCTCTTGTTATCAGGTGTGACACTGGTCAGTTGAGGTTTTGAATGGTTCATGGTCAGAGTGGTGTTGATGTGGTGTTCTGGTGCTTCCGTCTTGGTGAGCATGTGTTTCAGTCGTGCGTTTCCTCTTGTCATGACTGTCTTTCCGTTGGTTCCTTGGTTTCTGTGGGGTGAACATCCTTGGGGATGTTGTTAGTTGTAGTTTTTGTGTGATGGGGCATTGTGCTTCCCGCTGTGTGGTAGGTGGACAGTGTGTAATGATGAAACATTCTGTTTCTCACCCACTGGGATGGGGCTCGTGGTGTGGTGCTTCCTTTCCCTCTCTGTCTCTTGTCCTTAGGTCTGTTGGGAATGGCAATGGTTTAAGGTAATGGTCCTCTTGATGATTCGTCCTAGTGTTTCTATCTTTGTCTTGCTACGTATACGGTCTTTGATCGTATTGCAGCTGTCTCCCAGTTAGTCGTTTAGTATGTTGTGGGATATTTTCCTGAGGGTTTTTCCCCATTGATGGCTTGGTGTGGATCCGGGTCTCTCTCTACGTTCATAGATGTTATAGTTGTGTGCGTGCCCCTGTGGCTGGTCTTTCTAGTTACAGCGTGAAGAGCCAGGTTTTGAGTTGTTTCCTGAATAGTAGGTGGTTTCTTGTGTTACGTATGTAGTTTGGAAGGTTGTTCCAGGTTTTCGGGGCTTGGTGGATCCTCCAAGTTTTTTTCTGTTGTAGGGTTTCGGTTCCAGGTGTATGTCAATGCTTGATCTGAGCATTCTTGATGGTTGATATAGACGCAATTTGTCTCACAGGAACTCAGCGCCTTCGTTGTGTACCGCTCTGTGAGTGATGCACATTGTTTTGAATTTTATCCGTTGTTTTATTGGTAGCCAATGTAGTGTTTTCAGTGCCAGTGTGGTGTGTTCTCTCCGGGGAAGTTTCAGAAGCAGTCTGGTTTCCGCGGTTTGAATGCGTTGTAGTTTTTTTTTTAAGTTGTTCCGGCATGCCTAAGTAAAGGCTGTTGGCATAGTCTACTCGGGACATGACAAGGGCGATGATGGCGGTTGTTTTGTTGGGGAACAATAGGAATGGTAGAATCCTATTTGCCGATCGCAGGAGGAAGAAGCTTTTCTTGAGAAGGGCGTTTACTTGTGGCTCTAGCGTGAGATTATTGTCCATCAGGACCCCCAGGTTTTTTACAATCGGAGAGGGTGCTGGGGTTGTCCCGAGTTCCCTTGACCAAGGTATGAAGTGGTTTCCTCCTCCAGTTTTTGTGACGATCATTATTTCTGATTTGCCTGGGTTGATTTTGAGGCAGTTGGAGTTCATCCAGAGGAATACATCACAGAGGCAGTTTGTTTATTTCCGGGTTGACTTGTATTTTGAAGATTATTTCTGTATCGTCGGCGTAGTTGTAGCAGGTGAGGCCATGGCTTTTGATGATTCTGATAAGTAGATACAGGTAGATGTTGAATAGTAGCAAGGAGAAGGAGGATCCTTGTGGTACTCCACAGGTCGAATCTCTCGGGCTAGATTTGAAGGGTTTCATCCATACGGTTTCCATTCTGTTTGTTAGGAAAGATTTGATCCATATTAAGACGGTGTCCGTTATTCCCAGTCCTTCTAATCTCGTTATGAGGGTGTCGTGGTTAACTGTGTCGAATACTGCTGATAGGTCTAGGAGTATCAAGGCAGTGCTGTTGTACGAGTCTGCGTTCATTTTGAGATCATCCCATATTGAGAGTAGAGCTGATTCCGTTCCTCTCATTGGTCTGAAGCCAACTTGTGCTTGGTCTAGTAGGCCGTGCTCTTCTATGAAGTCTTGGGTCATTTTGTATATGTATGTTTCAAGCAGTTTGGCTGTGTACAGGATATCGGAGATGGGTCTGTAGTTGGAGAGGTCCTCTACGTTTACGGCTGTATCTTTGAGTAGTGGCCTGATGTATGCAGTTTTGAAGGCTTGTGGCACTTTCCCAGTTGCGATGGAATGGTTAAGGACGTTCCTGTGATATTCCAGAGGCGTTCCTTGTTTAAGAATCGATTTGTATATATCTGGTGGGCAGGGGTCTTCGGGAGACTCTGAGTTATTGCTTTCATTTACCAGTTTGACACTGATATTTCTGGAAAGCCTCGTAGTTTGTTTGGGTGTTCCTCCTGGGTGTAGGTGGGGATCGTGGTAAGATCAGGCAGTCTGCTTTGTATGGTTTGTTGGATGCTGGTGATTTTGTTTTTGAAGTTGTCAGCAAGGTCATTGCATAGTTTCATGGACGGAGTTGGTGTGTTGTTACATCCTGAAGGGGTTTTTGATTTCGTTTATGATTTTGAAGAGTTATTTTTGGGTGTTTGGTGCTTCGAAGATTCAGTTGTCGTAGTGTTTCCTCTTTGCTTTTTGTATGCACGGTTGTGTTGGAGGAATTTCAGTTTTTTCGCATCATCATTTTGTTTTCTTCAATCAAGTTCTAGTCTTCGGTTTTTCCTTTTCATGGTGCTAAGTAGTGGAGTGAACTATTTTGCCCTTACCCGTTTAAGAGAATGAAATGAGTGAAGGATTTTTCTTCGGCGATGTTGTCTATAGTAGTTATATTCCAGGAATGCAGCAGGGCTACTTTTCTGTCCAGGTCATCTTCTTCCATGAATGTTTGGTGTGGTTTGCTAAGCTCCAGGAGTTCAATTAAGTTGGAGTTTTTGATGGTTCTCCAATTTCTTTTCATGGTGTTCAGTGTTTTATCCGGTTGACTGTTTGTTGGGGTGGTCATTTTGATTACGAAGGGGATGATGAGATGGTCGCTCCAGGGTATTTGAATTGGGAGTGCCGTGGTGAGGAGTAGTTTGTTCGCGAAGATTGCGTAAAGTGTGTGCCCTGCCAAGTGGGTTGCTCCCTTGACTAGTTGTTGCAGATTCATTGCTCCTAGTTGGCTGGTTAGCGATTTTTTTATGGTCGTGGTTTCTTCTTCAAACCAGATGTTGAACTCTCCAAGGACTATCAGGTAATTGTGTTTGATGGCTAGGACGGTGATTGCTTTTGTGAAGGCATCTACGAAGGTTGCATCGTAGGTTGGTGGTCTATATATTAGTATGAATTTCAGGTTTGTTTTGGGGCTTACTGTTAGAGGTATGATTAGGGATTCGTATTTATCGATGTTTAGTGGGTCTTCCAATTTGATATCCAGGTGTTTCTTGTGAATGATTGCCAGCCCCCCTCCTCTTTTGGTTTTTCTATTTGCTTGGATGCATTTAAAGTATTCAGGCATGAAGTTGTTGAGGGTGATCTTGTAGTTGTCATCTAGCCATGTTTCTGTTACAAATAGGATGTCGATCCCTCCGTCGCAGAGCAGATCGTATATTTTGGTGGCATGTTTGGACATTGTCCTTGCATTAATGAGGTTGCAGTGAATCTTTTTGGTGTGGTTTTGCTTGTTAGTTGTTCCTTGTTTTGGTTTGTGGTTGTTTGGTTGCGGTGCATCGTTATTGGCGTTGATTCGGGTGGATGAGGATCAGCAAAGGCTGCATCTTCATTGATGCGGTCTACTAGATTGAAAGCTTGGCTGTTCAATGACGGTGCTTCTCTATTTATGGCGGTTGGGTGAAGGTCTGTGAAGGCTTCTTCTTCATTGAATTGGTGAGTTAGGTTGATGTTTGGGATATTGGATGTTAGATCTTCGTCATCGTTTTGTCCAGTGTGGCATGGGTGTTGAGGGTGTCCTTCTGTTCTTGTGATGTATGGGGTGATGGGGTCGGAGTTTATCCACACTCTTCTTGGGTGCTCTCGTCTTTTTCCTGGTTGTCTCGGGTTGTTCTTTGTGTGTCCTGATGTCTCTTTGTTGTTGGGGCGTCCTGGTTCATGGGTTGTTGCGAGGTAAAGTGGGAGATATAAGGATTTCTCCCTTTGGAAGGTTGTTCTGGTCGTTTCCGTTTTTGGCGTTGTGTTTCCTATATTTTCTGTTGTTGCTTTGGTGGTAGGTTGGATTTGTGTGTCTGTGTCCCGTGCAGCCTTGTTTTGTGCCCTTTCTCAGCATCCCTTCCTGGTCCGGGTCATTTTGGGGCTCACTGCAGAGGTGCCGGGTGAGTGGTTGGCTGCGGTGTCTTGTGATGGCAGTACTAGAGTTTCTTCTTGTGTTGGTAGGCTGGGGCACTTTTTGTGCTGTCTGTTCTTCAGGTGGGTTGGTTTGTGTATCCTCAGAGCGTTATCCTGGGGGGTCGGGGGTCTAGTACAAAGTTCAGTGGCTGTCTATGTAGGTCTCTCGGAAAAAGGTGAGGGAGGTTGAAACTATACTATCACGGTCTGGTCCTCTCTAGGAGTATGTTAAGGTGGTTAGGGCTTAGTTTGTGCTTGAGACTAAGGCCCTCCTTCCGAGTTGGGCGGTAATGGTTAACGGTCAGCGGTAAGGATACCAGTGCCGTTAAACCCTTACCGCCCAATTCTGAAGTCCCTTAGCGGGACCCGCAAAGGACGTGCGGTCTGGCCACAGGTCCTTTGCAGGTCCCGCTAAGGGGCCAGGGCGCTAATAACGGGCCTGCTATTTGCGGGCCCGTAATTACCGCCTTCCCCATTCCCATTGAGCCCTATGGGGGCTCAAATGGGAATGAGGAATGGTCTACAGAATGGGGATTTACCGGGTCGTTCAAGGTCGGAATGACCCGGTAAATCTCCATTCTGCCAGACCGGACCCGGACCCGGGTTTAGAGGTAGCCATGGCGTTAACAGCCATGGCTACCTCCAAACTCTGAGGCCCTAAGTCTAACTATGTTCTAGAGTCCCGTATGGTAGGGGGGACTCTAAGGAGTATTGTAATCCTTATGATGCAGATTTTGGGAACAGTGCCTCTGCTAAATTTGAGAGACCTGTATATTGGGAGAGAGGCCTACCAATGCAATCTGAATATCATACAGTGCAATTTGGGGACAGAAGCCCTGCTAAATTTAAGAGACCTGCATATTGGGAGAGAGGCCTATCAATGCAATCTGAATAGCAACCAATGAAATTTGGGAACAGAACCCCGGCTATATTTGAGAGACCTAAAAAGTTGCTTTTTACTGGCCATAGACATTATTGAATCTGCCTGTCTGCTAACCGCTGGCTGTGTTTAAAAAAGTGTTTAATTAAGTTGCTTTTTACTTGCCATAGAAAATTCAAATCTGCCGACCCGCTAACTGCAGGCTGTGTTCTAAAGAGTTTGCTTTTCCTCCTCTTTGTGAAAGTCAAAGTTGAACACTCCTGCAATTACTGCTGCCTTAGCTTTATGACACGCCCCCTATCCCTCTCTCTTGTCTCTCTGTTCCGGCTCTAGCCTCCAATGCTCATGCCCCTCTGCTTTATGTTGTAACCTTTTACCACACCCTCTCATTCCTGGCCTGATCGTTGCATTGCTGTGCAGCTAACTGGGTCATGCTCTGCATTTCACGCCCCCCCCGCTTTATCACCCCCCCAATCTCCTCATGGTGCTCTCAACCGCCCTCACCTTCTCTAACTGTTTCTC
Organism: Ambystoma mexicanum; assembly: GCF_040938575.1. Lineage (NCBI taxonomy): Eukaryota > Metazoa > Chordata > Amphibia > Caudata > Ambystomatidae > Ambystoma > Ambystoma mexicanum. Next base: position 601,753,808 of record NC_090924.1, read on the forward strand.
TATCGCCTATCCCCCCTCTGTCTAAGACTGGGAAGAAAATGTTTAAGAAGGAACTCCTGATCTCCAACCTTGGCATACCCATCGCTGACAGCAATGGCAATGCCTCTTCCAGGCAGATCCTCAGCAACATCCTCTTCTTCATTCCCTCCCCAGACCTTTGGGTTCCTGTCATGGTCTTTGTACTCTCCCCTATCTCTTACTCCCCCATTAATGGAGGCACCCGTTGGGAGGTACTCTTGGCATTCTTCCTTTCCTCCAGTGTCCTCATTAATGTCTATTAGAATGGCACTGTCATGGCCCAGGACTCTCAGCCCAATCTCCTCCTTCTTGATAGGTGCCTCCCGTATCTCACCAACTTCCTCCTCCCCTCTCCTTCCTCCTATCCTTCTGTCATCGCTCTGCCTCATCTGCCATCTCCGATGGGTGTACCACACTGCTGTACCCCTCATCTGAAGACCTTGGCCCTCATTACGACCTTGGCGGAGATCCATGGTGCTATTTGCACCATGGTCCATGGCGCTAAGCTGCCAACTCCGCCATGGTGGTTGGCGGACTTACCGCCCCATTCCGACCTTGGCGGGGCGGTAAGTCCCCAATCCCCATTTACCCTTCCCCATTCCCATTTTTGCCCCATAGGGTATAATGGGAGTGGGGAAGGCGTTAATTACGCCACCGTAAATTACGGTGGCGTAATTAACAACAAGGTCCCTTAGCGCCATGGATTTTTCCACCTGCAAAAAGCAGGCGTAAAAATCACCATGGCGCTACGGGAACTCGTAGTCAGGCGGAAAGGGGCGCCATGGTTTACGCCGGCGTAAACCCCTTTCCGCCAGGGTCGTAATGAGGGCCCTTCAAAAGTGGCAACCTACTCCACTTAGCTACCCTCAACTCTCGCTATGATGTCAAACACTCCTCTGACATCTGTCACCTCCTTGAGGACCTCGACTTAGATGTCCTCACACTCACCGAGACATGGTTCATGGACAGCTCTGTCACAGTTTTTACAGTCTCCTCCCTGAGGGCTAAAGGATCCTCTCCAAACCGAGGCTTAACCGGCCTGGGGGTGGAGTGGCCCCCATCTTACCTGAGTGGGTCCCTGCTGATATCATACCTACTGAGACCTATTCCTCTTTCGAATGCCTTGTCTGCAGGCTTGGTGTCTCCCCTGGCCTTTCTCTGACTCTGACCACCATCTACAGGCCCCCAAGCCAGGTCTCCCACTTCCTCTCTGAATGGGCTGACCTCACCTCTTCTCTCCTGACCACCTCCTCCAAGCTTCTCTTCCTTGGGGACTATAATATTCACAGCAACTCCCAGGATGCAGTTTATGAGTCTTTCCACAACCTCTGTGACTCTTTTTCCCTCTCCGTTCTTCCCTCTGGTCCGACGTACTCTGCTGGATTTACCTTGGATGCTCTCATCTCCTTAGACCTCCCCATATCCAACCCTCTTGTCACACCTCTCTACTGGTCTGATCATTCCCTCCTTTCCTCTCACGTGGACCTTGTTGGTCCCCCGGCTAAGCTTCTGCCCTCACTGCCAGCCTCCTTCTTCTTCACTGGACCAATGAAGTGAGTGTCAGCTGGCACTTTTGCTGCTGCCTTCACTTCCCCTCCTACTCCTTCCATTGACTCTCACGCTGACAAAGTCCTCTCTAACCTTCAACTCTCCATTTCCAGCACTCTGGACATCCTTGCCCCTGTCATGAGGAACCGCTTAAAGCCTGCTGCCAAGTGCAACTCCTGGTATGCCTCCAATCTGGCTGCTCTGAAATGCAAGTGCAGAGTAGCAGAGAGGAAGTGGCAGGCATTCGTGAACATCCTCTGGCAAACTGGCCTGCCACCTGCTCCAAAGGCAATACCTACTCGCAATCTCCTCTAAGAAGAGGGCCTATTTACAAGCCTGCATCTCAGTGGCCACTAACAACATGGCTGAACTTTTTAAAATCTGCAGGTTATTCACCAACCCCATTGCAGTCTCCACGTCTCATCTGCCTTCCCAGGCACTCTGCACTTCTCTGGCCTCCTACTTCATCTCTAAAACTCAGGACATTCTATCCTCACTCACCTCTACCCCACAACCTTCGCCCTCCCCTTCTTTTAGGCCTCCGTTGGCCCCCTCTCCTCTTCCCTTCTATTCCCCTCTTTTTCTCCCATAACACCCGATGAGCTTTCTATACAAGTCCGCTCTATAAAAGTCTCTTCCAAACAGGTGCCCTACTGCTCCTACAGAACTATCAAGGACAACATTGTCTCCCTTGCTCCAGCCTTGGTCGATTTATGCAATCATTTCTTTGCCACCAGATCCTTCCCCTCACTCCTAAGCAATCCCTTGTGCACCCTCTCCTCAAAACACCTTCTTCTGATCCTTTCTGTCCTGCTAATTACCGCCCCCATCTCCACCACCCCCTTTTTGGGCAAACTCCTGGAGAAGCTTGCCATCTCCCAGCTTGTCCATCACACTGAATCTGTTGGTTGCCTACACGACCACCAGTCTGGCTTTCGAGCTGCCAGAGCTACGGAAACTGCTCTCCTGAACACCTGTGTATACTTGCTCAGTAATCTTGATTCCAGCTCTTCTTCTGTTTTCCTCCTTCTTGACCTCTCCTCTGCCTTTGGCATGGTCAATCACGGCACCCTGATAAAGTGGCTTTGTGACACACTTGGCATCACGGACCTGGCCCTGGACTGGTTGACCTCCTTCCTCTCTGACCAACCTTCCCAGGGTCAATTGGGACTTTTCTACTCCACCATCTCACTCTCCACCTGTGGAATCTCCCAGGGCTATATCCTCTCTCCCTGGCTCTTCAATGTCTACCTGGCCCCTTTAGCCCATGTAATCTCCACCTTCTCTCCTAATTTTCAGTGTTATGCTGATGAAATGCAGCTCTCCTTCAAGCTACCTTCTTCTACCTCCTCTTCTTCCTCTCTCATTCTTGACTGCATATCTGCTATTCAGGCATGATGCACTACTAATGATCTCTGCCTTAATGCCACTAAGACAGAGATCCTTCTCATTGGGACCCCTGCTCCCTGTTTCCTCCTACACTCTGGCATCCCTCCTTGGGCCCTCTCCCCTCACCCTTGTGTGAAGCAAAACACCTTGGTGCTATCTTCGACTCTTCCCTCTCCTTCTCTCCTCATATCATAGACTTGGCCGAGATGGCCCACCTTCAGCTTCACCTCCTCAGAGGCATTCTCCCCTTCCCCTCTGTCCCTCAGACACTTAATGTCTCCAGAGCTCTGGTTCTCTCCCAGCTGGACCACTGCAACAGTCTCTTCTTCAATCTGCCTAACGACTCCCTTCTCCACTTCAACTAATCCAGAATAGGCCTGCAAGACTTATCCTTGCATCAAGCCCAGGGACCGCATCTCTCCAGCCCTTAAATCTCCACACTGGCTCCCGGTTGCTGCAAGGATAAAATTCAAGACCCTCTGCATCATTCACATTGGGGTCTGGGACCGCGCTATATCCAACTCTATCTTCCTAAATACCTTCCTACTAGAGTCCTTTGATCCTCTAGCACTAACTCTCTGCAAATCATATGCTTTTCCAAGTAGAAAGTGGTTGGTAGATATCTCTCCTCCATAGGTGCCTCCCTCTCGAATGGCCTCCCTGCCCCTCGCAGACTTGAGCCGGATCTCCTTAAGTTCTGGAAGCTCCTCAAGACCTTCCTTTTCTCTTCTTCCTTTTCCCTCCTCCTCCCCTGCTAATATCCCCTCTGCCTGAGACTAGTGGTATGGTTTCTTCAGAGTCATATAGGTCGCCAGGCCCTCCCCTGCCCAGTCTACCTCTGCACTTCTCCAGTGACCCCATCCCCACAACCCTCATCTTGCACTTGCCTTCCTGGCCCCCACCTGCCTACACTTGGCTGGTTGGCTTGCACCCTTGGAGCCTTCCAGCCCCTTAACTTGCACTTATTTATGGACTTCCCTTCACTCTCTGCTTCAACCTGCCCTGTCCACCTGACCTCCCTGGCATTCTCCTTCTCTTGGGCCTTCCACCCAATTCCTGCACTTCCTCCCCTCCCCCCTGCACTTCTCGTTACCGCTCTTGCACAATCTGAATGTCGTAAGGCCTCTTAGGATCGCTACTTCTCTCCTACCTTTTTGTTTTTTAATTTGGGGGTTCCCCCCAACCCCATGATTTTCCACACTATAATGCCACCCCAATCCCATCCCAACCGATTTGAACCCCTTACCCCACTTCCCTTTATATATTTATGTCATCTTTTCTGTGTTTTTCTGTGTTACGTCCACTCTGTTATGTACAACTCCGTAATGTTTGCGATAAAATGTCTGGATACCTTTTATTCCCAAATATGCATATAATGCCTTAGGTATAGGAAGTTCCCTATGGAAATGGTGGTCCTTGTCCCCTGGAGGGGAGCCACTCTCAGTGCGGTTGGGCTTTTCCCAAACCCCTCGGGAGGGTTTTGCTGAGCAGGCTCATTTCCCTGGTCTAAAGGGACTGGGCCCCCTGGGGAAGAAGGGACGAATGCTCCAGATTTGTCACAGTACACACACACATGCATGCACACACAAGCACACACGGACCCACAGACACAGACACACAACACACACACACACTTTCTCTCTCCCTTCCTCTCCCTCTCTTGCTTCGTCTCTCTCTTTCTCTCTCTCTCTCTCTCTCTCTCTCTTTCTCTCTCTCTCTCTCTCTCTCTCTCTCTCTTTCTCTCTCTCTCTCTCTCTCTCTCTCATTCTCTCTCTCAAAACAAACCATGACGTTTCACATCTTTCACGTATAATTTCTGGCAATTCCATCTTTGGAAATTTCAGCGAATACCACTTACCCGCAAAGACATTGAGCACATAAACATGCCATGAAAGCATACACACAGCACTTTGTTGATTCACAGCTGGGTTTGCACTTTATAAAACCCATTATACCTGCAGTGCACATACTTAGACTGGCATTCGGTGATCTACCTTTGTGTAGGTGAAATCAATGTTGAGGGTATGATAGATTGTCAAGTTAAGCACCCTCCCTAGGCCACACTTAAGCGCTAGTAACGTCTTCCACGCGCTATACCGGGGGTAAACAGCCCAGCAGCCCGAGATAACGGCCTGAGCAATAAAAAGGACTGTCAGAAATTGGATGTGAATTCAGTAATGCCTTGTTATGGTGTAGCATTTGTATGGTCTACACCAGTGTACAGGATAGCATTGGTGAAAGAATATGTGAATATGTATCACCACAGAGTGTTTTGTGCTGTGTTGTTGGAATGGATGAGGGTAGTAATGTTCCTCGTGAAAGATGTTTGTCAATCTACCAGAGGTACATATGTGAGGTTAATTCTATGCTACATTGGTGGCACTGGATGTGAGTTTTGTGCTACTTTGGTAGTACTGGATCTAGATTTTGTGCTACAATGAGTAGTATCAGATGTTTGTGCTACGTGAGTAATACCGGATATTGAGTGTGTGCTGCTGGAGTTGTACCAGATGTGGAGTTGTACTTCTTGTGTGGTAACAGAGTTGTTATGGTACCAACATTGGTTTGGATTATGCAGAGTTATATACCGAGTGGTACCGCAAGTATGGATGCGTGGCATGTTTTCCCATAGTTATAGTGCAGCATAAGTGCTGTCGGAGAGTGGATGAGTGCGACTACATGTGTAGGTGGGTCCATAGGCATCTGTCCATGGCAAGTATTCACAGAGCACAATTGGTGAGTGATGTGTGTATGTGGTGCATCTAGTTCCATCTGATGTGTACTTGGGAGGAGTGCAGACGTGCCAACATTCTGAAGCCCCTGAGAGGGAGATTCCAGCACCGAAATCGGGAGAATGCATTTTCCCCATTGGAATGCATTGGGGATATTGCTATTGTAGGCAGGAGACAGTGAAAAATAGCACTGTTTTTAATGAAAAAATTGGGATACTCCTGCCTAAATCGGGAGGGTTGGCATGTATGGGAGTGGTTAGGGGTTTGGCAGGTGCTTTCAGACTGTTGTACACGGGTGAGAACATGTGGCGTCCAAATGTTCTTGGTTGCTGCAGTGACGTTGGTGCTGCTGCCTCATCTCTATTTCATTCATTTCATAGTTCTGTCAATGTGAGGCTTCGAGTTGGGGGTATGAGTGTGAACGGTGTGTGTGTGTGAGTGTGTGTGTCTGGTAAGGAAGGGAGGTCTGTTGTGAAGTGCTTTGCTGGATGGATAGATGCAAGCTAGTCTGAAGTCCAATTGAATGTTGGAAAGTAAGAATGTTGATGTATGTGTGAAGTAATGTGCGTGTGCCTTTGTTCCAGCCCAGGCAGTTGGAGACATGTAGCCTGTGTGGAGGTATCTTGTGGGTTCCTTCCTGTAACCTAAGTACTCTTGATGTAACTGAATGAAGGAACTTAACGGTAATGTACCTGAAGCAGCCTGGAGTATTCTTTACAACACATGTACGTCTCCTTTCGTTTGATTTGTGTAAAGTCAGGGTCAAAGTTCAAGCCTCTAAAACAAATTGGTGACCTGCTGAGATTTTGACCACAATCCTGTAGGCCCCATACCCTGGCCGACTGAGCTTTTCTATATTGACAGATAACAAATTTGAGTGTGTCATCCATCTGAGGTTCTGTGTATAAAGCAGGGTTCCAAGGAGAACATATACACACACACACAGAAACGCGCATACACACACACATATACACAAACACACATGAGTGCACGAACACAAACACACACACACACGTGTATTTATTTATTTATTCACATTTGTAGAGCGCACGGCAGCCCGTAGGCATTGTGGCGTGGCGTATATCTGCACATATATATTTGATCCCATACACAGAACATTAGGACGTCTGGTCCCATCGGAATGCGAAAACAGATGTGGATCCGCGAAGATTCACGATGCAGAGTTTGGTTTGGTACCTCGCAGGTGTACAGTCAGGGAGTGTATGAACACTTTAAATACAATGCTGGAAGCTTGAGAGAATACAAACTATGAGTGATGCTTCAACCAAACAGCAATATGGTGAACATGGGGATGAAGCGTGTTGGTAATCAGAGAGTACATTAATACATACAGGAATAATACCAACCAATAATGATGATGACAAAGCATCAGGGTACATAGACAAGAGTGTGATACAAAAAATGATGGTTGTAAAAATGTCTAATTACAGAGCATATCATCTTTTTTTTGCCCTGAAGAAGCGTCTATCAGACTTCAAATATGAGTAGAGTATTACTGTTGATCATATTTTATTGACAATCAATGTATTATTAGAATGTGAGGCTGTCATTTTAAAAAAAAATATTACGAAGTTGCTTACTCTTTGAAGAAGAAAATTGATGTCTGGAGAATATGTATGCAAAGAAGCGAATGCAGCATAATTACCCAGGGGGCGGGGCATGGTTCCTGAAATACCAAAGAAGATGTGTGTGATGTTTGTGAGAGAGAAAAGAGGTTGGTGGCACCACAGGCAAGGAATGTGCAGGCTACCCATAGTAGATGCAGGTAGTCACAGGTTTGGACCCTCTTATTTTTGTCTCAGATTAGGGCTAAAGCTACGGCAGGCAGGCGCGTGCAACGCGCCCCACGGGGCGGGGTTCATTGTCCCTCATCCTAGGCTTCATCGCCTAGAAAAATGCATTCTAAAACAAGGATGGAGTAGCGGCATGGACACAAGACTCAGACTACATTGAGAAAGGGAAGGGCTGGCAGGGCTTATCACCTGCAGAAGCTGAATTGTCCCCACAAGTGGTGTCCTGAAATTAGGAAGAAACTGCCTCACCCATACATATGTGCATTACCAAAAGGGGAGGGGGTCCGCCTACTGCAATAAGGTGGTCTTCTGACTGATTTCTACCAAGTATTTGCACTTTTACACAATTGTATATGATTTCTATGATGAGTATCACAATTGTGTTCGCTTAATTTTGAAGCTGGTTTCAAATTATACAGAATTACATAGAGCTTGACCATGTGGCCCCAATTGGTTTGCCTGGCATTTTCAAACAAACGTCCCATGGCATGAAATAGTGACTATTTCTAGGAAGATTGTCGACATTTGAACCATGTCTCAATTCGCTCGCCTTGATTTGCTCATGCAGTAGTGTTGCAAACACTGAGAATGAGACCTTTCTGTGCCATTCCTCCCCTCCCAACATGTTCGATGAACGTCATTCTTGCAATTTACCTCAGCCCCTAAAGTGTGAGGTGAATAGGGGTTTGCCTTTTCAGACTCTGCATCAAATTCCCGGAATATAGTTTATATGTCAAACAGGATGCATTATTTTCTAAAAGTAGCTCTCGGATTAGCCATTTTGTAGAAGCCAATAAACTGTAAAGGTTTGGGAAAGAGGTGTAGAATTTTGCCTGAAAGAGCTACCTTTGGCTATTCTGCCTCGTAGACAGATTTATTTCCCAACCTATGTGCTGAATTTTTATTTAAGTCTTCTTAAAGGGAGCAGATTGTTCCATGACGTGTGGCTAAACACTGTATTTGTGTACCCATAAAAATATTCCCTATTCTTCATCTATCAGCTCACGCTAGGGCTTCTGCCAAAGTTAAAGAGGAAGCCCTGCATCAAAGAAGAGAAGCATACAATCCCTCAAATGAGCAAAAGGGGTGGTCTGTTATAGGATCAGCCATGTTGTAGAAGCCAGGATGATTAGTTAAGTTGGGGGAAGTAGAAGAATGTTGCATTTAAGGTTTTTGCTAAAATAATCAGAGCTCATGGTTTATTTTTTGGAATTGGCACCTGGGTGGCAGAACCAACTAATCAGGCTGCTCGGTTCACCCTCGTTCCACACCCACTTTCTTAGCAACATTAAGATTGCTCTCCCACCACGCCATCTTCCTCCCACCCTCCTCTCCGGTCACTGTTCCTTTCCCTCCTCAGCACCCTACCCACTCACCTTATTCTATTGGCGGCAGCGCAAGTGACGTCCAGCCTGCCAGGCCAACATTCAAATGGAAGAGGAGCTTACATAAGCGTTTTGTATGAATGAACAGGATACCACAAGCGCGCCCCCTTCATTCATATAAAATACATTGCTGTCAGCAATCCGAGTGCCCGGATGGAAAAACTAGGGTGTTACTAATATTAATACCTGATCCGGAGGTCCCGATTGGGTGGCAACTACAGCGGGCCCATCGTGGCTCGCGGGCCTTTAACACCCAATCTTGCCTTCTGGATCTTGTTTTATTGCTTAGTTGTGTTTTATTTTCTTGCAATCTAATTTCATCTCTCAAATAATTTAGCATTGTCTTCCATCCATCCAAAGCTAGAACATCTGCTAAAGTTAAAGAGGAAGAGATGCATCGCAGAGATAAATGTATTTGTATTTTTTAATTTATCTTGCGCATATCTGCAGAGGGAACCGGGCAAAAAAGATTGCATCTGGGCGCAGATGGAAAAAGGGTAGACAGATAGATGCCTGCTTTAATTGCCGCATTTTAAATGAAAAGATGAGGTTTTATTTAGTTTTTTCCTAAATATGGGACTTGTGTTTTGTAATTCATACGGTAGGGCATTCCACGCTCTTGGCCCTGCATAAGAAAAACGTTGGTCACCCCATGTATGGAATTAAAATGAGGGACCACCAAAAACTGTTGATTATAACAACACAAACAACGTTCGGGTTGATAAGCCGAATGTTTTGACACCAAATATCTTTGAGCCGTCCCCTGAATACACCTGAAGACCAAGCAAAGGGTCTTAAACAACACCCTCTGCTGTACAGGTAACCAATGGATATCTCTTCGAGGTTGCCAGATATGTGAGCAATGTGGCAATGAAAAGATCAACCTGACGGCTGAATTCTGTGCAATCTCTAAACGCTGAATTTCCTTCTTTGGAAAACCTATAAGCAGGGCGTTACAATAGTCTAGCCTTGAATTAACCAAAGCACTGACCACCAAAGAGCGATCTTTAGATGGAATCAGTGGTAATAACGGTTTTAGAAGTCTAAGTCGGTAGCATACTGATTTCACTGTATCGTTAATCTGTAAATTACAGCTTAAATCTGCCTGGCAAGTATAGCCTAGATTTTTTACTTTTGAGGCAAATGACATAGAAGCCTCAAACCGTTCGGCACAGGGCACATATGATAACGGTGTTGCCAGTTTTTTCTTAGGGCCGAACAGGATGATCTCACTTTTATTTGGATTGAGCTGGAGCTTTTTGGTAACCATCCAGCTCTCTCTTGATTTTACTAGCAAATGCCAGTACTTTCTGCGTGACTTCCAAGGGTTCATTCAGCGACACGTAGACCTGCGTGTCGTAGGCATAGGAATGATAGAAAAGTCTGAATTCTGCAAAAAATTTCCAACAGAGGACAGATACAAATGTTAAAAAGCAAAGGCAAGAATGAGGGGGCCTGGGAGACTCCAAATTTGACTTTCAAGAGATCCGAAAAAAGGTTCCCAGCTTATCCTGTTGAAATCGGTCATGTAAGACTGAAGTAAACCATTGCTGTGAGGCATCAGAGATTTGGGCTGTGGCTGAGAATCGTGAGATGAGTATCTCAAAATCAACCATGACATCTTCCTGAAAAGGAGAATAAATGCCTGTGAAGGCTCTTTTATTGTATCAACCATTTTGCAGAAGCCAGGACTACTCTGTAATTTGGGTGGTGGGGATTTGTAGAATGCCATATCTAAGAACAACTTATATTTTGGTTTAAAAAAATAGTGCTCAGTGGTTATTTTGAGGAACTGTAGGAAGCTTTGAACTGTTATTTTTAACCATGCAAATCAATGGCCTATGAAAAGGACCAAAACTAACCACACTTCTAGAAAAAAAACCTAAACACCTGAAGAAAGGGTCCCAGGAATGCCCCTCCTCACCCCCATGAACATGACGGGCCGAAGAGTTAAGTACACTTGAAGTCACTCATCATTTTTCAGACGATCCCCAAGTGCACCACCGGCTGACATGTATGCAGAGAGGTATCCCCTCAGACAGCCATTCCAATCTTGCCCAGTGCATATCCTTCCAGATAACCCAACAGAGATTGTGGATCCGAACACTATGATGTATTCTATTTATTAAGTGCCGAGCAGCCACTATGCTGACGTCACTAGTGACACCAAGACATAGCAGAGTTAGCCACGAAGAACACTTGCAGCCATGAATAGTTTACACAAACACACACACGCATACACAAAGAACATGCTTACACAGTTCTGCAGATAGAGGACAGGTATATATACATACTGTCAAAGCTTTTATTATATTTCTTATTAGCCAAATGCAGTAACGCAGAAACGCAAGGCAACAAGAGATCCTGAGAAAGCCTGCAGATACTTATGGCAATTAACCAATGGGACTACAGGAGTATATATGGAGCCTGGTAAGACCACGTATGACTAATATGTAGGTATCATAGCACAGCACGAGCATGTAGAAATCATATTATAAGTCTGAGGAAAATTACAGAAGGCCTCAAGCCATACAACACCAGACTGCATGAAGCGCAGACCGAGCTCACAGCCTAGGTCAGAGATAAACAGTTACATTCCAAGCTGACAAAGGGGCCAGCTGCAGGAACATGGAATAAATCCTCATGAATGCAGATCAAAGAACTCAATTTCTGCGGTCCACAACCACATGATGCAACTGAACTAGACAATGGGCATTCAGCCGTGGTGGGAAGATGAGCCATTGTCAGCAACCCAGACGAGAAGTGAAACAAGTGTTGTAACGGGGAGCGCATTCTCATAGGCAAAGGTGGTCTACTACCAGGTACATATGGCCTCATTACGGGTCTGCCGGTAACCCTACCGGTAACCATGCCGGTGCAATCGGCGTGTTGCAGCCGGACCCATAATACTTTACCGGCGCCTGACTTCCCAGTGCCACCGGCTCATATCGAGTCTGGCAGGCCGGAAAGTCAGGCACCGGCAAATTGTAAGTCTCTCATTCCCATAGAGTCCTATATTACTCTATAGGAGTGGGGACACAGAAGCACTGGCACTGTTAGCAATGGTGTCGGTGCTTCTGTGACCAGTCTGCCTCTCGTAGCCGCTGCGCCCAGCAGGGTCGGGTACAGCGGCCATGACAGGCAGACTCAGAGTTTCCCGATCCAGAAACAATAGTGCCGGTGAGCTTACTGCCATCCTTGTTTCCGGACCGGCAAACTGGTAATGAAGCAGAAAGTCATTTCACATCACCCTGAAGAGGTGTACAGAGGGCTGAGAACCTAACTGGGTCCCAGGCCTGGGGAGACCAGATCCAGCCAATCACGAGACAGAAATCAAGGGGTGGATGGCAAAGGGCAAGGGCCAATGGTAAGTCTACAACTCTGCAACAATGTAATGGATAGTTTTTGGGGACTGAGCAGGTCGGCCACCTGACATTATTTATTTATTTATTGTTTGTTTGTTAGGTGCTTATACAATATGAAAATACTGTTTCAAAGTGCCTACAGAGCAGGGAAGCAGCGAGGTTGGGAAATACATTACAACACACTATTTAAGAGGAGAGGGGGAAGGGGGAGAGGGAGAGGGAGAGGGATGTACCTACTATGCCTTGTGAGTATTCAGAACGTGCAAGTGCAGAAAGGAGAGGGAAGAGGGCGTAGGTGCTGGGGAGTCTGAGCTTGTGGGTGATCAATAGACGAAAGTGCTAGGAATGATGTGCGCTACACGGCCTGGGCCGCAGGAGGTGTAAGTGCGAGCCTCCAGAGCAGAGGGTGTACAGATGGAACGTGCTGTGGATAGACAGGAGCTGGGAAGAATTGGTGTGGGAGGTGAAGGCCCCGAGAATGCATAAGGGCCAAGGACACAGATTGAGCAACTATGGGATTAGCAGAGGAGAGAAGGAGGGAAGGAGGAGGAAAAGAGGAAAGACTTAAGGAGCTTTTGGAATTTGAGAAGACCCTGCTCAAGACACAGGGGAAGGGGGAGGCTGTTCCAAAGGAGGGAGCCCACAGAGGACAGCAAGCAACCCCCTGTCCTCTGTTTCGAAAAACACTTTAGACACAAAGAGTTGGTGCCAGAGGAGTAAAGTGGTCGAGAGGGACAGTATTAGTGAGATAACGTTGAAGATAGTGGGGTCCGCCGGCCCAGACAGCCTTGTGGATGATGCAGAGGGATTTGAATTTTTAGTGCAGGAGAGAGGCACTCCCTGGGCTTAAGGCCAAGGATACCTCTTGCTGCCATATTCTGGATAAACTGGAGGGGTCGCAGAGTGGAAGAAGGAAGATTCAGAGGCGGTTGTTACAGTAGTCAAGTCTAGAGAGAACCAGGGCTTGAGTCACATTGAGCCTTTGAGGGAAAATGAGAAAGGGTAGAATTCCTTTGAGAGGGAAGAGCTGATAGGTGTGAGGGAGGAAGGATATAGAGGAGTCGAAGATGACTCCAAGGTTTTTTTACTTCAGTTGAAGGCGCAGGGGGAGAACCCAAGGAGGACGGCCAGAGTGAGGGGAAGAAGGAGGGAGCAGGGGTCCCAATGGGAAGGATCTCAGTTTTACAGCCGTTGAGGCAGAGATCATTGGAGGCGCACCAGGAATAGATGGCAGAAATGCATTCAGGGATGATGGAGGGTTCACAAGGGTCAGCAGGGAGTCTGAAGTAGAGCTGTGTATCGTCTGCGAAACTCTGGAAGTTGGAGAAGAAAGAGGGGATGAGGCATGCAAGGAGAGCAAGGTAGATGTGAAAGAGCCAAGGGGAGAGTATAAAGCCCTGGGGGACACCACAGGTGGAGATGGATGTGGGAGACGAGAAAGGGCCCAGGATGACTTGGGAAGAGCGGTTAACATTGAGGAAAGAGGACAGCCAATCCAGTGACCGTTCTGAGTTACCAAGTGTATCATGGAGCCACCTTTGTATGACGATGGAATGGGTAACTGTGTCAAATGCAGAGGAGAATAAGGACAGCTGGGGAGTTGGAGTCCAGAGATGCAAGTAGTTCTTCACGGGTGTTCAGAAGAGCAGTTTCCGTGCCTCTGGATGCTCAGAATACAGATTGATGGACATGGAGACCACCAACAAGTTCAGTGTCTGAGTTGAGTTGGGGCAAGGCCAACCTCTCAAGCAGCTTCCCCAGGAAGAGGATGATGGAGATAGGGCAATAGTTTGCAGGACATGTCCTGGTTGAGCTAGGGGAGACCTGTTTAGAAGAGCCCTTCATGGAGCAGACAACTCTGATCACTTCTTCAGGTGTGATAGGAGAGAAGGAGAAGGTGGAAGGAGGAGAGAGGAGGGACTCTGGTGAGGGTGAGGGATGGGTTGTGAGGGAGCGTAGAAAGGGTGGTCAGAATGTCCTGAGTTTTGGTGGCAAAGTGTGAGGCCTGTGCATTGCAGAGAGCCTGGGAAGGAGAAGGGGCGGAGAAGACTGCGGAGGGGTTGGCTAATTCCATGCAGATTTTGAAATGTTCAGCCAAGTTATTGGATGCGAGGGAGACCCGTACCTGAATGTGGGCTCTTTTCTTTACACAAATGGCGAGTCTGCATTGCCTTTGGAGTAGGCGGTAGGTCAGTTTGTCAGAGGATGAGGGTAGCCACTCTCTGCTGCCCTCCACATTTGTTTCAGGGCGGCAGGTTCGGTGTTGTACCAAGTGTTACGCTTTGAGGCAGGTTTCAGATGGATGCTCAATACCGGGGCAAGAATGACAAGAGTGTTGTTGATGGAAAGATGGAGGTTACTGAGGGCCAGTAGATGCACCCTGTTACTAACGGGATAGGTTTTTGGGGGAGGGCCCAGGTGATGACGGCATGTGGCATCAAAACTGGAAAACACACCTGGGAAAATTAAGATGTACTGGAGAATTGTGATTGTCTTGTATGGTCCTTGTCGGTTTTTGTAATATACCACAGTTCTAACTTGCCCTTGGCTGGGTCCTCCGATATTTTGGGGGAGAAGGTTGCTGGGCCCTTGGGAGCAATCTGCAAGATCTCTGGCAAACCTGGTATCCACACCAACAAGCATCCTCTGCTACTAACTTGTATTGGGGAGGGTTGAGTGGTGAAGAGTTGCAGAATGTTACCTGTAAGAGCAACATCTGTTTTTCTAGCTAAAGTAGTGTCTATCTCTGCTTAGGGTTGTATTTAGTAATTGTGGTAGGTTATGTTTGTCCACATAAAGCCATGGTATCTCGAACAGTTCAAAACGTATGACAATTCCTCAATATCCCCCTAAGCACTGGCACATATATTTTTGCTGATGCCCAGTTGATGCACCGTCATTTTTGCACCATGTGTATTTATGTCACCAGGTTGTTTCTTTCATTGGTGTCACAGTTATCATTACACAAATCACATGGGGCAAAAATGAGATTACATACATTTTTTGGGGCTACACAATATGTATTAGTGCCCAGGGGATACATTGGGAATTTGTGGCAGGTTTCGTGCCATCGTTAAGTTTCCTCGAAACCATGCAAGAAGATCTGTGAAAGTTAAAGGAGATCTGCAACAACGAGGCGAAGTGGCAAATATCCCTGAAAAGAGGAATATCTGCCGGAAGCAACTTGATGCCAATCGAAAGTGGCGGTCAGTATTGGAAACGTTGCTTCAGCCATAAACAGCATCATGGGAGAACGCTCATCTACCTACCAGCTTCCTCTTGGGCCAAAGAAGGCAGACCTGGACTGGCTGCCTCCCACCGCCATGAACAGGCCGAGCCCCATCAGCTCCAGCTCACAGAGACATCAGTAGCCTCTGTCTGTTCTCTCCCTCCAGGCCTAGCAAGACAGTTGCCTAAAGTTAAAAGGGGAACCATGCAACACAGAGGAGAAATGACACATTTCCCTATAAAGGAGAAAAGTATGAGGAACCTTTTAACACCCAACCAAAGATGGTGGCCTGCATAAGAAATATCCCTCCCTCCATCGTGTGAGGAAACCCATTTACCTCCGAGCCTCCCATGTTGCCAAGGAAGGCAATGTGACCTGGCATTGCATCACACAATTCGAGTGCAACAAAGTCTGCCCTGAACAGTTTTCCCCCCAATCCTTACTTTTTGAATAGTCTCTGTCCTTCCTCCACCCCTCTCTCATGCAGGCTCTAGAATGTGGTCGCTAGGACTAGCTGTGAATAACCCTGTTAAAACCCTTCTTTACTCATCTTCTCGCTATCCTTCCACTCTCCTTCACTCAGTCAGTTTATGGAAAGCAGCCTCATTGGTTGGCGTAGCATGCTGTTGTGTTGATATGCGTAGAAAGGAAGCGCCCTGCGCTCTCCGTGGGAGTTTGTTTCCAGGTGTTATTTGTCCAGAGCAAATTAGTGTTTTGTCTCCAGAGGGGACCATTATGCGCCTGTGTTGCTAGGATGCATTGGTTGGGTGTGTGTATGAAAGTTGGGTGTAGATGTTATGTTGTTTGAGGTTTGATGGCAGGAATCTTTAGATTGTGGTTTGTGGGTGGTATAGTTGGTCTAAAGTGTGGTTAAGCATAGGGCTTGAGCATGTTAGAGTTGGACGTTAGAGGATGGATGTGTAGGGGCTTGAGAGCGTACATTGGTGTGTCCATTGTGAAGTCTTGGTGTAGGTGAACGTCTGGTGTGGAACTTGTGGGTTGACGTCCGTGGCTATCAAATGGGCAGTAACTGTAGCAGCGTGCTGTGCGTGACGGGTACTGAATGAGAGCGGGTAGACAGAAAGGAGCATGGTGAGGGTGGAAACAAGGCAGCCTGCGGATGTTTGTACCAGGCAGACGTTGATCGAGATTGATTACCAGTGGGACAGGGTGGGAATGAGAATGAGTCACAGTGGATATGTTTCAGGTGGGTTCTGTGGGCAGCTGATTTATTAAGGGTATTGGAAAAGCACCATAGAGCTCTGATTGTGTTGTGTGGGGTGAGGGGGGGTTTCAGGGTGAAACAAAGAAAAACCGGCATTCCCCGGTTCCCTGCCCTCACGCTCAGCGGGCAGGTGCGATTATTAATAGGCATTAAGGGCATATACCATGCCGTGGGCAGAACGCCATTGGCCTTTTGTGTGATGAGCTGTGGGTGATTTGTGTGCTAGTACCATGGCTAGTTGGGTGTGTTGAAAAGCCTGGTCTCAACCTTTTCCTGAAGGTGGGATGATGCTGGGTTGTGCAGATTCCCCTTGGCAGAGAGGTCCACAAGAGCAGCTCCAAACTTACCACAAACACTAAAGATAACCCTTGAGCATGCTAAATAGGTATTTGTTTGCCAAGCAATGTAACATAACCTTTGGAGCATATACATTAGTGTCCCCAGGCACATGCTGTGAAAACAAGGTCAGCTTATTAGGTCCATCTAGAGAAAGCCTTCGCTGTCTCCCAGAGCTACTACAGAAGTATCTCGCTGCTTGATTCAGAAAGTGCACTTTAGTGGCCCATTGACTCAAGCTCCATTCCTCTGAGGTCTTCTCATTTCATGACAGATGCAGGACAGATGCATTTTACTCAGATAAGTGCTCCCTCCGCTCCACTGCTTTTTTCTTCCTACTGCTTCCTCCAGCCTGCCACTCCACCTCTGTGTGTTGTGTTATTTTCCCTTTGTGTACCGTCTCTCCTGTCTTTGTCCCAGGAGCTCTGCAAAAATATAACTTTTGTTACATAAATGTATTGGGCCCTGACTGGCCGACAGGTTAACAAGAAAGTGTCCTACAGAACACTGAACACTGTTTGTTGGCCGTTTTCCCCGAAAATCCTGTTTGCAGTGTAAGATGAATAACCCCTTCCGAAAATGTCTGCCAGTTTTACCAAAAGTCAACTCGAAAAGAGAAAGTGACGACACTAACAAATGAATATTGTCACTTGTGAAATACTTAGCCAAACTGGCTGTGAAATACCTTTACAGTTATAATTCGCATCAAACGTGAAAAAGAAACAGAATTTACTAGAAACATAAAACTATGGAAATGTTGACAAAGCTATTATGCAGTAGCTGCAGCTCTTATTGACAACGGAAGGAAAGTACCATTCTAAGATAACATTGCCCAGTCGTGCATGATTGGTAGGACTGTGGTTGTATATTTTCTAATGCACGCAAGGAAGTTATGCAGGTGAGGCATGCAAGGAGCTTTGTGAAAGGATGCCCCTACACAGATTCAACATCTCAAACCACAAAACAGAAACAGCAGTGGGTCGACACTTCACACAGAATGGGCACTCACTGCAGGAACTATCAGTGATGGTTTTAAAAGGTGGCTTTTACAATACCACACACAGATGTATGTGGGAGCTCAAGTTCTCGAATGACTCGTAACTTAAAAGATAGAGGTCTGAAAATTGATGTAGGTTTAATGACACAGTGTGGCAAACTTTTTTGTTAAATGCAACTTTCAGATCAAAATGTTTACTGTTTCCAACCCGTTTTATGTTCCCTGTTTCCAAGAGTTGTATGGTCTTTTAGATAGGGCAGCAGTTTCCAGTCCCACATTCCAGGCATACCGTTCCTTCAGCCAATGAAGTTGTTTAAAATGCGTTTTTTCTTCATTTTGAGAACAAACCATGCTGTGGCTTACTCTTTATGAATCATTTCACACTGCACCAACTGACGAAGAAGTCTGTGGGGCTTCGAACGCTGATGCTTTGTTGCATCTCTGCATAGCATTTGCATAGGAGTCCATGGGAGTCCAATAAAAGGTATCACAACCTGCATATTGTGTAGTTTTAGTTCTCCTTGAGAACAGTGAATCAAATTCCAATGCAACAACTTGTATTCCCTTGGAGGAAGTTGTGGCAAAGCAAACAATCACAATACATTTTCTTCTGCATGTTATTTATCACATGACTTGAATGGGAGGTGTTGTGAAAATACACCAATTACAATAATACAAACAGAAGGGTGCCCGAGGCAGTGTTTTTATATTTGCATTCCGGGACTTGAAGTACTGATTTTATAATGGGAAAAGAAAAACTACAAGTAGCCGAACTCATTGAATAAAATCTAAACAGGCCTGACATGAAAGAAGTTGAGCAACTGGTATGAGTATTCATTCACCTGTGCTAATTAAGTGACAAACATCACCCACGTTGAGCCTTCCTCTAAGGATTTTCACTCCCTTTGCTGAGCTATGACACATCCTCATCTACCTTATGAAATCAGCAAAATGTGCCTTTTAGATTACCAAGAAGTCATGACATCGGTGGCTTCAATTTCTTCAAGGAAATTGATCAAATGTAAAACAGAGACGTGTCCATTAATTATTGACCAGCAGAAGAGACATTAATATAAATAGTTAACTGAGAAGACACCCCATTGGCTGAGAGGGAAAAGAAGAATGCAGAAAGGCTTTCAGTGACAGACAATATGAACCGGCATGAAACCACATGGAGATGTTGTTGCCAATGGAGGAAATGACCCAGCTTTCAAACTTGAAGATGTCTCCAAGTAGTAGTAACTTCCCTTGCATGGTATCCTAGGTCATGAGATAAGAGCACCTACCTCCTTAGTGTAACTCACCTCAGTCCTGGGACAACTCATCACAGCTCATCAAGTTGAAATCAATAGGCCCCCTGCTCTTAGCATCTGGACATAATTTATTTTATGTTAACTATAAACAAAGCTGTGTTATAAAAACAATAATTCCACACATTTCTTTTTCATTTTTTTATTTCCAATCATGCACATCCTTTCTACATTCCTCTTTTAATTGTTTTCGTTAAGGGAGTGTCTTATCTTTCTGTGTTAATGCTAACAAATAATCTCTCTGCTGCCCAATATTTCATGCTGTCTGCTGAACCTCTGCAAGGACAGCTAATGTTGCAAGTCCCACGGATCATTAAAGAAGATGTTAAGACTGTCGTGCATGTAATTTGACTCTCTTAACACCTACGTTAACAATCCATGGGATTTTGTATTTGTTTAGTTGTGAAGTGTGGGCACCGAATGGACAAATCACCTCAAAAGAACACATGGCTTAATGCTGGGGTGCATTTTCATGCTGGGATTAAACCAATTGATTTCTATGCTTGCACTTGGTATTTGGATGCTTTTGAAATTCAGCGTAAATGCTATATTTTTACACATGCATAGCTTAAAAGTAAAGTGCAAAGACAATTTTACGTGTGTTTTACACTTCAGTTTTCCTGTATGTGGTGGAAAGGTGTAGAATTGCATGGAGGCTGTTGGCTTTGCCAGTGATTGTTTCATTAAGCGCTATCATCATTACGTATTTTGCTGGTGCTTGTTTTCCACTCCTGCTCTGCGCTGCTCGTTAACATGACACAAACAGCTTTAGGACAAAGTGGGCTTGTGGTGTCGCGAGCAGCCCCCCCCCCGTCCCAAAGCTGCGCATTTTCCAATTAACTGGAACACGGGCCGCCGACTGATCATCGGCGTTTCCCTCAACTCAGCGCTCCCATTTCTGAACTCTCACCTCGCAAGAGGCTCATTAGGTATTCTGCACTCTTCAACGAGTACTTGACTCGGCGCTCACAAGTACAGGCTGTGCCGGGGTATACTTCACCAGGCTCACATAATTAATTGGATTTCCTTACACGCGCTAAAGGGCTCAGTGGATTCCAATTCACACCCGGGCTGGGTGGCGAGGAAATGAATTATCAAGCTGGTTGCAGAAAAGGAGCCTTCTTTGACGAATCAGCTCAAGAGAGGGCGTTCTTTCCATTGGCTGGTCATCAGTCCTCTGTTGGAATTCAGATTTTCCAGACTAGCCTACAGGAAAGTCATAATTCCATTAAAGGCACAGAGGCGAAGTAGTATGCTTGCCCTCTTAATTATTATTATTATTATTATTCTTAAACCTTTATTTCTGAGACAGATATGCAAAACAAACCAGTTTAAACATTAACATAAAGTCCTTCCTTAAACATTCAAAACTCGAATGCTCCAACTCGTCCCACGTGATCTCGCCCTCAAATCCGCCCATGTCCACATGTCTTCCCACGTAAATGACTGAAATCCTCCTCCATTTTCTTCCTCTTTCTGGGGAGCAGCAGCCTTAAGCCCCGTAACTGAAGCTTGTCAATTTCAAATGAGATGAACGGATGATGGCCCAACATGGCACAACTTCCTCGACTTGTTTATGCTCCAAGCTGAATCCTGCTCCACTCTTCAAGAGCCTGCAGACTTGTTCTCTCTCCCTAGAAGAGTGCACATTTCATAGACACTGATATCTGTCATGGGGATAGCAATCGCATACACTTCCTCTACTCTCCCTCCCATTCAATGTCCTTGTTGCTTGCACCCTTCGCACGCATCGCTCGGCATGCGCCTGTTGCCCTCTCTAGCCACTCAGTAGGTGGGATAATACTTTGCCTCTGTGCCTTTCATAGAAGTATGACTTTCCTGTACACTAGTCTGGAAAATCTGAAATTCCAAGTCAATACACTGAGGCTCGTATTATGCTTGTTCAAAGTATATTTACCACCAACGAGGCCACCCGTTCCACAGGCTTAAAATAAAAAGTCTTGAAAGTCGACTCATTTGACCTATCAGCACCTCTCATTATGTCTTGGAGCCGCATTTTGCTCACGAAAGCTTTCGAAGCCATAGAACCTCGTCCTGAATATGCCCCAAATCTTTCTATGTCGATCCCTGCTTGGAGCATGATCCACTTAACCGAATGGGCCAAGGTGGCCACGGCACTGCTTTAAAAGGCTTACATAGTGCTTTAAACAAGCCACTCTCTGCAGCGGGTCTGAGTGGATTAGTTCTCGTTTGATACTCCTTGAGGCTTCTGACTGGGCAAAATTTAGGATGCCTTGGGAATATCGGGAATGATACTGAAGTGATAGCAGTTTTTGTCCTCTTCATCATGTGAAACGTCACTCCTTCCAGGGAAAAGGACTTGCTATCCACTTCCAATGCTCCTATGTCCGACACTCTCCTGCATGCTGCTAAACAAAGAAGCATGGCCAACTTATCGGAGAGCTCTTTCCTGGTCACCTCTTGATTATCTGGCCATCTCTGCAAAAACGTCAACACAACATCTAAGTACCACAAACATGCATACTTTGGCTTGGGCGGCTGAATGGCCTTTACCCCCTTGAGTAGCCTTGAGACCAGAACATGTTCGCCTATACGAGCGCCTGCCACGTGCTCGTGTCCCTCTGAGATGGCTGACCCGAAGGTATTGGCAGTCCTTAACGCCTGCCCTTGCGCGGCTAGAGCTACCAAAACATTGACTATGTAAATCACATCTGAAGAAGAGGGATGGATGTTCCTAGTCAGACACCAATCACGGCATTTTGCCCAGACTGCTCTGTAGCACTTGGTTGTCTTGGGCACCCAGGATTTTCCAATGAGGCAGTCAGCCTCCCTGATAGGCTGATAGGCCTGGCTTTATCCAGGTACCCTGATATCACCCAGGCTACCAACCCCCCGCGAGTACCAATGGGTGAGGGAGCCCTGTCTGATCCTGAAAAATCCCTGGCCAACTGGGTAACAATACCAGATCATCACATGACAGATCCGGTAGGTCGACGAACCACGGTTGACTCCTCCAAGCTAGTGTGACGAGAACCAGTCTCGCCCTCTGCCTCCTCGCCTGTGCTAGGGATCTTGCTATGATTGCGGAAGGCAGAAAGGCGTAAAATGACTTTGGCCCCTTTCCTGAAGGAATGCATCTGTGGCGGCTCCCTCTGGGTCTGACCTCCAACTGAAAAAACGTGTCCATTGGTGATTGAGCCTGGATGCGAACAGATCTGTCTCACAGGGTCCTCTCAGACTCATCGGATTGTGAAAACTGTCCTGTCCAGCTTTCAATCGCTGGAATCCTTTCTGTACTGGGAATTTCAGTTCACCACCTGATTCGCCAATCCGGGCAGGTACTCTACCATCCCACTGAGTTTTCTGGCTAGGCAGAGGTGCCAGAATTATTTGGCTACCTCAGTTAACATCTTAGATTCGTGCCACCCAGCTGATTGATGTATATCACTGCTGAGACGTTGTCCATCTTCAGCAAAATACAGCATTTGTACCCTGTCCTGCATAAGGCTCCGGATTGTAAAGGAGCCCGCCAACAGCTCCAGGCAATTGATGTGCAGCCTGGTCTCTGAGGTTGACCAGCATCCCCCGGTCAAGATCGCCCCGCAGCAGGCTCCCCAACCCCTGGCGTCCAGTTTCATCACCAGGTTTGCCAGGGAACCAAAGATGACTTTCCTGTTCCAGGCCTCCATGTGTTACATCCACCAATGCAATTCTGTCCACGCTTCTTGATTCAGCGGGACTTTGTGCTCATATGAGAGGCCTTGTTGCAGGTGTTGTATCTTCAGCCATTGCAGCGCTCTGTAGTGAAGGGGACCGGGAAAGATTGCCTGGATGGAGGACGCAAGCCTTCGTACTATACTGGTTAATTGTCTTAGAGACACCTGTCCTTTGGTGAGAATGGCTTTAATCTCTTTCCTGATGTCATTGGTCTTTTGCAACGGTAGGCTCAGCATCCCCTGTAATGAGTCTATGACACACCCCAGAAATTCCAAGTTCTGGAAGGGGGTTACTTGGGATTTTTCCCAGTTTATGTAAAAAAGCCTTTCCAATAGTTGCTCTGTTTCTGCCACCTGCTCCCGCAGCAGTTGGGGGTCTTGCGCCATGATGCAGATGTCGTCTAAATAAACTATCAGCCTCACTCCATGCTGATGTAACTCTGTCACTATAGGCTTTAACACCTTGGTAAAACATCAAGGCTCTGAGGACAGTTCATAATCGGGTTCTAATGCCGGCCTTCTTGCTCCGCAACATCCATGCTCACAGCTATGCACTGTCTGAATAAAAAGGCACGCTTTAGCGTAATCGCGCTTCCAAGCGGGAAGTCAGTTTGCTGTGCCAAGTGCTTGGAGTTTATATTACTTGTGCTGCTCTAACTAGAGCGTGTACTATCTACGCCAAATACAATTCCAAAGGGAAAACAAAATTCACTTATCAGCTGCTTGTGAAGCAAAGAAAGAGGACGAAATTAAGGATTACAGTCATGTACGTGGGAAGACATGCCCGGATTGGAGGGCGATATCACGTTGGAGGAGTTGGAGCATTCGATTTTTTCAATGTTTAAAGACTGTCCTTTTAGAAGGAAGTATGAGAGCCCCAAATGGGAAAACAGCTTTAGGCAGAAACACCACGGCATGGAAACACAACCTCAGGGAGCACCGGAGACCCAAAGTGATAGCCACGGCAGGCAGAAACACAACGCGGTTGTGTTTCAAAAATGCTGCGGTTTTTCTTTCTAAGTTTCTCAGGCTCCTCCGAGGAGCCTGAGAAACTTAGAAAGAAAAACTGCAGCGTTTTCAAACACAATAATGTTGTATTTATGTTTGCGGTAGCTTCAAAAGCTACCGCAAACATAAATACGTTTTTAAAGCTGCAATTTTATTTCTAAGTTTTCCGGGCTCCTCCTGCTCGGAAAACTTAGAAATAAAAATGCAGCTAGTGCTTTAAAAAAAAAAATATAGCACTTACCGAGATGCAGCTGCAGCTCTTGTGTCTGTAGTCTCCGGTCTGCGTCCTCCGAGTCCCGGCCCCAATGAAGGAAAAGCCACCCAGTAGTAGCTTTTGTTTACTACAAACGGCTGGCTTTTCCTTCATTAGTGTCGCAAAAGCAAAAACAAGCACAGGCAGGCATTGATTTCACAAAATGGATGCCCCCATGTGCTTCCTTTTGTAAATTTTGAGCTTCATTTGCTCAAAATTTTACATAGAGGGTTAAAAAAAAAGTGGCAATCTATTTTTTTTATTATTGGCCATCTTTTTTTGCAATAAAATGTTTTGGGCGAACCATTCCTTTAATGTTTAAACTTGGTTTTGCTGCTCAAGTGATAAATAAAGAGCAACCATAACACAGGCTTATGTGCCTTGACGGAGAATTTACGTGCGCATGCTCATTGCGCTATGCTTCCATTTCGAGGAATAATAACATCTCTGGAGATGAATGGAGAGGGAAAGAAGTTCAAGAAGAACACAAAGAGTTGGATGCATTTTTATTTTTATTCTTCCTTTTCAGAAACGCTAAAAGTTGCATCTAGAACAGAACATCCATGATATCAGGTATGAGCCTGCTCACAGGGCTCTTGGGATTTGATATGACCAAAGCACACTGTGGAGGCTTGATCCACGACCCCGTCTCGATTCACTAGAAGCAGTGAAGACAGACTCTTTCTTGAAAACAGTGCTTCTCTTCACCTTTTTGGAGAATAAGTCATACAATTCCAAGCCTACAAATGTGGAAGTAATTCCATGGTTTTTGTAGTCAAAATCCTTCCAGACTTTAATAGTGGAAAATATAGTAGTGCATAACATCCATGATTAAAAAAAGAAGTTGTTTGTAAAAAAGAAAGCTAGATTTTTCATGTCTAAGCCTTCTGTTTTTAAAGTCTAAGAGAAAAATGGAATACAAAGTACTCATTTGA
This sequence comes from Ambystoma mexicanum, assembly GCF_040938575.1. NCBI lineage: Eukaryota > Metazoa > Chordata > Amphibia > Caudata > Ambystomatidae > Ambystoma > Ambystoma mexicanum. The sequence continues at coordinate 601,779,050 of NC_090924.1, forward strand.
TTTTAAAAAATCCCAATATGGCCACAGGATAGAAAGATGAAAAGAGATTGTGTGCAGTAGCACTTGGTGCGTTCTTTATGCGCATAATGGAATTACCCTAACAAATAATCTTGGACCCAAATAACCGGACAGACTCAAAGAATATGACAACTTTATTATCAGTTTAATAAAGTAGGGCAATCTAGTGAACAACGAATGGCAGTCGACACACTCACAATAGAGGTTGGTTACACAAAGGCATTATACCTCAATATGTATCAGCTATGATGTCATCCTACACAGCAAATAATAAAACCTAGTTGGTTTAGGAATTGGTTAGGGGAACATATCTACTTATAGAGCGTATAAGTGTTAGTAACTTTATTGGCTGCTTCTCCTTTGGTAAGCATGCCTCAAACCACCCTCTAACTATGTAAAATACAGATTATAAAAGTGGCAGACTGGCTCATGCAACATTGTATGCTCATCGTTGCATATGCCCTCATGATAAATTGGCATCCTCTCCCGACCTTGGACACTCGGCTCACTAGCAGCAAGTAAGCAAAACGAAACTCAGGTGCAGAGAACAACGTCAGACTACTGCCCACTTGCCCAATTAATCCACCATCGGTCAAGCCTTCAGCCAAGGCCTTTTGTAGTCGGCTGTACTCGTCTCTGGGACTTTTAAGGGAGTGTAGGTATGCCACTATCTTCATCAGGAGCTTAATGAATAGGCCTTGTTTTTAAGTTCTGAATCACATGTGAGGGGACCACTATTTTGTCCATTTCACCCTCTTATTTAGTGCTATTCGATTCAATTATCTTGGGTGCCATTACCCTCTTCGGCCTCTGGAGCCTTGGTTGTTCCGTCTCGCATAGGCTTTTCTGCATATTTTATTGTCAATACTTGGCACTCATAAACGTTCTCTCATTAACTTAATCCCAAGAGAAATATGTCCTGCGTACATTGTTTATCCTTGGTAACTCTCCTTGTACCCTTCAGTAGCTTATCGCTGTGGCATACTTGATCTCAGGCTATTCTTTGTTCATGCACAAATTTGTATTTCCAGTCTCTGTCAGCTTTGCAGGTCTGGTCTCTCTCCTTAGAGCTCTTTGCTTATTATCATTGAGAACCGGCGTCCATCTTTTCAACATGGCAGCTTCACCCATGTTATGTTTTCTTTAGCAGAAATCTTCTATAAGGCTTGTCTACCTTGCGTTTCTGCGTATACACATTCACAGCTCATCTGGTTACTTATCTTCTTTGTATACATGGTTTCTTATTACTTGTGCATATGTTTACTCTTGTTTCTTCAGTTACATCTTTGTTTTTAAGTATTCTTATATCATTTCAGTGTGCCATTGTATCTTCTCCAAATGATATCACTTTGCACCTGCCAAATCCTCTTTACAACTCTTTGAAATTCAGTGGTGCCTGCAAATCTTCTGCTAACACCTTAGTACGAGGGTACATTTGATACGGTTCTCTGAGTGCTTAACGTCTCTCATACACTTGATGAGGTATTGGGATGATACCTGCTGTCATGCACCATGTCTTCCTGTTATTCATCCAGTACAACGTAGGTGAGGGGGTGGAGTCTATCAGTGATGCACACGTCTGCTCCTCTACAATAGGACATAAGGGGAGGGTCTCTTGAGATGCTCAATACAAATAAAAATACAATCAATATGTTCAAAATACAGTATTTATTTCAATGACTTTTTTTAATGTAACAAACTACCCTCAGCTGTATGTTATAAGGATACGGTGTGTCACGGTACAGTAATAGGCGCATGGAGCCCAGTGCCTTTATAAGGTTGTAGAAGCATAAGAAGACTTGTAATTTCCCTTTCACACACAGTTGGCTTTTGGGTGCCAGCCCTCACCATGAAATACCTGGTGCTATCTTGTTTGCTCGCCTTTTGCAATTTTCTCAGTTTGTATTTTTTTCTCTCCTTTTCTGCCTCTGTCGTTCTTGACTGGTCGCACTTGTTCTATTTTAAATTTAGTGACATCTCTTTCCACAACTTTTTCCGTTCCAGTTGTTTTGTTCTCATTTAATGTCATACTTTCGTCTCTGTGTGTTCCACAGCTCTTCTTGTGTCTGCTTCTATCTGCTTTCTGTCTCTCTTTTCATTTTCTTCCCATCACATTTGCAATTTTATACAGTTCTTTCTTTCTTTCTTTCTTTCTTTCTTTCTTTCTTTCTTTCTTTCTTTCTTTCTTTCTTTCTTTCTTTCTTTCTTTCTTTCTTTCTTTCTTTCTTTCTTCTCACTTCTGGCTCTTATTTCAAATTATTTGCTTCCGCTTGCGTTTCCTTTTCTTTAAACTGTACCTTGAATTGTTTCCACTTCTGTCTTGTCATTCACCAATTTTGCAAAGAGATCATTTTTCGGTGTGTGCATGCAGCTCTAACAGCTGAGCACATCTCTTACAACCAATCTGTGTATGTCGCAAGGTTCTGGAGGCTGAAGCTGCCAATGGGCAGTGAGACATCACTAAAAGTCAACATTTTCTCATCAGAAGTGTGATCTGACTTAATATTTCACTCGCAATAAGAAAAATAAAATGCGGCTGTTATTTAAGATATGCGCTCCCTAAAAAAATTATTGTACTCCCTACCCCAAAAGCTAAAGAGTGAAATGCTCCTACTTTAAAATGCTATTTGCAGCCCAGAACCTAGCAGATAACAGTGAACGAGACTTTCAATTCTCGCTTTAGTTTGTGCCAAACCTGTGTTGGCCTGAAGTGCTTTTACTATACCAAAGCCTCATCCCTGTCTCCCAAACTTTAAAAGCATCCCTGCCTTTGTCCTGTTCTGATTGCAAAACAGTGTGCTGTTAAAAGCAATACCATCAAACGCCAACTGAATGGCAGAATTGTTTTGCACAGAAATCCGAAAAAATGACTTGGGGCTATGTTGTTCCCATGTGTTCTGTTGATATGCTTTTATACTACGCCAAGTCGCCGCTGCAGTATTTTCAGAGCACCCATGCTTGTCTGTGGAGAGCCGTACTGGGCCTCCCTAGGGTATCCAGACCTTAGTCTGCAAGAGGTGCCAACATGAGCAAGGGAAAGATATTAGGATGGCAACATGGGAAATCGACACTACAGGGGCAGAGTGGAGGGGCTGGCAGGGGTGTAGTGCGGGAAGAAGGCTTTCTAATGGCACGAGTGCATGTCACTGCTTTTAGGTGGACCATAGTTCTGCAGAAGTCAGGAGACATAAGAGTGTTGTGTTCATTGGATTGTGCACAGCAAATATCTTAACAAAAAATGTTCAATACAAAACATTGCACCAAACTAAAATGAAACAATGAAATGAAGCTCAAAACTCATAGTTCCTAAGAGATTTCAACAAAAATGTTTCATTATGATGCGTAAGAAAAGTGAGATGGGAACAGATAGTGTAACAAAAGAGTAATTAATTCCTCATTAATATGCATGTTGCGTTTTTTTAATGTCTTTGATGAAACAGTTTTTGTTTTGTTGGGAGTCTTTTTGATTTAAAGAAATTATATATGGCTAAACCTGGCAGAGTTAACTGAATTCGGCAGCACATGTTATAAATAGCTTAAGTTCCCCCAATTCACAACATGAGGACTAATCTCACCTGTGCAGTATTTATTGCCTCCTTGATGGAGTCTGTGGGTAACATGCCTCTGCTGTCTGCTATCAACATCACATCACAGGTAAATTGGGATAGTCATATTGGTTTTTTCCAAATGTGCAAAATTGCCAACTGTATTGGTATGCACTTCCAGATGCCAAGTTGCTTCCCCATAGAAAAAAGATCAACCCAAGTTTGCTTGGAAGATCTAGTCCAGTTTATGGTCAATGCCATTTCCATTGCTTCTGGCAAAGCATTGAATTCCTTCCCCAGTCCCTCCTGCTTTTGCTTCAGTCTGGTGAGCGTTGCAGTATTCGGATAGCAGAGGGGGCATTCGTTATGGTATTGGGAACTCACCGCCAGCAGGAGCGGTGTAGTCAAGGCACATTTTGACATCAGTTCCCAAACCAATGTTCTGGATCTTGCATGGTTGGTGTCAAGAGTTGCGATAGGGCATCATATCGTTCAGCAGGGCTTGGAGGGTGTTTTGGGTGCGCGCCAATCCAATAAATGCCATTGTTTGCATATGTTATGTTATATTAAAGGATATTTATACTGCACACTATCACCATCATAGGGGTCCCCTGGCACTTTGGCGGATCTGAATAGGAAAGAGGGTGGGATGAGTTAGTAAGGGTTGAGCGGGAAAAAGAGCAAGAAAGCTGTGATGTGCTGTTGGCAGCCTCAGTTCGGTTAACACTGTTCGCTGAGTTTAGGTGTGCTTTTTGGTTGGTAGCTGTCATGCTTTGTTGTGCGAGGCTATGTGTGTTATGGTTTTTTGTTGCGATGCAGTGAAGTGCATGCGGTTTGTAGTGCTTTGCAGGTGTGGTTGTGTATGCGGAGGTGTGAGATGGTTTAGTGTGGCTGGTTAGTGGCACCGCTATTTAGAGGTGACACAATGCTAATCTTCACAATCCTGTCTAGATGTGGCGCAATGCTAATCTTTACAATTCTATAAAGTTGCAATGCAAGCTGATATTCACAATTCTGTCTAGATATGACGTGAGCTGAGCTTTACAGTTCTATCTGAATGTGACACAAGCTAGTATTACAATTCTGTCTAGATGTGATGCAATGCTAATCTTCACAATTCTGTCTAGATGTGACGCAATGCTAATCTTCACAATTCTGTCTAGATGTGACGCAATGCTAATCTTCACAATTCTGTTCAGATGTGATGCGAGCTAGTATTACAATTCTGTTTAGATGTGAAGCAATGGCAGTCTTCACAATTATATCTGGGTGTGACTTGGGCTAATCCTCACAATTATATCTAGATATGATGCAGGCTAGTATTACAATTCTGTCTAGATGTGACACAAGCTAATCTCTGCAATTCTGTCTATGTTTGACACAATGCTAATCTTCACTATTCTGTCTAGATGTGATGCAATGCTAATCTTCACAATTCTGTCTAGATGTGACGCAATGCTAATCTTCACAATTCTGTCTTGATGTGACGTAATGCCAGTCTTCACAATTCTGTTTGGATGTGAAGTGGGCTAGTATTACATTTCTCTCTAGATGTGATGGAGGCTAATCTTCACAATTCTGTCTAGATGTGACACAATGCTAATCTTCACAATTCTGTCTAGATATGACACAATGCTAATCTTCACAATTTTGTCTAGATGTGGTGCCAGCTGACATTCACAAATCTGTCTAGATGTGACGCAAGCAGACATTCACAGTTTTGTCTAGATATGAAGGAAGCTAGTCTGTCTGTATATGACACAGGCTAATCTTCACAATTCTGTCTGGATATGATTTAAGATAGTATAACAGTTCTGTCTAGATATGACATAATGCTAATCTTCACAATTCTGTCTACTTGTGACACTGGCTCATATATGCAATTTTATCTGGACTAGCTAGCACAGAGTATAGTCTTCCTATTTGTGAGATATTGCTCGCTAATAGTTATCTTGCTTTGAGAGATCTGGCACAATTAGTCTAGCTGGCACAATCAGGCTAAATGTGAAAATGTTGCTATCTGCCGCAATCAGGGTATAAGGCACAATCAAGGTAAGTCTGAAATGCTGCTATCTGGCACAATCAGGCTAAATGCAAAATGCTGCTATCTGGCAAAATCAGGCTAAATGAGATGCTACTATCTGGCACAATCAGGCTAAATGTGAAAACCTGCTATCTGGCACAATCAGGATATCTGGCAAAATCAGGCTAAATGTGAAATTCGGCTAACTGGCACAGTCAGGCTATCTGGCACAGTCAGGTTAAATGCAAAATCCTTCTATCTGGCACAGTTAGGCTATCTGGCACAATCAGGTTGTCTGGCACAATCAGGCTAAATTTTATGTTATGTTAAATATATTTATGCCGCCCACTATCTCCACCGGATTGGTCACTTGCCGCTCTGTTTGATTTGAAAGTTAAGAGGGTAGGAGCAGTTTGTATGGTGTAGCGGGATAAAGGTAGAGTGCGATTTGAGGTGTTCTGTAGGCAGCTTCAGTTCGGTTAGCACTGTTCACTGAGCATGGGTGCGGTTTCCAGCTCTGTGGGCTCCCTTGTGCTGTTGTGCGGTACTATGTGTGGTTAGTTTTGTTGTTGCAGTGCAGTGAAGTGCTTGCGTGTGTGCGGTGCAGGGGAGTATTTGTGCTTCTTTAGCATTTGAGAAGGTGTGTGCCAAGAGTTGAGGTTTTAGCGGTTGGGTTAGTGGGGTTATCTCGTTGTTTCAGGCATCTGTCTTGTGTTCTTTCTTAGGTCTTGCTGTCTGTTGGAGCATTCCCCTGTGGTTCATTTGCCCGGTTCTGCACGAGGCTGCGGCCTATATCTGAGGCTGTCTAGTGCTTCGTGGGAGGGACAGGATGTGAGGCCACCGCCACCCAGGGTTGGGATTGCTAAATTTATAAGTGTAAAAAAAAAGAATTTGGGTCGTAAGAGTGTTCTGTTTGGTATTACCCAAATTGATCTTTTGCAATTGACCTTTTGTCCTTATTGACCTTTTGCACAATTGACCTTTACCTTTATTTTACTTTTTATATATATGTGTGGGGTGGGTTTGGGGTGTTGGGGTGATGATTAATATAATGGGATTCGGTATGGGGTTGTGGGGGGTTCCCCTGCATGTATGTCCTAATTGACCTTCATTTCATGATAAATTGTGTAGAAGGTCAATTCTCCCACGATCAATTGTGAAAAGGTCAATTAGTATACATCCTTCTATCTAGCATCATCTCCCTTTGTGCCTTGGGGTGGTCCCCTCCCTATGATTTCTGAGCACTCCCTCTCCTGTCAGGTGTTAATTAGTCTTTACTGCTCCTTCGTCTCTAGCAATGGTCAATGTTCCTTGGGTTTAGCCTAGCGAGGGGGCTTGGCTTGGAGGTGTCGGATTCATTCTGGTTCTGTGGCAAAGAGGAAAGTTTTGAGTAGTTTCCTGAATTTTTGGTGGTCCTTTGTATTTCGGATGACTTTCGGAAGGTTGTTCCATGTTTTTGCTGCCAGGTGAGAGAAGGAGGATCCCCCTGGCTTTTTCCTTGTGTAAGGTTTTGGTTCAAGGCGGATGTCGTTGCATGATCTGAATGTTCTGGTCGGTTGGTCGGTTGGTAAATCGTTATTTTCTTTTGTATGAATTCTGCTCCTAGGCCGTGGATAACCCTGTGTGTTATGCACATTGTTTTGAACATGATTCATTGTTTGATTGGAAACCAGTGTAACATTTTTAGCACTGGGGTTATGTGGTCTCTTTGTGATCGTTTGAGGATGAGTCTGGCCGCTGTGTTTTGGATACATTGCAGTTTCTTCAGTAGGTGTCTGGCATCCCAAGGTAGAGGCCTTTGGCATAGTCAATTCTTGACATGATGAGGGCGTTGATTGTCAGTGTCTTATGGGTGAAGGACAGGAATGGTAGGATTCTTTTTACCGAGTGTAGGAAGAAAAAACATTTTTTGAATATTGTATTTACTTGTGGTTCTAATGTTAAGCGTCAAGTGTGTGTGCCATGTTTGTGTTGCTCCTTTGACCAATTGTCGTAGTTTCATGGCTTTTAGTTGTCCGATTAGCCATTTTTGTGAGTTTGCGTTTTCTTCTTTAAACAAGATGTTGAAGTCCCCGAGGATTATCAGATGTTCATGTTGGATGGCTATGTTAGTGATGTCTTCTATGAAGTTGTGGACGAATGTTGCCTTGTATGTCGGTGGTCTGTAAAACAGTATGAATTGTATGTTTGTTTTTGATTTTACTTCCAAGTGAAGGACCATGGATTCACAGTTTTTGATATTTAGTGGTTTGTCTGTTTTTATTTTCAAGTGTTCCTTGAAAGCTATTGCAAGACCTCCTCCTTTTTTTCCTTTTCTGTTTAACTGTGTGCACATGAAGTTGTCTGGTAGGCAGCTGTAGAGTGTGATTTTGTAGTTGTCATCCAACCATGTTTCTGTGATGAATAGGACGTAGATGACGTCATCGCAGAGCAGGTCGTATATCTCTGTGGCGTGTTTTGACACTGGCCTTGCGTTGATTAGGTTGCAGCGGATATTTTTGGCTTGGTTTTCTTTGTCGTTTAATATCGGCTTTGTTTTGTGGTTGTCTTGTGGTTTGCTTCCATGTTGCTCTCATGGTGTGATGGTGGTTCAATCGCATCTGTGTCGGCATTGAGTAGGTCTGCTAGGTTAAGTATTGGGTTCTTGTTATTTTCAGGGTCCTCTTCTATATTTTGTTGTAGTTGAAGGAGGTGTCCCTGTGTTTTTGTGATAAATGGGGTGAGGGTGTCGATTTTGTTCATATTTCTTCTGGGTGTTTCTGTTCTTTTTTTCCTGCGCGGCTCTGTCTTACAACATTGGTCGAATTGACTTGTTCTGGTGAGGTGTTGATCACGAGGTACGGTGTAAGGTATAAAAGTGGGGAAATCTCAACTTCTCTCATGACCAGTCTTTGAGGGCGTCTTCTGCCTCTTCTGACATAGCTTATAAGAAAACAATGTGTCTATGGATTGAAATGAAGGGGTGCTAGTGGACTCAGCAATTTGCCCTGAATTAAGCTACATTAATTCATAGCAATTTGCAGCTGCACCCTCTGGCATTAATGAAGTTATCTGATGATGTATAGAAATTGGGGGCTCATTTTCATCAGAGCTTGCTTTGTCCTTAGACATTTCCAATCCACCCGATGAAGGTATGGGACGAGTCCAAAAATGTAGCAAAGAGAGACATTGGTTGGAAATGTTTGTATGTAGTGTGGATCAGTTTGAAAATTAATATATGATAAGTCGGATGCAGAGCAATCCAGTTTGGGTGCAGTTCTTCCAGGACTGTTCATGCCCTTGAATACTTTTGGTGAATAGTTTTATGTTCAAGAGGCTGTTTGACTAGAAAGAGGCTGGGTCCAAGAAGCTGTGAAGGTTTCTTTGTCTGCAAGTAATGAAGAAATAATAACATGTGTATCCTAGCATTGGCGTTTGAACATGAAGTGTTCCATGGGAAATCTTTAACCTGGGACTTTTATTGTCCTCCAAATCATTAAATGTCTTTGAGATATTTTACTTGTGAAACACTGCATGCTTCCCAGGAGTCAGAATGCTCTGAGACTCTTCTTTGCAGTGCATCAGCAATTCTCTTTGAAATACCCTCATGGGTGAAGGCCTTTTTTCTGATTTTACTTTTTGTCAGCAGTCAAAAGATTTAGGGATCATACATTATCTTGATGAAGCTTTCCCACTGAAGCAGTTATGTTATGTGTGTTATGTTAGGAGCATTTGTAACGCGCACTACCACCCGAAGGCATCTTGGCGCGAGGACTGAGGACAGTACAGACAGCTACAGTGACCCTAGAAAAGCAACGTTTTCAGGGCTTTCCTGATTTGGAGATGATTTGCCATGTCTCTAAGGCCCGAGGGCAGCCAATTCCAAAGTCTACGGGCAGCAAATGAAAAAGCCAGCCCTCCTACATGAATCCCGCGCATCTTTGGGAGAGCCACTAAGTTAGCATCTCCTGAGCACAGTGGTCTTCCAGGGACATACAGCAGAAACTTGTCCTGCAAATACTAAGGTCCCTGTTTGAAAAAGGCACAATGTACTAAACACAGAGCCTTGAATTGAATCCTCTGTGCTACTGGAAGCTAGTGGAGTGACCGGAGTACCAGACTTATGTGACCTCCATAAGGAGATGTGGTGGCCACCCTGGCTGCCAAGTTCTGCAACAACTGTAAGCGTTGCAACAGCCCAAGAGGTTGCGCCAGATAAAGAGCATTACAATAGTCAACCAGACAAGTAATCACTGAGGACACCACTAAAGGCCGCAAATGGTCAGGCAAAAAAGGCAAATAAGGCAAGACATGGCGCGGAACTCTAAGAAAGAAATGACCAGTCTTACAGATTGCACTACTAATCTGCAGTGACATTGATAAATCAGATGATAATAGGACTCCTCGATTCTTAACCACCTTCACCGGCCTGGGACAATCACCCAAAGTAGAAGGCCAGAAGGAACTCAACCATTCAGCAGCAACCAGAGAAGAACCCATCAACAAAACATTGGTCTTGTCCCCATTCAGCTTCAGCCGATTCTCACGCAACCAATTTCCTTCTGCCAACAGACAGGACTGTGCAAATTGTTTACTTTTGGTGAATATTTGTGTATCCTTGCTGTCCCTCAGGTGGCTTAGAGTTATGATGGTATGGTTTTACATTCTTCATCAAACCAAAAAATAGTGGTCCCAGATTTTTGATTCATGATTTTGGGATCCCTTCTGAACTTGATCCACCTGGCTCAATTTTCCGGTTGTCAGCTGATTTTCCCTATAATAGCTTCATCTGCTTTCATGCCATGAACTGTCATTTGGTGTGCACTGTTTCGTGAATTTGTTGTTCAAAGCCATGTATATCAAAAGCCGCTGACCTTGCAGCAGCCATGCAGCAACATGAGGCAGCTGGTCTTGCATGAGAGAGACTAGACTGAAGAGGGGAGAAGACGGAAAAAGCAAGGTGTTGTAAAGACAGCACGAATGGTACTGTCGCGCATGCTCCAGCAATATCCAAACCCAAATGTAATGGGGGGCCCGGTTATTATTACGATGAGTTGGAATTTAAGTTCTGGGCCACCATTGAAATGTTGATTCATCTTGCATGCACCAATGCAGGAATAACCAAATCATTGACCGAAGAATGTATAGATGTGTGCAGTGCAGCACTGGAGAAGGGATGGCTTCTAGATGATTCTGGCCTCAGGAAGTGTATTCTTCAAGTTACCTTTAAGAATGTGTACACAGCAAATAGGTGTAGGGGTTCCTAGTATGTAATGAAAGGTGGGGGCCTTTCTGGACCTGGGCCACACGTCTCGTCAAGTGACAGGCTGGTGCTCCGATGTGGTCATCGTTTTATTTGGTCTTTCTTCTTCATGGTCAGAGAACCACATGGCATGCACTCCAGAGTGGAGGTAATCCCCTCACTGCTTCACCTTTTGCTAGAAACCATAGGTAGGCTGTTAGAGTCAGGCAAGTTTCCATTACGAGCTTGAGGTGGGTGCGAGGCTTGCACAGAAACCAGGAAGCCTGAAGGGGCAGCGAAGCTCCTTGTCCCACTGGGGAATTCAGGCAAGCTGGGTGAGTGCCTCGCTTCCCTGCCCTCTTGATGGGGCTTTGTCTAAGGCAAGGCCGACGGTGGAAATTGAATTAAACATCTACTAATCCAAACCCAGACAAAAGGCAGTGAAATCAGGCATGCTAGAGCATGTGGCAAGTCGGAGGAATGTAATGGGCCGGCACACATGTACCAATGACCTCCCTTCCTATCCATAGACTGTGTTGGAGCTTCAGAAATTTTTTCCTATCCTTGTTTGTCCAGCGGGAAGCATTCAGGCAGCTCAGAACTTGAAGCACATGCTAGTTGGTTCGACAAAGCTCGAGGTATTTCGGGTGCCGAAAACCCCACTGCTGTATAAAGCTGGTGATTCGATTTCTGGGCACTCCCTGTGATGAGTATGCACTCTGGATTCCGTGTTAAACCAACAGAACCCTATAAAGTATCACCAAAACTAATTGTGAGATATTCAATGTTAAATGAAAAGCAAATATATTTTTACATTTGCTGCTGAACTAAGGTGGGAAACCCTTGCATTATTTGCCAGACTCCAGCTCAAGGACTTGTTGGCGAAGCTTGGCATGTGAATACTACGTGGCACTTCTTTGTTTGGAGAAATGCAGAGATAACGGACAGCTATATTTCAACAAAATGAGTACCACAGGCAACACCGCGAGTGGGGAAATGACTTGAAAGAAGCATGGTCTCTGAAATTAACAATGTACAGGACTGCAAACTGTAGTCCACCAGTTCTGCCTGTGGCCAATTTACCGTATGCCGAACCCTCGCCAAATTTCTTACCCACCCTTCAGGTACCCCTGAGGCTGCACCTACAGTAGGATTCTTACTGTACATTGGCCCATTCCAACTTAATACGGAAGAATCAGCTATCTCCCTTGGGAACAAAGAATCCCAATGGATAATTGCAAGAATGGGTTGGCTCTTGAGGAAAAGACATCAGAGGAGTTTGTGTGGTTGTTACTTTCGCTGATCCTGTTGTAATCAGCAGTATTTTAAAATCTAACCCTGCTGCGAGAAGAGCAGTAAAGCAGATTAGCATTCTCGTCTGTCATATTTTTTACCTAGCCAAGCCTGGTAGCACATTTCAAATTAGATCCAGTACAATGACCTTAACATCTAGACCAACCATTAGAAATACTATGGGCTTCATTACCAGTTCTGCAGTGTGGCCAGAATGCTGGAGGTAATTGCTTTACCACCAAAAAACTGCCAAATCTGCGGAATTACTGCCAGCGGGTATTCTGCCAAAGAGTTCTATGGACTCCAGAAAATGGGGTCTAACACCACCTGCCACCACTTGTAATCAAGCTGTAATTCTGCTGGACCAAGTGGTGGGAATGGTAATTCCGTTTGGTGGTATTCTGTCAGGTTTGCCAACAAATTATCACAACATTTGTAATGAGGGCCTATGTACCAACGGGTGCCTACTAAGACAGGCTATGGGGGACAAGTACTGCCAATACAATGCAATGATACCTGTAGCAATAATAGCCTAAAACCACAGAATATGAATAGTGAAAGGGTTTCCATTAGGGACATTCGTTTTGAGGTTATGGCTTTTTTGAAGGAAATTGACTACACAAAGGCCCCTCATCTGAAACCCCTCCCCCTTGATATGGAAGTACAATCTGATATGATCCGTAATGAACATAGCCGAATCAAAATGTTTGGCAATTATGTCTTGGAATAAAGAAGGTTGCTGTAAAGAGCTTAATAATCCGAATATTGTTTCTAGATTGGAATCCTTTGATAGCATTATGCTCCAGGAAACATGGGCTTGGACCTAATTATATGTAGATGGTTCCCTTTCTTATCAAATCCTAACTTCTAAAAGGAATATTGGCAGACTTATGGGAGGGATGTCTAATTTTGTTACAAAAGGATTAAAGGCAGACCTATGGAAGGGATGTAACATTTTCTTACAGTACCACACAAATTATCTATTCCCATCATCCCCAGTGATTCACTTGATTTGCAACACTTACACGTCTCTCCTATAATGGAGTTAAAGGTGACAATTGAGAAATTCTAATTCCTGCAATCAGATTTATTTATTTATTTATTTATTTGTAACGCGCCGAAGCTCGCAAGCATCAGGGCGCGAAAAAGACACAAGGACGAAGATTAACGGGACGACACAAAAATAGAGTAGAGAGAAGAGGAGCAGAAAGATGGCAACATGATGTGGTGTAGTAGTTGCCTAATTATTTGAAGAGAAAGGTCTTCAATTGCTTCCTAAAGAGTTGGATGTTGCTTTCCAGTCTAAGGCTGCAAGGCAGTTTGTTCCAGTGGGAAGTCGCCAGGCTCGGAAAAGCTCGACCGAGACCATTGGCTTTACCTGGAAGGCTGGGATTGATCAGTCCTTGTTTGGCAGATCTCAAACTACGGCTCGGCCCGTACCAGCTGAATTTTTTCCTGAGGTATGCTGGCGCCGTGCCATAGAGACATCGGTGGGATAGGGTCAGTGATTTAAACAGGATCTGTTCCTTCACAACCAACCAATGGAGATCATTTCTGTCCTTGGTGATGTGTTCACGCTTAGATTTGTTAGTGGTGGACCTGACAGCATTATTCTGGATAATCTGGCATTGTTTCAGGCAGTTGTTGCTGGCGCCAAGCATTAACGCGTTCCCATAATCCAAGTGAGACAGAATGGCAGCTCTCCCTATCGTGGCACTATTCTTGATGTTTAGAAATGGTCTGATCTGGCAGAGAAGCCTTTGGTAATATTGACAATTTTGCTTTAAATAAGCGGTTTGGGCTTCTGCGCCTAGGGAAGATTGTAAATAAATACCTAGGGTTTTGACCTTATTTGATACCTTAATGGTGGAGTCTTTTATAGTGAAGGTGGAATAGTCCGATCCAAGATTGTTTAAAGCGCTTCCAAAGGTCATAAATTCTGTTTTGGAGCTATTAAGACACATCCAGTGTGTTATCATCCAGTTCTCAATGGTGTTGTAAATAACCGATAACTTCTCGTTGTCTAAGGAATGGTTTCCACTCAACTCTAAAATGAGCTGTGTATCGTCAGCGAAATTGGTGAAAAAAATTCCAAGCTGAGATAGAAGTGTACAGAGGCAACGGATGTATAAGTTGAAGAGCAACGGAGAGAAGCTAGCTCCCTGAGGGACGCCACAATCTACAGGTTTGGGTGAGGTGGAATGACCTGCCCAATTGATTTTTGAATTCCTGTCTTCTAGAAATGATGATACCCAATCTATTGCATCACGGGAGCAGATGAAGGTGACCACCCATGCTTTATTATTGGTGGTGATTTTAATGCCAAATTACGTAATGGACCCGCACCAGATTTATTAGACCCCACAGCAGACTTGATTCAAGATGTTCAAGTACCAAATATGTTAGACTCAAGCTCTTCGCAAATTGTCTTAAATTATCTGGCATTGGCTAATTGAGTGGGGTCTCAGCTCCATAGATGGAAAACATACACATGATATTCCGGGGAAGTGTACCTTCATTAGCCATCAGGGCAAAGCAACTGCAGACTAGTTCTGCGTTGCACTTGAAGAATTGAGGTTTATTTCTGATTTTAGGATTTGTTTAGTGATCATAATATTCAATGGTTCCTGAATGCACTTATTTTGAAAATTATGTAGAGTGATCTCCTCTGCCTGACAAGAGGTTATACGTTTTAAAGGGTGATTTTTTGTTATTATTGATTCTCAGTTTGTAACATATTTTGATGTTGATCTGAAATATCTAGCAAGGATTTTACATGTTTATTTTGACCACAGATTGTGGGAAGAGTAATTCTGAACTGTTTTATTTTATCTTGTTCTGCATTAAAAACACTTTATATACATATTGTTATTTTCCTTTGAAGTGTGCACAGCTAAGGTAATTGGTATAATACCCACTCTCTTACTGAGAGTCACTAATGGTTTACTTTTGTATTTAAATTTGAGGTGTCATCTAGACTCCTGCATATATCCCACTTTCTGGGACATCGGGACAATAGATTTCTTTGTCCCGTTTAGAGTGCATATGGGGCTATCATGTAGCAAAGTACGGTTTTGTTCTTTTGGTTACTAAATAGCCCCGAGTGGCCTCGTGGCATTTGCCCCTTTGCACCAGAAATCAATTTGAGCTTTATTTAATGATTGACGCTCAGAATAGATCATCTTCGATGTGTTAGTGGCTCCCGGCACCCGCTCTTCTAACCAAAAGAATACCCCAGGTTTCTGGATTAATAATGAAAAGATGCCTGTAATTGTGTTCTATGATTGCCTGGGAGTAAGATTCTTAAATGGTTTGAATGATGCAAACCAGGTAGGAAAGCAAGCAATGAAGATGACACAGGTATTAGGGGGTATAATGTATGTTTCTAAAAGGCATAAGGCTGAGCCGGTAGACATGTGTTTGAGGATATACAAGGCTAAACGTAAAGCAGTGGCAATGTACGGTGCAGGAATTTGGGGATCCATGCAGGGTATTTTGTAAAATAGTTATTTTAAGCACATTGTGGGTTTCCCTTCCTGAATTTTGCAGTTCACTCGGAACTTAATATGCCTTTTATTGAGATTGAATTAGCACTAGAACTGGTAACGATGTGGCAGAGAATACGATGCAATCAGAAAGCCAGTCTTAACAAAAACACGTTCAAACCACATTCTAGCATCAATTCCATATTAAATAGTGCTTTTGTAATATTAATACGCTTTCTTATTTTTCTGAGCCAAACATGAGTTGTTTTTCGAATGACAAGATTAAAAACGGTTTAAAATTAAAAAGTCTGCTGGACCGAGAAGACAGGAAATGTCAGAAACCTTCTAACAGGAAACATGTGATGATTGTAAAAGGTCAAATTCCTGGGAACCTGCTTTGGCCTAAAGACAAGCAGGAGTACGGTTTTATTACAAGGGCACGTTTTAATGCGTTCCCGTTAAGAGGGGTTACAGTGAATTGCTCAGCTGCAATCTTGCACATTTGTAACTGTTTACTTTGCAATGCACCAAATGAGAATTTGCAACATCTCTGTGTTTTCCTCCAGTTTACACTTCACTACAGAAACGTTACCTAATCCCTGTATTAAGACCGTTAAACCTTAACCACTACAAACCTACACTTTGCTACTTACTACTGGCTGACACCTCAATGATTGTGTGGTCGTATTTATATTGCTCAAAAAGTGTGTTAAAGATTAGAAGCACTTTATTGAAATAATTATGTTTTCAATGTTTTATCTGCCGTTAAATAAGGATGACTGCCCTTTTTTATAAGTTTGCCGTATCCCACCGGTAATTTTGGCGGGATACCAGCAAACGGATCTACCGCTACAGGTGTCTGATATCCTGGTTTTACCAGGATATTACAGGTCCTGGCAACGGTTAACTTCAGCTGTGTGCCGTTGCCATGCAGTACGTCGTGCCACTGCAGGATTACCTAATTATTTACTTGATTGCATACATGCAAGAAGACAGAGTGTTGTGTTATATTGAGACCACCCTTAACCTGGGAAGTTCCTTCCCACCCCCAATCAGGGTGCCGTGCAATACTTGCTTATGTCTTTTAGTGCTGGCCTTAATGTAGACTCGTATAGAGTCACACAAATCTTCCCCTCTGTGCCCACAGCAAGCAAAGAACCAGGCCAGGGTGTAGGAAATATATTTGTATTTATTTGAATGATAAATAATGGAGATCACACTAAAACGACACACAACACCTTCTTCGTGGCTCACAATTAAGCTTATTGTTAGACAGATAAATCATACAAGTTGATTGGGAAAAACACAAATTACAATATTTGACTTTATTCCAATTTCACTTCCAGAATTAATCAACACTGGTCAATGGACAAAAGCAATTTACATATGTAGTGCTGTACAATTTCGATTTTCCTCTGCGCTTAAAAGGCCAGCAGTCTGGTTTATATATTGGTACAAATGCATATGGCAATTACGATTCTACCCACACTTTTGCTTTAAAATAAACACAGGGTGATTTAGTGGTTTGTGTTCAGACCCTCCTCATTTAAAGGTCTGTGTTGGGGATGTTGGACAGTAAAAATTGGGATTATTTAAGAATTTTGGATTTTCAGCCCCCCACTTAAAGGCCTGTGTTGGGGAAGCTGGGCCCATAGGATTAGTCAATTAAATCACAGTCTATAGTTTTCAGCGCACACTAGGAATGAGCTTTGTTAATTTTGAATTTTAACAAAAATCCCCCTGTGGTATTCTGCCAAGGGGAATTAATTACATTCATATTTTTAGTTAAATAGGCTAAGGATCTACACAGTTTTGCATCCCCTCTAACCTGAATCCCCCCTCACTATAAAGGGAAAGGTTTTAAGGCCATCAGATTCCCCCACATTTTGGTTTCCAAGGGGTCAATTCTACCTCTGTACCTCTGTTTAAAGTTCAGGAAAGCCAGCTGCATTTCAGGACACTCTGGGAGGACAGGGCAGGGGTCTGGTAATTCCACTCTCAAGGATGGTCCAAAAACTTTTCACCATAGGGCCCGGTCAGATTTATAGGCCGGCCCGGTCAGCTTTATAGTCCACCCCAGCAATAGACAGCTCCACCCGGATGTAATCTCAGCAATCTCCTCTGGTGTTTCCTTGCAGCTGTCTGATGGTCATTTTCAGCAGCACTCTCTTTTTCCACAATGCATCCACTTTATATACCAGTGATGACACCATCAAGATTTAAATTTTGAAAAGTGCTTTGCAAGAGTTCTCGCAACCAGGATTGGACAGGTACTCGTTTCTCTCCTCCCAAGTCCAGCCTCTCTCTAAGGATTGGTTTAGGAGTCTGGAGCAGACATTTAGCAATTCCGATTTGCAATACCCTTTTATTTTCATGTCAAATTTTGGGCGAAAATCTGGTTATGGGTCAAAAACATTGTGATTTACAAGTAACTGCCAGGTGTGTACCATTTTGCACAGCCATATGGCAATTTTCCAATGTTTTTATAAAAGGCACATTTGTTAGGAACATGCAATTTACCCCCCACATTCCTAATTTTACCCTCCACCAGCACACCAATTCTCAAATTTGGGACATGTTCAGTGCACCTTTTAGCTGGCCATTACAATTCCCTAAGTCGCAGGTGGATGAATTTTATTTCTACAAAATAGCCTGGAAATTATCTAAGAAATGACATGAAAATTAAGGCAGTACAATCTATGGTTGCTGAGGAAAATGATAATAGTGTTTTTAAATTAATAGCAAATCATCATGTTATGCAAACTGTAGCTCTCTGGTCTCCAGGCCATTTGCCACTCTTGGCCAGCGTTTTATTTTTATTAGTCTCTTTGTTACTTGAAGGGTAAGCTGCAGATCGTAAATACCAGGGATGCACTTGCCAACACAGAGGTTCCCCACTTCAGACTTCTGGCATCCTGTCCTCTTATCTGAAGAGGACCACCATTTCGATCTAGAATGCTTCTATTTACCTGTATTGTTTTTCAGATTTTAGCCTTGAATGCAGCCCCTGATTTCACGCCTCTCCCCCCTACATTCCGGTTATGCACAGGCTAGGTCATCTGCCCTGCACAGAAATTAGCTTTCAGAGACTCCCTGTCTGGGGGAAGTTTGCTTGCAACACACTTAGTGGCCACACTTTATTGCAGTTGTAAACAGCTGAGATGCAAGCCAGGCTTTCATTCGGGGAGTCCTTTGCAACATTTGCACTACAACAAGCAAAAGGGCTGGCCTCGGGCCTACAGGAACTTTTCATGGAAACAAAGTGGACTTTTCTTTGCAAATGTTTGCCAGTATTTTGCATGTCAAGCATAGTATGCATTACTTTTTGTCAACATACACCATTTATATGTTAGAGGGGGCACATTTTTCTCATGTCTTGATTTAAACTGCAAATGCCCATGCAAAGTAATTTTGGTGTCAGTGTTTGAAAATCCTGCTTTCCACATGAAAGGGGCCTTTGCATTTCTTCTGCCACTGTGAATTAAAATGCTGCTTTTCCTTTTGTAATGACAGGTAGTCCTTTCTCACATGGCACTTCCTTGTATACCTTGTAGAAACCCCACAGTCTGCCTTAATAGGCAATTTTTCAGTGTGAAGCTTTTGTTATAAATGCTGGCAGGTCATTTCTTTAGTGGACCCTTCAGTTCCGTTGGTTTGGGGCCTTTGATTACAACCCACATGCGGCTTACTGAGCAGGGTGAGGGATGCAGGAGGGCTGTAGCTCATCCCTCCCCCATCCCCCAGTGGCTCTCTCGAGACAGCGGGACACTTATTCCATTCGGCTCTGACAATGAAGGTGTCCCGAACAGGAAAAGTGTCCCACTGGCAGCACAATGAGGGTGCAGAACAGGAGCAGGGTGTTGCTGCTCAACACCCTCATTGTCCTGTGTAGGTTCAAGCTTCGGGCAGCCGAGCAGCTCTCCCACGGATATAACATGTTTCTCTGTATCAACAGAGCATTACAATGGGAGCCATTAGGCACTGATGGCAGGGGGGGCTTTTAGCAGGGACATTTGTCGTCCCTTAAGAAATGTGAATGGGGTTATCAGAAGTGAGAAGCGTGCATAATGCTGCATGCTTTATGAAATAATAATTATGGCTTTAAAACCTAAGGGGGCTTTGTTAGGCTCTCATTAATCTGCATGATGCAATTGTGAGTTTGCATGCAGGATGGGGAGGATAAAATTGACGTCATACATGTTTTGCTCAACATAGTTCTACTACAATGTATATAGTGTAAAGTTAGTTTATTATGAAAAGCTAGTTTATTATGTAATGTGATTTTCTTCCAATGCATTGCTATAAAGTATTATTTGAGCACATTACATGAAAAGTAACCCCTTAATAAATATCTATATCAACTAAACCTGGGCAGCTGTGTTCAATTGCTTAAATTGTCCACATTCCGGTTTCACCATTTAACCAAAGTGTGTGATCCTGGCCAAATCATTTAATCGCACTGTCTCTTATCTGCAGCTCCATACGTGATATTGAATTCATAGCTCATGTTAATATATCATGCTATTTTAAAAGACTAATGACTATAGAGTTGTTCCATATATAATAATAGTGCAATTTAGGTATGTTGCACCACAAAATTATTTACCACTTGACTTACCTATGGCAACTTATTTTAAAGTCACTTCCATGCTGCCTCCAAGTTTCAGAGACTGATTACACTACTTGCAATGTCCTTTTCTGTAAAGTCACTTCTGTTTCTGCAATCCATACACAACATATTAGGTGGTTTGCATGTATGGTGTGTGTTATTACTTTGCTAGACTATCATTTGGAGGCAGCCAGGCTTGCTCTTTCTTACTGTGGTGTGCCTTTTTTTCTGGGGTCCTGTCCTGGACAGCAATGTTGCTGTGTGCTCCTGCACGGCGTGGCTGCCTGTAGAACAGCGGTGTAGAGCAGGACACGGACAGCAGTGTGGCCGTATGCTCCTGCTCGGCATCATATGGGGGTGCAGGAACGACTGCAATGCTGGATACTCCACTGCAAGAAGAGTTTTCTTCTGTAGGGATGAGTGTGGTGATGTGCTTTGCTTGAGCTTCTTTATTGGGCCTCTTATAACCTTGCCGGTCCGGTAACAACAGCTTACCGGCACCGTTGTTACCGGACCGGCAATGTACAAGTTTGCGGCCGGGATGCCCTCCTGCCCGCCTTGTCTGACCTGGCGGGCAGAACGGCACCCGCCCGCAGACGTTGACGGATGCACCGGCACTGTTGTACACAGTGCCGGTGCATCCGTTCTCCCCATTCCCATAGAGTCTAATGGGGTTCGAATGGGAATGGGGAGTTACTTTTTCCGGCTTCAGGGACCGCCGGGGCTGTAATGCCCCGGTGATTCCCCATTGCCAGGCGCCGGGAAAAAAAGCACAACTCCGGCAGCAGCCTGCCGTTTTTGCCTGCACGGCTACCACCAGATTTATAATGAGGCCCATTGTGTCAGAGACAGTTGCTGCCTTGTGCTCTGAAGGCGTTCAGCCCACCCTCAGGCCTCTGCATTTGCCTGCCCCCAGGACTGGCCAATCTGTATTGACCGGGCGCCCACAATGATACACAGCAGAAGAGCAGCAACGGGGGTCTATCACAGATGGGATTAAGTAGCGACGGGGGGGGGGCTCGTGTTCACACTCAGCGAGGGAGGTCTGTGTTCTCAAGGAACGGGAGACTGCAATAGTTTGAAATCGTATTTTGTGAGCGGGATGGTAGCCGGGATTAAAGTCTGCCCGAAGAAGCCAGACGCGATTCGTGGGCCCCCTAAGCGACTTCCCCGACCTAGGGTTAACATTGTGCAGCGCTTCCAGGTAAAGGATAGAAAAGCGGAGGGGTAATTAGAAATCACAGAGGGAAGCTTCCAGACGCAGCCCAGGAAGGCACAGACACTCCGCCAGTCTGGGCTAGGAACCATGGCAACGTGCTCATCAGCAACACTACCTGGAGTTTTTTTTTTTTTTTACAGAGGACGCTTAATATTTCTTGCAGAGACCGATGGTGAAGGTGTTGTGGAGGAGGAGGGGGGGGGGCCGTGGGAGTGGGTTGGGGGTCGGATGAATTGGTTGCCAGCATGCACTTGTATGTCCACGATGTTGTGCATTAAATCAAAGGAGGCAATTCCTTATTCTCCTGATGGATCTACTCATTCATGCAAACATGTATTAATTCACCAAGACTCCTTTGGGAGTTCATTCATGTATGTTCTTTTGCATGCCCTACGTTTTCGCAGTCACTCCGATTGTTCACTTATTCAAACATGTAATCATTCATGCACTGATCCACTCACTTGTTAGATGCTCTCTGCTGATCTGTGTGTGAAAACTGCAGGCCGCAGGTTTCATCCTGGCTGGGCTGACTCGACCTTTCAACCTTCCCATGTCATGATAAGCGAGTCTAATTGAGCTGGGTAGCATTGCATTGCAGCCACGGTTTACAAAATAAATGATAGTATTTCTCGTGTGCTTATTCATACATCCATGTTTTGTTTAACCTATTCATATACCTGTTCATTCAGCCGCCCACTTATACACTCTGGGCCCGTCTAATGGAATTCTTTGCACGGTGCAAAGTGACTTTGCACAGCTGACGCAAACCCTGATTCATGGAACTGTGCAAAGTGTATTTTTGCAGTGCACAGTCAGTGCAGAGTTCATTCTGTACTGAATAAATAACTTTGGGGCTCATTCTGAGTATTCCGGTATCCTGGCGGTAGAGTCGCCAGGATACCGACATCTGGTACTTACCTGTACCGGCAATCGGTCCAGTGGCATTGCCGCCAGATTGCGGGATTACCCGTGCCGGCGGAGCAGTGTTAATCCCCATTCATGATGTCCCGTAGGACTCGGTGAGGGGATTTGCCGTTGTTACCACCACTGGCATTGCAGGTGGCGGGAACAAGTGCTTTTTTGGCTGGTAGGGTGCCTGACTTACCTCGAGCACTTAGCTGGAGGTAACCCAGGTGCCCCACCCGCACTCCCATAGTCGGGCGGTCTGGTAAAGTGCAGGTATCCTTGGATACTGGCACTTTATTACTGGACCTCCGGACTCGGAATGAGCCCTCTTTTACTGACTTCGCACTGCAAGAATACACTTTGCACAGTTCCATGAATCAGGGTTTGTGTCGGCAGTGGAAAGCCACTTTGAACTGTCCATGAATCGGGCCCTCTAGCTTTAAACCAGTCAACAATTCTGTAACTAATCCAGTCATGCATTCATCCACCTACACCTCCCTCACCTCTTATGCACAATGTCTTCATTTCAAGAATCGAGTTGATCAAAGATAGAGTGGCTAATTCTCTTCAAGCCCCCCAACCTCTCGATTGAGTGCCAGGTCCTCGGCTCACAATCTTGAACCATTTCACCCGGGCCCCTGACTCTGACACAGAGATAAGGCTATGAAAGATGCAGGCTGTTCTGGCCCTCCTGATGTCCCTAGTCTACTCCAGGTCTTGTTAACTTGCCAGAGTAGCTCCTGCAGGTTTACTCCACACATATCAACAGATCAATCCAGGAGGAATGGTTCACAGTGTCACTAAAACATGACGTGAATCGTCCCATTTCCAAATCATTTGCCAGAGCAAAACCAAAGGGGAAACAACTCCAAAATCATCTTGAGCAAAACTCCCCCCCCCCCCCCGCAACATATAGCAATGAGGGCTTAGGCCTGCATAAGCTGCAGAATCAGCACTACCTGCCAGCAAGAAAACATTTCTGCAGCAACTCGATGCCTCCCAACTGTTCTGCCTCATTTTTCTCACCCTGTCTGTGGCTTTCAACTGTGTTGAGCACCGTAGCACTATCACACATCTCAAATCCTGGTCTGCATTTAGCTATTTTGTATTTCTTTCATTCACTCACCGATGAATCCACTTGTCCAAGCATACATACATTCAATGTGTCCTGTAGTCAGTCCTTCATTTACTCATTTGGAAGGTTATGCATTGATTTACCCACTTACTCACTTGAGAATGTACTCTGTCACTAATGAATCAGTTCTCTGATTAATTCACTCAGTCACTAATTTGCAACTTAATTCATTAGGTCATTAATTTATGCATTGACATTTTCCAGTCGTCTCTTCATACACTCATTGAGTCATTTCTTAATGAATTCTATAAGCCACGTTGGAACTCGTGTATTTATTCACATCATCCACTCGCCCATTGATTCATCCATTAACTCAATCATTCGCCCTTATGGCAATGTGTTCACTTATTTCTTTGTTTATTCAATAATGTATTCCCTCTTTCTCCAATGCAGATACCTTCCTGGCACAAATAGATATGATATGAAATGGCATTTATAACGCGTCTATACACAAGTGTTTCAAGGTGCGACAATGCAACGGAGGGGGTACAGAGGGAGGGCAGAGACAACGATCTTACTAGGCCAGGTGACATTGAGATCGCGCAAGTGCAGGGTATAGGGGAGGAGAAAAGTGCCAGGGGAGGGGGACAATGCAGTACATGGGATCAAAACAATACCAAGAAGTGCGGCCAGCAGGTCGCAGGTGCTATGGTAAGGGCAGACAGTAGGTGTCCAAAAGTGCAGGGAGGGGGGCTGTAGGGTTACAGATACAGACCCAAGTGCAAGGGTTGCCGGGAAGCAGTGCAGGTGAGCAACTGGGTGGGCAGGGACCTGGGCCCGAAATCAGAAGGTAGCCAGGTGACCAGTGCAGCATCATTAGGGAGTTCATAGGCCAACAATCTCCCAAAAATAAGAGCCAGAAAGTCAAAGACTCCCAAATGTTGCAGCTTGTTAAGTGTTTTAAGTAGGCTGGTGATGTTTTTATTTACCTTGAACATGCCATGCGATACCCCTTTGGTCGTTCCCTCCACTCCTTTTAGCCAGATTGGGACTTTTACAACTCCAGATGCTATTTTACCTTTTGTTTCCTTGGCAGACGTGAAATCTAGAGGGCTGGACAATTGGATCTCTCTTCTGACACATTGAGTTTTGTTCGTTTTAGCCGTAATATTGCTGCAGCATGAGGCATCCAGATGTTAGGAGGCATACAGACGTATGCTTGGATGTTCTTTCCTTCCTGTGGCACATTCATCCAAGCAGGATATGCCTGACCTGAACATGGCAGATACAGGAATGGCTTGATTGGAGGAACATTCCTGTCACTCCATTCCTATCACAACCCCTGGTCCCTCCTCTCCTACCCAACCCAATGACTGAAAGACATCACCTTCCTTTCACTTCTCTGCTCCTAACCCTCTGTAGCCCTACTCTCTCCCCGCTCACTTCTGCTGCACGTCTCTATCCCTCCCTGTGAAGCTCATATGGTGTGACATTCCCAGAGACATTTCACTGCATTGTCTCTCCTTTCTACCCGCTCCAGCTAGGGATGGCGGCCACTCCAGCGAGTTGGGTGCTTGTTCAAAAGCCTGAAGTTGGTTTCTTAGTCACCAGTTTCTATGAAATGAAACGTAGTGGAACTGGTAGTAAGATTTCGAGTGTGCATTGGAGGAAGGCTTCTCAGAAAGCATGGTAAATGGAGGAACCTTTTCCAATCATCTAACCCATTGACATGACAATTGGCCTCATTACGACCCGGGCGGTATGTGTTTAACGGCGCTGGTCAAGGTGCCTGCGCGTTAAACCCATACTGTCCTATTACGAGGTCCCCTTGCGGGACCCGCTCTGGACGTCTGGTTTTACCAGACGTCCTTACCGGGTCCCGTGAGGGGACCAGGGAGCTAACAACGGGCCCGGTATTGACAGGACCGTTGTTAGCTCCCTCCCCATTCCCATTGAGACCTATGGGGGCTCGAATGGGAATGGGGATATTCCGGGTCTGGGTTCCCTGAATGGGGACCAGGGACCCAGACCCGAGTTTGGAGGCAGCCATGCCCTTATTAAAGGCAAGGCATGGCTACCTCCAAATGAATTGTGCAGTTGAAATGAGGACATGAGAACACGAGTCCAGCAAGACACGGGCTTGGACTAATGTGCCCCTTCCTCGCAGTCTTTGCTTTTTTAATAGGCAAATCTGCAAAGAAACACTCGGTTTTCTTCTACCTTGCCATGGGATTGTTCCGCTGTGTTTCAGGGGCTGCCCTTTTGAGTCCCACTCACAGCACACCCCATCTTGTGTGCTGTAGCTCGCAGTTGCCAAATAGTCCCATGGGGTGCTGTCTATCGATTCCCGGTTTGCACATTGCATGCTGGGAAGTGTAGTATTAATTTCCCCCATTGCTTGCATCAGGCAGAACCCGGGCAGACTGATAGTGTCACATATGGCATGGGGTCACTTAGCAGCTGTTTGTGCTATTACCTCTGTTAACCTCTGCCTATGTTTAACAACTACGAAAAGAGCCGTATGTGTGTAATCCCAAACTGGTGTAGTAGGTATGTACACATGTCCCTTTCATTTTAATCCCAAACTGGTGTAGTAGGTATGTACACATGTCCCTTTCATTTTCTATATGCGACGCCTTCCGTGGCCTCGTTTTCCAGCAGCTGCCCCCATGCACGCATCCTTTGTCCTTGTCCGCTTTCTCTTTCTCTTCCATCTTTGCAATGTAATCTAAACAGTGCTATCTACATGCATGCTTCATATTGATGTTGTGTTTTGGTTCAGGAGAGGGCTTTGTAAGGGGTTAACAACATATAACAGTGTAGTTGAGTGTGGCAACGATACCCCTTATGATGCAGATCGAGTTTGGGAATGGCCGAGCTCTCCCTAGAAACATATTTCTATGTGCACGCACCCCTGAAGTATCGGCAATCGGGAACGGCTGCCTGTTTGCAAATACAGCCCAAATACAGGCCAGCAGCTGTAGAATGAATCCTCATACTGATGTGTACCCAAGCCTAAATGTGGACCTGCTGCTTGCGTGTCAACAAGCCCCTCACTTCACTCTGTATTGCCTTCTTTTAGCCCAGGGTTGTCCAACTTGAGGCCTCAAGGGCTGGAATCCTGATAGGTTTTCAGGATGTCCCCCAATAGTCATTAGGCAGACTGTGCATACATTTAGAATCATTGTATGCAAATTCATCTCATGAATATTAATGAGGGGGTATCCTGAAAACCCAGCATGGATCCGTCCCTGGAGGCCTGGAGTTGGACAACCCTGCTTCATTCTTATCTGCGACTGGAAAACACAGAACTCCTATGCTAACCAGGCATAACGAAAGTG
This sequence comes from Ambystoma mexicanum, assembly GCF_040938575.1. Taxonomy (NCBI): domain Eukaryota; kingdom Metazoa; phylum Chordata; class Amphibia; order Caudata; family Ambystomatidae; genus Ambystoma; species Ambystoma mexicanum. The sequence continues at coordinate 601,805,785 of NC_090924.1, forward strand.
TTCACCTAGCACAATGACATTGGCAGGGCCCAATATCATTGAGCTAGGTGTTGGTAAATGGGCAGCGTGGAATCTGAGCACGTTGTGCTAACTGGATATAATGGTCTCTGGCGCTGCTGTGGAAACTGGGCATACTAGAATCTGGACATGCTTTGTCAACTGGGTATAATGGTGTTTCCCATTCTCTTAATGGAACCTGGTCCCGCTGTGCTAACTCGGAATAATTGTATCTGGCCATGCTGTACTGGGTGGACGGAGTCGTTTCTGGGTTTAATGTGTGATCTGGTTTTAATGGATAATGCAACCCAGCACCAACCGGCGAGGCTCCAGTAGCTTTACCAGTGCTGTGACTACCTGGGCATTGGATGTCAATAGTTCGAGTGCTTGGGCTTTTGATAACAAGTATCCATTGCATTCAGAAGAAGGAGCTCGCTGCCTCTGGGCATCGATTGGAAACGCTCATTTCATTTCGATTCATGTGTGTTTTCATTTTCATGGCTGCATCGTGGTTACGTAATGTAATTGCTTTCAGCAGCAACACCTGGAAATGATGTGGGTACTTGGCCATCTGATGCCCATACATCAGCCACAACTTTTGTCTTAGCCAGTGCTTTTTTAAAGCATCGCTAAAAGCCGGTTCTTGTAGGAAATCACGTGAGAGATATTTCGTATGCATTGTGTCTTTTTCAATTCCCTTTATTGCTATTTCGGGAGTAATGTTTGATGAGAAGAGTGGGAAGTCGTTTCCTTACTCTAGACTTCACGCGCAGAAAAGTATTGTGTGACAGATGATAGCATATTTGCCAATCCCATTTAAAGCATTTCAGCCCATGAAGCAAGGCTCACAAACATGCACTGCCTTGCCGTGATGCCACATCCTCACCTGTAGTGGTATTGCGCATTTCGTGTGCCAATTAGACCCCTCTCCCCCACTCCCACGTATTCATTAGGGCTTTCCCTTGATATTGTTCTGATGCCACTGTTTGCTCCACCGGGGCAGTGGCCCGAGATGCCCCCTGGGTGTGTGTGCCTCTCATGCCCTGCCCTTCCTGCCTTGTCTGTTCTTGGCCTCTTCTGGATTGCCATGGCTACTGAAAACAAGCATCACATTGGCACTCAAAGTGTTTTTTAAACAAAAATCAATGATCTTTTAAATAAAAATCAATGATAACCCTTTAGTATCCCTTCTTAGTTAAAACATATGTGAAATGAGTGTAATCCACTACCTGGTTGTTTGTATGTATGCCGTCTATATACATACAATCACAGGGGACAGCATTGGCTACACTCACAGAGGCAGAGCTCCAGAAAAGATGTTGTGGTTGAAGTATGCTAATCCCAATTTTCTTTTAATTGGAAGTAAAAAAGTAATTCCCATTTCCAATGGGGGTATTTTTTAGGTGAGTAAAATATATTTAACTTTTTAGCTTTTTGTAATCCATACTTCTTTTCACCTAGTAATTTGTGCCAATAAAAAAAACGACATGTTCCATTTCACCTTAAAATTCCTCTTCAGATCAGTGCATAATAAAGCTCGAGCTCCTTCTGATTCCACCCCTATGGTGGTACCACTGAACCGAACAGATATCTGCGTGGAAGCAGGGGCCAGGCTCCTAGGTATCCATGGTTTCTTATTGTATGTGGAAAGTGTCTTTACTCTATTGGACAACTTGGGTGACTGAGTTTCAATCCACGAGCAAACCTCTCACAATGTTGAGTGCAACGGAAATGTAAATAAATATCCATGAGATGGTAACGAGATCAGTCTTCTGATTTAATCTAAGTTTACTGAGCGGAAACGTGTTTCAAGCCTCATGCTCTTCCTCAGGGCTCTTAACAAATGAATCAATCTTCTCATTACTTGTAAAAACTCTTGCACAACACCTTACATTTCAACATGCCTATAGGCATGTACTCATATTCACCTTCACAATGTGCTTATTAACTCTCCGAATGTGTCCGCTGCTCCTGCAATGTGGAGGGCACACGTTCCTCACAGCATCAAATCGCCTTTTGTATTTACTCTGATTCTTTCTTTTTTTTAGTATTCACCTATTTGAGGCAGCCCAGGTGGCTAGTATGCCACCTCTCGCTAGGGCTGCATAGAAGTCTTGAAATCAGATGCCCATACAAAGTTCTCTTCCCTTAGAGGCGATCTGAATCCTCCACACGACCAAGAGTATCAAAGTGGGCAGGCTCGCTTGTACTGGGTTTGCTTCTGGGATCAGGCAGGTACTGAAAATTAAGAAGGTCTAACCTAATTCCAGTCATAACCCTGGGTAATTATATTGCAGTAAAAGAAAAGGGCTCCACATTGTAAATTGTTTGTTTAGTAAAACTTTTTTGCCTGGTGGTGGTTCTTAACTATATTAAGCCAGCAAATGACAATCATTGTTTGCTCCTGCATTCAGCGGGGGAGATCTTTTCCAAGATAATTCTGTCCCATCTTCAAATCTGTGCCTATGAGAACAAAAGCATTGGCGATCTACAGGTAAACTTCCAGAAGCACAAAAGCACCATAGATCAAAGTTTAAGATTATTCTGATTGATCGAAAAGTATACAGTGCTTAAGCCTATGAACGTATGTGCAATTTTCACTGACCTGAAGACTGCTTTTGATGCGGTCTCTTCGAAAAAGAAAGGCCTCCCATTCATCTGATTACCATGATCCAGGAGCTGTATAGCAACAATATGGAGGTAGTAAGATATGGCAAGGCTGGCGAAACCATGGCGCCCTTCTTTGTCCACATGGGTGTGAGACAGGGCTGAATCCTTGCTCCCTTATAGTTTTGTATTTACATGGGAGAAATAACAGGCTGACTGCTAGAGGACAGCGTTGACTGCCCAAAGGTGGCCATGGATCAATATCCCGCTCCCCTCTATGCAGATGATGCTCTTTTGTTATCCACCACGCCTCAAGGGTTGAAATCTTGCTTAGCTACATTCTTTAAAAAATTTGCTGACCTTGACTTAAGCTTAAATGTCAGTATAGTGAAAGTCTTGGTGATTAAGCCAAGATTTTCTAAACAGTGTAGGCTAAATATTATTGTTTGTTTGTGAAGCCGAAGGTAACTGGGCGCATTGTGGAAGGGTATTCTTTAGAACAGGTCAAATGTTATGAGTATTTGGGCACCCGCTTTAATGAAAATGGGCCATGGTCATCACAGCTTGAAAATTCATGCTCTACGCTGGGGAAATATGCTGGAGCCACATTATCCTTTTTTAATAGACATGGGGGAGGGGCAATCCACCTGGCTGTTGAGTTGTATGGTGAACAGGCTCACAGCTGCTATCTATAGCTCAGAATTATGGGGCCATTCAACTACTCTCACTCTTGCCAGGGTGGAAAACAGATTTGTGAAACAACTGCTACAGCTCCCCAGCTCAACTCCCAATGCTCTTATTCACCTGGAACTCGATTTTCACCCACCTAGTGACTTGGCTTCTCTTTCCCCAACGCTGTATTGGGTAAGACTATGGAGTTGAAAAGATCTGGGGGAATACTTAGATGCCCTGAAACATCTCTTAGGTCTTGAGAGGCAAATCTATCCCCTGTGTGGCTCACGTGAAAAAAGGTTTGGATATTCTCAATGAATCCAGGTTGTGTGAACAGCCACAAAACATGGTCAATGCCACCTATCCCAGAACAAGGAAGGCTGCAATTGTCCTGTCAAGGAAAATATGAGTGAAAATGCCAGTAGATTATGCTGTGGCACAGGGTATCTCTGTTCTGAGCCAGAATTTGGTCTTGAATGTTATTTGAATTACTTATCTCCAGCGTTAGCAAGATCACTATTTGCAAGATTGCAGTTTTGCACCAATTGCCACTTTGACTAGCCGCAGGGCCAGGGGAGGCTCAAAGGTGTGCCCCCTATGTGGCATGGCAGACGAGATGGTGTCCCATTTTTTGTTCATATGTACGGCCACAAAGCCACTGAGGGTGAGATATTTACGCTCCTTTCGTAGGGTATCTGGTATTAGCCCAACTATTGAGGCACTGGATCTATCTAAAAGGACTATAGATCCATTTATAGTAAGTTGTATTGCCACATATATTCATAGAGTTTCGCTGTTAAGACAAAAAAATTGACTCTGTGTCAGAGGATGAATGAATTTGATAACACCTAGACACGAAATGTGGACAACATGTTTTTACATTGACAATGTGTTATAGATACTAACTCCTTGTATTATTGTTAAGTATCAGTGGGGCTGTGATCATGATCTGCCCACTGGACATACCAAAAGATATTGTTTGTTCTTCTCTCTCTTTTCATGCATTTTATTGGCCACTTTGCACTTTTCCATATGTAATAAATTTGGATGATTATGTATTAATTCTCTTTTGATGATGCATTTTTTTAATCTTTGTGACTTTTATAAAGTTTTGATTGATTGATATATTATGTTAAGTCCATGAAAATGCAGAGAGGATACAAATCTCAAATGTCTGTCTCTGTGAATTCCTAATTAAGGGCTGCTGTTTTTGCTTGCTCCTAGCAGGCACTGATCAAGGGGTTTGACAGAATGTTAAGGTAATGTCGCAGCAAGTAGCACATTTGTAATGTCTTGTATTGCGAGACTGGGGCAGCTACAAGTGTGAAATGGAGTGTGGGAATAGCCCGTTTCTCTGTCAATGAACAAGTCACTGGGAAGGACTCATTAGCATTTTAAAGTCCCTCAATCTGTGACTACTGCAAGTCCACGCCGCTGCCTCTTTTCTTAGTGAAGCAGAGGTGACTAGTCTGTGAAGGGTCTAATTTGATCGCATTTAAACAACGTGTTCACAATGTATGTATGCTTGCACATTTTATTCACATTATGCCTGACAACAAGGTGCATGTTTGTGTGCAACAATGACTACGCAAGCAGTATAGGGCAGTGTACAAAAGTGTCAGGTTGTCTCATGGGAGGTATTATCCAGTGCTGGCCTTCACGCTCAAGTCATACTGCATTAAGGTACTCTTTCTTGTTCCTGCATCAATAATGCAGTTTTACAAGGGCCAATGACAGAAAGAAACCATGTATGCTCATTCCGAAAACCAAACCTTTTATAAGAATGACGAGGGAATCTTGGAAAAAAAGTGCTAGCAATCTGCATTTTCAAGCACAAGGTTGGTTTCGGATACACGGGTGTTGGGTTGTAGGCTTCAGGCCTTCCGACGCTCCAGCCCGTTTGGGAATGGGTCTGGTGCCGGCTTGCATGCAGTGCACGCTGCGCAGGACACAAAACATAACAACACTGTTCAGCCAGTGCACATGACTGCCACTCTGTTTTCCGGAGTATTGTACAAAAACCTGTTAGCGCTTTGACGTGTACATAACATCCCTCTTATTTTCCTTTGACAATACAAATGCAAACGTATTACAATTTTATCATTCACACCAACAGTTCCATGTTAGCACACATGGTCACTTAGGTTTCCAGGTGGCCTTGGCACCGCCCTCAGGTGGTACCAGCTGTGCTGCCGATCCGCTCGGTCTGGGGGAGTGGTTGGTTGGTTGTGCCCCTTCTGATTGCCGGGCCGAACTGTCTGCATCGGCTGGCGTAGGGGTCTGGTGCCAACTTCCTCCTCACCCCCGGGCTACCTACTTTGGTGGAGCAGGTTCCCCCCTCCTGCATGGCTTGGTTCTGTCACCATTATCTCTCCCTCCCCTGTCTCTCTGGTGTTTATTTGGTCCGGCTCCTCTCTCCACACTGTCTGGGGAACTTTCTTGAACCATGATGCGTTCCTGGTGATGAGTCTCCAATCACGACTTGCATTGATCATCTTTCCTATCCATTTGGTCACCGTCCAAGGGGTGGTCTTAAAAAAGGCTGGTCAGCTTGTTCCTTGATGAGTTTCCCAGAGGGCCAGCACATGATCCCCAACTTTGGTGTGTGGCATCTTGGCTCGCCGTTTACTGCTTATGGGGTCGTTAGCTCTAACCCTCTTGTTGTGCATCCTCTACTAGTTCACAGATTTTGCCTTGTTATGGTGTTGATGAGGTATGGAGGATCGTAATAGTGTTCTGAACATGATGTCAGCCGGGGGCGGGGGTATCGGTTGATACGCGGGGCATCACCCGTTAGTTTCGGAGGAACTGGTATAGCTCAAACTCCCATGGTGCTCCAGGGGCCTTTTGCAACCCTGTGTACCTTGTTAATCGTTCTCATAAAACATTCTCTTTTCGTCGTTCGTCTGGGGCCACCACGGTGTGATGAGGTGATGTGCTATCATGAGATCACCCATGTATTTGGCAAATTCAGCCCCTTGGTACAGGGGCCCATTGTCACTTTTTAGGTACCTTAGTAGCCCTTGTGTTGTGAACATCTTCTCCAGGGCTGGCAACATTATTTCTGCTGCTGTTGAATGGACTACCTCCACCTCTGGGTATGGTGAGTGTTCGTCGATGGTGACTAGGAGGTATGTCCCTTCTTGTACTGTGCAGAAATCGACACTCACTGAATACCAGCGTGACGTGCCTCTTGAAGTGGACTGGATTGATTCAGGTAGCGCATTGCCCCAGTGGCCAGGCATGGGGTGCATTAAGGAGATGATTGCCTCGACCTTTGCGTCGATCAGTGAGAACCACACTCAATTTCTTATCCGTGCTTTGGTACTCACCATGCCCTGGTGGCCTTCGTTTGATAAAGCCACTATTCTGTCTTGCAGCCTTGGCGGTACCAGGATATGTGTCCCTCTCAGGATGAGGCCTTCATCCAGGATAGCTCATGCAGAGGGTGAACACCCCTGCTAGGAAGTTCTTTGCATCCGGGTGCGGTTGTGGTTGTTTTGAAGGAAAGAGTTCCACTCCTCTCCCTCGATGGCCTCCTTTGTCAGGGTGCAACAGGGGTTGCTATTAGTGGCTTCCACAACCAGGCATATGTGTTCCTCCGTTTCCACAGACTCTGTGATTTCTGCCGTAGTGGCGGCTCAGGGATGTCTGGAGAAAAAGTCTGCAGGGTTGTCTGCCCCCGGTCTGTATATGAGGTCAAAATCGTACTGTTGCAGTTGCAACAACCATTTCTCGATTTGTGACAGAGGGTGGGGTGCAGAGGCCGTGAAGATGGAGATCAATGGTTTGTGGTCTGTTAAAGTCTTGAATTTCTGTCCATATAGGTAATGATGGACTGTGCACCCCCACAGGACGGCAACGGCTTCCTTTTCTTTTTCTTTTTTTTATGTTTAAGGATTTTATTGTATGAGAAAGATATATATGGCAATTAATAAACATTTACAGATTCATAAGCATATGAGAGATGCATAACTTAATTTCTTTATGAACATATGTTAGGCATAAATAGGAGCCAAGTATATTAGAATAACTAGGTAGAAAAATGTAAACATTTTTAAATAGGGGAATGGGGAGGACAGTACAAATGATGAAACATTGAGTGACTAACACGACAAGGATAAGACATCACATCCATGAAAGGATAGGAAGGAGGGGGGAGAATAGAATGCATAATAATAAAGTCAGATAATGCACAATTTTATGTCAATGTTAACATTAGGGTGTGTCGGTGTTCGATAAATATTCAATAAATGGTTGCCATTTCAGTTGGTGTTTGTATAACAAATCAGGAGATGACGCAGTGCAGCTTTCTAATCTGTGAATATTGCAAATTCTGTTCCACCAGATTTTATAGTGGATATGGTTTAGGTTCTTCCATTTGCTAGTGATGGTTTGAATTGCAACTATTAAGCATAGATCAAAAAGAAAAAGTATATGTTTGTTGCTCAATTAGCTTGTAAAATTGAACTTCCAAAGAATAGAAAGTCAAAACAGAAATCTTGATGAAATTTAAAAATCGATTTAATGGTACACCATACAGAATTCCAAAAGGGCTTAAAATATTGGCATTCTATAAAAATATGTCTAAAAGAGCATTGAGCAAGAGAACAGCTCCAACAAGATCGTTAGGTAAAAGTCCATATTTAAAAAGGGAAGTAGGGGTAGCAAAAGCTCTGTGATGAAAGAAAAAGAGAGTTTGGGTTAAGCGCACTGAGGGAGTAATTTTAGAGATACATTTCCATTGTACTGGCCAGCATAGTTGAGCATTCAATGCTGAGCAATCATTATTCCAATCACTATAAAGCTGGTCCAGATATGATGTAGAAGATGTTGATATTAGCATTTTATAATACGCCGAGGCTGTGGTGCTAAGGTTCATTGTGTAGAAGTCTTTGTGCATCGGGAACATTGGAATTATGCATGAATAGTACATTGTTCTCAAAAATAGCTGCAATGGTGACCAAGTATTGTTTCTGAAAAGAAGCTGGCATATGGTATTTGATGGTCCAGTCACTAAAAACAATAGGAGCATTCTGCACAAAAAACTGATTATAGAATCTTATACACCTAGAAAGCCATGCTTTCCACAAAATCAATCTACCTTTAATTTTAATAAGGGGGTTGAGCCAAATATAAGGAGAAAGATGGCAATGGCTTCCTTCTTACACAGGATTCTCAAATCTAGGTGTGTTTCCCCCTTATCAGCCTATTATATAGTAAAACCTAGGCCTTTCTCCCACTATACAGGAATCTCAAATCTAGGCGTGGTCTCCGTTATCAGCCTATTGTATTGTGAGACCTAGGCCTTTCCCCACCATACATGAATCTCAACTGTACCTGTGCTCTCCCTTATTAGCCTATTGTATTGTGAAACCTGGGCCTTCCACCCATTACACATAAATCTCTAACCCAGGTTTGTCCGCTCATATCTGCTTTCTGTAAAACCTAGGCCTTTCTATCCGCTATACAGCAATCGCAAATCTAGGTGTGGTCCCTCTTGTGTGCCACCTTGAAACTCAGGCCTTCCCCACTTTCCAGGTTCCCCCAGCAACCGCTGAAAGCAATACATTCCATTTGTGTCACTGCCCCAGTTAATTACAAACCCTTTGTGTAATTCAGAAAAGCTACAGTCATACCAACTGTGCTACCTTCCCCCCAAAGCTTAGTACCCCAACACTGCCCTGCTTAGACCCTCCACATGAAGAAGACCAGAACCGTAACCCACACACTTGGCCAACTGCCCTGAACCTTGAGCTAACTACCCACACCCTAGAACAACCCAAACCCGGAACCATCTCCAACATCTGCAACTCATTCTTACACAGAAACCTCAGCCAACCTACATCAGCAGCCTCAATATCACCACTACCTCCGGATCATAACCAACGTATAAAGACACAAGCCCACAAAGTGCACTCCGCTATCACAGTGCAAGAGGATAAGACTCAACACCATCCAAAGCACACAAGGTCCTACAGCCGGGCTACACCCCCTGTAACCCAAACTCTGAACCTTCCTAACACCAAGGACCCCAAGATGCCTGGACAAAGAGCTGAATGCCGCCAAAGAGAAATGAAACAAAGAACAATCTGAATGGCTACACGCCTTCTACCATCAGAAACTGCCACAAATACAGAACACACCCCTAAAAACACGCTGCCAACCGAACAAACATCACAAGAAGAGACATATCCCTAGATCCAACACTGTACCTTCGAACTGCCTCACTACCTTGACGCCTCAACATCACCGCACCCCTTATATCACAAAAACACAAGGTCAGCGGCAGCAACCACATCAAAACATAGAGGATGAAGAAGCAGAAGAATTCATCAACCCAACAATCAATCTAACAGATTGTTTCAGCGAGGAAGTAGACTACATGGACCACCAACCAAGTTGTGACAACAGCACAGAACAACTCAAACAGAACAACCACAAGACAAAACAAGGATTAAAAAACAAACCCAACCACATCAAAAAGATCCATTGCCAACTAGATCAATGTCCAAACATGCCACAGAGATCTTCGACCTCCTGTCTCACGGGGGGTGTCAACATCTTATTCATAACCAAAACATGGCTAGACGACCTCTAAAAAATCACACTGCATAACTGCATCCCTGCCAACTTCAAGTGGTCACAAGAAAACAGGAAAAACAAAAAAGAAGGAGGACCGGTGGTATCATACAAGGAACACTTGGAAATCAAAACGGATGAACAACTAAACATCAAAAACTGCGAATCCCTAATCCTTCACCTAACAGCAAACCCCAAAACAAACCACAAATTTGTTCTGGAATACAGACCGCTAACATACGCTGCAACCTTCCTCAACCCTTTCACTAAAGCCATCACCAACCTACCAATTGAGCAGGAACACCTGATAATCCTGGGAGACTTTAACATCTGGTTTGATGAAGAAGCAGCTAACTCACAAAAATCACTAGCCAAACAACTGAAGACAATGAAACTGCTTCAGCTAGTCAAAGTAGCAGCCCACATGGTGGGACATACCACTCCTTCACCACTGGAGCCTTCGCCCCCCCTCTGAAGCACTCTCTTGTGCATCCTCTTCTCAAAAAACCCACAGCTGATCCCTCCTGCCCGGCTAAATATGGCCCAATCTCTATCACTCTTTTCCTGGGCAAATCCCTGGAAAAACTGGCCATCTCCCAGCTTAACCTCCACACTGATTCTGTTGGTTGTCTCCATGACCATCAGTCTGGCTTCAGAACAGCCATAATCATGGAAACTGCTCTCCTGAACATCTGTGAAGACCTGCTCTCCAACCTTGATTTTAATCTCCCCTCTGTCCTCATCCTACTCGATCCCTCTTCTGCCTTTGACATGGTCAACCATGACATCCTGTTCAACCACCTCCGTGATAACCTGGGTATCTTTGATCAGGCCCGGGCCTGGCTGACCTCTTTCCTCTCCAACTGACCCTCCCTGGTCCAATTTGGGTCGTTCCTTTCCTCTATCTCACTCTCCACTCATGGTGTTCCCCAGGGGTCTAACCTCTCTCCCTGGCTTTTCAACCAATACCTGGCACTCCACATCCACTGCATTGCTGCTCTCTGCTACTGCTTTCAGTGCTATGCTGATGACACTCAGCTTGTTTGCAGTCTCCCCTCTACCACCTTTTCTCCCTCTCTCATCTCTGACTGTCTTTCTGCAGTCCAGGAGTTGTGTGCCGCGAACGACCTCTGCCTAAATGCCAGTAAGACAGAGGTCCTCCTCATCGGCACTGCTGCACCTTCTTTCCTGTCACTCTTGGGCTAGCCTCCCTTGGCCCTCTCCCTGCTCCCTTGCCTCGTCGCGCCTTGAAATACTTGTCTGGGCACGATATAAATAAAATTTCATATCATATCATATGCTAGACGCAATCTTTGCCAACAAAAACCTTATCACCATGACGCCACCACTACATATCCTCTGGAGTGATCACCTCATCATCCCCTTCATAATCACGCTGCCCATGACCACAGACAATCAACCTGAGAAACTGCCGGCTACCATGAAAAGAAACTGGAGGGCCATCAAAGCCAGCAACTTAGAAGGACAACTAGAAATCAGCAAACCACCAACAATGAACCTGGACGAAGCTGACCTCGACAGAAAACAGAACTACTTCATAAATGGATCGCCGGAACAATCGATGAAATCTCCAAAGAAAAACCTTCCATCCCATCACGCAAAAGAGCGACAGCATGATGGTTTACCCTACTACTCAGCACCATGAAATCAAAGAACAGGAAGCTTGAACTAGAATGGAGAAATAAAAACCATCAGGCAAAGAAATCACAACTCCAACGCCAAATCCATTCATACAAACGGAAATCCATAAGGCCAAAAAGAAATACTGCGATAGAATCACCAAAGCCGCCAACGACGAAAAAGAACTGTTTAAAATCAGAAATGATATCAGAAACCCCCCTGGCTGCAGAAACACACCGATACCTTCACTGAAACTATGTAATAACCTTGCAGATCACTTAAAAAACTAAATCAGCACCATCCAACAGATCATACAAAGCAGACCAAGCAACAAGTACATGCAACCCACTCAGCCACCCGAGGATCGCCAGAACAAACTCTGAAGCTCCCTCCAAATATCAGCGGTGACATTTGTCAAACTGGTAAAAAATAGCAGCAAAGCAGGCTCCCCCATGGATCCATGACCCCCAGACATACACAAGTCAATCCTCACAGAAGGAACACCCATGGAATACTACAGAAACCTTTTTAACCAATTACTTTCAACAGGGAAAGTACTGCGATCATTCAAGTTGGCTTACATCAAACCACGGCTCAAGGACAGAGCTGGAAACGTGGAGGACCTCTCCAACTACAGACCCATCTCCATCATCCCCTACCCAGTGAAAAAACTCGAAACATATGTCTATTGAATAACACAAGAACTCGTAGAAGAACACCAACTCCTGGATCAAGCACAAGTAGACTTCAGACCGATTAGAGGAACAGAAACAGCGCTGCTTTCAATCTCGAACGATCTAAAGGCTAATGCAGAGGCAGACAAAAGCATAGCTCCAATACTTCTGGTTCTCTCCACGGCATTTCACACAGTCAAACATGAAATCCTCATCGGGAAATTTGAACAAATAAGAATCACTGACCTAGCCCTACTGTGGATTAAATAATTCTTAACAAACAGACCATAAACCATATGGATCAAACCTTTCAATTCCACTGCAAGGTAATCCACCTTTGGAGTACCACAAGGATCCTCCTTCTCCCCACTGCTCTTCAACATATACCTGATGCCACTAATCAAGCTCATTAAAAATCACGGCCTCACTTGCTACAACTACGCTGATGACACACAGATCATCTACAAAATTCAAGATACACAGGAAGGAAACACAGCCCTGGAAGACTGCCTACAAGAACTCTACAGCTGGATGAACACTAACAGCCTCAAACGCAACCCAGACAAAACAGAAATAATGATCATATCCAAAAGGGAGGAAAACAATCACTACATCCCATGGCCGACTGAACTGGGAACGGCACTGATTGCTTCAACGATAGTAAAGAACCTGGGAGTCTTAATGGACAATGAACTAGCATGTAAACACTATAATCAAGAAATGTTTCTTCCTCAGGCACGCAATAAAAAGGATCCTATCATTCCTCTCTTTCACCCTCAAAACACTCAGCATCATCGCACTCATCATGTTCAGAGTAGACTACGCCAACAGCCTACACCTAGGAATGCCAGAAGGACTATTAAAAAAAACATCAGCGCATCCAAAACACTGCAGCCAGACTCCTGCTCAAACTACCGCAAAGGGAACACATTACCTCAGCGCTAAAACTGCTACAGTGGCTACCAATAAAACAGCAAATAAAGTTAACACTGATGTGCATAATAGACAGAGCAATCCACGGCCAAGGAACAGAGTTCCTAAAAGAGAAAATAACTGTCAACCATCCAACAAGACCACTCAGATCAAGTAACAACATTCGGTTAGAACCAAAACCCTATAAAAGAGAATTTGGAGGATCATTCTTCTCTCACTTGGCAGAAATATCCTGGAATAACCTACCAAAAAACATACACAACATAAAGGATCATCGGCAATTCAGAAAACTACTAAAAACTTTGCTCTTTGCTCCAGAAACAGGAGGAAATGATTAGGAAGCATAGACCCAATGGGAAACAAGAATCCCAGGGTGGAACCCATGACCCCTAAATTAATATTCTCTAAGCAGAAAGAGGGGGGACGCCCCAACCACCCATGTCCACATACGGCTAATCCACAGAGGAGACCTAGGTAGGTAAGATCCGTACACGGGATGGGCAGGGAGGTACCAAAGTCTCTAACCTAAACATCCCCAACCCCAGGGTAGGGGAATACGCCGACATTAGCCAGGTACACATACCATTAGAGTAACACTGAGGAAAACTGGCACTCCTCAACAGGCATGCCAACTAGGCAGACAAACTACAATACTGAACACACAGGATAATCATAGATGTTGAGCACAGAAATACAAAGACAAAGTGGTAAGGAAAACCCACTAACTCAATTCTCAACTAACATATACGCATACACTTCTCATACAGAAACTCACACAACCACCTCTCGGCACAGCAATCTGCATGCACTTCACCACACTGCAACAACAGACTAACAATACAAAACCCGGTCCAACCGCACAAGTGAATTCATACAGACCTGAAAACCGCACTTAAGCTCAGCGAACAGTGCAAAATGAACTGAAGCTGCCAACAGGACATCACAACTCTCACTTCCCCATTCCCACTACACCCTACTAATCCCCCAATGCCCCCTTTCTTCACACTCTCTTTTTCAGATCTACCAGAGAGCATGGGGGACACTCCGGGGATGACGGTGCACGGTACAAATACCTTTAACATTAATATGAACATATATCTACTTACATAGGAGGTCTCTATTCTCAGCTCAGGAGGTCAGCCAGATTTCAGACCCTCTTTTGGGAATAGGCAGGCAGCTCATACTGCCTGGTCTCCATTCACAGCCATGTCTCTTCAGCCACAGGTCTCTCTCTCTCAGATAGGGCTCCCAGCTACCAGGCAGAAAGTCCCCAGCAAGTGTCCCAGGGTCTCCTGTCTATATGCTCTCCTAGGTGTTAGCCTTCCTTTTTTGTCAGCTCTCTGTTGTTGGCAGTCTTAGCTTATATTTCCGCTCTCTTCTTTTGTTCTTCTGTCCCTCTTTAAATTTAAAACTGATATTATATAGTGCTTATGACACTTAAACATTATGAATATTCCCATGCTATGGATTAGGCACTTCACTTCCTCCCCCTCCCACCAATCTGCCCACTGTCAGCATATAGGACAAGGATTTTTAGGAGGTCTGGATTATGGATAATGGGGAGGAGAGAACTGCAACATTTCAAATGACATTTATTTTTCACATATTTGGTTTCCTTAGAATCTCACTACATGGCCACTATCTTCTCCTTTCAGATAACTGCATAAACATATATATTATTGAATTCTACAATTCATGGCGAATTGAAGAACACTCATTTTATCGCTGCACGACGTTCCTGGAAGGAGCTATAATTTTTCTTTTTCATGAGCTGACATAGCAAAAAATTTTAAACTTCACAAAACACACATACATTTTTCTTTCTATCAGCTCACCAAGTTACAGACTTTTCTGATTATTATGAGTGTCACAAACCCATGTTCCTCTCTAAATTAAATTACACACATGGCATGTGATTAATAGTGACATAGAACTGACAGGCTTTTTGTGATCTTTGATATGAGTCCTGGATGAGTAAAGAAAAAGGAGTCCAATATTAATCAAATGGCAAGGCATAATATGGCCCATGCTTGAGTTTCCATTTCTCAAAACCCAGGTAGTTTCATTTTATCCAAAGTCACATGACGCGGACATCTGCTTGGCTCTGTGTTATTACAGCTCGGCAATTAAGTGCTTTAAAAGGTCTCTTGTTTGAAGCTTAATGCACAGTTTACTGGGAGAGAGGACAGGCCTGTTTTGCCTTACCTGACCCATCCATGAGTTTGATATAACTCTTTGTATTTCTTTGCATTTTAACCTGAACACCATGCCGGTTTTCTTGGTGGGCCCAGCCCAAAGACCTTGAGGTCAAAGTTTCAGAGGCACAGACCTTTCAGTTCAGGGGGAAAATAAGCTGCATCCATAATTCTGAAAGGATAGCATTTTAAATCGACACAATGGGCCTCATTACGACCCTGGTGGTACGGGGTTAACGGCGCCGTAAAAGGTGCCGGCGCCGTTCCCCTCGTACCGCCTCATTACGAGGTCCCCTCGCGGGACAAGGTAAGCACGCCTGGGAAAACCAGGCGTGCTTACCGGGTCCCGTGAGGGGAAGAGGGAGCAAACAACGGGCCAACTCGTAATGGCCCGATGTTTGCTTCCTCTCCCATTCCCATTCAGCCCTATGGGGGCTGAAATGGAAATGGGGAAGGACCGAGTCCTTGGAGGGAGGAATTACCGGGCCTTCCGAACTCAGAATGGCCCAGTAATTCCTCATTCTGTGGACCCGGACGCAATTTCGGCGGCAGCCATGCCGCCAATAGCGCCATGGCTACCGCTGAGGTCGTAATGTGGGCCAATGTGTTTGACATGTAACATTTTGGATTGCATCTAGGCCTGCTGTCCATGAGTAAAGTCTTTCTTTAATATACTATTTGAAAAAGGCATGAGTGTCCCTTTTCTGCATTGTTCACACATAGACTAAAGTTTACCATAGGAAACCAGTGTTCACTTCTAAACAAGTAGGCATCTCCTTTTAAATTATGTAATTTTGAATGTTGAAAAGTAAGGGTTTTTTATTTGTGACAAATGCAAAGTGCTTGGCTTCACTTTAGATTTCTGGATCACAGTCTTGTGCTGCATTGAAGTCAGTGTAACATGCTGCTATCTGTCTCTTTACGTGAAATTGTAGCGTTTCACATTTTTTGAAAGCAGCATTTGCTGCAACATGTCTATTGAACTGAATTGGTCACATCCAGCAGTTTTAAGTTCTCAGGTACATTTTCTTTCACTTGAGCATCTGTACATTTTTGTAAAATTGAAAGAAGCCCGTTTTTGTTCACTCGGTAGGCCTTATGTTGGAAAACAATGTTTTGAACTGGTCTGCATATTCCAATGGCTCTCAACATCAGCCAGCTTCATTCTCACAATAGGGCCTTGCATGGCCTCTCAGTCTCTGTCACTCTTGGGTTGAATTTGCACACCACATTTCTTCAGAGCTCGCAGTGGTTCTGAAAGCATGGCCAAATTGTTAAACCGACCACAGTATGTGGCCATCCCCAAGAAGCTGCAGACTTCCATGGGCGTAGTTGGTGGAGCGGCTCCTTTATGTCGGCTTCCTGGAAAAGGTTCACCAACACGCCCCTGTCGTTGAACACATAGCCGAAAAGGTTAGCTTCTCCTTGAGGAACTTGCACTTGTCCTTGTGGATGGTCAAACCAGCCTTGTTCAACTGGTCGAGGACCGCTGCCAGCCGACTCATCAGCTTTATCTTTGGCGTGTACCAGGATGTTGTCACTGACATTCAGGACACCGGAGAGACCTTGTAGGACAGTGTGTATGGTCTGTTGGAAGACCTTTGCTGCGGATGATATCCCGAAGTTCAATCATTTGTATTTCCTCAACTTTAGGTGTGGCAAGAATGCTTTATGTATCTCAAGTCCTTGTGCAGCTTCAGCTGGTGATAGCCTGCTTTAAGGTCAATTTTGGAAAGAAATGTGGACTCTGTGAGGTCTGCGACTATTTTATTGAGAGTTAGGGTGATATGTCTCTCCCAGATAATAGCCGCATTGGGGAGACACATGTCGATTCATATCCTCATCTTCCCCCGTTACCTGAGTTTCTTTGTCACTACCATCGGGGTGACCCATGGCGTTGGTCCAGTCACCTCCTGAATTATTGCCACTTTTTCCAGAATGCGTAGTTCTTTTGCAACTAGATCCTTCATGTGGAAAGGTGTTCTCTGTTGTCGTACTGCTTGTGGATGTATGGTTGGGTTGATATGTAGTTTGATCACTTTGTCCCTCAAACATCTGATCCCTTGGAGTAGCCTGGTGTGATTCGTTAGGAGGTCACGATTTCATTGTCATCTGAGATGTCACAGATGAATTTGATCAGTCCCAGGTCCTCCGCCGAGTTCCAGCTGAGCAGGTATTTGATGCCTGCATCTACAACATATATCTTTGATTGTATTGTCAATCCCCCACTCATGCTGAGTGTGGTGTGAAACCGCCTTACCACTGGTATGGGTTTCTTACTATAATACAAATCGGCTTCTGCCCCTAAGGAAATTAAGCCTTCCTTCCTTATGCGGAATGGAGTTTAATCTTGTACAACAGGAAAGCTACACAATCAATTCATATCAAGGGCATCGTAATGAAATATTTAGTAGTGTGCTTACTCATAAATTGTGTCAAATCATAGATTAATTATCATAAAATAAGGGTTATTAAACATACATGCACTAGATCCTAAAAACATGTATACAAATATATAGTTAAAAACATACAAATGATTTCACCTTACACACATATCTTATTCAAAGATTTTGCAAGTCAAATACACGTAATGTGCAAATTCTTGTTTATTCATAAGCCCGACTTGTCCATGTTTCTATCCTATAAGTTTTATTATTCTGGACATTTATCAGGGGCTGAAAGATTCTGTACGTGTGTTGTGTTCAGTAAATTCAGTGCATACCCATCTACCATGATCCCTTGAAATACAAAATACACATTCATTTGATAACTTAGTCTCCCAGTGACTATAAGTCACTGGGAGACTAATCAAATTAATTTGTTTTGCAGTCACTGGGAGACTAAGTAATCAAATTAATGTGTTTTTTGATGCCAGCGCTCAATATCTCCCACTCACGAAAGACGTGTCTATGCCCCTGAGACTAGTCATCATTGACGGACAAAAGCTGTAACAACAAATTGTGATTGCAGCCTATGCAGCTGTCAAAGACCTGTCATCGGCCCTTTACTGGCTGGCGTGGAGGATACCGAGGATGAAACATCTGATCCTCCTGTGAAGAAGTGGAAGTATCTACAATGAAACAAATCGACCTCCGCTCTTCAGCACATCTGAAACAACCTTGAGGATTCAGCTCCACCAATCCTTGAGGTTGATGAATGTCCCTTGGAGAATCGATGCGGCTCTATGACCCAGAAAGCGTGCCTCTATGAAAAGTTTTGAGGGATCTGCTTTTGAAAGAAAGGAAAGGAATAGATATATTTGTTTTACTAAGATTCCAGGCAAAGCCTAATCCTTTTAAGGGATTTGAAACCAACGTTTCTGCAGTTTCAAAGCTGGATTATTTGGCCTGTAACATTTCAGCTCAAACCCAGTTCTTTCTGGAAGATGCCTCAGATAACTGTCAGATAAAAAAATGTAAACTGCCTCTTCAGAGAGTGACTGTGCTCCTCTTTTGTCCACTATGGAACAACAAGCCAGATTCCTCCTAGACATTACCTTTGGTTGTCGTTGTTCTGCCTAATTTCAGGATCAGCACTGACAGCCCAACGTCTTATCTGCATGAAATCCCAATGGGTTGAGACTTCCCAGAAGTCATTCCTGTTACATTTGCTGTCTGATGGTTCTCACCAATTCATACCCCAAATGAAGGACTCAATTACAAACCTGAAGATGACGGTAAAATCTTTCGTCCAATTTACCCTTTCATGAAACAATCTTTTCGGCAGCAAATTCGAGCAACATAAACATTAAGTGCTCAGAGTAGATGTCCCTTTTGAAGTAGTGCTTGTCATCGAGGAGCCCCCTGGCTTAATAGTCGCAAACCACAGCATATGCCCAGTGCCGCTCAGTCCCAACAGCCAAAGCCATGAATATGCGATACTTGCCCACCAGATTCAACCTCCTCAACAAGTGTGGTGTCACATGCAGTCATCGAATGACCAATGGGCTTCATCAATTCATGATCAATGGGTTTTGCGAAGCCTAAGATTTGAGTACTCAATATAGTTTGCAAGAACACCCATCAACAGTTCGCTACTCCCTGGAACAGCAGGTTTTTCTGCAGCTAACAGATCAGTTTGGGACACTCATTCATGATCTATTTGTATTCTAGTGGAAAATGAGGTTGACACTAATATCACAGAGGCCATGGATAGGTTCAATGAGGTTTATTTATTTAATCTTTTCTCAGGTTAGGACTGTTTCTATTGTATGAGCACCCTTCTAGGAGGCCAGTAGCTTGTTCTCGGTCATTGGTAGCAAAACCATTTCTTTGATGCCTACCTGGAAGGTTCGTAGATGGGTCTTCAAATTGTAATAGTTCTCTTGTATTTTTAGGGATTTTTGTAGATTCTTGTATGCTATTCCCTGTAATATTTGCACATGTTTGGATAGGTTTTGGGCATATTTTGTCATGGTTAGTTCTGGAGCTGGTTGGATAAGCGTCAAACCTCGAGATGCTGTTCATACATTGGAAATACATGCAGAAATGTATTGAGCCATCTGGTTTAGGGACCAGAATGATGGGTGAACATCAGTGGCTGTTTGAAGGCGCAATTACCCCAAAGTCCAACATAGATTTCAACTCCTCAACAGCCCAAACGCAGAAATCAGGAATCCGGTATGGTCTTTGTCGAGCTACCTGGTTTGGTAGTGTCTGTATTAGGTGGTAGGCCTCAGTCATTCTGCCGGGTTGGAATGAAATACGGTCCTTATATTTTTCCAATAGTAGCAATAGTTCACTCTGTTGTTTGGATGATAGCTGTTTGGATAGGACACCCCAGTTCCTACCCCAACTCGCTTATTCCTTGCTGCACTTGAACGTTCTGAAAATTCACAAGGAATAGTAAGGTTGTCCTTTTTATTTTTTTATTGTTTTCCCCTCTACTTTTTAAAATATTTTGTGTGTGTATTTTAATGTGTTTCATTCCCATTTTCCCTCCCTGTTGCCCTATGGGCGCTTTGAAACAGAATTTACTTAATGTATATGCACCTAACAAGTGAACAATAAATAAATAAATAAATAGATGTGGATTAGTAGGTAGGTCTTTAATCCCACTGCTGACCAGTCCAGGGTGCATTTCTCCTGGGCAGACATGCTCATGTTCGGGAGTAATGAGGGCAACGACTGCTGGGGTTTACTCCCATTTTTTAAGCAGATTCACATGGTATGTTTGCAGAGCCAGACGTCTGTCATCCTGTCTAACATTGTAGATTACTGGACCTAGGACTGTTTCTATTGTATAAGGACCCTTCCAGGAGGCCAGTAGCTTGTCATTTGTAGCATAACCATTACTTTGATGCCTACCTCGGAGGTTCGTAGACGGGTCTTCAAATTGTAGTATATCTCTTGTATCATTGGTGCTTTTTGTGGATTCTAGTGTGCTATTCCCTGTTATTACAAATATTTTTGCACATGTTTGGCTAGGTTTTGGGCATATTTTGTCATGGTTAGTTTTTGAGCTGGTTGTTCCTCCCACTCTTCCTTGATAATGTCTAGTAAGGACCAGGGCTGTCTTTCAAATACAATTTTGAAGGGGGAATACCCTGTGAGTGACTGTGGGGTGTTTCGTTGTCACAAACTCAGGCAACTGGCACGTACGGAGGAGATGGAAGTTTGGCCTCCATTAGAGTGTGCAGTTACGTTTCTTTCCTAACGCACGCAACGGTCTAGTTGTTCGCAACATGGCCGCCGCCGAGTTTTATTTAACATCCAGTACTCGGCGGTTCGGCGCGTTGCAACGTACTGGATTTCCCTTTGTTGCGTGCGCTCCGTGTTTATTTTTCTTGGCGGAGTTCCGCCCTTACTTACTTTCTCTCTTTTGATTTTGCATACTTACCCTCCGTTCCTGCTTCGTTCCGCATTCTTTCTGCCTCTTCCATGCTCTCTCTCACTCTCCGTTGTTGCTGCCTTTCCATATACTTTCGTTCTCCGTCTCCTGGCTCACTCCCCCTTTAACTGAGTCATTCTTTCTTTCCATTGCCCTTCTTATTGTTTTTTCCTTCTTCTTATCTGGGAGGCTAGTCAATCTCTCGGTATCCTGCTGACACTCTCAGGGCTTTATCATCATTCCAGCCTTTATTTGGTTGAACTTTTCCGTAAAGTTCTGCGAGCTTTCTACAGTGTGCCTCCCCTTCGCCTACGACGGCTGCTGGATCCGGGCTTTGCCGTTCCTTCCTCACAAGACCAGCAGATCAGCTCTTCGGTGCTTTGCTACCTTAGGGTTTTTTTTACACCAGAGGCTTTTTCCCCTACAACTTTCCGGCTGCGGCGGGAGAGGAGTCACCGGTGATTCATAGCATTTGGGTCATGGTAGCTTCCTTCCGAGGCAGATCTTATCTCCACAAAAAAAAAAGAAGGAGGTACCCTGGCTGAGCAGAAGGAAGAAGTTGGATTCTTCAACTATCAGGTGAGGAGGAAGGGGAGGAAGATCTGCTCCAAAGAGAGGAGGAGGATATTACTGACCATGCTGATATTCGTATGGTCAGAAGCATCAAGGGGATTACTCTGTCCCAGTCCCGACAGGTATCATCCAGGGTCTTCTGCAAAATCAGCTTGATTGTCTGGTTATACCATTCCACCAGCCCATCCGTTTGAGGGTGCTAGACAGCAGTTTTTAGGTGGTCGATATGTAACGCCTGACACACTTGTTGTTCGTGCCTACAAGTGAAATTGGTGCCTTGATATGTCACTATTTCTCTGGGGATTCCTACCCAGGGCATGAAAGTGAATTAATATGTTGTATAGATGTGCTGCAGTTATGCCACTTATTGGAAATGCTTCCGGATACCGGGTGGAGTAGTCTATGATCACCAGTAGATACTTGTGTGCCCGGCTAGACGGTTCTAATGGATCAAATATGTCCATACCGATACGAGTAATGAGGAAAATGAGGTTGGCACTAACAAGTCGGAGACCACGGATAGATTCAATGAGATTTATTTGTTTAATCTTTTTCTCAGGTTACAATTATCTTCATTGTACTTTCTTTCTTTTCTAGTCCATTTGCAATCCTCCTCTGGGTCACCCTCTTAAACCTGAGTCTTCTCTGGTGTATGTCTCTTTTCAGTGAAATATGCCCAGGTAAAGTGATGCTGCTCCCAGACATCCTCCTCCTTCAAAGCCTGGCAAAAGCATGACAATATATCAGTCTCAGTCTGTTCCTTTAAATTCTCACCCCCTCCCTGATTGGCTGGAGGACCAGGAAGTTTCCACCGTAGTGGTGAGTTGAAAAGGGTCTCCTTTGTTTTTGCTTCCCTCTTTCAGGCCACCCATATGGTTTGGGATCATCTGGTCAGGTAAGTTGTTGGAAGTACACCTTGCACCTTTAACCAGAGTGTATGTACAAGGTTCATCCCTTATGCCCTTGCTTTGTATTAACCCATAGTGGCAAGCGAAAACTAGTGCTCTGGTTTTGGTGTTCCCCAAACTCCCTCCTCGTGTGAAGAGTGCACAATTATGTCAGGAGGCCGTGAGAGCCATAAGCAGAACCCCTCTGCCGACTGAGGCTTCCCAGGCTCCCGCTCTCTATTGCTGTGTGGCTGCCACTATGGCATTCTCCATCAGCCCGCGCTCACAGCCCCCAGAGTGCACAGGCTGAGAAGTTGTAGGGAAACCGCTGGTGTCCTTCATGCGCCCGCACTCATAGCCTCCAGGCTGCTGGCGACCCAGACTGCTCCGCTGTCATCTGCCTTTGTCAGTGGCAGCAGCTCCCCGCTGCTGGAGACCTTCAGCTGTGCCACTGACGGGGAGCCAACCTCCACTCTCCTGTTTCATGGTGGACTCGGTGGAATCTCAGGAGGTCCTCTCCTGTTCTGTGGCAGCCATCCAACAATTCATAGGTATTGCCTCCAAGGATCTTGAAGTAGAATGCACTCTCTTACCAAGGTCCACCAGTCCTTATATACCCCCAATTTTCATTACTAACTAACATTCATTTGAAAACTCAGTGAAACAAGGGAGAGGGCATCTTGGTGGTACCCTTTTGACCATATTGTCCAAGGTTCCTGCTCCTTCAGCTTCTATCTGTGGTGTACTCGCCAGTGAGGTGGGAGAGGACCTGCGTGTCATGTGCATAATTGGTATGGGAAATTCCTTTGTCGTCAAGCAGGTCAAAAAGCGGTTTTGTAAAGATGTTATAGAGGGTTGGAGAGACACAAGAACACCTGACAGGGGCTGGCGGGGCTGCTGCGTTGGTAGAGAACACTCTCATGGACCTGTCAGAGAGGAAGGAGGCAATACAGGAGATGGCTGCAGGGGAGAAGTGTGATGCTGACGCTAGATGACAACACAAGGTATGGTGGTCCACCAGATCAAAGGTATTCGATAGGTCTAGTAGCAGGAGTAAGACTGTTTTACTGTCATCTTTAATCTCATCCAATTGAATCTTGAGATCCCGCAAGGTAGATTCTGTTCCAAAGCCTCGTCGGAACCCCGATTGCCGTAAGCCCTAGAGGTTGTTGGATTCCAAGTGCTGCTGAATCTGAATGTAGGCAACACAATCCAGGATTTTAAGTAGAAAGGGGACAGTGGTTATGGGGTGGTAATTAGTAGGGATGCATGGGTCAAGATAAAATTGGAGCACTGTTGGAACAGGCTAGATATTTGCAAATGTTTAATCATAAAGTCCTCAGATCTGGTCCAGCTTTTGTGTTCAAGTGGATTCATGACGAACAGGAAATTCTGTATTTTTTTTTCTCAGGAAGATCTGGACCCCAGCTGGTTACAGGCTAGCACCCGCTGGTACTGAAACGTAGAATTATTTTTGAAACCTCTGTCCTTTTCTGTCCTTTTTTTTAATCACATATGTAGATTCCAAACAAGTTATGAAACCTTCAGTGGGCACTAGGAGTCTCACAATTGTGACTTCCTTCAATCGTACTGTTGTTTTAGAACCTTCCTAGATCACAGTGAGACATTGCGGAGTCATTCAAAAGTGCCTTGCTGCACCACACGTGTAATACTGCATGTGGGCTTGGCCCACCATCTTCATATGTCATTACGAACTTAGTTTGCCCTCTGATTATTGTGCACAGGTAACAAGGAAGACAAGCGAGGAATGAATGGCAATCTTCTTTACCACGGATCTGAGAGCCTCATTACGGGTTTGGTGGTAACTGAATAGAAATGTCAGAATGAAAAAACATAATATTGCCATTACCGCCTGTGTATTCAGTCCACCTGATTATGAGTCAGGTACCCATGATGGAATTACCACCAAAAAGGTGGTATTACCACTGGTTGAAATACCTCTATTCACCAATAAAGTCTAATTGGATTTCTGGATAGTTGCTGAGAATCACTCATGCTTAGGCATAGACTCCAGAGTTAATATCAGTGGTAACTGCAATTCTGTTTGGAGGTATTAACACAGCTAATATCTCAAAGCTCATAAATTGGCCCTTGGTCTTCCTTGTCACTTGTCACGGTCCTGTCTACCCTTCCACCAATCTCTAGTTGTTGGTGTGGTTTGGATTATACAGATTGATGGCCTTGAGACAGTAAGTATAACAATCATATTAACAAGGGAAGAGGGACTGAAACACCATAAAGAATGTTACTTCTATGTTGAGTAACGATTCACTTTGCGATTCTTGCAGTCCTTTGATATGTAAGCAGTAGCAGTATAAACGCATTAAAAGGCCATGATCCAAAATAACATAACACTGACTTTATTTCAATATGCATCCACTGTCATTGTTGCTGATGGAGGTAATCAACAGATTCGCCTCTTTGTATAAGCACACAATAAAACATGCCTTCGACGAGACATCCATTATCCGTACGCTAAGGTAGTATAATCTGCAACCTCTGGCTCATCATATGTTTGATGTGGAGTAATTTGGGCTATAGTTCCCGTGATATCTCATCATTACCTATGCTTACTCGGGCTGATGTGAGATGTAGTCCAAAGCATCTGCATTGCCAGGGTCTGCAGCACCCTATTGTAAGGGCACACCAGGAGCAGGGGGTCCATAATGGGTGATGATGCGCCAAACCCACCACCCATTACGGAGTAGCCATGCCAGCACGGTGAACATACAGAGTGCTTCCTCGGCTGCAGCCAGCAGCTGGCGCAGTGATCCTGGGCTGTCTTGAATGGTCCCAGGAAATGTGCTTTCTCTTGAACTGCCCAGAACAGTACCCCAGTCCGGATTCCCAATGGGCCATGCAAGGGCCGCAATCTGGCATGGCCCACTGGGGAGGCAGGCTAGTGGCCGTGACTACACCTTCCCGCGCGTTTATAGAGCCTGGGGCAGAGAGATGCTGGCACTCCTTCTCCACTGCACACATACAGGAAGCAAGAAGCTCCCCCTGCTTCTTGTTATCAAGGCAGGTGGTGTTAGGCGGAATCTGGAGTTTGGATCACGTTATAGGTAAAGAACAAAAAAACAGGTATGTATTTGTGTCTGTAAGTGTTCATGTGGATAAGAGGGTTTGTGCTGTTTGGGTGCCTGTGCGAATGCGAGAATGAGTGTGGTTTGGGTGCGCATGCGAATAAGAGAGTGCACGTTGTACTGGAGCATTAGTGAATGAGAGAGTGTGTGTGACAAAGCAGAGCAATCGGTTTGAATCCCGGTCCCGCACTTAGAGACTGGTCTCTGGTATTAGGTGCATTATATAAGATTAATTCATGAGTTATGTGCTGTATGAATAGGTGTGTCTCCCTGTGTGCTAGACCACGGAATGGGACTCTGATTTGCGGGGGCTACTTTTGTTGAGCACAGCCAGCATGGATACATTTTTGGGAATTTTGGGCACATCCACCATCTTGAAAGGGGCTGGGAGGATGCACTGATGTAGGCAGCATTGCCATGTTTACTTACAGTGGGCTTAATAGCCTTTTTTTCTGGCATTATGGGGCATAATGCCAGTAAAAATGTGATTATAGTTTTGGACAAAGCCAACTTGATACGTGTGTGCTTCTGGCACCATACTGGACTATATTGATGTAGCCAATCCAGAAATATTTTCTTATTGTGGAGTGCCATTTTTACTGACCTCCAGGGTAAGACCAATATAAATGTTTCTACATGGCCATTCTGGCCTTCATTGGTGCAGGATGTCTGTACATGTTTTTTTTAATTGTGGCATAGCAATTTTTACTGGCATCAAGAGTAAAGTCAACATGATGAGTGTTGTTACCCGGCCATAGAGACCTACATTGATGAAACCAGATTGAACATCTTTTCTTACTGTGGTGTGTGATTTGTAACTGGTATCAAGGGTAAAGCTAACATGATGAGTGTTCTAATGTGGGCATAATGGCCTACATTGGTGCTGAAAGTCTGGATATATTTGCTTAGTGTGGCATCAAGTGGAATACCAACTTGAGTGTTGTTACATGGTCACACTGGCCCATGTTAATACAAACACTCTGGCTGTGTTTCTTACTGTGAAATTGAATTTTTTACTGGTATTGAGGCTATAGCAAACATAATCGCTGTTGTTATGTGCCCATACTGACATACATTGGTGGAACCAATCCGGATGTCTTTTCTTGCTGTGGAGTGGCATTTTTTACTGGCTTGGTTAGTTTGTGCTACCTCGCTAGGCTCAGTCACTCCCGCATATTCATGGGAAAAATGTACACCTCTCCAATTAGAAAAATCACTGCCACCCTGGGGCACACCCTGCCTTGCTCCTGTCTGTGGATCACTTCTTTGTCCTCTGAGGCACACACGTAATATGAAATGTCACAGGACTTAGCATAATTGCTCTACTCGGTCTTGTAAAATGGGTACTGGGTGAAAACTAAAAAGACACGAGTGCGCAGGGGCTGACAGGCTGGCTGATGAGTGTCTGCGTGAGTGTTCGCGTGTACGGATGTTTGTGGACTTGGTGTCTGTTGTGCTGGGAAGGGGCTGGTGGGTGGGGAAAGGGGTGTAGGGGAGGTGAAACCCCCGTTTCACATAACAACCAGCGGGAGAGGGTTGGGGTGGGGTACGGTCGCCGGGGGGGGGGGGGGGAGCGGAAGCATGTCATATTCTCTTATTGTAAAGCCGACACAAAAAAAGCCAACAAACATTTTGCTTTTTTGTGCTTGCTCTTTAAAATGCAGTAATATCACATAGAACCGTAACATGTACATGACTTCAGTTTGCTATTGATAGCTGTGCCAACAGTATGCATGGTGTAAAAGGGACCTGTATGGTCACGAGAGCTGATGTACTGTACTTTACCATCTCGTTCATTATTTATTGGTGCAATACAAAGGATCCCAGCCAAAAATCAGACAGATCAATTATTTTTCACAGGAAATGAGAGCGCATTTTTTACTGAAACCTGGCAGGAACATTTTAACTCTTTTCCCACCGCACGTTGTTTCCTGGAACGGTTTTTCGGGAAACTTACAGGCGACTTTAGATAGTGTGACTGGCCTTCCAGATAACACCGGCGTGTGGACCCAGGAGAACAGCGCGCTGGTGCGGTTCACTCACGGATGCGGTTGTTTTGCGGCCCCTCCAACCTTTGCCAGCGGAGGGGAAAGACGACGCCTGTACATAATCCTCGGAAATGCACGGGAACCGGGCAAGTGGAATTCTGAGGAAATGGGAGGGCTCGCGCGAGAGTCTTGAAGCATTCCCATTGGTCCCTTAAAATAGAGCCCTTCATATATACACCGAGTCAGGACGAACTTGCACTCATTGGGCTGGGGTTCTGGAGCGGGACACGTTCAGAAAGTAGACATTTGAATGAAGCCACGGCCACTTGATGGCGTCTCTTTGTCGTGTGGCGTGGGGAGTTATGCAGTTCACAAGGCGTGATGCATGATAACATTCCAGCTACACTACAATCGGGAAACATACAGTGCCCGCGTGCAGTGTGTAGGGACATTACGTTCTAACTGTGCAGCCATGCGTAAGCAGGACTTTGGTGGCAAAGGGGGAGGGCGGCTCTATGCCCTGAGAGGGGGCAGGGCAGCGACAGGTGCAGGCTCCCAGTGACTGGCGGGATTGTTTTCGTGTTTTACATCCAGCGCGCACGCGAGGCATAAATCTGCCTTCCTTGTAAACGCTCCCTCGCTCGCAGAAACCATTTCTTATTGATTATGTTATTAGGATTTTATCAGAATGGTATAAAATCTTACACAAATCCTACTTCAAACTTATAGCAATGTATAATGATTACTCCAGTTTTATTAAGCACCAAATGACTATAGCCATCAGAGGGCACATAAAAACATGCAAAACGAGAGACAAAACAAAACACTTCCGGGTCAAGGTCAGGAAGGAGAAGCAGAACCAGAGCAGGCTGTACAGTTTGGTTTAAGGTTGAAAAGGTGATGCTTCACCAGTTTTTAAAAGCAGAACAGTAAAGATAAGGAATTATCCACGATCCATAATCAGTTTCAGGTCCGAGCGCATATTCAGAAAGTTATGACAGTTTGCCAGAAAAAAAGGGAGACTTCTGTTGCCACAACAGATGAAGACACAGTTTCTATCGGTTAGCGGCCACCATCTGTCAAGTTTAATCCTGCGCTAAAACTTCAAATCAGAACTTCTGACGATCCCTGGTCCAGTTCTATCATGAAGCCATCACTTCATTTCTTTTTTTTTAAACTTCTTTTTTATTAGTGGTCACAACAGATACAGTAGCGCCTTCTCCACATCACTTTCAGCACATCATACAATGGTACATCTTTAATCAAAGTGATAACATACAGGTTACATGGTGGTTCCATTATCCGAAAGCATTTCACATAGGTACACCCTGAAAGGGCACCAGATGTCTATTGGTCGGCTCGTGCCTGGTTGGGTCAAGACCGACTGCTCCTCACATTCGTTAACATATGTCAATTCACGCAAGAAAGTGTTCATGCTTGGCGGCGTGGGGCTTTTCCAAGCTTGTAGTATACATTTTTTAGTGACAGCACATGGAACATTGAATAGCCTTCTAGTTTTTTCAGAACACTTGCCGATATCCCCGAATAAATACATTTGAGAAGTCAGATGCGGGGGTATTTGTGTAATTTCCGCAAGCTTTACAGCCACCTTTCCCCAGAACCCCACCAAGACGGGGAACTCCCAGTACATATGAAAGGGCCCCGCCTGTAGAGAGCCACATTTGGGGCAGTCGCCTGAGCAATCTGGTGCAAATTTGGCTATCTTAGTCGGTGTATAGTGCAATCTATTCAGGATTTTAAACTGGATCAGGCGCAGGCCAGCATTAAGTGATACCTTTTTCGTAAGCGTACAGTATCTGTCCCATTTCTCATCAGGTATTAACGTTTGCATGTCTGATTCCCATTTTTCTTTAACCCGATTTGTTGTGGTGGTGTGAGTCTGTACTGATACATACAATTTGGAAATTCCCAGCCCTCCTTTAGTTGTAACCAGTTGTAGGCATGGGTGTCGGAGGGGCTCATCAGGGAGGAGTGGCCATCGCACCTGGAATGCAGATCTCATCCGGTAGTATTGGAGTGTCTGTAGTGGTCCTCCACCCATAGCTCTCGTAAAGTCTGCCAGAGTCGCAAACTTCCCATCTATAAACATGTCGCCACCTTCATTTCTCCATTGGGGTGCCAGGTTTCCTGCATACCTGCATCGGATGTTGGGGGGATGTTCGGGAAGTTCCACAGGGGAATCTCCAGGTTATAGGGTGTCTCTAGTTTCAGTCTCTTACATATCGCCCCCCGGCACAAACAGTACAGCTCACTGGGTCGTATTCACATGTATCTCTGTACCATGAGTCGAAAATGACCGATCATATGTCCGTGGGGGAAGTGGTGTGTGTTTCTATCCATGTATGGGGTGAGCTATCTGTTTCATCATACCAATATTTCGTGAATTGTGCCTGAGCAACCAAATAGTAGAGCTCAAAGTCCGGGGCGGCTATGCCTCCGGTGCAGTATGGTTCCGTCATCTTTTCCCACCATATTCTGGCTGTTTTACCATTCCAAAGAAATGTTACTGCCATTGATCGTAGTTTGGCAAAGAAATGCCTGCCAGGCCATATGGGCATGTTTACAAATAAGTATAATAGCTTGGGAAAGGCGATCATTTTAAGAACTGCTATTCTGCCATGGAGCAAAATAGGGAGGTGTCTCCAAACCTGCAATTTAGTATTGAGTGATTGTAGTACCTGGTCATGGTTATCACTATAGAGGGTATGTCTGCTCCTTGAGACCAGCACCCCCAAGTATCTAATATGTTGTTCCGACCACTAAAGTCCACACGTCACAGCTGGACATTCTGTAGAGGGGGTAAGCGGGAATATTTCTGATTTAGCATTGTTTACGGTATATCCAGAGTATTCAGCAAACTTGTGTATGTCTGCCATTATAGGTGCAATGTTTTTATCGGGCTGCCGGATATATAATAGTGTATCGTCTGCATATAGTGAAATTAGTTGGGTGGAGCCCTTCATTTTGATTCCCTTATCCCCTTGTCGCAATCTAACAGCAGCCGCCTTGGGTTCTATTGTTAAGGCGAATAAAATGGGTGAGAACGGACAGCCCTGCCTGGTGCCTCTACCCAATTGGAACATTTCGGATATGGTCCTGTTGGTACACACTCTTTGCCAGGGGCGGCATATAGCAGCCTAACATATCTAATGAAATTGGGTCCCACTCCAAATGCTTCTAGTACTGAAAACAGGTATACCCATGAAACCGAATCGAACGCCTTTTCGGCGTCAAGGGACACAGCAACTGCGTTTCTGTCGGGGTCTATCTGTGCCATTATACCAAACAACCTGCGTAGGTTTAAGGCAGTGGACCTCTGAGGGATAAATCCTCTCTGATCCGGGTGGACCAACATGGATACTATGGGTAGCATTCGATTCGCCAGCACCTTCGTGAATACCTTCGCATCAGCCTTTATGAGCAAAAGGGGTCTGTAAGATGACATATCGTGTGGCGGACGTCAGGGTTTAGGCAATACAGTTAATATAGCTTCTCTCATTGTCGGGGGCAGTATGTTTTTCTCTAGGGCTTCCTCCGAAGTTTTCAGCATTATAGGGACTAGTTCTTCATGGAACTCTTTATAGAATTTGGCACCCAGTCCATCCGAACCTGGCACCCTACCAGATGAAAGATCCTTGATCGCTTCAGTAATTTCCTCCGCAGTGACAGGCTGATCAAGAACCATTTTGTTTTCATCAGGGAGCATCGGTAGATTGAGCATAGATAGATAAGCTCTTATCTCAGTGGGGGTCTTTTTATATTTATGCGCATAGAGTGCCTTATAGAATTTAACAAATTCATCGTTTATGCCTTCCTCACTCGTGACTACTTCATTTTGTGTCGTTTGGATATTAGTGATTGGGTTCAGTTGCCTTTCGTGTTTTATCAGATTGGCCAAAGTTCTACCCGCTTTATTCCCCTCTCCGTATCTGCGTGCCCGGGTAGGGGCCGCTATATACCGTATCTCTCTTGTGGTCAGGTTGTCAAAGTCTCTAAGGAGTTTGTGTATTTCGGCAAGCGTGTCTCCACTATTAGTGCGGCTGTAGGTTTCTTCTAAGTTATTTAGTTCCCTCTCCACCCCTTCGAGGTCCCATCAAACACATTTCAGGAGGCCCGTGGATTTCGACATCAGGACTCCTCTGACCCAAACCTTAAATGTTTCCCAGACTGTGGAGACCAGATCCACTGTCCCCACATTGGCTGTGAAAAAGTTAGTTATCTCAACGTGCAAGGCCTCAACCACATTTGGATCACCTAGTATCCCAATGGGCATTCTCCATCTCCTCGCCGGTCTGGGGACGTGCTTCAGCCTGAGTTCCAGCAGCACAGGGGAGTAGTCAGATAGTGTGCAGGGCAAAATTTCACAGTTCTGAAGTGTACTTGAGATGTTTGAGGATATGAACCAATAATCTATGCACAGAGGAGTAATATGTAGCCATATGTATATCGCCTACTACCAGGTTGCAGTACACGCCATGCGTCTATCAATGACAATTGTGAGAGAAGTTGACTCAAAGTTAGTGCCATCCTGGTGAGCGCCCTTGCCACAGTAGTGGATCTATCCAGTGCGGGGTCAAGCGCCACGTTGAAATCCCCTCCCCATATTATGCTGGTCGTATCTAGTTTGTTGAGGGCCTCAAATATACTTAAGTAGAAATCTGGATCATCTATATTGGGGCCATAGGTATTGACCAGGGTTACCTGTTTGCCGGCTATTTCCCCCCAGACCAGAACGTATCTCCCCATTGGGTCTATCTTGTGTCCCTTGGTCTGAAACTCCAACGTGGGGTGTATGAGTGTAATAACCCCCGTGGACTCAGAAGAATAGTCTGTGTAATAATGCAGCTTGCCCCATTTGGCCAATATATTTGTGTTGACAGAGCCTTGTGCATGTGTTTCTTGTAGCATCAAAATCTGGGGTCCATGTCTAGCGACATAGTTCCCTACCTTCCTAGCTTTCATCGGGTTGTTTAACCCCCGGACATTCCAGGATAGTAAGTTTATCTTTAATCTGTCACCAGACCCTCATGTATATGAATTGCGACAGACCATTGTTTCCAGTAGTCCTTGTACCTACATGATGCGAGCAGCACCAGCATCTGCGAGACCACATTTCTATCAACCTAGAACATATATTCACCCAACCTACCCTCCAAGACCCCAACTCGTCCAAGTAACAACAACAATCCACAGTGTTCCCAATACCAGAAACCCACTCCCCATCCACATCATCTGCCCCAACTTGACGATGGTCCCTTATAACTTGTAGGAACTTTCCTGAGGGTGTCATGTAGCCATCACGAGGCCACCAGATCGGGCTCATGGCCCGCCTTTAATGTTACATATAGCCCCCTATGGGAGCCGAGCAATGTTGCAAATCAAAAAGGATATAGGTGCATCTTGGGTCATTCAGCAGGATCTAGGCCCCCCGCCGCAGGTAAGGGTCCTCTGTTCTGGTCCGGCCCTCGGCCTCTAGGGGGCAGAGGTATAGTGGCCTCAACATAGGGCAAAGCAGCGGCTGAGGTTTCAAAAAAATGCGCCCTTCCTCCATATTGAATTCGCATCTTGGCTGGAAATATTATTGCGTATGGGACCTGTCGTGCTCTCAGCAATCGCTTGAATGGTTCGTACGATCTTCGGCTCGCCTGCACTCCTGCAGCGAAATCCGGGTATACATGAATGCGGCTGTCTTCATACTGTAGTGTCCCAAGTTCTCTCGCCATCTTAACGATTGTGTCCCTGTCTCTATAATTGAGGAGCCATGCAATGATCGTGCGTGGCGGAGCCCCGGGCTTTGGCACAGGAGCTAGAGTGCGGTGAGCCCGCTCTACCAGGAAGTGATCCGAAAAGGAGTGTGCGCCAAAAAGAGTTTTGAGGAGTGACTCCACCTGCTGCTCCATTTCACCCTTGCCAAATTCTTCGGAAACCCCCACAACACGAACATTGTTTCCTCGGGACCACGATTCGAGATCCTCAATTTATTCTGCATCTTGGACAGGCCTTCTCTGAGCTGGGCTATGTCTCGGTCATGTTGTGTGATGGTGTCTTCATTAATGCCAATTCTGTTTTCTGCCTCAGTGAGTCTCAAGCTTTCCTTGTCCACTCTTGTTTTCAATGCCCCGATGGTAGTAACAATGTCATCCAGTTTAACATTAATGGATAAGAAGCCATTTTGCACTCTAGTTGTCAGGTGCTCCACCCTCTCGCCTCCATCTGTGTCGGGGTTGGAGCCGGATGCTGTTGGTGGCTTATGCTCATAATTTGCTGCCTGACTGTTAGTGAATGAGTTTGTAAATTTTCTAAATGCTAATAATTGGGGTTTGCAATTTGTACATCATTTTTCTAATGATTCTGTGGATTTTCTTGACTTGAATATCTCTATGTCCCCTACGGGTTTTATCACTAAAACCTTTCGCAAACCTACCTCGGTTAATGCAGTTTTACACTCATCTAGTTCTCACAAACGTTCTGTTATTAACAATATTCCGAAAGGTGAATACATTAGAGCTAAACGGAATTGTTCCCTCAATGCTGACTTTGATGCGGAAAAACTGTTTATACATGACCAATTTGTACAACGTGGGTACCAACCAAATCTTCTCGCTAAGGTTGAACGTGAAGTGTCTAGTATGAAGAGGGCTGATTTACTTAAACCCAAAACTAGAACAAATTCAGCTAACATGCGTTTTAACAAAATCAGGTTGATTACTCGATACACCACTGATAGCAATGAGGTGTATGCTATACTAAAACGTCATTGGCACTTACTCCACCTTGACAAGGATCTTACCAAATTATTGGAACCAAACCCATCAATAGTATTTAGTAGAGCTCCTACTCTTAAAAATCTTTTATGTCCGTCCTTTATGGCACCAGCACTCACTGCCAAAACATGGTTAGATCAAGGGCGCTTGAATGGGTTTCACAAATGTGGGAGTTGCAACATGTGTTCACATACATTTGAATCCGAGGATCTTGATTTTGGCACAACAGGCAAACATGTAATCAATTCATTTATTAATTGTAACACTAAGTTTGTAGTGTACTGCATCATATGTGTTTGCGGTTTATTCTATGTTGGGAGCACCATCAGGCCACTCAAAATTCGGATTCGTGAGCATTTGGCCTCTTTGAACAAACAGGATGCTAAATATCCACTGGCATTACATTGGCAGACTCTACACCAGTTGGACGACTTTAAGGACTTAAAATTTATTGGGTTGGCTCAAATACGCCCTTTAAAAAGAGGTGGCAATATGGAACTTAGACTTAGACAATTAGAAGCAAGACTTATTTGTAAACATAGATTGGTAAATTGTGGACTCAATTCCGATCATGAATTTCATGTTTTCTTATGATTTATCTCATATCTAAGTTTGGTTATTTGTGCCATTGACATTTAGGCAGCTACACTTGACTACCGTGCTCTTTATGCTATTCATTTTTATTTTATTTTCTGATCAAAAAGGGAGCTAATCTGATTGTGAGTATGCCCCGTGATGTATTAATGGGTGTGTGCGGTTGATTACACAACCTATGATAACATATCTTTTTAGACCGCTAAGATTTATTCTTCTTATCACCACAACAATATAAGTAATTGTGCCAGATGAATTGGATCATTTTTTCAATTAAATTGTAGTCTTAAGTGGTCATTCAGGCTTAGTAGCACCAATAGGTTTGTGTGTTTAGCACATAACCTGGACTCACTACTTCCGGTGCGTTAATTTTAATTTTAATTCGTATCAACACCTAAATTATGCATGTAAAAGCACTAACATAACCGCCTCAATCTTATAATTAATTGGTGGATCCTAGTGTTTAATTATGGCTCAGGAGCATGTCACTTGACTGCAGCCGGTCCTCTCCCTCACCCAATATGGCCGCCGCTGGATGCTCTGTCATGTTGATGTCTACGCGATCTAGGTTTCTTCCTTAACTACACGAGTAGCACAACGTGCGCGCGCTCTCCCTTGGATACTGTTGTTGCCGGAAGGCTGGTAAGCGGTCTGCTTGTTCTTTTGATACGGTCCCTGTGTTTCAATCAGGCGCTTTCACCTAATTCTGAGCTTGTTTCCCCTTTTTCTCTTTTGTTAACTGTCCAATCATCTACTGACAATGGATACGTGGTTCATCCTGAATTGGTTGATTATTGCATTTTTACGGGCAACAATTCCCTTTCGTACGTGGATTACTGCAGAATTCCTCTAATGGTCATTGCAATAGCAAGTAATATTAAGGTAATTACTTTTCATATTAAATGTCGTGAAATTTGGTTGGCTTTGGACGTAACAGATATGGCAATAGATAATCTTTGTGAATTTTTGTTGTACAGATTCTTCTTGGACAAGGTTCATCGGTAAATATATTTAGCCAGTTTTGACCAATTTAGTTGATTTGGTATATTAATTCATCTATGGTTGTTTGATCACCGCACACACTTATTTTCTTACCATCGTGTTTTGTCATCCCTTTTATTGGTTTTGGAACCGGATGGATCCTTTTATCAAACGGTAATTGACTGCATGAAAAATGTTTCACTATCATTTAATGTCATGATGTCAACTTTGTTGTTATGTAATACACATTCATTTTTTGGCCAATTTCCCCTTGTAACCCCTTGGTGTTTGCCCAATTGATATGATGTAAATACAATAATGAACATGCTATTGTTTGTATATTTGCAACTATGTACAGCCTTTGAAAAAGAGCTTTGCTCGAAACACGTGTCAGGCTGTGGAATGGAATTAAAAATATAACTCAACTGTTATTGTATTATTGTTAATTGGTGCAGTTCACTGATTACATTTAACTTATCCCTCACTGAGGGGTCTTGGTCCTGGCACCCTCACAATTTCATGTTGAACGCTGCCTTTTTCATATTCTTAAAATTGAGCATTAGCGCTGGTTGTTCACATAGGCCTCTGGACCACACTGTTTTACTGTTAGTGAATGAGTCCATTGGCCCCTTCTTCCTGGGGCCTGTTCCCTCCGCCATTTTGTCTTGTTTCCATGTGTTCTCCATGGCAGCCCCAGCAGCCGGTACCTCACCGCAACCTGCCTGGGGGTTATGGCGTCCGTGGATCAGCAATTCAAGCAAATAGGTCTCAAACCCATACAGGTCGCACAGGTATTGTCCGGCCAATGTGCACTGCCAGGGAGCCGTTGGGCAGTTGCAGTGCAGGGGATCACTTGGATCCTAAAACTTCGACCCCTGCACCTCTCGTATGAATGTGTAGTTCCCAGTGCAAACAGGCCCAGTTTCCGAGATCCCTGCGCGATGGGGGCAGTGGACTGTGATCTCCAACGTATGCACTTAGTACATTTTAATAGTTCCAGTCAGTATATGGCTCAATTTAACAGTGTCCCAATGGTTCCAGCATGCGGCCACCACACTGTTTACATGTGTATGACTCACGTTGTAGTGTGCAAGCGTATTCTTGTAGTCGTTCCACGTTGTTTGCTCACCCCACCTATGTAGGATAGTTTGGTGTCTGTTGTCACTCGGCCATCAGGGAATATGGATTACCCATTTGTTTCATTGTACCGCGTTTTTGAAATCCGGACTTGTGCAGACTATGCGTTCTTCCGTTCACTGTTATTGCGTGCTTACGCCTGGCGTCCCCGCGATGTGTTGTGAGCACCTGCTTCCCTCAGGGCACGGAACGAGTGCTCGGCCCAGCAGGGCCCCCCTGGCAGCCGTGACTGTCCGGGTGTAACTTGCAGAGTCCGCGCGGGGCAGCCCCAGTCAGCCGGTCCCATGACCGCCCCAGTCAGCGCGCTCTGCTGTACCTCGGTCCTAGGTGTAAGGCACTAAGGGGAAACCATCTCTGCCGAGCACGGCTCTCTCAGCCGTCAATCTTGCGCGTTTCGGCACCGCAGGCTCCTCCCATCTTTGCTCCAACAGCCTAGAACGCCCGCGGCTCAAGGCCCCAAGTCTCTGGTTGCCCAGCACGGCCTGCACTCCAGCCTGGTCTTGGTCAGTGAATCGCACGGCGTAACTCAGGAAGCACAGCCCCTCCACTGCCAGGATTTTCCATGTGTGTGCACCATGCCTTATTCACTCCGTCCTTCGCTCGCGCCCCGCGGGTTGCTCCAGAAGTAGGATTAATTATTACACGGATGTCAATCGGGCCAGAGCGCTCATATCAGGCATCCATTGCAGTCATGCACAACAGCATCCCCACCATCACCTTATTTCTAAAGGCTCTCTGGGTTCCAGACTTCAAGGTGGCATGACGTTAGTGATAATAAGATTTCTTTTTTTTTTTTAAACTTTTCTTTATTCAGCTTGGCAGCATAACACAGGCGAGCAACACTCAGGGCAGGTACAATGTAGTTACAGTTGAAACAATACAGGCAAACAGTAACTGCTTCCAATGTGGACATGTTCATCAAGTACATATGCAGAATAAGCGAGTCATAAGAGGACTGTGATTCAGGATGGGGAACCTAGTTAGATAGGGGTAATAGCTGGAGAAGATGCATCTGGGGTCGCATTTAGATCGGACATATAGGACCGGAATTTAAGCCAGATATCTCTGGGTCTTGAGTGAGTGGGTTGTAGGTAAAACCAATTTTCCTCAGTGTCTGAGGCCCACGTGACTGCCCTGAGCCATTGAGCATGAGTGGGGGGTGCGGGGCGTAGCCAACAGAGTATGATGGATCGTACTGCAAGGAGCATGCAAAGGCCAACCAGTTTTCTGGAGTCCCGGGGGAGTCCGTAGAAGTCGTGAAAGAGGCACTTTATTGGGGCGGGTTCGATAGGGTGGTCGAGAATAGCAGATACGGTTGAGCACACCATACCCCAGAATTGAGAAAGGCGGGGGCAGGACCAAATCATGTGAATATAATCAGCAGTATCCTGGCCACATCTGGGACATCTTGGGGAGTGGTCACTAAGCATGCAATGTAATCTGTTCGGGGTATAATGAAACCTATGCAGTACTTTAAGCTGAATCAATTTGAAGCAGGAGTTAAAGGATACCCGGTGTATACGAGCACACATATGGGCCCAGCGTTCATCTGTCACCTCCACCCCAAGTCGTCTTCCCATGCTCGCATCAGTTTAGTGAATTTCGGAGTGGATCTGGATTGCACCATGGTGTACAGCCTAGATATTTTACCTCTGGTGGGTGTAGGGGAGGTCAGTTCTTCAATAGCAGGGTCATCTGGCGGTAACGCTGGGAACATGTGGTAGTTTCATTTAAGGGTTTTACAAAGGGATGAATACTGGAGCCATGTTCACGGGCCACGTCTCAAGGGCAATGGGAGGTCAGGCCATAAACAAAGCTGCCTTGCTCGAAGACGTCTCGAAGCAGCTCATATCCCGCCTCAGCCCAGCATCGTACCATTGGTGGCGGTACTCGTGGTACCCCCGGGAGAAAGTTCCAAAGCAGGAGGTTCCCATGGAACGGGTAAGCGGTATCAAACAGTTTCCATGTTTTCGTTAATGCCAAGGATGTACAAGCGACCGGGTCTAGTGAGTCCAGTGCAGAGGGAACGGGTTGTATTACCTGGGAACAGATGTCCCGGACGCTAAACGCTAGTTTTTCAAGTCTGACATGTGGAGGGGGGTCCGTTGTGTTAAACCAGTATGACGTGTATTGAATCTGGGAAACCAGCCAGTATTTAAGAAAATCAGGGGCTCCAAAGCCACCATTTGCCATTGGGGCAGACAAGGTACTAAGTTTAAGTCGAACCGCACCCGAGTGCCATAAGAAGGAGTTAATAGTGTGAGTCAATACTCGGAAGAAGCCCTCGCCTGGCCATAAGGGGATGTTGGTGAACCTGTAGTGTAGTTGGGGTAACACTATCATTTTCAATATCCCTATTCTGCCTGCAAGGGAGATCGGTAGCTTACTCCAGGCTAGCGTCTTAGTCATCAGATGCGTAAGGTCATTTTGATAGTTCTCCTCGAAGGTCGACTCGAATTGTTGTGTTATTTCTATTCCCAGATAGGTGATTTTTTCCTGAGCCCACGTGAACCCCAGGGTATCAGGAGGGGGGAGGGTGCAATCCGTGAGTGGGAAGAGAGTGGATTTAGAGCAGTTCACCTTGAGGCCAGAGATACGACCGAAGTGGACAACGTCCTTCAATATCGGGGATAAATTGACGGAGGGGGAACGTATGAAAAGCAGTGCGTCATCAGCGTACAAGGACACTATGTCAGCCTGACCCGCAGTGCAGAGCCCTCTATGTGCGTGGGATTGGCGCAGCATGTCAACAAAAGGTTCAATTGCCATAGCAAAGATCAGGGGAGAGAATGGACAACCCTGTCTCATCCGCCTAGTGATCTTAAAGAGAGGGGAAATTTGGTATTCAGTGCGGACTCTAGCCACCGGATTTGAATAAAGAACCCTGACCCAGGAGAGAAAGGTGGGCCCAAATTTGCATTGTTCGAGGACCCGCCAAAGGTATTTGCAAGAAACCGAATCAAACTCTTTTTGCATGTCGAGAGTGGCGGCTACCGCGTGTACATTGGGACTTATTCTACTAATTATATTAAAAAGACGCCTCAGGTTCAAAGAGGTAGAGCGCCCCGGGATGAAGCCCGCTTGATCTGAGTGGATAATAGATGGCATACAGGGGGCAAGTCTCATCGCTAACAATTTGGCGTATATTTTGACATCACAATTTATGAGCGAGAGCGGCTGATACGAACCGCACTGTGTGGGAGATTTACCAGGTTTGAGCAATACCGTTATTGTGGCTTCTCGAAGTGATGGGGGAAACATGCCGGCCTCTACTGATTCCTCCCAGAGAGCTATTAAGTGAGGGAGTAGGAGAGCTTTATAGCGTTTGTAAAATTCAATCGGGATGCCATCAGAGCCGGGGGCCTTCCCCGAGGAGAGGGAGTCAATGGCATCCGAGAACTCCTCCGGGTGAGCGGGGAGTCGAGGGACCCAGTGGTCTCAGGGAAAAGGGCCGATAGGGGGAGGGCATCGAGATAGGAACTGACTTCCGCCATTGAGGCCTCATCCGAGTTGGAATACAGGGCTTCATAAAATGTAAAAAATTCTGAGTTGATGTCTTGTGATGCGATAGCCATAGAGCCGTCGGGCCTTTCAATCCCGGGGATATGCGGAGCCCCCAGCTCACGGCAGATGAGTCTAGCAAGGAAGCGGCCAGGACGCTCTCCCTCGATAATAAGATTTCTAAGATCCAAAACTAGCTCTCTCAGAACCTTATCACCAATATATGGTGAAACAAAGTCCTTTATACACGTGGATGTGTC
Organism: Ambystoma mexicanum; assembly: GCF_040938575.1. NCBI lineage: Eukaryota > Metazoa > Chordata > Amphibia > Caudata > Ambystomatidae > Ambystoma > Ambystoma mexicanum. The sequence continues at coordinate 601,846,728 of NC_090924.1, forward strand.
CGCAGGGATCTTTATTAAGCTCTTACATCACAGCTAGCCCCAGCATGCCATCTCCTGGCTCCTCTCAGCAGCCACCGACAGGCCTGGCCGCATGGGTTGATCTCTACCGGAGCCTGGCAAGCCTTGCCAAGCCTTACTTGGCCAAATGCACACACACATTCTAATCTTACTCCATGACCTCCAACGCTCTGGACCTTGTTCCACCAAGGGTCTTGTCTTCCCACTGCCAGCCCATTGAGACTATAATAATGGTCAAAGGAGCTATATAAATGACAAGTACAATACAAGTACAGGTGCAAATGGCGACTGAAGTGATACCAATGTCTTAATCAAACATGCCTCCAGGCACTTGATCTATATCTCTTTCATGCACTGAAGTCCTGTTAAAAACAAGTATTGACAAAGCCAACAGTTTTGGCTTGAGATAATAGATAGGCATTTCTTAGGTACTGCCATCAAATGTCCAGGTAATCACTCTATTTTCCAGCTGTTGCAATCTTATGGCCATTATGCCTTTGCCTATCAAATGCCAATTCCATGCATACACTAAAGCCAGGTAATTACTGTATTTTCCAGCTGTTGCACGCAATCGTATGGCCATTATGCCTTTGCCTAGCAAATGACAGTTCCATGCCTACACTAAAGCCAGGTAATCACTGTATTTTTCAGCTGTTGCATGCAATCTTATGGCCATTATGGCTTTGCCTAGCAAATGCCAATTCCATGCCTACACTAAAGCCCAACATGTTGGTTTTGCCAATTCCTTCTTATTTAATGTATTTGAATTTCAAGGGACTTCTTGACTCATGGAGCGGTGGGAAAGAAGAGTCAAGTTCAAAAGTACAGTAGATACCAGAACAGCAGGAAAACAGAGCAGTGAACACGATGCACTTCTATAAAAAAAATGCAAGAAAGATCCAAAGGGTTCTTACAATACAAAGTCCCAGCAGAAGAGAGAATATCCAAGACTGTACAAGATGGACTACTAGCAGCATACTATGGACTGTCAGTGCTACTGGAAGGCACGCTGAGGGTCATCACTCTTTCCAGCAGCTGAGATGCAAACACTGACACGTCTCACATGCAGTCGAAAATCCAGCAGGGATGCCACTAGGCCGTGAGGATCCTCAAATGGCAAGGGACCCCGGATTGATGGACATTCTGTTGATGGTTATGACTCCTAACCTCCCTCCAAATCCTTTGATGTCCCTTTGAGGGGCGGGACCCTCCAGTACACCAGGGTACAGCTCCACCAGACTCAAGCCATGGGCTGCAATTTTCTCTACGTGATCTTCAGGGGCTCCCAAATTTCTAAATTCCCACTGCTTCAGTGTCTAACCTACACAGTCTTGAAGCATGCTGCCGCCCATGTCCCACCACACCTTCACTCCAACTGGGCCAAACACCAGGTCCCAGCTGATCTCTGCACATCCATGCCCAACACCCCAAGTGACATGAGTGCACAGACAGTTCCAGCCTCGTAGACATCTTCATGGTGGGTCAGGTGTGTGGTGGCGGGGGTGAGGGTCAGTTGTCATTGGCACCAGCATAAGAGATCCTGCGGCGTTGCTCAGCGAGCAAAGTGAACCATAGCCATGTCTGCATGCTTGGTACCAGGTCTTCATCTTCTTATCAACCACAGCCATAAAGAACACTACAGCAGGTCTACGATTCTTTTAGTGAGATGGCATCAGCTTCTACGTGTTTAAAGCCTGCTATTATTTCTATGGAAGATTATCAGAAATTCTCAAAAGGAGTATTGGACATTGGTAATTTTGTTTGTTCTGTGGGATGCTTCAATTTCGTTTGTAAAGTAATGGCTATTGTTGTCAATTTCATCAGAGGCCAATGATTGGCCAGTAATTGTAAAGGCGTGGATTCTGAACTGTCATGTGCCATTTCTGAGCAGGTTTGATGTGCATTGTTATGATGTAAACACTACACCATTCACAACATTACTCGTACCTCGGCCTGCTGGAACTAATTCTCTTTTTTGGGCAATTACACCAGGTCGAATATCGAATATCAGATGGAACAGGTTTAATCTACTTCTGGTTCTGGCGCATGGCCTATATACATGAGTACACATGGATGGAACTCCTTTTCAGTCTTAGGCAGCTTTCAGAGAGGCAACAGGTCAAGCCCAGGGACAGGCTTGAGAAATATAGGGATAGGTTGTAAACTGGAGCTGACTTAGAGTAGATCACTAGCAGGGAGGGTAGGGTGAGGAAGTTAGTGACTGGGAGCGCAGAGAATAAGATTTAGGGTGAGATGCACACATGATTATTAAGGATGCAGCAGGGAGGAATGTAATATGTTAGTGTTGGTTTCTTAAAGGGAGTGGCCAAGACGTGGCATAGGGTACATCTTGTAGGGGGAGCATAGAATCCCTGAGATTAGCTACTACAAGCAGTGGTCGAAGTGTACGAAAAGAAGTAGTGGAACTATTTTCCCTGCTGGCCTGTCCTCATAAACCCCATCGCCGCGCCCCCTCCCACGTGCAATACACCCCCCCAAACAAACACACCTGCTGTTTAAGGGACTGTTCAGCACAGTGCACTGAAGTGCAAGTTAAGTTTCTACTTCTTCTTACACGTTTGTTTTAAAACCAAACCATTCTGGAACGGTTTCTTTTTCAAATAAAAGTATAGGGACAGTAAATTTTTTTTTTTTAAGCAGAGGAGTACCCCTCCCACCCACTCCCCCCCACTTCGACCACTGACTACAAAGCTCACACGCTCATGATTTTTAAGGGAGGAAGCAGCATTGATTCAGATAGCTGGGTGATACACCAGTCAGTGCCCATCTTTTGAAGTAAGTCGACCAGGTACGTGCCATACGGTACCACCTAGGAGGAGGAGCAGAGAGTCCTTGAGGACAGATGGTGCAAGACTCACACGTGCGTGATTTTTTATGGAGGAAACAGTGGAGATTCAAGAAGGTGGGAGATGCCCCAGTGAGTGTCTGTGTCTTGAATTTAGTGGACTCATTGTGCCACCGAGTGACTACTGGCCGGAGGAATAGAGACTTTCTGAGGGCTAGTGTGTTACTAATGCTTGTGTGATTCTTTAGAAAGGAAGAAACAGAGACTCGAGCAGCAGTGATACACCAGTCAGTGTCTGTCTTTTTAAGTGATTGACGAGACACATGTGAATGAGTAAAACTGGGAAGGACGAGCAGAGTATCCCTGACGGCAGCTAGAGTGATCCACATGCTGAGGTTATTTTTGAGAGAAGAAGCAGCAGAGATTTAGGAAGGCCGGTTATACACCAGTCAATGTTCATCTCTTGAAGTCAGTGGCGGCTGGTGAATTGTATAAGTGGAGGGGTGTAAATATTTCCCCCAAATATGTATTAGCAACAGAGCGTAGTGAGTGAGCCCAAACCAATTTTGGATGGGGGGGGTTCTGTGGTGTGCTCCACCGAGAATTTGTTTTATTGAATGGGTTAAAATGGTGCACTGTACAGCACACTTCTGTGAGAAATTGGGTAAAAGGCAAACAGTTTGCAATTGCTTTTTAGGCTAACTCATGAAAAAAAATCCAATAGATACAAGTCACCAATGTGCACAGGAGCATTTCTCCAACATATTTTCATGATGCCTTTGCCATCAATATGGGTAATTATGAAAACAGTTTTACGCTGGCTGTGCACATACATTTCCATACTGGCGGTAGCAATATCTGTCAGTATTTCCACATAAGAACATACTCGTGTTCTCATGTATGCTTTGCACATAATGCCAGTAATGATACTATAAGAAAATATGTCCACCCTGGCTCTGCCAAGATATGCCAATACCCCCACAGCATAGGCCTCTTGGCTTTACCAAAATGCATGCAGCAGTGTGTAAATATATCAACACTGGCTGCACCAAAATGCCAGTCTAGCTACATAATAATATTTATCATGCTTGCTTTATTGAAGATACCAATACAAAATGTCATGCCACAGTAAGAAATGGCTAGACAAGCAGGACCGAAATGTCTGTCCAGCCACGTAAGAACACTTACCATGTTAGATTTATCAAAGATGCACAAAACAAAATGTCATGTAACAGTAGATAATGGCTAGACTGGCTGCATTAAAATGCCAGTCTAGCTATAAAGTAACACTTATCATGACTACTTTATCAAAGATGCCCAATATAAAATGTCATGCCACAGTAAGAAATGGCTAGAATGAATACACCAAAATGCCAGTCCAGCCACAAAATAACACTTATCATGCTTGCTTTATCACAAATGCCCAGTAAACAATGCTATGCCTGTCCTCTGCTGTGTCAGTGTTTCTCACTCACACATAATCACATTAATTGTGAATGTGATTATGCGTGTGTGCGAGGCACTGGGATCTAAGGGGACAGCCATGGCATTTTTTACTGGGCATATATGCCCAGTAAAAAATGCCACAAAATGCCAGGCCTGCCCCCTGGTGCCCCCAGTGCCCCACAGGCACACAATCAATTGTTATTAGGCACTGGGGGCCCAGGAAATGCATTTTTTACTGGTAATCTATCATAGTTACTCGGTAAAAAAATGACATGCCTGCACTCTGGACCCCAAGCTCCTCACAGGCACACACAATCAACGTGGGTATGTGTGTATGCGAGGCCCTACAGGGCCAAGGAGGCAGGCATGATATCCTTTACTAGATATCTATTATAGATGTCCAGTGAAAAAATACCATCCCTGTCCGGTGACCCACACAGTGCCTAACACGTGCACAATCAACGTGGGTATGTGTGTATGCGAGGCGCTGTTGGGCCCGGGGCCAGGCATGGTATTTTTTACTAGACATCTATCATAGACGTCCAGTATAAAAATACCATCCCTGTCCCCTGAGCCAGCAGCACCTAACACATGCACACAATGAACTTGAGTATGTGTACATGCGAGGTGTGGGGCCTAGGGGGAAGGCATGGTACTTTTTAATAGACATCCGTCATAGATGTCCAGTAAAAAAAATACCATCCTGTCCCCTGGTCCCCACAGAGCCTAACACACTCACACAATCAACGTGAGTATGTGTTTATTCTAGGCACTGTGGAGGCCAGGGAGAAGGCATGGTAATTATTACTAGACATATATCATAAATGTCCTTAAAAAAATACCATCCCTGTTCCTTGAGCCCCACAGCACCTCAAAAGACGCACAAAGTCAATGTGAGCATGTGTGTATGCCAGGCACTGTGGGGGCTTGGGGGAAGGAATGGTATTTTTTACTAGACATCTGTCATAGAAGTCCATTAGAAAATACCACCCCGGTCGACTGGGCCCCACAGTGCCTCAGAAGGAGAGCTGATTTTGGCCATTGGGGAGGGGGATTGTGCAATAAAGGCATTTTTAAAATGCCATTGATGTATAATTCCCCCATCCCCACTTGACAAAATCAGCTCCATGGACCACAAATACCTATCATCATACAGTCACTCATAACACAAGCATACATATTTAAATAATAAAAGAACATACACATACCTTCTGCCCCAGTCCTAGAGTTTCCTCCCAGCGCTCCAGTTCCGGCATAGCATGAACAGGAATCAAGAAGCAAGAGCTTCCTGATTCCTGCACATGGCTGTAGAGGCACCCCCTCCCACATAGAGACATGCAGTTCCCAAGATAGCATTTCCAATGGGCTATGCAAGGATGGGGAAGCAAAACGCTCATTGAGCATGCGCAGTGGGGGACCAGAACTGTCAAAACGCGGGATGGCTTTTCCTGAGTCGACGCCCCTTTGCCCATTATGGACTAGCATCCCTGCTTGAAGTGATTGAATGAGATAGGTGTTAGCGAGTGACACCTGGGTGGAAGATCGGGGGACCTCTGTGGGCAGCAAGTGCAAGACTCAAGACTCCTCTCACATGATTTTTAGGGAGGAAGCAGCAGAAATGTGGGGAGACAGGTGATAAACCAATCAGTGTCAATCACTTGAAGTGGATGGACAAGACATGTGCCATTGGTTGACACCTGGGATAAGGAGAAGAGAAACCCTGAAGGCAGCTAGTGCGAGACTCACACTCTCATGATTTTTGAGGCGAGGAACCTGCAAGGATTCATAGATTTAGTTGATACTGTGACAGGGCCCAAGCCCTAGCGCCATTTCATGATTTCAACGTGCGGGCAGACCCCCTCCCGCACATCCTTACCTGGAAATGCCAGTGGCCAAGGCATGGGGCGCCTCGACACAAGCAGGAAGACTGCACTGCAGCAGAATGCAGTGAGGCCGGCCATGTAAGTCACCCTCTCATGGCAACCTCCAGCAAGGAAGCGGAAGGCGTGGAGGCTCTTAGAGTCAGCACAGTGTCCTGTAGCAGAGCGTGGCTCCAGCAGACAGCATCTGTTGGAGCCTGTGCAGGGAGAAAATACCCATTATACCACCAGGGAAACATTTTGATAAAGAAAGGCCCCAATAGAGACCTTGGGGATGAACCCACCAGGGAATTAGTAATAAAGGAAGGCATCCAGGAAGTCAAAGGCATTGGCAACACTACTAGCCCACCAGGGGGACCTTTAATGGGCAAAGACATCCAGGGAGGCATGAAAGTAAAACTGGCTCCTGTGATCCACTGCAAGCTCCAGGTTAGAAATGCAGCCAGACTGCATGAAGAAGGGGGCATGGTTTACACGCCCTTACGAACCTGCACCAGCCCTTCCCCTGTCACACCCACTGAAGACAAGGAGGTTTTTGGTTAGGGAGAGTGCCAGTGGCCAATCCTGGGAGGTGGTGGTATATTTAAGAGTAAACCTAGGAGTTGTCTGGTGTGGTTTAGTTGGTGAGGACAGGAGGTGGAGGAGGTTGTCCGAGAGACCAGAGGAGGAGAGTGCAGAAGGCGTGCAGGGGTTATTGGAGAGCGGGGTCTGTGTAGTGCATATTCCTGAGAGTAAGGGGTAAGTGAAGTAGCACTAGAATAGGAGTAGAGAGGAGGTCGTGGTAGTTGTAAGTGGTGGTAGCAGTAGTGAGAGTAGTAGTGGGAGGGAGAGGTAGTCATAGAAGTAAGAAGTAATGAGAGTAGTGGCTGTAAAGAGTGGACTGGAGAGAGAGAGAAGAGGTGGTAAAGTAGTAGCAGAGCAGTAGTGCTAGTAGTAGTAAAGGTGGAATACAGGTAGCGGGGAGTGGTAGTACAGAGGCGGTAGTAGTGAGAAGCAGTAGTGGAGTAAGAATAGTCGTAAGGGCAAAGAGGTAGTAATGGAGATGTAGCAGTAGCAGGGAGATTGAGTAGGAGGAAGGAGGTAAGAGAAAACACAGTGAAGAGAGTAGCAGCGTGGTAGTTAAAGGTAGTTGTAATGGAGGGAGAAGGAGTCGAGCAGATAAGTAAAACCAATGTTTGGAAGTAGGAGAGTGTAAGATCAAAGCGACAGAAGCCTGGTGGGAGGAGACCATCTCTGGGACCTAGTGTTGGAAAGGGTCAGGTGAGCTTGTGTGTGGGTGAAGAGGCAGTGGAACTGGGTGACAGGAAGCACAGTCTCTAAATCCCTTACTGTACTGCGTGGGCATAAGAGAGGATTACAAGGTTAAAGGGTTAAGGTAAGAAGGCCCCTTGGGAGACAGATAACCATCGCTCAGGACACACACCAGAAGTCCCAGCCAGAAACTGACAGACAGGTAGCACAGTTCAATAGAATTAACATCCATTATGGATGCTTGAGTTAGGGAGGAGGGAAAGAACCGGGAAGACTAGAAAGAGAGGGCGCCAGCTCTAGCACCTAAACCCCAAGGCCTGGAAGGGATCTAGGAACACCTGACAATCCCTCAGACAAATTATTCATGTTACAAGTTCAATACACACTTTTACACTGACTGCTGGTGTCAGAGTGGTTATTTGAGGCAGACACCCCGTCATAATCACCAGTCTGTGTCTGTCTCTTGAAGAGACTGGAGGAGACAGGTGCCGTAGGGTGACACCTGTTCAGAGGAAAATCAAATCCCCGACTGCAGCTAGTGCAAGCTTTAGGGTTGCGTGATTCTCAGGGACGAAGCAACAGAGATTCAGGCAGGCTGGTGATACACCAGGCAGTGCCCATCCCTTGAAGTAAGTGTATGAGACACATGCCATTGGTTGACACCTGGGAGGAGGAGCAGAGAAGCCTTGTGGCCCACTTCAGTGAGACTCACACTTGTGTGATTTTTTTTAGCAAGGAAGCAACAGAGAGTTCTTGTGGCAGGAGGTACATAAGTCGGTCAATGAATGACACATTTGGACAACAATGTTACAAACTCAGGGGAGGCCCGCCTCAATAAATACATGTTCACAGGTATGTAGGAAATCATACTTTTTTTACTTGTGTGAGCTCTTACTAGGACATGTGTAATTACTGTTGGAGGCACCATGATTCTAGTATCTCTCCGCAGCACACCTTTGGCTCCAACCGAAAGTCCTGCTTAGAACTTCTGTGAGTGACAGAAAGGCAGAGCCATTTGGCTGCGTTCAGACAGATGTGTTTATTTGGAACAGAAACAAAAAAACTAAACACTCAGTGTCGAACTGAACAAAGATGTCTTGGTTGGATTCTTCACCATCGAATTAGTTCCAGCAGAATAAGGAATATGGCTTGTGATCAGTAACCCGCATGAAGGGGCGGCCAAACACATATCTGGAAATGACAACAGCCCCATAAAACCGCCAGTGCCTCGCACTCCATCTGCGACTATCGCCTTTCTGTAGGAGTCACAGCTTTGCTGGTAAAGGTAATGGGATGTCTCACTACACCTTCATCCACTTCGGCTAACACCGTCCCCAGCTCTACTGGCCTCACATCCACTAATATTTCTGATTGGCGAAGGGGACAAAAAAAGGCAGTGTCGTTTCCTTGGCTAGAGCTGCCTTGGTATCCTCAAAAGCCTTGTAGGTGGTTGCATTCCACTCCGATCCATGGCTTTGCGGATTCGATTCCTCAGAGGCTCCATAATCTTCACCAGATTGGGCACAAATCTCCCACTAAAGTTAATAATTCATCTTGACAGCGCCCACCTTTTGAGTGTCAGCAGAAATGCCAGTGTCCTTAAAGACAAAGCTTAAAAATATACTTTTCTACTCAGAAATCAACACTTACTCTCATGGAGGGTGAGACCTTTCTTTCGTAATCTCAGAAATACGGCTTTCAACCTCATCAGATGTTCTTTTTCTGTTTTTGCATGTATGTGCAAATCATCACTCACGTTTCTCACTCCCTCCCGACCAGCTAGCCCTCCTCTCACTGTGTGTTGGAAGACCTCTGCCGCTGACAACACCCCAAAACTCAATCTCTTGACTCGGAGTAACCTGACATGTGAATAAAATGTAGTTATGGAGCTTGAATCCTGGTGTAGCAGAATCTGATGGTAACCAGACAGTAAATCTATAGTGGAAAATATCTTGGCCTCTTGGAGGTCCGTCATTATGTCATCAGGAGTCGGGTTGGGATGACGCTCTCTTCTGTTCGCTCTATTTGGGATCGTCATGTCCTCACACATCGGTATGGCTCCAAATTGTTTGGGGTTTGTTGCTATTACTTCTGGGGACGTCTACGTCTCAATAATATCTGCCAACTCCAACCTCTTCATCTCAGCTTCCACTTTTTTCGTAAATGAAAAGGAATGCGACGATGTTCGAGGGTGACTGGTTGAATTGTTACACATCAATATGCAGCTGCACTTCTTGGCCTCTCAGTCGCACAATCCCTTGAAAAATGTTGTGGAACTCTGCTCGCAATTGTCCATGTCAGTAGCGTAGATGTTAAACGCAAAGAGTACTAGCACCAAGTCCTTGGCCTTGTTGCTGCTGGCCACTGTACCAGTACCTGCTGTTGTAGCATACAACATTGCAGGTGTGGAATTGCGGTCATGCTCCACTTGTGTATAAAATGCACCTTCAATTGAAAGAGATTCTGACTGCCGTTCATAAATAGCCACATTTTAGGAGTCGCTAGAGTGGGCTGGGGTGACAGCTACTGGGATTGCTAAGTCAGCATTTCATTAACAGAGCCTCCTGTGACGACGAGTCAAAATCTTCTTTTAAATGCACCCAGCGATTCTGTCGAAGCTGCGGTTCTTGACGTAATTGAACTCTTTCATAGTCAATGTTGACCATTGGGGTGAAAAGGTTTGTCAGAGCAGCACTGGTAGCAGCAAATGAGCCATCTCCCCGCGGGAGAGTTTTGAAGAGAGGGTGGACTTAACTTCCAGCAAAAAACAAATACAGAGCAGCAGGCCTAGGCCAGAACCTTCTTTGCAAAGAAGGGGGTTGGCCTCTACATTTTGGAATAAAGGCTACTTATCCTAGTTTCAAACAAAGAGTTCGAGATAGCATATCAATATTGCCAATCTATAATTGTAAATAATTTTACAATGCTAAATATCTCACACCTTGTGAGAACTACACATATAAGATTTATTTATATTTACTTTTATTAAAAAGGTGGACAAAATAAAGAAAATACAATTTCTACAGCTCACTCTTTCACTTTCTTATCACATTCAGGCACGACGTTACAACTAATTGTTAGAAACATTTTCTGATTTTGTACAATTATAGTGAATGATTACTTTTAGGTTTTATACAAATGTTGAACAATTTCGGGGTCTCATGTCCTCATACTTGACCAGCATGACATGTTGATTATAGGGTACTAGTCAATCTAGTCTTCCTGAACCCTTACCTGGTATGAATCTAAGAACAAATCCATCAATGTTACATTGGTAAGAGCGATGATTTAAATTCGTTAAATGTATGTAACACACACAAAAGATATTTGAAAAAAACCTGGATGGCTGGAGACAAATTACATTCCGGTTATGTCTGTCTAGAGGTAAAACCCTTTAAAATGAATTAAAAACTTCAAAGGTGTTGGAGGCAGTGATTGACAGTGGCGTCTGTGGAATTTTTTCATTAGACGGGTGTAAATATTTGCCACAAATATGATTGAGAGAACCAGCGTAGCAACGGAGCCCAAAGCACCAAAGGTGGGTTCGGGAGAATGGGGGATCCCCCCACTCCTAAGAAAATGTTTTGAATTATGTCTTAAAATGATGCATTATAAAGCGGACTTTCTGTGAAAAATTGGGTAAAAAGCCAGACAGTATGCAATTGGTTTTGTAAGGTAAGAAATGCAATAGATGCAAGTCACCAACTGTGCAGAGTAGCATTTCCCAAAACATATTCATGATGCCTTTCTGCCTTTTCGCACAATATATGCCAGTTTAAAAAACATTTTCATGCTGGCTGTAGCCATATATGCCAGAATTCCCACATAAGAACATAATCATGTTTGCTTTGTACCTAATGCCAGTGGTGCTACCATAAGAAATCATGTTCAATCCGGCTCTGCCAATATATGTCAGTACCTGAACATAACATACTCTTCTTGGCTTTGCCATTCAAAATGCCATGCCACAATAAGAAAACGTGTCAGACACGTAATAACACTTATGTTTGCTTTATAATAGATGCCCAGTAAAAATGCCATGCCACAGTCCGAAATGGCTAGACTGTCTGCATCAAAATGACAGTCTAGCTACATATTAACACTTATCATGCCTACTTCATCGTAGATGCCCAGTAAAAATGACATGCCTCAGTCAGAAATGGCTAGACTGGCTGCATCAAAATGACAGTCTAGCTACGTATTAACACTTATCATGCCTACTTCATCGTAGATGCCCAGTAACAAATGTCATGCCACAGTAAGAAATGGCTGGACTGGCTGCATCAAAATGACAGTCTAGCTACGTATTTACACTTATCATGCCTACTTCATCGTAGATGCCCAGTAAAAATGCCATGCCACAGTCAGAAATGGCTAGACTGGCTGCACCAAAATGACAGTCTAGCTAACACTTATCATGCCTACTTCATCGTAGATGCCCAGTAAAAAATGTCATGCCACAGTAAGAAATCCCTACCCTGGCAGCACTAAAATGCAAGTCTAGTCACGCAATAATACTTAACATGCTTGTTTTATCAAAAATGGCTAGTAACAATTCCATGCCAGTGGCAGAAAACGTAGCAAGACTGGCTGCAGCAATGAAGTGCAGTCTAGTCACGTAACAACACTTATCATGCAAACATGATAAGTGTTGTTACGTGGCTAATGCAAACATGATAAGTGTTGTTACGTGGCTAGATTGGATGCATTGCTCCAGCCAGTCTGGTTACGCGTTATGCCTCTGGCATGGCATTCTTTTACTGGGCATCATTGTTAAAGCAAACGCTCACTGTGCTGGTGAGCAGGCATTTGATTTAATGAATCAAAGCAGAGACCCGCTCACCGGCGGATCTCTGATTTGATCAATTAATTAAAAGAGGGCCGCTCACTAGAACGGGCAGCACCACTCAAGGTGTTGGTGAGCGGGCATTTGATTTAAAGTATCAAAGCAGAGACCCACTCAGCCGCATGTCTCTACTTTGATACACACACCTGCACAGCATACACTTCTTCACAAACATACACTCATCATACTTCATCATACACGCAGCCATGCATACATTCATGTTTTTTTCTTACCAGTCGGTATGAACCCTGGTCCAGAAATTGCTCCTCCAGGTCCTGTTATGGGCAATCAGTACAACATAAACAGGAACCAGGAAGTGGGGAGGGATACCTGTTTTGTGCCAGAGCATGACCTGGAGGATGCCTCAACAGTGCTGTATGTGCAGGAAGGCGGAGGAGCACCCCCTCGCAAATTCATAGCTGCAGTTCCCCAGCCCGCATTCCAAATGGGCCATGCAAGGGTGGTTCTTTGGACATACGTGCCTCTGACGGTGACGGATTACTGCTGGGAGCAGACGGACACAGTAGTTTTCATCTCTGTGCCGCTGAAGGGGGTGAGAGCTGGAAGGGCCAACATCGTGTGCACCGAGGAATACCTGAAGGTGAATCTCCCCCCATTCATATTTGAAGTTTTCCTGTATGCGGAAGTAGATGATTCTAAAAGCCATGCAAAGATTGGGGGTGGATTCATCGTCTTTACTTTGTATAAGAAAGAAGTTGCTGCGTGGGAGCGGCTCAAACTTGCAAGGGACCTAAATCAAGACTGGTACCTTTCTACCATCAGTGAGAGTGGGCATCCAGAATCACTAAAGATTCTTTTTCAGAGACATGCAGAAATGAGCACTGTCAAATGGCCCATGGGCCAATGAACTGCACTAACTGTGTAGTGATTACTCTGGAGGGTGAACAAAATTTACCTCTATTCCTCACAGAATAGAAGACATTTGGAGAGATATTCCCCAAGAAAAACAAATCCTTCTCCCCATTACCATTAGGTGGTATAATACAGCTTGTGGAAAACTTCTACCACAATCTATAAGGGTTCGTAATTTGTTGAACACATTTGACAGAGAAGGTGTGATAAGAAAGAAGATTTTATCACCATCCTACAACACAAGCAACTAAATACCCCTGATGAATGTCCTACATTTATCTGTGCTTTAGGGACAGAAACCTGTGCAAGTTGGGTTTAGAAAATAACAATATTATGGTAAAAAAGCAGAACAACTCCAATGTGAAATATCACATGGTGTTGATCAAGTGACTGAAAGATTTAACCCACATTTGTTTGTACTTTCTTGTGTTTCTGTGCAGTATATGTTTTATATGTTTTTATGGAGTTTTATGTAATGTGATCATTTTATGAGTACTAGCATTTATATGTTTAATAAAAAAACATTTTAACGTTCAGGTGTGAATTTTGGGGTACTAGATACACCCACTGTCATCATAATTGTTTTGGGTTTAGACACCTATTACTATACCTTCTTTTTGTAGACTATATAGCTTATCCATGTGGTAAGAAGTGTATGATCCCCAAATACATGGTTTATGGCGTTTGAGAAAAGTGGTACGAAAAAGAAGCAGCCCACGAGCGCTCCCGCATGCTCAATATTTTTACTGGTCTGTCTTGGCGGCTGTTCATCCAAAATGGGTTGGTCAATGCGCCGTGGCCCATTATGGGCGAGCTGCCCCTGATTCTACAGCCCAGTAATTGTGCAAATCCATGATATCTCCTGGCACAAGATATATTATGGATGTTGCTTCTGCTGTCATGACCTATAGAAGATGATAGATGTGGGGTGGCTTCCATAGTAGATGTGTTTGATTACATTTGCTTTACCTCAAGACAGTGAGTGGTGCTTTACATGTGAGTATCTTAAATGGAATCCAGTGTGTACACTGTGTAGTTCTGATAAGTACATCATTTTCTGTCTGCTACAGTGGAATGGTGCTGGGAATTGTGTCAGTTACTATGTGTGCACAATTAGGATGAACTCTCCCCAAAGACAAGGATGAAATTCCGGCATTGCTAAAGGAATGCAACAAGATTCCCACAATGGGGGCGCTGTAGAAAAGGGTGTGGTGTCATCCGCCCTGGATTTCCTACATTGGATAAATTGCAGTGCTGCATGTTTCTCAAAGGCCTTCAACTCACAGCCTAAAATAATACATAAAGCAATAAGTCTCCTTAAGGGAAATACTCTGCGCTCGGTATTTGCCAATATTCACATTGATCAATTCTTTATCAACAGTTATTTCCATTAAATGTTCATTATCAATATGTGTTTATAAGAAAACATATTGATACGTTTTATTAAAGTTGTTTTAAAATAATTGTATTCACCAAATTTTGTCCATCTCCTTTTATTAAATATTTAGCCTATAAGTATACATGTTTCGAATTAAAGTCTTCTTCAGGGCTAAATGTTTTAACTCCTTATGCTAATCTTTAATCTCTCATGATTGTTGACTCTTTTCAAGTATGACAACCTCCCCCAGGTATCAGCTTTGAATATCACTTTCACGCATATATTCTGAAATTGGCAGTTAATTATGATTGCGGTATTATCGCTTTAAATCTTCCTGAACTTCAATTATAGTTATATAGTCATACTCATGTTAACAAGGGCACAAACCTCTGTGTCATTTGATCATAGTTCTCTGCATGGCTCCTAACTCTTTTTTTTATTGCCAATACAGAGACATGTATTGGTTTAGCTTGCTTCTGGGCTCACGGCTGTACAGAAAAACAAAGGAAGCTGAGTGCTAAGTGAGTGGAGCATGATTTAGCAAAAGGGATTTTGACTGGATGTCTATCGCTGTCGTGTTCCTCCAGCTGCAGGCCGACGTTTAGCTTGAGATCAAGGATATGTGTGAAATGGAAGTTGTATCTTATTTGCAAAGCCTGATAATACTCGAGTTGCTGGTTCAATTTTTTGTTTTGACTATTATGTGGCGCTAATGTGCTACCTACATGCCAAAACCATTGCATTGGAGTAGAGGTAGGAGTGAGATGTTTAGTTTAGTTTAGTTTAGTTTCTTTACTTGTACTGCGCACCGAACCCTCGGGTAACTGGGTGCTTAAAGCATATACAGTAGTTACAGATTTGACAAACAAGGAGAAGTACAACAACAGCGATAAGTGCAAGTCGTCCAAGGTTACAGGGTGGTCGTATAAGGAAAACAATGCAACAAGCAGATACAGTGTTAGGTGTAAGGAGTTACAGCTGGAGGGGGGGGACCGGACGGGCCAGAAGCTGGGCCTTCTTGGAACTTCCCAAAGAGCAAGCTCTTTACTTTAGCTCTGAAGGTCCAGAATCCAGGTTCAGTCCTGATGCTAAGAGGAAGGGCATTCCACGATTTGGCTGCTTGTACTGAGAAGCTGGCTCCCCTGCTCTTTTTAGTAGAAATCTTGGAACGGCTAAACAGTAAGAGTAGATGGTTCTAGTGGGTCTTGTGGGTTGGCATATGTTGACTTTATCGGCTAGGTATTTGGGGGCGGAGTTTGAGAGACACTTGTGGGTGATGACAAGGGTGCGGAGGGTGATTCTGTCCCTTACTAGGAGCCAGTGGGCGTTATGTCTGAAGTCAGAGATGTGCGCGGATCTCGGTATACTTAGAGCTGCTCTTAAGGCGTTATTTTGTAGGACCTGGAGTTTGTTGAGGTTCCTTTCGGAGCTGCTAGGTAGAGGGTGTTGCAGTAGTCGATCTTGGATAACATTAGAGCTCTGGCTAGTGTGATGCAGCTACTAGGTGACAGGAATTGTTTGCAAGCGTTCATTAGTTTGTTTGTGTAGGCAGTGGAAGATGCAATTGAGTTCACCTGCTTCTTGAGCGACAGTGTGGAGTCCAGATATACTCCCAAGGTTTTAATCTCTTTGGCCACTTTGTGCACCATAAATACGTAACCACAAAGCAGGTATCTTTTACCGTTGCAATCACGACCTATTTTGGATTTCTACATTGATGAATATGCTGTACAAGAGTATTGTCAACTCACAATGCACCAACGCCATTGGGCGCCCCTTAAACTACCAAAGTGTCTAGCTAAAAATCTCATCCATGCTAGAAATTGTATAATTCTAAAAAAAATTGACCATGATTAAAGCAATATGTTACTTTGTACACGGCAATTCAACATCTTGTGAGATGCATATTTATAACCCATACCAGAGGTGTACTATCATCCATATTTTTTCTGATTTGTAAATCCAAAGCCATTATGAACTAAGCATAATGATCTCTTTTATTTTACTGGTTTACCACAGTTTATTATATATTTTTCCCCAGACCTTTGCACAGCCAGTGTGTCTAATCATACCTTTTCATTAAGTTGATTTCGGTATATACTGTCAGTTCCAATGTGGATGCCACAGTTGACACACCAAATCAAGGTGAAATGCCTATTACAACTTTACATGGGAGTCCGTCGTCCATTTCCATGGACTTCGAACTCGGCAAGCTGTATGCACTGTCAGCGAGGGTCTCACGCTCCTGACACAGCGTCGCTCTCCTAGCAACAGTCTCCATTAGGCACTTTGAAGACCTGCCCCAATTAGTATCTTTACCTCATTGCGAACTCCGCATTTCTGATCCACGGTGCGACAGGAGCACATCTTCGATGCTGATTTCATGTTCGCCTCGGGAATATTTTCCAAAGTAAGCCTCTTTTTAGACACACGCTGCTTCTAGAAAAGCTGATTTTTACAAATCACGCTGATTTAATAGCACAATGATTTATGACTTCATCCTTTTGACTATTTCCAGCCTTGAGATTTTGTTACTCACCTATATCCAGAGCTGCATCTTATATAGCACGTTGTCATCATCTTCATATTCCTGGGCTCTACCCTATATAGGTTGACAACCCTACCGTAAGGGTGAGTCATTATTTCTCAATTTTTCTACATATTTCCTATTTTAACTTTTCCACATGAATAACATGCCCTCTACCCTGACTGGCAGGACGCAGACTTGTTGAACAGAAGAACCCTGTCTTGTGAGATGTGTGATCCTGTTTTTACACTGGACATAGTGTAACAGTGAACTTTCCTTTATTTTAATGAAATACTTAACACAGATGCACTAAGGGACCGCATGGTCATGGTGAGTGCATTTTTTTCATCTTTTTAGTTTTCTCTGCCCCCTTTTTTTGTTCCTCTGACTTTTCAATGACTTTCATTGCTGTTCTGTTTAACCAGCGTTTGGTGCATTTATTTGTAAACTTCCTGTGTTTCTTACCACAGAGATCAGTATAGATTAGTTTCCTAGTGGCTTCGGATATATATATACATTAACACTGTAACAATGAAATGTAATTGTGTTACTACGCTTGTGACGTGTGGTTTTTGTTGCACATGCTATATGGTTACACAATACTGACAATCCTTCCTTATCTCTCGTTCACATTTTCTGTTTTCAGTTCAATAATACTGTTTTTGGCTCACGAAGAAGAGAATTTTCATCTCAAAATGCGTCAGCCACCCCCACTAAACTGAACCTTCTCTGCTATATGCGTTTTGCAATAAAACTACTTTTTTCTATATGACCCACAGGCAACATTGTTATATTGTTTGAACTTGCTGATTAATAGAGAGCCTTTATGCAATTTCTAGAAATCTACTGGAATCAATATTTAATCGTCTTAGTGACGGGTTACAAAGGTGTGCAGGGGACAGGAGGGTTCTGTTTTGGATCCTCTTTTCTAGGTGTTTGTATATTAAGGTGGCTCTGTGCCAGGGCGTCTTTTCCTCCCCCACACCCATAAGTTTCCTTTCTCTGATTTCTAAATTGACTTAAAATTATCTCTGTCCCGAACCTGTGTGTGCACCTTCTGCTTCTTTCCACTTTGATTGTGTTTCCATCAATGCAGATGGAGTCATAGCGAGGGTCTATTTTATTTAGGCGGGATTGTGAGCCGACGATCAGGAGCTCAGTTTTCTCGACGTTGAGGCAAAGGCAGTGATCTGCCATCCACGCCTGGATTTCCAAGTGAATCTCATTGATTCTTTTACAATCATCTTCATAGCACCCTGAGAGTGTGATGGGAACCTGGGTGTCATCAACGTAGTTGGTGTATGTGACACCCAGGTTGTCAAGACGTTCAAAGAGGAGCTTGGTGAAGATGTTGTAAAATGTTGGCGAGACGCATGAGCCTTGTGGTACGCCACAGTGGATGGGAATTGGGCCCGCTGCAGTAGAGGGTGCGAAGGACCTAGTGGTGCGGTTAGACAAGAGGGATTTAATCCAGGTAGCAGCATTGCTGGAGAAGGCGGCTGCTGTAGACAGGTGATCAGTAAGGATCTGGTGGTCGACAAGATCAAATGCTGCGGAAAGATCTAGCAGCAGGAGCATAGCAAGCTGACCCTTGTCCTTGGCCTCGTCCATTTGGTTATTTAGAGCCAGGAGGGCAGTTTCGGTTCCGTGTCTGGGCCTGAAGCCTCGTTGTCTAAGGCCAATTAAGTTGTGGTCCACCAGGTTTTTCTGGATTTGAAGGTAGACCACTCTGTCTAAGATCTTAAGAATATAGGGAACAGTGGTGATGGGCCTGTAGTTAGTGGGGGTTTTGGGACCTAGACAGTTTTTTTTAAAAGGGGCATAACCTAAGCTTCCTCGAGGTTGTTGCGTACCATGTTGGTCACAAAGGAGGAGTTGATTAGTGCTGAGATGAATTGGGCCAACTCCTTTGCGCCTTCCTGAATGATTGCCACTGGGCAAAGATCTCCCTGACATTTGGTGGGTTTAAGCATTTTGATGATTTTTTCCACTTCGTTAGCCGAGAAGTGGGCAGTTAGGGGAATTAACTGGAGGGTGGGGCAGTGGTGGAGGTGGTATTCTTGGCTAGGCTACTCTTTTTTTTAGGTGTTGTTCGTTAATTTACCCACCCATTTACTGTTCATGGCCAAGCTAAATCCAGCGACCATTCCCACCTACTACCTGTCCTTCCCAGCCCAAAACATATCCTCCTGCGATCTCGTTGAGCTACCGTTTACCAAGCTGTAACATCAAAGAGCCTGGAGTGTAATTTCAAAGCAGTCTTCTAAGAGGCAATGGCTAATTGGAACTATCAATATGCTATTGGTGTAATAAAAATGCCTTAAACAAGTGGTCCTTCAGCAACTTAATTTATAAGGTGTCCTTCACTTTTGTCAATTTTGTACTGTTAAAAAGAAACATTGGCAAAGCCAACAGTTTTGGCTTGTGTATTGGCGTAAGATAAGAATTTGCAAGGCCCTTCTATTATATGCCCAGGTATTAGCAACATTTTGCAGCTGATACCATTAATGTTCAGTTAGTACCATTACGGCAGTTCCTGGCAAAGGCCTTTACCGTGCTTATAAAACGCCCAAACTGTTGGCATTGCAAATGCTTGTTGATACTTGGATCCAATCACCAACGATGATGCAAACATGATACTTAGAGCAGAGCACCTTGAAGGGAGGTAGAGCCATCTCAGGTCATGCAAACCATTGTGCCAGCTGTGGGTTTTGCACATAAGAAGGGCATCAACCAGGGCTTTTAGTGGGCCGGTGCCGATCCCTGGCGGGCTCACTAATCTCTCCTGGCAGCCCCGGCCACTACATGACAAGCTTTTTTTTTAAAGCGTGAAGCTCTCGCTCGTGTGCGAGAGCTTCATGCTTCAGAAAAAATGCCTTTCATCCATAATGGAGGTGGCGCAACTGCGAGGCATCCCTTCAAGCAAGAGATGCCTGTGCGCCGGCGCCACCATTATGGAGAGGAATGTGAAGCCGCTGGAAGCAGAGGCCTTGTATTCTAAATTCTGAAGCTCCCGCGCATTCTCAGGAGTTTCAGTCTGTAGAAAAAAGGCCCCGGCTTCCAGTGGCTTCACCTTTCAGCCTTAATGGTGACGCTGCTCCTGCCCAGCTGGCGAGAGACAGCGCCACCATTAAGCCTGAAAAGGCGAGTGCTGTCCCCAGGCAAGCCGATAGAAAATAACCGCAGAGATCAGCACACTCTCCCCCAGCGGGGAGATGGGGTAGAGGGTGCTGATCTCTACAAAAGGCTGCCTGTAGGGGGTGCTTGTAGCCCATGGAACCGGGGCCATCAAGGGGCGTGTCCTAATAAGCCAGCAGGTGACCCCCTGCCTTTAGGCCACGCCCCTTGATGGGCCCCGGCACATTTTGTAGTGCACTGGTATCAACCCAGCATGAGTAGGGTTGTCTTCCTCACCCTGAATGAGGCCATGTTACCGGCTCTGGCAGGCCAGCCCTGCCAGTAATACTCTTCCTAAAGAATTAAGGGCCCGAGCAAAGTCACGGTCTCTTAGTGAGGTCCCCAGCGCACATTACCTGCAGGGTTGGCCCAACAGAGCAGTTAAAAGTGCGTTAGCACCCGTGCTAAAGTCTCTTTCCGACAAAAATAATAATTACCTGCAACTTCTATGAAGCCTCATCCCACTGCTTGAGTTCGTTTTCATTTTGATGTGAGTAAGGACTTAAGCAGTAGGACACGGCTTCATGGCTGGCACAGGTAAGATTTATATTTTCATTTTTAAAAGAGTAAAGAACGTTCAGCAACGCTTGCGGTCACGGCTGCGGAAGAGTGCAGGCGGCTGAGGAGAAGTGAAGCAGAGAAATGGTGGCGACTGGGGAAGGGCCGCACAGCTGACACGCTGCTTGCAACTCGAGCTTTAGTGAATACAGTCCATGCGCCGAGTAGCCTCAATGGCTAGCAACCCCCCCCCCCCATGGTGCTAATACACAGTAATGCCCTGCAGATGAAACAGATCTACTTGAACTTTTCAGCATCTCTGGTGAATATGATGTGGGTTGGAAAGGAAAAGTAGTCAATTGCATATGTTGATTATATTGCAGTGCATAGTAGGTTCATCCTGTCATACGTTTCCCTCACTGTTCTTGTTAAATATTGTGTTTTGTATTGTAGTTCACTCCCTTGTTCCCTCCCCTCACCGTGTGGTCGCTTTGAAACTGTACTTTTCTCACTGTATAAGTGGCTAACAAGCAAGCAATTAATAAATAAATAAATAAATAAATACATGTTCTTCCTAGGTTGAAAATTACATCTTGAGCATCTCAAGAGGTTTCGAAGGAGGCCTTGTCATTACACCAGACAAGTAATAGTTTTTCCTTGTCCATTAATTTACCTTGGACATGGGGTAGCTAAGGGATCCTGAAACCCTTTACAAAGGTAAACTGTGTAGTGTTGTAGTAATAGAATTAGAACATAGAATGTAGATGGTTTAGGACTCTTCGGGGATGGTTCATATTGAGAAGTAGTTACACTGTTTGAGGTAGAAGACTGAGTGGTGCCCATCGGGTCCCATGAGGAATAAGTAATAAAGAAGATACATTACCAGTGTCAGCATCCATACATCAATTGGCTAGGAGCGGCTTGACTCCATGTGTGCGGATTGGAGAAGGACCACACAGCACTGTGTCATTCTGTTGTGACATCCTTGCTCTCACAAGGTGTCCATATGGCAGATTGGACCCCAGGATCCTCGGTCCTGGATCCGGTTTCCCCAAGGTAAAAAGGAGAATGAAACTGGGGCTTGGGAGAAGTTTTGGACACCAGTGCGAGACAGGCATCATTTAAAAGTTTCAGTGCACCTGAATGAAAGGAGCAGTTGTAAAAGAGGCTCTGGGGTTAGAGGAAAGGACCTCTGGGTGTGAGGTACATGTAGTGCCAGTGATGGACTGTAAACCATTGGAGGAAGGGACCTTAAAACATGTGGCAATGTGCAGCCAGTCTTGGATGATCAGTGCTTACTCACAGTGATCATCATTTTGCGGCTTCATCTTCTTCATGACAGTACTTGTCACAGCGATCATCTTTTTGCAGCGTTATCTTCTTCGTGGCAGTGATTGTCATGGTGATCATCATTTTACGACCTCTTCTTCATGACAATAGTATAAGAGTTGTGAGCTGAAGCCTCTGAAGTTAAAAGCTATGTATTGCCTGGTGAACTAAGTTGCAAGGTATAGAGATGCAGGGGGTTACCATACATCCACTGCAGCCCTTAATCGCAGTACCGGGTGAACCACCAATTCCTTGGAAGGAATAGAAGGAGTACTGGGCAGACTATATGGGGACAATTGAGAACGAGAATTTCACTACTGCAAAGAAGAAAATGTTATTACACTCATTGGGTTCAGAGGGACAAAGAGTTTTTTTTTTAGAATTACCTCCTTTGCGGTT
Source organism: Ambystoma mexicanum (assembly GCF_040938575.1). NCBI lineage: Eukaryota > Metazoa > Chordata > Amphibia > Caudata > Ambystomatidae > Ambystoma > Ambystoma mexicanum. The sequence goes on from NC_090924.1 coordinate 601,869,156, forward strand.
GGGAGAAGGTGATGGGAATAATGAATATGAACTAGTACTGAAGTGTCTAGAGTTGCATTATTATCCCAAAACGAATGTGGCTGTAAACAGATATTATATCTATTTGAGAAAACAGGAAACAGATGAGTCTGTGGATGATTACGTGAGTGCTCTCAAGAAATTGGCATTAACTTGCAATTTTGGAAAAGGATTGACTCAGGATGACCTAATAAGAAACCAAACCAATATACATAGGAAAAACAGGTGGAGCATACCACGATTTGTGCTAAGGCGATAAAAGAAAAGGACAAAGACTTAAAGAAGACCACATAAATGAATGTAGTCAAGTCGAAGGAAGGAAAAGACACATCTGTTGGAAAACCAAGGAGAGCAAAGGCAAAGAAGGGGGGGGGGAGAACACGCAAATGGAACAAGCTGGAGGAGAAAGAGGGAAGCCTTTCACTGGAAAGTGTTACTGCTGTGGAAGGAAGGGGCATTATGCAAATTAAAAAAAAAGTCCTGCTGTTAATCAAAAATATTCTAATTGTGTAATGAAAGGACATTTTGGTATTGTGTGTAGGAATAAGAAACACAGTACGAATGTGAAATGGGTGCATGAGGATGAATAGGTGCAAGATGTCGAAATAGTCACGATTGTGTGAAGCAATAAGAAAGGAGCTTCGAAAAGTATATTTAAGATTGATGGTGTGAAAACAGAGTTAATGGTGGATTCAGGATAACCATACACTATTATCACAAGAGACAAATGGGAGGATTTGTGCAAGAAAGGTTATTGCCCAAAATTAAAGTCTGATATTAAGAATGCTGGAGCTTTTGAGGGTTCGGTGATCAAAATGATTGGATGCAGTACAGCTGTAGTTGAGTTCAAGGGTAGATTGGCTGAAGTGAAAGTGTATGCGGCGAAGAATGGAGTAAATGTTCTAGGCTGGGAGGATCAGGCCAAACTAAAAATGAAACTTAATTCGGGTAGCAAAGATACTGTTTCTGTTGTGACCCTTAATGAAAAGGAGTTTGGTGACTATTATAAGGGCAAGGAGAAAGATTTGCTTCCTGAAGTATTTGTATTGTATTTGGTTATTTATAGAGCGCTCTGTCCCCACTTGTGTGGCCTGAATGCACTTTTTGTCTTGGCTGAACGCCCTTGGTGACCATAATTGATGTGGTTGGAGATTCTAGGCAGTTTAGTTTAGGAGATGCATGTGTGCATGTTGATGTTCTAAGACTTGGATGGCTGGCAAGGTTCCACTAAGCAGGCCAAGAGAGGCCAGACACATGGGTGGGTGCTTTTGAGGGTTAGAGATAGATTGTTATTGTTGAGAGAGTCTCTGTGAGGCCAGCTATACCGGTTTTCTTTTGGGCGGTGGTCGCTGTATGCTAGTGGCAGAGGTTGGTGAGGTAAGTCAGGTGTTTCAGTCTGGACGGCTATGTGCGAACTTGACCAGATGTGCTTAGCCGTAGCCATATTCTATCATACATGGATGCTTGGCCATGCCTGCAGACTGTGTCCACACTAGGCGTGTGAGATATACGTACCATAGGCTGCGAGATACGCTTTGCTGGGGTGATAGTTGTCCAGGTCTATAGTTGAGAATCCTTTACCAATGGGCCTAGGTTTCATGCTGTAGTCAGTATCCGCGTATATTAAACAAGTATGGAGGCTACATCTAGATTTGGGAGTCCTGTATAGTGGGAGAAAGGCCTATGTTTCACGGTGCAGTAGTTTTAGGCATATGGTAAACAAAGACAGAAGCCACGCCTAGACATGAGAAACCTGCACCATGGGAGAGAGGCCCAGGTATCCCAACGCAGTAGGTTTTGTCATACAGTACACACAGATGGATGCTACACCTATACTCGAGAACCGTGTGCAGAGAGCAGGAAACCATGCCCAGGTTAAAAAAAACAGTGGTCCTTATCACACAATGCTCACCTAAATTCAAGAATCCTACATGGTGGGGGTGGGGAGCATAGGCTTTTCAAGGCGGGTGGGGTTGTTGTTGTGGGTGGGTTGATAGTGGATCAGGTGTGGCACAACGAAAGCTGCTGGCTTACCTGGGGTACTGGTTGGCTGGCAGGGTTGTTGAGTGATATGTGGTGGTGTGTCAGGTGAAACCACTGCAAGGGCTGCCGGCCCCTGGGTTGTGATTGTCGGGTGGGGGTATTATTATGGGTGGGTTGATAGTGGATGAGGTGTGCCACAACGAAAGGTGCTGGCTTACCAGGATCACTAGTCGACTGGCAGTGCTATTTGAGCAAAATGTGTTAGTGTGTCAGGTGAAACCGCTGCGAGAGCTGCCGGCCCCTGAGTTGTGATTGATACGGGGGAGTTTATTAGTGGTGTATTCACAGGGTGCAGTGGATTAGGAGAGTATTGGGAAGAGCCAGGTTTTAAGGGCCTTCCTCAATTTCAGGTGGTTTTCAGTGTTTTGCGGATGTGTATGGGGAAGGAAATTCTAGATGATTTCTGCTTGGACGGAGAAGGAGGAACCGCCAAGCCTTATGGAATTGTGCGGTGGGATCACTAGGCGAAATGCTGTGCGAGATCTGAGATTCCTGGAAGGTAGGTAGAAGACAATTTTGTCTCTGGGGAATTCTGGGCCGATGTTGTGGATTGTGCGATGGGTGATACACATGGCTTTGAAAGTGGTGCGTCGGGCAATAGGGAGCCAGTGGAGGACTCTCAGGGTAGGACTGATGTGTTCTCTGGCGAGGATGGAATTGGAAAACTAAAGGGATTTAGCCACAGAATTGAGTTCAAGGCAGGTGTTAATCCGATTTCACACACAGTAAGGCACATACCTATTGCCTTGAGAGATGATGTTAAGGATGAGCTTAACAGGCTTTAGAGTGAAGGAGTGATAGAAGAAGTAGAAGCCTCTGGGGGGGGGGTCATTTTGTAGTGGCAAGAAAGCCTAATGCCAAGGGGAGAATCTGTATGTTTTTCAGTGAATTGAACAAGGTGATAGTGGTGGAAATATATCTGTTGCCTGTGATATGTGAAATGTTAAATTTGAAAGGGAAGGCAGATGCATTTTCCACAATAGACCTGTCGGCAGTTTACCATCAAATACAATTACATCAAGAATCACAGAAATACACCATGTGTATTACTCTGTTTGGCATGTATAGGTATGTTAGAAAGCCTTTTGGACAGGCATCAGCCGCTACTGTTTTTCAAAGAGTGATGACACACATGTTTGGAGAGATGGTAGGAGTGCAAGTATTCCAGGATGATATCTTGGTGTGAGGACAAGGTGAAATGGAACATGATGATAGATTAAATACAGTGCTGAAACATTGAAAGAGAATGATTAAACTGTAGAGTAGAGCAAGTGTAAGTTTGGTGTGCCAGAGGTAGATTACTCGGGTCATACCTTATCAAAAGGGGGATATAGACCAAACGTGAAGGCTAGGAAGGCAATAGAGCAAGCAACTTGTCCCAGTAATAAGGATGAATTCCTGGGTTTAGCTGAGTATTTTATTTTTATTGCTTTTGGTTAGCATAAGCAAACCTTTAGCATAGCACAAAAGAAATACAATAAAACAATTCTCGTTGTACACATCCATTAAAAGAATTTCACATAAGAAAAAAAAATGTCCACTAAAAACCCAAGGTTTAAGATTGATGGAGTATAATTGTGTAGTGGAATACTTGCCCGAAAGAAAAATTGTCTGGCAGATGTTTTGCTGTGTTACCTATAAGTAAGAATGTTTCTGAGGAGGAAGGGGAGCAACAAGTGTGCCGAGTTGCAGAAGCATTGGAAAGAGATGAGTGGGAGGAATGTAATAGAGAAGATGAGTTATTTGGTGAAATAAGAGAATGGATCACCAATGTATGGCCACAAAAGGATAAACTCGAAGAAAAGTATAAAGGGTACTTCATGGTAAGGGAGGAGTTGTCCGTTGAGAATGGATGGATCATGAGAGGATTCGTGGTGATATTGTCTGAAAGGTCAAGAGTGCAAATAATTAAATAAGCGCCGAAGGTCATCCAGGGGCCACCATAACTAAGAGGAAAGTGAGGGAGAGATATTAGTTGCCGGCGATGGATGTCCAAATAGAGAGAATACTGCATATGTGTACACCTTGTGTGAATTGTGACAAAACTATGGTAACTAATACTCTTCCATTGACTCCTATACCAGTACTGAAAGAACAGTGGATGGAGTTGGAAATTGACATTCTGGGTCCTTTTGAAGGACCGGGATGAGGAAACAGATTTTTTCTGGTATTGGTAGAGGTACTACTGTTGGCTAGAAGTGGCGGCTGTAGGTAGAGTCTCTTCTAGAAAAGTCATTTTGATTTTAGAAAAAATATTTAGAGGTTGTATTCAGTGATAATGGTCCTCAATCTAAGGCTAAGGAGATCAAGAATGTTGTGATAAATTGGGTTTTGGATGGACATTCTCGTCAGTATATCACCCAGATACCAACAGCATGGTTCAAAGGCTAAATAAAGTGCTTGGAGAATGTGTGCAATTGACTTTGGCAAATGGTATAGACTGGAAGGAGCCTTTGGGGGATTTGTTATGGGGCATTAGAATGACACCCCAAAGTGCCACTGTAGTGTCAACTTTCCATTTGAAGGGAGGTAGGAAACCCAATAGTAAGCTTTCCCCAGCATGGATAAATAAGATATTAGGAATCAAGAACATGAGTGGACATTGGGTGGCTAATAAAATGTTGGAAAGTCAGAGGAAACATAGGGAACACCATGATGGAAGGAGTATAAAAGGAACATGTGACAAGATTGGAGTGGGAGAAATGGTGAAAGTGAAATGGGGACGAAGATGTAGGAAGGGAATGCCAATGTTTTCTGGACCTATGAGAGTGATCGAATGTTTTAAGACTGCAGTGACAGTAGAAGATGGTACTGTTTGGAATTTAAATATGGTTGTAAAATGTGTATCTGTGCCAGAAAATATAGGGGAGAGTGGAGAGAGACCTAGCGATCGCTGGGATTATCCTATTGAGGATAGTAAAGTCAGAGATATCAATAATGCTGAAGAGAGGTTGGTGTGAGTGAGAGAGAGAGAGAGAGAGAGAGAGAGAGAGAGAGAGATAATATTGTGACCAATGGATCTGTGCAAGGCAGAGTGGAAGAAGGTGTGAGAAGACGTGTGAGAATGTGTAGCATACCGAACAAGTTACAGGAATATGTTATTTATAAGAGATAGGTTAATTTTGTTTAATGCTTTAATGTGTTCTTTCCCTTCATAATGGGAGGGGGTGTGTAGTTTTGTATTATTAGAATTAGAACATGGGATGTGGGTGGTTTAGGATTCTACGGGGACGGTTGGGAATGAGAAGCAGTTGCACTGCTTGAGGTAGAAGATGGAGCAGTGTCTGTGGGGTCCCATCAGCAATAAGTAATAAAGAAGATAAATTACTCACCAGTGTCAGCATCCATACATCAAACTGCCCAGTCTATTGTTCTGGTATTGAAACCAATCATAGGTGTCCTGAATGCAAGATACTAAGGTGGTCTTCTCCTTAGAATTCTCAGAGACAAGTCTCTTGGAGCTGAATCCAGAGTTATCACATACAGTCTAATGAATTGTTTAGGCAGAATTTTGGCTCAATCTCAGGCTTATTTGGAAAACACTTTTGGAATCAGGTATTAGATATAAGTAACCAACTATTGGTATATTTTCTATCAAGGACAATATAGTAGAGCAGGGGTCTTCAAACTTTGGCTCTCCTGTTGTTTTGGACTACATCTACCATCAGACCCCGGTATTAGAGGACCCCTTATTAAAAGAAAACAATGAAAAAATGGCAAAAAGTCACTACCACAAAGTAAATTACCACTCAGTGATTTCGCTTGATGAAATCACGTAAAACTGTATTGTGATGGTCAAGTAAATTGTCCGTTGGGATTAGTGCCCTCTAGCGATTATTCTGGAGAATCAACATGACAGATACATTGACCTGTCAGATTCTGATGAAACTAAAGTACAAGCCAAAGCAGGTTCCATGAAGGGCCTTTGGCACTTTTCGGAATGCGCTGTGCGCTGCTCCAGCACTGTCTGTAACCCTGATCTAATATATGGCAATATATAGGGGGAGAGTAAATGCATTGATTTGCTAAGACACTTTAATGTTTGTAGAGTGGTTAAAAGAAACAAATGGGGACATGAGCAATTTCCTGAAATTGCTGGAGGGCTGACTTCATTTTAACCATTCTGTGGGTAAACCTAAGAATAGTAAAGTAGGGATGATTTAGCCATCCAACAATGGAGGGGGCAATATCAGAAAAACAGTAAATATCAGGAAAAATGATAGCCTCCCAGAAAAAGAAAAAGACAAATTAATAAAAGCCGAGTCTATAAAAATTGGTTAAGATCACATTGCCATTTAAAGAATAGCAGTAACTGGAAATGTGTATTTAGGTTACTGAAAGTAAATGATAACAGAACATTTTGGCCATATAATCGTCAATATATGGTGAATTTTGAGCCAGCAGAAATCAATGCCATATCTGAAGCCCAATAGCAAGCCCATCTGTCCCCTTGTATCTAGACAAGAAGTTGCAGTATGCCAAACCTCCACCGCTGAGTCTTGCATTAAGGTCCAGCTTTAATCAAGATATAGATGACGTTCTAATAGAGATACACAAGCCAAAGTCATCAAGAGTGCCAGGGCCGGATGGTATTCTGAATCTGGTCTTTACGGCAAATCCGGATTTCTGGGCACCTATCCTTATGCAGGTTTTTCAGCAGGTGGTGGCGAGTGGTGGAATTCCAGCTAGTTGGAGGGATTCCATCCTAGTACGGTGTCTAAAAAGGAGGACAGGATGGATCCCTCCAACTATAGATTACTTGCAATGCTGGACTCAAGTTAAACAATATTTACTTCATTATTGTTAAAGAAGTTGACAGGTTGGACAGAAGAAAATGACGTAAGTTCCAAACGGGCTTCAGGAAAAGGCACAGCACTATTTGGAACATAAGCTTGCTGCATTATTTGATGGCATAGACAGCATAGACATTAAAATGCTTGGGCAAGAAATTGTATTTGTGTTTCATTGATTTCGAAAAAGCTTTTGATTCAGTCTCTCGGCCACTACTATGCATAAGCTCGAATGTTGGGGCCTTGACCCTATGTTACTGTACTTCATCAAGCTACTATATGGTGACAGTACGGTAGCCATATGCTTAAATCAGGAGGGTGATCTTTCAAGTAGATCACCTATTGGCTTGAAACAGGGGTGCGTTCTTGCACCCATGTTATTTAATTTGTTCATATCCGACATGGATGAGTCAATGAGCAAGGTATGTAATTTTCCACCTTGATTCAGCGATGACACCATAACATCGATGCCATACGCTGATGATACTGTGCTCATTGGCCGCACTCCAGTTGGTTTGCAGCGATCAATTAATGCCCTCCATGTGTAGGCTATGGCAAACAATTTAGTCATTAATGAAGCAAAATCTAACATATTAATAATAAGCAACAGGAAAATCAATAAAAACAAATTTGCCCGGAAGTTAGCAACGAATACACTTGAGGTGGTGGACAGATACATTTATTTTGGGCTTTCCCATCAAATCATTTCCAGCCTTATCTTTCTATGAAGAGCACATTTTTACCAAAACCTGGAATAAATGGATGGTGATTAAAACATGTACAGCCCACATAGGTGGTAATGGTGTGGCAGGCCAGTTAACCATATATTCCACCTGTATTCCTCCGAGCCCCTTATATGGGATGGTAACTTTAGCAGATCGATATTAGACCTGGCTCGAACGTCTGGTAAGGAAAATCTTGCGATCCATACGTGGAGTACCTAAATCCGCGCCGGCTGAGGCACTAAGCTGAGAGTTAGGTACATAATCAATGAGATCTAGTTGTCTAATCCAACTTTGTAAACTTAATGTACAATTGTTAACACCCACGTTTGGTAACCAGACATTGTTGGGATCATTAGCCACAAACTTGGAGGGTAAAAAGAATAACGATTTCTTGGATGAGTTAGTAAAATGCAGTTCCTCACATTTGAGTAATATTTCTCTATCCCTGGAACAAATGTTGATCTTGCCAAATGCTAATGCTGTCTTAAAAAAGAAAATGCATGATTGGGAAAGAGTTGAGAATGTTTCCAAAGTTGAAGGGAAAAAACATTATCGAGAATATAGTCGGCAGGGATTTCAGTGTGGAGTTCCTCAATCTTATTTAACCAAATTGTGTGATATTAACTTGAGAAGTTGTATCACCCACTTGCGTTTTAACATCCTTCCCACATGGGAGTATACTGCAAGTTGGGTACATACAACTATCGAAGCAAGACTCTGCAGACTATGCCATAACGTAGTTGAAACATCTCGTCAGGTGTTACCATCATGTCCGTGTTTGAGTGCTTTTTCCATAAAGGGGTTTTCTGAATTTACTGAGCACATTGATTTTATTATATCAGATCAATTCTGGAATACTTTGTACTCAGCTGAGTCTTTGGTTATCACGGCTGCAGCTCTTTATATCTGGCAAGAATATCTAATTGCGATTAAGTTCATTGGTTGATAACTTGAAGATGCTAGCATCTTGGCATCATTTTATCTGTATTTACCTATATTTATTCCTTTTGTATTGAAATTGGATTGATTTGATGATATGATGTATGAAATGTATGAAATTGTATTTTCTTTTCTCTTTTGTCTGTGCTAAAGGTTATGATTAACCAAGTGCACAAATAAAAACAATAATTTAAAAAAAGATGGCATTGTTTAGTCAGATGCTTCTAATGTAGGGCTTGCGGAAATACGAGTCCATCAATTGTGTCCTAAGAAAGTAGGAAGGTGCCCTGCCACACATCAGGCGCGTCTGTCACTGCAGGCGCAACAGGAGTCATCCTACGCCTTATGAACTCAGCCCAGGAAGAGACACCCATAAGCTGAAACGAAAACACAACCATCAAATAACATTTTAACCTTTAACTTTAAAGATACAAGATTATGTCCCTGAAAGACCCTACTCAAGATATGCGTTACTGCCTCTAGCTGGTCATGAGACGGCTCCTATGACACACCATGAAAGGTCATGGCCGGACTGTGGCTAAGATCCTGTTCTGAGGACACTTGCCTCATTACGCGTCGCCTGCTGCCTTGGGCATTGTGGGCAGAGTGTGCGAGGCACCTTACCTTAATATGGAGGACATGCGGGACAGAAGCTGCCACTGCCCTCAGCCTGGCACAATTTAGAAGCACAAAAAGCACGAGCCCTTGGAGATAAATCAGCTCACAGTGTGAACTTTAGTAATAACCAGGCTCGGATTGGCCTATAGGCAAATAGAGCAATGCCTGAACCAAAAACGCAAAATGCTAGTGTGGGCCAGATTCTTTGGGTTAAAGTCGGCCACTTTTTGGCCAATGTGGGCTAGGTTGATAAGTTACTTCACCGTGCGGCTAGTAGTTTTGACCAGAGTTACGGAATACATATTATTTAAAATACACAATTCGCATCACATTTTATCAACAACCTCCCACTTGGGTACTACTCAAACAGTTTGTCACAAATGGAATGAATTGCCATTTGTGATTTGCTTACTCCACACTGCACCCGCCGAAGGATGGAAGGCTGAATTTTCAACCAGTGACTTGCAGGTTCAAGAAATAACTGAGCAGCAAGATCTTAACCTACTGAGCTTTCTGAATCCTTAATTGGAATAATATGCATTTGACCGCAAAAAGAGTGCGGCAGTGCAATAAAAACATAGTGCTAAATCCGCTGCCACCACCTTTTTTGAAAATAAAGGATTAACTACCAGTTTTACTGTGTCGCCAAATTCTGATTATAGAGGTCAATTGTAGGAGATACCTCCATGTACTTTGAGGTTTTTTCCTACACTGTAACTCCAAAAAAAAGAGGATTTACCGTCAGCAGAATTACCCCTCAATGTAAATCTTCCAAAATCCCCATAGATAGGGTCCCATGGACTCCAAAAATGGGAAGTAACATTGATTTCCTGCAACTCAGAATCCGCCACAATCTGCCATATTGTGAGAGGCAGACATGGTAACCGAGCTTGGCGGTGCTTTCTGCCGAAATATTACAGGAAGGCCGCGAAACATGTAATGAGGCTCCTTGTTCCGTGCTGTAGGTGTACCCTGTCACGCAGCAGTGCGCATTTACACCACTAGCTGGTAGCAGGGCTAAACAAAAATATATAAATGATATACGCATTGCATGTGTGACAAGAAGTAAAGATTGAGCAAAGCTCTCCTCGGCCGCCTGATAGCCAGTGGCCTTCTGCCCCTCACAATGCCAGTGGAGTACATTTGCTGAAAATGTTGGGGTGGGGGGTACATGACATTTAAAGGAAAGGCCAAATGAGTTGGACAAAATGGTTACCACGGAAATTAGGTCGGACAAACACCCTTGCCCCCCCTTAAATTACACCCATGCATGCCTCTATGCACTCAACACGGAAGACCTACAAACAGACCGGACGCAGAGTTCAGGAATAGTATTAGCGCTATGGCAAACTTTGCCCTGTTGCAAAAATGTATCTTTTTAGCACTGGGGCAATTTTAGCCCTGGTGTTTTTAATAAGCCAAATTGCACCTGTCGAGGTGCAGTGGTTTTTTAATGTGTCCCAGTGTTTTTAAAAATACGTCAAACTTTGCCCTAGTGCTAATACCGTGCAAACTTTTTGCACCGGTGCAAAGTTTCTGTACTCTGGCCCCTGCTCTGTCCACATCAGCGAAACAGCAAAGCTCTCTTGCATTTTCACTCTATCCCCATGGCCCCACCCGCCCCTTCAGATCCGGCAGGGCACTTGGAGACCAAGCAAAAGGCAGCAGATCAGGGTACACATCCGCTTACGTTACATACCAAACTGACAAGGAGGCGGGAAGTAGGGGACACCAGCGCTCCAGGTGCTTCGAGAAACTGAGACTGCAGGGCCTGGCACCTCTGCCTTTGCCAGGGCAGGTTAGCGGCGAGGTTGGAATGTTCCCAGGCCGCTGGCGGAATGGAATGTGCGCCCTGAGGCCCAGCACAGCGGGGACGCCGGGAAAAGCAGCGTCTCATCGGTTATAATCACTAGGTACACACCTTCAACAGCGGTTTCTATTAATAAAAGGATGGCATCTTCAAATCAATGCCCGTGATCAGATGAATTCAACAGCGCATCAAAGCCTCATTAGGAGTTTGATGGACAGAGTAAACACATGCAGTATTTTTAATTCCTACTTATTTACGAGTTGCAGTAACATGAGATATTTACGGCATTGGGGCACAGCGACAGTACTGCGTGGGGTGAAAAACACACATTTGCTCCATACAACACTTTCAGCGTACCCCATGCTGTAAATATCCCATGCGATCCTCTTATAAGCCAGTGGTATTTAAAAAATTGCAGGCATTTACAATACCACATGCATATTAGCAATATCTGCATAATGTAAGAGCACGTGTCACCATATTGGTTTCATTTGTGCTACAGTGCAACGCATGCCACTTAGCTGTTAGTAATCAATGCTTTTACCAATGAGCAAATACTGAAAGGCAGTTTTGGCGGTGGCTATGTTCTGTACAGATCATTAATACAGAACTAGGTTTCAGCTGGGACAAACCTTTGTGGGTGGGTTTATTCCTATGTGGCATATTATGTATGTGCCATTCCCGATTCAACCTGCTTCTAAGTGCTTTAGGACTAAGTGCTGTTACTAGCCAATATAATGCTACCAATGTTATTGATCTCGGAAGGATGGAGGGCTTAGTTGTCAGTGCTAGGAGTCAAACCTTTAAATGCAGTTTGCATTCTGATTTCTGAAGTGAGTGCTTAACTCACTGAGCTATCTTACTAGCTAAGGCTAAGCGAGTTAAGCAGTGTTGTAGATATGTTAGGAGGCACTCCAGGCCAGGGACCAGTGTCATTGGCCGAAGCGAGGTGGGGTTTGTTCGACTTTACATTTAATTTTGAGGAGCGGTTGCAATATATTTGTTGTCATATAGCATTATCACTAAATGGGGGTGTCACTGTGTTCACCAGCATGACAGTGAATACACGCATCAGCGCGAGGAGTATAGCTTACACATATAGCGCACACTGTGGCCTGAAAGCTCCCCCTTGATTTATATCTGAAGAAGGGATTTGTGTGGCCTCGAAAGCCAAACATGATGAATCGAGCATCACCATCCATTGTGCCGGCGTCTGCAAGGTGGGTCGTGTCTCTGTCGCTTGCAGAAATGAAATGAAAATGAAAGCGCCATCTTGGAGGTAGCTGTGTAATGGAAGAAGGTTCTATTGCCTCACGCCCACCAGTCGCTGCAAGGTCCTCTCATAAAGGAAAGTGCTCGCAGGATAAATGCAGAATATCAACTGAGAAGAGGACGACCTTAAATCCATCCTGTTCTTCAAATCCGCCCAGGGCCTATCCCTCCCAAGCTTCCTGATTCTCTCTCCCGCCACCCCGTGAGTGGCAGCCTTTGTTCCAACACTCTTCTCGAACTATCTGCTCCCCGCCCCACCTCTGCTCCTACCCACATCCACTCTTTGGACCTTCTTGGCCCCTTCTAGTGGACCTCTTCCCTGTGATGGCCCCACTGCCCCTACCTTCAAATCTGCCCTTTAACTCCACCCCCGACTCCCTTGAGATTAATAGCACCCATGCCCACCTCAATATCTCGTCACTATGAGCCCATTCTCTCCCCTGCTGTAATCTGCTGTAAATATACTTTTGTCGTTTCTCTGTGTTGTCCTCAGTCCAGGTCCTGGTTTGATGTCCTTCAACAATTGGATGTCATTGTCCGCGTACTCATCTTCACCCCACTGCAAAGCACCCTGCAGAAGGGCTGCTCCAGCCACTGCTGTATTCTCATGTAAAGCATGTCTGCTGGAGGCCCACACATTCCTTCAATAAATACACATTCACAGAATTAACCATTTCCCCTCTGCTGAAGGTTGTCTGTAGAAGATTCCTTTATTCTTAAATCCTTTTTGAGTGTTGTGGTTGGTGGCGGTGGTAGTAGTGAAGAGTTGGTTGAATCAGTAGCATCACAGAAAGTCGTAGACATTGGTTATTTCAGAGTAGCCTGCTACCGCCTACACATACTAAACACGCCAAAAAGTATGCAATGGGACTGGTGAATAGCATGCGCATGGTGGCCATTTCAGATAAGTTAGTTTCCTCCTAGTGGAGAGCAAGAAGAGAACTCAACACTGTCACCAATGCTAATTGTCAGGAATGGCAGAGCATTGCCCTTGTCAGCACGTACAAGGCGGTCCTGCGACGCCTTGCTCGGCTTTGTTGGCGGTTGCCTTGGAGACTGAGGCAACGCACCACGCATGCATAACCTTCTGTGCGTACCTCGCGTCACTCTGTCAGCATGTTGCGTGTCGCATGGAAACGCGGCGCAAGAAGCCTAACAAATCCAGACTGCACAGCGCCCTCTGCGCTTCCTATTGAAGTATTTTTCCGTGCTTACAAAACCTTTGTTTCTTTGCCTAACTTGAATCCCTGATTAATGGACCTCTGCCTGACCCTCTGATTTGGCTAGGAATTTCCCATAGGATACGTCATCTTGTGTTGTTCTTCGTTTTCTGGCTATGGCTACATTCTACGGACTGATTTTGGATCATCCCTGAACTGACTTTGGTGCTAAGTTCCCACGGACATTGCTGGATCTTTGTTTATGGTTTGGGACGCTCTGCAGATTTCAATCTGCAAACCACCTCCCTTCCCTTTCTTAGTACGTCTTTGTTTCATTCAGGAAAGGGTCACTACTTTACTAACACTTCACCTTTATCTGCCCACTCCAATTCTGCTGGACTCCTACACATCACTCTGCATACGTTCACTGCAGTCATCATCTGTTTGCTTCCACAACCAGAGGGGCTGTTCATTAACAGTTGGTGAGAAGTACAGACATACCCATTATTTACCTTGTTGATACATACCTTACAGATGTGCATCCTTAAAATATGATATTAACCACCTGATTTCCATCCACCGGGGTTAGAAAACAATTAACCCAGTCTCATTGTCTGCATTGTAGGTTGTCTACTGTGATATTGCCTAATTAGTGCTAACATTATCCCTTCCTTTCCAGCCTGGCGTTCCACGTTGGTTTCTTTGATCTTTCATATGAACAATAGGATCACCTGTCTGTTATTACAGGGTGCTGTCTGTTATTACAGGGTGAACCTTTATTTTGTAAGGAAGATCGCCCTCTTAGAGGAGACCCTGATAGGGTTTCAAGATAAGAATATCTATGACTGCAGTCTCCATTCTGACAGAATAGGAAGTCTCAAATACCGTTATGGATAGGGATATGACAGCCGAGCCTATTTCGCCCTAGCCCAGTTAGTTACAGAATTACATAACAACATGTCCTCTGCTCATGCAGCTCTCCACCAGCGTATTGATGCATTACAAAGTATGGCATATTCCCTACCGCATGACAATGAATTCAGAGACGGGGCAGCCGCGGCTGCGGCACAGGTCCCTCTGCTCCTAGATCAAATCCTGCTCCCGTAGTTCTGCCCATTCAGTTCCCACTAGCACTGCCTGAAAGATTTTATGATGATCCCACAACATATCGTACTTTTGCCAACCAATGTCAATTACATTTCCTATGCTGACCGGGTTCATTCACTGATGATACTACTAAAGCAGTGTTTGTTCTTTCCCAGCTAGGCGTCACAGCCGCCATGTAGGCTAATCACCTTTTAGAGGCTAATAGTCTTGTTGTCTACGATTTTGATGCTCTGATTACTGCCATGAATCGGGTCTTTGATACTCAGTATAAGACACAAGCTAGGGATCTAGAGTTTCTGGAACTCAAACAAGGCAATACATCCATATTGAGTTATCTGGCTCATTTCAACCAACTAGCGGCTGAGAACAATTGGCCGGAGGATAAGAGGGCAGCTTTGTTTTACAATGGTCTGTCTGACAAGTTAAGTGACATACTAGCCACAGTTCCTGTTGTACCAGCTGGTTTCCTGAATTGGTGGATTTGGTTATTTAGATAGATGCTCGGGAGGATAGCTCAGGGGCAACGTGCTAACCTTGGAAGCAAGATGACACGGAGCAACACAGGTTCGATCCACAGGTCCACGCTTAGAAATCTCTGGGTATTAAGCGCGTTATAAATATTCTATCATATCATAGAGTAGAGCGTAAGGGCAAAAAAGAAACCTCCCGGTAACGTTCACCAAATCAGAGACACCCACCACATCCACTAGAAATGAATCCCAACCTATGCAAATAGGAACTATTTGAGATGCTATATTCAGAACCGAGAGGGAATATATAGTAGGAGAGACAATCTTTGTCTGTATTGTGGGGCTTCTCACCACTTTCTATGTAATTGTCCCAAGAGACCCAACAAGAAACCGGGAAACTCCAAAACTCGACCATAGATAGAGTCCCTCAGTCAAGTATGTGTCCCTTGGACTCCTATATTCTCGCTTCAATACATCCTTTATATCTCATTGTATCGTTCTGTTTTCACAATAACTATATCAACAAGTCCCACACTGTTATTGATTCAAGGGCTACGGGCAATTACATGAACATACAATATGCTCAACAGTATGGATTCCCTGTAGTACCCAAGGGTTGTCCAGAAACAGTCAACTCTGTACACGGCACCGCCTTGGTCTCCGGACTAGTCACTGAGGAAACACAAGAGCTTAGCATGACTGCAGCGAATGGACACCAATAAACAATATCATTTGATTTAATAGCAGCACCTCAATTCAAAATAATATTGGTTATTCCTTGACTGCAATTGCATAATCCTCATATAGATTGGAAGAAACAGGAGGTGTCTCTCATATTCTTTCCATTGTTTTGATCTTGAAACACTGATTCCTGCAATGCCTTCCAAGATGATTCTTGCTTCTGTTCCCTCCATAGGAGCAGAGACCAAAGAATCGGATACCATGTTTCCCTCAGAATATCATGAGTACATGGATGTCTTTGACAAAAGCAAGGCTGAGATCCTTACACCCCACCAGACCTATTATTGCCCCATTGACTTATTACCGGGATCTAAGATTCCCAGTGGTCGTATATATTCCTTGACTGTGAAGGAAGACGAAGTTCTGAAAGCACACTTGGACAACGCACTTACTAATGGCTTTACCGGCCTCGAAATCACTGGCATACGCGTCCCTTTTCTTTGTCCCAAAGAAAGAGGGGGATTTAAGGACATGTATCGATTATAGAGCCTTGAATGCCATAACAAAAAAGAACCAATACCCGTTACCACGCATTTCAGTATTGCTAGATCAATTGGGTTCCTCAGTCATCTTGAAGAAACTTGATTTTAGGGGAGCTTAAAATCTAGTGAGAATCCGTGAGGGGGACAAATGAAAAACAGCCCTGAAAACACGTTATGGTCTTTACGAGTATCTGGTCATTCCTTTTGGGCTTTGCAATGCCTCAGGCACTTTCCAGTAATTCATGAATGACATTGTTCATTTAGAGTCTGGTCTTATTCATTTTAATTAATTGCTCCCATTCCACCTGTTCTTATTTGCTTTTACTGTCTTCAATCTTTTATTTTGTCAGCTTGACTTTTATTGAATTGCATCTGTTGCCTTTTCAACTATTGTTCTGCATTGTAGATAAGCACTTGCTACTTTAAAACAGTATCTGGCACTTACTGCTACTTCTTCTTTGCGCTCTGCGATTAGAATCAGAACTTTCTTGCTTTGCACGCACATTGCCGTAAGAACTACATATCCTAGCAGGATTGTAGTTTTTCGGCTTACTTAATCATATCTCAGGCATGAACGCGCCGGAGCGAACGGGACTAGCCGGTCTGTGGCTGTATTTAAGGCTCAGACCCGGCTTCGCCTCAGTGATTGCATTGTTTATTTAGAGTCAGGTCTTATTCATTTTAATAAATTGCTCCCACTCCACCTGTTCTTAGTTGCTTTTACTGTCTTATAGCCATTATTTTATCAGCTTGACTTTTATTGAATTGCATCTGTTGCCTTTTTAACTATTGTTCTGCATTGTAGATAAGCACTTGCTAGCTTAAAACAGTATCTGCGGGCGCTGTTGTGCGCAAATGAAAATGGCCGCCCAGAGCCAGAGTTCTGTCCCGGCGCACATCCTAACAGAAAGATCCTGACCCGGAACACCCTGCAGAAAAATAAAAAAGAAGCAGAGAGTGCAGCTAAAGATCCTCGCCATCAACAGAAAAAATCCTGGAGAGAAAGGCCACTCTGACAAGGAAATACAGCAAAGTGAATTGCGAGTGGTGGAGGGAGGTAGCGCGACCCGCTTCCCAGAACCGCGTGAAACCAGGAAACAGTCGCAGACATTCCTGCCAACAGACCATAGAGACCTAACGGCCTACTACAACCCGGCGAACGAGGAGACAGTCGATTCGGCATGGCTATTTAAGGCTACACTCCTGCTATGAGGGGAAATTGAAGGTCTGAAGCAGACGTGCGAAGAGAAGCGGGGGAGAGAAATCTCAACACCTCAATCCAGACAGCACACGATTGGGCCGGACCGTGGCCACCGCGCTGACAAATCAAGGAAGACCCCGAACCGTGTCGGCACCACCGGCTCCAGAAACCTGAGGACCTGCGGCGGGGGGAGCGGTACAACTGTAGCGATGTAAGGGCGCCGAGCGACTACGCAGCAATGAGGCGGCCGCTCGCCTCTGGTTGGAACCCGGTGTTGCGGGGTAACTGCGTAGGCCCTTGTGCATACTCTTCCCCCCCAGGAGTTAGCAGCAGTGGATACGGAGCTCACCCCCTGAAAGTGGACTAACATCGGGTCCGGCTGGCGAAACAGCCCACATAAGGAAGTAAAGATTCAATGTTCTATTGATGTGTTAAGGCGGCCCACAACTGAAGGGAATCAGCAAGGCCCCATACTCTGCAGCAACAGGTAACCCTAGCAGGCCGAAATGGATTTAGCAGGCATAATTTTCAAAAAATACGTGGGAGAACACAACCCACTCATACACGAGCATAACGCAGAGCCTGGAAAGAGACACGGGAAGTGAAAATAACCCTATAAACAAACACCCTACCTCTGGGGCACGGTTAATCCGAAAACAGCACAAATTTGTATTGAAACGAAATCCGGAAAGCATAACGCTTGATGAAAACTATGATTGAAGCTACTATACACCATAACAATTGATAGAGCACGACCTTCACACAGCAGAGCACGCAAACCCGAACGCAGCACAAACAAGCTCTATGCGGAGTTCGAAAATATGCCAAAAAACTCATAAAGGTGGAGAATACAGCACCTGGACAGAAGATAATAAAAGCAGTTCGGCAACAGCAATACAAAAGAACCCGAACGCTCTGCAGTAACAAGTTGTAATATATCAAACACCGGTTTGGGACGACATTAAGGGAGAGGCTGAAGCGCGGGTGCATGCATCAGAGACTTAGATCCTATATAAACGCATAGTATACGCTAAAGCTACTGGAGACTCCGGATCGGCACGTTAGGAAAGATCACATAAAGATAAAACAAATATCTGACAAAATGTCAAAAGGAGCAGGGGCCTGGAAGAAACAGCCAATGGACTAATTTACTAACAGCCAAATGTCAGAACCTGTGCCAGGAACGCCGACCACCTTCAATGCCCGAAATGATGCCAAAAGCAAAGACAGAGTTGACAGGCTAACTACCATTGTCCAAAATGGGTTCCTTGCAATAAATGTGAAATTAGATGATATCGTATCAACTATTGGATCCTTAAAGGCAAGAGTAGATAAAGAAAGCTCCAGAATTACAGAAGTTGAAGGCAGAATTAGCACCAACGAAGACACCATTGCTAACCACGATCGAGACATAATTGAGTTGAAAGGCGAATTTGGAAAAATACAAACCAAATGTGATGATCTTGAATCTCGCTCTCGGCGAAACAACATCAGGATTGTTGGTGTATCGGAAAAATTTGGTAAAGGAGCAATGGAACAACAAGTTGAAACCATCCTGCGGACCCTTTTTGGGCCCAAAACTTTCTCCGAACATTTCCTGGTTGAGAGAGCACACTGCACGCTGGCCCCATTGCCGAAACCCAGAGCACCACCCCGTACGATTATAGCATGCCTACTCAACTACAGAGACAGAGATACAATACTTAAGAAGGCCCGAGAGCAAAGCACATTACACTATGAAGAAAACCGTATCCACATATACCCTGATTTTTCGGCAGGAGTCCAGGCCAGCCGACAATCCTATGAGCCAGTGAAAAGGCTGCTGAGAGCATGACAGGTCCAATATGAATTAATATTTCCTGCTAAAATGTGAATCCAGCACGGGGGAAGAGCACATTTTTTCGAGAACCCGACGGATGCGATGGCCTATATAGAAGCCCACATACCTCTACCCCCGGCAGCCCGTGGCCCATATCAAAATGGTAGATCTCCCCCTGGAGCGGACTGATACTACCCAAATATTTGATGAATTGAAATAAACACCAGCCACAAAGATGAAACGGAAAGAAACAGAAATATGCGGGGTGCACCGTAAATGAATAAGGAAGCCGGACTGTGAACCTGGAACTAGTGGCCATACAGCGACAGCATGGTAACCTCAGGAGATCTCCAAAAGTTTGTATGGTTCAATCATCAAGTTGGGGTGGATGATGGGGGTGGCGGGCTGGAGGGACGGGGGAAGGAAGGACTACCTGTTGAACTGTTGAAAAGTTGTGCAAGTTGTTTTGATAATGGTCTAACAGAGAATTGCACTGTGCATACTAAATGGTACTTACACTAAAATACAATAATGAGCAGATACAATGACGGGGAATGTTAACAGTGACAGTGAGATGAAAATCAAACTCCTGTCATGGAATGTTAGAGGTCTGAATAATCCCTCAAAAACTAGAAAAATCGGAACATACATTAATAGACACTCCCCCCATGTAGTTATGCTGCAAGAAACACATACACAGGGCCCCAGCAATGCAAACATACTCCCCTTTTTGGGTAAACAGAGATACCACACAGAATACTCCACTCAGGCACGAGGAGTAATAACAATCCTGCATCCATCGTTGGGATTCCAGACCAAAGGTCATAAAATCGACCCCCAGGGAAGATATGTAATGGTTTGGGAAGAGATGGCAGACAGATCAATTGTATTAGTCAACACATATGGTCCAAATATAGATGACCCAGATTTCTACCTAAACATACTGGAATTGTTGGCAACACTTGACACCGCCAACATAGTATGGGGTGGAGACTTCAACCTGCTGCTGGATCTAGATCTGGACAGATTCTCTAAGGTCAGATGGACGCAATCCAAAGCATCCACTATACTAGACCAGATCATGCCACAATTGACACTGAGAGATGCATGGAGGGCACTACATCCATGCACGAGGGAATACACATATTATTTGAGTGTACACGACTCAGAATCACAAATCGACTATTGGCTGTTGTCTGAAGACATGCTGAGTATGCTCGAGAAATGTGAGATACACCCTCGAACAATGTCCGATCACTCCCCAGTATCCCTGGAACTAACGCTTAGAAACGTCCAAAACCACAGAAGAGATGGAGAATGCCCGCAAATATACTCCAGGATCCCAATGTGACAGAATCATTACATATAGAAATGGAAGAATTCTTTAATAACAATGTGGGGGCAGTAGACAGATACTGTACGCTATGGGAAACTTTTATGGTCTGGGTAAGAGGGGCACTGATCTCCAAAACTACAGGACTGCTGAAATCAGTGAGGCGTGAACTAACCGAAACGGAGATTCAACTCCGACGGTTGGAAAATTCCTATAGTGAAACCCGAAACACAGACACACTAGCAGAAATAAATCATCTCCTAAAAGAATTTGACAAGCTGGCAACAAGGGAAGTACAATACATGGCAGCCCCAACCAGGGGCGCAAATACGGGGAAGGGAACAAGGCAGGAAGGGCCCTGGCCAACATCAGTAGAGCTGACCGTCAACACACGTCAATAACGAATATCCAAGGCATGGAGGGAGGGGTAGTTACCGGGAGTCGGACCATAAATCAGGAATACCTGAAATTCTATCAGAAACTATATTCAAATAATGATAAAAAAACGATACCAGAAATACATGCATACTTATATGGCCTGGAATTCCTGACCCTCCAACTAGAAGCTAAAATGGCCCTTGAAAGCCCAATTACTGAGGAAGAAATCACAGAAGCTATAAAAGCACCAAAATATCGGGAAAGGCCCCAGGATCTAATGGGTTGGGGGTGGAACTATATAAAGAATTTGGTAAAGAACTGGTCCCAATCATGCTAAAGGTATGGGAAGAAGCATTGGAATTAAATGAGCTCCCCGAGTCTTTGCGAAAAGCGATAATAACAGTGCTGCCGAAGCCCCGACGCCCTCCACAAGACATGTCATTGTATAGGCCGCTTTCACTCATAAATATTGACGCTAAAGTTTTCGCAAAGGTCTTGGCTAACAGGCTGTTGCCGAACATGCCGTCCCTGGTCCATCCGGATCAGAACGGGTTAATTCCTACACGATCCACTGCATTGAACTTGCGTAAACTGTTTGCAATGATGGCACAGGTGGATCCGGAGGCACAGGCTGTGGCGATATCCCTGGACGCCGAGAAGGCATTCGACTCGGTGTCCTGGGTATATCTCTTTGAAGTGCTGGGCAGGTTTGGAATGGGCCCCAATTTCATCAGATATGTTAAATTATTGTATAGCAAAACTGGAGCAAGAGTTCTCACAAAGAATATGATTTCGGACCTATTCACACTGGGTAGAGGTACTAGACAGGGCTGCCCATTCTCACCAATACTATTTTCATTAACCATCGAACCCATGGCTATAATGGTTAGACTGAAACATGGGGATAGAGGAATAAGAATGTCCGGCACACCCCAGTCGATCTTGCTATATGCAGACAAAACTTTACCGTACATCCGGGACCCTGACACCAACTTGGCACCCCTAATGCAAGACATATACAAATTCGCCGACTACTCGGGTTATAAAATAAATAACGGGAAATCTGAAATACTTACGCCTCACACCACATGCCCATTGTCAACTTAAAGTCTCAAATGGGCAATCGGACACATACGATACTTAGGTACAATGATATCTCGGGATAAACAAACACTGTATACGGAAAATTATGAATGAATAATACAGGCACTGAAAGTAAAGTTTCAAACATGGGCCAAGCTGCCTATATCCCTAAATGGCTGGGTTGCTATCCTTAAAATGGTGGTCCTTCCCAAATTACTTTATCTTTTTGTTAATATACCAATCTAGCCGGGCAGAACCTTCTTTGAAAAAATTAGAGCAATGGCGGTGTCCTTTGTGTGGGATGGGAAAACCCCTAGAATGAAATGGGAAACGCTCACTGAACCTTATTGTACTGGGTGGTTAGCTGCACCAGACTTCAAACTATATTACCTAGCGGCGCAAGCACAATTTGCGAAACGTTGGTATGACCTGGAGGACTGCTCACCACATATATGGCTCTAGAAATTTGCGGCACATCCAATAGACCTCCGCTCTATTATATTCTATCCCCAATACAAAGACTCCTGCCCTTATGACCCAGTAGGAACCACAGTACGCGCATGGACAGCACTGTATAAAAAGCTGAAAATAGAAACCCCATATGACCCAGATGTCCCTTTGTGGAAATACCCTGGTATACCGCCCCCGCTGGACAAAACAATACAAAGACATTGGGATCCGAACAAAGAAATCCGAATGCGAGACGTGTTTCTGAATGGGAAATTTGTAACAAGGGAGGAATTTGGGGAGGCAATGGGAGGGGGCCACTTAAAATACTTTAATATCATAGGATGAAATCGGCATTTAGTGCACGTTGGCCACTCTTTCCAGACGAACCACCATCACACCCGTGTATACAAGCTACCACATCAGGTACGGGGATGGGAGTCTCCAAATTATATTCATTAGTACACACACATACCCCTACTGCGAATCATATCAAAGCCAAATGGAAGAAAGACCTAAATCTGAGCATTCCAGATGGAAAGTGGACCAGCTATTGTATGCTTACCAAGTCGGTGGGCCTCATTACACGGACGGTGGTAAGGGTTTACCGGTACTGGTATTTTACCGGTACCGGTAAAACCTTACCGCCTTACTACGAGGTCCCTTTGCGGGTTGGGGAATTTAACGCCTGCTTTTTGCAGGTGTTAAAAACCAACCCGCAAAGGGACCAGGGAGTTAATTACGGTACCGCAATTTGCGGTGCCGTGATTAGCACCTTCCCCATTCCCATTATGCCCTATGGGGCAAAAATGGGAATGGGGAAGGGCAATGGGGGAAGGGGGAATTACCGCCCCACCAACCTTGGAATAGGGCGGTAATTCCCCTTTCCACCAAGGCGGTGCCGGTATTTTACCGGCATGGACCAAGGTGCTAATAGCACCTTGGTCCACCGCCGTCCGTGTAATGAGGCCCGGTATCTTTGAACGCGGGCCTCCGACTGGTTCAGTTCAAGATCCTAAATAGGCTACACTACACCCCCGCGAAGATGGCTAAATTCTCGGTGGCCCAATTGGGGGAATGCCCTAAATGCAAAACTAGTCAGGCAGGGTCATACCACATGTACTGGGAATGCCCCCTAATTATTGCATTCTGGAAAGAGGTTGCGGAAATACTGGAAGACATTACACAGATCCCAGCAACCATGTCTCCGCAAAAATATCTATTTGGAGACATAGGCAAACACGCGGAAAAGACCAGGAGATTGTTTAATGTCTCGTGTGCTGTAGCCAAAAGATGCATATTGAAATGTTGGACAAACCCTCTCCCGCCTAAAATTGAACATTTTTTACGCGATTTGACCTATGTAAATGAATGTGAGGAACAATACACATTGACGTGACATCGAGTTGTTGCCCAAAGGACATAAGGGCCCCATTCAGGATGTACCTTTGCGAACTGGCCTCAGATGAAGAAACCTCTACGTTATTAAAATGTAAATGTTGAAATGTGTATCTGATAACATATGTCTTATATATGCCATGTATGCATTGTGCGATGAGTTGAATCTGTATTGACCTTCAATAAAAAGAGTTAAAAAAATAAAATAAACAGTATCTGGCACTTACTGCTACTCCTTCTTTGCGCCGTGTGATTAGAATCAGAGCTTTCTTGCTCTGCACGCATGTTGCCATAAGAACTGCATATCCTAGCAGGATTGTAGTTCTTCAGCTTACTTAAGCATATCCCAGGCGCGAATGCTCCAGCGCAAACAGGACTAGGTGGTCTCTGGTGGTCCGTGCCGGAACGTGCTAGTGCTGCAGGACTCCCTGTTCCCATGACCATCGCAATGGGATTTGCTGAAGTACTTGAGGCAGTTAACGTTGCCGGAAGTAAGTTAACCTCCAATTCCTCTGGTATGCCGAGTTATCATACGATGGACCCTAGAGAAAGTGGTGATACATTTTTAATGGCTACTCCAAATATGCAATCAAGGGATGTAGCTACTATAGACCCTCCTATAACCTCGAGCCCCACCATTAGGGCTGCCCCACATCCCAAGGCTGCCATTAAGACCTACGGGGGGAATCCCAGTTAACTCAGTTGATAGAGGTTTCACTACCAGCAGAGGAGGGGCCCAATATGGGTGAATTGACACCAAGCACAAAACAGCAGACTTTGCATAGGGAAAATGTGCAATGCTCACCTCAGATTATGGTGGAGATCCCTCCTACCCGCAAGGCTTTTTATAAAGCCCACGTGAGGGAAGACCCTGAAATCCAGGTGAATGGGGCAGAAAATTCTTCAAGGGAGACACATTTTATTCCAGATCACTACCACTCACACCCTCAAACGACCCTGGGCAACACCCCCAAATTCACTCCCACCAGGGAGCAGAGTGGGTCACATGTGAAGAGACCATCTATGGAGATGCCTTCCACTAAACCCCTGAATCTCGCCTTGCTTAACATTAGGTCACTAGTAAGACACACTTTGGATGTCCACGATTTTATTTTAGAGCAAGAAGTAGACATAATGTGCATTACTGAGACATGGCTCTCGGATGCACACGGCCCTGTTATAGAACAAGTGACC
This sequence comes from Ambystoma mexicanum, assembly GCF_040938575.1. Taxonomy (NCBI): domain Eukaryota; kingdom Metazoa; phylum Chordata; class Amphibia; order Caudata; family Ambystomatidae; genus Ambystoma; species Ambystoma mexicanum. Next base: position 601,894,184 of record NC_090924.1, read on the forward strand.
CCCCTGGCCATGTCTTTTTTGGGAAACATCATGACAAAGGCCTGGGGGGTGGAGTTGCAATCATATGTAAAAAGAATCTCGGGATGTACGAGGTTAAAGCAGAATGTGAAGGGTGTGATATACTGCATACCAAGATCATCCCTAACCATAACTTTAGTGTTAATTTTGTATCTCTCTATAGGCCCCCCGGAGAATACCCCCGGAGAATCCCCCCGGGTTCAATGAAGATCTTAGTAACCTGCTAGCTTCCATGCAAAAAACCAATGCTGCTGTAATCCTTTTGGGAGATTTAAATCTCTGGAGAGGGGATCCTAAAGACAGGAAAGCTCTGGAATTAGAGAAACCTTTGAACAACAAGAATATTGTTATACATAACTTTGATGCTACACACATAAAAGGCAATACCTTAGACTAGGTGACCAGTGAAAATATCACACTGACAGGGGTCACTACTACCGCCTGTGTGTGGTCAGACCACTCCTCAATTATGTGCCAGAACCAACTACCTACCCCTTAAGGCAGCAACATGAGCCTCCACGTAACGTACTAGGCAGAAACTACTGGGCCATCACATCCGCCTATCTGGTGGGCTGCATGGATGCCCTAATGACAAAATCTAATGATTTGGACCATCCTGATACACTTATAGAGAATTAGAGCTCCGGTTAAGTTGAGGGATGCTCCCAATCACCAAAATTGGTTCTCCCCAGAATTTGCCCAGTTAAAAGCCAATAAAAGACAAGCAGAGCATTCCTGGCACAAAGATAAAAGTTTAAAAAACAAAGCGGCATGAAAATGCAAGGAGAACAAGTATACAGATAAGATTACTGAAGCAAAATGTAATCACAATAATGATCAAATTAACAAGCCAGGGAATCAAACAAAGAAAGTTTTTAAACTATTTAGAACATGGGAAAAACTCAGAGCCCTCAACCAGAACATACATCCATCTAAGGAAGACTGTGTAATAGTCCAAAGGGCCTTCTCAGACAAGCTTCTGCTTGCCCAGAATAAGATCAGGGAAGAGCTAAATAGGTTGAAGCCTGCCACAGTGATGGTTAACTCTGGAAATGGGCTATCCGATAAGGTGGCTGACCTTTTATCACCAGATGCTGGGGAGCAAAGCAAAGGGGTATCCACCACCCTTTTTAGTTTTTCAATGATAACAACTATGGAAACCAAAGTCAGGCTTAAGGCTATGCACCCCACTAGCTGTCCAGAGGATCTTTTGCCATCCACGGTCATCCAGGAACATCACAATAATTTTTCCAAATCTGTGCAGATGTGTTAATGCTTCTTTTAAACATTGCACTGTTCCGCAATCTATCAAATATGTGGTGGTGACACCACTTTTGAAGAAATAGGGCCTGGACATTAAGGACCCAGCAAATTTGCGACCTGTTTCTAACATTCTGTTCTTCCAAAAGTTGGTCGACAAGGTGGCTACCACGCAGCTCCAACTATATATGGAAGCTGCAGGCACTTTACATAAGAAGCAGTCAGGTTTTTGATGCTTCCACGGCACAGAAAGTGCTTTGCTTGATTTACAGACACAGATGTTGACGGCGCTGGAAAGAAGTAGATTGGGGCTGCTGATCTTACTTGATCTATCAGCAGCCTTTCGATCTACTAGACCACAAGATCTTGCTGGAGAGACTGGTGGCTATAGGGGGTTTCTCGGGTGAAGCAGCTAGATGGATGTGATCGTTCTTGGAGGGTCGTAGATCCAGGGTTTACTGGGGAGACTCCTCATCAGAGGCGGAACTCATTACTTGCGGTGTCCCTCAGGGGGCATGTTTGTCCCCATCGCTCTTCAATATATATATCCAACCTCTAGGTGTGGATTTAAAGAGACTGGGCCTTTTCTTCACCAACTATGCTGACGACTTCCAGCTATCCTTGGAGATTAGTGGGATCAACGCAGAGGACTAGGAGAAGATAAATAATCTCTAACTGGTTATAAAAAATTGGATGTCTACAAATTGGTTATGTTTAAACGCAGGCAAAACCTAGTTGATGATCTACGGGTTCGAACCAGCTAGGGAAGGCCTTGACCAGGCGTTCGCCAGCTTTTTAATTGAGGGCAGCCGGATTGCAGTAGCCGCTTAAGTGAAGACCCTTTGTACATATATGGAGGACAATCTGAGCGCAGATGCCCATGTGGACTTCATTGTAAAAAATATGGATTACTATCTTAGAGTATTAAGATTGGTTGGCCCTATGATTACTGAAGATTACCGGGCAAAGCTAGTGCGGGCCATTATACTACCGAGCCTGGACTATTGCAAATCCCTGTTGGGAGGTGCCAGCGAGGATGCTATCAAAAACTACAGAAATCTAAAATGGAGCTGTACGCACAGTCTACCAATTAGCGTGGAGAGAACCAGTGTCCACTGCTCGGAGAGCGCTGCACTGGCTACCAGTATCAGCCAGGGTCCTTTTTAAGGTTTTGACTTTAGGTCATAAGTGCATCTTCGGAGGCCGCCACACTGTACTTCAATGAGAGCGTTGTAACTTACCAACCTACCAGGGATCTTCGCTCTGCTAAGGCCTGTCTCCTCAGAGTGGATCGTTTCAAAAGAGCCCAGGAAAATGGTCGCTCCTTCCCGTTCTTGGTGGAATGGTCCTGGAATGAGTTGCCAGAATCATTCCAGAAAGTGGAAAACCATCTCGCCTTCAGGAAATCACTGAAGACAAGGCTGTTTATGTAAAACTATCTGAGATGTTAGATACCTATTCCACATAGCTCTGTTCCTCTGTTCAACACCTGGACACCTTTGGGCTTTGGCGCTTTATAAGAAAAATATCATAACAACATTTTTAGAGATATGCTGGACCATTTCATAGCTGTCTACCTGGATGACATATTGGTCTGCTCTGATTACTATGATCATCACGTACAACACGTACATTCTGGTCTTCAGCGATTAAGGGAAAACAGGTTGTACGAAAAAGCTGAAAATTGTGTGGTTAACACAACACAAGTGAAATATCTGGGTTATGATCTTACTAGTACCGGTGTTAGAATGAGTAACGCCAAGGTGAAAGCAATATTGGAATGGCCTGTACCATCCTCTTTGAAAGCCCTGCAATCATTCCTTGGTTTCGCTAACTTCTACAGGAGGTTGATTCATTCATTTTCCTCGATTGTGGGTCCTCTAACCAGTCTCACAAGTCCTAAAGTCCTGTTCCTATGGTCCTGACCCAGACCAACCCTTTCTTGTGGAAGCTGATGCCAAAGGGACCGCGATAGAGGCTATCCTTTCACAAAACTGTTCTGGTACCGGCAAATTGCATTCAGGTGCCTTCTATTCTTGTAAACTGACACTACCAGAACAGAACTACATGGTTAATGAATGTGAGTTGCTGTCCATCAAAGAAGTGTTCCAAGAATGGCGACATCATTTCATGGGGGCTCATCATGCGATCACAGTGTATACTGATCACCGTAATCTTCAGCCATTACAAACTGTGAAATGCCTGACTTCTAGACAGTTCCGATGGCATGCTTTCTTTTCCTTATTTGATTTTGTTATTACCTATCGGCCAGTCGCACAACATGGGAAAGCCGATGCCCTCCCATGTATGGGCGAGAGGTTTATCGCAGACATCAAACAACAATATGTCTTCACCCACAATCAGGTTGTGCGTGGGTGTACACTGCAATCACAGCTGAAAAGTGATATACAACAGTGGGATTCCCAGAATCCAGAAGCGGTGGAGACGTTATCAACGGGTTACCTTACATCGAAGATAGAATCTTTATTCCTACCGAGAACTCTCGTTTAAGCGCCCTCAGATGGTTTCATGATTTGTGGATTGCAGTCCATCCGTTAAGGAGAAAGAGCTCCTACAGAAATGGTGTTGGTGACCATCCATAGCAAGAGATGTTACTGACAAGGTGTCTACATGTTCTGTTTGTGCCTGATGCAAACATCATCCGGGCAAGCCTGTCAGTTTGTTACAGCCACTGCCAGTCCCACCTAAACAGTGGTATATGATTTCCATGGTTTTTAGAGTGGAATTGCCTCCTGTTTGAGGGCTCGATACCATCTGGGTTGTGGTTGATTATTTTACCAAAATCACTCTTTGCTCCTTGTATTGCACTCCCGTCAGTACCTGTTCTAGCAGAGTTGTTTTTGAAACATGTGCTCCGTTTCTTTGGGCTACCCACTCTCATAGTGACCGACAGAGGTTCTTAGTTCACCTCACATTTCTGGCTGCCTTGACTGCCTCATTTGGTATCGAAGACTGGTATTCCAATTCATACCAACTACAACAAGACGGCAAAACCGAGAGGCTTAATACCACTCTCAAACAGTACTTGTGCTGTCTACAATATCAGGACAACATGCATGCGGTCATATTATCCGCAGAATGGGCGTACAACAAATCATTGCACACCGCAGTTGGTTCTTTGCCCTTTTATACCATGCATGGGCAGCATCCTCGTTCACTTCCTTTAGGCCCATCTCTACCTATTGATACACCTACCGCCCAAGCTTGTATTAGAGATCTAACTCAGGTACACATGGAAGTCTGTACACACATAGAACTGGCACGACAGTCCACAAAGAAATATGCTGATAGCCACAGTATTAAGCCTCCTGATTATCTGGTCTGGTTATCAACTTACAATTTAAGGATGCCTTTTAAGCGTAAATTACAGCCACGTTATATTGGGCCGTATGCAATCACCCGGCTCATCAATCCCGTAGCTATGTAACTGGCTCTTCCTGAGAACTGGCATATACACCCCATTTGTCATGTTTTATTGCTCAAATCATGTCGACCTATGACTAGACTTCCATCACATCCTGCCCCCTTGTTAGTATCAGGCAGTGAGGGATATGAAGTCAAGGTTATCTATGAATGTAAAAGACATAGTGGCAAACTCTATTATTTGATCAATTGGAAGGGGTATGGTCCAGAAGGTAGAACTTGGGAGCGCTTCCAGAACATAGATGACATACGTCTTTTGCCCCGTTTTCACGCATCCAGGGCGTAGAAGATGCTTTTGGGAAGGAGACCGCCAGGAATGGCAGAACACTGCCCTGGTCAGCAAGTACAAGGCGGCCCATGCAACGCCTTGCATGTCTTTGCTGGAGGTTGCCTTGGAGACTGAGGCAACGTACAGTGCATGCGCAACCTTCTGTGCATCCTTCGCGGCACTCTGCCAGCACGTTGTATGTCCCCATGGGAATGCGGCACAAGAAGCCTAACAAATACGACTGCACGGCATCCTCTGCACTTCCTATTGAAATATTTCTCTGCGTTTACAAAACCTTTGTTTCTTTGCCTAACCTGGAATCTCTGATTAATGGACCTCAGGCTGACCGTGTGATTTGTCTAGGAATTGCCCATCGGATACATCATCTTGTATTGTTCTTTGTCTACGTTCTACAGACTGCCTTTGGATCGTCCCTGAATTGGCTTTGGCGTTAAGTTCCCATGGACATTGCTGGATCTTTGTTTATGGTTTGGGATACTGCGGATTTCAACCTGAAAATCACCTCCCTTCCCTTTCTTAGTGCGTCCTCATTTTGTTCGGGATAGGGTCACTACTTTACTAACACTTCACCTTTATCTGCCCACTCCAATCCTGCTGGACACCTACACATCACTCTGCATACATTGACTGCAGTCATCATCTGTTCACTTTCACAACCAGGGGGCTGTTCATTAGCAGACATACCCATTACTTACCCTGTTGATACATGCCTTACCTGGTACCTTACCTGGTTGTGTTTCATGTGCTATTTCCTCTTACTGATGTGCCTTCTTAGAATATGGTATTATCCACCTAGATTCTATCCTCTGGGATTAGAGCACAGTTAACCCAGGTTAGTCTCATTGTCTGTATTGTAGGTTGTCTATTGTGATATTGCCTAATTAGTGCTACCATTGTCCCTTCCTTTCCAACCTGGCGTTCCATGTTGGTTTCTTTGCTCTTTCATACAAACAATAGGATCACCGGTCTGTTATTACATGGTGAACCTTTATTTAGTAAGGAAGATCACCCTCTTAGAGGACACCCTGATAGGGTTTCAAGAAAAGAATATCTACGACTGTGGTCTCCATTCTGACACTAATGTTCTTATAATACCACACCTTTGCTAAAGATTATCTGCAGGAAACATTGCAGAACACATCAAAAGTAGCCAGTCTTCAATACCAGGGCCTGCCTTTGTTCAAGTCAAGTGATCCTCTCAATTAGGTAGAACCTTCCCCTAGCGTGTTCAGATTAGACCCAGACACTTCATTGCCTGTGGATATCTCTCACACATAGGTGAATGTCAAACAGGATGGATGCACTTGGTTATAAAGGGATTGACGGGAATTCACAGAGCATTGGGTACATTGTAGCGGGACAACACACATTCTTTTGATAAAATCCAACGTTTTGCAAACGTATTTAAAACAACACACAGCGCCCTCATTAGTTTTGGAGACAGAGCAGAGAACCCCATGAGCCCCTACCCCACACTCCCTACCTGTATTTCCGCCAAGCGTTACTTTCTCTACCCTCAATGGATTTTACCTTTTGTTTTTCAGCATTTTCACCGAGGGTGGATTTAACGGTTTGAGCACCGCTCCTTCTTACCATGGATACTGTCCTGGAACCTTCTTCTCTATGGAGCTTTTGCGATGCAGGGCTTCTGTGGCCTCACCCACTTATCTTATGGCAAGTAGCATCATCCACCAAGACATGGTTTCAAAAAAGTGCCTAAACAAAGATTAATGGGACATGTCATTGTGGATACTTCACTGGCATTTCAGATGCACAAGACCATATGCATTCTTTTAAACCAGCCTATCCCTTAATAGTTTACTTAGGAGTATGGGTAACTCAAATGGGTTCCATAACCTGACTTATTCGTCTGGGCTTCACCAGTGAAAGTTCCTTTTGTGGGATGTTAAAAGTGAGGTGGCCATGAACACCATTTTCATGAAACCTCTCTGATATTTGAGTATCGTTATAGACATGACTTTTCGCACCTGGACGGCGGCAAAGGTGTTTTCGGGCTGGTTACTTCGTACCCTGAGAAGATTAGATGTAGGGTGACCAGACGTCCCAGTTTTGCCGGGACTGTCTGGGTATTTGCACCTACGTCCGTCCAAATACCATCCTGGTTATTTGACAAACATCATGATTTTTCTATCCGTTTGGCCAAAAACCGGGATGGTATTCACCCGATCCCCAAATTCTCAATGTGTTTTTTAAATTTCAAATATTCTCAGGACCCCAGCCGCTCTCCTCACTCGAATTTCACCCCCTCCCACATACCTTCCACCTTCCTGCGGATCCCAATATACATTCTGTTCCTGCAACATGACACGGGACAGGCCACCCACCTAGAAGTAGGGCTACAGGTTCACAGCTGAAGTTGTAATCCTTCTTCTATGTCAGTGGCCTGTCCCGGTTTTTTATTTTCAAAATCTGGTCATCCTAAATAGATAGGTACTCACCAAACTAAGTTCAGTCATATATACAAGACGAATGGAAGGTACTCTTTGAGTTATTTGCCTGCTTTCCGTATTGTTTGATACTCTTGAGTTCATCTTTTTATTTTAACTGTAACCCACTTCATCCAACAAAGGAAATTGCAATAACCACGCAGGAGGTGTTGCAATACACTATGTATAGCCTCTATGCAAAAGGCACAGTATTTGCCCACGCCACAGGGACTTTATGCAATTCTGCACACACCGACTAACTTTACCTGGGCATATTGCAAAGTTTGCATTCCCTCACTTACTTTGGGTTATGCCCCATTCAAATGAGATAATACTGATTGCCAATGCATAGACTTCGTATTAATGAATCATGTGGCGGGGCAGTGAGTCCAGGGGGTAAGCTCAGAATGTGTGCCAACAGCTGAGTTGGCACACGTCCACACGAACTGAACATCCCTTTCCCCTTCCAAATGAAGGCATGGTGCACCCGAGTGCACTCTGGCAGTGAGATATAGCTGTGTTGCCACTGTAAGTGCAGAAGCTCCAGGAGCAGGCATGGTGAACTCGAGTGTACTCTGACAGTGAGGTATAGCCATGTTGCCACTGTAGGTGCAGAAGCTCCAGGAGCAGGCATGGTGCATTCGAGTGCACTCTGACACTGAGGTTTAGCTACATTGCCACTGTTAGTGTAGAAACTCCAGCAGCAGGCATGGTGCACCCGAGTGCAATCTGAGAGAGAGGCATAGCTACACTGCCACTGTTAGTGCAGAAGCTCCAGGAGCAGGCATGATGCACCCGAGTGCACTCTGACAGTGCACTCTGACAGTGAGGTGATGGGAGGCAGATGAATACATCATCCATCGCTTCTGTCCCACCCCCGATGCAATACTGCACCAGTGAAAAACATTACTCCTTAAGACAACCGTACCGTCCTTATCCCAGGCAGGTACAACAAGACATAGAGACAAACTAAGCTGAAGATGGCAAAAGCAGGCAAGATAGCGTTGCAACAGTAACAAGCGCATGCATTCAACACGAAGCAAACATGCGCGCCACATGAAGAACACATACACTACGTAATATGTGCATTTATACATGAAGAATTTTAACATAGCACCCATGAGACATGAAGAACACTAACAGAACCAACGTATACGTTGAATGCAACATGAATGATTTGCAAGTACAGCTCACTAATATAGAAACAAGAGTGTAGTTAGGCAGCCTTCTTTTTAAAATGGAAGCTGCAGCATGCTTTTAAATAAATACAGCCCTCAACACTTCGATTGAACTGAAAAAAGCTGAATGCACAGAAATACAGAGCTGTGCAGAGCTCAGCCATTAGCTGACAATCAGTGCCAAGGTTAAAGTGAAATAAGGGAGGATGGGAAAGACAGAACAATGGTGCGAGATAGCAGTTCCCAAGACACAAGCAGGATACTCCCAGATTAAGTTTGTTAGCCAGCAGCTGTAAAGCAGCGAGCCAAAAGACTCCATGAAGAATAACTCTAGAGAGTGCCTTTTGGAAACAGAAAACATGACACACACGTTAATATTAGCTAAAATCTCAATAAATAGACGTTAATTCCATTTTATACATGCTCTTTTAACATGTGACTTATAAGTGGATAGGACTGGCTATTAATTAGAAACCAACAGATAGAACACCTGAATTACTCCCTAAAAGCACACACAAGCAAGGGCTGCCCTACAAGGTCAAGTACAAAGAGATTGCCCAGACTCATGGCCTGAGAATGAGGGATGGTAACTTCTTTAATTGAACAATGGACAGTCCATGGTCCTCTCTCCCCAACTCTTCATCTGGCTCATATCGTGACGGCCTGTCAAGTGTCCAAGGTTGGTTAGCAAAAAGCCAACTTATCAAAACTTGTAGTGTTATGCCGCCCATCAAATAGTTGGCCAACCAATCCTTTAACGTAGAGATGATGTATGTTTACCTTTATCAAAATAGGGGTGGTTCCATGTGGGGCCATCAGATATGTCTGACCCAATGAAATGTTTAACCCCCATATGAGCGATATGTAGCTAAACCAACTAGCCATTCCTCGATCCCCATAGGTTTTGTACCTGAGATTAGGTTATGATGTCATAGATGATGCCTTTGTAGTACTTAAATTACAGTTTTGTATTTGCTCTCCGAGAGCTGCAAGATTGTAATGCTTATTTGCTGTCCCTGCTTTATTTGGATGATAATAAAGCTGGATTTTGCCTTGCACGTTCTATGTCATTGAATCTGGTTTGGATTGTCTCCAGTTCCTCTGGGTTGTGTGGGACCTTTTAGAATGCCTCAACAGAGTTATTGCTATATTGCCTCTATTAGTGCAGAAGCTCCAGTAACAGGCATTGTGCACCCGAGTGTACTCCGACAGTGAGGTATAGCCACACTGCCTCTATTAGTGCAGAAGTTTCAGCAGCAGGCATGGTACACCCAAGTGGACCAGCGACCGTCAGCAAAGGCCATTTGGGAAGGCAAACACCTTTCTGGCCCTGTGCCCCTACCAACGGCACCATACATCCATTCCAGGCGGGATTCCATTCTCTGGACGACCATCAGAAGGAATTCCACCGAACCTCCCAGGGCAGACACTCTGCGGTAGGTCTCTTCCAACATGGCTGACAAATCTCACATGGGAGCATCGAGTCTGTTCCTTCTGATAGATCACCCCTGAAACGCTCGCCACAACATTGCTGCTTCTATGGTCTTTTTGGCTGATGCCCTCTTTATTACTTTTGCCAGAGACAAGCCACCAGGTGAAGCCGGCGAATGGCAGCAAAGGCCGACAGGGAAGGCAAAACTCTGTCTGGCCCTCTCCGGCCAAGGAAGGCCACCCCGGAAACACTGCCTGTAAGTTGTCACACCCATTTGTGCCGTTTCGCATCTGTTCGGAACTTTCTTCAATCTGTCTGCTTATGATTACCCTATGCCATGAAAACATTGCATACAACAGCTGATGTATCCCAAGAATTCACCTAACCCCCGGTGTGACATTGCAAGTGATCTTCACTTCCATCCACATCCCCCTACGCTCCTACTACTCCAGCTAGGGCAACACCCATGACTCTTCCTCTGCTGTTCATGTACACCGGTCCTTGTAACTATAACACCTATTGTCTATCCCTATATGCCCTTGTGATATTCTGCCTCATACATTTCATGGTGCACCGTGTTGTTAGCCCCAGCCATTCTGTTGTGGTTTTGCCAGCATATGACTTACCTCACTGCTCCCCACCTACTTGTGCCTGCCAACTTTACCATACCTGCTCGCAATCTCCCTTTGCAGCCTTAGCGTGCAACAAAAATGTTATTTTATACATTGCTCTATACCATGCCTTCTCATAACCTATAATGTTACCTCTGTTACTTCTCAAGCAACGTAATTGGATATGATATGATATGTTATGTTATGTTATTTATAATGTGCTTAATACCCAGAGGTTTCTATGCGCGGACCCGGGTATCGAACCTGTGGTGCTCCATGTCGTCTTGTTTCCAAGGCGAGCACTTTGCCCCTGAGCTATCCTCCCGAGATGAGTTAAAGCTTCACCAGTATGCACACCCTTACTGATTGTGTCCTTATGCATACCTGTACACCTGAAAAAGACCCCGTACCATGAGGCATAGCTTTTTCAGATGGTGCACCTTTACTGATTTTGTCCTTATGCTTACCTGCACACCTGAAGTAGCCCCCCGTACCTTGAGGCATGGCTTTCCAGATGGTGCACCCTTACTGATGTTGTCCTTATGCTTACCTGTATACTTGAAGTAATCCCCCGTACCATGATGCGTGGCTTTTTCAGACTGTGCACCCTTACTGATTTTGTCCTTATGCTTGCATGTACACTTGAAGTAGCCCCTCACACCATGAGGCATGGCATTCCAGATGGTGCGCCCTTACTTATTTTGTCCTTATGCCTACCTTTACACCTGAAGTAACCCCCATACCATGAGGGATTGTGCACCCTTACCGATTTTGTCCTTATGCATACCTGTACACTCGATGTAGCCAAGATCCACCGTATGCTGTAACCTTTATGCGTGGTCTTGCACTTTGCATACTACCATCTTGCACTTACTGTAACTAGCGCTTAGATGCCTGAGGGCTTTGTGCACTGCTATACATGCAAATAAAATGGCTAGACTGCCTCTATTAGTGCAGAAGCTCCAGCAGCATGAACATCTACAGCTCCACCAATGTTTGTGCCACTGCTCTCTTGTGAATCACGTGCTTGCACATATTCAGGGCATTGTCTCAGTGGTCTTTCCATCATTTCACAGTAAGCGTGGAATTTGAGGGTTCCTGTTCAGAGCTGGGTGGAGGGAGTAGGATGATCCCTTCATTGATTGGTGGATAGCAAAGTCTTCTTTAAAAGGCTCTCTCTTCAGGCTGCTGAAGGTAATTGCAGGAAGCTTGGAGAGCTATTTACTGAGGGCGTGGTCAAAGACAGGATCCAAAGACAGTAAGTGACAAAAAGGGGTGTCTATTTTTTTCTATAATTTTCAAAATGTGAGTATTTTTTAAACTTATAACGGTTTTAACTTGGTCCATTTGTTTGAAACAAAGATGCAATGCATTTGAGGATTTTGTGTCCAGCCATCAATTTGCAGCATGCACGTTAAATTAAAGTCAAACTTTTGCTTAGTAGCCCTATACTTGTGGAGGTGACTTATCTTTACATCGAAGGTGTGGTCTCCATAAATTGACAAAATACACAAGATGAGGCCTCATGTGCATTTAGATAGTATTAGAACTTTTTGTGTTTTTATTCTAGTTGTATCCCGCTCCCAGTGTAAACATATGTAAATATATGGTTGCAAAAAGTCCCCATTGAGTCTGTATGCAACCCCTGTAGCTTTAGAGAAGCCTCTGCTCAAGCGTGAATGTTGTTAGTTTTGCAAAAATAAACTTTTCAGCACCGTGAGAATCAGGGTGTTTGTTGGCAATGCAAAGTCACTTTGCACTAGTGCAAAGTCACTTTGCATCATGCTAAATATTCCATGGATCAGGCCCTTAATCTGTGAGGGAAGTAAAAGGGGCAAGGTGCAATTTATTAAGTGCCACTGTCAGCTTAAAGGGGACTTGCACGTAATTGTATTATAGTTATATTCCAATCAGTTTTGGTTTTAATTTTGAAATCAAATAAGGAAAGGTTATTATGAAGCACTATTATGTGGAATTGTATTTGTGAGCTACAGAGTCCCTGTGTCTTGCTCACAGGTATCTTGGCGAGCCCCTAAGTGTGCTAAGTGAGGGCACATCATTCACTCACCCTGGTGAGTCTCGTTGGTATAAAGATATAGGTGGAATCTGTTAAGGATTTCAATCAGGCAATACACATTGGTCTCAGCCTAGTATGCAATGCGCAAATGAAATACTTATTTTATTGTGTCTATAGGTTCAATATTCTGAGTGATATACCACTCATATCACACCCCTTCTCAAAATACCCCCAGGTCACAATGGACCAGGAATCAGGCTGGTTGGTAAAGGTATTTATTTATTTATTTATTTAAAATTAAAATCAAACATATGTTTTAATATATAGGGCAGCAATCCCCAATGTGGTGACGTACAAATAAAAAAAATAGGTAATACAGTTGAATTCACTTTTGGCAAAGCAGAATATAAAACACAAAGAAAAGAACAGTTTTGGCCTGTTTGAAAGATAGCGCTTAAATTAAGATTTCCATCTGCAAATTTCTCAACTCACAAATAAGCAAGGGAGCAGCAGATATTCAAGAATAAAGAACAATCCACAGAATTTAAAGATAACCTTCCCTCCCCAAACAAGAGAGAAAACTGTTTGGAAATCTTACACTTTTAAAATTAAATTCGAAAATGGCTGAGCAAAACAATGAAAAGTGTGCTAAAGTCCTTAAATCAATATAAATTCCTATGGGAGCAACATGGGAAAGATGCCAACAATCATAAGCATTAGTATGAGCAACAGTAAACACTTTGAACCTTAATGGAAGTTTGAAAATAATTCAAATTGAAAATCACACATGTAAACTTTGCAGAAATGTGAATTCCCACCTAAAATTCACACTGTTTTGGGATGCGGTTTTTGTGTGGCGATTTAGCTACATGTCTTATGTTTAAGTCAGAGTTGAAATGAAGTCTCTAGCTATTACATTGAGGAAGTTATGCAATGTTGAATGAGAGGCGTTTTTAGGAAAATAGAGCAGAGAAAAACAGAAAATCGGATTAAATTGACAGGTTACTTTTACTTAAACTAGATTTAATGGCTAAGAAAAAGAGAATGCCACCGTTGAATCTCCACAGTTATACGGCCGCTTGTAACCCTTCACGTAGCGGATACCCCATTTTCTTTATGGGAATTACTTTATTTAATCAAAATCACTGATGGCTTAAGATCCAGTAAAACAAAATGAGGAGAAAATTGGCGCCAACACTCGGTATCACAGACAGAATTGCAAGAATGGTTCTGACAATATTACAGGTTTTTAAGTTAAGGATAGGATGGTTTAGAGATTGGGATAGGACAAGACAAGGCAAAATATGCTATGGTTTACTATGATTCCTATTAATAGTTACAGTCCACTTTAATTTAAGATTTTGGACCATCAGGGGCTTTGGTCATCACATGGATCGTGTCTAAAGGACAGCAGGGCACATCTGGCAGAATTGGGTCAGCAGGGCGGTTCTGGTCACCTGGATTGGTACCTCGGACTGGACTGCACTGGACTGCACTGGTTACTGGAGACCAGAGATCAGTGGGATGGCGAGGTTGGAGCAGGCAAGCATTAATGTTAGCAAGCCAAACTGGATCAAATTGCTTCCCTTTGGTTTTGGGATGGTTTCAGAATTTGGGCCTAGCTGAAAAGGAGTTCAGCAATGCAGTGGCTTGACTTTCCAAAGAAATCTGGAATCAGGAACAAGATGGAGAATTCAGGAACAGGGCACCCCGCGGAAATCAGGATGAAGTCAGGAATCAGTCCCCCTGTGTGTTGTGAGGTTCCCTTATTTATCATGCCAAATGACATCACCAAATTTTATGGTAGGGGCAAACTTACTACCCACAGCCACAGCCACAGGGCTATGATTGGGTAAGAGCACAGTTCCCGCCCTGCTCTTTGCTGGTTGGATGTCAGAAAGGGATGTCATGTTTTATGAGATGACCTGGAAACCTCCCATAGTTATTGCGCCAAAATCTAACTTTCCCATAAATACATATTTATGTAGTTATGCCCTGTAAGAAAATCGAATACATACATTACATATTTCGTGGGTCACAACACAATCCAATTCCCAAGTTGGTGGGACCTGGTTTAGTCTTTCTGTTGAATTTTGGCAATTTTAACCATAAAAGGTTTGGCCTAACATTTCTGTACATATATGCACAATTACCCCTAGAATATGGCTACACAATATTATATTTGCAACCTTAATAGTTTCTACCAAGTTTTCAAATGGATAGCATAAATTCAGATTTAGATGTATGTACTTTTCACTCTTTTTCTTATTCTTGCTGCCAAGTTAAATGTCTTGAAGTTCATTGGCAAAATAAGCATTTTAAACCCAAAAGTCACATGTTAGTTTTTTCTTTCCAAGTGTGAGCAAATGGCAAATCCTTTGAAGTTGAATGAGGGGCCTCTCCCTGGAGAGTGGAGCTTCCTGCCCCTCCCTGAAATGGTGAGTGTCCAAGCCTGCTATTGTCTTCGCCTGGGGCACAGACAAATGTCTAATCAAGTCCCTTTGTCATGAGTATGTGAGGTCTCCCAGCAGCAATTAGCCTTTCCTGCCAGCAGTGGAGGTGTCAACCTTTCTCAGGCTAAGAACTGTCAGGGCAGGGTTGTTTGTTTTATATAGTTGATTAACTCAGACTGGGTCTAGCTCTAAGTTCCATCTTTTAAATCTTTCATTTAAACATATAAAATTGAAACAGTTTATAGGTGGATTTTTAACATTAGCAATTCATTGACATTCTTAAAGAATTAAGCCTTTACACAAGAATATACTTTACAACAGGAGATTTTTCTCTTCATTCCTGAAAAAACACATTAAACTTAATTCTTTAAATCTGATTTTCCTCTGCAGCAAATACACATTTTAGTCTGGATTAGTTCTTCCCTTGAGTGCTGGAGTTGTTTGCAGCCTGGATACATGTATCATGCCTTTGTTTAGAGTTTCTGTCTGCACAGCTGATTCTGAAACTTGTTGCAAAATTTTAGCTGCGTTTTTCCCATGGAAAATGAAAACAGGGTTTCCTGGGTTGCTTTTTCATAGATACATTTTATAAGAGCTGTCATTCCAATGAGGCCCGGCTCCTCTGAGCCACACTGGATGATCCTGTGCATTGCATGGCCCTTTTAATCTCAATGTTTCAGTAGAAATGAATGGATCTAGTGCCAAAACAGCACTTTTTATGGTTGAAAAGTTGGCATTTTAAAGAGACATTTTGGGTTTACAGCAAAGTACTGCTGCTTCTTTCCTTTGCTCTATGTTGAATGTTGCAGAGCACACTGGCACATTCCTGCAATGATTACTCTTGTTTTACCACACCTGAAATGGGGTTGGCAGGGTGGTGCAGCCATTTTCTGGTAATTACAAAACGCAGTTTCAAGATTTTGGCACGCACAGGAGTCAGCGCATCCATTTTGGGCTGTTCCCTTCACCACTGCAGTAAAGTGATGTAGTGGGGGACATTTCAATGGGTCAAAATATCCCACATATAACACTACTGGTAATGACAACCCCCTCTCCTGTATAGGTGAAGTGCCATAGCACTCACCATCATTACATTAATTGGTGGAGTGTTACACAAAATGGAGACAACTCCCAATCTGACACCATGGAGTGTGTTTAAATACTGAACAATTGGGTGTTTTTGTAGAATAATCTGTCTCTTCAACTAAATAAATTGTTGTACTGGAAGAGTTAGATATAGAAGGGTATAGTGAATATAGATGATATACTTGAAACAGATCAGACTGTTAATGTTAAGAGATTGCAGCTGCAATACGGACTAACGAGTAGAGAAAAACAGATGTTTAATGAATGGAAATCCTTGTTGAGTCAAAGGATGGATAAGTCTAACATTCCTTTGACTGATGGACCAGGGCTTTTTCGGATCTATGACTGACCGACAGGATGGTAATAACATTTCTGAAGCTCATGCCGGTTCAGTCAGAGGTAGTTGATGGTTGGGAACATTTAAGGTCAAAATGGTCAGTTGAAATGAACTGTGAATTGTTGCAATGTGAGTGGGAAAAGATACCTAAAAAAGCAACCCTGATGAAATTGAATCTCAAGCTGAGGTTGATAAGACAAAAGAAATGATATGCAGGTTATGCTGGACTCGGGAGAGAAAGCAATTGCTAGGTCTCCAAGATAATGATCGCTGTTGGGGTTTTGGAGATGGAGGAAGAACCCTACTACACATGTTGCAAGGATGTTCAAGAGTTGCATTGTTTTGGAGAGAAGTCCTTGATCGGATTTAATTGGTTGTAATTAAAGAGATTTTGCGGTGCCCCAAATACATGAGTAGATGATATATGGTATTGGACTATTATTTGAGGATGTGGGTTGTCAGAGCAATGGTGGTCGCACAAAAACAAATACTAAAAGTATGGAAAATGAGAAAAAAGTCACAAATTGTTACTTGGTTGAGTGAGTTAGTTGTATTATCCACGTATGAAAAGGTGATGTTTAGAAGAAGAGACTGCTATGATGATTACGTCAATATTTGGACATCCCTCATTTATTTACATGGTGAATCTGATGGTTGATTGTTTTAGGTTCTTGACTATATGTTTGTGCATGACTGGTTTTAACTGTATTTTTTATTATTTATTTATGTTGTTAGTTTTGTTTTTTGCGGTGGGATTGTATTCATTATATATGGATTAGTTGAATTGCAGTTCTCATGTGCTTCTTTTTACTTTCGCTTTAGTTTGATTTCTGTAGTATTGTAGAGAATTTCATTGAATGTATTCTACTGTTTATTACTTGGTTTTGAAAATGTAAATAACATTTTAAAAATAATACTGAATAATTTGCATGTTAAGGAATCTTTAAACCTTACACAGTGTTTGTTGACCACCAAAGTGATTAAAAAAGTGTTCCTGTTGAGGCTGACTTTTGTTTGAAAGGAAAATAGCAGCACAATGGAAACGTTGAGCATAGTTAAATGGGTAAACGCAGACGAGATTGACCCCTGTATCTTTTTTCTTAGTGTTAGCGGGTTTGGGGAAATGCCCACAGCAGAATTGTTGCATATCTCGACCAGTGCAGAAATGATCTTGGGGAGAATCAAGGCTTTTGGTTGCCTAGAAGACAGTGCCCCAAAAACAGGGCAAGTACTGTTTTCTGGCAATGCTACATTTGTTAAGCGTTATCTGCCCAGTCAGTGATAGAAGTGTACTGAGAAAAGTAGTGGAACACCGCTCATGACCGTTCCCATTCACTTCGATCACTGTGCCCAGTCAATTAGAATGAGGCACACCAGAACTTGGCTTACAGATGCAGGGCATACTGCCACAGCTGCCACAGGCTTTTCCTTGTCCACTGTGTCTCACACTTTTAGGAGAACAGTGAAGGAAGTCAAGGGCACATCCAGTGAACACGGTCTCCCTGCAGGGCTCACACCTTCTCAGAAGACCCCCCTGTGCCCTAAGGAGAGGATGAGTCGCTAATCTGGTTGGAGCAGATGTGCCAGAATGGAAAGTGATTAAAAACATACATCTTTCACCTCGTGCAGCGTGCAATGTGGCCCTGCAAGAGCACGGTCATCATTGGCATTAATGGAATAAATGGGTTAGTGAATGGCCGGTATGCAGAGCACCCAAGTCCAGGCTCAGACTGGCCTATAGGCAAATAGAGCAATGCCCGAACCAAAAACGCAAAATGCTAGTGTGGACCAGTTTCTTTGGTCAAAGTGGGCCCGTTTTTTTCATTAAAGTGGGACACTTTTTTGGCCAACTTGGGCCAGGTTGATAAATTACTTCACTGTGCGGCTAGTAGTTTCGACCAGTGTTACGGAATAAATATTATTTAAAATGCACAATTCGCATCACATTTTATTAAAAACCTCCCCCTTGTGTACTACTCAAACAGTTTGTCACAAAAGGAATGAACTGCCATTTGTGACTGTGGGACACTTTTTTATTGATGCCCGAGACAATTTTATGCCCCAACCCGTCCCTGCCCAAGTCGCCAGAGCAGAATCGTACCCACCAGATCACATGCAAGCATGTAAACAAGTATGAAATGTCTCATATTGAGATTATCTGGAAAAAATATTTAAATGCAGACTTGTAGGGCTTAAAAGATGTACACGTTTTTAGACTTTGTTACGTTACAGTAAACTTCCTTTCACTGTTAATTTTTTGGGGAGTTTCTGGTTAATTTTCTGAAAAGTAAAAACGTATTTGTCCTGTTCACTTCATTTATTTAGAATAAGCCAATTGAATGGACTTTGCATATTTCACTTTAGGACAGAGTTCACGTCCTGTGATATCACTTCCCATTTAGTAGGTTAATGAGCACCCAAACCCATTTTTATTTAATACTTGTGTCTTGAGCTTCTCCTTCTTCGCCTGTCTTCATGGGTATCAAGTGAAAATATTGTTGTTTTTCTGAATAAAAAAAATTTGATTTAGAAAGACTGCACGGAGACCGCTCAGAGCGGTCTTTCTAAATCAAACTGTCATGCCCCTGCCACACATGAGTGCATGCAGTGACTGACAAGAACAACTGGGCCGGATGGGAAGACGGAAAACATGGCCGAATTGGGTTAGTGCGTATTTGTTTTTGTGTCTATGTGTTATGTCAATTCAAATTTACACAGTGCAGCGTACACCCAGAGACCATAAAAAGCGTGATGCACAATGCACAATGACTTAAATTGGATTTGCTGGTCAACAGGCAGCCAATGAAGTCGGCGAAGAACAGACGAGATATGCTCAGATGAAGAAAGTCCAGAAACTGCAGTAGTGGCAGAGTTCTGAAGTACCTGCTGGCGATTGAGAAGGTAGGTAGGCAGGTTGGGGCATTGCAATCATCCAGTGTACCAAACACAGAAGAAGCTACTACTAGAGCTTGCAGATGAGGTGACACGAATGGGAGAACCTTCTGCAACATTTGTATGTTTAGGGAGAAAGTAGCATGGTGGTGGAGGGGGATACGTTATGTGTAAGGGTGTTTGAGTGGGGGGCGAGGAGGAGGAGTGTTTTTGTCATGGAAGGGGGCGGGTGAGTGGGTAGTGTGGCTGTTGGTGTGTGTGCGTGTATGTGATGAGAGGGGTGTTAATGGTGCTGTATGTTGTCCGGGTAGGGCGGAAGGAGCACAGGTAAAGTTCATGGGGTGAACCCCCTTGTCTTAAAGTGAGAGGGGGGTGATTGGATCAAGGGAGCTGGGAGGTAAAGCCCCACCAAAAAGTGATATATTTTGACTATTGAGGAGGGCTGCACCAAATCAGCTGAAAGAAACAGTCTTTTTGGTGCGCGGCATTCAATATTCGGCAATATCACATAGGACCCTACATGTCCTCTCTTTGTGCACGGTTTTACTGCTTTGATTCACTTCTGCATGTCACTGTGTCCTTACTTTCTGATTCTGTTAAATGGTGCCTCCCCGCCTTTCTGAAGGCTCTCTTCCTATGTCCTAGGGCCTAAGGAGCACAGGTGGCAAAGTGACCTACTTTCCATGCTTCCCCCACTGGTTAACTGCATCTGTTCTGCCTGAGTCCCACAACCCACGCGCGCCTGATAGCATGTCGCGGGCACAGGGCGTCACGCAAAGCACTATTTTGCATTTACACAGCATGCTCCAAACCTTCCTGCATAGCAAAGTACAGAGAAAAAAGTCAGAAGTTAAATTAGTTTGCTGAAATGGGAAACACTTTATGTGCCTTTAATTAGCATTAAGTTAAAAACATTCAACGCAATTAGGTTTTCTGAGCAATTTGTACTCGGTACTCACGGCTATTACAAGTTAATAAACTAGAAATAGCTGTAGAGGCATAATATAAACAGAGCGGTAAATTAAATTGATGTCTATTGCTATTTAATCAACTGGCAATTACTAATGTGTTTGATGACAATTCAATGCTGATGAGATCATTTAAAGTATTGCCCCAAAGTGTATTTGCTAGCCTGTCTGAGTGCGATTGGACTCTTTACCTAATCGGCCTTGATTCGTCGGATTTTCCAGTGTGCATCAAAAGATGTCAATTTTGTTTTTCAACACTAATTACTTTCAGCAACTTGTAACACCACAGTCAGATCACGTGTTCCCTGAGAGGCACAGCCCTGAAGATCGCTCATTTGACGTGATCAGAAAACACATGCATGTGCAAGCAAATAATAACGGAAGCAATTAATACATGAGACAATCAACAATTGAACAGCATACATATGGCATTCAACACATGGAAAAGCAAAACTGTCAATTTTAGAAAAATGTGTGGGTTATTGATATATTTGCAGCAATATATTTGCAGCAATTTCAACACGTATATCGACAAATGAATTAATTTCAACAGCTATGGGAATATATATGATCCACAAGAACTGTTTTAAAGATAGCAAAGTGCTAATTATTTTACCAGACTATATGATCAACACCTCTCACCTACGACTGCTGTTGGACACAATGTTTAAGAACCCTGAATGAGTTTGGACACAGGCATTATGGATAACGATTTTGGATGACTGAGCACAATGGATTGGTATCCATTAGTGAAAGAGGCATGACCAGTCACCCGTAGAAATGCCACCATTCTAACAGTGGTAACGTATCTTTGTATTTGCACTTTGTGTTTGAGTCAGTAAGGCACAGCTCATGTCAAACATGCGGCACAGCTAGGGTAAAGCTGGACCTGGCACCTTTGAAGCTTAGGGGAGATTCCTGTATTGGTTCAACCATATGCATACAACTAGGCCTAATTAACTCCAGTTAACCTACCATGGGACTCTAGCACAGCATGGAGGCTGCAAAAACATATACTAACCTGAAAATGTTTTAGTCCCAACACACTGAAGATGGGGGCTTTTATTAGTCTGATTACAATCACTGCAACCAATTATTTGACTGTGGCTGCCAGGAAAATGCTAATACACTTTGTAGTTTTAAAAATGTGAGGCTGGTTGAAACATTGGAAACTGAAGACCACTGCACATGTGAAAAACCTTAGAGTGTGCAGGGAAAGTGCGAAAAAGCATATCCTTTCTTTCTCACACTGTGGGCCTTTGAACCTAACATTTTGGTATGTCTCTGCAAAAGCATCACTGTTGTTTTCACACTAGGTTCCACTTATTAGACTTGTGATGCTTAAGTGTTTGGACACATTACACATTACGAGCAAAACACTGGTGAAATGTAATTTCTGAGTGCTGAGAACTGCTTCTCAGTTTTTGAGTATGCATCTGTTCCTTTCTAATTTCATGGCCCTTTGAATAAAGAGACCATAAAGGGCCGAAATATTTTGCTCACTTTCTTCCTGTAACCAATAGAGTTAAAAGTGGGAGAATCCCTTGTCATTTCTTTTTCTGTGTGTGATTTCCTTTGTTGGTCATTTATCGTTTGACCACCATCCGATGAAGAAGCCTCTGGGACTATGAAAGCTAATGAAACTACCATCTAGAGTAATATTTTAAAAGGTAAGAACATCTGGATTTTGTTTGCTTTTAAAACTGAACTAACATGGTGCCAAACTCTTTCTCTGCATAATAAACACCAATACATTAGATGAATACCTGCCTTTTAGCGGCTATGTGCAAAGGAATTACGAGGTAATTTGCTCGAATAGGGCTGTCCAACTAGGCCAGGGCTTCTAGACCCAACTTTTAGTAAAGTCCAGTCGAGTACTGAGAATGACCAACAGATGTGTACACAATCTGCACTGCTATTCATTATCCATATAGGCTTGTTACACAAAGTCATTGGGCCTCATTACGACCCTGGCGTTAACCAATGGCGCTATTAGCGCCATGGTTAACGCCGGTAACTTACCAAATCCTCCATGGTGAAATGGGGAATTACCACCACATTCCAAGGTTGGTGGGTCGGTAATTCCCCATTTACCATTGGCCCTTTCCCATTCCCATTTTTGCCCCATAGGGCTCAATGGGAATGGGGAAGGCGGTAATTATGGTACCGCAAATTGCGGCACCGTAATTACCTTCAAGGTTCCTTTGCGGGTCCCTACCTTAACGGCTGTTAAAGGCCAGCCGTTAAGGTCAGGAGCCGCAAAGGGACCTCGTAGTAAGGCGTTAAGGGGTTAACGGTGCCGCAACCTTTTACGGTGCCGTTGACCCCTTAACGCCTGGGTCGTAATGAGGCCCATTGTGTAGATCATGAACATCTGACTGGATTTGACCTTTCAGTGGTTCGATGAGCCTAGTTCCATGACATGCCAACCGCACATGTTGAACATTAGTACCAGCATTTGACCCTTGAGAATGTTGGATTGGCACCAAGATGGTACTTTTCCTGGAATCGCATACATTTTTGCATTGGCCCTGAGTTGTGTTGGAGGTTTTGTCTTTTGGGGCAAATTCTGGATTTGGCGGTATTTTCATATCGTAGTAATTTGGCAGTAAACTGGCCTTATCATTAGAGATAGTTCAGTACTACCATATTTTGGTGATAATATAGTGTTAGCTTATATTGGCGGTAATTTTAGTGGTATCTTATTTTTGGTGGTATTTCTAGAATGACCTTATTTTTGTGGTATAGTGGTGAGCATTTTTTTTTTACTATCGCCCCACCATAGAACAAACTTTCCCTCATTACAATTGTGACCCACTTTTGGCTTGACTGTAGGTACTTCGTGGACCTAGTACCTTTAGGGAACCCAGTGAGTTTATTCAGAATGCAACTTATTGTATGTGACTCTTGTTACTGACTTATTTACATTCAGTAACCTATCTGCTCTGAGGCACTGCCTTCTCTTCACAGAATGCAGAGGAAAGCGCATTCAAAACACATACACACACCTTCCTACCTTGCTGAGAAATATATATATATATATATATATATATATATATATATGCTCTTCCTTGTTTACTACTTTATCTTTGGTGGTAAAATGACAAATACTTTACCACTCTGTTATAAACATCAAACCCTTATGGTTTCCCTTTCCCTTGAAAAATGACCAACAGATGCATGAAATGAAGCACAAAGGAAAAACCCTATCTACTTTCAGTACACAATGGGCCTCATTACACGGACGGCGGTAAGGGTTAACGGTCACCGTTAATGGCAACGGTGACCGTTAACCCTTACCGCCGTACTACGAGGTCCCTTTGCGGGTTGGAGGAATTAACGCCTGCTTCTTGCAGGCGTTAAGTACCAACCCGCTAAGGGACCTCGGAGCTAATTACGGCACCGCAAAATTGCGGTGCCGTAATTAGCGCCTTCCCCATTCCCATAGAGCCCTATGGGGCAGAAATGGGAATGGGGAAGGGCAATGGCGGAAAGGGGATTTACCGCCCCTCCAACCTTGGAATGGGGCGGTAAATCCCCTTTCCGCCAAGGCGGTGCCGGTAATTTACCGGCATGGTCCAGGGTGCTAATAGCACCCTGGATTACCGCCTTCCGTGTAATGAGGCGGAATGTATTACACAATCATGATAACAAGGTTACGTTAGGTGATGTTACAATCATTTGCTCTTACCACTTTGGTCACAGCATCGAGCCTACAAAAGATAATAGAAAAAAAACAACAGAGACAAGCACATCGCAAATGCAACTATGCAGAGAGAAATCTGACATGTTTTATTTTTAACCCTGGCTCACTACACTGTCTGGCAAAAGTACATAATTTCACCTTCATATTTCTCTGCACCCCTCACTCGAAAACTAACTCACCCAGACATGTGAAGTCTGAATTTCTTGCTGCCAGGACCTTATCAGCGCAACTTCACACCTCACAGCCACAGAGTTCGGAACTCCTCTGGTTTCAATGCCAGCAACCCGTCCCTTTCTTTTTTCTATGGGCTGCCAGCTGTTTTCAAAACTGCATTCACCAAGCCCCCATACAAGGAGATAGTGGCAGGATCCGAATCCCTGGAAGGACTGTTCCCATTCAGATCCCAAACAGCTCTGCCTACTTTCCCCAGTCCAGCTGATTAAAAAAACTCTCCCTGTCTGTCACTCTTAGGTCAGCCTTGCATGACATGAGCTCTTCCACCCCTTCATTTACCAATCAAATTACAAGGATGTCCTGCACTATCTCCTCGCCTGTTAGAACAATGAAGGCTTCAGTGTAAAATTGTTTCATCTAATTCCTGCTGGTGCTTATTTCTCCTCTCCAAGGAAACACACTAAAATGGCATGAATCTCAAACTGTGCTTAATGAACTGCATTATATGTTAGAAAAACAGTTAATGAGGTAGCGGAATAAATGAGTATAGGATTAGTTAATTATATATTTCCAATGCACTTCCACACAGATATGAAATCACCCAATTAGCACCTATGCACCCTTTCTGCATTTTAAAATGACAGCACACTGTGCTAAATGTTTCTGGAATGCTTTTCCAAAAATGAATGCCTGCTGTCTTGTTGCTAAAAAGCTGCCTCTAGCACCCATTTCAAACTAACTGTATTTATATACTAACCAATGAACCCCTCACGTTTGCTCTTTTTGACTCTGCACACATATGTTGTTGTTTGCACAAATATGTCATTCATGAATATATCCCTACATACCCTCCTTTTTCTGACAATTCTGGCTAATAAAGCCATAATTGGAGTGCATGTGCACGTGTGATGAAACATCGTATGCACACTTCCAACCGAAGTG
Organism: Ambystoma mexicanum; assembly: GCF_040938575.1. NCBI lineage: Eukaryota > Metazoa > Chordata > Amphibia > Caudata > Ambystomatidae > Ambystoma > Ambystoma mexicanum. The sequence goes on from NC_090924.1 coordinate 601,919,438, forward strand.
CACATTTCGATTCGTCCATATATGTCCATATTTTACAATATCTTTTTCAACTATAGTCTCTGTATATGTATGAAACGAACATTTCTCATTAGTGCGTATGCATGACAATAAAATAAAACAATAAAATAAAATAAATAAATAAAATAAGTGGCTAACATAATTAACTAAAACAATTCAACAAAATAACAAAATTATGGGTTAAAATTAAAATAAACAATCTCCATAGTGTCCAGTTTTAGTCTCAATTGGTAAAGCACAGCACAATACTATGCCCCACCAACAATGCTATGGAATTAAGTTCAATGGACCACTGTTCCATTGATGGCATTCACCATCTCCATGACCACACCTCTGAGATGTCCTGATCACCAAACTTCCATACTCGTATCCTTTTCAGTGGAATCCCTCCGGGCCGGCGCTCATGGGCTTTTCTCCATAGAAATCATCTCTTTTGGCATCTCAAACTATTTATCTTCACCTCCGTACTTTGGTCTGGAGGCTTTCCTGGGCCCTTGGTCCTGCGGTCTCTGGTTCAGAGGTCTCCATTTCAGCGGTCTCCGGTTCAGCGGTCTCCGGTCCCTGTCAGGACAATTTGTTATTTACCTCTAAATTGAATAGAAAAGAACAGATTAAGTACATAGCACAAAATACATTTCCATCCCTTTCAACACTCAGCCCAAAACATTTTTTTTCTTTTAAGCCAGCATGACTTATCACGTTTGGATACCTGCAATTAAAAACACATTACAGAAAAACAACAATATTTACATCTCACATTATTATACATCACAATAATTTTCATGCAGAATGACTTTACCACACTGCACCAGAGTAAGTTAACCTGATTCAGCACCTTCCATGAATGCATAGTACCGCACTTTCTTTTTCCCAAATGTGACATTTTCATTTCTATTTACTTCTACACTAAACTATATCTCTGGTTTCTCATGGAGTGAAACATACACCACCTTGTCATTAGGTTACATGCATTATGAAACCGCTCTTCAATGCATTCGCTAACATTACACATACTGTGCTCTCCATTCTTTAAGACACATTTTTTTTATGTAACCAGTACACTTAACCTGTCTCCATCTGCTCAAGTCTCCTGATTTCATGCTTTGGATGACAAGGCTTAATTTGGTTTACATGTAAAAACTGCTCTGTCACCATTTCACCCTCTGTATTTAATATTTTATACACTACAGGGGATATCTTATCTACAATCTCAAATGGTCCTTGCCATGCTGCAAGGAATTTTGAATTTTTATGCTTGTTTTTACCAAAATGGAACTTGTATACTCGATTGCCTATCTTATATTCTCTCACAGATGTCTTTTTATCATAATAGGACTTTGCGCTTTCAGCAGCCCTTTCAAAATTTTGCTGTGCAAATGCAAATGCATGTTGTAAATGCTTCCTCAATTCTTCCACATACTCGTGAACTGTAGATGCACTCACAAGTGTTTGCTCATGTGTCCTGTACAATAGATGTTGTGGCAACACCATTTTTCTTCCTGTCAACACCTCATGAGGACTGATACCTGTTGCTTTAGCAGGAGTCGGCCTAATGGCCATTAACACTAAAGGTAAGCATAGATCCCAACTGGAACCTGCCTCTGCCACAAACTTCTTTAGTATCTCCACGACAGATCTATTGCTTCTCTCTACGTTCCCCGTAGAAGCGGGCCGATATGAAATATGCAATTTCCTTTTTACCCCCAATATCTGCCACACCCTGTTCATTAAGGGGCTCGTGAAATGACTTCCTCTGTCTGACTCTATTCTTTGAGGTAACCCAAATCTGGAAAATATGTGATTTACCAGCAATGTAGCTGCTGTTTGTGCACTACAATCTGGCACAGGAATGCATTCCACCTATTTTGACATTAAACATACCACCATCAATAAATATCGGTTTCCCCTACCTGATCTCTTTACAGGCCCTACATAGTCGATTTGTAAATCCGACCATGGAAGGGTTAAACCTCTTTTCATTAATGGAGCTCTATGCATTGGTGAAGCGGGTTTAAATTGGGCACATACCAGACACCCCCTGGTATATAATTCCACATCTTGGGACATGTGTGGCCAGTAAGCATAATCTTTTAGTATTTCAAAGGTGTTTTGTGAACCTTTGTGTCCTGCAGTTGTCACATCATGTTCATGGTGTAACATTAGCCCTCTAAATGAAAGAGGTACCACCCACTGTATCTGCCCCATTACAGATTCTATGATCATCAGACCATCCTGCAGTTTAATTAATTTTTTGTTCTTTAATTTCACTCTCAACTCTTATTTTCCTGTACAATCATTTTCAGTTAAGGGATTTTATTCGGTGTCTATCAAATGATTATAATAAACCCCCAATAATGGGTCTTCTTTTTATGCCTTTATCAAATCCTGATCTGGCGTATCATAACTCCATTGCACTAAAGGTTGTTCAATATCTTTTGGAGCTTTGGAGCGTGTAATTGCATCTACTTGTATTTCACCAATTAGGTGTTCAATGGGCAACAATTCTCCCATAACAGCCCCGATCTTGGCCAATTGATCAGCTCTAACATTTCCCTCCTTATCCTCTCCTGGTGTTTGCAAATGTCCACACATTTTCCTCCAGTGTATTGTTAAACCATTCTCTGACAGTAATTTGGTTATAGCTTGAATCATCTTCCCATGTTTAAGGGGCTTTTTGTTATATGTGAGCATGCCTTTTGCTTTCCAGCCAGGCAAATATTCTACAAAGCTATTTCGTGCATAATCAGAATCAGTCACAAGGACAATTTCACTGAATTTGTTATCAACTGCAGTAGTAACTGATTTATAAATGGCTGCTAACTCTGCTATCTGGCTACTCCTGGCCCCAATTCTCATTCCTATACTAGGAATGTCCTCACATCTCAACCGGATATTTCCTATCCCTGACACCAACTGTTTATTGCTTTCATTTTCAATGTGAAAAGCACACCCATCGACATACACAACTGGCAAGTCTTTACACGTATTTTCATCAAAAGCTTTGTGTGGTGATTGTTCAAACACCTGCAAACTGGACTCCACCTCTACCTCATCTGAGACACACTCAGCTGCACAGTCGTGTAGATCTGCTAACCCCTGAGCAATTGGGTTCTTTTTATTCTGTCCATATCTTACTTCTACAGGGGACCCCTGCAATGCCAATGTCCATGAAGTAATCCTGGACTGCGCTAGATTGCCTGATCTAATCCTTTTACTTTGTAAAAACTGCAATGGTTGATGATTCGTTTCAATGATCACCTTTTCCCCTTTAACAATGGAATGAAAATGTTGCAATGCCCATACAGTGGTCAGAAGGGCCTTTTCACATTCTCTGAATTTAGTTTCAACCTGAGAAAAGGCCTTACTTGCATAGGCAATAGTTTTATGGTTCAAATCATGTTTTTGAGATAACACCGCTGACATACACTGTAAGTGAATCCTATTTCTACAAATAAATCTTTATTCTTCATGGGATAGGCCAAGCATGGCGCCTTTATGAGACATTCCTTCAATTTAGCAACTGCCTCAGACTGCTCCTTTTCCCATTTCCATGGTGTATTCAGCTTCAATAGTTTAGTCAACGGTTGAGTGATTTCAGCATCATTTTCAATACATTTCCTGTTATATCCTGTCATTCCTAATAGACTTTTTAAACCTTTCATGTTTTTAGGATTTTTCAATTTCTGTATGACCTCCACCTTTTTCTTTTGTGGATTTAACCCATGTTCAGTTACTTCATAGCCTAAGAAATTCACTTTTTTCTTGCACCATTGAACTTTCTGTAAAGAGACTTTGGCACCCGTCTTCTGCAATTGGCCAAGTACATGTCTAATTTAATCAAAATGACTTCTCATACTTTCATTATTTATCAGGACATCATCTACATAAACTATGGTCCCTCTTTCTGCCACATCTGGCATAGCTTTTCTCAAAAATATGCCAAATTCGCTCCCACTTTTGACATACCCAAATGGTGTTCTAGACCAAGCGTATTGCGTTTTATCAAATGAAAATGCAAACAAATTCTGAATATCTTCTGCCAATGGCACATACCAATACCCAGATGTAAGATCTAACGTGGTAAACTCCTTGACCCATGCACCCGAGCAAGGCCTTGAACAATGAATAGCAGCGGCCATCTAGACACTGGCACTCTTTTATTTAATTCCCTCAGGTCTGCACACAGACCCCATTGAGCATACGTTATTCAGAATGCAACTTATTGTATGTGACTCTTGTTACTGACTTATTTACATTCAGTAACCTATGTGCTCTGAGGCACTGCCTTCTCTTCACAGAATGCAGAGAAAAGCGCATTCAAAACACATACACACCTTCCTACCTTGCTGAGAAATATATATATATATATATATATATATATATATATATATATATATATATATATATATATATATATGCTCTTCCTTGTTTACTACTTTATCTTTGGTGGTAAAATGACAAATACTTTACCACTCTGTTATAAACATCAAACCCTTATGGTTTCCCTTTCCCTTGAAAAATGACCAACAGATGCATGAAATGAAGCACAAAGGAAAAACCCTATCTACTTTCAGTACACAATGTATTACACAATCATAATAACAAGGTTACGTTAGGTGATGTTACAATCATTTGCTCTTACCACTTTGGTCACAGCATCGAGCCTACAAAAGATAATAGAAAAAAAACAACAGAGACAAGCACATCGCAAATGCAACTATGCAGAGAGAAATCTGACATGTTTTATTTTTAACCCTGGCTCACTACACTGTCTGGCAAAAGTACATAATTTCACCTTCATATTTCTCTGCACCCCTCACTCGAAAACGAACTCACCCAGACATGTGAAGTCTGAATTTCTTGCTGCCAGGACCTTATCAGCGCAACTTCACACCTCACAGCCACAGAGTTCGGAACTCCTCTGGTTTCAATGCCAGCAACCCGTCCCTTTCTTTTTTCTATGGGCTGCCAGCTGTTTTCAAAACTGCATTCACCAAGCCCCCATCCAAGGAGACAGCGGCAGGATCCGAATCCCTGGAAGGACTGTTCCCATTCAGATCCCAAACAGCTCTATCTACTTTCCCCAGTCCAGCTGATTAAAAAAACTCTCCCTGTCTGTCACTCTTAGGTCAGCCTTGCATGACATGAGCTCTTCCACCCCTTCATTTACCAATCAAATTACAAGGATGTCCTGCACTATCTCCTCGCCTGTTAGAACAATGAAGGCTTCAGTGTAAAATTGTTTCATCTAATTCCTGCTGGTGCTTATTTCTCCTCTCCAAGGAAACACACTAAAATGGCATGAATCTCAAACTGTGCTTAATGAACTGCATTATATGTTAGAAAAACAGTTAATGAGGTAGCGGAATAAATGAGTATAGGATTAGTTAATTATATATTTCCAATGCACTTCCACACAGATATGAAATCACCCAATTAGCACCTATGCACCCTTTCTGCATTTTAAAATGACAGCACACTGTGCTAAATGTTTCTGGAATGCTTTTCCAAAAATGAATGCCTGCTGTCTTGTTGCTAAAAAGCTGCCTCTAGCACCCATTTCAAACTAACTGTATTTATATACTAACCAATGAACCCCTCACGTTTGCTCTTTTTGACTCTGCACACATATGTTGTTGTTTGCACAAATATGTCATTCATGAATATATCCCTAAATACCCTCCTTTTTCTGACAATTCTGGCTAATAAACCCATAATTGGAGTGCATGTGCATGTGTGATGAAACATCGTATGCACACTTCCAACCGAAGTGCACATTTCGATTCGTCCATATATGTCCATATTTTACAATATCTTTTTCAACTATAGTCTCTGTATATGTATGAAACGAACATTTCTCATTAGTGCGTATGCATGACAATAAAATAAAACAATAAAATAAAATAAATAAATAAAATAAGTGGCTAACATAATTAACTAAAACAATTCAACAAAATAACAAAATTATGGGTTAAAATTAAAATAAACAATCTCCATAGTGTCCACTTTTAGTCTCAATTGGTAAAGCACAGCACAATACTATGCCCCACCAACAATGCTATGGAATTAAGTTCAATGGACCACTGTTCCATTGATGGCATTCACCATCTCCATGACCACACCTCTGAGATGTCCTGATCACCAAACTTCCATACTCGTATCCTTTTCAGTGGAATCCCTCCGGGCCGGCGCTCATGGGCTTTTCTCCATAGAAATCATCTCTTTTGGCATCTCAAACTATTTATCTTCACCTCCGTACTTTGGTCTGGAGGCTTTCCTGGGCCCTTGGTCCTGCGGTCTCTGGTTCAGAGGTCTCCATTTCAGCGGTCTCCGGTTCAGCGGTCTCCGGTCCCTGTCAGGACAATTTGTTATTTACCTCTAAATTGAATAGAAAAGAACAGATTAAGTACATAGCACAAAATACATTTCCATCCCTTTCAACACTCAGCCCAAAACATTTTTTTTCTTTTAAGCCAGCATGACTTATCACGTTTGGATACCTGCAATTAAAAACACATTACAGAAAAACAACAATATTTACATCTCACATTATTATACATCACAATAATTTTCATGCAGAATGACTTTACCACACTGCACCAGAGTAAGTTAACCTGATTCAGCACCTTCCATGAATGCATAGTACCGCACTTTCTTTTTCCCAAATGTGACATTTTCATTTCTATTTACTTCTACACTAAACTATATCTCTGGTTTCTCATGGAGTGAAACATACACCACCTTGTCATTAGGTTACATGCATTATGAAACCGCTCTTCAATGCATTCGCTAACATTACACATACTGTGCTCTCCATTCTTTAAGACACATTTTTTTTATGTAACCAGTACACTTAACCTGTCTCCATCTGCTCAAGTCTCCTGATTTCATGCTTTGGATGACAAGGCTTAATTTGGTTTACATGTAAAAACTGCTCTGTCACCATTTCACCCTCTGTATTTAATATTTTATACACTACAGGGGATATCTTATCTACAATCTCAAATGGTCCTTGCCATGCTGCAAGGAATTTTGAATTTTTATGCTTGTTTTTACCAAAATGGAACTTGTATACTCGATTGCCTATCTTATATTCTCTCACAGATGTCTTTTTATCATAATAGGACTTTGCGCTTTCAGCAGCCCTTTCAAAATTTTGCTGTGCAAATGCAAATGCATGTTGTAAATGCTTCCTCAATTCTTCCACATACTCGTGAACTGTAGATGCACTCACAAGTGTTTGCTCATGTGTCCTGTACAATAGATGTTGTGGCAACACCATTTTTCTTCCTGTCAACACCTCATGAGGACTGATACCTGTTGCTTTAGCAGGAGTCGGCCTAATGGCCATTAACACTAAAGGTAAGCATAGATCCCAACTGGAACCTGCCTCTGCCACAAACTTCTTTAGTATCTCCACGACAGATCTATTGCTTCTCTCTACGTTCCCCGTAGAAGCGGGCCGATATGAAATATGCAATTTCCTTTTTACCCCCAATATCTGCCACACCCTGTTCATTAAGGGGCTCGTGAAATGACTTCCTCTGTCTGACTCTATTCTTTGAGGTAACCCAAATCTGGAAAATATGTGATTTACCAGCAATGTAGCTGCTGTTTGTGCACTACAATCTGGCACAGGAATGCATTCCACCTATTTTGACATTAAACATACCACCATCAATAAATATCGGTTTCCCCTACCTGATCTCTTTACAGGCCCTACATAGTCGATTTGTAAATCCGACCATGGAAGGGTTAAACCTCTTTTCATTAATGGAGCTCTATGCATTGGTGAAGCGGGTTTAAATTGGGCACATACCAGACACCCCCTGGTATATAATTCCACATCTTGGGACATGTGTGGCCAGTAAGCATAATCTTTTAGTATTTCAAAGGTGTTTTGTGAACCTTTGTGTCCTGCAGTTGTCACATCATGTTCATGGTGTAACATTAGCCCTCTAAATGAAAGAGGTACCACCCACTGTATCTGCCCCATTACAGATTCTATGATCATCAGACCATCCTGCAGTTTAATTAATTTTTTGTTCTTTAATTTCACTCTCAACTCTTATTTTCCTGTACAATCATTTTCAGTTAAGGGATTTTATTCGGTGTCTATCAAATGATTATAATAAACCCCCAATAATGGGTCTTCTTTTTATGCCTTTATCAAATCCTGATCTGGCGTATCATAACTCCATTGCACTAAAGGTTGTTCAATATCTTTTGGAGCTTTGGAGCGTGTAATTGCATCTACTTGTATTTCACCAATTAGGTGTTCAATGGGCAACAATTCTCCCATAACAGCCCCGATCTTGGCCAATTGATCAGCTCTAACATTTCCCTCCTTATCCTCTCCTGGTGTTTGCAAATGTCCACACATTTTCCTCCAGTGTATTGTTAAACCATTCTCTGACAGTAATTTGGTTATAGCTTGAATCATCTTCCCATGTTTAAGGGGCTTTTTGTTATATGTGAGCATGCCTTTTGCTTTCCAGCCAGGCAAATATTCTACAAAGCTATTTCGTGCATAATCAGAATCAGTCACAAGGACAATTTCACTGAATTTGTTATCAACTGCAGTAGTAACTGATTTATAAATGGCTGCTAACTCTGCTATCTGGCTACTCCTGGCCCCAATTCTCATTCCTATACTAGGAATGTCCTCACATCTCAACCGGATATTTCCTATCCCTGACACCAACTGTTTATTGCTTTCATTTTCAATGTGAAAAGCACACCCATCGACATACACAACTGGCAAGTCTTTACACGTATTTTCATCAAAAGCTTTGTGTGGTGATTGTTCAAACACCTGCAAACTGGACTCCACCTCTACCTCATCTGAGACACACTCAGCTGCACAGTCGTGTAGATCTGCTAACCCCTGAGCAATTGGGTTCTTTTTATTCTGTCCATATCTTACTTCTACAGGGGACCCCTGCAATGCCAATGTCCATGAAGTAATCCTGGACTGCGCTAGATTGCCTGATCTAATCCTTTTACTTTGTAAAAACTGCAATGGTTGATGATTCGTTTCAATGATCACCTTTTCCCCTTTAACAATGGAATGAAAATGTTGCAATGCCCATACAGTGGTCAGAAGGGCCTTTTCACATTCTCTGAATTTAGTTTCAACCTGAGAAAAGGCCTTACTTGCATAGGCAATAGTTTTATGGTTCAAATCATGTTTTTGAGATAACACCGCTGACATACACTGTAAGTGAATCCTATTTCTACAAATAAATCTTTATTCTTCATGGGATAGGCCAAGCATGGCGCCTTTATGAGACATTCCTTCAATTTAGCAACTGCCTCAGACTGCTCCTTTTCCCATTTCCATGGTGTATTCAGCTTCAATAGTTTAGTCAACGGTTGAGTGATTTCAGCATCATTTTCAATACATTTCCTGTTATATCCTGTCATTCCTAATAGACTTTTTAAACCTTTCATGTTTTTAGGATTTTTCAATTTCTGTATGACCTCCACCTTTTTCTTTTGTGGATTTAACCCATGTTCAGTTACTTCATAGCCTAAGAAATTCACTTTTTTCTTGCACCATTGAACTTTCTGTAAAGAGACTTTGGCACCCGTCTTCTGCAATTGGCCAAGTACATGTCTAATTTAATCAAAATGACTTCTCATACTTTCATTATTTATCAGGACATCATCTACATAAACTATGGTCCCTCTTTCTGCCACATCTGGCATAGCTTTTCTCAAAAATATGCCAAATTCGCTCCCACTTTTGACATACCCAAATGGTGTTCTAGACCAAGCGTATTGCGTTTTATCAAATGAAAATGCAAACAAATTCTGAATATCTTCTGCCAATGGCACATACCAATACCCAGATGTAAGATCTAACGTGGTAAACTCCTTGACCCATGCACCCGAGCAAGGCCTTGAACAATGAATAGCAGCGGCCATCTAGACACTGGCACTCTTTTATTTAATTCCCTCAGGTCTGCACACAGACCCCATTGAGCATACGTTATTCAGAATGCAACTTATTGTATGTGACTCTTGTTACTGACTTATTTACATTCAGTAACCTATGTGCTCTGAGGCACTGCCTTCTCTTCACAGAATGCAGAGAAAAGCGCATTCAAAACACATACACACCTTCCTACCTTGCTGAGAAATATATATATATATATATATATATATATATATATATATATATATGCTCTTCCTTGTTTACTACTTTATCTTTGGTGGTAAAATGACAAATACTTTACCACTCTGTTATAAACATCAAACCCTTATGGTTTCCCTTTCCCTTGAAAAATGACCAACAGATGCATGAAATGAAGCACAAAGGAAAAACCCTATCTACTTTCAGTACACAATGTATTACACAATCATAATAACAAGGTTACGTTAGGTGATGTTACAATCATTTGCTCTTACCACTTTGGTCACAGCATCGAGCCTACAAAAGATAATAGAAAAAAAACAACAGAGACAAGCACATCGCAAATGCAACTATGCAGAGAGAAATCTGACATGTTTTATTTTTAACCCTGGCTCACTACACTGTCTGGCAAAAGTACATAATTTCACCTTCATATTTCTCTGCACCCCTCACTCGAAAACGAACTCACCCAGACATGTGAAGTCTGAATTTCTTGCTGCCAGGACCTTATCAGCGCAACTTCACACCTCACAGCCACAGAGTTCGGAACTCCTCTGGTTTCAATGCCAGCAACCCGTCCCTTTCTTTTTTCTATGGGCTGCCAGCTGTTTTCAAAACTGCATTCACCAAGCCCCCATCCAAGGAGACAGCGGCAGGATCCGAATCCCTGGAAGGACTGTTCCCATTCAGATCCCAAACAGCTCTATCTACTTTCCCCAGTCCAGCTGATTAAAAAAACTCTCCCTGTCTGTCACTCTTAGGTCAGCCTTGCATGACATGAGCTCTTCCACCCCTTCATTTACCAATCAAATTACAAGGATGTCCTGCACTATCTCCTCGCCTGTTAGAACAATGAAGGCTTCAGTGTAAAATTGTTTCATCTAATTCCTGCTGGTGCTTATTTCTCCTCTCCAAGGAAACACACTAAAATGGCATGAATCTCAAACTGTGCTTAATGAACTGCATTATATGTTAGAAAAACAGTTAATGAGGTAGCGGAATAAATGAGTATAGGATTAGTTAATTATATATTTCCAATGCACTTCCACACAGATATGAAATCACCCAATTAGCACCTATGCACCCTTTCTGCATTTTAAAATGACAGCACACTGTGCTAAATGTTTCTGGAATGCTTTTCCAAAAATGAATGCCTGCTGTCTTGTTGCTAAAAAGCTGCCTCTAGCACCCATTTCAAACTAACTGTATTTATATACTAACCAATGAACCCCTCACGTTTGCTCTTTTTGACTCTGCACACATATGTTGTTGTTTGCACAAATATGTCATTCATGAATATATCCCTAAATACCCTCCTTTTTCTGAAAATTCTGGCTAATAAACCCATAATTGGAGTGCATGTGCATGTGTGATGAAACATCGTATGCACACTTCCAACCGAAGTGCACATTTCGATTCGTCCATATATGTCCATATTTTACAATATCTTTTTCAACTATAGTCTCTGTATATGTATGAAACGAACATTTCTCATTAGTGCGTATGCATGACAATAAAATAAAACAATAAAATAAAATAAATAAATAAAATAAGTGGCTAACATAATTAACTAAAACAATTCAACAAAATAACAAAATTATGGGTTAAAATTAAAATAAACAATCTCCATAGTGTCCACTTTTAGTCTCAATTGGTAAAGCACAGCACAATACTATGCCCCACCAACAATGCTATGGAATTAAGTTCAATGGACCACTGTTCCATTGATGGCATTCACCATCTCCATGACCACACCTCTGAGATGTCCTGATCACCAAACTTCCATACTCGTATCCTTTTCAGTGGAATCCCTCCGGGCCGGCGCTCATGGGCTTTTCTCCATAGAAATCATCTCTTTTGGCATCTCAAACTATTTATCTTCACCTCCGTACTTTGGTCTGGAGGCTTTCCTGGGCCCTTGGTCCTGCGGTCTCTGGTTCAGAGGTCTCCATTTCAGTGGTCTCCGGTTCAGCGGTCTCCGGTCCCTGTCAGGACAATTTGTTATTTACCTCTAAATTGAATAGAAAAGAACAGATTAAGTACATAGCACAAAATACATTTCCATCCCTTTCAACACTCAGCCCAAAACATTTTTTTTCTTTTAAGCCAGCATGACTTATCACGTTTGGATACCTGCAATTAAAAACACATTACAGAAAAACAACAATATTTACATCTCACATTATTATACATCACAATAATTTTCATGCAGAATGACTTTACCACACTGCACCAGAGTAAGTTAACCTGATTCAGCACCTTCCATGAATGCATAGTACCGCACTTTCTTTTTCCCAAATGTGACATTTTCATTTCTATTTACTTCTACACTAAACTATATCTCTGGTTTCTCATGGAGTGAAACATACACCACCTTGTCATTAGGTTACATGCATTATGAAACCGCTCTTCAATGCATTCGCTAACATTACACATACTGTGCTCTCCATTCTTTAAGACACATTTTTTTTTATGTAACCAGTACACTTAACCTGTCTCCATCTGCTCAAGTCTCCTGATTTCATGCTTTGGATGACAAGGCTTAATTTGGTTTACATGTAAAAACTGCTCTGTCACCATTTCACCCTCTGTATTTAATATTTTATACACTACAGGGGATATCTTATCTACAATCTCAAATGGTCCTTGCCATGTTGCAAGGAATTTTGAATTTTTATGCTTGTTTTTACCAAAATGGAACTTGTATACTCGATTGCCTATCTTATATTCTCTCACAGATGTCTTTTTATCATAATAGGACTTTGCGCTTTCAGCAGCCCTTTCAAAATTTTGCTGTGCAAATGCAAATGCATGTTGTAAATGCTTCCTCAATTCTTCCACATACTCGTGAACTGTAGATGCACTCACAAGTGTTTGCTCATGTGTCCTGTACAATAGATGTTGTGGCAACACCATTTTTCTTCCTGTCAACACCTCATGAGGACTGATACCTGTTGCTTTAGCAGGAGTCGGCCTAATGGCCATTAACACTAAATGTAAGCATAGATCCCAACTGGAACCTGCCTCTGCCACAAACTTCTTTAGTATCTCCACGACAGATCTATTGCTTCTCTCTACGTTCCCCGTAGAAGCGGGCCGATATGCAATATGCAATTTCCTTTTTACCCCCAATATCTGCCACACCTTGTTCATTAAGGGGCTCGTGAAATGACTTCCTCTGTCTGACTCTATTCTTTGAGGTAACCCAAATATGGAAAATATGTGATTTACCAGCAATGTAGCTGCTGTTTGTGCACTACAATCTGGCACAGGAATGCATTCCACCTATTTTGACATTAAACATACCACCATCAATAAATATCGGTTTCCCCTACCTGATCTCTTTACAGGCCCTACATAGTCGATTTGTAAATCCGACCATGGAAGGGTTAAACCTCTTTTCATTAATGGAGCTCTATGCATTGGTGAAGCGGGTTTAAATTGGGCACATACCAGACACCCCCTGGTATATAATTCCACATCTTGGGACATGTGTGGCCAGTAAGCATAATCTTTTAGTATTTCAAAGGTTTTTTGTGAACCTCTGTGTCCTGCAGTTGTCACATCATGTTCATGGTGTAACATTAGCCCTCTAAATGAAAGAGGTACCACCCACTGTATCTGCCCCATTACAGATTCTATGATCATCAGACCATCCTGCAGTTTAATTAATTTTTTGTTCTTTAATTTCACTCTCAACTCTTATTTTCCTGTACAATCATTTTCAGTTAAGGGATTTTATTCGGTGTCTATCAAATGATTATAATAAACCCCCAATAATGGGTCTTCTTTTTATGCCTTTATCAAATCCTGATCTGGCGTATCATAACTCCATTGCACTAAAGGTTGTTCAATATCTTTTGGAGCTTTGGAGCGTGTAATTGCATCTACTTGTATTTCACCAATTAGGTGTTCAATGGGCAACAATTCTCCCATAACAGCCCCGATCTTGGCCAATTGATCAGCTCTAACATTTCCCTCCTTATCCTCTCCTGGTGTTTGCAAATGTCCACACATTTTCCTCCAGTGTATTGTTAAACCATTCTCTGACAGTAATTTGGTTATAGCTTGAATCATCTTTCCATGTTTAAGGGGCTTTTTGTTATATGTGAGCATGCCTTTTGCTTTCCAGCCAGGCAAATATTCTACAAAGCTATTTCGTGCATAATCAGAATCAGTCACAAGGACAATTTCACTGAATTTGTTATCAACTGCAGTAGTAACTGATTTATAAATGGCTGCTAACTCTGCTATCTGGCTACTCCTGGCCCCAATTCTCATTCCTATACTAGGAATGTCCTCACATCTCAACCGGATATTTCCTATCCCTGACACCAACTGTTTATTGCTTTCATTTTCAATGTGAAAAGCACACCCATCGACATACACAACTGGCAAGTCTTTACACGTATTTTCATCAAAAGCTTTGTGTGGTGATTGTTCAAACACCTGCAAACTGGACTCCACCTCTACCTCATCTGAGACACACTCAGCTGCACAGTCGTGTAGATCTGCTAACCCCTGAGCAATTGGGTTCTTTTTATTCTGTCCATATCTTACTTCTACAGGGGACCCCTGCAATGCCAATGTCCATGAAGTAATCCTGGACTGCGCTAGATTGCCTGATCTAATCCTTTTACTTTGTAAAAACTGCAATGGTTGATGATTCGTTTCAATGATCACCTTTTCCCCTTTAACAATGGAATGAAAATGTTGCAATGCCCATACAGTGGTCAGAAGGGCCTTTTCACATTCTCTGAATTTAGTTTCAACCTGAGAAAAGGCCTTACTTGCATAGGCAATAGTTTTATGGTTCAAATCATGTTTTTGAGATAACACCGCTGACATACACTGTAAGTGAATTCTATTTCTACAAATAAATCTTTATTCTTCATGGGATAGGCCAAGCATGGCGCCTTTATGAGACATTCATTCAATTTAGCAACTGCCTCAGACTGCTCCTTTTCCCATTTCCATGGTGTATTCAGCTTCAATAGTTTAGTCAACGGTTGAGTGATTTCAGCATCATTTTCAATACATTTCCTGTTATATCCTGTCATTCCTAATAGACTTTTTAAACCTTTCATGTTTTTAGGATTTTTCAATTTCTGTATGACCTCCACCTTTTTCTTTTGTGGATTTAACCCATGTTCAGTTACTTCATAGCCTAAGAAATTCACTTTTTTCTTGCACCATTGAACTTTCTGTAAAGAGACTTTGGCACCCGTCTTCTGCAATTGGCCAAGTACATGTCTAATTTAATCAAAATGACTTCTCATACTTTCATTATTTATCAGGACATCATCTACATAAACTATGGTCCCTCTTTCTGCCACATCTGGCATAGCTTTTCTCAAAAATATGCCAAATTCGCTCCCACTTTTGACATACCCAAATGGTGTTCTAGACCAAGCGTATTGCGTTTTATCAAATGAAAATGCAAACAAATTCTGAATATCTTCTGCCAATGGCACATACCAATACCCAGATGTAAGATCTAACGTGGTAAACTCCTTGACCCATGCACCCGAGCAAGGCCTTGAACAATGAATAGCAGCGGCCATCTAGACACTGGCACTCTTTTATTTAATTCCCTCAGGTCTGCACACAGACCCCATTGAGCATACGTTATTCAGAATGCAACTTATTGTATGTGACTCTTGTTACTGACTTATTTACATTCAGTAACCTATGTGCTCTGAGGCACTGCCTTCTCTTCACAGAATGCAGAGAAAAGCGCATTCAAAACACATACACACCTTCCTACCTTGCTGAGAAATATATATATATATATATATATATATATATATATATATATATATATATATATATGCTCTTCCTTGTTTACTACTTTATCTTTGGTGGTAAAATGACAAATACTTTACCACTCTGTTATAAACATCAAACCCTTATGGTTTCCCTTTCCCTTGAAAAATGACCAACAGATGCATGAAATGAAGCACAAAGGAAAAACCCTATCTACTTTCAGTACACAATGTATTACACAATCATAATAACAAGGTTACGTTAGGTGATGTTACAATCATTTGCTCTTACCACTTTGGTCACAGCATCGAGCCTACAAAAGATAATAGAAAAAAAACAACAGAGACAAGCACATCGCAAATGCAACTATGCAGAGAGAAATCTGACATGTTTTATTTTTAACCCTGGCTCACTACACTGTCTGGCAAAAGTACATAATTTCACCTTCATATTTCTCTGCACCCCTCACTCGAAAACGAACTCACCCAGACATGTGAAGTCTGAATTTCTTGCTGCCAGGACCTTATCAGCGCAACTTCACACCTCACAGCCACAGAGTTCGGAACTCCTCTGGTTTCAATGCCAGCAACCCGTCCCTTTCTTTTTTCTATGGGCTACCAGCTGTTTTCAAAACTGCATTCACCAAGCCCCCATCCAAGGAGACAGCGGCAGGATCCGAATCCCTGGAAGGACTGTTCCCATTCAGATCCCAAACAGCTCTATCTACTTTCCCCAGTCCAGCTGATTAAAAAAACTCTCCCTGTCTGTCACTCTTAGGTCAGCCTTGCATGACATGAGCTCTTCCACCCCTTCATTTACCAATCAAATTACAAGGATGTCCTGCACTATCTCCTCGCCTGTTAGAACAATGAAGGCTTCAGTGTAAAATTGTTTCATCTAATTCCTGCTGGTGCTTATTTCTCCTCTCCAAGGAAACACACTAAAATGGCATGAATCTCAAACTGTGCTTAATGAACTGCATTATATGTTAGAAAAACAGTTAATGAGGTAGCGGAATAAATGAGTATAGGATTAGTTAATTATATATTTCCAATGCACTTCCACACAGATATGAAATCACCCAATTAGCACCTATGCACCCTTTCTGCATTTTAAAATGACAGCACACTGTGCTAAATGTTTCTGGAATGCTTTTCCAAAAATGAATGCCTGCTGTCTTGTTGCTAAAAAGCTGCCTCTAGCACCCATTTCAAACTAACTGTATTTATATACTAACCAATGAACCCCTCACGTTTGCTCTTTTTGACTCTGCACACATATGTTGTTGTTTGCACAAATATGTCATTCATGAATATATCCCTAAATACCCTCCTTTTTCTGAAAATTCTGGCTAATAAACCCATAATTGGAGTGCATGTGCATGTGTGATGAAACATCGTATGCACACTTCCAACCGAAGTGCACATTTCGATTCGTCCATATATGTCCATATTTTACAATATCTTTTTCAACTATAGTCTCTGTATATGTATGAAACGAACATTTCTCATTAGTGCGTATGCATGACAATAAAATAAAACAATAAAATAAAATAAATAAATAAAATAAGTGGCTAACATAATTAACTAAAACAATTCAACAAAATAACAAAATTATGGGTTAAAATTAAAATAAACAATCTCCATAGTGTCCACTTTTAGTCTCAATTGGTAAAGCACAGCACAATACTATGCCCCACCAACAATGCTATGGAATTAAGTTCAATGGACCACTGTTCCATTGATGGCATTCACCATCTCCATGACCACACCTCTGAGATGTCCTGATCACCAAACTTCCATACTCGTATCCTTTTCAGTGGAATCCCTCCGGGCCGGCGCTCATGGGCTTTTCTCCATAGAAATCATCTCTTTTGGCATCTCAAACTATTTATCTTCACCTCCGTACTTTGGTCTGGAGGCTTTCCTGGGCCCTTGGTCCTGCGGTCTCTGGTTCAGAGGTCTCCATTTCAGTGGTCTCCGGTTCAGCGGTCTCCGGTCCCTGTCAGGACAATTTGTTATTTACCTCTAAATTGAATAGAAAAGAACAGATTAAGTACATAGCACAAAATACATTTCCATCCCTTTCAACACTCAGCCCAAAACATTTTTTTTCTTTTAAGCCAGCATGACTTATCACGTTTGGATACCTGCAATTAAAAACACATTACAGAAAAACAACAATATTTACATCTCACATTATTATACATCACAATAATTTTCATGCAGAATGACTTTACCACACTGCACCAGAGTAAGTTAACCTGATTCAGCACCTTCCATGAATGCATAGTACCGCACTTTCTTTTTCCCAAATGTGACATTTTCATTTCTATTTACTTCTACACTAAACTATATCTCTGGTTTCTCATGGAGTGAAACATACACCACCTTGTCATTAGGTTACATGCATTATGAAACCGCTCTTCAATGCATTCGCTAACATTACACATACTGTGCTCTCCATTCTTTAAGACACATTTTTTTTTATGTAACCAGTACACTTAACCTGTCTCCATCTGCTCAAGTCTCCTGATTTCATGCTTTGGATGACAAGGCTTAATTTGGTTTACATGTAAAAACTGCTCTGTCACCATTTCACCCTCTGTATTTAATATTTTATACACTACAGGGGATATCTTATCTACAATCTCAAATGGTCCTTGCCATGTTGCAAGGAATTTTGAATTTTTATGCTTGTTTTTACCAAAATGGAACTTGTATACTCGATTGCCTATCTTATATTCTCTCACAGATGTCTTTTTATCATAATAGGACTTTGCGCTTTCAGCAGCCCTTTCAAAATTTTGCTGTGCAAATGCAAATGCATGTTGTAAATGCTTCCTCAATTCTTCCACATACTCGTGAACTGTAGATGCACTCACAAGTGTTTGCTCATGTGTCCTGTACAATAGATGTTGTGGCAACACCATTTTTCTTCCTGTCAACACCTCATGAGGACTGATACCTGTTGCTTTAGCAGGAGTCGGCCTAATGGCCATTAACACTAAATGTAAGCATAGATCCCAACTGGAACCTGCCTCTGCCACAAACTTCTTTAGTATCTCCACGACAGATCTATTGCTTCTCTCTACGTTCCCCGTAGAAGCGGGCCGATATGCAATATGCAATTTCCTTTTTACCCCCAATATCTGCCACACCTTGTTCATTAAGGGGCTCGTGAAATGACTTCCTCTGTCTGACTCTATTCTTTGAGGTAACCCAAATATGGAAAATATGTGATTTACCAGCAATGTAGCTGCTGTTTGTGCACTACAATCTGGCACAGGAATGCATTCCACCTATTTTGACATTAAACATACCACCATCAATAAATATCGGTTTCCCCTACCTGATCTCTTTACAGGCCCTACATAGTCGATTTGTAAATCCGACCATGGAAGGGTTAAACCTCTTTTCATTAATGGAGCTCTATGCATTGGTGAAGCGGGTTTAAATTGGGCACATACCAGACACCCCCTGGTATATAATTCCACATCTTGGGACATGTGTGGCCAGTAAGCATAATCTTTTAGTATTTCAAAGGTTTTTTGTGAACCTCTGTGTCCTGCAGTTGTCACATCATGTTCATGGTGTAACATTAGCCCTCTAAATGAAAGAGGTACCACCCACTGTATCTGCCCCATTACAGATTCTATGATCATCAGACCATCCTGCAGTTTAATTAATTTTTTGTTCTTTAATTTCACTCTCAACTCTTATTTTCCTGTACAATCATTTTCAGTTAAGGGATTTTATTCGGTGTCTATCAAATGATTATAATAAACCCCCAATAATGGGTCTTCTTTTTATGCCTTTATCAAATCCTGATCTGGCGTATCATAACTCCATTGCACTAAAGGTTGTTCAATATCTTTTGGAGCTTTGGAGCGTGTAATTGCATCTACTTGTATTTCACCAATTAGGTGTTCAATGGGCAACAATTCTCCCATAACAGCCCCGATCTTGGCCAATTGATCAGCTCTAACATTTCCCTCCTTATCCTCTCCTGGTGTTTGCAAATGTCCACACATTTTCCTCCAGTGTATTGTTAAACCATTCTCTGACAGTAATTTGGTTATAGCTTGAATCATCTTTCCATGTTTAAGGGGCTTTTTGTTATATGTGAGCATGCCTTTTGCTTTCCAGCCAGGCAAATATTCTACAAAGCTATTTCGTGCATAATCAGAATCAGTCACAAGGACAATTTCACTGAATTTGTTATCAACTGCAGTAGTAACTGATTTATAAATGGCTGCTAACTCTGCTATCTGGCTACTCCTGGCCCCAATTCTCATTCCTATACTAGGAATGTCCTCACATCTCAACCGGATATTTCCTATCCCTGACACCAACTGTTTATTGCTTTCATTTTCAATGTGAAAAGCACACCCATCGACATACACAACTGGCAAGTCTTTACACGTATTTTCATCAAAAGCTTTGTGTGGTGATTGTTCAAACACCTGCAAACTGGACTCCACCTCTACCTCATCTGAGACACACTCAGCTGCACAGTCGTGTAGATCTGCTAACCCCTGAGCAATTGGGTTCTTTTTATTCTGTCCATATCTTACTTCTACAGGGGACCCCTGCAATGCCAATGTCCATGAAGTAATCCTGGACTGCGCTAGATTGCCTGATCTAATCCTTTTACTTTGTAAAAACTGCAATGGTTGATGATTCGTTTCAATGATCACCTTTTCCCCTTTAACAATGGAATGAAAATGTTGCAATGCCCATACAGTGGTCAGAAGGGCCTTTTCACATTCTCTGAATTTAGTTTCAACCTGAGAAAAGGCCTTACTTGCATAGGCAATAGTTTTATGGTTCAAATCATGTTTTTGAGATAACACCGCTGACATACACTGTAAGTGAATTCTATTTCTACAAATAAATCTTTATTCTTCATGGGATAGGCCAAGCATGGCGCCTTTATGAGACATTCATTCAATTTAGCAACTGCCTCAGACTGCTCCTTTTCCCATTTCCATGGTGTATTCAGCTTCAATAGTTTAGTCAACGGTTGAGTGATTTCAGCATCATTTTCAATACATTTCCTGTTATATCCTGTCATTCCTAATAGACTTTTTAAACCTTTCATGTTTTTAGGATTTTTCAATTTCTGTATGACCTCCACCTTTTTCTTTTGTGGATTTAACCCATGTTCAGTTACTTCATAGCCTAAGAAATTCACTTTTTTCTTGCACCATTGAACTTTCTGTAAAGAGACTTTGGCACCCGTCTTCTGCAATTGGCCAAGTACATGTCTAATTTAATCAAAATGACTTCTCATACTTTCATTATTTATCAGGACATCATCTACATAAACTATGGTCCCTCTTTCTGCCACATCTGGCATAGCTTTTCTCAAAAATATGCCAAATTCGCTCCCACTTTTGACATACCCAAATGGTGTTCTAGACCAAGCGTATTGCGTTTTATCAAATGAAAATGCAAACAAATTCTGAATATCTTCTGCCAATGGCACATACCAATACCCAGATGTAAGATCTAACGTGGTAAACTCCTTGACCCATGCACCCGAGCAAGGCCTTGAACAATGAATAGCAGCGGCCATCTAGACACTGGCACTCTTTTATTTAATTCCCTCAGGTCTGCACACAGACCCCATTGAGCATACGTTATTCAGAATGCAACTTATTGTATGTGACTCTTGTTACTGACTTATTTACATTCAGTAACCTATGTGCTCTGAGGCACTGCCTTCTCTTCACAGAATGCAGAGAAAAGCGCATTCAAAACACATACACACACCTTCCTACCTTGCTGAGAAATATATATATATATATATATATATATATATATATATATATATATATATATATATATATATATGCTCTTCCTTGTTTACTACTTTATCTTTGGTGGTAAAATGACAAATACTTTACCACTCTGTTATAAACATCAAACCCTTATGGTTTCCCTTTCCCTTGAAAAATGACCAACAGATGCATGAAATGAAGCACAAAGGAAAAACCCTATCTACTTTCAGTACACAATGTATTACACAATCATAATAACAAGGTTACGTTAGGTGATGTTACAATCATTTGCTCTTACCACTTTGGTCACAGCATCGAGCCTACAAAAGATAATAGAAAAAAAACAACAGAGACAAGCACATCGCAAATGCAACTATGCAGAGAGAAATCTGACATGTTTTATTTTTAACCCTGGCTCACTACACTGTCTGGCAAAAGTACATAATTTCACCTTCATATTTCTCTGCACCCCTCACTCGAAAACGAACTCACCCAGACATGTGAAGTCTGAATTTCTTGCTGCCAGGACCTTATCAGCGCAACTTCACACCTCACAGCCACAGAGTTCGGAACTCCTCTGGTTTCAATGCCAGCAACCCGTCCCTTTCTTTTTTCTATGGGCTGCCAGCTGTTTTCAAAACTGCATTCACCAAGCCCCCATCCAAGGAGACAGCGGCAGGATCCGAATCCCTGGAAGGACTGTTCCCATTCAGATCCCAAACAGCTCTGCCTACTTTCCCCAGTCCAGCTGATTAAAAAAACTCTCCCTGTCTGTCACTCTTAGGTCAGCCTTGCATGACATGAGCTCTTCCACCCCTTCATTTACCAATCAAATTACAAGGATGTCCTGCACTATCTCCTCGCCTGTTAGAACAATGAAGGCTTCAGTGTAAAATTGTTTCATCTAATTCCTGCTGGTGCTTATTTCTCCTCTCCAAGGAAACACACTAAAATGGCATGAATCTCAAACTGTGCTTAATGAACTGCATTATATGTTAGAAAAACAGTTAATGAGGTAGCGGAATAAATGAGTATAGGATTAGTTAATTATATATTTCCAATGCACTTCCACACAGATATGAAATCACCCAATTAGCACCTATGCACCCTTTCTGCATTTTAAAATGACAGCACACTGTGCTAAATGTTTCTGGAATGCTTTTCCAAAAATGAATGCCTGCTGTCTTGTTGCTAAAAAGCTGCCTCTAGCACCCATTTCAAACTAACTGTATTTATATACTAACCAATGAACCCCTCACGTTTGCTCTTTTTGACTCTGCACACATATGTTGTTGTTTGCACAAATATGTCATTCATGAATATATCCCTAAATACCCTCCTTTTTCTGACAATTCTGGCTAATAAACCCATAATTGGAGTGCATGTGCATGTGTGATGAAACATCGTATGCACACTTCCAACCGAAGTGCACATTTCGATTCGTCCATATATGTCCATATTTTACAATATCTTTTTCAACTATAGTCTCTGTATATGTATGAAACGAACATTTCTCATTAGTGCGTATGCATGACAATAAAATAAAACAATAAAATAAAATAAATAAATAAAATAAGTGGCTAACATAATTAACTAAAACAATTCAACAAAATAACAAAATTATGGGTTAAAATTAAAATAAACAATCTCCATAGTGTCCACTTTTAGTCTCAATTGGTAAAGCACAGCACAATACTATGCCCCACCAACAATGCTATGGAATTAAGTTCAATGGACCACTGTTCCATTGATGGCATTCACCATCTCCATGACCACACCTCTGAGATGTCCTGATCACCAAACTTCCATACTCGTATCCTTTTCAGTGGAATCCCTCCGGGCCGGCGCTCATGGGCTTTTCTCCATAGAAATCATCTCTTTTGGCATCTCAAACTATTTATCTTCACCTCCGTACTTTGGTCTGGAGGCTTTCCTGGGCCCTTGGTCCTGCGGTCTCTGGTTCAGAGGTCTCCATTTCAGCGGTCTCCGGTTCAGCGGTCTCCGGTCCCTGTCAGGACAATTTGTTATTTACCTCTAAATTGAATAGAAAAGAACAGATTAAGTACATAGCACAAAATACATTTCCATCCCTTTCAACACTCAGCCCAAAACATTTTTTTTCTTTTAAGCCAGCATGACTTATCACGTTTGGATACCTGCAATTAAAAACACATTACAGAAAAACAACAATATTTACATCTCACATTATTATACATCACAATAATTTTCATGCAGAATGACTTTACCACACTGCACCAGAGTAAGTTAACCTGATTCAGCACCTTCCATGAATGCATAGTACCGCACTTTCTTTTTCCCAAATGTGACATTTTCATTTCTATTTACTTCTACACTAAACTATATCTCTGGTTTCTCATGGAGTGAAACATACACCACCTTGTCATTAGGTTACATGCATTATGAAACCACTCTTCAATGCATTCGCTAACATTACACATACTGTGCTCTCCATTCTTTAAGACACATTTTTCTTTATGTAACCAGTACACTTAACCTGTCTCCATCTGCTCAAGTCTCCTGATTTCATGCTTTGGATGACAAGGCTTAATTTGGTTTACATGTAAAAACTGCTCTGTCACCATTTCACCCTCTGTATTTAATATTTTATACACTACAGGGGATATCTTATCTACAATCTCAAATGGTCCTTGCCATGTTGCAAGGAATTTTGAATTTTTATGCTTGTTTTTACCAAAATGGAACTTGTATACTCGATTGCCTATCTTATAGTCTCTCACAGATGTCTTTTTATCATAATAGGACTTTGCGCTTTCAGCAGCCCTTTCAAAATTTTGCTGTGCAAATGCAAATGCATGTTGTAAATGCTTCCTCAATTCTTCCACATACTCGTGAACTGTAGATGCACTCACAAGTGTTTGCTCATGTGTCCTGTACAATAGATGTTGTGGCAACACCATTTTTCTTCCTGTCAACACCTCATGAGGACTGATACCTGTTGCTTTAGCAGGAGTCGGCCTAATGGCCATTAACACTAAATGTAAGCATAGATCCCAACTGGAACCTGCCTCTGCCACAAACTTCTTTAGTATCTCCACGACAGATCTATTGCTTCTCTCTACGTTCCCCGTAGAAGCGGGCCGATATGCAATATGCAATTTCCTTTTTACCCCCAATATCTGCCACACCTTGTTCATTAAGGGGCTCGTGAAATGACTTCCTCTGTCTGACTCTATTCTTTGAGGTAACCCAAATATGGAAAATATGTGATTTACCAGCAATGTAGCTGCTGTTTGTGCACTACAATCTGGCACAGGAATGCATTCCACCTATTTTGACATTAAACATACCACCATCAATAAATATCGGTTTCCCCTACCTGATCTCTTTACAGGCCCTACATAGTCGATTTGTAAATCCGACCATGGAAGGGTTAAACCTCTTTTCATTAATGGAGCTCTATGCATTGGTGAAGCGGGTTTAAATTGGGCACATACCAGACACCCCCTGGTATATAATTCCACATCTTGGGACATGTGTGGCCAGTAAGCATAATCTTTTAGTATTTCAAAGGTTTTTTGTGAACCTCTGTGTCCTGCAGTTGTCACATCATGTTCATGGTGTAACATTAGCCCTCTAAATGAAAGAGGTACCACCCACTGTATCTGCCCCATTACAGATTCTATGATCATCAGACCATCCTGCAGTTTAATTAATTTTTTGTTCTTTAATTTCACTCTCAACTCTTATTTTCCTGTACAATCATTTTCAGTTAAGGGATTTTATTCGGTGTCTATCAAATGATTATAATAAACCCCCAATAATGGGTCTTCTTTTTATGCCTTTATCAAATCCTGATCTGGCGTATCATAACTCCATTGCACTAAAGGTTGTTCAATATCTTTTGGAGCTTTGGAGCGTGTAATTGCATCTATTTGTATTTCACCAATTAGGTGTTCAATGGGCAACAATTCTCCCATAACAGCCCCGATCTTGGCCAATTGATCAGCTCTAACATTTCCCTCCTTATCCTCTCCTGGTGTTTGCAAATGTCCACACATTTTCCTCCAGTGTATTGTTAAACCATTCTCTGACAGTAATTTGGTTATAGCTTGAATCATCTTTCCATGTTTAAGGGGCTTTTTGTTATATGTGAGCATGCCTTTTGCTTTCCAGCCAGGCAAATATTCTACAAAGCTATTTCGTGCATAATCAGAATCAGTCACAAGGACAATTTCACTGAATTTGTTATCAACTGCAGTAGTAACTGATTTATAAATGGCTGCTAACTCTGCTATCTGGCTACTCCTGGCCCCAATTCTCATTCCTATACTAGGAATGTCCTCACATCTCAACCGGATATTTCCTATCCCTGACACCAACTGTTTATTGCTTTCATTTTCAATGTGAAAAGCACACCCATCGACATACACAACTGGCAAGTCTTTACACGTATTTTCATCAAAAGCTTTGTGTGGTGATTGTTCAAACACCTGCAAACTGGACTCCACCTCTACCTCATCTGAGACACACTCAGCTGCACAGTCGTGTAGATCTGCTAACCCCTGAGCAATTGGGTTCTTTTTATTCTGTCCATATCTTACTTCTACAGGGGACCCCTGCAATGCCAATGTCCATGAAGTAATCCTGGACTGCGCTAGATTGCCTGATCTAATCCTTTTACTTTGTAAAAACTGCAATGGTTGATGATTCGTTTCAATGATCACCTTTTCCCCTTTAACAATGGAATGAAAATGTTGCAATGCCCATACAGTGGTCAGAAGGGCCTTTTCACATTCTCTGAATTTAGTTTCAACCTGAGAAAAGGCCTTACTTGCATAGGCAATAGTTTTATGGTTCAAATCATGTTTTTGAGATAACACCGCTGACATACACTGTAAGTGAATTCTATTTCTACAAATAAATCTTTATTCTTCATGGGATAGGCCAAGCATGGCGCCTTTATGAGACATTCATTCAATTTAGCAACTGCCTCAGACTGCTCCTTTTCCCATTTCCATGGTGTATTCAGCTTCAATAGTTTAGTCAACGGTTGAGTGATTTCAGCATCATTTTCAATACATTTCCTGTTATATCCTGTCATTCCTAATAGACTTTTTAAACCTTTCATGTTTTTAGGATTTTTCAATTTCTGTATGACCTCCACCTTTTTCTTTTGTGGATTTAACCCATGTTCAGTTACTTCATAGCCTAAGAAATTCACTTTTTTCTTGCACCATTGAACTTTCTGTAAAGAGACTTTGGCACCCGTCTTCTGCAATTGGCCAAGTACATGTCTAATTTAATCAAAATGACTTCTCATACTTTCATTATTTATCAGGACATCATCTACATAAACTATGGTCCCTCTTTCTGCCACATCTGGCATAGCTTTTCTCAAAAATATGCCAAATTCGCTCCCACTTTTGACATACCCAAATGGTGTTCTAGACCAAGCGTATTGCGTTTTATCAAATGAAAATGCAAACAAATTCTGAATATCTTCTGCCAATGGCACATACCAATACCCAGATGTAAGATCTAACGTGGTAAACTCCTTTGACCCATGCACCCGAGCAAGGCCTTGATCAATGAATAGCAGCGGCCATCTAGACACTGGCACTCTTTTATTTAATTCCCTCAGGTCTGCACACAGACCCCATTGAGCATACGTTATTCAGAATGCAACTTATTGTATGTGACTCTTGTTACTGACTTATTTACATTCAGTAACCTATGTGCTCTGAGGCACTGCCTTCTCTTCACAGAATGCAGAGAAAAGCGCATTCAAAACACATACACACACCTTCCTACCTTGCTGAGAAAAAAAAAAAAAAAATATATATATATATATATATATATGCTCTTCCTTGTTTACTACTTTATCTTTGGTGGTAAAATGACAAATACTTTACCACTCTGTTATAAACATCAAACCCTTATGGTTTCCCTTTCCCTTGAAAAATGACCAACAGATGCATGAAATGAAGCACAAAGGAAAAACCCTATCTACTTTCAGTACACAATGTATTACACAATCATAATAACAAGGTTACGTTAGGTGATGTTACAATCATTTGCTCTTACCACTTTGGTCACAGCATCGAGCCTTCAAAAGATTATAGAAAAAAAACAACAGAGACAAGCACATCGCAAATGCAACTATGCAGAGAGAAATCTGACATGTTTTATTTTTAACCCTGGCTCACTACACTGTCTGGCAAAAGTACATAATTTCACCTTCATATTTCTCTGCACCCCTCACTCGAAAACGAACTCACCCAGACATGTGAAGTCTGAATTTCTTGCTGCCAGGACCTTGTCAGCGCAACTTCACACCTCACAGCCACAGAGTTCGGAACTCCTCTGGTTTCAATGCCAGCAACCCGTCCCTTTCTTTTTTCTATGGGCTGCCAGCTGTTTTCAAAACTGCATTCACCAAGCCCCCATCCAAGGAGACAGCGGCAGGATCCGAATCCCTGGAAGGACTGTTCCCATTCAGATCCCAAACAGCTCTGCCTACTTTCCCCAGTCCAGCTGATTAAAAAAACTCTCCCTGTCTGTCACTCTTAGGTCAGCCTTGCATGACATGAGCTCTTCCACCCCTTCATTTACCAATCAAATTACAAGGATGTCCTGCACTATCTCCTCGCCTGTTAGAACAATGAAGGCTTCAGTGTAAAATTGTTTCATCTAATTCCTGCTGGTGCTTATTTCTCCTCTCCAAGGAAACACACTAAAATGGCATGAATCTCAAACTGTGCTTAATGAACTGCATTATATGTTAGAAAAACAGTTAATGAGGTAGCGGAATAAATGAGTATAGGATTAGTTAATTATATATTTCCAATGCACTTCCACACAGATATGAAATCACCCAATTAGCACCTATGCACCCTTTCTGCATTTTAAAATGACAGCACACTGTGCTAAATGTTTCTGGAATGCTTTTCCAAAAATGAATGCCTGCTGTCTTGTTGCTAAAAAGCTGCCTCTAGCACCCATTTCAAACTAACTGTTTTTATATACTAACCAATGAACCCCTCACGTTTGCTCTTTGTGACTCTGCACACATATGTTGTTGTTTGCACAAATATGTCATTCATGAATATATCCCTACATACCCTCCTTTTTCTGACAATTCTGGCTAATAAACCCATAATTGGAGTGCATGTGCATGTGTGATGAAACATCGTATGCACACTTCCAACCGAAGTGCACATTTCGATTCGTCCATATATGTCCATATTTTACAATATCTTTTTCAACTATAGTCTCTGTATATGTATGAAACGAACATTTCTCATTAGTGCGTATGCATGACAATAAAATAAAACAATAAAATAAAATAAATAAATAAAATAAGTGGCTAACATAATTAACTAAAACAATTCAACAAAATAACAAAATTATGGGTTAAAATTAAAATAAACAATCTCCATAGTGTCCAGTTTTAGTCTCAATTGGTAAAGCACAGCACAATACTATGCCCCACCAACAATGCTATGGAATTAAGTTCAATGGACCACTGTTCCATTGATGGCATTCACCATCTCCATGACCACACCTCTGAGATGTCCTGATCACCAAACTTCCATACTCGTATCCTTTTCAGTGGAATCCCTCCGGGCTGGCGCTCATGGGCTTTTCTCCATAGAAATCATCTCTTTTGGCATCTCAAACTATTTATCTTCACCTCCGTACTTTGGTCTGGAGGCTTTCCTGGGCCCTTGGTCCTGCGATCTCTGGTTCAGAGGTCTCCATTTCAGCCGTCTCCGGTTCAGCGGTCTCCGGTCCCTGTCAGGACAATTTGTTATTTACCTCTAAATTGAATAGAAAAGAACAGATTAAGTACATAGCACAAAATACATTTCCATCCCTTTCAACACTCAGCCCAAAACATGTTTTTTCTTTTAAGCCAGCATGACTTATCACGTTTGGATACCTGCAATTAAAAACACATTACAGAAAAACAACAATATTTACATCTCACATTATACATCACAATAATTTTCATGCAGAATGACTTTACCACACTGCACCAGAGTAAGTTAACCTGATTCAGCACCTTCCATGAATGCATAGTACCGCACTTTCTTTTTCCCAAATGTGACATTTTCATTTCTATTTACTTCTACACTAAACTATATCTCTGGTTTCTCATGGAGTGAAACATACACCACCTTGTCATTAGGTTACATGCATTATGAAACCGCTCTTCAATGCATTCGCTAACATTACACATACTGTGCTCTCCATTCTTTAAGACACATTTTTTTTTATGTAACCAGTACACTTAACCTGTCTCCATCTGCTCAAGTCTCCTGATTTCATGCTTTGGATGACAAGGCTTAATTTGGTTTACATGTAAAAACTGCTCTGTCACCATTTCACCCTCTGTATTTAATATTTTATACACTACAGGGGATATCTTATCTACAATCTCAAATGGTCCTTGCCATGTTGCAAGGAATTTTGAATTTTTATGCTTGTTTTTACCAAAATGGAACTTGTATACTCGATTGCCTATCTTATATTCTCTCACAGATGTCTTTTTATCATAATAGGACTTTGCGCTTTCAGCAGCCCTTTCAAAATTTTGCTGTGCAAATGCAAATGCATGTTGTAAATGCTTCCTCAATTCTTCCACATACTCGTGAACTGTAGATGCACTCACAAGTGTTTGCTCATGTGCCCTGTACAATAGATGTTGTGGCAACACCATTTTTCTTCCTGTCAACACCTCATGAGGACTGATACCTGTTGCTTTAGCAGGAGTCGGCCTAATGGCCATTAACACTAAAGGTAAGCATAGATCCCAACTGGAACCTGCCTCTGCCACAAACTTCTTTAGTATCTCCACGACAGATCTATTGCTTCTCTCTACGTTCCCCGTAGAAGCGGGCCGATATGCAATATGCAATTTCCTTTTTACCCCCAATATCTGCCACACCTTGTTCATTAAGGGGCTCGTGAAATGAGTTCCTCTGTCTGACTCTATTCTTTGAGGTAACCCAAATATGGAAAATATGTGATTTACCAGCAATGTAGCTGCTGTTTGTGCACTACAATCTGGCACAGGAATGCATTCCACCTATTTTGACATTAAACATACCACCATCAATAAATATCGGTTTCCCCTACCTGATCTCTTTACAGGCCCTACATAGTCGATTTGTAAATCCGACCATGGAAGGGTTAAACCTCTTTTCATTAATGGAGCTCTATGCATTGGTGAAGCGGGTTTAAATTGGGCACATACCAGACACCCCCTGGTATATAATTCCACATCTTGGGACATGTGTGGCCAGTAAGCATAATCTTTTAGTATTTCAAAGGTTTTTTGTGAACCTCTGTGTCCTGCAGTTGTCACATCATGTTCATGGTGTAACATTAGCCCTCTAAATGAAAGAGGTACCACCCACTGTATCTGCCCCATTACAGATTCTATGATCATCAGACCATCCTGCAGTTTAATTAATTTTTTGTTCTTTAATTTCACTCTCAACTCTTATTTTCCTGTACAATCATTTTCAGTTAAGGGATTTTATTCGGTGTCTATCAAATGATTATAATAAACCCCCAATAATGGGTCTTCTTTTTATGCCTTTATCAAATCCTGATCTGGCGTATCATAACTCCATTGCACTAAAGGTTGTTCAATATCTTTTGGAGCTTTGGAGCGTGTAATTGCATCTACTTGTATTTCACCAATTAGGTGTTCAATGGGCAACAATTCTCCCATAACAGCCCCGATCTTGGCCAATTGATCAGCTCTAACATTTCCCTCCTTATCCTCTCCTGGTGTTTGCAAATGTCCACACATTTTCCTCCAGTGTATTGTTAAACCATTCTCTGACAGTAATTTGGTTATAGCTTGAATCATCTTCCCATGTTTAAGGGGCTTTTTGTTATATGTGAGCATGCCTTTTGCTTTCCAGCCAGGCAAATATTCTACAAAGCTATTTCGTGCATAATCAGAATCAGTCACAAGGACAATTTCACTGAATTTGTTATCAACTGCAGTAGTAACTGATTTATAAATGGCTGCTAACTCTGCTATCTGGCTACTCCTGGCCCCAATTCTCATTCCTATACTAGGAATGTCCTCACATCTCAACCGGATATTTCCTATCCCTGACACCAACTGTTTATTGCTTTCATTTTCAATGTGAAAAGCACACCCATCGACATACACAACTGGCAAGTCTTTACACGTATTTTCATCAAAAGCTTTGTGTGGTGATTGTTCAAACACCTGCAAACTGGACTCCACCTCTACCTCATCTGAGACACACTCAGCTGCACAGTCGTGTAGATCTGCTTACCCCTGAGCAATTGGGTTCTTTTTATTCTGTCCATATCTTACTTCTACAGGGGACCCCTGCAATGCCAATGTCCATGAAGTAATCCTGGACTGCGCTAGATTGCCTGATCTAATCCTTTTACTTTGTAAAAACTGCAATGGTTGATGATTCGTTTCAATGATCACCTTTTCCCCTTTAACAATGGAATGAAAATGTTGCAATGCCCATACAGTGGTCAGAAGGGCCTTTTCACATTCTCTGAATTTAGTTTCAACCTGAGAAAAGGCCTTACTTGCATAGGCAATAGTTTTATGGTTCAAATCATGTTTTTGAGATAACACCGCTGACATACACTGTAAGTGAATCCTATTTCTACAAATAAATCTTTATTCTTCATGGGATAGGCCAAGCATGGCGCCTTTATGAGACATTCCTTCAATTTAGCAACTGCCTCAGACTGCTCCTTTTCCCATTTCCATGGTGTATTCAGCTTCAATAGTTTAGTCAACGGTTGAGTGATTTCAGCATCATTTTCAATACATTTCCTGTTATATCCTGTCATTCCTAATAGACTTTTTAAACCTTTCATGTTTTTAGGATTTTTCAATTTCTGTATGACCTCCACCTTTTTCTTTTGTGGATTTAACCCATGTTCAGTTACTTCATAGCCTAAGAAATTCACTTTTTTCTTGCACCATTGAACTTTCTGTAAAGAGACTTTGGCACCCGTCTTCTGCAATTGGCCAAGTACATGTCTAATTTAATCAAAATGACTTCTCAGACTTTCATTATTTATCAGGACATCATCTACATAAACTATGGTCCCTCTTTCTGCCACATCTGGCATAGCTTTTCTCAAAAATATGCCAAATTCGCTCCCACTTTTGACATACCCAAATGGTGTTCTAGACCAAGCGTATTGCGTTTTATCAAATGAAAATGCAAACAAATTCTGAATATCTTCTGCCAATGGCACATACCAATACCCAGATGTAAGATCTAACGTGGTAAACTCCTTTGACCCATGCACCCGAGCAAGGCCTTGATCAATGAATAGCAGCGGCCATCTAGACACTGGCACTCTTTTATTTAATTCCCTCAGGTCTGCACACAGACCCCATTGAGCATTTGGCTTTAATACACCCAAAATGGGAGTGTTGGAGGTACTATGAATGGGCCTGATAATTCCCCTAGACTCTACGTTTTTAATTATCTGTGCCAATGACTCCAAGCATGCCAGTGGCAATTGATATTGGCGCACAAACACTGGATTTCTACCACACCCTTCTGGTAATGTGGCAACATGTTCATAAGCATCCTCGGCAAAACGTCCTTAAATTCATACATATTTCTCTCAATTCATTCTTATCTTATTCGTATCTTCTTCGCTATCACAGGCATCTGCTAATAGAATTTTCTCCTCTACCATTTTTGAAAATTCTGGGAAATCCTCCAATGGAGGAACATCTTTGCTTTCTTCCAACTGTGTGGCTGTATCTCTCTGCAGAGTTGCCACTGTTAAATATTTTGGAATATCAGCCTCCATTTCAATGTGCTGATTTCCTGTTTCATTTTCACTTAAGTCAAATAATATGCAATTCTCTTGGTGACAGCACACCATCTCATAGGAATCATAAGGGTACGCAGACTGAATTTTTAACATCCCTTTGGGTTGAGAATCCAGGGACTCTGGCAACACACCCAGTGCATCTATGTATCTCTCGGGGATATTCCCAATCACCATATTGTTGAAATCTGCAGTGTAATGTGATTTTTGTATTGCCATTCCTAGCACGGAAATTCTCTTCTAAATAAATATCTTGACACCCTTTATTATCCACCATTATTTTGACGGCCCCTCCCCAATATCTGCCAGGGGGGTATATTCATAGTCCTGTCCTTACTGTTTCATGGACTCATTCAAGCACACAAGTGCATCACAATCTTTCATTTACTGTCAACTTTTCCGCTTTAGTGTTATAGCAACCTGCCTGGTGAATGCAGAAATAGTAATATCCTTCTTCACCTGTAGTTCAATTGCATATGGCACCAATTCTGCACAATGATAAGCCTTTCTGTTGTTTTCAAATTCGGGTGCAGGCCCACCTAGCCGGGACCATACTTTTTGGTTAAGGAAATCTAACACCATACACATCCTGTGAATTATATCATTGCCCAGGTAAAAATCATTTTGTGTTCCACTCACTATCCACACATTGTGGTAGATGGTTTTTTGTCCAACAGTAATCTTTAGCATGCACCTTCCTGCAATTCGATTTTCAAAATCTGGATTGTCCAATCCATAGACCTATTGATTTTTAATTCTAAACTTCGGGATCTCCTCCCTTTCCATTATTCTCTGAAATAATTTCTTATTGATGAAACTCCTTTCCTGTTACCACTTCTGAATGGCTATTTATACCAACATGAATCCATTGCTGCTCATTTTCCATATGTATTTCAGCAAGGGTGGTGATGTGTTTTTCAGTGTCTGCTTTAGGGATGGTGTTTTGTTTGAACTTCTTTTCTTTTAAATAGAAGCACAATGTGTGTTCATCTATTTCAGTTTGCAATTTCTTCGTAGGATCCAAACAAATCTGCACAGATTGTTTTTCTTTTTCACTTTGCATTTTGTCCTGACTCATTAAAATAACAGGGACACTAGGCACACAGCTATTCTGGAGATACACTTCCACTGCATCATTTGATTTAGCAACATTATGCCATTTGTTTACACTGTTGTTTTGTGACTTTATTTTTCAAGGCCTTAATGGTTTTTTGGTTAAAGACGACAGGAGCCAATTCACTCCATCAATGAGAGGCGACAACCTTTTCAGGCAATCTGTTCCCATCAAAAATGGAATTTCACAGATAGATGTGATCAATACTTCCTGTCTCATTCTGTGTTTTCCTATCCTTATGTCAACTTCAGTGACACCTTCAATAGGTATCTCCTCACCGTTAAAGTTATGTATTGGGACTTCATTTTGTCTTACTTTGATCTGATTATGTGGGGATCTCCCTTCATCAATACTTTTTACCAATTCTTTGGACATAATTGTGGCCTGTGCACCTGTGTCAATCATTGCAAATGTATTGCACCTCTCTTCCACAGTAATGGTAGCATAATATCTGTCCTCAACTTCCTCTAATACACACAGAAAGTGTGAATTTTTACTGCTTTCAGGACTCACTTTTCTCGGGGCCTTCTCACTCTTGGCTAAGTACATCAGTAAATGAAAAGTAATTTTTCCTCCTTTTTTCCGATTTCCTTTTGAGAAACCTTGCCCATCTCCCAATGTTTAGAGGTCATTTGGAGTGTGGACACTGTTCGCCCCTCTGTCCGAGGATCATCAGCGTTCACACTGCAATTCTCCAACTGAACATGCTCATAAACATCACATGATAGGTTGTCGTTTTCTAATTCTGGACATTTATTGGTATTTGGCATGATATCAGCCTTTTTTATTTCCTCAAAAATATGTGGCTCAAAAAACTCTTCAGGCGACTGAACCATACCCTCCTTTTTAGTACTTATTTTTCCTGTCTGCATTTTATCAGCATCTTTATTGTCTAGGGATGGTGTTCTAACAGTCACATCTACTTCCCCATCAGTTATTTTATCAGTGCATAAGTTGTCTTTTTTGAATCTGTCTCTTTGCTCCTTTGGAATTTTTCTCCTTTTCCTTTTTCATTTGTACATACTTCCAAAGTTTGATTCAACGCTAGGTTAAACCAAGCCTCTTTTTTAGGTGTGGTTGCAATTCCTGCCGCGTGTTCATTTGCAGGCATTTTCATGTTTAAATCATCAAGCGGCTCAGGACCGTTACGCAAAACTGGCTCATGGGAATCTGTCTTTTTATCATTGCAGGTGTCATGAATATTTAGTCACTTGTTATCAGAAGCCACCAGGTCCCTTCTATGACCTTCTGCCCCCTCATCTGATTACTGTTTTTGAACTGTACACAGTTTCCCTATTTGTTCAGCAAACATTTTTACCTGGGCCTCAAGACATTGAAACCTGTCCATTTCACTAGAATTTTCTCTTTGTGGCCTAGGCCGGTATTGGTTGTTCTCCCCCTGGTTAAATCTGTTCTGATATCTCTCAGGGGATTGGTTCCTATTTGAATTGTCTCTGAACTCTTGATTCATGTGAGGCGGGCAACGGGTTGTGCCATTCTTTGGTTGGCGGTGATTGATTGTATTGACATGGAGCATAGTTCATATTCTACCTCATGTTCTGTCTCTCATTTTGTGAGTACTGTTCCCTATGCTGATTCCCATTTTCAATAAATCGATCCACATACCGTGGTCTGTTCTAGTTACCATGCACCATGGTGTTGGGGTCAAATCTGCTCTGTGTCCCCATTGTCTGGTAGGGACTATTACGTCTTTGATCTTGATTTTGTCTCTGATTGTTGTTTATGCCTGATATATCGGGCCGGTATCCTACCTGAGATCTTTCTCCTAAGTACCTAGGACTAATGTAACTCTCTCTATTACTTGGTTCATGTGACTGAAACATGGTGTCTGTGGTGGCAGCCTCTGTGGAGTACCCCTCTGTTCGGGTGTCATATTATTTTTGCCTGTAGTTTGAGCTGACTCAAGTGACATTTTAGCAGATCTGATCTCCATTACTGTTGCTGAGGATTCTTTAGATTTTGGTCTTGTTTCTTTCATTTTATCTCTCTCTCCACCCTGGCAGTAGAGCACCTCATACACTTTGGTACTTTAGTGCACAATCCCTTCAAGGGACTTCTCACGATCAAACTCGCAAATTAATTGTGATATAATGTCTTTCTGCAAACCATAGAAATAGGTCATTTTAAACTCATTGGAATTGGGAATGAAAGATAAATCAAAGCGAGAAAAGGCTCTTTTTAACTCTTGGAGAAATTGGGGATGCGACATATTTGGCCTAGCCGTCATTGTATATGCAGCTTTTATTGCATCTTGCAATGACTGAATTGGAGAAAAATTGTGCCTAGCCTCTTTTTCAAATTCTGCCCATGACATGTTCACCTGTTCATTCAATCCTCTGAAGATGCTCGCTGTGGGAGCATCCAGAGTTAAGTGAAAGTATTGTCTGTATTGTTCCTTAGGTTTTTTTAAGGATTTAAATATATCATGTACTGCTTCTAGGTGATCTTCTATACAGCACTCCCCTCCTTTTTTGAACGGTTTAATTAAGTCCTTGATAGACTTCATTATCTTGATAGGGCTACTCGGCACTATGTTTGGAGTTGCATTACTTTGTGGTTCAACCCTTGTCTCAGGCATATGGGATTGGTGGCAACCCGCAATGGGTGAGTCAAACCCCCCAAAGGCGCTGCAACCAGACACCGGCGCAGCCACCGGGACACTATTTCCCCGTGTAGAAATTGAGTTAACCTCAATCCCATTGAATGTGGTGCCCTGTTGCTTGTTCTGAGAACTGAAATTGCATATCTGCTGTTCCAAATCTTTGCACCTTTTAAGGAGCGGGTCTGCCTCCTTACACAGGTAAGTGTTTTCATAGCCCATTTTATTAATCACATTCTGCATATCACTCATCTGTATTTGGCATTCATTAAACTCTTTGTCCCGCTTGTCCCTTTCTTGAAACATTTTAGCTATCTCTTGTTCAACAGCTTGTAGCTCACCTTCTTTCCCTAGATTCTCTCTTTGTAAAGCTTGCAGCTCTAAAATAGCCTCCTCTTTGTCTTGTCTAATGTGGCTGACCAACCCTTTCAGGTGTTCTAATTCTTGTTCACTGTCCTCAAACTGTTTCTTCTTTGAGACAAATTTGGGTGTCAAATTCATAGCATTTTGATAGCATGTCTTTTTGACATACCTCCAATTCCGCTTTTAACTTTTTCTCCTGTTCACTAGCTCTATCTAATTCGACTTTTAGTCTGCTAATTAGCTTGGCATCGTTATCTTGCATTCGCAGAGAACTATTTAAAATGAACCATGTTTTGGCACAGAGCCATATCAAACAGTCTCTCTCTGAATGTTTGTCGGCAGCATTAAATAATCTCTGAAGACAGACCTGAATTATGCTGCCCTTTTCAAAAATGCTGGCCAGTCGTTCTTTCTGAACTTCCCCATAGATACGGTCATGCCATTCTGTGGCATCATTTGATCATGTTCCATGTGCATATCATTTTGCCTCTAGGTATTTCACCAATTCTGAGAAGGTGGCATCAATTTGAGACATCCCGAGATTCCACTTTAGTTCAGTACTACCCTATTTTGGTGCTAATAGAGTGTTAGCTTATATTGGCAGTAATTTTAGTGG
Source organism: Ambystoma mexicanum (assembly GCF_040938575.1). Lineage (NCBI taxonomy): Eukaryota > Metazoa > Chordata > Amphibia > Caudata > Ambystomatidae > Ambystoma > Ambystoma mexicanum. The sequence continues at coordinate 601,957,711 of NC_090924.1, forward strand.
TATCTTATTTTTGGTGGTATTTCTAGAATTACCTTATTTTTGTGGTATAGTGGTGAGCATGTTTTATTTTACTATTGCCCCATCATAGAACAAACATTCCCTCATTACAATTGTGACCCACTTTTGGCTTGACTGTAGGTACTTCATGGACCTAGTACCTTTAGGGAACCCAGTGTATTTATTCAGAATGCCACTTATTGTATGTACCTTGTGTTACTGACTTATTTACATTCAGTAACCTATGTGCTCTGAGGCACTGCCTTCTCTTCACAGCATGCAGAGAAAAGCGCATTCAAAACAGATACACACTCCTTCCTACCTTGCAGAGAAATATATATATATATATATATTTGCTCTTCCTTGTTTACTACTTTATCGTTGCTGGTAAAATGACAAATACTTTACCGCTCTGTTATAAACATTAAACCCTTATGATTTCCCTTTGTCTTGAAAAATGACCAATGAAATGAAGCACAAAGGAAAAACCCTATCTACTTTCAGTACACAATGTATTACACAATCATAATGACAAGGTTACATTAGGTCATGTTACAATCATTGCTCTTACCACATTGGTCACAGCATCGAGCCTACAAAAGATAATAGAAAAAAAAAACAACAGAGACAAGCACATCGCAAATGCAACTATGCAGAGAGAAATCTGACATGTTTTATTTTTAACCCTGACTCGCTACACTCTCTGGAAAAAATACATCATTTCTCATTCATATTTCTCTGCACCCCTCACTTGAAAACAAACACACCCAGCCATGTGAAGTCTGAATTTCTTGCTGCCAGGACCTTATCAGCGCGACCTCAGAGCTCACAGGCACAGAGTTCGGAACTCCTCCGGTTTCAATGCCAGCAACCCGTCCCTTTCTTTTTTTGTGGGCTCCCAGCTGTTTTTAAAGCTGCATTCACCGAGTCCCCATCCAAGGAGACATTGGCAGCATCTGAATCCCCGGAAGGACTGTTCGCATTCAGATCCCAAACAGCTCTGCCTACTTTCACCAGTCCAGCTGATTAAAAAATCTCTCCCTGTCTGTCACTCTTAGGTCAGCCTGGCATGACGTGAGCTCTTCCACCCCTTCATTTACCAATCAAATTACAAGGATGTCCTGCACTATCTCCCGCCTGTTAGAACAATGAAGGCTTCAGTGTAAAATTGTTTCATCTAATTCCTGCTGGTGCATATTTCTCCTCTCCATGGAAACGCACTAAAATGGCATGAATATCAAACTGTGCTTAATGAACTGTATTATATGTTAGAAGAACAGTTAATGAGTTAGTGGAACAAATTAGTATAGGATTAGTTAATTATATATTTCCAATGCAGTTCCACACAGATATGAAATCACCCAATTTGCACCTATGCACCCTTTCTGCATTTTAAAATGACAGCATATTGGCCCTCATTTCGAGTATGATGGTTTGGTTCAATGGGGACTTACTGGTCCATTCCAACCTTGGAGGGACCGGTAAGTCCCCATTTACCAAACCACTCCCCATTCCCATTGAGCCCCCACAGGGGTCAATGGGAGTGGTGAGGGCTCAAATAACGGGCCGGCGTATGCCAAGCCCGTTATTTGCGCCCAGGTCCCTTAACGGGTCCCGTCCTTAACACCTGGTCAGACCCGGCATTAAGGAAGGGACCCGCTAAGGCACCTCGTAGTAGGGTGGTAAGGGATTACCGGAACCGGTCTCCTTACCGGTGCCCGGTATCCCTTACTGCCCTACTCAGAATGAGGGCCATTGTGCTAAATGTTTCTGAAATGCTTTTCCAAAAAATAATGCTTGCTGGCTTGTTGCTAAAGAGCTGCCCCTAGCACACATTTCAAACTATCTGTATTTATATACTAACCAATGAAACCCCCACTTTTGCTCTTTTTGACTCTGCACACATATGTTGTTGTTTGCACAAATATGTAATTCATTAATATATCCCTGCAGTTGCCCTATAAGGAAGAATTGACATGGAAAGGTCTCTTTAGATAGAAAGGGCAGAAAAGAGAGTATACAGGAATGGCCATAGCATTCCTGGGAGTCACAAATGGAGTAATAGAATGGGCGGCTACTCTGAATACCTTCCTGCGTGGACACGTTTATCATCTAATGAAGGATAGGACAGAGCTTCGATTAAATTTCAGACATGTTTTTGGGACCTCCAAACGGTAATATTTGCCCACCTGCAGTAATTATAATGGTCTGCATGATTCTGAGTGATGCAAACCCTTATGCTATTCTCCATTTTAGAATCTCATTAGAATACCACAGGGATATTCTATTCTCACATACAACATGCAGAAATGCTTTTGTGTTAAGTGGGATGTCTTTGGTGTGTTTGTTGCTGCCAATCTGTTGCCTTAAATTTTTGATCTTGTGAAAAAGTTGTTCATGAAGTTGCATGTGGTTTGTGGTATTGCAGGGTCAAGCAGCAGGTTGTTGTATTGCTTCATGGCTTGACAGATCGCTCTGCTCTTTTTGGATGATTTCATGATGATTGTCATGTAATAATTTGATTTGTCTGTAGTGATGATTTCCTCTGTGCTGATCGTAGGGTTCTCGGGCTGATGTGGTTTCTAGTTGGTGGGATTTTCTGCAGAGCTTTTCTTTACTGCAGTTTTTTTCACTTGCTGTCAGTCAGGGCCTTAGATTACCAAGGTGTGGAGTGATTACGTTTGGTGTGTTGACATTTCAATGGTGCATGGATGTTGTTGATCTAGGTTAGGGTGAGGCAGAGTGTGCTGAACTGGGCATTGACATTTTCCAAGGGGTTGGATGTGGAGGCCAAGTTGATGAGGTTTCCTTGCAGTATGTTGATGAGGAAGTTGTTCAAAGAGTGGTCGGGTGCCATGGTTGGTTTGGGTTGTCCCCAGTGGAGAGAGGTGTGTGCTGGAGCAGGAAGGGTATGGCTGCATGGTCTGTTCAGTCAAAAGGGGGTAAAACATACAATGGCTGCATAGGTGGTGTTTTGCCTTTGTTGTTGTTTGGTTCTATGATGAGTTGTTTTTTGTTCAGTATGAGCAGTCTCTGCGGATTTCTTGGTGGCCTGGGTCTTGGGAAGGTTGATCTCTCTGGGGAAGAAATTAGGAAAAAGGAGTTGTGTTGTTGAGAGATGCTGTTGTTATGAGGTCTGTGATTTCATTGAAAAAGGCCTTGTTATTTTGTAGTAGTTGGAAGATCAGGAAGAATGTAGCTGTCTGAGTGTGGGTGAGTGTGTAGTGGCAAGTAAGAAGTTCCATGGATGTAGGTGTGGTCTTGGGGATAATAGCGAGCCCTCCACCAGTCTTCACTTTGCAGTCCTTGTGCTGGATGCTGTCACCTGTGTGGATGAGGACATCCAAATGTGTGTGAAGGTACTGTCTTGGCAGTAGTGTCACACAATAATAATCGCCAGTATCTTCACCAATTGTTTATATATGTACCTGTGGAGCCTCTGACATGAGTATTGCACATCATTATGTCTTTATTACATATCCTGATATGTTTTTTCATATGTGTACTTTACCGGTCCTATAACTACAAAACAATCGCCATTTCCTGCATATAATTGTTCATATAGTTATCCTTGGACAAGTTGACATGAGTATTATATACCATTGTGTGTTCATTTTATATTAGTACATGCTTTTTCCTTACCTGCACTCCATCGATCTAAAAATGTTTAATTATTGAAGCACTTCTAGATATTGAACATGTCCTGTAGTGTATCACACATCATTGTACTTTTTAGTGGTATTCAAATATAGCCCAGCAGGGTTTCCCTGCACACTTGCGCTTTACAGGCGTGTCACGGGGAGTGACGTCACAGCGTGACACTAACACCACGACATCACGCCGCAAAAGCTGCTTTTTCATCATAAAGTAAAGAATGGCTGGGGCTGCGGCACGTCCTTAGGAGTTATACACAGACACCTCCGCGAGGTCGGAAGATCGAGAATCCACAGGTAAACAGCCAAGCCAGTTCATGGCATCTGCCCATACGGCCATGCTTGGGTCACAACAAAGGTTTCACTTACCAATTTCGATTTTCTTGTCTTCTGTTTTTCTTGGCCGTGTTTGTTTACATATCCAGTGCCAGAGAACACACAGGTACATTTTGCAGATTAACCACTTTTCTAAACAATAAGTGCACATTGGTTTGCTGTGTTTATACATTATTATATGTGCTGATTTATTGTAGTCCCACGGGACAGTATGAATTGAATGCAGGTAAAATAGCTTCATATTACACAGGCATATGATTGGACACGTTATGTTTGATGGATACTTATGAGATGTTACATTTTTTGTCTTTTGACCTTTATGTTTGTTTGGCTTTTTCCACATGTGTGTACTATTGATCATGACAGTGCATCATAATATGTGACATTGGCTGTATATATGATTTTTATACTTGCTTGACGATGCGTTTTTATCCCTGAAGACAGACTTTGTTCCGAAATAAATTGGCTGTTGTACTGCATTTCTTATGATGAAATAAATAAAGACTAAGTTCACACATTGGACCATGAAGAGAAGATTTTTTGAGATATAAATGAATGTATTCATAGAGATGTAATATTATGAATGTTTGAGTACCCATTTACTGTGAGCATAAGGGTGGACCAGGGGAATCCCTGATCCTTTTGTTGAAGGTGTGGCCAGCCATTTCTCAGTGATAAAGATTGTGTCTAAGTTGGGAGTGGTGATTAGGTCAGCATTGTCTTCAGCATGTGGTACTGTGGAATGAGCACTGATGACTATGAGGTTGAGCTTGTGTTTTGGGGTGGAGAGTGAGTGGTGATGAGTAAGTTGTGGATGAGATTCTGCGGGTTGGAAGTGCGTGGGAGCGAGGTGCGAAAAGGGTATTTGCATGTTTATGTGAGGGTGTAAATGAGAAGTGAGTGGGGTGTGATGCACATGCTGCTGGCTTACCCGGGATGCATGGAGCAGGGATTATGGCCCTTTTCAGTCTCTACCATGACCAAACAGGAGAGTTTTTCTTTTCTTTGTATGCCCCTGCCAAGATTCAGGGTCGTCCATGTGGCCCAGTAAAGTTGAGCTCTCAGCGTCGCTCTGCCCTTCCCAAGATGGCGCCCAGAACCTCGGCCGCGCTGGGAACAATCAGCACTGCTAAGAGGATTGGGTTCAGATGCCGGTGTGTCTCAATCGTGATCAGACACCCAGTGTATTTTCCCAGATGTTCATTTCTGTTCTATTCCTGGTGGCCTATTCAGTTCTCCTGGCTCTCTCTTCTTCTAAGCTTCCCTTGGCCTCTCCATTTCTATTTCTGCCTCCCGATATTAACCTGGATATTTTCCTCATCCTATGGAGTGGCATTGAAGATGCTGCCTCCCTTCCATCGACTGGATCACCCAAGGTATTTCATCCCAGTTTTCCCTTGGCTGACGCTTTTGGGGGCCACTTGCCGATCAGTTTTCATCCCTGTTAGAAGTTTGGCTTCCAATAGAGACAGGCCATTTCTCGGCAAAGAACGCCTATCAAAGTCACAAGTATGTCCAGCCGGCGACAGCCCCTTACATCGAATGACTGGGTGAGAGACACCTTGTGATCTAAACATTAAGAAGGGAAAGAAAGGGGTTGGACTCAGAAAAAGAGCAGCCAAAGATTAATAGTGATTAGAAGGTGCATGGGGCAGAGATCATGTGCCATATATTCATCTGCGTTAGCACATCATAAGCAGAATCAATTATGTCACTTTTAAAAGAAATTTAAACCTACCACTTTCGTCCCTACAAATGGCTAAATGTCCCTACTCCAGAGAACAAGCTCGCTGTCCCTTGGGGTATGGTTTCCCTAGTGTGGCGCTGATGTGTCGCCTGTCAGGGGGGGGGGAGAAATAAGAGAGCACTCCCTAGCCTGGCTCACTACTTTCCTATGCTAAAAACTGCACACTCAGAGCAGTCAACAATCGTCTTTAATAGTGTTGCTGTCCCTTCATGTGACTTATCATAAAAGATGGTGGTATGTCCACCGTTTAGTGGAGTTAATTCCACTGAGTTCTAATAAAACAGTATATAGGTCCTATAATCCAAACCACTTTCTAGTTAGCGTGAATCTAGTAGGTCGGATTAGCTGTTCAATCCAACCAGTGTCGACCGGTTTCAGCAGGGTAACTTGTTTGCCGCTTTCTTCAGGACCTTATATAGTGCCCTATGTGGGCACTTGTACAATTATAAAAAGGACAGTTTATATTATAACTGTCTTCTGATTTCTTTTACTGGTGCGGGCATCCTCCACAATGTTGGGACATTTCATCGTTGCGTCCATTCACTAAAAGGGAAAATATGTACAAATCAGGGGACTGAAAATTACATGACTACTTCCTGTTATACTGTGATAACCTTGATTTGTCTTACCGGAGACCCATGGCCTGTGTGGTCTAGGCGCAAATCCGGTCTCTGTGGTGTGTCTGTGGGTCCCCTATGAAATAAGTGACCTTCAGTGAGTTTTTATTTAACTATGGAGTTCCAATTCTCAAGACAGAATCCGAATACCCTCATGACTTTAATTGTACTAAACTACATATTCACCTGCACCAGCTGTCCAACCTCAAAACAAAGAGGCTGAATGGCAGCTTAAGAAGGGAAAGAAAAGAGTAAGGCTAAAAAAGAGCACCAAAAAAGGGTACGGAAGGATTAGCTGGCATTAGCAGGTGGGTGGGACAGAGGTCATGTGATCTAGAACCACTTGCACCAGCTGACTAACTGCAGGTTAGGAACAGAAAGCAAGGGGTGAGGTTAAGAAAAAGAGCGCAGTAATATCAGCAGTAATTAGCAGGTGGGGGGTGCAGGAGTCACCTGGCATGCATCTGCCACCTGAGGAGTACCGCAAACATTCATCTCAAAAAGGGGTTGCACTGCATAAGCATATTGACCTCACCTGTAATCAGTCAGCAGAAGTATTTATACGTTGTAGGAAAATGTACGCACTCAATGAATTCACCTCTCACCCCACCTGCAGGAAAACCGACTGTACACACACATTGAAAGCACGTCCCAGCCTACCGGCAAATAATTCCATTCTTCCTCTAGCCTCTCTGACCAAACCTAAATCAGCTTTCTCCACTTACAAGCTGGTCATGCCTATGGAAGGCACCAAAGCAATCAAACAAAGGAAGCCCTCTGCCCAACTAGTATTCCTTACCTTGCCATCATTGTGAAAGACAGCATTTCTGCAATGGCCCCTGCGCAAGCTACCTTGTGCACTATCTTGTTCCAAGGACACCCTCCCAAAGGAACTGAAAAAAATGTGCATTCTCCCACTGCTTACGCAACCATATGGTGGTCCAGCCATCCTAGAAAACTATTGCCCATTCACTGTCACTCCATTCACAGGCGAGATCCTTGGAAAGAAGGCTATCACCTAAATCCAGGTGCTCTGATGGTCAAATAGGAAGTTAGTTGATTCAGCCAACCGGAGGTACTGAATCTGCCCTCCTCTTTATGGGGATGAACCCCTCTAATCTCTGCACAGTGCTGACCGAACTGTTCTCACTCGATTGTGCCTATATGCATCTTTCAAATACTATTGACACTGCCACCCTGCTCGATCACCTCCAAAACATATTTGGCATCAACAAAAGTGGCCTTGAAAGGATCACCTCCTTTCTCTGGGAGAGAGAAGGTTACAACCAAACCAAATATTTCCCTTTTCGGTCAGAGCTTGTAATAAACAGCTATGGCATCCCTCAAGGCTCAATACTCTCCCCATGTCTCCTAAGCAATTACCGCTAACCCTTAGCAGAGCTGATTCCTCCTTTTCCCTGCATCTTCCACACATACGCAGGCGATTTGCAGATTGCCCGCTCACACTTCCAATTCATGTCGCCCTGCCCCGCCAGCATCCAAAACTGGGTGCCCGTGAACAAACCCTGCCTCAATGCTTGAAATACAGAGATCATCCATATGAGTTCAGCTGTCTCCCTCCTCTCTGGCCTTCATAGGGGCCCTCTGATGCCCCCACCCTCATTGTTCCTTGCGGGAAGAACCCTAGGGGAGTTGTTGGCAGATGTATATCTTTTCCTCCCCTGCATTCACTTTGCCTTACATTCACTTAGCCACATTCACTTCTCCATACCTTTACTTATCCGGTCTTTCACTTCTTCTAGCATTCACTTTGTCATTACAGGGGAGACCTCCTGTATCTCTCCTGCTATTGTACCCCATATTCTACCCCTTGCAACTGCTTCACACCATACCTAACCTTCAGCTGCCCTTAACATCATGGATATCCACCACCACAATGTGAAGAAGCAGGCAAAGTAAAGGCATGGAGAGGTAAATGTCTGGCGAAATGAAGGTAGACTCAGCTAGTGTTCTTCGCGCCTTGAAACACTTGTGTATAGGTGCGTTACAAATGACATATCATATCATATCAGTGTGGGAGAAGTGTTTTAGATGAAGTAAAGGGGGGATATCAGTTTTGCCAGCTCCCTTTACTTCACCCTAAAGATCCTCAAATTGGCCCAAAAATCCCATTTCTTACTTCAGCTGCTCAAATGTAACCTACCTTCCCTGAATTTCACCTACAAGGTTGAAGTAACTTAAGACTTTGGTCCTCTCAAGGATTGACTATTGCAGCAGCCTTTATTACCGTGACCTCCACAAGTCTCTTCTCCAGCCGCCGATGTAACAGAACAAGCCAGCCAGGCTCATCTTCAGATTAAGACCTAGATAACACATCGCTCCAGCTCTGAAAGCTCTCCATTTCCTTCCTGGTGAAACTAGTGTCACCTTCAGAGCTCTCTGCTTCATTAATCATGCCTATTGGAACTTTGTCCCCTCTGCACCTTCAGAAGAAGGGAAGAAGGTTTTTAAAATGCTCCCCCTCCAGAATTCTAAAATCTACTTCCTCCAGATCCTTGATTATCTGGCAGCTGAAGAGGAAGGAGCTTGTGGACAGGACTCTGAGTGCTGGCGGACAGCTTTGAAAGGAGCTCTCTACCCATCTATCATCAGAAGAGAACCATGTCCATTATTGAGACCACCACAAGACTTTCCTCTTTGCAAAAGCCTTTGACCTATAGACCTTGAACATGTGTTTTCTGGACCATCTGTCATGTCTTGCCATAACTGCTATGGTGCAGCGCCGCCACCCTTCCCAGACTACCATGCATTCTGCAATGGCAGTTCAGCCATCCTGGGTCTGGCTCTGCCTCAAGGTCAACCCTGTTTACCTTGCACTCTACCACCTACAGTGCTGACTTTGAACCCCATGGTCCAACTCAGAATATTTACCTTTGTATTCTCTGATATATGGGGAGGGGCACGCAGAATCTTTCTTCCAACTAGGAATGTTTGAAATTGCTTTTCTGTGTTTAACTCTAATGCCTGCACGTGCCCCTTGCCCCTCCCAGCCACTTAACTGATCTGAATGTTCCAAGGCTTTGAAAATCAGTAATCACGCCCCTGACTCCTTTGTACTCGGGGCGCTAAAAAATTACATGTCCACAGTTGCCACCTTACAGAACACATAAATAAATACAATGGAGCACTATAGAAAGTGGCAAATTGTGCTGATTAATACATTAAGGAAACTAGTGTTTTACACTATCTGCCATATTTTATATATGTGTAATGTTGTCTGGTTTCCTCTGGGCCACTACCCCTGTGCGCCTCGGAACTCTGTGGAACCGCTAGTGCCTAGGGCCCGCTACGAAGAGTCTCAGTTCTCTCTTTTAATGCCGCTGGGATGGTTTCCTCCAGTACATTTGCAGTCATTCACCGGCATGCAGACACTACGGCTTCCGCGGTTGTCACGGGTGAACTGGCCTATAGCGAACTCTGGAGATTTCCCACTAGGCCTCTGCATCCTGGGCCTCTTTTGTATGGCATTTCCCATTATTCCGAGTGGAAAAGGGTTGGGCTTGTTGAAAATATGTAATATGGGGCCTCTTTTGGTTCCCAGTCCACCCCTGGCGCTTGTTCTGCACAGTGGATGGAAGTCTTTGGGCCTCATTACACAGAACGCGGTAAGGGTTTACCGGTACCGGTAAGGGCACCGCTACCGGTAAACCCTTACCGCCCTACTACGAGGTCCCTTTGCCGGACCCGACCTCAACGGCTGGTTTTAGCAGCCATTAAGGAACGGGCCCGCAAAGGGACCGTGGTGCTAATTACGGTACCGCAATTTGCAGTACCGTAATTAGCTCCTTCCCCATTCCCATTGAGCCCTATGAGGGCAAAAATGGGAATGGGGAAGTGCCTTGGTAAATGGGGAATTACCGCCCCCGCTCACCTTGGAGTAGGGCGGTAATTCCGCCATCCACCAAGGCGGACACGGTAAAATACCGGCGGCAACCATGGCGCTTATGGCGCCATGGTTACTGCATACCGTGTGATGAGCCCCTTTGTGTCTGTCGTTTCTGACCAGCCCAGGAGGAAGAGGTACACTACATTGAACATGGTGTATCCAACCCTTGGATTGGTGAGAGCACTTTTCAGCCATATGCGGCCCTAATTACCGAAGCAGGCCGTTTTGGTGTGACCTTTTAGGTGCCAGATGTTCTGGCGTGGCTGTTTTACAGCGGGTCCCCTTTGGGAGCGCCGTGTTGGCTATGACCAACAAGGTGTAGGGACCTTTAGGCGCGAGGACGTTTGGGCAACATAGAAAAAATAGCTACTTTTTCCATCAACCAAAACAAAGCGATGGCACTGTGGGATTTATGTTAGCGACTCGTTGCAGTGCCGAATATATCACTGTGTAACCTTCCATTTATTGACCCTTGAAAGAGAGGAGGTTTTTAAAGTCCACCTCTGCCATGCTGAACACTATGAAAGGACAAACCACATGCATCGGGTGATAAACATATGTTTGTGTTCCAAGAAACAATACTTCCTCCACTCTTTAATTCCGGGCTCTTGACACACATGACTTTATAACTTTATAAGAACACAACACTAGAGGAAATAACGACATCATGAGTCGGGGTGTCAAATGCAATGTACATAAATCAAACCATCTGTTCACTGAAAATGCGCAGACCACCATGAGCTGTGAAAGCGCACAGGCTCAGTCAGGCTCTGAGCGCTATAAAAGTAAATGATGCATATTGTCAGGTTGCCTTAACCTCCACGTTTGCATTTCCACATCGTTATATGGGCGGACTGCAGTTGTGGTCTTTTCCTGGTTGAAGGAGTGACGTAGGGCTAGGAGGGGGTCGGGGGAACGGGATGAGGGTTACTGCCTGTGAGGAATAAAGAGCAGTTTAATGGCTCTCTGGCACCCGCGTATTGTGTCCCGCTGACGGTTTAAGGTCTGTGTAAAACCTTACATTGGCGACGAGGGGTGTACGACACCCACCCGTGCCCGTTAGAGGTCCGAGGTCGAGCGGTTTAGTGCATCGGTGCACCTCGACACCTGCCGCAAGGAACGGCACACTGGGGACCGCGGTCGAACGGCCTGACACATCAGCGCTCCTCAGGTAAGAGGACCCCCAGCCCAGGAGTAGAGCCAGAGCCACGCAGACAGCGTTGGTGGCAGCCCTGTCCCACACCACAGAAGGCAAACAAGGTGGCCTTCGTAGTGTAGAGGTTACACAGCGGCTAAGGAAAGCTTTGTCATGGGTACGGCAAAGGCGCAGAAATCCCGTCGTGTTCTAGTTGGGCACTGACGCGCGTGCCTCAAATCAGTCTACAGAGGTATTTTAGAGGCTAAGGAAGGTCCTGTATTCTGCAACTCGCACAGTGTCACACTGGCCAAGTGGATTATCTGTGACTCAGGAGGGCCTGGAAAGACACAGCAAAGCCTGGATCTGAGGGTTTTTCATAGTGGCCAAATTAAGTTTTGTCAAAGGGGTTTTGATGCAGTAAAGGAACCCCTGCTGCAACATAGGAAGGCTTTGAGAAAGGTGCTCAGTTAGGCACAGAGAGGTGCTATATAAGCCATAGAATACCACACCAAGTGTGCACGCATCACGCCAGTTAACAAGAGTGGCATCACAGGTCACCATTCACAATACACCCCAAAGGGGCCCACAAGACACCCGCACCAAGTCAGGAGATGTGTTACTAGAAACACATGTTGTTCAAGGATTACTCACTACATAGGAAGTAAAAATTCAAGTACTTAAAACCAGTCATCATGTCAGAGCCCTCAAGCCCAGTGACATCTTCTTCAAGAGGTGCTGACACAACGGCTGATGACGCACAACAGACACAAGGAGCTAGTAGTGCTTCACAAAACATGCCTATGCCAGGTCCATTTGATGTCAGAGACACCTCTAATCTGGGGCCCAGATGGGTCATATGGCTACGAGATTTCAAATTTTATGCTGGTGCAATTGGCCTAATAGAAGATGCAAGACTTAAAAACACGTTGTTCATGGCTGTAGGTCCAGCCATCAGAGACATAGAGGGTGAACTGCTGAATGTAGAAACAGTGACCTATGGAGAACTTCATGGCAAATTATCTGAATAATTTGCCCCCCATACCAACATAGATTACGAACTTCATGTATTCCACACCACGAGACAAGAAAAAGGGGAATCGTTGGCCAGTTTCGTGATGCGCCTACGCATTAAACTAAAATATTGCTAATTTCACAATTATTCAAATGAAGAAGCGCTAAAATCACAGGTTATAGCAGGGTGCATGTCTCAACCTTTTAGAAAGCAATTGCTTCAAAAACAACGATCATTAGAAGAAATTCTTGCATTAGCCTGGATGGAAGCGGCAGTAGAATCACAGTTAGACAATCTAGGAAAGGTTACTATTCAACAGCCGACACCCAACACGGATACCATCAACAAATTGCATGGTGCCCTTACCCAAAGTGGAAAACAAGCAGATGCCACTTGCTATCGCTGCGGATATGAGTATCCACACATAGGTGAATGTCCTGCAATCAGACAACAATGCGCTGCCTGTAGTGGAATGGATCATTACCGAGTGGTTTGCAAGAATGCACCAGGACCAACACCCAGCAGGCAGAGACATCAACAAAAAAGGAGAAGTTCACGTCTTAGCCCACCAGGTGGAAGAGGGGATGGAGACCAGACGATATCAAGAAGGGAGGACAGAACCCGAAGGAACTTATATGCACGAGAGGACAAAAGACCATTACATGGTTCCAGAAGGTCCCAGAGAAGAAGATTCGTCAGATACATTGAGATGCGCTCGACACCCAGTAGAGAATCTCAATCTTCAGAAGATGACCAAAGAAAAAAAGGCTATGTGTGGGCTCTCAACAATACCACGGCCACCCAACACAGCCCCACACTCACATTACAAGTTAACAACACCCCTCTAGAATTTCTTATAGACACTGGGGCGACAGTTAATATCATAAGTGAACAAGCATACAACTCGCTTATTAGCCCACCAAAAATACGTAAAGCAACAGTAGACATCTACCCCTATGGAGCAACGACCCCGCTACCCTGCAAGGGGACCATATCAGCATGGTGTGTACACAAGTCTCATGCGGCGAAGATTCCTCTACACATACTGAGATCAGAAGCTAATAGTGGATGCATCTTAAGTTTCAAGACGGCAGTGGAAATGGGTTTGGTCCACATATTATATCAATTAATGGCTCACAAATATTTTTCTAGGACGAATGCAGTAGAAAAAACTTTTCCGAACCTCTTCAAAGGCTTAGGAAAACTAAAACACAGGAAAGTACAGCTTCACATCAACCAAGAAGTTCCACCAGTCGCTCAACACTATCGTGGTATAACCATAAACATTCAACAACAAATGGAAGAAGAACTAGATAAGCTCATCAAACTCAATGTAATTGAGCCGGTATCGGGACCCACACCTTGGATATCTCCCATAGTTCCGGTTCCCAAAAAGTCCCCGGACGGATCAATACGGTTGTGTGTTGATATGAGAAGAGCCAATGCAGCAATTGAAAGGGAGAGGCACCAAGCACCCCCGATCACGGACATGATCCATCTTCTGCATGGAGCACAAGTTTTTTCGAAGCTGGACCTCACAAAGGGGTACCATCAAATAGAAATAGCACTTGAATCAAGGTACATAACAAAGTTTGTAACTCACCTAGGTTTGTTCCAGTACAAGAGACTCAGTTTCGGAATATCCTCTGCGGCTGAAATCTTTCAGGAAGAGATTCACAGAGTCATCAGGCACGTGCCAAACTGCTTGAATTATTCGGATGATGTACTAGTCTTTGGGAAAACTCGGGAGGACCATGACAAGGCCCTTTACAGAGTGTGTGAGGCATTGGAAACGGCAGGTTTGACACTAAACAAGGCAAAATGTGAATTTGGAAAGGGCTCCTTACCTTTCTTTGGACACATTTTTTCCAACAAAGGGATGCGACCAGACCCTGACAAAGTGTCAGCTCTACAATTCAGCCTCACCTCCAAAGACACTAACAGAATTGAGGTTGTTCCTTGGTTTGGCCAGTTATTGTTCTCGTTATTTAAAAGACTATGCCACTGTCAGCAATCCATTGCATTTATTAACGCACAAAGATCAACCGTATACATGGTCTGAGGAATGCCAGAATGCATTTGAAACAATACGTGATGCCATCGCAAAAGCGTAAGACATGGCCTATTTTGATACCAAAAGAGACACAGAAGTAATAGTTGATGCGAGCCCTGTGGGACTGGAAGACATACTAACGCAAAAGGACCCGGAAGCACCCACAAATATATACATAGTAGTTTATGCCAGCAGAAGTTTAACCCCTACAGAACAGGCTTATTCACAAGCGGAAAAAGAAAGTTTGGCAGTAGTTTGGCCGTGTGAATACTTTCATTTATTCTTGTATGGGAAGGAGTTCACCATAATGACAGACCATCAAGCCCTGCTCACAATATATGGAGACCCAAAAGCGAGAATGCCCCCGAGAATAGCTAGGTGAGGTTTGCGCGTACAGGATTACAAGTATACAATAAAACATTGCCCAGGAAAGGAGGATAATCCGGCAGAAACAGCAAGCCCCCAACCATCCACAGCAGACGAGTACCTTAAGTATGTAGTTCATCACCTACAACCCCTGCCAGTGGGGTGGACAGACATCATCACACAATCAGAACTGAACCCGGCCCTCAGAATAGTTTGTCATTGCATACAAGAGGAAAGGAAAGCACACATGAGGCAACAAGCAAAACAGGAACCAGAGGAGGTTCAAGAGGATATTAAATGGATTGACCAAGTACGAGATGAACTCTCCATAGTTGACAAACACGTTGTATTGAAAGGTTGCAAGGTACTCATTCCTAAATCACTACGAGCCAAAACGGTACACTTGGCACATGAAAGTCACCGAGGAGTGGTTGCCACCAAGCGATTACTAAGACAAAAAGTCTGCTTCCCAAGGCTCGACGCCATGGTGGAAGAAATAGTGGGTAACTGCCAAACATGTGAACAAGTAGCGCCACCACCACACCCAAACCCGCTCCAGATGTCTCCTCTACCTGGACATGTGTGTGAGGGGCTGGCGGTCGACTTCTTTGGACCATTGAGAGATGGCACATATGTGCTGGTATTAATAGATGAACATTCAAGATTCCCGGAAGCACAAATTGTGGACAGCACAGCTGCATCAAGTGTCATCCCTGCTCTTGATCGTATGTTGTCCACATATGGAATTCCACGACTGATAAAGTCTGACAATGGAGCACCATTCATGAGCCAAGATTTTGAAAACTTCTCTAAATATATGGGTTTCCAACACAGAAAAATAACACCCAGATGGCCTCAGGCGAATGGCATAGTCGAGCGATTTATGGCTAATGTCAAAAGAACACTACAAATAGCCGCTATCCTCAACAAGCCATTCAAACAAGCTCTCTATCAATTCTTAAGGGATTATAGACATACCCCTCAAAGCACGACGGGGATATGCCCGGCGGACCTGATGTTTCGAAGACCCGTAAAAAACTTGCTTACCTGAAGACCCCAGTCCTGTCCATGCAACACCTTTAGAACAGGAAGCTAGAGAAAGAGATCAAGCTGCAAAGACCAAGATGAAAGAAATGGCGGATCACAAAAGGAGAGCGCCGGAGTCAACCGTGGATCTTGGAGACCAGGTATGGATGCGTCAACCGAAACAACAAAAGGAAGATGCCACGTTTGCAAAAGAACCGCTGACTGTGACGCAGAAAAAAGGAACTATGATTACGGCACAGAGACAGGATTATTCCTCAGTGACCCGTAACGTTTCACATTTCAAGCGAAGAATGACCAACCCGAAACTCATCCGAGATGATGGTGAAGACAGTGATGAAAGAAGATCACGGGATGAACCATATTTAGGGGATAGTGAGGCCTCAGAAGAAGAGGACAACAGAACACAATATGGAGAGTCTGGAAGCACTCCCAGAAACATGGGGCGACCACAAAGAAGTTGCATGAAATCTCACAGACTCATTGAAGAGATGGAGTGAGAAAAAGCAAGGACCTGAAATGTTAAAAAGGGGGGAGATGTCAGGTTGCCTTAACCTCCACGTTTGCATTTCCACGTCGTTATGTGGGCGGACTGCAGTTGCAGTCTTTTCCTGGTTGAAGGAGTGACGTAGGGCTAGGGAGGGGGTCGGGGGAACGGGATGAGGTTTACTGCCTGTGAGGAATAAAGAGCAGTTTAACGGCTCTCTGGCTCCCGCGTATTGTGTCCCGCTGACGGTTTAAGGTCCGTGTAAAACCTTACACATATCACTACAGTGGGCATATTGCATTTTCATTTGTAAACCCTTGCACAGGAGAATCTTTCGATCCTGCCGTACATCAATATTACACACGTTTACAATTTAAAAACAACCTTTTTGCAGGAGGGCCGTTTGCACATAGGCTACATTGTCTGCTGTGTCCAAACGACCCTCGTGCTAAAAGGCTCGCGCCGAATTGACTTTCACGTCACTTTAGCCGCGCCAAAAGGGGATCTGCGGCCAAAGTGGTGCGCCGAAACAGCCGGCGCTGAAACAGCCGCACCGAAATGGGGTGCGCCCAATTACTGCGCATTGATATATACCACCAGGTGCATGTTGCATATTTGCCTCTTCCTGGCATCGACTGCATTATGTGTAGGCCATATTGAAAAGTCTGCATACATTGAAAATGGAAGAAAGAGTTGTGGAGTGCGTGAGAAGTCTGCTTTGAGGCGTGCATATTGGGCTGATAAGAAACTGTTGCGTGGAGTACCTCAGTTTAATAAGTCCCCCATGAACTATTTTATTATGTATAAGGTTCCACCTTGGAATACTTCCTTTAGCATAAGTCATGCAATCACGGAGTGCGCCAAATATTGATATATGCCCAAGCGGCAATGAACCAAGAGAAACACTCCAACGCTTCCTTTTTAAATGTTTTGGGCATGCGATGCTTTGAGTTAAATATTTAAATTCATTGCTGGGAACATGTTAACCTTCTGAAGCAATGGCTATGTGTAAATCCACGGAAAATAGTAGCGCGGTGTCTGCTGTATCACGGTTTATTTATAAAGCGCGTCTTAAAATGTTAAAATGTTTGGATTTCTGAGGCAAAAATAGGAAATAAGATGTAATGAAGTATTGGTTATTTCTACATTTGCGCATGTGTATTTACTATATGGTTGGAGCATGTTTTGATGTCATTGGCTGTCGTGAAGCGTGGAGAACAATACGACAGGGTGAGTTTTTTTTATTACTAAGTTTTGATGGTATTCAAGTGCTGGCACAACTGTGATTATATGCATGATTTTTATAACGGATGTGTTAACGGATTGCATTTGTGTATAATAGATGTTTTGCCTTTTAAATGAATTGCATTTTTCTTTACAGTCTTAAGACACATGGTCGAAATAAACTATGTTTGATCTGATATATGTTGAGGCTCAGAAGGAACACAGTGTGCAGGCACCATCAGTGTGTTGTTACTTGAGCATCAGTGGCACCACACAACTCTGCTCCTTTGCAATAAGTGCAGCACTTTTAGATATCAGGGTCATGTATGCAGAGTACACGTCTAGGAAGGACGAAATGGTGTGTGTGTGTGTGTGTGAGTGCGTGCGTGCGTGCGTGTGTGTGTGTTTGTGTGTGTGTGTGTCATGTGTAGGGAATTGCACTGCTACAACACTGTGTGCAGTACACATTGCTTAAGGGAACATATATGAGGGACATATGCATGCCAGGGGTGTCTGGTATGGAAATAGCACACGGCGGATCCGAGATCCGGCACCAGATATGGAGCCGGATCTCAGGATCTGGCCAGAGTCAGCCGCCCAAGACCATGAATCGCGCTGGAATAGTTAAGAACAAAAAGAAGAGAGGAAAAAAAAGAAAAGCGCACACGATGGAGCATTGCCTTTTACCGCGCCTTTGGCACTGGTGTGTAATGCACAATGCTGGCTACATGTACAACTGATTCCTTTCAGTTTCAACCACTGTGCGTTTCCGTGGCTAGCCTGAGCAGTTATGGGTGCAAAGGGGTTGCTAGCAAGCACATTGGAGCGTCATGGGTAGGCTGAACCTTGTAGGTGTAATAATTTGAGTGGAACCACATGTGTAAGTAAGATGCAGTACCACGCCACCCACATATCTAGGTCCAACCCTATGGCATGGCCTTTGCCGGGATTGTATGGGTCTCACCTATGAACTATGATATTATTTCCTGTTCCCAAAAGAAACAACCGTCTAAGTGTGATGTGTTTTATGCCCCCCAGGACCATTTTAGTGCATCACTGTTCCTACCCCAAAATCCATCTAAGTGCATATCATGTCTTATACCTGAGTTAAACTGGTGCATATCCTCTCTACCTCCGTTGAACCTATGGAATGAGCATGCTGAGTGCTTGGGCAAGCCCCTTTGATAATTAGGGTAATCCATCTAAGTGCGTAACATGTTCTATCCCCAAATCAAACTAGGCACGATTCAATTGCTACCCCTAGTGAACTGTCTAATTGAGCATTCTGCATCTTTGCCGCAAGCCCCCTTTGATATTAGATAGGGGGGGGGGGTCTGCCGGTGCAGAGCCTCTAGGTATGTGGCTGAGGCAGGGTGCATTTTTCAGGCCTCATCTGCTGTCCAGAAACTTTTCATTGGCAACGTTCAAGGTACTATCAGATTTTCAGGTCTTGTCCGGTAACCAGAGTGCACCAGTTAGAGTGTTGGAGGTCCAGGGGGAGGGTGATGTGTGATCTGCGGGAGTGGAATGGGATGAGTTTATCATGGTGGGGTGACGCGAAAGCAGCCAGCATCTGCCGTAATGTTAACTGTTGGTGTTTTGGTGGGCTTGGGCCAGTGCCTGTGTGCAAGGAGCAGTAAAGGATAATGATGAAGGGGGGAATTCAGGAAGATGAATAGCCAAGTTTTGAGGGCCTTTCTGATTGCGAGGGTGTTACCAATGCAGCAGATGTGGAGAGGGAGAGAGTTCCAGATGGTGGGAGCTTGGATGGAGAAGGAGGAACCTCCCAGTCTGGTGGAGTTGCAATGGGGGTTAAGAAGGAGAAGTGTTTCCCCCGATCTGAGAGTATAGGAGGGTTGGTAGCGTATGAGTTTATCTTGGAGGCATTTGAGACCGTTGTTGTGGATGGCATGGTGAGTAGTGCACATGGCTTTAAAGGTAGCCCGTCAACCAATAGGGAGCCAGTGTAGGGCTCTCAGTGCAGGGCTGAAGTGTTCTCCATAGGTGGGCGGCCAATGAGCAGAAGGGCCTCAGCATTTTGGATTCTTTGGAGCTTTGTAAAATGGCACGCCAGTGTGCCTGCCTGGAGGAAGGCAGCATGCACAATCCAAGCAGGAGAGGATGAAGGCAGAGATTCGGTATGGGTAGGTGAGGTACGGAAAGATTTGCTTGAAGATGGGTAAGTGGAAAAATCAGGTTCTGGATACAGAGTTGATGTGTTGGGAGAGGGATAGATTTGAGTCCAGCATACATCTGAGGTTTCTCACCAAAGTTGAAGTTGTCTGGGGATTAGGAGGTTGGGGGGCTTTGGTAGGTGGACCCTAGAGAGTGAGGCCAGGGGATAGGTTGGGGAAGGAGAGCAGTTTTACCACATATCTGAATTTCTGTTTTTCAGGGTTGAGAAGGAGGTGATATGTTGCATCCAGTGGTCAATATCAGCGATGCATGATGAGAGATGCAGAGGGATGATGCCAGGTGATTTGGGGATTTTCAGAATGATCAGAATGTCATCTGCATAGTTGTAATAGATGAGGTTGTGGGAGTGGATGGTTGCAGGGAGTGGGCTAAGATAGATATTGAAGAGATGGGGAGATAGGGATGCTCCCAGTGAACCCTTTTCAGCACTGGGCAAGAGGTGGAGGTGAAAGGGTGGAGGAGCATGATTTGAGAGTGATTAGAGATGAAAGAGGAGTAGGTTTGTATTGGGAGGGAATTGTGGCAGAGGATGGGAGGTGGGTGGGGAGGCGGTGGGGGCATTGTTGTTATTTTAGAGAGGATGGCACTATGTGTGTCGATAGCGATGTTACGAAAATGTTCAGACACGGCATCGCATAGGGATTGGGAGTTACGTGGGGGAGGGGTTGAGCAACCTGGTGACTTGAATTCAATGATGATTCTCGGCAATTCCTTTCTTGGGTACGAGAGTTCAAGATTCTGTTCCCATAGAAGTTTTTTTTGGGCTTTTCTAATTTCCGACCTGTAGAACCTTGTTAGTATTGTCAGGGATGTTTTGTTTTGGGACTCGAGTTGGTTCTTCAGACCCGCTCCAGTTGGTGCTTGAGAGTTCTGATAGATTTGAGGTGGGTGGATACCTTTTGGGATTGGGACCTGATCTCTGAGAGGTCTGTTTTGTTGGAGTGAGGGGTGTGAGAGCGCTGGAGAGACAGTGATCAAAAAGTTTGATGCAGGGAGGGCCTTCCTAGAGACAGAGTACTGGGAGTGAGTGTTACGCTCACCTGGTCTCTGCTGAGGTGTTGGGGCTCAGCTGCAGCCCTCCTGGGGGTTAGGCCACTCAGGTCCAACTTCGCCCTCTGAGCTTATGTGGTGACTGCTGGTATTAGGTGATGCTGCTCGGGACTGCTCCTGCATGGAGAATAGGGGGCGTGAGTATGCCATCTTGTGTGCCTGATCCCCTTCCAGACCCCTTCTCCCAAACTGTGTTACCCGTGGGAAGCGCTGTCCCTGGAAAGCTCACCTGTTGATTAGTTTTGGCGAACACTCCATCCTGCTGCTTCTGGCAGGGGTGCTTGTATGATCTGGACCGAGTTCCTTCACTGGTGCCTTGAACGTGGTATTCCAGTCCTTCTGTGACTAAGCCACTATACTTCAGGTAAGTGTTTCTGTTTGCCTTTGTCTTTCTTCGTCTGTTTTTGTTGTATTGTAAAGTTTGTTGTCTTGTATTGCTGTACGTTCCACTTTTGATGTTTGCTCTTTTGTTTTCTTCCCTTGCAGGTGATGTTGCCGGCCCGGCAGAAGTTGCCGGCCCGGCAGAAGCTGCGGAGCTCGAGGCAGCAGCCGGAAGGAATGAGGAATGAAGCTGCAGTGGTACAGTAGCTGGTAAATTGTTAACTACGGGGCACGCTGGGTTCAAATGCGGCACAGCCCTAGGACGGATGTTCTAACCTTGTCTTTCTTCTTCCTCACAGGGTCCGTGTTCGCGGATGCGGAGTGCGGTGCTGCGGCGTCAGAATCAAGATCACTGGAAGTCAGGAGATGAGTCTGCAGATGAAGCGATGAAGCACCAGTTTCCTGCAGGTGAGTATGCAGGAGAACGCCTGGTTTCAAAGGTAAGTAAACTGGTCCAAGCAGCGGTGAGCATCACATTGCACACAAGTGCACAGTAACGCGAAGCACCGGCCTTAAGGATGGAGCAGCTTATATAGCTGAGTTTCTGAAGCCACGCCCACCAGGTTCAGCCTGCCTGCCACACCCTGCCACACCTGATGAGTCAGAACATGAAGACCAGGCCTAGGGAGCCACACCCGATGAGTCGGCACATAAGGATGTTTTCTGGAATAAAGGCTTTCAGCTCCTGGAAAGTTCTTGTAAAATAAAAGAACTCCTGCACTGAAATAAAGTAAAAGCACTCCTGCACTGAAATAAAGTGTTCCTGCTCACATCTCTATATGAGCCTGGCACCAGAGGCACCAGGACAGAGTCCAGCCAGGGCCCCTGTGTTTATGGGTCCTAAAGGGATGTAAGTGAGTCAAGTGACCCATTGCCCCATCACTAGATGGTGTGGTTTTTGTGTTCTGGGTCCTGTGGCCATGACAGTGATTGGGGGAGGGAATTCGCTAGGTCTAGAGTGATAATGACTTTACATCAGAGTGGGGTAAGGGGAACAAAGGTTGGTGAAGGCTGGACATGGCCCTGGGAGGGGGTGGGGGTGAGGTTGGTGGTGAGAACAAGATTGCGAGTGATCTGTCCAGTTTAGGGGGTGTGGACTCAGGGTAGATATGATATTTGTGGCACTGAAAACTACATCAAGGGCGTGGCCTGCGGTGTGGGTGGGAAGTGAAATGAGTTGTCAGGTGGACAGCTTCTAGGTCATCAGTGAGAGAGCAGGTCATGGGGTTTGAGAGGGAGTCAAACCAGATGTTGAAGTTTCCTAGTATGGCGAACACGGGATGTCGGTTGAAGGTAGTTGACAGAGCATCGCTGTGAGGTTCTGCAAAGTTTCTGTTGTAGCCAGGGGGTCTGTATATGAGTAGAAAACTGTGTGAGGTAGTGGGGGAGAGTTGAAATTTTATAAGTAGGGATTCAAAATCTGTGCTGCTGGCTAAAATGTCCTTGTGAAGGACTGTAATCTGGTGTTGTTTGTGTAGGATGGCTAGCCCACCACCTCTTCTGGGTCTGTTCTGAACAATCAGGTCGTATCCTTGGGGAATGCCTCATGTGCAAGGGGTTCATAGTCATCTGCAAACCAGGTCTCTGTGATGAACAGGATGTCTGGGTTTTTGTCCGAGATAAGGTCAAAGATGTTAATTTTGTTTTCAGTGACAGATCGGGCGTTGATGAGAATGCAAGAAAGCGGTTTGGATTTCGGGGTGGGGGTGTTCCTGATAGCACAGGCGGTCATGGTGTGTGTTGTTGGTGATGAAGGGTGAGGAAGGCCTGGACTTGCAAAGGTCACAGGGAGGATTGTTGTAGGAGTGGGGTGGATGGGAGTGTGTTGGAAGAAAGGGGAAGGATGGGCCAGCCAGTAGAGGGCATGTGACGTAGGTGGACACATGGGGTGAGGGAAGAAGGGGAATAGAACTAGGGCTGGGTTGGGAGTGGGAGGGGAGATTTTGGCGCTATAACATAGGGGCAAGAATTGGGATCTGGGTTTTTTGCATGGGTGATGCTAGGTGGAGTCTGAGACAGCTGAGGCCATGGTCTTTCGTGTGGCCCATGGGGTATGGGTGAGAGTTGGAGGGGCTGTTGAAATCAGTCTGTTGGTCAGGGCTGCCCTTGCTGCACTTAGCAAAGGGAAGTGTGAGTTGGAGGGGTGAAGAAAAGGCATTGGGACAAATGAGTGGTGGGAAATTGGTAGCGGTGGTTGGGAGTGGATGGGTTGGAGGGGCCGGGGAGGTGAGATGAGGGACATACTGAGGGTTTTGATGTTTTCAAATCTAACTAGCCAACGTGCAACTCTGGCTTGGGAGGAGCGAGATCTGCATTGATGTTGGATGGGAGGTGGAAGGGGGTTGGACGGGGTCGTGGGGTGTATAACTCGGAGTGTGGGAGAGGGCGGAGGGGCTGCGTGTGAGGATGGGAGGGTTAGGCTATGCAAGGGAGAGGTTTGGAGTTGGGAGGAGTGGGAATCATTAGGCCTTCTGGAGCGCCAGCATGCAGCTCTGATTTGGGCAATGTAAGGCATATCTTGTGGGTAAGATGCACCCTGATTCAGAGCTCATGCAGGTCGGAAGATGCACCTGGAATAACGAAGAGGCAGGGGGAATGTAGCTAGACTCAAGGAGCACAGCCGGGCAAATGCACCTGGAATTTAAGAGAACACAACATGGTAAAGTGTCACCTAGAATTAAGAGAACACAGCAGTGAAAATGCGCATAGATTTAAGAGACTCAGCAAGGTAAAATGTCACCTAGAATTGAAAGAACCAAACCGGGAATGCACCTAGATTTAAGAGAACACACCACAGTAAAGTGACACCTACATTTAGGAGAACACAGCAGTGTACAAATGCACCTAGAGTTAAAAAGAACACAGCAGGGAAAATGCACCTAGGTTTTGAATGGCACACCTGGATTGAAAGAACACCACAGGGGTAAAATAAATCCCCTAAAAGCAGAGGCACAGTAGTTGAGTAATGTATCAAGATGTAAGAACACCCCAGAGAGAGAAGGGGCACCTAGAAACAAGGAGTTCACAGCAATGGAAAGTAAAGCGCCTAGCAAGTAAACTCCTTATCTTCAACATTGTGATGCAGTTCACTCATTTATGACTGCACAATTGGGCTAGATGGAAATACACAAGATAAGAAGAGTGAAGGGGTTTACCTGTAGTGCAGTAATGGCTGCACTCCCTGCCCACACCATACTTAACTTATCAGTCGCTGCTGGTTGACTGCGGCAGGCTTCCCAGGCGAAATCAGGCAAACATGAACTGTCTCTGCTTCTTCAGTACCTGCCCTTTGCCTTCTGGCCCTTAGCCAAGGGCTACCCAGGCAGTGCCTGCCCTGGGTGGTTGTTCTAAATGGTTCAGTGTGGCCAATCATGGCAGATGGGAGGAATGGGATTGTGGTCTGCGATCCGGAATTGGGTGGGGAGGGGAAAGGCACAGAAATGTGCCCAGAGTGCTGGAGATAAATTTAAATGCAAACTTTCAGAAATCAGGGCAAATGGGGTTGCAGCAGCAATGGAGGCCCAAACTCACAGTGGAAATTGCAACAGAAAAGTGGGTGCAACTGCGCTTGCGGGGCTAGACCCTCGGTGGAGCAGGGCTCTAAGATGGCCAATCAGAGGTGGGGGGGGGGAATGGGAGGCTGGTCTGTGACCTGGCAGCGGTTGGACAAAGAGGGGAAAATCACAGAAATGTGCACAGAGTGCTGTAGCTAAATTTAAATGCAAACACTCCTGAAATCAGGGCATATGGGGTCATGGCAGCAATGGAGGTCCAAATTCACTGTGAAAATCACCACATAAAAGTGGTGTGCAGCAGCACTTGCAGGGCTAGACACTCGCTGGAGCAATGCTCTGGGATGGCCAATCAGGGGAGCGCAGAGAGATGGGACTCTGGTCTGTGATCCGGAAGCAGCGGGCGGGGAAGGGGAAAGTTACATAAATGCATACAGAGCATTGGAGCTAAATTTAAATGCAAAACCCACTAACATCAGGGCAAACAGGGTTGCAGCAGCAATGGAGGCCCCAACTCACTGTGGATATCGCCACAGGAAAGTGGTATGCAGCCACACTCTCCGGGCTAGACCCTCGCTGGAGCAAGGCTCTAGGATGGCCAATCAGAGGAGAGGGGAGGGAAAGGGATGGAAGACTGGTCTGGGATCTGGAAGTAGGTGGGCAGGGAGGGGGAAAAGCACAGATGCACACAGAGCGCTGGAGCTAAATTAAAATTCAAAGCCCCCTGACATTATGGCAAAAGGGTTTGCAGCAACAGCAGAGCCCCAAACTCAGCATGGAAAACACCACAGGAAAGTGGCATGCAGCCACGCTCGCGGGGCTAGACCCTCTCTGGAGCAAGGCTCTAGGATGGCCAGTCAGGTGAGGAGGGAGGGATGGGAAGCTGGTCTGTGATCTGGAAGCTGGCAAGTAGGGAGGGGGAAGGCACAGAAATGAGCACAGAGAGGTGGAGCTAAATTTAAAAGCAAAAACCCCTGAACTCAGGTCAAATGGGTTCGCGTCGGCAATGGAGGCCCCAACTCACTGTGGAAATTGCCACAGGAAAGTGGTGTGCAGCAGCACTTGCAGGGCTAGACACTCGCTGGAGCAATGCTCTGGGATGGCCAATCAGGGGAGCGCGGAGAGATGGGACTCTGGTCTGTGATCCGGAAGCAGCGGGCGGGGAAGGGGAAAGTTACATAAATGCATACAGAGCATTGGAGCTAAATTTAAATTCAAAACCCACTAACATCAGGGCAAACAGGGTTGCAGCAGCAATGGAGGCCCCAACTCACTGTGGATATCGCCACAGGAAAGTGGTATGCAGCCACACTCTCCGGGCTAGACCCTCGCTGGAGCAAGGCTCTAGGATGGCCAATCAGGGGAGAGGGGAGGGAAAGGGATGGAAGGCTGGTCTGGGATCTGGAAGTAGGTGGGCAGGGAGGGGGAAAAGCACAGATGCACACACAGCGCTGGAGCTAAATTAAAATTCAAAGCCCCCTGACATTATGGCAAAAGGGTTTGCAGCAACAGCAGAGCCCCAAACTCAGCATGGAAAACACCACAGGAAAGTGGCATGCAGCCACGCTCGCGGGGCTAGACCCTCTCTGGAGCAAGGCTCTAGGATGGCCAGTCAGGTGAGGAGGGAGGGATGGGAAGCTGGTCTGTGATCTGGAAGCTGGCAAGTAGGGAGGGGGAAGGCACAGAAATGAGCACAGAGAGGTGGAGCTAAATTTAAAAGCAAAAACCCCTGAACTCAGGTCAAATGGGTTCGCGTCAGCAATGGAGGCCCCAACTCACTGTGGAAATTGCCACAGGAAAGTGGTATGCAGCTGCACTTGCCGGGCTAGAGCCTCGCTGGAGAAAGCCTCTAGGATGGCCAATCAGGGGAGAGGGGAGGGAAAGGGATGGAAGATTGGTCCTTGATCTGGAAGCTGGTGAGCAGGGAGGGGAAAGCACAGAAGCACACAGATTGCTGGAGCTAAATTAAAATTCAAACCCCCCTGACATCATGGCAAAAGGGTTTGCAGCAAAAGTGGAACTCCAAACTCAGCATGGAAATTGCCACAGGAAAGTGGTGTGCAGCCGCGCTTTCGGGGCTAGAGCCTCGCTGGTACAAGGCGCTAGGATGGGCAATCAAGGGAGGGGGAGGGATGGGAGGCTGGTTGGTTATCTGGAAGCGGGTGGGTGGAAGGGGAAAGCCATAGAAATGCACACGGAGCCCTGGAGCTTTAAACGCAAAACCCCCTGTAATCAGGGCAAATGGGGTTGCTGCAGCAATGGAGGACCAAACTCACCAGGGAAATCACCACAGGAAAGATCATGAAACATATGATGCCATCAGACAACCTCAGCACTCAATATCCTAAAAAATGAAAGGATTGCATGGAGTGGGCACTCAAGACCAGAGGCAGATGTCAAAAGAAACACCTCTGCAACACACAAATGACAATAGTGGGTTGGCAAGCACACCTGCTCAGTGTAATGTAACCTATTCAAGGTTACGCCATTCTAATGTAATGCAATCTATTCAAAAGTAAATTCATCTGTGTTGTTTTGGCATTCATGATGAAAAAGCAATAATGATGCTGACCATACGAAGTGGAATATTACATACAAAAACGAAGTAGGTATTGAGAAGCAGAGCCAATAGTAGCCTGAGAAATCCAACCTCCTAGGTCGCCACCTTTCTGAAGTACCACTTGCATAGCATTCAATGCCACCACAACTCCCTGTTCTCCTCTCCCCCACCTCTCCATGACTACCCCAAGGGACTCATCCCTCATAACTCCATCCTCAAACATAGCACTTCCTCCACTATCCCGCTCCTATATCATGCAATACCGTCCTGTCCCTGGTTCCTGTTTCTAACTCGCCTGCATTGTCTGGTCTTATGTCCACATCCTCTCACCCATTGTTAAGGACACTTGTCCGCCCCTCTGTAAATCAATGTTAACAAGTTTTGTAAGCATCTTTTGTGCCAAAAATGCATTGTTTTCCCTGTGATTTATCATGAAATAATAAAAAGATTAAAAGAATACATTCTCGTGCCAGGTGTTACTGACTCTGTGCTGTGGCAAAGAGGAGTGCCCTCTTGCACCCCTCCCATTAGCTAAAAAAAAAAGATGATAATGCAGAGAGTCATCTAATATTCACAACCTTGCAGTTGTGTCAGCTCACAATAGAGGCGTGGATTGGTTGCTAAGTGGGATCCGTTCGCGCGTCCAAGCTGGAGACCAGTCTGCAACAAACACATCATAAAAAGCAGCTTAGCCATAACTCCCCATAAAAGGCCACAGTGAAACTCTTAAGTGAAAAGGAAAGTGTTTATATATCATACAAACAAATCCAGATGGGAGCGCTGCGGAGCGCTGCGGAGCGCGGAAGTCATTGCGGAAGTACAGTTTTTCACCCGCACTGCGGCTATGGAGCGGTCTCTGTTGACACATCACTTAGAGGAAACAAAGTGGCAAGTTAGCACACTGGAAGAAGCACATCAAGTTAAGCAACAGAAGACATCTGAGAAAGCGAGAGCAAAATGTGTGTATTAGGAGACATTGAAGATGTTGCAGTGGGCATGGACTGCGGTAAGTGACCACTATAGGTCATGCTATGTTGTCAAGCATCTATACTGCACCCGTCATCACCGTAGTGGACGTGCAGTGCCTGGCCTTGCCCCTGGGAAGGCATATTGTGACCCCGCCAGGGTGTCTCCAGTCTTCAGTCTGTGGATGTGAGAGTCTAGGTTGTGGTAATAAGAGAGAGTTGGGTTTGGAGAGGTGGGTGAGTAGAAAAGCGGGGGTAGACAGTAATACGTGAGAGACACGAGGGAATAAGGCGATAGGTGTGGATTGCGGGAGTCGGGATGCGCGTCGTATAACTGCGGTTACTTACAGGTGTTTATGAGAAGTAGTCTAAGAAATGTGTAGCTCTGTGTAGGGTATGTAACTGTAGTGAGACGGCAATACCTACACCCGCTGGACATTGGCACGAGATAAAGTTGGTGATTGTTGTGTGATGGACTTGGGTGGTGCTCAACCAGGCTGTAGTGTTATGGAGGCTTTCATCAAGTCTTATTCCAAGAAAACACAATTGCCCCTGTATTAGTTAGTTGGTTTTTCCAAGCCAGCTGACAGAGAAGTCAGCCTGAAAGAGCTGGACATGTAAAGACGTAGGCTTATGCAAAACATGGGGTTAGAGGTGGAGTGGAGATAAGTGAACACGGTCGATTTATTCTGAGCGCTGTTCAGTATAATAGTCTGCGTATTATGAATTCATAATTCAACTTGGGGTAAGTGGTAAATGACACTATAGAGAAGGAGCCCTACGTCCTTTTAAGGGCGATTATGGGATGGTTTAGGAAATCCTATGTGGCTCATTAGCCTTTGGGACATCAGTCTAGATAACTAGTTCAGTCATCCCTTGATAGCTGTAGAGATGTTGTGCTCAAGGCTATTATGTAAGATTGCAGTATTATAGATGGGTATGGCCTGGTATGGCTGAGTCTGGTGGTAACGGTAGTGGGTCAAATAATTGAGCTCTTCGCTTGCAAGCTAGGGAGAAAGAGGGTTTGGTGAGGATCAATGGTTTTATCCATTCTTTCGCAGCTAAGTAGTTTACTGAGTAGTTACGAAACGATATGCTGTTCCGGCTGTCAATTTACACTATTGTAAAAAAATAAATTACTTCCGGTGGGAAGCAATTATAATTTTGTAGAAGGACATAGTTTGATATAAATGAGTAGTAATGACTGCACTAAATAGAGAATTATATTATTTAATATCCGTGCCCGGCAAATTTGCACGAGAGAAAGATGGAGCGTAGCAAGTGCTGTATACAAGGTCATAGTGGAGGAAGTTCCCTTCGCCGATCAGAGTCAGGGAGTGGATGAGTGTGTTCATATTCCCAGTGACATTGTTGGAAAGGTGTATATTATTTTATAGAGGGTCTGAAAGGGTCTGAAAGATCCTCATAGTTTATTTTAGTGAAATGTGGAACTACCAGCGTGAGTTGTCAAGAGGACCTAAATGTTCAGCAAGGGTTGCGTATTTTGAGGTTTTTAGTCAGGAATATTGAACCTGGGTCATGACTAGCCTGGATTGTGTTGAAGAGGGTTTTGCATGTGATTCTCCTCCCCACTCGGAGCTAGTGGGATGTAAGGCCTGTGAAATAACCAAGGTGGGGGTTCTTCTGCTATACACCGCGCAGGAACCTAGGTCAGTTCATCTGTTTATTTGTGCTCAATGAGTCTTTGAGTAACACGGGAAAAACAATGGCCCATCCAGCTCAGATCACTCTAACTGCCCACCACATACAACACCAACAATCCACATGACCCCATCACATTCATACAACAACCCAAAGTGGACACCAGACGTGGCAAAAATGAATACACCAGCAATCAACCTTTCTGGCCAGCAAAACCACAAACAGACACAAATGAAACAACCACTCACCACAACCATTGAGAGACAAATGAAATAGCAGATCGATAACCTCTCACTAGGCAACCAGATAATTTCTGGCACAAAACAGCCACGTGAGCAGTACACCTAAAATGGGACAAACCAAAGAAACGATGGAATACAAACACATTGGAAAGATGGGCAGCCTGCACAGCACACACACAGCTAACCATTTCAACGTAGACAACCAATGCCGTCCACTGGACACAGTAGATAACAGGTGCCTAACAGTGACCACGCCTCTACACACCGTTCAACAGCACTGAACAAAACAACCACACATGCCACTCACCATGACAGTGACTGTAATCAAGAGTCAAACTCCTGACTTTAACCAACAGTCTATATTGCCCACACGCCACACACCACCACTGTAATTAACAGTTAACTCACCTCCAACACTGTAATCAACAGTGAACACTCCTTGACAAACCCAACTGTAACCAACAGTCAAAACCCCAACATACCACCACCACTGTAATCAACAGTGAAAACTCCTTGATACACCCGACTGTAACCAACAGTCAAAACTCCAACACACCACCACCACTGTAATCAACAGTCAAAACTCCTTGACACACCAGACTGTAACCAACAGTCAAAACTCCAACACCACACCACGACTGTAATCAACAGTGAAAATGCCACCCTGCACACCACTGAGAACACGACAATACAAAACCATACAAACACACAAAAGATAAGTGTAAGGAACACTTTGAAAACAACTTTAAAATGCATGTCCAGCAAGATAATGTACAAAACCGGTGAGAACAACACCCCGCACCCTCATGTCCAAAGCTTGCCCCCAAGAAGAGACCAAAATTTACTGTCCCACCAGAGCTGATACATTTAGTAAATATCCCCCACTGAAAATAAACACAAAGTGACCCACGAGGAAAGTCCCCAAACCCAAAAGTCCAAAATTCTCCCCTAGAAAGGAAACATGAGTTAAACATGGCAATGCAAAACAATGAGTCACCACATGGCAACACTATAACAGCAATGGTAGGGCACCCGGGGGCCACAACACACATCCTTACCCAACACTCAAAGGCCCCAAACTACACCAGCCCATGAACTAACCCAGAGGCCACAACACTAACGCCACGGCACAAGGATTTATCGGCCTCCCCCATACACCTAACACCATGTTAATCTTCCGTTGCGAGCTCTTAGCTGAACATAAAAATCCCACAAATCAGGATCAAGTTCTCTCAAATTGTCAACCAAATAGGAACATCTTCCACAAAACTCCTCGCCCCTCAGCTCAACCACCGTACAGACAGACAGACAGTCAACTCATTTTTACCAGGGACCCTCCGGAGATACAGCACCTCTTCTGGTGTCCTTCCGGGCCAAACATCTCAAACAAATTCACCATGGCAACAGCCTCCATGGGAGCGGGCCACTGCCTCTTCTTCCCCCTTCTCCAGTCACTATCTACCATTGCCATACCAAGCCCTGCAACACACTGCCTTGCTGACTGCTCTCCGCCGAGAAAATTGCTGGCATAAAGAGAAGAAGCTCCCATGGAATGCACGTTGCATTCCAGAGCACAACTGCAGAGTTCCGCGCAATGCACCTGTGTCACATGTTCATGTGCTTGTGACATCACCACACTGCTTCCAGCCAAGGACAGAGACACATCTCCATCCCTCCCAACATCTCCGTCCAGACCATGCCTGCCCAACGACATGTCACTGTAACCACTGCCAACAATGAGTCTGGCCAAACACTCTTACATCCCTGGACAATGCAACTAGACCACCCGGCTCACAGGTTACAGGCAACGCCCAGGGAAAATGGACATCCAGAGCCACCTTGGGCACGGACTCAAACAGCTCTTGTCTTACGGAAATCTCTCCTGCTCCGCCTGGACACTGTAAAATGCACTCTTCTTCTCTGTTGCTCTGCCTGGACACAGCAAATGCACTCTTCTTCCTGTGCCGACCATCCACAGGATCACAATCATCCACAGCCCTGTAAGTCCTGCCAGTTCAGCTGGGACCACAGGCATGGAGGGACTGCACTCTTGACAGCCGCCACTGGCCCGAATGCGCAACAGGAGAACAGCCTAACGCAGATGCGGACAGCAATGCTCAACTCCTTGCACCGCCCACCCTGCAAGGTACATGTCGCTGATGGACTGCTGAATAGGAACCTTTCGGGAGAAGTGTCTGTCCCTTCCCTTCCTGTGCTACTCCACTGCCACAGCTCCTGGTCCAATAAGTCTTTGTGTAACACAGGAAAAACACTGGCCCAACCACACACCAGCTCAGATCACTCTAACTGTCCACCACATACATCATCATTCAAACAACACCAACAATCGGCATGACCCCATCACATTCCACTGACAGCCACTCCACTAGCAGCTAAACAGTAAGTAATGTACAGCGGGTACATTACTATAGGCTTGTGTGATGTGGCCTCTGGGGGCTATGCATAGACGCATGTGTGCTGTTGAATTTGGGACTCTTACAATCTGGATATAAAGTAGGTTGCAGCGCTTGGATAGAGACTGTTGGCGCAGTTCAGTATGGAGCTGATCATTGCAGTGATGGTGATATGTATCTGTGTGAATGCCAGAAAAGGTAAAAATCCCCTTAAGAATGTTCAAGTCTGCAAAGGCTTGTCTGGCCACTGCCTTGATTTGGTGTCCTGGGATAAGTTCTGCATCCATTATTATGCCCACATTCCTGACTTGCGGTATGTGCGAGAGGGTGGAGGGAGATTTAAATTGTAACTAGGTCCAGGAATAGGAATAGTGTGCCAGACAAGAACATTTCTATTGTTTCCATATTTAGTAGCAGATGATTGTGAGTCATCCAGTCATCATTTTTTAATGCAATCAAATATGTTAACTGGCAGAAAAGATGACGTGGCCAATTAGGTGAGCCATGAACCAAGATGGATGGCCATACAGTTCAAGCGCAATGTGCTTGTCTTGCTGGGAGACATGAGTTCTATACCCTAGTCCTTCCTCCTCCCAAAGCATGACAGGTTTAGTACTACATGTGGGGAGTAACAGTGACATCAATTATAACCATGCTTTGAAGCTGCTGGAATCTGGCATGAAGCGCTGTATGAATTACCAGATTATTGTTATTAGGATGCTGTTCGCTGTAATAACATTTATACAAGAATGCAAAGAAAAACGTTGAATTTAAAAACAAAATGTGAGCTGCAGCTGGCAGACATCATCTGAAAAAAACATGTGCCAGGAAATGTACGATATTAGCAGGGCACCTACAACCAACATATCTGTCCAAAGTAGCTGACAAGGCCCAAAATAAATCTTTCCAGTTAACAAAAAGTATTCAGTAGTCTTTTATTAAAGGGAGAACAGTCCAACCTGGGATGAAAAGCACAGCATTTCATGGGAGAGTGAAAACCAAATTGTGGCCTGCTTTGTGGCTGTTTTCTCCTTTGCATGATTGAGAATTAGCTCTGTATAAAGAGGCATGGAATATAAATATTTAACAGGAGTTTGATTGCAGAATTGTTGGATATAGCCAGCAGCTTTGGGCCTAGAGGTAAAATTGAAATTCCTCCCCCAACATCTACAAGACTCAAGGGTGCTTTCCCATGAGAAAAGTGTAAACGCAGGCTTTGAAGCTGAGCTATGAACTTTAAAACTCTACCTGGACCTTTTGTTCTCAGAAGCCAGGCCTTCCAGAGCAAAAAACAATGCTACTCATTAGCAACCCCATTTGTTATTGAGCCTAACCAAAGAGCCCTACAACAAATAGATTCTGAATAGTGCTCTCCTCTCAAATAATCAAATCTTCCCATCAGCTAGGAGAATGAAATTCGCACCTTCTGATGCTTGGTGTCTGTCATGATCTCTGCTTCCAAAAGGTCAGGGTTTTCCCAACTCCCTTGGAAGCAGATCCATAACCCAGGTTCCGAGTGCCAACCAGTCCCAATTGGGACCTTTTGGACCCAGTCCTGGCGCCAGTGGCACCAGACTCATAAATATGCCCAGTCCCAGCGCTGGAAGCGCCGGGCTCATAATGCTTGGGTGGACTTACCTGCAGCAGACCATGCTGCTTACTTGCCTGCCAGTTGAGCCTCTGATCCTCTTCTGTTTGGAACTACTTTTCCTGTTGGGTGGGGCAGGAGCCACTCCCTAGATTCAGAACACTGGAACTCTTCTGGAAAGCAGGAACTCTTTTCTTACCTAGGCGTGGCTGTGGAAGGAGACACCTAAGCACTACAGGAGGCTATTTAAACCAC
Source organism: Ambystoma mexicanum (assembly GCF_040938575.1). Lineage (NCBI taxonomy): Eukaryota > Metazoa > Chordata > Amphibia > Caudata > Ambystomatidae > Ambystoma > Ambystoma mexicanum. Next base: position 601,992,117 of record NC_090924.1, read on the forward strand.
ACCCGATGGATGAATCTTGCTTTGCGTTATTCTGCATCCTCTGCAGTAGAACGCTCATCGTGTCTTCTGCATCTGATCCTGGGCCTAAGGAAAAAGGCTTACCATCCTGAATCCAGTCTTCAGCAACACCTACAAAGACAAGAAAGAACAGGTTAGCATTACGGTCTTCAGTGACAGCTCTTCACTTACCTGGTCCATCGGCTGTCACCAACGCCTCGCGCTGCATTCCGGCATCTGAAAGACAAAGGCTTACCTACTCTTCGTGCGCTCCGGAGGTCTTCACACTGCATTCCGGCATCTGAAAGACAAAAGCTTACCAACTCTTCGCACGCTCCGGAGGCCTTCGGCGCTGCATCCCGCATCTGAAAGACAAAACAAGGTGCGTTTAAAGACATTGGGGAACTTTAATACTCACGTGCCATTACTCCTTTCCACATCTAACCCAGTGGGTGTTCCGGCACCCTGCAGCCGCTCCGAACTTGTACCTGCAAAATAAAAAGACAGTTAGAGCGCATCGTGAAGCAGACAACAAGCGCTTACTTACGTGCTTCCAGGCGCTTCTATTCATCACACGGGCTCCATCTTCAACTCACTTCAGCCCGTCATCCGCCATCGCCGGAACCCTGCAAAACAAGAAACATCATTACTAAAGACTTTAAAGACATTAGAATTACTCGAAACTTACCGTTCGTGCAGTAAACGACGGACAGCAGTCCTCTGAAGTCAAGAGGCCTGCTCCCCTTATCCAGTGAAGAAACTGGTTACAGCACCCTGCCCCGAGGCAGATGGAGAGCACGGCGTTCACTTACCTAAGGTGAGAGCGTTAACCTTTGGGGTTCTACAGGAGAAGAGAAAGGGAAGAAGAGAGAGACATTCAATAACCCAGTTCCTTAATCCCATATTTTCTATCTGCAGACATCTTACCCTTCGAGTCAGACATACAGTGCACAGAGGTCCAGCCCAAAGAGCCAGCCATGTGTTACACATCACCTTTGAAGATACGGTATACGCCCAGTCAAGACCGGCGCCTCTACGGGAATCAGGTGAGCGTTACAGTGTCAGACACAAGGGAAAGGCAGATACTGGAATCACTCGAGGGGTGAGTCTGGGTCATAAATGGCCCTTGCTAGCTATGTGCTTCAAATAGCTTTCTGTAATGGGTCCCCTGGCAACTGCATTCTCAGGAATCATAATGGCCAGCTCTAAGCTTCAAAGGGGATGACACTGGATGTTCTGGTGCCAGGCAGAGGATGGTATGCATTTCATATTGTGATTAATCCCATTATATTTCAAGAGAGATGTACTGCTTACATTTTACATATGCAATCATGTTTCTGTTTATAACTTTTGCAGAACATTTCATAGAAGTTTACTTTTTTTTAATTGTTCAGGGTGAAACGCTCTCTCAGCTGATTATAAAGCAATAATTTTGATTGTTTTTTAATTATGCAAATGTGATGAATGCGCAGAAACACTGTACGTCACTGATTCATATATCCTAGAGTCCATTCCGCTGAGCCTGTTATTCTGAGATGTGAAATTAATGTTTGTGTGAAAGCATCGAAGGGCAAGATCAACACATCCTTCACACATATCAAATGTCATGCTGAAATCAGACTAACGCCATTGGATTTATCTAAGTGAGTGCAACCTGATGAACGGAATAGTAACATGAATCACATGGGAGGAACATGCAGTTTCAGAAAATTACAATTGTTTAATGTAGAAATCTCCAAGATGACTTCACATTAAATGGGAAGGAAACTATGTGTAGAAGTTACTCCCATTAGAATGCCCATTTAATTAATATGCATGATGAGTATGAAGAGGATGGTAGGATGTGATGTCACTTTTGAAACATTATCCAATCACATGCACTGGCCAATTAGGTTAGAGAAATTATACCCACCTCTAAAGGGAGTGGTTTTCTAAAAAGTCCAAACCCATTTCTGGGGACTCACTTGCTCACTCACTGACTGGGATGGACTGACTGACAGTCTTATGTATAGAAGGAGAATTAACAACAACAGAAAGGAGTATGGAGTAGATTGTTTTCCCTTTGGATCATTTTTTGGATTACTGGCAGTACAAAGAATGAGAGTCCTATCTGGAGTTAAAGCCACAGGCGTTCTACGTGATAAAGATAGCAGACAGCAGGCCCCATACATAATGGGGGGGACCAGGCTGTGGAGGGAAGCCCTTTCTTACTGACTGATCCCAACCTTTTCTTAGTCGGGGAGAATTTAACCAGTCTTTAAGAGGGTGCCACCTGTCTGTGAGACAACCAGCAGGCCTTCTCAGCCATGGAGGGCACCAGCTCCCAAGTTTGCCCGCCTTGTCCTACTCTGGACCGAGTGGCGTTGGCTCAAATCTGGGGCTGCTGCGGACCTGGAACCTATGTCTTCTCTTCACTACATTTATGATTCCTTGCTTCTCGCAGCTAAACAGCAGTACTTTAACATCCTTTTTGCTTCACTTTCTTCACAACCATGTCATCTCTTCCAAACTCTAAACTGTATTCTTTCCCCTTCCCTCCTGCCTCTGCCTCTCTGTCTTCTCTCTCAGCGCTAGACTTTGCCAACAATTTATTATCAAAAATCCCTCTTCCCTGCTCCTCTCTTTCTGATGCCTCCCGTTCCCATCCCAGCTCCACCCAATCTGTTGCCTCTCTCCTCACACCGAGTCATCATTTCACCTATTCTCTGATTATTATATTTCCTCTGCTCTCTCTAAGACCTGCCCAACCTCTTCTCCTGGTGATCCTCTTCCCTATTCGTTAATCCCTGCTATTTATCATACTTTCTCTTCTTGCTGTCCTCTTCAATTCTTCCCTCTCGTCGTCTTCCTTCAAGCATGTCTCAATCCTCCATATTCTTAAAAATTCTGCACTTGATCCTTCTCTTCTGTCTAGCTTTCACCCTAATTCTCTCCTCCATATCTCTCTAAACCACTGCAGCATATTGCATACTCTTACGTGTCATCCTTTGTCAAATTAAAGTCACGTCTATATCCCTTTCAATCCCTTTCAATCTGGCTTCCACGCATGCCACTTCACTGAAACTGCTCTTCTTACTGTCTCTGACTCGGTTTTCATCTCACTATTCTAAACTTTCCTCTCCCATTGTTCTTCTTGATTTGTCAGCCGTGTTTGACACAGTTGGTTTTCGTAACTCTGTCCTTAGCTGGTTCCATTCTTATCTCTCTGGCCTAACCTTCTCAGTCACTTCTCTCCTATCTTCCCCCCTCACATGATATTCCCCAAGGTTCAGTCCTTGGCCCTCTCCCCATGGTCCCATCATTTCTTCCTTTGCCTTTTCTATCATCTTTACACAAACTACTTGTATTTTTCTTCCTTTTCTGATTCCATCCATTCCACTTTGTCGGCATGGTTCCTCGCAATCCAAACCTGGATGTCCTCCCACTATTTGCACCTCAATCGCTCCTCAACTGATGATCTCTTTTTCCTGCTTCCACCATTCCTGCTCCTCCTCTGCTCTGTGCTTATTTTCCTGCTACTTCCCTCCCCATTTCCACCTCCATTTGTAATCTGGGATCATTTTCAACTCCTCGCTTTCTTTCTCTTTTCACATGTTTTCTATCTCCTGCTCTTGGCACTTCCTAATATTTAATATCCAGAGGGCTTGTCGGCTTCCAATCTTTTCTGCATCTAAACTTCTCTTCTTCAGTTTGCTCTTGACTATTGTACTGTTCTTCTTTACTCCTTGGCCTCCCCACCTACCAGCTTGCCCCTCTCCATTCTATCTATCACTCTTTGAGTTGTGTCCTGTGCACTCTTTCTCCTTATGACTCCATTACCTCTGATTTGCTCTCTCTCCAGTGGCTACCATTCAATGCTATTTTCTCTTTAACGTTCCCTGTATCTTCTTTAAAGGTCTCCACGGTCTCGCCCATCCATATCTCTCTTCTCTGATCTCTTTTAACTCCCCTTCTCTCTCCCTTTGCTTGTACTTTCTTTTAGTTATCCCTCGTCTCTCTTGTAGCTCCTTTGACTTTTGTTCCTTCTCTCTACTTGTATCTAAACACCAGAATACACTTCATCTCCCTTTTTGTGCCCTCTAATCTTTTTCTCTCTTTAAATCTCACATCAAAGCCCATCTTCTCTCAATTGTATCTGTTTGATTGACATGGTGAAAACTTTTGCACCATTGTTGATGTTTCTGTGAAGTGCTTAGGAGTTAAGCGCTTTACAAATACTATAAAATACAAATACAAAAGAAACTCTGATGTACATATAAAGCACATTAATGCAATAGAAACACCACTGCAGGGGATCTAGCAAACATACATATTAAACATACATTTTCATTTTGCAAGCGATTTGCATATGGGAATTTTACATAGTTTGTCTTTGAAATAACAGTTTTCTGGTATGCTGCTTGAGATGCTCACATATCTGTTGAGTAAGGGGGGTATCTATTTTCAATAAAGAAGAATCAGAGAGACCTAAATAGGGAGGGATTTTCTGCATTAATTTGGTTTTCTATAAAATGGATGTGCACTCAGGGTCAATTAAATGTACATATGAAGACGCATGTGCTTTAAAAAGCCTACTTTCAAGTTAATGCTGTTTGGAGTATTCAAGGGAGCAGTGTGTTTGTCATTCTTCATTGTGGTAACCATTGACATTGGGATTTTATAGATGCACAGTGTGTTTATCTTTAAATTGATTTATTTCTATTTCATTAATAAATAGACCTTCAGTGGAACTCTGCTTGTTTCAAGTCCCGAAAGGGGAGAGAACCTGCAGGGAATCAATATCGTTAAACTGGGGGTCACATGGTGTGCACCTGATTTGGGGTGCGAGGAGAATTCCCATGAACTAGTTGTCATCTGGTTAAAGAATACCTTCATGGTGCTTGACTGTCTCCACTCAATTATTGCATTCTTGCATAATCTCACTTGTTCACGTACCTTCACCCAGTCATCGGCCAACACCTTCTGCTGAATAAAGTCTGCCATTATCAATGTGGCTCTTTCATCAAGAACCCTAATGCATCCAAAACTCAAAGTGAAATCGGCGATGACTGCAGAAGATGACGATCACAACATGTTTCTTCTTTTACTCAGCCTCCAGTTTATTAACACGTTGAGACAAATACTAATGATTACTAAATTGCCTGCTACGTAAAATTCTCACTCTCATTTTAATACACTTAATCCCTTATACATCTCCATTCCTTCAAATGCAAATGCCCCCGTATGTGCTAAACCAGCCCATGTTGGGATGTGACGTCACCAAGCATTGTCATTGATACCTGACTTTGCATTGTGTAAGAGTGATTACAGGACAGCTACCAAACAGCACATATCTGCCTTAACAGCTTCCTTGAGCCGTCATTCAGTTGTGATTTGCCGTTAGGTGGCAATATGAGGTAGGGATTAAGCAGGTTAAACCCAGCATATGCAAAACTAGCTCTACTGTTGGACCTTTGTGTTTGTACATCACAGGTGAATGCCACTTCCAGTGGCAGCCGTTTCAGACACATCAGCAGCATAACATGTGTGATCATATGCTGAAGTGGCATACTGTGCTAAATACCACATATTCAGCGACATTACAAGCATGCAGTGGTGTACAAATGTGGTTTTGATGGAATTACTAACACTTTTATGCACCACAATACCACAGGTTTATCGGTCATGCAGAAGAGATGCATCCAGCACTTAGCTAGAGGCCTTTTCACTAAATTAGCACAACAGAAAATGATGATTTACTGCAGCAGAATTACCACCCATGGTAATACCTCTAAAATGGTACTGTTATATGTATAGGTACACACACGTTTCACTTATTTCATTACTTTTAGTGAAATTATCGTATACACTGAACACATTTATTGGGCTGGGAGAATCTAGGGGTCTAACCTCCAATCCTTAATACAGGGTTTGGTCTCCCACAGTGTACCACAAGCTGCCAATTAGCTTTTTTTTACAATTGTATTTGTGTATATATTCAATCTTTGATATCTAGACAATTCATCTAAACCCATTGCATATAATACCATTCCATCAAATTTTTTCCATCTAAAAAATGTCCATCTAATGCAGGGGTGCACAACTGATTTTGACAGAGGGCCGAAAGTACCTTACATGAGGGCTATAGTGGGCTGAAAAGTAAATGTGGGTGGGGCGGTAGGCGGGGCGTGGCAGGAGGCTTTTTAAACCCCCAATTTGTACTAAACACATGGAAAAAGAATGTTTTTGAGGGGTAACGATTTTTATTTGCATTTCAAACTTACATTTTGTACTACACATTTTCCATTGTTATAATTTATTTTTATTTAGTTATTGTATCTCGCCTGTTTAATTAACTTATATATATTTTATTGACCCTAGATTGGACATGCTGTTATTTTGGACTGCTACAGTTTGCTATTTGAGTTGCCCAAGAGGAGTATGGCCTTCGTTGAGTCAGGTTTCCTCAAAAAGCCAAAGATGAACATCTCCTAACTGTGCCTGTTTTAGCTTTATTATTGGGTTCACTCTTGGAGTGCAACACTATGCCCCATGGCCCCCTCACCCCCAACCAAACACTATGCCCCATGTCCCTCCCCCCCAACCAAACACTATGCCCCATGGCCCCCTTACACCCAACCAAACACAATGCCCTATGGTCCCCTCACCCCCAACCAAACATTATGCCCCATGTCCCTCACCCCCAACCAAACACTATGCCCCAGGCCCCCTTACCCCCAACCAAACACTATGCCCCATGGCCCCCTCACACCCAACCAAACACTATGCCCCATGGCCCCCTTACACCCAACCAAACACTATGCCCCATGGCCCCCTCACCCCCAACCAACCACTATGCCCCATGGCCCCCTCACCCCCAACCAAACACTATGCCCCATGGCACCCTCACCCCCAACCAAACACTATGCCCCATGGTCCCCTCACCCCCAACCAAACACTATGCCCCATGTCCCTCACCCCCAACCAAACACTATGCCCCATGGCCCCCTTACACCCAACCAAACATTATGCCCCATGGCACCCTCACCCCCAACCAAACACTATGCCCCATGGCCCTCTCACCCCCAACCAAACACTATGCCCCATGACCCCCTCACACCCAACCAAACACTATGCCCCATGGCACCCTCACCCCCAACCAAACACTATGCCCCATGGCCTCCTCACCCCCAACAAAACCCCCCACCCCATGGCCCCCTCACCCCCAACCAAACCCCCCACCCCCCAAATCAGCACACACAAACCAACACCAATACAGACCCAAACCCCCACCCCCCAACTCAGCACACACACAAACATGCACCCAAAAGACCCGAACCCCCCACCCCCCCAACTCCAAACCCCCCAACTCAGCACACACACTCTCAAGCATGCACCCATACAGACCCAAACCCCCCACCCTCCAACTCAGCAGACACACAAACATGCACCGATACAGACCCGAACCCGCCACCCCCCCAAATCAGCACACTCTCAAACAAGCACCCATACAGACCCGAACCCCTACCCCCAACTCAGCACACACACAAACATGCACCCATAAAGACCCGAACCCCCCACCCCCCCAACTCAGCACACACACTCTCAAGCATGCATCCATACAGACCCGAACCCTCCACCCCCCAACTCAGCACACACACAAACATGCACCCATACAGACCCGAACCCCCCACCCCCCCAAATCAGCACACTCTCAAACAAGCACCCATACAGACCCGAACCCCCACCCCCCAACTCAGCACACACACAAACATGAACCCATAAAGACCACAACCCCCCACCACCCCACAACTCAGCACACACACTCTCAAGCATGCACCCATATAGACCCAAACCCCCCACCCCCAACTCAGCACACACACAAACATGCACCCATACAGACCCGAACTCCCGCCCCCAACTCAGCACACAAAAAACATTAATATCAAAACATTCATACACATCCGACAACCCCCCACCCCCGCATCTCAACATACACACAAAATACATTCAAATCCAAACATTCATACACATCCGACACCCCCCCACCCCTGCATCTCAACATACACACAAAATACATTAAAATACAAACATTCATACACATCCGAAACACCCCCCCCACCCCCGCATCTCAACATACACACAAAATACATTCAAATCCAAACATTCATACACATCCGACACACCCCCCCACCCCCGCATCTCAACATACACGCAAAATACATTCAAATACAAACATCCAACACACCCCCCACCCCCGCATCTCAACATACACACAAAATACATTAAAATCCAAACATTCATACACATCCAAAACACCCCCCTCACCTCCGCATCTCAACATACACACAAAATACATTCAAATCCAAACATTCATACACATCCGACACACCCCCCCACCCCCGCATCTCAACATACACACAAAATACATTAAAATCCAAACATTCATACACATCCGACACCCCCTCAACCCCCGCATCTCAACATACATACAAAATACATTCAAATCCAAACATTCATACACATCCGACACACCCCTCCACCCCACCATCGCAACATACACACAAAATACATTCAAATCCAAACATTCATACACATCCGACACACCCCCCCACCCCCGCATCTCAACATACACACAAAATACATTCAAATCCAAACATTCATACACATCCGACACCCCCTCCACCCCCGCATCTCAACATGCATACAAAATACATTCAAATCCAAACATTCATACACATCCGACACCCCCCCCACCCCCCCATCGCAACATACACACAAAATACATTAAAATCCAAACATTCATGCACATCCGACACGCCCCCCCACCCCCCCCCCCATCGCAACATACACACACAAACATAAAGCAAAACAAACCCGACACACAAACACAAACAGACCACTTACCGGAGACGTGCTGGAAGGCAGGTAAGCGGCAGGTAAGCTGGAACGCTGGAATCGTACTACGGCTGGCATGGTCCAAGGCTGAAATTCCTTCTGGCATCAAGCCTTATGGACCAGGCCACCCCTAGTGCTGGCCCAAAAGGCTAGAAAAGAAAAGAAAAAAGACCCCCCAAAAGAAGAAAAAAAAATAAAATAATGCATTAGATGGACTTTTTTTGATGGAAAAATTTCAAAGGAATGACATTAGATGCCATGGTTTTAGATGAAATGACCATAAACCCAATCTTTCATCGTACTGCCCTTTAACTGACTGATAAGTCCAATTCATTTATCTTGCTAACAATAACGTTTATTCATATACATATTGCAACATGGTCAAGATTCTGTTTCAAATTAAATCCTGTCTTTTTTTTAGACTTTTTCAAATCCACTTTCCAAAAATCAAATGTTCTATATTTTTGAATGATCACACTACTACTCAGTACATAAACATTTGCATTTTAGTGTGAATTGTCACAAATCCAAATGGTATCTGTATTCTTCTCTTCTTCAGGGGAGATGCCAATTGAATTATCTAAGGATTATCTAAGGGTGAATTAAATCAAAATTAGAAATATCTCATTAATGAGAGAAGTGTCTATAATGTACCCTCGTTTTTAGAATTATTAACCTCTTAATTACTATGAGGATTCGCTAGCAAAAGTATTTGTATATTGAGGATAATCTTAAATCTGAAAATTCTCAAATCCGGAATTAGAGGAGACAACATTCTTGTAGTCATCATGTTCTAATGTGATAAAAAATAACACTCAGTTATCCTCAATATATCCATTCAATAATTAGTGAACAGTAAACAATGTGCCAAAGGTGCTTACTGTTTTGCCTTGGGAAACGTCTTGAGCTGTGTCTTAATAAGTTAACCTAAATCAAGATAAAACATCAATAAAAATATGTTCTTCCTCTATTCTGGTTTATTAAGAATCTGTTATGCCAATTTTACATTTTGGTTATAGATTGAGAGCATTTCAATGGAGTCTGCATGTCCTATGTGGCAAAGCAACCTCCTTTGCTGATGTTTCCCTCTTAAATATCTTTTTGTGCTATGTAATTACACCAGATTTTTTTTGATAATTACGACATCAGGAGAAGTCCAAAACTTTAGTGTGTTAATGTAATATCGTTCAAATATGGACGCCATTTTGAAGTGTATAATAAAGCTTCTTTAACTACTGATTTTAAAGGACGTAATATTCACTGCTCTTCTTATATGTCGGTATGCACCCTCATAATCTCACATAACGTTTAATTCACCTGGGAATAATGTGTGTCCTGTTAGAACCATGCTCCAATTTTGTATATCATTTTAAAATGTATTTGTTACTTATCCAAAGAAGAGGTATAGCTCCCTCAAACCGATCAACCTTAATAGAGTTACCCAGGTTCTTTCTACTTAACATGCCAGTTCACTGATGTTGTATAATCGATTTAAATAGGAAATATTCTCTTTCTTAAATTTACCTTAAATTAGGAAACTGGAAGCATAAAACATGGGTCATTTTGAAAGGGTGTCAATTCCTACACATATTTACATTCTTAATGCATTTATAAATGATCCCAAATCATTATCATTACAGAAAACATGTTATATCACAATCTTGATTTTATACTCTTGGTGACAATGGGCCCGATTCATGGAATTTTGTGCATGCTTCATTGTGACTTTGCACTGCTGAAAAGTGACTTTGCACTGCCGACACAAACCCTGATTCATGGAACTGTGCAAAGTGTACTTTTGCTCTGCAAAGTCAGTGCAAAGTCATTTTTTACTGCAAAAATGACTTTGTACTGACTTTGTAGAGCAAAAATACACTTTGCACGGTTCCATGAATATGGGTTTGTGGCAGCAGTGCAAAGCCACTTTTCAGCAGTGCAAAGTCACTTTGAACCATGCAAGAAATTCCATGAATCGGGCCCAATGAGTCTAGCCTCTTTATCCAAAACCCTTCTCTCTGTAGCAATTTTTGATTTAAATTACCTCCTCTCATTGATGCTGATACTTGTTCCAAAATAATAAAACGTAACCGTGCTATTGAATGACCTTTTTCCCAAAAATGTACTGTGATCAGAGATGTAGTATTATTAGATTTTATCTTCCATTTGTGCCCGCACCAGCTTACCATTCTTGAGGTCATCCCAACAAAAAACGAACCACGCAGACATTTAGGCCCTAATTCACAGACAGGGTAATTCATGGAATAAATGTGTGCCGAAAAGGGGAGCGCAAGTGTGAAAATCGCAGCGCACGCGTACTAAAGCCACGCATGCAGCCGTTCATCGATTCATGGAATGCCCTGCGTGTGTAAAACCTGGGATGTGCGGCAAATCCGTGGGTGGCGCACGCGGACACACACTCCCTCTCTGCGCTGCTCGCTTGCGCTGCCTCTGCGCTAAAATCTATGAATTACCCTCAGAGTGTTTTCCAATGGGATTTTGCCATTATAAAATGCTTCTGGGAATTTGGCCTTTGTACCGTAGATCACATTTTTAGCATCATATGTCAGAGGGTGGTGGAGTTAAATGTTCTTCCCAGTGCATGGATCTTGGATTATGTTGCCAGCTATTACATTGTGCAATTCAATTGCAATTCAGGAGAAGCTTTGGACTTCTCCTGATGACGTAATTCTAAGGACACATCGGGTGTAATGGCATAGCACAGGTATTTATGAAGGAAACTACAGCAAGGTGGGTTGCTTTGCTTTACCGAGTATGGCACGTAGACTCCATTGAAATGCTGATAATCTATAACCAAAAGGTAACTTGAAAAGTATTAGTTGTCCAGGGCCAGCATAAGAATGTTAAACGGACATGAGCCGCCAAAACAAGTTTCAAATAAAAAATCATTGAGTATGGTATTTGGTAACGCAGCAGTTAGAGTGAAGGACGACGAAACGCGTGGGCTTCTCCTGGTGAAGTGCCAGGCCCTTCTGGCAAAGGGACACTGTAAAACGCCGCAAGGCTAGCTAGAGTTCCTGAATGTTGCAAAATGGGATGAAAACGCGTTTATGAGCATGCAGACTCTCCCTTCCGGTTTCCGGCCCAGCTTCATCGACGGGTGCCTTCCAGAAGTGCACAATCAGGACGGAATCCAACTGGTCTTGGCCAGGGGCAAAACTGAGGGAGATTCCACAGGAATCCATTCGTTGTGTGCCTGCTTGAAAACCTCTTGCAGGCGAACAATGAAACGCCCTGGCGGGAAAAAGCAGGAATGCTCTGCAGAAATCCCATCTCCGCTCCATGCCCCTCCTCCAGCTTGTCACTGCTGCAAAATGCGGCAGAGCGGGAAATGGAGGGAGAAAAACAATACGCCTTCGCAATAACCGTCTATTTACCTTAAAGTGGGGCCTTATTTGTTTTATGCCTGCAAGGCAATCTCAAGCAGGCGTAAAATGCAGTGCTGTCTAAGACAGAGGATAAAGGGATGGCAGAGGTGCAAACTCTGCTTCGGGCCCCTTCTCTGCCTTGGAAGAGGTCACAAAGTGGTGGAGTGGTAAAGCAAGGCGTAACCGCATTACACCTTGCATTTATTCCTGGTTTTACTACTCTGCCTAATTTAAAATGACTCCCCGTTTGTTTTACTCCTGCATGAAAATCTCATGCAGGCGTAAAATGTGGTGCTCTTCCAAGACAGAGGAGGAAAGCAGAGCGGAGATGCAAACTCTTCTTCAAGCTTCTGCAGCACCTTGGAAAGAGGCCTTGATTGTACGCTTTCATGGTGCACTCCACTCATTTTAAAATGAGCCCCTCAGTGTGACTTTTGGAATGATTTGATATAGCTTAATTGGAACAGTCATCGGAATGGAGAGTGTGGGACATCCAATCAGATTGCTCACTGTGGAGTCTGAAACTACTGGTAAAGGCCCCTCTGTAATCAATTTCAGAAATGCAGTCCGTTGAAAGAATGGACAATGAGCAGCGCTGCACGTGCTGGTAGGAAGTGCATGCTACTTTATTTGAGGACTGAGGAACACTTCAGTCAATATTATTGACATTAATATTGGGAGTCTGCGGTCCCCTTGCCAACTGAAATGGCATATGTATTAGTGTAATGTGCAATCTATCTAGGTAACTATCAAATTAAGCAACTATGGATATCTTCACTAGATAGGCATTGGCTGCACAAGGCAGTACCAACAAACCTTGTTCTGAGCTGGTGGCAATATCAGAGGACAGGACAAGCCCGAAACTCTGAAACCTGCCATCAGAATTTCGGGGCTTTGCAAAGGGGATTTGGGTGCATTTAATAAACCTGGCAGACTGTAAACCCACACACTCTCCATGCCAATTCTAAATCCCCAAAGCTAAGGCTGATTACTACACCGCAACAATAACTAAAGGCAGCACTCTTTCAGGCGATCAAACGACACACTAACCCCCTACACCCACTTTCCATTGACAAATCAAGAAGCAAATCACTTCTTTACACAAGGAAACCAACATCAGACATCACATTCAGAAGTATATACACAGGCAAGCCCTGCGCCCCCTACTTCCTGGGCATACATTCTGACATTGTTCCATTGGTACTGGACCATCATCTTCCTCAAAGCCACATCTTATGACAATGGCATTCACACTCAGCCATCCCTCACACCAGCAGCTCCCCTCCCCTTCCACAGCATCATGTGATGCTAGTTCAATCAGAATGGATAATAAGGAACGTGTGCATCCACACTGCAGCATATTGGACATTAGCGGCGGAGTGCTTATACATACACTAAAGTAAGTCTGGGGAAAATTCAATGACTTGTTATAATTTGAATTGGTGTTATTTTATTTATTTATTTCTCTTTCTTGGTTTGTTGCTTCTCGGGGTGGGGGGAGATGTGATCTGTTGATGTATTATAGGTTTGTGATGTTTCCTGTTCTCTTTTACATGATCTTATAATTGAATAATATGCTTCTTGTTTTGTTTGTAAATTATAAATAAATAATAACAAATACATACACTAAATAGCGAGTCAGTTCATGTGTGCCTCTTCTTGGTGTAGGTTAGACCATCACTCACAAGCATGCAGATGGTTTGTCAAAGGACTGCACAACACCACCCTTCTAGTGAGGGCAAGTGTAAAGATGCTCATGCAGGGTAACAAAGGCTAAATGTCAGTAGTTTTCATAAATATGGGTGCATGTATACTTGCCACTGTAAAAGATGAACATGGCATCTAGTGCATACCCGCAAATATACAAATACATCTCTTGCCGCGTGTAACTAAATATCAAGGACACGGTCCAGTCCTGTCACAGTTAATTGGGCCTTCATGAACACATTAATACACATTAGCCAGTCCCCAAAATACCGCAGGACAGCCTAGCAGCACAGGCTCACTGGCCATTGGATAGCGTAGGTCAAATGACGAGGAAGCTTCTCTGCACTTTGGGACCTCTGTTTTCCCTAGATTGTGCTCTCAGGGAAAGGGCTGCAGAGGGCTCTAGGTCAAAAGGGAAGACAATAAGAGGTGCCCAAAATGTGACATATCAAGTTGCCCGAGTTTTTTAAGTATTAATCCATGCATTTAAGATCAGGGGCAATCATACTCTCATAAAGGCAAGCAGGACCTTTGCTCAGGAAGCCTCCGAGGAGAATCCAACCCAGCATGAGATTATTGTGGAAGAACGGGTAGCGAGTCCACATGTTAGAACCAATTTTCCACCACACAAAATTCAAAAACAGATTGACATTGGGATAGTGCTAAAGTGTGTGTCATAGGGAATTGGATTGTGACTGGCATGACCAACAGAGAAATAAATAAATAGGTTCCTCTTTCCATCAGCGGCTGAGAATGAATGGCATGCATAAAGGTCTATGCAGCATTCTCACGAGTAGCTAATTAATTTGTGCAGAATTTGAAATTTAGTTAAAAATCTCCCACACTAATTTCCAAGGAAAGTGTGCATTAGTTCAAAAATGTTGCATCTCCCACCAGAAAATAGTTTATAATTGTTTCTTTATAACGTGCTTGATACCGGAGAGGTTTCTAAGTGTGGACCAGGGATTCGAACCTGTGTTGCTCTGTGTCATTTTACTCTACGTCATTTCGCTTCCAAGACAAGCGGATTGTCCCTGAGCTATCCTCTCAGCCCAATCACTCCCCTGATACATGCACTCCCATTATCTCAGAACAACCAATCATGGTGGCAATGCTTGGTAGATTAGACCTTTAAATGACTGACATAGAGGAGAAACTAGAAAGAGCTGACATGGAAGTGAAAACATTTAATGACATGATCTCCCACACCTGACACCACACCGATTCCCCCAGCAAAGGATCACTGAAAGTTCCACTGACAGCTCTTCCTGAGGCCGGAAGTATAATCGAGAATTATGGCATCTGACTCTCTCTATTTCCAATGGGATTTTCCTGTGACTATGATAATGGAGTCTTGGAGTCTTTTTGTAGGACTGTGACCGGCCAATTGATAGGGAACATAATTAATTATTAAAGGATTATTTGAGAGACAGTTATCTTTATGGAGACAAGTTTGTCCTACTACAACAAAAGAGAGGGTGCCAAAACCTAGTAACAGACTATTGGTTTAAGTTTCAGGAAAATGAATGAAACATGAAACCAGTGTAACGCAATGGGTCTTCCTCTGTCATTGCTGGAACGTTCAGTGATGCACAATATCAATTACATTTAAGTAGAATAATGGTTTATTATGTATTTATTCAATAAAAGTGTTTTACTGTAACATTTCTTTTTTTGAAAAATATGAATGTATTTTTCTTAAACTCTTTCATATAAAACAACACACATCCCACTGTGCCTTCTGATACTTATCTTGTATCAATGAAGTCTTGAACATAGGGTATTCAAACCTGTAGACTATCAGAATACACACTACTTCTCGTTACTCAAAAACCAGTTCTGATTTCTGCAGTATTTTAATGCAATTTAACGTATTATGTATTATTTCCTCCGAATGCAACCATTATGTCGCATTGTAGCTTAAGTCTCAACATGTTTCAGTTCCTCTCTATACATATTGGACCTTCATCAAGAGGTCCAGTTATCTTCAGCAAAGCAATTTAAAATGTTAAATACATCAACACAACAAGACACCCTGTGACTTGCCCAAAACAAATGGACAACCCAAGTCAAAGCAATTCATAAAATATGTTTCTTTCATCTGGAAGGACATATCTTCCATTATACATTGTGATTATGATTAGATCCTTTACATATAAAGGAAAAGCACAGTTATTAATGTATAACCAGCTGCTCTTCAGAGTTTCATATGGGAAATCTCTTTTTGTAGGCCATATAAATTGGCGCCTTCATTGTATGAAAAATTCAGAACACAATGTGTCAGTGCTGAGCTCTTCATCCCTCATCTCACACCTCATGTTTCCTAAATCACCACACAGATGTAAAAGTGGTACCTGATTAATCTGCATGCTACAGGTACATTTTTGTCCACTTGCTGTAAAAGAGTTTAAGAAAAAGAAATGTATATTTTTTCCAAAAAAGAAATGTTAGGTTACAACAATTGTAATGAAGAAATAGATAATGAACGATTTGTCTACTTATATTGTATTTTGTATGGAAGTGCCAGCAACAACAGAGGAAGACCGATTGGTTTAATGACAAGTTTGTCCTACCAACAGAGCAAGATAGGAGACCAAGCTTCCACAATTTTCTGAGCTGTTCCGAGTATGTATTCAATGTTTGCTTTGAGTGACTCCAGCAATGAAAGACAAAATGACTAAATGCAGGTAATTAATATGATTAGGCAATGTCACCCCCACATTAGCGCAACCTGCCCTTGTGCACCACTAAGTGAGCAGCATAACATTGGTCTATTCAGTATTAAGAGCATAGCTAGAGACTGTTGAGAAATAATTAATAATTTAAACAAGAAGAGTTGTGCCAGCGGGTTTCTCAATTAGACTATTACTATCACTTGCTCAAAGTCACAGCGGATGTGATTTTGAGCAAGTGACTTAATGAGAAATTATTAATAGGCTGCATAAAGTAAAGGCGAGACACCTCAGTGATAGATATCTAAGTCCATAATGCTGTCAGCATAAACTGAGAGTTTAACAGCGCCCCTCCCAACAACAATGCCTGCAATGTAAAATAGTACACAACTCGGCGGCGCCCCCCTCTTAAGGTCAAGCTAATACATGGACAATTAAAACAAATCGATGCCCCAGTCCCTACCATCTCATGGCTCTCAACAGAAGAAGCCAGCCCACCACATTTTAGGAATTGGGAGCCATGTCTTCCTATTTGTGATCGGACAATTTGGCCTCATCCAATACAGTGGTGAAAAAACGGATCTTGGTGGTAGCGGTTCTACCTCTGATGAATCCGCTGTGGAAGAACTTTCTCTAGCTGTGTGGTAACCACTATGGCATAGTCTGTACATGGATTAGTGCAATGGACCTGTACTTGTTCAGAAGAGTGCTGTGCTTTACAGGTTTAGGTATAATCATCAACTCTGAGAATGCCCTTTTAGGTTCTGTGATCTAAGAGTATGATATGACATGGTATGATGATGAGAGTCATTTATAACACGCCTGTACACAAGTGTTTCTAGGCGTGACAAGAAAAGGGAGGGAAGACAGAGGGAGGACAAAAGCAACAATCATACTAGGCCTTGTGTGATTCAGATCGTGCAAGTGCGATAACGCAATGTGCAGTGCGGAGGGAGAAGGGGGAAGTGCCAGGGAGACGGGAAGGGGAAGTGCAATCAGGGCAGCATTGCTCTGAGTAAGTGCAGCCAGGGCAGTGCGGATCTCGGTACGTGCAAGGAGGCATGGGACTGTAGGGTTACAGTTACAGCCCCTAAGTGCGTGGTAGGCCCGGGGGCAGTGCAGGGGTCGACTGGTCGTGGAGAAGTCTGGTACCCAGTGCGACTCTGAGGGTAGCCAAGCCATCAATCAGTGCAGCAGACAGGTAGGTCAGCAGGGGGGAGAGAGAGAGAAAGCAGAGGCGAAAAGGAAGGTCTTGAGCTGCTTCTGGAACTTCATGTGGTCCGGCTCAAGCTTGAGAGGGACAGGGAGGCCATTCCAGAGGGAGGCACCTGCAGAGGAGAGAGATGTACCCCCCACTCTCTTCCGGGAGAAGCGTCTGACCCTCAGAGAGTTAGATGCGGCTGAGCAAAGGCTCGAGAAGGAAGGCATTTTGGAAGAGAGAGCTGGATGTAGTGCAGGCCCCAGAAAGCCTTGTGGACGATGCAAAGGGTCTTGAACTTAATCCTTGCAGCCACAGGGAGCCAGTGGAGAAATTTCAGCGCTAGAGAGATACAGTCCCTGTGATTGAGGCCAAGGATAAGTCTTGCGGTCCTTGGCCAATTAAAAAGAGTACAGGATCCAAAAGGTCAGTAGAGGATGTATAATAGTAAATTGTGAAGCCAATGAGGCCAGGATCTTTGCCTATATGGTGAATTCCATTTGCATGGTAAATATCCCTGTCCTTTTCTGTATTCTAACAGGTAAACCTCTGGTAGTATGTTTTCTCTCTCTCACCTCGACTGCTCTGGCATGTCCAGGCAGCTGGTGGCAGAACGAAGTGGGGGGCAGCAGTACGAGTGCTCCTGTTGTTAGGACCAGCATCAGAGTTGGGTTGTAGGGAGGAGTATGCATTGGGCAGCTTCTGGAGCCATGGTGCAATAATATGGCAAGTGCTACAGTAAGAGTGGGCACGTGGGCTTGGTGAATGGTGTTCTATGGTGCCTTTTGCTGCACACACTTTCCCCAGAGGATCAAAGGTGGTCTTGTAACTCCCCATACAGGAGGGATAACAGAAGGGGACACATATCGTGCTCCTGCTCCAGGGTGTGGGACGAGAGACATTGGAGTAAGCACCACCACGCCTGGTCCCTCACATGCAGAAGGTGTCCTATCAGGGTGATGTCTCCCCGTACCCCCTCTAGGCCTTTCCTGCACCAGATGAGCCTGCTCTGTCCATTACAGTTTCTGAAGCTGAGCTAAGTGACAGGATCACAGAGACTGTAAGCTTTGCAATGGACAGACGCCTACCTCTCCTTTCAGCACCACCTGCTTCTCTATCCTCACCAGTGGTAGCTCCCCAAAGTCCTTCCCACAGGAAGCAGTACCTGATCCACTGGGGATCTCAGATGATGAGGGGGTGATGGTAGGCAAATTCCTTAGAAAGGAGAATGTGGATATTTTATTTAATTATTTTATTTATTGGGTATTTAGAATGCGCCTATACAGCAAAATGCTGTTTCAAGGCAAATTAAGAAGCCACTCCTCTCCAGAGTAATCTGGGCCTAAGAGATGCAACAGACATTCCGATCCTGGACAGTGTGCCTAATGACTACAATCACTATGTGCCAATATCAGGACATTATCACCAGAGATAGGAAGCAGTGGGAGAAGGCATCGATTTCAAGGGGATGGTCTATGTTTGATCCCCTGTAGGCCTGCCTTCATAAAGGATTTTCTAGGTATCTTGAAGATTGACTCAATCCTCCTCTCATTGGCAGGGCATATGGATGTGACCAGTGAGGATACTGCTCCATCAGGTCGCGTAGAGAGTTGGGTGGAAAATGAACTCAAGAGGCCTCATGGGGATGGGAACTTTGTGCTAAGAGCAGGTTCCTTCTGTGAGTACGACTCACAATCTCTGTTCAAGGACTTTCAAGCTCTCATCGCTGCCCTGGTGAAGGAGCAGGACAGCAGGCATTTTCTGGCTTCTGAGATCTCCTCAGATGTTATGAGGAGATGATCGAGAAGGAGATCATGCTTGCTTCTGAGATCTCCTCAAATGTTATGACAGAAGTCGCCTTGGGTGATGTTTCAGTGACATCATCTGGCAGAATTCTGGCTTAGACCAGGAAGTGGTTAGAAATCTCAGAAGGCTATCCTGGTTCAGCTTCCCTTTATTGAAAGTGTGCCTGAATTGGCAGAGCATAATGCTCTGTGATGTAACCCAGTGCAACCCTTCGCCCCACCACTGAATTGAATCACAGCTTTACAACCGTTCTTGCAAATACAATATACAAAAAGCTTAAATGAACTAGATATTTCATTTTGACAACAGTTTACAGCACTTGCAACCACATTTTTGCAGTGTCTCAGGGTGGTAAATAGCAGTATTTACTGTCCCCCAACACATTGCACTCCTTGTATGGACTATGACAAGATCCAAAGCAGAATCATCTCTACTGGTTTTGGATCATGTGACCAGCAGGTGATGCACGCCACCAGGGTAACCACTACATCAGCTCTGTAAACATCTAAAGTGGCACTGGGTATGAGGTACATATTTCTGGGCTGCTTGTGTGGTCCAGAGAGGAGCACACTGGTAAGGGGGTCATGGAGCAACTGCCTTCCAGTCTGGCTTGGCTGTTGATTCCTGTGTTAGAGCTGCAAAATGCAAACATTGGAAATGAGAAAAAGCTTAAAAAACCAGCCTGCCTCTAAGGAAATGAGCACTGAAAGGCCTGGTCAGCTTTATTTTAACAATGTTGTAAATGTGCCTGGGTTGTCCCCACACTTGGACCTCAGTGGACCTTCGATCTGTAACTATCCTCAGCAGCTTATCACAAATCCTCCTTGTTAAGTAAGTAAGGGTCCATATCTTGTCAGAGCTTGTCCTCGGTTTCATTCTGTAAGAATGCTTCCCCTACTTTCTGATTAATTCTATTGATCACTTGTAAACTCATTACAAAATTAGTTTAATAGCACCCATGGGTATTACTGTCCGGTTGTTATAGAAATGGCTGTTGGATTGCTTGTGCTATTCACTTTTAATTGTACAGAAAGGTGTAACTTTCAGGTATTAATATAAACTAAGCAGGTCATTCAGAGTTGGGCATACTTCTTTGTGAAAAGAAAGTCACCAGTGCGAAAATCTGCCCAGTTCAGAGTTTACTACCACCACAGGTGGTATTTCTGGAATACCTCTGGTGATATTTCAGAAATAGCACCTACACTGTTGGTAACATAAAAGATTTGTTTAAACATTGTTTACAGCCTTTTCCAACTTAACTTTGAAGGTGTAAGTCGTATATATATATATATTCAGTGAAAAAAACTTTGTTAAAGGGACGTTATGGTTAAGTTGCGCTACTAAAAACCTATGAAATTCAGTGAAAAAACTTTGTTAAAGGGACGTTATGGTTCCAAGTAACACCGAAAAACCCTTGAAATTCGCCAGTTATGGTAAGCTAAGCAACCATAACTCGCGCCACCACCGTGCACTGCTAAGACTAACACCCAGGACATCAAAGATGACATCACAAATGTCATTGATGACATCACTGATGACATCACATGTCTGGCTCACTATTATTTCTTTTGCTGACATATCTAGGCCACATGGTTTTCTTCAGTAACAGTCAGAAACTAAGAATTTTATTTTATTTGTAGACGTATCCTTCTAGTAGGTTCTTACAGTAATTCCCTTAGAGTACAGTCACATTATATGAAACATATACATATGGGAAAACACAAGCTTGAAAGACAGCAATCCTTTTTGTGCATAAAGATAATCACTAAACTTATGAGCACTTTCTGATAGTTCTGTTGTTTTTTTTTATGGCTGTACTTTCCCTGTACATGGTCATATTTGTATACATTGTACTCACACTACTTTCCTTAGGGTCCAATCACATCAAGTGATACATATACATAGGGTAAATAGCAGCTTTGAAACAGAGCAATCATGTATTTGCATGAAACTAATCAGTTAAGTTATGAATTGTTTCTGCTACTACTTGTGCTTTTTTGCTAACTTCACTTTCCCTGTATATACCCATATTGGTATGTGTTCTTGTGTCTTTGTGTTTTGTCTATAGTAATGCAATTATGTAATACATGGGTTTTATTAGCTACTTATTAGATATTTCACATTACACAAAAATCTATTAAGAAAACAATTATCATTTCATTATTCAACATATTAACATTACGAATATCAGCGCAACTTAACCATAACGTCCCTTAAACAAAGTTTTTTCACTGAATTTCATAGTTTTTTAGTAGCACAACTTAACAATAATGACTTTGACTTTATATACATGTCATATGGAACTGACTAGATCTCTTCTTATGAACTTGATGTCTGCAAACTTATTTAATATTCGCGAGCATGTTCGGAGAACAGTACCACTACCTAAAAACTGTGGGGGGGGGGGGTGGTGGGGTATGTTTGATTGTTATATCATAATATAGGAACATTTAACAAATTCAAAAAGCAGCACACAAACACATTATATATAGTAATACATAGCAAATGTAACCCATATATGTAACACACTAACCATTCATTTGAATACAATATGTTCTGAAATGGAACATACCACAAGAAGATAAATTGGCTTCCAACATAATTACCTCACAGACACAACAGAACTGAGAACAAGACCAGACCCACTGAATACATAGGATTTATCTTACCAGAAATAGAAAGTGTACTTCATTTTACTCATATATTTATAAACTTTCTGTATTAGATTAAAAAATATATTATCTTTTTTTTTTCTCACAGAAATGTCTAGTACTGTGGAATGGCTAGAGGACAATTTCCCACATGAAGAAATGTCACAAGATAGTGAAACTAATGGTAAACACTTTATAATATAAACCATTTATTTATTATTTTTTGTATATACATTTAACATATATATTATTTTTTTTGTACAGAGCATAGCAAAATAGAAAAAACTTCAGAAAACCCTGTTATGGATAACAGTCTTCACAATATAGAAGAAAAAATGGATGTATTGTTGGCTAATTTTAATAATTTAAAAACTTTTGTAGAAAATCATTTCAAACCAAAAACCTCGTACCATTGCCCCACATGTACTTGTCCCTCCTCACCATATCCCAGTCAATTATCCCCAAACCCTCTCCATAATCCAAAACATGTTGATGAGACTTCATACCTTCTTCACCTAATACCAATCATGTTGAAACCCCAAATTCTCCTGTTTTTGTTTCTGTTTCTGCCTCACCTTCTCTGTCATAAATTATTAATATATGTTAAATAAAGTTTAATTTTTATATTGTATTGTGAATAGTTTCCGTTTTTTTTTTAAAAAAACAATAAAAGTGTCCGCGGACAGTGTGGGTGTCCTGAAATGTTCGTACATAAACGAAAATGGAGGTGTCCTGAAGAACACCACACCTGTTCGTATTGTTCGCTAGCAAGTTGAAACTATTCTAAGAACACACGTGGTGTCCTGAAATGTTCCTAAAGAAACAAAAATTAAAGTGTTCTAAAGAACACTATATCTGTCCATAATGTTCGCTTTCAACTTAAAACTGTCCTAAGAACACAATTGGTGTCCTGAAATGTTCGTAAATAAACGAAAATGATGTGTCCTGAACAACAGTACAACTGTTCGTAGTGTTCGCTAGCAACATGAAACTGTACTAAGAACACACGCGGTGTCCTGAATTGTTCGTAAACAAACAAAAATTTAAGTGTCCTAAAGAACACTATACCTGTCCGGTACTGTTCGCTAGCAAGTTCAAACTGTTCTAAGAACGCTATTGTTGTCCTGAAATGTTCGTACGTAAACTAAAATGGAGGTGTCCTGAAGAACACTATACCTGTTCGTAGTGTTCGCTACCCAATTGAAACTGTTCTAAGAACACAATTGGTGTCCTGAAATGTTCGTACATAAACGAAATTACACGTGTCCTGAAGAACACTATATCTGTCCTTACTGTTCGCTACCAAGTTTAAACTGTTCTAAGAACACACGCGGTGTCCTGAAATGTTCGTTTCACGTGTGACGTACTTTTAATTACTTCAGAACCCGAACAGTGTCCGTAGGACATCAATGCGCATGCGCTAACCAATCTCCGTGCACCTGGTGTCCTGCGGACAGGCGCTTCCTTTGCGGACTAGTTCGCAAACGGATCATATGACCGCGCCCACGCTCATCGTGTGTCCTGAAATGCGGACACTGTTCGTGTCCCCGAACAATTTAAAAGTACATTTTCAGTTAATCCGTAATATTTTTCAATAAAATCTCACCATGGCACAAGTCCCACATACCAATCTTGAGTTTCTATATACCTTTTGAAACTTTCCGATCCTTTTTTTGTGTTCGATCTGTCCGCGGACAGTGCGCATGTCCGTGAACCGCGCACAAGCACCCCTATAAAAGACCACGCCCAAGAGCTTATTCCCATTGTGTTTCTGGCTATTCTTCAGAACACAGTGATTTTTGCTGCCACCTGCAGACTACACCATCATCGAGATGGCATCCTTGGCTGCTGAACTGCCACTTGGTGCTGCACCTGCTTCAGCACCACCCCCACCCCCTCCACCACCACCACCTCCCCAAGGGCCTGAAGAGGGGAACAGGAGTGCGGATGCGGAGGAGGAAGAAGAGGATGATGAGAATGAGGTAGAGGAAAACCCTACTACCCGCACTAGGCATGAGTCTTGGGTGTGGCGGTTATTTACCATTCATGGTAATGTTTCCAAGGCTTGTGCGAACCGTGTTACCTGCAATGAGTGCAAAATGATACTCAGTCGCGGGAAGCACGGTAAGTACAGCTTTGGGACCACTACTATGAAGCGACACCTGAGGTCATTTCACTCTGGGGCTATTCGCAGGGTTGTACCTTGCGAAGAACGTAGCAGGTTGATTTCCTCTACTTCATCCTCTGTTTCTGATCCTGTCACCACAAGGACCACCTCTGTGGGACAGCGTCTTCCTCAAGCTGCCTCACAGGCCATACAGAATGCTGATGACCCTTACCTTTCAAGGGTCACAGTTGTATGTATGTACTGTGACACAGTACTCTGCAGGGGGGAGCGACTTCGTAGTGCTTTTGAGACTATCGTCTCAGAGCACGAGAAGACCTGCTCACTACCCAAATAAAACCCACTCTACATCTTCCTCTCTCAGCTCGCCCTTTCTTATCCCTGTGGTTGGTGTCCCCCCCTTTACCCTCCTTTACCCTCCTCTCCTAGTGTGTCGTGTCTGAAAAACCAAAAAAAATACAAAATTACAAAAATCAAAATAAATAAGGCTCTTTTCAGAGCCGCCTTTCCCAGTTAAAAAATAGAAGTGAAAATAAATGAAGCAGGGCTCTTTGTATTTTTTAGAAGTCCGCGGACAGTTCGCGAACATTAAAGAAATTGGGTTGCTATTCCATCACAAACATTGTAATTTTCTCTGGAAAGAAGTGGTGGCTCTGAAAAGAGCCTTTGGGTGGTGTTTGTAAGTCAAAAATTGTAAATGCTTAACATCTACTTCAAAATCGTTGTTGTAATTCCAAAAAAGGTCGCAATGGCATTTTGTACATTTCTCAGAAAAATCTGATTGCCAGCATAAGTAAGATGGACTCCATCTCTGCGAAAAATGTATGTACTACAAAACATAATATTTTCATTGTGAAAAGAAGACATGCCAAAATCTCTTAGAAAGGGACAAACAGCCTTATTAACATTGCGCCTTGCTTTTTCCATTTGTGGACCAAATGAAGAAGAACAAAGCCACATTTGTCTCTGCGCAATCTGTGAAAATATCACTTGAGAATTAGGAAACATGTCCATAACCTTCCTAAGTCCTTCTTTCATAGCAAATTGCAAAAACATTCCAGTCACATGTCCTAAACTGTTCCCTCCACAATGAATTACAATTATGTCTGGATGTTGCTCTGTTTCCAAAGTAGCACAGAGAGGTAGCAAGTCCAACCACTTCATTCCACGTACTCCATGCCAGTCTACTTCCACATGTGGGAATCCAAGATCTACAGCTATTCCACAGCTTTCTACATGCACCTTCAACCAATGTATCCACGAATCTCCTAAAATCCAAACAATCTGTTTTCTGAAACACACAGCCATAGTTATCTTTTGTTCTCTCAGCAAAAAGAGTATCTGAGAAAATCTCTCCTGGCACAACACACCCACCAAACTTTCCTGACCAATCCCTTTCAGTGCTTATTCTCATTTACATGACTTCTGAACCCAAAAATCCCCGGATGTAACTCCCGATGTCCGCGAACTACCGTCATGTCCGCGGACATATCGTAACATGAACAGCCCTTCTACCATTTACACTACACTCTCTCTGCCATTCCCTCATTGGATGTACCTCAAAAATCACATGACCATGCACCAATCACATTCAAGACCTCTACATCTAACTGCATCATCATAGATCAGCACTGCAAATGTACTCTGAATCTCTCTGAGTACAAGTGTCATATCATTGGCAAGCAGCATCTACCAGAAATACTGTACAAGTCTTCAAGATTTCTACTTGCAGCTCCATGCATATCCATATGCATGAACACAAACTTCAGGTATGCATATTTTCTGTACAGTAGATGAACACATTTTCAAACAGACTTTTACCTTGTAAAATCTGTAAAATGAATTTACTGTACTTTTTTCAATTTCCTAAAATCAACTATCACTTATAAACCTTTATACTATTTACTTTCTTTGTACACACACACTCAAATCATGTTAAACTAACATTTTTTAAATGAAATATATATACTACATATATTCAAACAAAATTGCATGCAAACACAATCTATGTTTAAACCTTTATAAAAATACTTATACAATTTCATATTTTTTGTTTTTATTTATTTATTTACTTAATTACTTTAAATTAGACATGACATTGAGGCGCTATTACCTAGAACAGTTTACTTACAGAAATAGTGGCATTCACTAATATATTATAAATTTCACAAGACATAGTAAAGATATTTTTTTTTTGCTACAGTTAGTCATTCAATACAATTTGTACATTAAGAAAATATCATATGTACTGAACTGATGCAATGTATCTTATGTAAATAAATTAGTTTAATAGTTTTACAGAAGGCACTGAGGATTTCAATTTAAAAAATCAATATCTAAATTAAAAACAGTGCTATATACAAACAAAGTTACTAATTTGAAGCTTTTACAATTGCAGTGAAGACCAGTTTCCTGAGAAGAAGCAGCCGAATTCGAAGAAGAAAGAAAAACTAAGAAGTTACCTGTTAATTTAAAAAAAAAGTAAGTAAAATATCACCATAATATTTGTATTATTAATCAAATATACTATAACGTTAATACGAGCTATTTCGGTTTCTAAAAATAGAGATTTTGTACCATTTTGTCCAAAAATGTCCATGTCTTAAACAGCGATTTACAGCCAGAATGGCCCACAAATTTCTATTTTTGGACACACAAATTACCCAACTGAACCACTACAATTTTCATATTATAGAACAAACAACTGTTTTAATTGGATACATTAGATTTACTATTTGTACTTTTCCACACCACTAGCTTACTTTTTTTTGTCATCTGAACCCCAGTTTAGTAACACATAAATTCAAGAATACCTATCCCTACTAGTTTTAGTTCCCAATGCACAATCACACACCATTACATACATCTTTATCATCTTACTCAAACACTCATGCACACAGCACACATACATTCCAGAACAACCCAACCCATATCTTCTTTATTTTTTTCAACAGACCCTAAAGAATGCCTACCAAATGTCAAGTCCGTAGAAAGCAACGCAAAAGTAGAGCAAATGAAAATAAAGGTGTCCAACATAAGCATCCATCTCTAGAAGAATTTGTAAAAAAAGTTGAAACAAAACAGCTAATACAATCATTTAGTGAAACACAAGAAGTTTCAAGTACAACAACTTTGCTTCCTCTATCAAAATGTAAAACAAACCAAAAAACAATTAACATAAAATCAGCTATCAGTACAGATAAAACTACTTCTTCAAATTTTAATATAGTGCAAAGTAAGCATACCAAGAAAAGTATTTTAGCCAAAATATACCGTCACAAAGTCCTTCAAAATCTTATAAAAACAGAAGTGAAATCAGGTTCAAAGCTTAAAACCTATCATAGGAAATTAATCTTAGAAGCATTGATGGACAGTGCAATTCTTCTCAAAAGAAATTTATTTATTTTACTGTTAAACAAAATGAAAACAATAACAAAACTAATAACTAAATTACAAAAAAGACTTCTCAATAAGCGAAATATTAACAGAAAGAACTTCTTAAGTATCAGCGGAGGTGAATGGAATCATACTACAAGCACAGAACCATATTTTAATGAAGAAGCGTACAAACAAAAGCAAACGAATACAATTGCCATACATAGGAGTGGTCGAGGTTATGAAAAAGTGAATAATACCATAATGGAACAAGAAGTACTTCTTACAAAAATATGCCCTGAAAACTTAGAATTACCCCTCTATTCAACTGAATCAGAACGTCTAGTGTACAAATGGCCATGCACGTCAATGTGTAACATTCCCAAACAATGTTTCAAATCTTTACGCCAAATCCTCAATAAATATTTAAAAAGCAAAGACAAAATCAAAATTAAATTACTGCAAAATATAGATACCTGTCCAGTGCGCAAGTACACAGGACTACAAGGACATTCATTTGGCCTGCATTACAGGACCTACTTGTAAAACCACTTTCCATGATATCAAAAGGATATCAACACATCATTCAACTATAAGAAATCTAGTCTATGAACTGTACTATGCTAAAAGTCCTGCTTTAGCACTAGCAAAGTTAAATAACATCCTTCTACATGGTACAGCAAAAGACCTACTTGAAGAAATTCACTATATCCAGAAAAAATATTTTGGAAGTGAAAGCCATTTACAGAATGAAATAGCTTTAAACCAATTAAGCAACAATTCTACACATGGCAACCTTTTGCTAAACACATACAAAAAAGAAATACTAAAATTTAAAAGTACATCAGCTGAAGTACCAAACCATGTATGTGTATGTTGCCGTAGAATTTTTGATAAAAGTAACACAAAAACTGTGGACCTATCATACAAAATAGAAGACAATGAAGATTCTAAATGGTTTGAATTAGCTCTCTACTTTGTAGCAGAAAACAAATATGAAATAACTGAGCCCTTAATACTGTGCAGTTATTGCACTACAAAACTTGACAACAACCAAACTCCTTCACGTTCTATCACAAATAATTTGGAATTATACCCAGTACCAAAACCTCTACAACAACTTAATTTATATGAGAGCATCATAATTCAAACAGTACACCCATTTCAAGCAATAATACGCCTTCAACCAAAAACAGCAAAATTACCTCCCTCTGAATTGGTAAAAGGCCTTCGTGGAAAAGTAGTTTATTTACCATTAAATCTAAAAGAAAATGTGCATACTCTAGGAGTGCAACGTCCAATGCAGCAATCTTTAATTATATTAGTAAATGGAGTACCTACAAAAGACAAAAAAATATGGCAACAGCTGGTAGATTTATATAAAGTTAGACAAGGCTTCCAATATCTTAAAGAGAATAATGAATATTACAAAGAAATTAATATTGAAGAACACTTGAAAGATACAACTGAAATAATTCAAGAAACACAAGAAGCTGGTCAATTTGAGCTACTAGATCCTGCTACAATATCAAATACTTTAGACCATTATACAATTCATCCTTTGCACTGTAATGACACCGTACAAGATGTACTGGAAACTTACCAAATGCGTCAAACAAAAGGATCGCCAATCAGTATATGGGAATAAAGTATAGAAGCACGTGCTTTTCCTCTACTCTTTCCTACTGGCAAAGGAGGAAGGTATGATGATAGACCTATACAAATATCAGCTTCAGAATACCGCTCATTACGGATGTATTCTGAAGATCCCAGATTTAGACAAAATGTGGAATACATATTCCACCTACTCTTTGAAAGTGAACTAGCAACTTTATGTTACGGAGTTGCACACATATTAAAATCAGGATCACACTTTCAAAATATGACAGCTACACAATTATTAGAGAAAGTGCAACAAAAGGATGAGGTTTTACAATCAAATATTACAAATCTATTAGCAAATATGCGTGGTACTAAAGAGTACTGATTTCGACGTCATGGAGATGTACGTTGTATGATCAGAAACCTTGGCCCACCCACTTGGTTTGTTACATTAAGTTGTGCAGAATATGCATGGGAAGATTTACATGATTTCCTACGCATATCAAATAAAAACAAAACAAACATAGATATTCTAACACCTGGAGAACTTTGTTCTTTGGATCCTGTTAAAAATATGTCACTTGTGAAATTCCATCAGAAGCCACAAATAGTGATCTTCATGCACAAATTTTACAATTTCAAAGACACAAATGTGGAAAATATTGTCGTCACAAATACAAAAAGAAAGGCAAATACTACACCAAATGCCGATTTGGTTTCCCTAGACCAGTTACAAATACAGGTCAAGTAAACAACCTCATGTCTTCAGTTAGACATAGTGTTAAAGGTAAGTCACCTAAAAATACATATTACATAAAAAGAAAAGAAGAAGAAAAATATATCAATGATTATAATGCAATCATTGCCCACTTATGGAATGCAAACATAGATGTGCAGTACATTGCAGACAATTCTACTGCAGTTGCACGATATGTCACAGCATACTTAACTAAAGCAGAAAAGACAGAGCTCCAAGACCTCTGGAATGACCTGTCATCAGATAAAACAGTATCTCAGAAATTATACAGCTTGGGCATAAAAATGCTCACCCATAGAGAATGTGGATCTTATGAAGCAGCTGATCGTTTAACTGGTACTTCATTGTATGATAAATCTGAAAATATAGTATGGCTAAGTCTTGGTCCAGCTAAATCTAGAAAAAGAGTTCTAAAATCATATGAAGATATAGAAACAATAGCCAAACATGATCCCAACAGCCAAGACATTTTAAAAAACAATTTATTGGATACATACTACCCAAACAGAAGTAATACTTTGGAAAACATGTGTCTATACCAAATAGCCCAAAACTACACATACAAAAATAATATGAAACCTGATGAAAAAAAAGGTAAATATAGAGTGACAGACTGTGAAGGCAGCTTAGTTAAACTCACTAAACCAAATTTAATTAATCATATCAAATTGTCATTGAAGACTCCTCAACATAAAGAAGTATATTACATGTCCCTGCTACAACTCTTCAAACCATGGAGAAAAGAAGAACAATTACTAGATAACTATGACTCATATGAGGATGCTTTCAAAGCAAATGAAAGCACTATAACTGATGTAAACTTTACACAGTACAAAACAATGTTGCACAATGAACAGCAACATGAAGAAGAACTCCAAGCCCAACTAGATAAGGATACTCCTGACAGTAGTCAACCTTCTGTAACAGGAAGCCAAGAACCACTGGGAGAACCACTAATAACAAATGAGGCAGAATTAGATATGATAGAAGTAGAAAACACCATGAGTCAGTATGAAGATAAGGAAGACTTAACTATACTACAATCAAAACTAAACAATGAGCAAAGTAGCATTTTTCAAGAAGTAACAAAACAAATTGCACATGGTGTAAAACATGAAAATAAACAATGTTCCTGCCATAATTATAAACCTACACTACTGTACGTCAGTGGTGAAGCTGGTTCTGGCAAAACATTCCTAATCAAAATCATTAGTAAGTTCCCTCAACAATTGACAAACAACAAACTGTCAGCTGTTGTCACTGCCCCCACAGGTTTAGCTGCCTACAACATAGGTGGTGTTACATTACACCGATTACTACTATTACCAGTAGAACACCAGAACAAATTAGACTATTACAAACTTTCTGCAGAAGCTGCAATGGAATTACGCAGAGTATTGAAACAAATGAAAATGCTACTAATAGATGAAGTGAGCATGGTCTCCAACCTGATGTTAGCTTTGATTCACCTCAGATTACAAGAAGTACTCAAAACAGACTTTGAAGAGCTCTTTGCAGGAAAACACATTATTGTTTTTGGAGATCTGCTTCAATTAACATCAGTAAAAGGTGAACCTATTTTTAAAACATTAGGGCACAAACTCTGCCGTAAAACTGTTGGCAGCATTGGAAATGTCAAACTTTGGCAACATTTCCAATACAGAGAATTAACAGAAAACATGCGCCAATCTGCAGATCTAACTTATGCCAACATTTTAAAAAGTTTGAGAGTTGGTATACTTTCTAAAGAAGCAGAAGCAACATTGAAAACCCGGCACATTAATGCACTTTATGGCGATAATGCATGTGCTACAGATGTTATGGAACAATTAGCCCACAAAAATGTCAATTGTATGGCCTTAATGTTAACTTTTGCAAGCTGTCTCAAATTCAATGAAATAATGTTAAGTAAAGAAATGCAACCAATAATGGAAATTAGCGCCACAGACAAACTAGATGTACATGGTATGACACTACCCATGTGTGACCAAGCCACAACAAGACTAAATAATTTACAAAAATCAATCTCAAACACAGCAGGCTTAGAAAAGATGTTGAAATTATCCTTAAATTGCAGAGTAATGCTTAAACGTAACCTTGACGTGGACCAAGGACTAGTTAATGGAGCACTGGGTACAGTTGTTGGCTTTCAAACATACCCACGTGACAACAAAATTCAGGTTGTCAATATACTCTGACAAACTTTCAGAAGTAAAATGGATAGGACGCTCAACAGCTAGATTCCTTCTCTTCAAAGATATGTGTGTATGCAGAGAACAATTTTCTCTAACTCTTGCATACGCAGTCACAATTCATAAATCACAAGGTCTTACCCTAGACAAAGCAATGATAGATATTGGTAACACAGTCTTTAAAGAAGGCATGAGCTACGTAGCACTATCACGCTTACGTACACTTGACGGTCTATTTCTAATCAACTTTGATGCAAGTAAAGTAAACGCTGATACTCCTTGCATTTTAGAATATAATAGACTTCGCTCACTATACACTCCCCATCTAAACACATATTCTGTTCCACAAAAACTAAAACTTTGTAAAAGAAAACTAAATCAAACAGAAATGCAACAGGACGTCACTGCAAATTCTCCAAAGAGAGTAAAAGAAACTAATACTTCATCAAGTACCACAAACAAAAAAGAATCAATTAGAGAAAGTAAACCAGGTACTTCTTTAAAGAAGGAAGACAAACTCCAAAAAAAGCAGTTAGATACAGAACTACCTGGACCATTTAAATTCTCAAATATAGTTGGTGTAAGTTGCTATGCAAATGTAGCAATGAATATTCTATTTCAATTACCACCAATTGTTGACAACATTTACTTACACAGTACAGACCCTTTGTGTTTGCAAATGTTAGTACTTCACAGAAATGCAGCAAACAATCCTGACAACACATTTAGGGGGTAATTCATAGAATTCAGCGCACAAGTGGCGCACGCGGCTGGCGCACAGTGTGCGCGTACGAATCCCTGCGCCAGCCGCGTGCGCTAAAATCCATTTCCGCACACAGCATATTCATGGATTCCAGCCACCAAAACCAGCCGTGGCGCACAGTGTCGCAGCGACCCTGCAGCAGCACCAGTTACGCCCCCAAGAACGCCTCTCGCGCAGGGAAAAGCCATCAGTATACCCGATCCAGCGCAAAGGGCTGCGCTAACCCTGTACCAGCACGGCAAGCGGGCTACGTGTAACACTGGGGTGCGCGGGAAGTACCTCACGCGATTGGCCCCGTGCGAGCAGGGTACGCGTATTTCAGGGGTGCGCGGGAAGTTCCACACGCGATTTCCGCAGGGTACGCGTATCTCAGGGGTGCGCGGGAAGTGCCACATGTGATTTCAGCAGGGTACGTGTATTTCAGGGTGTGGGGCAAGTTTCACACGTGATCTCAGCAGGGAACGTGTATTTCAGGGGTGCGTGGGATTTTCCACACGCGATTGGGCCCGTGCGAGCAGGGTACGCGTATCTCAGGGGTGCGCGGGAAGTGCCACACGCGATTTCAGCAGGGTACGTGTATTTCAGGGGTGCGCGGGAAATTCCACGCGTGATTGGGCCCATGTGAGTATGGTACACGTATCTCAGGGGTGCGCGGGAAGTGCCACACGCAATTGCAGCAGGGTACGTGTATTCCAGTGGTGCGCGGGAAGTTCCACACGTGATTCCATCAGGGTACATGTATTCCAGGGGTGCACGGGAAGTTCCACACGCGATTCCATTAGGGTATGTGTATCCAGGGGTGCGCGGGAAGTTCCACACGCGATTGGGTCCATGCGAGCAGGGTACGTGCATTTCAGGGGTGCGCGGGGATTTCCACACGCGATTTCATCATGGTACGTGTATTTTGGGGTGCGGGGGAAGTTTCACACGCGACATCAGCAGGGCACGTGTATTTCAGGGGTGCGCTTGAAGTTCCACACGCGATCTCATCAGGGTACGTGTATTTCGTGGTGCGGGGGAAGTTTCACACGCGACATCAGCAGGGTACGTGTATTCCAGGGGTGCGCGGGAAGTTCCACACGCGATTCCATCAGGGTACGTGTATTCCAGGGGTGCGCGGGAAGTTCCACACGCGATTGGGCCCGTGCGAGCAGGGTACGCGCATTTCAGGGGTGCGCGGGAAGTTCCACACGCGATTCCATCAGGGTACGTGTATTACAGGGGTGCGCGGGGAGCACCACACGTGAATTGCACGTGTGGGTCCTCCCAGGTGTTCCCTCTACACCCTCCACGGCCCATGCAGGTGGCTCACACCACAGGGGCCTACCCTGCACATGTCCTGCAGGCACACCATCCACCATGGCCATGACCCCCAGCCAACCCACATGTCAACTTGCACTACTGCCCACCAACGCATGTCCCCCTGCACCCACAGCCACCAGGGGCACCCTCCACCAGGCCCCCACCCATGTCTCCCAGCACCCCCACCCCCCAGCAGTGCAGGGGCAGCCTCCACCAGGCCCCCACCCATGTCTCCCAGCACCCCCACCCCTCAGCCACCAGGGGCAGCCTCCACCAGGCCCCCACCCATGTCTCCCACCACCCCCACCCCCCCCAGCAGTGCAGGGGCAGCCTCCACCAGGCCCCCACCCATGTCTCCCAGCACCCCCACCCCCCAGCCACCAGGGGCAGCCTCCACCAGGCCCCCACCCATGTCTCCCAGCACCCCCACCCCCCAGCCACCAGGGGCAGCCTCCACCAGGCCCCCACCCATGTCTCCCAGCAACCCCACCCCCCAGCCACAAGGGGCAGCCTCCACCAGGTCCCCACCCATGTCTCCCACCACCCCCACCCCCCTGCACTTGCACGATCTCAATGACACCTGGCCTAGTAGTACCGTTGTCTGTCTTCCCTTGTTCCCCCCTCCCTGCCTCATTGCGCCTTGAAATACTTGTGTATGGCCCATATCATGTCATATGTCATATGTGTGCCTTTTGGTCACACAGGATAGCTTGTGTTTAAGTAGCTAGGGATGCAGACGATGTGGCACTTCCATGGCAACTATCTCAGGGTGGCAGGGTTGTGACAGTTGACTGTCTCTTTGTCATCATCGATTGTCACCTGGTATGTGCCAGGCCTGTGTGCACTCCGCAGGGGTGGGAGTTTAGGTGAAAAATGTGGCCACAAGCTGGGTCCGGGCTTCCTCGCCACGTGCCCTGTCCCCTCCCATGGGCAGCGCCTGTGCCTGTGGTTGGGGATGTGGGGGCACCACCATGTCCACCGGGACGCCCTGCCGTGTTGCAACATTGTGCAGGACACATGCTGCCACAATGATCCTGCACACTACTGGTGGTGGATAGAGTAGTTGCCCACCAGAGCGGTCAAGGGAGCGGAAACGTGACTTGAGCACTCCGAATGTGCGCTCCACTATGCCCCTGGTTGCAATATGGGCGGCGTTGTATCTTACCTGGGGTGGTGTGGTGGGGTTCCGGATTGGCGTCATCATGTGGTTGCTCAGAGGGTAGGCACTGTCCCCTGGGGAGGTGATAATAGTTGAGAGTATTAGGGTTTGGATATTTGTCTGTGTGTGACTTGCATGCATGTGCAAGGGCATTTGTACTGACCTAGGAGCCATGTGTCGCCATGCTGCCCAGCTTCCAGGGCCCGGCTCAGGGCGGACATTCTGTATATGAAACTGTCATGGATGGAGCCAGGGTAGTTTGCATAGACAGAGGTGATGATTCCCTTTGCATCACATACCACCTGTACATTGATGGAATGCCAGTGCTTGCGGTTTCGGTAGATGTGCTCAATGGCCCTAGGTGGACGTAGGGCCACATGGGTGCAATCTATGGCACCGAGCACTTTGGGGAAGTGTGCCACCCTGAAAAAATCCAGGACAACGGCCTGCCTTTCTGCGGGTGTTCTGGGCATGTATATGTGCCTGCGGACTGAGGGGCGCGCTGTCATGATTGCCAGTACCTGGTGTAGGCAGCGTGACTGCGTGGCCTGTGAGACCCCCCCCACTATGGCAGTGGTCCGCTGAAATGACCCAGTGGCCAAAAAATGCAGGACATTGAGCAGCTTCTCCAAGGGGCTCAATGCTTCGGAGCAAAGGGTGGGGGATGTGAGGTCATCTTCCCACTCCCTGACCAGGTCTAAGATGATATGGGGTGGAAACCTATACCTGCCGTAGACCTGGTCGTCAGGCATCCCAAAAAGGCTTGTCCGTGGTGCGAAAATGCGTGCCCTGGCTATTCTCCTCCTCCTGCGGTGTCCCACGATCAGTGCAGCGACAAATGGGGCATTCATCGTAGCTGTATATACGCGTTTGTTGTTTGCGCGCACTTTTATGCTGTGCGCGGGACGCCTCCGCCTGCCTTCGTGTGGACGGACGCGTTGACGCCTGTGCACGTCTTTTGCCGTGAGCGGGTTTCCCGTATTCGGATACGTGGTAAGACTGTACGTCCGAGTGTCATCGCGTGTGATCGGAGGGGAGTGAGCGTACACGCAATTGGCCTGGGTACGTGTGTTTCGGGGTGCGCGGGAAGTTCCACACGCGATTAGCCTGGGTACGTGTGTTCCGGGGTGCCGGGAACTTTCACACGCGATTGGTGGAAATCCACGTGTGTTCTGTCATCACGTGCAATGAGGGAAACACCCGCGCGCGTCACGTCACAGACGCGCTCACGCGCTAAGGGACTTTGGTCCAATGAAATCGCATATGCGTGCTGCCGTGCATACGCGCTAAGGGCCTTTCCTCGAATTACACGCTGACGTGCAGATTTTTCACGTACCAAATCACTCCGTATCAAGCTGGCCACGCGTAAGCACATGGAAGACCACGCTCCTGCCCAGAAGGCCGAACTACTGCCCCCCAGAGCCCCGAGCACGCTCCCACCTGCCATCTGCTGCTGCCTGACTGCCTGCTGCTCACGTGCCCTGCCATTTGCTGCCTGCACATCAGCCAGGGGTGCTGTTGCTGTGACCACCCCTGCTGGAACCAAAGACTCCTGACTGGGATTCCATCGCTCCACAGCCCAGCCCCAGGACCCAGTTGCCCACACACTCCTGCCTCTGGGGTTGTCATGTCGGGGCAAACACCATCTGAGACCACTGACAACCCCCGGCCAGAGAGGCAGAGGGGCACCAGCTTCAGTGCCACCCAAGTTGGTGTCCTGGTGGAGCAAGTCCTGGGGCAGTATGATGCCCTCTTCAGAAGTTCCCGCGCCGACAAGGAAGGACGGACTCGGATCTGGACTGACATCGTGACTGCCATCAACGCGGAGGGGGTGGCAGTCCGCGACTTACAACATGTCAAGAAGCGCTGGGAGGACTTCAGGTCCAGGACCCTGAACAAGGCCCGGCGCCTCTTGAAGGCAGCGGATGCCAAGGGGCGCCGGGGCCACTTGTCAGAAGAACAGATGAGGGTCCTGGAACGCATATCCCCAGCGCTCCACGTCCAGGTCCTTGAGAGGCAGACCCGTCTGGAGTCGAGCGGTGAGTGTACATGCATCCTGATTGTGAGCAGTGCGTGTGGTGATTATTCAGTAGTGTGCAGGTTGCACATCTGTTTGTATGGGGTCGAGTATGGGTGGGGGTGTACAGGGCCGTGGGGCTAACACATGCGAGGGCTGGAATGTGTGAGACATGGATGGTGCTTGTGTGTGTAGACTTGCATGCCAAATGCAGTTGTGTGGGCACACATGTTTGGATGAATGTGTATGTAAGTAGACATGTCCGTGATGTCAAGCATGTATGTTGTTTTCGGCTGCATGTATCAGCACTGTGTACATGTGCATGTGTGTGTATTTGACAAGGGTGCAACAGTGATGCAACATGGATGGATGTGACAGCGGTATGTGGAAGCCTGATTGGCAGATGTGACATGGATGCCCGTCTGAACACTGCGACACTTGGCAGAGGTGTACACATGCAAGTGTGGTGGTGTGTGTACATGTGTGGTGCACTTCCTGTGTTGCATGTGATGTCTGGCTCACCTTTGGATGCTCATGCTGTTGTATGTGTATGGATGGTGCTGGCAGTTGCGATATGGCTGTGGTATGGCTCATGTGTGCGAGTTGAAATGACATATGTGTTGGGGATTGTGATGACATGTCTGAGGTTTGCCAATGCCACTCATGTACAACTGTCATGTGTGTATGTGTCCATTGTACAGTGCCCTGATGCCTGTGTTTTGTTTCTCCCTGTCTGCAGCGTCAACTGATGAAGAGGGCGGAGAAGGTGCTGTGGAGCACAGCGGCGGGGATCCCACCGCCAGCCGAAGACGCAAGGCCCGGCTCCCCTCCCATGTTATGATCTCGTCGGGGAGTGAGAAGTCCGGTGCCGCGTCCCAAGCCGCAGCTGCCGGGGGGAGGTCCAAGAGGCGGAGGTTGGAGTTGGACTCCTTGGCAGCAGAAGGGGCAGCTGAGACCCCACAGGGCCCAACAGGGGAAGATGGCACGGAGTCATCCAGGTTGGTGGGGGGTTTGGTGGAGGAGGAGGCCGTGCAAGCACCAGAGACGGGGTCTGGAGGTAGGGATCCCACTGGTGCTAGTGGTGCGGTGCAGGACCAGGGACAGGAGGCAGCACAGGCCACTGCGGAGGTGCCTGTGTGCAATCCTGTCCCTGATCCTGTCCCTGCACCATCTTGCACCAGCAGGGATGCCTACGTCCAGACCCGTTTCCAGGCGGGGGATGAGCTCACGTCAACTGGCCTTCCTCTGCCTGCGGACGTGGCTATCCGGGTCCGGGTTGAGCCTGTCCTGGCTGGTGTGGCGTTGCGTCAACGGGCCATGCGAGGTGATCTGCAGTCTTTTCATGAGGAGACTGCACGTCATCTCGAATGGCTCGTTGACCACGTCAGCCTGCTGGGACAGGTCACCCAGGCCGGATTTCTCCGTCTGATGGGGCTTGCTATGTCCCCCTCCTCAACTGGACCCCCTACGCGCCAGTCTTCCTCCGTGCCATCTTCCC
Source organism: Ambystoma mexicanum (assembly GCF_040938575.1). Lineage (NCBI taxonomy): Eukaryota > Metazoa > Chordata > Amphibia > Caudata > Ambystomatidae > Ambystoma > Ambystoma mexicanum. The sequence continues at coordinate 602,031,201 of NC_090924.1, forward strand.
ACCCATCAGTCAGCTGGGTGCCCTGTGGAGCTGCTTCTGATGGTGCGGCCAGGCTGGTGGAGGAGGCATCCCTGCCACAGTCGGGAGTCGGACGTCCAGCAGGGGTGGCCACATCTACGACTGCACCACAGACAGCGGAGGATGTGCAGGCAGCAGGAGGCAGTGCATGGGTAGAGGCACAGCAGCAGCAGCAACGTGGTGGGAGCCATGAAGGCTCGGGGCCTTCAACATCGGAGGGGCAGGCATCGGCCGGAGGGCAGGAGGACCCAGGACAGAGAGTGTTTTCCGTGTGGCAGCGGTTGGGCCACGCCATAGATGCGGAGCGGCAGCGGGCGGAAGAGGCACGGCTCACAATGGTCAGGGCGGAGAACTCCATGCGGAGGGCCCTGAGGCGGGCCGAGTGCCTCGAGGCAATCCGCAGGGGTTTGGAGGTGGACACGTCGACGGCCCTGCGGACCCTCGGGGCCATGGAGGAGGACCGCCTCCGGGACATTGAGGAGGAGTTCGATGATGCCCTGGCCCGGGACATCCACAAGTGAGCCGTGAAACTAGCCCGCTGCCCTTGTACATAGTTTTGTAGGTAGTGTTAGGTTTCATTTTTGTTTTGATTTTATTTGGACCTTTCGGACATTGGCCACATTTTTGTATATAGTTTATTTTATTAGTTAGTGTAGTTAGATAGGTTTCCTTTCTTTTGTTGGGATAATGGACCCTGGCTTGTTCCCATGTACATAGTTCACTGTTGGATTGTATTTTTTTTTCACATTTTAACCATGGAGCAATGGCTTTCTTTTTTATTTCCCATTGGATTTTGTTTTGTGGACATTGACTTTGGACAACATTACTTTGGAATTTTATTTTTGGTTTTGCTTTTTTTCACGGACATGCTTCTATTAATTTTTGTACATTCACATTTCTGTTTCTTCATTTTTGATTCTATTTATGTTTCCTTTAATACATATTTTTTTGGGTGAACTTCAATGTGTGGTATCTCATTGGTTTCATGCATTTCATGATATGGGTTTTGAGATTCACTGACACCCATTGGGTGTATGTGAGGGAAATGTGTTTGTTTCGGAACTTGCAATTGGTGTTCTGTCATGTAATTGCAAATTATGAGTGGGTGGATGCAATACTGGGTGGGTGTTTTGCATTTGGAGGCTGACCATAGGGACCAGGGATCTAGTTTGTGATGACATGTTGGCTGGGGAACATGAGTTGCACATGGGTGGGGGCCTGCTGGCAGGTGCCCCACAGTGCTGGGGGGTGGGGGTGGTGGGGAACATGAGTTGGACATGGGTGGGGGCCTGCTGGCAGGTGCCCCACAGTGCTGGGGGGTGGGGATGGTGGGGAACATGAGTTGGACATGGGTGGGGGCCTGCTAGCAGGTGCCCCACAGTGCTGGGGGGTGGGGGTGGTGGGGAACATGAGTAGGACATGGGTGGGGGCCTGCTGGCAGGTGCCCCACAGTGCTGGGGGGTGGGGGTGGTGGGAGACATGGGTGGGTGCCTGGTGGAGGCTGCCCCTGGTGACTGGGGGGTGGGGATGGTGGGAGACATGGGTGGGGGCCTGGTGGAGGCTGCCCCTGGTGGCTGGGGGTGCAGGGGGACATGCGTTGGTGGGCAGTAGTGCAAGTTGACATGTGGGTTGGCTGGGGGGCATGGCCATGGTGGATGGGGTGCCTGCAGGACATGTGCAGGGTAGGCCCCTGTGGTGTGAGCCACCTGCAGGGGCCGTGGAGGGTGTAGAGGGAACACCTGGGAGGACCCATACGTGCAATTCACGTGTGCTGCTCCCCGCGCACCCCCGAAATACACGTACCCTGATGAGATTGCGTGTGTAACTACCCGCGCACCCCCGAAATACACGTACCCTGATGTGATCACGTGTGTAACTTCCCGCGCACCCCCGAAATACACGTACCCCGCTCAATCGCGTGTGTAACTTCCCGCGCAACCCCGAAATACATGTACCCCGCTCAATCGCGTGTGTAACTTCCCGCGCACCCTCGAAATACACGTACCCCGCTCAATCGCGTGTGTAACTTCCCGCGCACCCCCGAAATACATGTACCCCGCTCAATCGCGTGTGTAACTTCCCGCGCACCCCCGAAATACACTTACCCCACTCAATCGCGTGTGTAACTTCCCGCGCACCCCCGAAATGCACGTACCCCGCTCAATCGCGTATGTAACTTCCCGCGCACCCCCGAAATACACGTACCCCGCGCAATCGCGTGTGTAACTTCCCGCGCACCCCCGAAATACACGTACCCTGCTCAATCGCGTGTGTAACTTCCCGCGCACCCCCAAAGTATACGTAGCCCGCTCAATCGCGTGTGTAACTTCCCGCAACCCCCGAAATACACGTACCCCGCTCAATCGCGTGTGTAACTTCCCGCGCACCTCCGAAATACACGTACCCTGCTCAATCGCGTGTGTAACTTCCCGTGCACCCCCGAAATACACGTACCCCGCTCAATCGCGTGTGTAACTTCCCACGCACCCCCGAAATACACGTACCCCGCTCAATCGCGTGTGTAACTTCCCGCGCACCCCCGAAGTACACGTACCCCGCTCAATCGCGTGTGTAACTTCCCGCAACCCCCGAAATACACGTACCCCGCTCAATCGCGTGTGTAACTTCCCGCGCACCCCTGAAATACACGTACCCCGCTCAATCGCGTGTAAAACTTCCCGCGCACCCCCCAAATACACGTACCCCGCTCAATCGCGTGTGTAATTTCCCGCGCGCCCCCGAAATACAGGTACCCCGCTCGATCGTGTGTGTGTAACTTCCCGCGCACCCCCGATGTACACGTACCCCGCTCAATCGCGTGTGTGACTTCCTGTGCACCCCCGAAATACACGTACCCCGCTCGATTGCGTGTGTTGCTTCCCGTGCACCCCCGCAATACACGTGCCCCGCTCGCACAGGCCCAATTGCTGCATGTTGCCACTTTTGTGATGCGCTGGGACTCTACCGCCTGCCTTCGTGTGGCGGACGTGTTTCAGCTTGTGCATGTCTTTGGCTGTGCGTGGCTTTGCCCTACTTGATTCCATGAATACGTGTGGTTCGAGTGCTTGTGGGCGTTCCGTCTGCTTCCCTGCAGTACATCCCAGTTACGCCCTTATTCTTCGCGCGTTGTTCCCATTCCGCGCGTTACGCCCCGTGTCCCGCCCACTTTCTGATGTATGCGCCGAGGTTGTGCGCTTTCACTGTGCGCGTCGCGCACGCCTTTCGGGATGTTGCAGTGACTTGTGCGCCATGCACGGGTTTGGCGCACATCCCGAGGTGAACACGCGCAGGGACTTCCATGAATCGCACGCGTGCGCGTGCGCGTGCGCCTGTTTTTTTGCGCTTGCGCCTGCTTGCGTGAAGATTTTCGGCGCACGTTTGTTCCATGAATCGGCCCCATAGTGTTTTTGGAATAAGACGACAATTGGACTACTGTGCTGGAATGGTGAAATTCACTATAAACTCACAGGAAGATCCACAAGAATTTCACATGTACTTATTATTAGTACTGGAAAACAAAAACATACCTATAAATGAAATCTTCCAGATTTCATACATGTGGAAACATACATGCACTCTGTGCAGCAATGTGACACAAGAAGAAATTCCCAATGAACGCTTCATATATATATCAATACCAAATTGTGAATCCATTCCATTTCAGCAACTTGTACAAAATGCAAACCATGGTAGATTATGCTCTACCTGCAATTCAGATAATCGCTCCACGTTAGTAATACAAACACATAGTAAATACGTAATACTAATGCTTCTACGTTACAATGCAGATGGTACCAAAAACAACTGCAAGCTGACTGGATTCACACATAGTCAAATATCACTTGGTAAGAAAACCTTCACAACAATAGGTATAATCTACCACGCAGGAACCACAACCAATTCAGGGCACTACACAGCATATATAAAAAAGAAATGTGGATGGTTTGAATGTAATGATAGTACCATTACTCTAAAGCAGAGATTACCAGCAAATCTTACAAACGCTTATTTGATGTTCTTAAAACCAGAATTTGATAAATAAACTGTATTTAAACCTTTAAGTAAATTTGTGTTAAAAAAATATAAACTGTTAGAATACTCCAAAAGTTATCTAACTGCTCAAAGATTCTACAACAACTAATCAGATAAATGAATATCACTAAATTAGACCAAAAAATACACAGTTAGAATACGCCAATAGGTATCTAACTGTCCCAAAATTATAAATTGGTGTTAAAATAATATAAACTGTTAGAATACTCCAAAAGCTATCTAACAGCTCAAAGATTCTACAACAACTAATCAGATAAATGAATACCACTAAATTAGGCCAAAAAATACACAGTTAGAATACGCCAATTGGTATCTAACTGTCCCAAAATTTAACAATATCCAAATAGATAAATCAAAACCACTAAAATATATTAAAAAAATAGACAGTTAGAATACGCCAATTGGTATCTAACTGCTCCAAAATTTTATAATATCAAAACAAATGAAGAATCTGTTACTACTCCAAAAAAAATACAACAAAGCAAAGTATAAAGCATTAGCCAGAAACAACAAGTGAACACTGAAAACAAACAAACAAATAAACTGTAGCATAAAAGAAAAAGTTTTTTTTTTAATCCAACATGGATTTTTTTTTCTCCCACAGACCCAATGAGTTTAGCAACAAATACAGAAACTGAGCAAATTGCACAGTACTCTGATTTGTACTCTACTAAATATGAGGGTCGAAAAAAAATAAAAGTATATTGCTTATACAATGTAATAAGTCATTACAAAATACTAATACTAACATGCTATTTTCTTTTATCACAGAAATGAAGAAGAAAAACATGGACTCCCATTACTAGACCAAACAGTAAGTATACAATAATAAGGACAACCATAGCAGCATATCACATCGATAGTATCTAATACCTTTGTTCCTTATACATTTGTTTTTCACCCAAAGTTATAAGCAAATATGAATGTGATATGCTGCGGTGGTTGTTGCCAGGGCATACAGTCTTGGGTGCATGGCCATTTGGCCATGCACCCAAGACTGTATGCCCTGGCAACAACCACCGCAGCATATCACACCCATAGAGTCAAACATTTCAACTATGATCTATGGGAAACTTTTAATGTCCGCGAACAATGTGAGTGTTCTCAGAACACTTTGAACTTGCCAGCAAACAATACGGACACCGTTTTCAGGACACCCCCTACAAACATTTCAGAACAACGCGATAGTTCTCAGAACACTTTAAGCTTAACAACGAACAATACGGACAGCGTCCTAAGGACACCCCCTACGAACATTCCAGGACACCGGGAGTGTTCTCAAAAACGTCTTCAGAACACCCCCATTTTGTTTATTTGCGAACATTTCAGGACACCGAGGGTGTTCTTAGAACACATTCAGCTTGACAGAGAACAATACGGACAGCGTCCTCAGGACACCCCCTACGAACATTCCCCGGACACCGCGAGTGTTCTTAGAAGCGTCTTCAGAACACCACCATCTTGTTTATTTGCGAACATTTCAGGACACCGCGAGTGTTCTTAGGACACATTCAACTTGACAGAGAACAATACGGACAGCGTCCTCAGGACACCCCCTACGAACATTCCAGGACACCGGGAGTGTTCTTAGAAGCTTCTTCAGAACACCACCATCTTGTTTATTTGCGAACATTTCAGGACACCGCGAGTGTTCTTAGGACACATTCAACTTGACAAAGAACAATACGGACAGCGTCCTCAGGACACCCCCTACGAACACTCCCCGGACAGCGCGAGTGTTCTTAGAAGCGTCTTCAAAACACCACCATCTTGTTTATTTGCGAACATTTCAGGACACCGCGAGTGTTCTTAGGACACATTCAACTTGACAGAGAACAATACGGACAGCGTCCTCAGGACACCCCCTACGAACACTCCCCGGACACCGCAAGTGTTCTTAGAAGCGTCTTCAGTACACCCCCATTTTGTTTATTTGCGAACATTTCAGGACACCGCGGGTGTTCTTAGAACACATTCAACTTGACAGAGAACAATACGGCCAGCGTCCTCAGGATACCCCCTACGAACATTCCAGGACACCGGGAGTGTTCTTAGAAGCGTCTTCAGAACACCACCATCTTGTTTATTTGCGAACATTTCAGGACACCGCGAGTGTTCTTAGGACACATTCAACTTGACAGAGAACAATACGGACAGCGTCCTCAGGACACCCCCTACAAACACTCCCCGGACACCGCGAGTGTTCTTAGAAGCGTCTTCAGAACACCCCCATTTTGTTTATTTGCGAACATTTCGGGACACCGCGAGTGTTCTTAGGACACATTCAACTTGACAGAGAACAATACGGATAGCGTCCTCAGGACACCCCCTACGAACACTCCCCGGACACCGCGAGTGTTCTTAGAAGCGTCTTCAGAACACCCCCATTTTGTTTATTTGCGAACATTTCAGGACACCGCGAGTGTTCTTAGAACACATTCAACTTGACAGAGAACAATACGGACAGCGTCCTCAGGACACCTCCTACGAACATTTCACGACACCGGGAGTGTTCTCAAAAACGTCTTCAGAACACCCCCATTTTGTTTATTTGCGAACATTTCAGGACACCGCGGGTGTTCTTAGAACACATTCAACTTGACAGAGAACAATACGGACAGCGTCCTCATGACACCCCCTGCGAACACTCCCCGCACACCGCGAGTGTTCTTAGAACAGTTTCACTTTGCTTGCGAACAAAACGGACACATATTGAGTCCTTAGAACACCCCCCAGTCAGTTTATTTAGAACATTTCAGAACACCCGTGATGTCCGCAAACAAATCGAACACAAAAAGAACGTCTAACACATAAAAAACACAACTTTCATCCTATCTCAGACACTCCCACCCTCCCCAAACACTCCTACACACCAACACACTCTACAAAATACACATTTTGAACAAAGTTTCACCGCGCTGTCCGCGGACGTCCGCGAATCCAAGATGGCGGGCGCTACCGAAAAATCTGACGCTCTTCACGCTCAACGCCGTCCAATCAGCGAACACGTTGCATGTCCGCGAACATCACGCAAGACGATTGGCCAATCAGGACACTGTCCGCGGAGCGAACAGGGAAGTGTGTCCGCGAACCGAACACAGATATCACATACACCGGGACACCGGAAGAAAAATCCTTTTTTTAGCACCCCGAGTTCCCACTTTGGGTGCTAATGGCTTTCATCCCCCATTACAGGGGCTGGAATTGGGGTTAATGGTCCGGAGACCTCGGTATCCACCCTCGCTTCGCTCTGGCTGATAACTTGGGCTGTCAGGCCGGTATGCACCGTTCCATCCGGTGAAAATGGAAATGTTGGAAAATCTTACTGAGTCTATGTACTTTACTAAGAAATATAAAGTAGATGGAGTCTGTATGTTATTTTTTGTTCTAGTTTTTAACTGTGAAAGGTGGTTCCTAAAGGAACATTTCTTTTATTGCTTTTGGATGCATTTTATTTTTTGGCAGGAGAGCTTATAAAGAAAGGTGAGGAGGGAAATGAGGGAAGAGGCACCAAACACTAATATGGAGTGGCAGGTGGACAGGGGAAAATGTTGCGCATGTGTTATTTCTAAGGTAGGGGGCAGTGTTTCTCATGCTCCTTGATCACAGCAGTGGTGGTGTCTCTTAGGGAGGAGGGATGGCATTAGCTGATTGCATTTTAAGATAAATAGCAGTTTTGCTAAAAGTATGTACTGTGTACTAGATTGTTAATGGATGAGTAGGAATAGGTGTTGGAGCTGTCCAAGGGAAATTTCGAATTTGAATGTTCCTAGACCAGTAGAAAATGCAGTTCCGAACTGTCTGCGAAGCACGGATCTTATTGTGAAGTGTGGACAGGTTCTCGGACACGTCATCATGCCGCGCACCAGCATATGGTCATGTGGCACTGTCCGGAAGGTCCGCAATGAAGTCAGATGTTCGTAGACGTTATGGTTAAGTTGCACTAATAAAAACCTATGAAATTCAATGAAAAAACTTTGTTAAAGGGACGTTATGGTTAAATTGCGCTACTAAAAACCTATCAAATTCAGTGAAAAAACTTTGTTAAAGGGACGTTATGGTTAAGTTGCACTAATAAAAACCTATGAAATGCAATGAAAAACTTTGTTAAGGGGGCGTTATGGTTAAGTTGCACTAATAAACACCTATGAAATTCAATGAAAAAACGTTGTTAAGGGGATTTTATGGTTAAGTTAAGTCCCTTTAACAAAGTTTTTTCTTTGAATTTCATAGGTTTTAATTAGTCCAAAATAACCATAACGTCCCCTTAACAATGTTTTTTATATATAGGCACAGTAGTGGCTCATACCACTACTGTGCATTTTTTTTATGCAGAAAAGGGGAAATTCTGACCCTTTTATGCATTGGATGGGTAAGGGGATTGAATTGAATTGATTATTTATTTGTATACCGCCTATACACAATGTGTTTCAAAGCGCTTCAAGGAGGGAGGGAACATGGAAAAAATACAGTTACATTCTTACAAGTCCTTGAAACAATTTAGAATGTGAAAGATAACAATCTTAAACTGCCTGGCGACATTTCAGATAGTACAAATTGATATTGATATTGATATGTTATTTCTATCGCGCTCGTACACAAGTATTTCAGAGCGCGACAAGACAAGGGAGGGGAACAGGGGAGAACAAAGCAGCGATCTTACTAGGCCCAATGACATTGGGAACGTGCAAGTGCATGGGAGAGGGGGAGGGGAAAAGTGCATGGAAGGGGGGAGAAGTGGAAAGTGCGAAGCAGAGGAGAAACAGATAAATAACAATAAATAAATAATAAAGGCAACAAACAGTTTTAGTGCAGCCAGCAATTTGCAAGTGCTAGGTTTAAGGCAGCAGACAGGGTAGGTCTGATAAGTGCAGGAAGAAAAAGGGTGTCGGCTGTATGGGTACAGATACAGACCCCAGTGCAAGGGGTGGCCCGGAGGCAGTGCAGGAGGGTGGCAGGGTGAGCAGGTACCTGGGCCCGGAGGACAGAGGGTGGCCAGGTGCACGGTGCCAAGAAAGAACAGATCAGCAGGGGTTAGGGTGAGCAAAGGCAGAGGAAAAGAGGAAGGTCTTGAGGTGCTTCCGGAACCGGTGGTCTCCTCAGGTTTTAGAGTGGCAGGGAGGCTGTTCTAGAGAGAGGCCCCAGCCAAAGACAGAGATCTACCCCCAGCTTGTTTCTTTGAAAAACGACTGACCCTGAGGGAGTTGGAGGTAGAGGAGCAAAGAGCTCGAGAGGAGAGGTATTTGCGGTGGGATAGCTGAAGGTATTTTGGATCCCAGGCCCCAGAAAGCCTTGTGGACAATGCAGAGGGTTTTGAATTTAATCCTTGCATCCACTGGGAGCCAATGAAGAGATTTCAGAGCTGGAGAGATACGATCCCAGGGCTTGAGGCCAAGGACAAGTCTTGCAGTCCTGTTCTGGATTAGTTGCAGAGGGCGGAGAGTAGAGGCAGGTATATTTAGAAAGAGGCTGTTACAATAGCCCAAGCTAGAGAGAACCAGAGCTTGGGATACCATGAGCTTCTGGGGGAAGGAGAGGAAAGCAGAGTACCTCTGAGGAGGTGCAACAGGTAATTTGACTTTTTAGAGACCTCAGAGATGTGGGCGGAGAAGGAAAGGGTGGAGTCAAAGATGACCCTGAGGTTCTTAGCCTGGCAGGTGGGGGTAGGAGGAGGGCCAAATGCAAGGAACAATAAAGGAGGAGGGGGGTGGGGGGAATGAGACAAAACAGGCGGTTACATTACTATGCCAGATAGCAATTGATGTAGTGCCGGAATCTTAACAAGAGGAGGTGGAGGGTGGGGGAGGTTAGGTGTGGAGTGAGGGAGAAGGAGAGGAACAAAACAAGCGACTAACATACTAGGTCTGACGGTGATTCAGAATAGTGCTGGAAGTGGAAGAGGGAGGAGAAAACAAGGAGGGACGGGGGAGAGACAAACAAGCTGTTATCACGGAGGTCACGAGACAAAATGATAGAGTAAGTGCTAATGAACAATAAGAAGGAGGGGAGGAGGAGAGGTCAGGTGGATGAGAAAGACAGGCGACTAAGCCTCACTGCAATTGAGGTAATGCCGGAATTTACAAGAGGAGGGCAGGAGTGGAGAAGAGGGAATAGGGAAAGGGAGGAGGAGAAACACAAAACAAGTGCCCAACGTACTAGGCCAGACAACCTTTCAGAGTATTGCTGGAGGGGAGGGGAAGGAGAAGAAGAAAAGGAGGGGGGTACACATACATACTGGTCGGGAGGCAAGTATGAAAGAGCAAGTGTTAGAGAATGGATAAGGGGAGAAGAGGGGTAACACCACATCCAGGGAGAACCTAGGGACATGGGGGTGAACACAATCATAAAAAGGGGGATGTAAGGGGGCACACCAATAGGCCTTCATGGGGGCAAGAGGGTCGGTGGTGGGCAGACATTCGAATTTAAATGCATTTTTTTAAAAAATTATGCTGCGCCACATGCACTAAGCACGTGATGAGGGTTGGGGGGATATCAGAGATGCGGACCAGCCCCTAACCATGGTCCTTTATAAAATCATTTTTCATTGTATTGATGGGAAGTGCCTGTGCTTCCCTGAAGACACAAATCCATATAATAGATCATTCTTACTCCCTCTTCACCATCTGAGTCCTTGCTGGCACCCCTCACAATACCCTCTGTTTCCAGAAATTGAAATATGCAGCCAACCTTCCAAAAAAAGAGCCGATTTGGGAGCACAATAAAAGTCAAGTTCACTTTGCTTTGTGTTGTCCAAGTACAGACCCCTTCGCTACAATTACCAGCAAGACCCTGACTTTAGCTTCCGGTCATGTCTGTCAGAGCAAGACTGGCACATAAACATGGGTTGCCATCTGTTTACATGTGAGCCAGGGCAATGGTAGGTGGTGAGTGACGAGGAATTAGTGACCTAGCAATGTGGGCAAGGGAATGGGGTGCGAGCGAGGTAAGTGAAGATAATTGAGGTAAGCAACGGTGCAAAAGGGGAATCTAGGTCTGATAGTGAATTTTAAGGATGGGGGCGAGGGAAATAAAGGATGTGGCACAAGGGAAGAACATTGGGGGTGATGTGTAAGGAAAATAGGGTAAATGAGACAGAGGTACTAATCTAGAAAGGTAGGTCAGCAGATTAAATGACTGTTCAAATCTGTTCCTGACCGGCGTGCAACAGAACTTGATTGTGGGATTAGCTTTGCCTCTTTCTTATTTAATGTAGTGATGCATACTCGCTTTATGCACATAAGTTTCAATTAGAACTTCTCTTATAATTTGTCCAGCTGCTTTTTTATGTGACACAGTGCTTTGAATGTCAGGTTTATTGAAACGTGTACTAATATAGCCCTTAAATAACAACATGCTTGAAAGTGTTTTGTTGGTTTGAATGTTGAAGATTAAATAGGAGAAGATGACATCTTCTCTTCTGTTTAAATTGGAACCTGTGTAAGCAGGATGCCAGGCGTCAAATCTCAACCTTCCACACTTCAAGTGATCCTGAACAAATCACTTTTCATCACTATGCTTTATTTTCCTTAACTATCTGTAGGAAACGTCACAGTCATATGGATTTATAATTTATAGTGTGTTACTACATCAATAAATATAATATTATCCATGTATGTAATGTGTACTATTGGGGAGGCTGGATGCCAATTGAGGGTCTTACTTTGTGGGTAGTGTTGGTGGGGAGGCAGAGTGCCAGGTGTTTCTGTTGTGGGTAGGCAGAAAGTCACGGAAGGGTCTTTGTCCATGCCAGCTCATGCTTGGATTTTAGAGTGAAGGCAGGCCCCCTGGCTCAGCTATGGCGAGGCTCTACCATTAAATTCTGTAGCTTTCCCACCTCTTTACATTGGATTAAAACTAAAGATTGGATGGGATGAGATGTAGCTCGCTGTCAAATTGCAAACTGGGGCACAAGGAAACCTGTGTTCAAATTCCAGCTTTCCCATTTTACAAAATTGTTATCATACCAGTGAAATCTTTTTACTGCTTTGGTATGCAGTGGAGGGTCCCTGGTCTCTAAGAAACCACAAACATAAAATAAATAACTGCATTAAAGGAAAATAATGTCAATAATGGCTACTATAGATTCTTGAAAATGTGTGGGTAGGGGAAAGGTTGGTATTGAGTTTATTTCTAGCGGTTGGGGGTGTTGCATTGTGGGCTTCAGCCAGAAATTTGACCAAAAGTTGCCTATCCTCCCTGGGTCCAGGAGAGCATTGTTGCTGTTGATAGGCAAGCGTCCATTTCTAACCTGCCCGCGGTGTCCTGCTATATGCAGCCTGCCACATTTTCCACCAGAGGAATTCTTATATGATATGAGCAAAATAAATGTTGAAAGCACTTTAATTTCTTCTTTCTGTGACTACGAGCCCTGCAACTTCTCTCTTTCTGTCCCTACATGCCCTGTTCTCTGCCAATGTCCTTGCTGCAGACAAAGAGGAAGAACTAGTGTTATGTTCTATGTGATTTAAGCTGGCAGAATGTGTAGTTTCCTTAATTGAGTACACAGCACTCGTAAACATTAGTCCCTTTGTTTAGGTTCTATTTGTTGGAGGAGCAAAGCTAAGCTGACCGGTGGAGTGTTTCTTCTTGCTATTCTAAAATGTATGTTATTTGAGTGGAGACAGTTGGAGAAGCTGAGTTAGAAGGGGGCAACTCTGTGAGAGCCCCTCACGGCCTGTACCCACGTTTGTATGCTCTCGTACCTGTAGGAATAACGTGTCTCAACAAGTTCCTCTGCCACCTTATCTTTTCAACAACTAGTCACTAGACTCCCTCTCCCTTTTACTTAGAAGTTCCTGTTTCAAATACCCAGTTCTTCCTCTGCCTCCTCCTTCAATATCCTATCATGTTACAAAGACTAAAGTGTCCTCAATTGGTGGACACTCCTGTCCCCTGCACACCCTTTATACTGGTAATTACCAGTCAAAAGTTTACTACTACTCATAAACATTTGATAAACCCGCTGACCGAATTAGACGCATCTCATTCCATTAGAGAACGTTGAAGGTGCTATGCATAGTTATACCGTTTTACAACAGGACTTCAACCATTATACACAGCAGTAAGAACTTGATATTCTAGTTGATCACTCAAAATTGAACATCCTAAGCAATAATTTATATTAAACCCTGATTGGACACACTATTAGATACCAATCCAAAATTGACCGGGAGAGACTTCGAGGAATTTAAGCCCACACAACATCACATTGAACTAATATTGATCCCCCTTGCCGTTGGAGGAGGTAGGTCACTAACTTTTTCCTCGAAACTGTAAGAGTTGATATTTTAAATCTATAGCAATCACAACATACTTACTGTATGGTTTAGAAATTGGTGAAGAAGGGGGCGTCATTGCACTGGAACACCAAACACACACTACCCACCACTTAAATGAGAATTCGGTTCTCACAGTGACTACACCAAAAGAGGTACATCTTGCTTTTAACTTTCGTGATTTCTAATTGATTGATGGTCAACATGGTGAAACAATCCTTAGTTGTTTATTTATTCTTTTGCTTTTCAAATAGACCCTGTAACTCGATATATACTAGTCTGAACACAAGATGAATTCATGAGACATTTGTATATCAACTTTTTTTTTAAACTCCTCTACAGAGGTGATTGCTACTTAATATATTTATTTTGTTGAAAACTGTAACCTATAAAACATATAGAATGATGTATAATCCTAATCAAATTTCTAATTTGCCTTGTAGATACTTTTGGAGTTTGAAAAATTAACATTTAATTGAGTTTGAAATTTGCTCCTGATGAAGCGATATACATTCCCGAAATGTGTTGAGCTCTATGTTTATTATGTTTTATTGAACTATGAAATTTATGATTAAAAATATTATTTAAAAAATAGTGTATGAAATATACAGTTGACTCCCATTAGTACTTGTGCAATCTAAAGACAGAAATGTGTGTATTTATAAAGTACAATCTAAAGAGACTGTTGTGTTTACTGATAAAGTTCATATTACTAAATATTTCTTGAACATTTGACTGGTAATTAGCAGTATAAAGGGTGTGCAGGGGACGGGTGTGTCCACCAATTGAGGTACTTTAGTCTTTGCAATTAGTTTGACGACTTTTTGTGTCAGTGTCGTTTTTTCTCCCCTGCATCTTCGAATTTTGTCATATTCCCTTCACACTAGATTACAACCATTACTTCTTCACATAATCAAGGTGTGCATTACCATATTCTAGTCTATTTACAATATTGTATCATGTTCTAATTTTAGCTGTTTTTGCTCCCTGTGCATTTAGTTTTGGCATGGGGACGCCCAAGGATGAAGGATGGAGGAAAGGGGACAGGACAAATGAGTATGGGCAAGGCGAATACTCAGGTAATACCTACTGCCCCTACTCAAATGAGTATGCAAATACCATTTCCCGTCCCTGCCCCTCACGAATATATCGTCCAGGTGAGAAACATTACACGCTGAGACAGCCTTACCATACCGAGATTCTGGGGGTGAGAGAACAGACAAACTAAGACCATGGAGTTATAGTATAGAATAGATGGTGTGAAAAGTAGAGTGACAGGGAATTATTACTTTATCTGTAGATAGCGAGTAACCAGGTAGCTACACACATACACACAAAGTACATATAGTAAACATGAGTACACATAGACAAGAAGAATATTCGCCCGGAAACATGAAAAACACATACATGCACAGCCATGAAAAATGTAAGTACATGCAGACAAGAAGAATATATATACATATATATAGCGCTGAAAAACGTCCACATTTAAGAAATGCAGTGGGCTGAGCTTACAAAACACATTTATCTGAGAAGTTGTAAAGTTGCTTAGAACAGTAATCCCGACATGCACCAAGGTTAAGCACAGAAGGGAGTAGAAGGCATGCAGGTCAGGCATAGAGATGAGATAATAACTCCCAGGAGAGAAAACAATAAGTCAATTGAATTAATAGAAACAAATAGCCCTTGATGGCAAGGTGCACATAAATACTATATGAAGACACTCTATAGAGAACAGGGAAAGAGTGTCCCTAGTGGACAAGAAGAACACAACATGCATGTTAGCATTAGCTAAAATCTTAATAAATGGAAGAAAATCAACTCCAGGACACGATATCCTAATACGTGATCCAGCCATGAAGACACTGGCTATTCATTGCAAGCCAAATACTAATAATACACCTGCAGAACTCCCTCAGAACACACACAGACACCATACGGCACACAAGGCCGATTTCAAAGGAGAGGTGATTAGGAAAGTATTCTTTAATTGCAGCTATTGCAGACGACAGAGTTCGATCCCCTCACTTGAGCCTCACACATATCTTCACGCCTTGTCAAAACGTCCACGGTTGGCAAGCTAGATGCCAACCAATGAAAGTCCCTTTGCTACACCATCCATGATGGAAAATGCCAACCAATTGCCTGTCCCTGTAATTATGTATTAGAAATATTATCCGTAGAAGGATGGGTTTGGGTGAAGCCATCAGATAGATATTAAAGAATGGAGCTACTAACTGTGAAGAGTCGGAAATGTGAGGCTGACAAATTTGTAAAGAGTTTTCAACTTTAGCCCTTTAATTGAATAAAAAGGTTGGATAACTGCCTCACTATCACTACTCTGATTAGGATTTCCCTGCAAAAAAAATAAACTTAAGGAAACACTCTAACAGAAAGATATCTGCCCCTCACACTCCTACAACCAATAAAGCAATATGGAAATATATGGTAATTCAAATCACATAACAAATGTTTGAATTCACAATATGATCATAACCTGGTGAGTTTCCCTTCCCCAGATCTGAAGAAGGGTTTGTTCAACAGTTCAAAAGGAGCAAGGAAATGCGATTTGACACAAAGTTCCAATACAGCTCTTAAGGATTTGTACTTGATCACATAAAGTTTTGTTGCTTAAGTGAGGTATCGAAGGTAATATAAGTCACAACTCCTCCTGAAGTAAGAAGTGTCTCACATTTGTCTTCTCGAAGTAGGCAACAGCAATTGTCTTGGCCAGGATAATTTGTCGCAACTTTTGGTCAGAAAGAAATAGTCTATTCCAACAACTTCTTGCCATATGGGTATACTTTTCTGACCGTCAACTGCTTCACCAAAAAGAACAGAAAAGTGCTTCAGTGGTAACTTCTAACTTAGAATAGCAAGACCTTCATTAAACTTCTTTAACATCAAACTTTAAACAGGTTGCTGGGAAACAAGGCACCATATTAGTGTTCTTTGAGACTCCTTGGCCGCTATGCTCCTCTCCCTCTGGGTAACCTCCCGGAGGGCAGCCTGTTTGCTATGTTTCTTTCCCCTCTGCACCAACAACCAAATAATGGCCAAAGGATAGTCTAATTTTTCTACTCCCTTGGCTTTGGAAATGTAGGTTTCTATCACCTGATGATCTGTGTTTCATAGCACATAAGCAGTAGGTTTTATAGCCATTAAGCCTCTCAGTATTGCCACCTTGCCTTAAGCACTGTTTGTTATATTGGGGTGGCTGGTTGTTAATAGACTCTTGGCTATTGCCTGTAAGCTTTTGGACCTTCTACAGCTTCCTCACAGTGTTTTTGGGCTTTCCACAATTTAATGCGCTTATTTAGACAGTCACTTTGCTTGGACAGGTATAACTCTTGTTGGTTTCATATAGTTCGGTATTCAAAAATACAGTTACTGCTGCTTTCACTCACACAGGAGAGAAGCTGCCTGCCATGAACACACAGACATCGCTGGAGTGCTCAGGAGTCACTGGCAAGCTGTGAACTCACCGGGTAAGTCTTTCGATTACTCTCCGCTCTGTGTTTGCAGGCCTTCAGGACTTGTAGCTCCTCGCGGTCGGGTGGATAGCCTCCCCTGGCCTCTTTCCGCTCGTGCCACTGAGGAACGGAGATTCTTCTGCTCCGGAGAGGGCCAGGTGCAACCCAGCCACCTGGAACCTCCCAAGTGGCCACTTCTGTTACTTCCTGCTGCGCAAACTCTGCACAGCAAATATTTATCAGGCAAGCATCTCTTCCTTATGCATCCCGCTGTGTCACCTCTGCAACAGGGAGAGTTCAAGGCAAAGACTCCTTTAAGAGCCAAGACCGCTTCAGGCGTTTCAGTGGTCCCTGAGTCTTCTGTCGCCTCAAGCCTCCCTCTCAGCTGCTTCCACGGCCCGTGCTGCTTCTTCCTCTTCTGCAGATCTACTCCTTCTTTTGATGCCTGCACCTACAGGGACGTTTTAAGCCTCTCAGTCCCCTTCAAATGTAGGTCATCTAAACTAACAAGTAGACTGCCCCAACAGTAGTGCTCCTCTGCATTCCTCGTCCTTGTCTCAGCACTGATGGAATTATGGGACTTGAAGTCCTTGGCAACAAAGTTAGTTTTTCTAACTCTTTGGACTTTGCAATATGCCATTAAAAGACTAAGGTGTTGGGGAAGTTGTTAAACATGGGATTATCCCCCTCCTCCTAACCTGTTTCCTCCCCCATGTGATACTCCCACAAAACACAGACCCCAGGGTCGGGATCTGGAAGTTTCTGCTTTACCCTGGCCACATGAGGAAGGTCCCAGGACGAGGTTGTGGGTGGAATCTTTAATGATTCATTACATACCCTTCCCCTATTGTTGCTGGGTTTTTCAGGCTCTATTGGGTATCGAGAAAGGAAATCAACATTGCCTTATTTTCCTTTTCGATGTTCAACAGAGAAACAATAGGGCTGCAGATCTAAAAACCAACGAATGACTATAGCATTGAAATCCTTTCTTGAACTTAACCACTTAAGGGGAGCATGATCAGTAATTAACCTGAACTTCCTACCTGTGAGCTAATACTTCAGGTACATTATTATAGCCCACGTGATGGCAAGAGTTTCTAATTACAGGGTTGCGAAGTTATTTTCTCTGACATACAATTTTCTACTGATAGAGAGAACAGGGTGTTCTAGATATCATGGTTTTGAGATAATATGCCCCAAGACCAATATGCGAGGTGTCAGTTTGTAAAATGAATGGTCTTTTAAAGTCTATTAAAGTCTGCCACCTTTAGAACTGGATCTTGACATAATATGCATTTTAACTGATCAAAACAATCTTGATCTTTTGGACCCCACCTCAATTTCTGTGGTTCTGAATTTTTGAGGTTGTCTGCCTCCATTTTAGAACATCACCCCTCATGGTCACATCCTGAGCACAGCTGGCAGTACCACCTACCTACACTTAAAAATGTCCAATGTTGTTTGTCCTTTAATTTATGCATGTCCACTTGGAAGAAGGGGTCCTGAGAACACCCCTCCGCCCTCCCAATTCATGACAAGACGAAAGGCCAGAAAAGCTTGCAGCCACCCATTTTATTTTGAACAGATCCGAGTGCACCAATGATTGACAAGTACACTGAAAGGTATCCCCTCAGCCAGCCGTACAGACTGAATACAATACAAGTCTTTACATGTGTGGGAGAAGAGCCGCAGGTCATGGACAGAGAAACCTATATGGAGAGCCTCGACTAAGCACCAAGAATCCATGGTGTTGACGTCATTACTGACATCATGACGTAGCAGCGTTAGACATAAAGCACACTCGCAGTCCTGCACTGCACCACACAAACACACGCTCGTATACATGAAGAACATAAATGCACAGTCCTATAGCTAGAGGACAGATACATATACATACTTTCAATGCTTTTCATTTGTTTACCTTTAGCCAAATCCAATAACGCAAAACCGCAAGACACAAGAGATTCTGAGCAAGCTTGCTGATACTTAAAGCCAATAGCTGCGTGGACATACAGGAGTACATATGGAGCCTGATCAAACCATGTATAGCTAACCTATAGGAAACTTAACAGAACATGGACAATGTAGAAACTGCATTATAAGGTTTTGGGAAAATCACATCAGGCCTCAAGCCACAGAGACTGAGACAAGTCAAGCTGATTCAAGCTGCACAGAGAGCAAGACATACAAAGACAGGCTCACAGCCAAGGTCAGAGATACAAGGACACATTCCAATCTCCAGATGACAAGCAGACCAGCTGCAGAAAAACAGAATAAATCCTCATAAATGTGTGCCGGGGAGCTCAATTGTGTGGTCTCTAAGTATGTGGCACAGACGAACGAGAAAATGGGGAGTCATCCGTGGTCCAGCAAGCCAGACACGGACTGCAACAAGTGTTGCAACGTAAGGAGCAAATTATCATTGTCAAAGGTGGTACACACAAGTTACAATTCAGACACATAATCGTTCACATCACCTTGAAGAGGTGCACAGCGAGCTGAGAACTCGATCGGTCCCAGGCCTGGGTACATCAGCTCTAACCAATCACAGCTTAGAATCCCAGGGGTGGATGGCAAGGGGCACGAACCAATGGTAAGCCCATTACTCTGCAATAATGTGATAGACAGTTTCTTGGGGACGGGACAGGCCAGCCACCTGACATGCAAGAGCCAGCAGAGTTACAACTATAGTACCCCGTATAGCTTATAGGACTCTCAATACCTAATCCCTTATGCAGATAGTTTTTTTGGAGAAGGGCCCAAGTGATGATGCCAGAGTCATACAAAACCGGCCTGCGTGCCATGAAACGTTGAGATGTACTGGAGACTTCCTGTTTTCTTGTATTGATCCCTGTTGGTTTTATTTGCAACAAACTGATGTTTGCACTTGCCGTTGACTGGGTCCTTCATTAATTCTGGGGAGGGTGTTGTGCTCTCCAAGTCCGCGGACCCCCAGCCTCGCTCTGGCATACCTGGGAGTCCCATCCAACAAGTTGGTAGCAGAGCTTATGGTTGACTGTGCCAGCCCGGCACAAAGGCTGCAGGACCCTCGCATATTTTGAGAAAGACGGGGAACGCTTAGCCGTGGAAAAGCCATCAGGAGCCAGTTTTGAAAGTATCCTGCCCGAAGTCAGCGAGACTTCCAGGCAGACCAGGATGGGGAAGTGGCAGCTTTCGGGGATGCGGCAGCTAAGCAGCGCCAGCAGACCACACAGTGTAAGTTTTGACCCAGTCACACGGCAACTGTGGGTGTGAGGGAAGGTATTGAGCATTGTGAAGTATTGTGGAGTATTGGCGAGTATCGTCAAAGTATTGTTTAGCATTGTTAAACTTAGTAGAGACAGGAGCGGAGATAGACGTCATTATATGTGGTTAGGGCACAGGGTTTAGTGGTAAACAGTTCTGGTGAACAACCTAGACTATTGACTCGAAGGCATGGATGACAGAAGTATGTAAATAGTGGTTTCCTGTGGTTTGGGCATTTTAGCTCGGGTCATAGATGTAACCTCGTAAGATTTAGCAAGTGATTTGACTGGTTAAGTCTCGAGAGGAGGCATATTATTTTGTAGGCGACGCAACAGTTACAGATCGAACACGAGAGAATATTGGTATACTCTGCTAGGAGGCAATATGACAGATGTGGGGTTTGTGTGGGGTTTTGTATATTTTGGGGGTAACGGGCTAGAACATTGTACGTGCTGTATTTGATTTGTCCGCGCTATGTGGTTTGTGAATTGGTGACAACACCTGTAGGTTTACACATAGGACACAGAGAGTACAAGACAGTGAAGAGCTAGCATTGGTAAACTTGGGATTGGCAGATGAGGTGAACAGCTGGTGGTCAGCGGAAGGCGCATGCACAAGATTGTGTGTGTGCCTGAGGAGGCAGCAAATGTGAAGGGTGCGGTGCGTGGAGCACGCCTGACAGGTTAAGGAACTGGAGAGGCTCATAGTGATTTATAAAGGTATCGTATTTACATTGTGTTTCCTCCCTTAACAGCAGACCATTGAAACCCTCAATTTGAGGTCAGGTAAAAGCAAGCACGATGTATCAAGGGAAGTGCGGTGGTGACATGCCCCTACAGCACCTGTGTAAGACGCTCACACCCTATAAGGACAAATTATATGCTAGTATAGCAAAGATTGGTCTAAAGGCAATGAGGAGGAGTAAACTAAACCCTGGCCAACATGCATAAGTTTCTCCAAGGATGTGCAGAAATCACTACTGACACACACATACAGGGTACCTATAAGGGGAAGAAGCTAGCAAGTGGCATGGCTATATCTGAGCTCTGGAGAATGTTCCAAAAGGGCGAGGGGGGCACAGCTAGGCGTCAGTATATGCTGAGCCAGCAGGAGGTGCAGGGGCCCATGGCCCACCTTCTGCTCCCACACATGCCCCTCCGAGCGTGGTCTCCAATGACACAGATGATGAGCAAGGGATGTACCCATTACAAGAATTAAGGGCAGCAGAGGGGTATTCAATTCTGACATATATACCACCACCATACACTAAGGAACATGGGCAGAGGGGCGGAGGTCAGCTGACCACTGGGCGAGGAGCAACCGGCAAAGCGCAGCAGGATGCAAAGGAGGGGCTAGGTAGCATAGCCACATAGCCACAAATGAATGGATAGGGGGACAGATTCTTCTGAAGCTGGCAGGAAAGACAGATAAGGAGACAAAGGGGGCAACTAAGGCAATGGAAGGTTTTAGGGGGGCAGAGAGGCGAGTGATTGGGCAGAGATAATGGAGGCAGCAGATAGGAAGCAGAAGGAGAGAGAGGAGAGGTTATTGAGAGAGGAAAGGGAAAGGAGAAGAGAGGAAGAGAAAGAGCAGGTGAAGAAAGAAAGAGAAGAAAAGATAGAGAGGGAGCGCAGAGAAAGAAAGAGAGAGGAGCGGGAACAGCAGGACAGGATGATAAGAGAGCTAGAGGAGATCGAGAGATGGAGGCAGCAGACCAGCAGAGCCAGAAAGCACGACAGTACAGGGCAGGTGTTACACAGAACTGTACAGGACAGGGCTAGGGGCATGCGGTGGAGGAAGCAGGTACGACTTGCTTGACATTGACATTAATGTTAAACCCAACACAGACACAACCACGAGAAGACTGAGCTTTGTTGATGACTTTTGCAGTAACGTGGGCTCGGGGTCTGCAAACGAAGGACGAAACACTGGGGACGAGAGGGGGGAACAGCATAGGCCTCAATCAACAAAGACAAGCAGGTGACATGGGAGAAAGGGACCGGTACAAGGGGAACAGGAGACAGTAAGGACGAGTGCACACCATGATCAGTGGACGAGTGTTGTAACATTGATGACCTAGTACCGTATGTAACGAGGCTCCGAGACCTCCCAGGACAAAGGAAGAGGGAGACAACTATAGTATGTTGCAGGGAGAGGATTCCCATAACAGAACCAATAGACGTGTACACTGGCATTAGGAACGAGGACAGACAGGTCAGATCGACTAGAAACACGAAGGAGAAGGTAGGGTTCGCACAGATGCCCCTGCTAATAAAAGGAGGGGGGGCGATCTCAATATATACCGTGGAAGCATATTGACAAAGAAAACATAAGGTGTAGGTTGTCATCATTATCAGCATTTGCGGGGAAGTGGATATACGAGATGGGAAGGATAACAGCGGTCAGAGGATAGCAGTAGGGGACGTGAAAGTACTCTTAGTAGCGATCCTCGGGGAAGCTGCTGATGATGAATAGAAAAGGGCAGGGTTTCCCGGAATGGCCACCCAGAACACGGCACATGATGGTTCACTGTTTGCAAATTGCAGGACTGCCGTATGGCAAGCCCTAAGGACACAATACCCGGACACGTCAGACATTGGAACCATTATGTCTTGCAAGATGGAACCAGGCGAAGACCCATTACACTACATTCAGGCGATCCAAGAGCTTTGGCGCCTTGAAACTCAAGAACCGTAGGACAAAATAGTAGCAGTATTTTACCACATGTTATGCCGGTCCTGAAGCAGTTAAGGAAATTGATAGGCATGGAGGCACAATCTGGGTCAGAAATACAGCTAACGATCGTTCATCATTGTAGGCTATTGCAAGAGAGGCTAAAGAAAAAAGCAGAGGAAAGAAAGTTACAGGAAGCAAAACTAGTACAGAAAAAACTATCAAAGTACATAATGAAGGGGCGTTACTAACCAGCGCGAGCACACAGGGGACACAGCAGAAGCAGTTCACATCACTGGCCATGGGGGGATGGTTCATGGGGCGGAGGAACATGCAGCAAGGGTTTTGAGGAAGAGGGGGCCATCGAGAGGAAGCGGGTTTGGGCCGCAGAGACATCACAACCAAGGGGCCTTTCGAGGAGGGTTTTGGTGATATAGGCCGCAGATGCAAGCACCCATACCACAGATGCATGCACCCATACCACAATACTTGCAAGCACCACAGATTCTAAGAAACACGCAGCAGTCGACACAGATACAGGATCACACGCAGCAAAACAATGGCACAGTGTCACACCTGGACTCCATGGCAACAGTCCCCATTAGAAAACTGGGAGTGGTCCCCCTGGTAGGAAATAACCCATTCTCATGGAACAGGATGTACTTATACCCTCATTAGGACAGGCCACAGACGGATTTGATGTGTTCCATGCTGTCGATCACACCGAACCCTGCGGAGGAAGCTCGCATAGGGGTGGCAATAGGTGACAAGACTTTTTCCTTTCTTGTAGATACAGGGGCAACTATGACCTGCATTCAAGAGGGAGCATTTAGATTGTCAGGCAATGCCATGAATACTCAAGGATTCTCTGGTGCACGGGAAGTGGTTCCTTTCACAGACGCTATCTCCATCACTATAGGGGAACACAATTTAATCTCTGCCTTTAAACATATTGGGATGAGACATTATGAGTAGACTGAACATGGCAATCTCATTCACAGACAAGGGGATAGTGTGCTCCACACCAAGAATACACATACTTAATGTAAGAGAGATGATTCAAGCATATTGTGGACGGAAGGTACAGAGGAGGGTGCCAGTGGACGATGAGCTGTTTCAGTACAGGACTGAGATTGCTATTGCATGGCTCTGAAGGATTGCAGGGAAGATGTGGTGTGTCCCAAATGAGTATTTGTTCAGACCTGAGATACCATTGGACGAGGCAGAAGGGACAATAGTGGCAATAGAAATTGAGGAAGTGGTTGTGAGGGATGAGTAGATAGCAGTACATGGGATGGATGACACAGGACGGCCATGGAGAGCAGTGATTGCGGTGGCAGAAGGGAGCAGGCTAACCACAGTGACAGATGAAGAATTATTCAGGGACGAAAGGTCAGAGAGCGAGATGGTGTTCGAAATGAGTGTGACATATTGGCTGAAAATACATTACAGTGAGATACCACAGAGGATGGCAATGGTACTGGCAGCACCACCATCCTTCTGTGAGGAGGATCTGGTCAAGGTACCCAGCATCCTATGGACCACAGTCCCTATGATGTGGGGCTTCTGAAAGGAATAGGGAGAGTGAAGATAAAGCTGAAACCAGGAGTAATTTTATGCAGAGTCAAACAGTATCCACTCTCAAAAGAAGCAGATAAGGGCATTTATGAAACAATTTAAGCACTAGTGGAGCAAGGCATTCTACTAACATCAGGATCCCCATGCAACATCGTGGTGTACCCAGTTGAAAAACCAAAAGGGGGTTGTGGCATTTCATCCAGGATTTGTGCCCCCTAAACCACATTGTAGAAGCAGAGTATCCTTTGGTTCCAAATCCAGCGACATTTTTTTGCAGCATTCCGGCGGAAGCCGCCTGCTTCACAGTCATAGACTTGAAAAATACATTTTTATCAGTACCCTGACACTCAGACTCACAAGACTTGACTTCCTTTATGTATAGAAACCAGAAGTGGAAACATACAAGACTTCCTCAGGGGTACTGCGAGTCACCATCTATCTTTAACAGGGTCCTCCAGATGGACTTAGGCAATGTACAGATGGAGAGCATGGTCCTGCAGTACGTAGATGACATTTTGAACTGCAGCATGACAGAAGACCAGTGTAGTCATGACTCAGTGCACATGCTGAGAGTGTTAGCTGACAAAGGATACAAGTTGGACAAAGCCAAACTACTGTCAGAAGGAGGTAGTATACATTGGACAGACAAGCTCCAAAAATGGCTGACAGATCACCCCAGAAAGGGCGGAGACAATACGCAAGACAGCTAAACCGTTGACAGTGATAGAAATGCAGCAGTTCTTGGGGTTGTGCAACTACTGCAGAGCATTGGATTTTGACTCTAGTACATGCACAAGGCCTTTACTGGGCGCTCTGAAGGAAGCACAAATGGGGCACAAGCTAATGAACTGGAAAAGAGAGATGACTGAGGCATTTGAGGAGCTGAAAGAAGCCATATGCACAGCTCCAGTGTTAGGAATACCAGACTACAAAAATGAATTCTTCTTGTTTTCATACACTGATGGAGTAGTGATGAAAGCAGTACTGACACAGAAGACAAGCTCTGGACACAAGCCAATAGCAAATTGTTTGTTTACAATTGCTCGAATGAACAATTGACCGATTTTAAAGGGTCACAATTGACCTTTTCACCCTTTTCACAATTGACCGTATATATATATAAATATATATATCGCTTTGGTAATATATATAAAATTCATTGCTTCTTACTTATCCCTGCACAATGTATTACCCCATTAACAAATCGTACAAGCACTAAGCAATTTCTGCACATGTTTGGGGCAATTATTGAAGATAATCACTATATCTTAAACAGAGGTTTCATAGTGAAAGAAGGTGGACATTTGGGCAAATAGATGCAATTGCAAGTATTTAGTCCCTCTTCTATGTTTATGTTTTGTTTTGCCTATTCAGAGATGGCCGACAACCGGTCACCACACGAAGGACACGAACCAGTCCTCTTTCTTTGCCTAAAACCATGCTACATGAGCTATTTTAAAGGTTTGGAAACATGGATCACCTGTTGTGATAAAGAGGTGAGGAAACCGCGAAACGCGTAAACTCTGCTATGCGAGGGCCATATGTTTTGGGAGAACCATGATGCCAGTGGATTTCATGAGCCATATGTTGCGCGCTTTTATCTAATAAAGACTACTTTTTGATACCGGACACTGGTTTCCTGAAGTAACAGTGTTTGACTGGGGGAGAGCTTTCCACGGACTGCAGAAAAAACAGTCTTTTGGACATATATGGGGTTTTGGGGGGATTTGGGTTGGGTGGGGGTCGCGGTGGGTTTCCCCCACATATATGTTACAGTTGAACTTCACAATTTGGTCAATTGTGAAAAGGTCAATTGTGATTCGAAAAGTTGTATACAAGCAATAGCATACTACAGTGGGAAACTTGACCCAGTAATGAGAGGACACTACCAGTGCGAACAGGCTTCGGCTGCTACTGCATCCGCAGTGGAGACATCAGCAGGAATTACCATGGGGTATGACACCACACTGTATTTGGAGCATGCCCTTTTTGCGATACTGCAGAAGCCTAAGAGCACACTGACAACACAGTAAGCATCAGAGTATGAGGTGCTACTATCACACGCATCACCAAAGATAGTGAGGTGCTGACTTGTTAACCAAGCGATCTTCCTGGCAGACACTTTACAAGAAGGTGACTATCCATATGACTGCGCAGAAAACATACAGGAATTAAGTGACACCCGCAAAGTACATGAGGACGCACTTGAGGGGAAGATGTGCTGTACATTGACAGGTCTTCAACAATTGACCAGACGAATGGGGTCAGACATACAGGAACTGCAGTGGTGAGATTGAGGGAAGATGGGACAAGTGAGGTAGTGGTGAGCGCACGATTGCCATCACATTATTCAGCACAAGCAGTGGAGTTAATGGCCTTAATACTAGCATTGGAGCATAGCAAGTGAAAGGAAGTGACAGTGTACTCTGACTCTGCGTATGTGACGTCAACAGTACATTCAGCACTGTCATGATGGATGAGGAGAGGTTTCAGGAGGGCAGATGGGACACCCGTACAGCATGCACTTCTACTGGGCAAATTGATTGAAGTTATTCAGTACCTTGCGCATATAGCATTAGTGCCAGGCACACACGCGAGGGGAAGATCCCATCTTAAGGGGAAACGAAGCAGCAGACTCAGAAGCAGAATGCGCAGAATATTTTGGAGAACTACTTGAAATGAAGACAGCAACAAATGCTCGAGATTATGCAAGGAACATGGTACTGAAGGAAGGGTATAATGCATTACCAGAAACACTGATTATGGTGTTGCAGGGAGCTGCGCCTAGAGAGGAGAAAGGACTATGGACCAGAAGGGCATGTACAGTATCTCCGACAGACGCCCTATGACAGCAGAACAACACAGGAAAAGTGGTGATGCCACTATTTATTTATTTATTTATTTATTTATTTATTTATTTATTTATTTATTTATTTGCATTTGTTTAGCGCACAGGCAGCCAAGAGGGCATCGTGGCGCTTGTTACAGATATGAAAATGACTTGTTGTACATACAGTGAAGTCATTACTTAGTTGCAAGAGAAGAAAAAAGGTAGCTACAGGAGAGGAGGAGATGAGAGGAGGAGAAGAGAGGAGAGGAGGAGGAGAGAGTAGACGACACGAAGGAAGAGGAATTAGTTAAACAAGGTGGTTTTCAGTTTTTTTCTGAAGGCAGTGAGAGAGGTTTCTGCTATGAGCGTGCTAGGTAGTGCGTTCCATAGCTTAGGGGCAATGTAGGGGAAACTTATTCCACCTGCTCTGGCTCGTTTAATGCGTGGGACCCTAAGTTGGTTGGTGTGACATTGCCTGGTTGGTCTGGTGGAGTGAGATCTGGCTAGCGTGTCAGACAGGTCTGAAGGTGCAGACAAGTTGATACATTTGTGTGCGGTGGTAATTATTTTGAATGTAATGCGCTCTTTGACAGGTAGCCAGTGGGCTGCCTTTCTGGCTTGCGCAATGTGGTCCCTTTTAGGTATATTGAGAGCTGCTCTTAGTGCATTGTTCTGTGTTGTTTGGAGTTTATTGAGATTGGAGTTGGAGGTGCCAGCCAATAGCGCATTACAATAATCTAATTTGGCTCCAATGGTGGCTCTGGCAATAGAGAGGCAGTTATCTTTGATAAGGAAAGGTTTGATGGCATTAATGAACTTAATGCTCAGGGCGGAGGCAGAAACAATGGAGTTGACTTGCTTGTCCATGGAGAGTGAGGTGTCGATGTGGACTCCTAGTGTTTTAACAGAAGGTATAACTGGGATGACACAATTGTCTATGCAGAAGTTGGTGTAGAGTGGGTTGAGGTTAGTGAGAGTGGATTTTTGACCAAGGATGAGAATTTCGGTCTTATCTCGGTTAAGACATAGGCTGTTCGTGGCCATCCATGCTTGGATGGTGGCGTATATATTCTGGAGGGTGGCTGCGTCCTGATGGTAGAGTCCTGTGAGTGGGAGGAGTACTTGAGTATCGTCAGCGTAGTTGGTGTATGTGATCCCAAGTGCGTCCAGTTTATCGAAGAGAGGTTTGGTAAAAAGATTATAGACAGTTCGAGCCGTACATGAGCCCTGAGGGACTCCATGCCCGATGGTGGTAGGCTCTGCGTTAGCTATATTGGACAACACTTTCATCACTCTTCCTTCGAGGAAGGAGGTGATCCAGTTTGTGGCTTGTTTGGAGAAATGTGCGGCCTGAGTGAGATGGTTAGTGAGGATGGCATGATCGACTAAATCAAATGCCGCCGAGAGGTCTAGGAGGAGCAGAAGGGCCGGCTTGCCTTTGTCTAAAATTAGGGTAATTTGGTTCTTCAGGTCTAGTAAAGCGGTTTCAGTGCCATGACCTTTGCGGAATCAGGACTGCCTTTTACCTGGGACAGAGTTATTTTCCAGGTAGGACTGTATCTGCATGTGTGCAGCTTTATCTAAGATTTTTAGAAGAAATGGGACCGTTGTAATGGGCCGGTAGTTGTTAGTTTGGGAAGGGTCTAGGGTTGGTTTCTTTAAGAGCGGGTGCACCCACGCCTCTTTAAGGCTGTTAGGGACTTTGCCCGTCTTGAATGAGGCGTTAATGAATGCTGTGATGATCGGTGTGTGGGGTGCCGCACACTCTTTAATGATGTTAGGGGGCCATATATCGCCTTTGCATTGAGATGGTTTGAGCTGTTTGAGGATGTGGAGAGCATCGGATTCGGTGATTGGAGAAAAATTGAATTTCGAAGCGTGCTTATCTTTAGCAGTATTGACGAAAGGGGTTTGTTGGGGGTGCACGGCCTTGAAGTGTTCTGCTATTTTATTTTGAAGAAGGTCTATTTTATTTAACATCGCTCTTTGGATGCTATTGCACTAGGCTTCATCCTTAACAATCTCATCTGTACAGATAGGGGCGCGGTGAGCTCTTTAAAGATAGTGAAAAGCTCTTTTGAGTGGGAGTTAGCTTCCATGATACGTTTATTGTAGGTTTCTGACTTCGCCTTAAATATGGCACTTTTGTATTTTTTTGAAATACAAAGAAAGTCTATTTTGGTGGCCTTGCAGGGATTGGCCTGCCATGTTTTGAGGGCTTGGCGCTTGCATTGGCGTAGATTTAATAGGTCCTCCGTGAACCATGAGTTGGAGTGAAACGATTTTTTTTCTTTTTTGTTTTCAAGAGGAGCTGCGGCGTTGATGGCATGGGTAAGGGTGTCTTTGAAGATCTCTGCTATAATGTTGGGGTCAGAGGAGAAAGGAGGCAGGGGTTGTTGAGAAAGGGACGTATATTGTCTGCTGTAAGTTTTTTGGCACTTCTGGCTAGCTTGGCCGGTGCGGGTATTAGTGGTTTGGAGTATAAGGATATGGGAATGCAGAATTGAAGGCAGTTGTGATCAGACAATGGAAGGGCTGTGTTGGAGTTGAGGGTGGAGCCACAGTTGTGATCTGCCACCCAATCTAAGATACGGCCTATATTATGGGTCGGGGCAGTAACTATCTGTGTGAATCCTAGATCTGTGAGGTTTCTGGTGAGAGTGGTAGTTGCTTTGTCAATTTTATCATTGTATCCAAGGTTTAGGTCTCCTAGGAGCAGTGTTTTGGAAGTTTGTTTGATGTTTTTTCCAAGGAGATGGTTGACTATGCCTGTGAAGTTATTGACAGGGCCTGGGGGTCTATATATGACATGAATGTTTACTGTATCTTTAGGGGAAAGGGTGAGTTTGGCTGAGAGGATATCAGCGGTGTCTTCCCCGGTGGTGGGAGTCTGTTTTAAGGCTAGGGTGTCTTTAAAAATTAGAGCGACCCCACCTCCCGTATTAGCTACCCTGTCCTGCCTTAAGATCGAGTAACCTGATGGTAAAGCTAGGCTGATAGTAGGGCCAGAGGCAGAATGCAACCATGTTTCTGTTATGGCTAACATATCTAAGTCTTGGCTGGTAATAATATCATTGACTTCTAACGCGTGGGCGTTGAGTGAGCGAACATTTAATAGAGCACATTTAAGGTGTTGGAGCTTTTTTGATTGTGGTGGCTTGAGGTCGATAATAGGAATGAGCTTTTTGGTAGTGTGGGTAGGCTTATTGGTCCTGTGATGTCTGGGAGGAGTAAGCGTCGGCGCCCTGTTAAGGCGCTTGTGGGTAATAGTGTATGGCGGGCGGCAGTTCTTAGCGTGAGTGTGTGAGCCTAGGCGTGAGTTCCTAAGTGTTACCTGCATGGTT
The DNA here is from genome assembly GCF_040938575.1 of Ambystoma mexicanum. Taxonomy (NCBI): domain Eukaryota; kingdom Metazoa; phylum Chordata; class Amphibia; order Caudata; family Ambystomatidae; genus Ambystoma; species Ambystoma mexicanum. The sequence continues at coordinate 602,061,691 of NC_090924.1, forward strand.
GTGGAGGGGAATGCTAAAGGGAATGTGCATGTTCTGAGTCTGTGCTGCCTGAGTGTGATCTCGGGCATTTTGGGGGGAGTAGCGTGTGTGGTGATGTGCCTAAGTTCCATAATATGGCTATTGGGTTGCCTTGTGGGCACGAAGTAGGCAATACTATTAGTAAGTAAGATGTAGACTAAACCTATGAGGATGTGCAGTGTGTGGGCGATGTACATATTGAGATAGGGCAGCGAGAGCTGGAATGCTATAAGGGTTAGACAACACAATAGCACAGTGGTCTCTAAGTGACCATAAGGCACAACACAATAGCACAGTGGTCTCTAAGCGACCATAAGGCCCAACACAATAACACAGTGGTCTCTAGGCGACTATAAGGCACAACACAGTAACACAGTGGTCTCTAAACAGTGGTCTCTGAGCGATCATAAGGCACAACACCATAACACAGTGGTCTCTAAGCGACCATAAGGCACAACACAGTGGCCCAGTGGTACACAGTAGGCAGATTAGATTTTAGCGGTGGATGCCTAAGACACAGTATGCAAGTATACAGGCGTTCTAGCATAGAACACAGAGGGCAGATTGGAATTATATTTGAGCGTCCGACTAAGCACAGGGTACAAGATGCTTGGCAAGGCAGATGTTGTCAACATATGCTCTTAGTACTATGCGGGGTCAAGTGAGAACTAAGCTGTAGTTATATGCTACAAGCTACCTAGCAGGTACAGGAGAGCTAGTTGTAGGGTGGACTGTGGATAGAGATAGAGTGGAGATTGCTATCAGGCTCAAGTCATAGAGCGGACCATAGGTCTATAAGTAGGTAACAGAACATGTGGTACACATTGGGTATAATAAAGAATGAGTCTACTATCTTATTGCGTACAGAGAGAGTCTAACAATCTGGCATAGCAGATGTCTCTAGCAATCTAGCCTAGCAGAAGACTAACAATGCAGTATTACAATGTGTTTAGCGAGACATAGGGCATGTTTTGAGGGGAGATATTACAACACGTCTCAGACGGACCTTACAAGATCGTTCAGAAAGTCAAGAAAGTCAGGTTTGAGCAGGGACTTATGAGATGTCACTAGCATTATTGAACACTGCACTGACACAGTTACACTACCCAACACACACGGGAAAAGAGGTAATTGCTCCCCATACTGGAGAAACATGGTTCTGTCCTAATTTGGTGGAACACGTGGCTGAATTTGTAAGCAATTGTTTGATATGTAAGTAATTCACTGCAGGACATACGTTGAGAGTTGTGAGAGGAGCCCTACCTTGGCCAGCAGGCCCATCCCAGCATTTACATGTCGATTATATTGACAAGATCCAAGCCTGTCAAGGATACCACTAAATTTTAATGGTTGTGTGCCCATTCTCTCGATGGATTGGGGTAGGCCTCTGTTCACATCCTGATGCTCTCATAGCAGCAAAGTTTCTGGTCCAGGAAGTATTCCCAAGATGGGGCATGTGTGAGGTCTTGCAGTCTGACAATGGCCCTCACTTCGCCAATGAGATGTTCAAGCACATCACTATGTTGCTGGGCATTCAACACAAATTCTCTTGTGCCTATCACCCGCAAGCAAAGGGGTGTGTGAACACCTGAACAGCCTTTTGAAGGAGGCAATTAGCTAAAACAAAGCGGAGCACAAAGAAGAACTGGCTTCACTGCCTACCCCTTGCACAGTTTGCATTGCGCAACAAACCTGGGTCCGACCACTATTTAACGCCCCACGAGGGGTGATGACGGGATGATGCATGCAACTCCCAACCACTCCTCCCACAAGGGCATTGAAGGATGCAGAGAGTAGTGAAGACATGGTAGGTCAGGAAATGTACAACTACATTACTTCCATGATTGGTAGTGTCTTTTATCTCCCGCCAGATACAATGACACCAGGGAGGCCCAAGAAGACAACGGAGAAGGCAACAACGACAAAGAACCAACAGACTCTGACATTAAAAGACGGGTTAACGTTGGGGACTCTGCTTTGCTGAGAAACATCATATGACAGTGGGACGCACCCCGGTTCACTGGTCCCTACAATGTGGAGAAGGTAGCAGACAGAGCTGTGAAACTCGAGGGAAAGACAGTCTGGAACCACCTCTCAGATGTCGAGCCCTACCAAGCAGCATCCTCGCCTGGCAACGAGCTCAACAGGGTCAAGGATTAGCAGCAAGAAGAGCAAAATTACGATTTTGAACTTACACATCTGAGTAGAGGACACCCAATGGTTACTCGCTCAAGGGAAGCAGAGCCAGGGAACGAACTACTCATACATCTAGAGAGTCAATACACTGTCTGTTTGTTATTTTATTCTCTACATACATTCTTTGAGAAAGTTGACTGTAATAATTGATGACTGTTTATATTACCCACTGATTACCACCCTGATACCTTCTCGAACCAATTTGCTCACAATGTAAGAAGACCCAGCAGATTTCCGCTAGTTCACCCAGAGTATAGTATCTTGCCTTTATAAAATATTTGGCCCAAGTGTACCCACACTCAGGGAAGGAAATCCTTCTGTTCTTTCCATACTGAGAGAACACGGAATGTGGGAACAGTTGTTTATATTTGCTGTCAATGATTACATGGTCCACAGGGTTTACAGATTAACTGAATATTAACACAATAACGCTCATTTGTGCGCATTTGAGGCAGGCAACTATATCTTCAAGCTGCACAAGAACCAGGCAGCACAGGTAAAGATGGGTGAAACAATAGAAAATGTGATTATATTGTTGTGTCTCTTCATTCCAAGTGGGGTATTTGCATTTATATTTTGGAGAATGTCACTTGTTGCTAGCGCTACCACTGTATCATCTACTAACATTGCCCCAGTGCCAGCAAGTGGAGCAACCATGTTAGGTAGACAGGAGAGCAGTGCAAGCACGCTAAGAAGAGGTAAGCGCAGTGTGGACACAGACACAAAGGGATTAGATCTCTTTCTCACCAACACTGCTCAAGTGTATAATAACATGTGGTGAAACACATGACTAAAGTAGGTAAGGAAACCACTGAGGAGAGCTTTTATGTCGGCTCTTTAATCCCATATGCCATGAGCGCCTCCAGAACTTTTATAGTAACTGAAATACCAGTAGCAAGAGCTCAATGCCTGATGTACATGTACATGTTAACGACTAGAGGAAGATTTCAAGGGAAAACAGCAACACTGAGATGGATGTCTGGAAAAACATTCCCATATGAAGATAATAACATAAAGACTCTCAACATGATGAATAATTACTGGCAGATAGCTGGGCCTCAGAAAGGAAACACAAAGACTATAACGTTGAAAGAACTGCCCTGCCCATGGACCAGGGTGAAGAAGATAGGAGGAGAACCTGGGTGCTGGGAAAGACCACAGATGTTAGTTTATGGGCAAGTATACACAGAGGATGGATGGACGGACGGATGGAGTGGTGGGAAACCAGGCACTGACACTAACACAAACACCAGTGAACAAGGTACAAGAGGAGAATGACAAGTGCCTAAAGGAGTGGGACGCAAGTGTGAAGTTGCTCTGCTCCCATGGGTGGAGATTGAAGCTGGACCAATGCCTATAATACCCCTGAAAACGCCAGCACTCTGTTGCCAAAATGAGAGTGAGGTGGAAGTTGGGGAGAATACAGGATGCCAAAGCATAGAAAAGCATGCAGCGATGAAGACAGGCACTGCTGGACTGATGGGTCACTACTGGGCATTCAGATCCATATATGAGAAGCTGCCACCCAACTGGGGAAGAGTTTGCTAGTTGGTACACATCAATATGCCGTCATTGGTCGTGTCAAAGATGTGAAGCTTGATGACTTCCCTAAAAATGGACACCAACAAAAGGAAGAAAAGGTCGGTGGAAGAAGGACAAACGGGCAAGAGCGAAAACTTGAGGAAATAAGTAGAGTGAAGAGAAGCAACTATTTTTCACTAAAATCAGAAGCAGCTCTGGATGAGGTGCCAGCAGAACACAAGTCGTTTAGCAGAAAGCAAATGTTCTTCACATCATTTGTTCCAGCTGTACATATACACATGTGAAGTGGCTGCAGATTACCTGTTGGGAGCTGATGATGATAAACTCTACAAGGAATGGGTTCAATGCAATAAAGGAAGAGCTCCGAGTAGTAAGGTTCATGGTACTCCCGAATAGGTTACTTCTGGATTTACTAACAGCAAAGGAAGGCGGAGTTTGTGAAAGAATGGGGAGTTTCAGTTGCCCATTTACACCTGCCAACTTCGAAGAAAACGGCACACTGACAGAGGCAGTAACCCAGCTATCCCAGATGCATGCTAAGATGGAGGAAGAAGCGAAGGGGACTGGAAAGGACCAGAGCTGCATAGCGTACATATGGTCATGGATGCTGTTATGGCTATCAGACGGGCTGAAGGTGATATTGGGAGCACCAATATTGGTCGGCGTGACACTATGCATGGTGAATATTTGAATTGTCCATTACCAAAAGTCTGCAGAAGAGACCATTGGAATGAAAGTCCTGATGAATGTGAACATAGGAAGAGCAAAGGATAAGATAGTGGAGGAAAGAGACAAGCTGAGAGAGAGAATAGCAAAAAGTGTAATATTCCCACTGGAGGAAATAAAATTAGATAATCTATTTGGTGCGAAGTACTACGAAGGAAAGTGGGTGTGGTGCAACCTGGAAGGAGTGTGCAGTTATATGTAGTGGACTTTCGACAATCATGTAAATTACTATGAACACCTTGGAGGAATTACGAAAATATGGCAACCAAGAGCTAAGTGCTTAACATATTCGGATGTGGTCAACAGGTTGACCACAGGGTGGACTGAAGAAGGGGTTGCGAGAACACCCCTCTGCCCTCCCAAATTCATGACAAGACGAAAGGCCAGAAATGCTGGCAGCCACCCATCTTATTTCAGACAGATCCTGCGTGCACCAATGATTGACAAGTACACTGAAAGGTATCCCCTCAGCCAGCCATACAGACCGAAGACAATGCAAATCTTTACATTTGTGGGAGAAGACCCAGAGATCTTGGACAGAGAAACCTTTACTCCTGTAAAGGAAAATATACACAAAGCAAGGCCCAAATTTGTTTTTTGTTTGTTTTTCTCCCGTTACATGCAGCGCTTTTAATCTCAGATTGAGCAGTTCTCCGGTCTAATAAAAGTTTGCTGGATTCTTCCATGTAACTCAACAAATCCTTTTTGTGCCTTGTCAAACAATGACATACAATCTCATAAACAATAATGATAAAAACCAAGCCACTGAAACACTGTGCTTCTCATGATCCTGAGCCGCTGAGGATACTGACCTACTAATAATACAGAGCCATTGATATCAATCAACTGATGATACTGAGCCACTGATTAGACTGATGAGGAACTTATAATCAGGAGTCATATACAGTGATCCAGCGACATTACTAAGCTACTGATAACTCTGAGCTACTGATTATGCAGAGTCAATAATGACACTGTAATGACACTTAGCCACTTCTGTGCATCATTCTGAGTCACTGCAAGAGTGTTATACTGATGCATCGAAGACCAATATCCTCTTGCATGTGGGACATTAGTTTGTGACATTGGAGAGAAATATTCACTGGTACACGGACACACAGGTTCGCGGATTGCAGCAGCTACTGTGAAAGTGTTGTTGAGTGTTGGTCTATTAAATATTGATTGCTGCAATGATAGTCCAATAGGTTGAACTCCTTATATAGAACTGTGAGTGCAAATCTCAGTTTGTAGATTTTAATCTAGCCAAGCTTGGCTCAAACTTTCATCCTTCCCATGTTGAGAAAATAAGTTCTACTGAGTTGGACAAAAATAACAACTAAACTTAGGTGCCAAGGCTATTTCAGTTTTGATGGACAACATACACATTTCCATGTTATTATTTCAATTGTATCTCCTGAAAGACCATTCATGTTTGTTGGAAAGTCATTGCCTCATTACACGGAAGGCGGTAATCCAGGGTGCTATTAGCACCCTGGACCATGCCGGTAAATTACCGGCACCGCCTTGGCGGAAAGGGGATTTAGCGCCCCATTCCAAGGTTGGAGGGGCGGTAAATCCCCCTTCCGCCATTGCCCTTCCCCATTCCCATTTCTGCCCCATAGGGCTCTATGGGAATGGGGAAGGCGCTAATTACGGCACCGCAATTTTGCGGTGCCGTAATTAGCTCCGAGGTCCCTTAGCGGGTTGGTTCTTAACGCCGGCAAGAAGCAGGCGTTAATTCCTCCACCCCGCAAAGGGACCTCGTAGTACGGCGGTAAGGGTTAACGGTCACCGTTGCCATTAACGGTGACCGTTAACCCTTACCGCCGTCCGTGTAATGAGGCCCATTGTGTTTTAACCAAGGTACAACTTGCAAACTTTGGTTGGTGTTCGCTGGCTGACTTCTAGAAATGTAAACAGATAAAGGTGTTTTAGAAAATCACCTTTATGTCTTTTATTTACAAAGTCTTTTGCACCTTAAATATATTCTATTTGACAATGAAGCAGTGGAGTGCTTAAAATTACACAATTATGCTTAGTTCTTTAGCAAGGACTTCAAATACGTTTTAAAAATTGCAGAAAAGTCATGTCACTTTTGCCCTGAATGAGTCCAAATTTACTTTAGAAGAGCATGTTTTAATTTTTCAATTTGTAAAAATGTTGCAACAGAAAATTATAAAGTCCCTATTCAAGTCACCTTGTAGTTCTTTTTAAATCATTTTTTTCGATCAATCCCAAAGTGAACACCATTTTAACTTTTCCAGCCTCATTCTGACTAAGGAAGAGGAGAATGCCAAATTTGAGATTACAATTATTTCTCTGACCTGCTTTACCAATAAGTGCGGACCGAAAAAAAAGGTCTGACCGTACAAAAAGTCTGAAAAATGCTACCAGCAAAGGTTCGAACACCAGAAGTTCGAACCTTTGGTGGTAGCGTTGTAGGTAAGTATAAAACAAAAAAAAGACTGTGGGGGCTGCGGGGGTGTCCCCCGCAATACGCCGCTTACTATACCGTGTGGTATAGTGAGCAGGGTGTTGCGGGGGACACCCCTGCAGCTCCTGAAAATACAAAACAAAAAAAAGCAAAAAAGAAAAGGACCCTGCAACGCCAGTTCCCGATCACGGAAATGAAAGGGAACTGGCGCTGCATGGACTCAGTGTGTAAAAAAGGTAAGTAGGGTTTGTTTATGTTGAGGGTGTGGGTGGGGGTGTGCTGAGGGTGTGGTTGGGGGAGTGTTGTAGGTTGTGGGTGGGGGTGTGGGTATGTAGGGGTTTTGAATGCGTGTTCGCATTGGGAAATGTGCGAACCTTTTGTGTTTCGCACATTTCTCATGGGGACTTTTCCGTCGCTGACTTTTCCACGACGGAAAAATCACGCAGATCCAATAAGTGAGCCCAGAAGTGTTTCCAAGAGACACTAGTAGGGACGCGTTAGACACAGTTGCTCAGGGCGCTGACCAGGCAGCTGACAGGGAAGGCGTAAACAGCCAGGGCACCAAAGCTGTAAGGGACTTGAAAGCATCTTGGTTCTTTGGGTCCTCTTCAGTCTTTACCGCCCTGAGCAACTGTGTGTAACGCGTCCCTACTAGTGCGGCACTCTGGAGCACACCTCTATTCTGGCAGGCTTATTGGGAGCCTGCATTTATGCTCACTGATTCTTTGTTAGGGATGTTTTCACTCTGCCTGCTGCGTTCTGGATGAGATGTGTGTCATTTAAACATCTGACCTTGTGTAGGATGTGCCATGCAATTACAAGATGGCGTGCGTTTAACCATCTGTCATCTGATAAAGCCGTCTCTTGTCTGAGGCCACGTGTTGCCGATCCATGTGGTGGTTTGCACACATATGCGTGTGCTTCGCTACTGATCAAATTTCCAGGAACCTTTTGAACGCACTTTTAGAACTGTGTCACACTTAGTAGGTTGCGTAATTCTCATTCCTGCTGTGGACGTGCCCTTGATTGGTCATTAGAGGGACTCTTTATGCAGCATGGCCTGGAGGAGTACCATGTTACAATATTGTTGTGTTGCGACTTTACAATAATTTTTTATTACACTTTTTCCCCCTTAGATGTTTGCTTCTGTTTCTGTCCCTCCCTGGCGCCCGTGTTTCCAAGGCTGAACCTGCTCGCATTATCCCTGCAGACACTTTAGTTTTGCGATTTGAGGTGGATGTTGCACTCCTCCTGCATATGCCACACCTGTTTATGTGAGAGGGCAACGTGCACTGAGCCAGCCTACACTGCACATCTTAACGTGAGAGGGCAGCTTGCACTGACGCAGCCTATTCGCCTCTTAATGTGAGAGGGCTGTGTGCACTGACCCAGCCTACCCTGCACCTCTTAATGTGAGAGGGCAGTGTGCATTGGGCCAGCCTACACTGCACCTTTTAATGTGAGAGGGCAGTGTGCATTGGGCAAGCCTACCCTGCACCTCTTAATGTGAGAGGGCAGTGTGCATTGGGCCAGCCTACCCTGCACCTCTTCATGTGAGAGGGCAGTGTGCATTGGGCCAGCCTACCCTGCACCTCTTAATGTGAGAGGGCAGTGTGCATTGGGCCAGCCTACCCTGCACCTCTTAATGTGAGAGGGCAGTGTGCATTGGGCCAACCTAACCTGCACCTCTTAATGTGAGACGACAGCGTGCACTGACCCAGCCTACACTGACACCTATTAATGTGAGACGACAGCGTGCACTGACCCAGCCTACACTGCACCTCTTAATGTGAGAGGGCAGTGTGCATTGGGCAAGCCTACCCTGCACCTCTTAATGTGAGAGGGCAGTGTGCATTGGGCCAGCCTACCCTGCACCTCTTAATGTGAGACGACAGCGTGCACTGACCCAGCCTACACTGACACCTATTAATGTGAGAGGGCAGCGTGCGCTGAGCCAGCCTACACTGCACATCTTAACGTGAGAGGGCAGCTTGCACTGACGCAGCCTATTCGCCTCTTAATGTGAGAGGGCTGTGTGCACTGACCCAGCCTACCCTGCACCTCTTAATGTGAGAGGGCAGTGTGCATTGGGCCAGCCTACACTGCACCTTTTAATGTGAGAGGGCAGTGTGCATTGGGCAAGCCTACCCTGCACCTCTTAATGTGAGAGGGCAGTGTGCATTGGGCCAGCCTACCCTGCACCTCTTCATGTGAGAGGGCAGTGTGCATTGGGCCAGCCTACCCTGCACCTCTTAATGTGAGAGGGCAGTGTGCATTGGGCAAGCCTACCCTGCACCTCTTAATGTGAGAGGGCAGTGTGCATTGGGCCAGCCTACCCTGCACCTCTTAATGTGAGAGGGCAGTGTGCATTGGGCCAGCCTAACCTGCACCTCTTAATGTGAGACGACAGCGTGCACTGACCCAGCCTACACTGACACCTATTCATGTGAGACGACAGCGTGCACTGACCCAGCCTACACTGCACCTCTTAATGTGAGAGGGCAGTGTGCATTGGGCAAGCCTACCCTGCACCTCTTAATGTGAGAGGGCAGTGTGCATTGGGCCAGCCTACCCTGCACCTCTTAATGTGAGAGGACAGTGTGCATTGGGCCAGCCTACCCTGCACCTCTTAATGTGAGACGACAGCGTGCACTGACCCAGCCTACACTGACACCTATTAATGTGAGAGGGCAGCGTGCGCCAGGGTTGTTGCTAGGGCTGGAAAAGGTCAGGGGCTAAGCTAATGTCAGGACTGTTGGGACTGGGGGCTAGCTAGAATTTTGGTTGTAGCACCTGAGCTTCTATCCAGGGCTACAACCAATAGACCTGGGGCTATATCCCCCTTAGGTCCCCCCAGCAACGCCTCTGGCGTGCACTGAGCCAGCCTACACTGCACCTCTTTATGTGAGAGGGCAGCTTGCACTGAGTCAGCCTATCCTCCTCTTTATGTGAGAGGGCAGCGTGCACTTGTAAACTAGGTATGCCAGAAGACCGTGGTTCGTGCTACACAGTCACCGTTCAGCAGAGTTCTCAGGCCCAACGAACCCTCCCCCGGCAATGACAGAGTTCTCGGCCAAGGGCAAGTTAGAACTGTCCTTCATTTTCCATGACAGTGATCATACAAGAAAACAAATATCTTCAATCACAGCTCCTGAGTCGTGTCAGGAGTTTTTGTTAGCAAATCTCGTCTCAACTTAGACCCAATCCCCAAAAACCTATGAGCCCATACTATTGGGTGGCTGGGGTGGTAGTGCCTATAGAAGGCACCTATAGAAGTTAGCTAATTGGTACTTGCATGTCAGGTGGTCTCGCCTGAGACTTCCCCAAAAACTATCTATTAGGGTCGCAGGACTACCATTGGCCATTGCCCATTACCCTCCACCCTAGGATTAGTGCTCTCTGATTGGCTGGAGCGGGACTCCTTAGGCCTAGGACCCTGCTCTGTTCTCATCGCTTAGTGTACCTTGTCAAGGTGGTGAGAAAGACAGTGTATTCCCATTGTTGCCACTGGTTTATCCACCTAGCCTGAGAGAGTGCATGCAGGTTGCAACATTGTTAGGCAACACATGTATCCGTTCTTGCCTTCTTCGATGGGAACTGCTCCTCTTTCCACTGTGGGTAAATGGGTATTGTTCTGCTCGGCCGCATCACGTGGATGAGGGCCACAAAATTGAGCTTTTTGGGCTGCAAATAGTGAGGATATATTCTGCTATTTTGCATTTGGCTCCTTGCCCCAGGAATGTTGTACCTGCCTTTGTCCTTGGCTGCGTGCGCTGGCCCTTTGCTTCATGCTGCAGAGGCTGCATGTCTCATTCCTTGTTCTGAGACCTGTGGCTTCGTGCATTTTCACTACAGTTGTTCTATGGTTTCTCTATGTCTATATATGTGTTATTGTATTGCTATCTCTTGAGGTTAGTATATTCTGTTCTTTATATTCCTTAAATGTCCCTGAAGTTACATATGGTTAGTAGCAAAAAGCGGCTGCAAGCTTGTTTTGTGTGACTCTTGCTCTCTTGCATTTCTGCGTTTCTGCATTTGGCTAATGAAAGAAATATAAGAAAGACTTTCAACAGTATGTGCATGTATCTGTCCTCTATCTATAGAACTGTGTATGCATGTTGTCCGTTTAACTTCATGCAGGGATGCGAGTTTGCTTTGTGGCTAATATTACTATGTTATGGGATATATAATGATGTCATCACAGCTGGATATTTATCGTTAGTCAACCTGGTCCAGTGTTGAGGCACCTGTATCCGCGAAGACGTAAGCTGGATAGGGTTTGAATGGTTGTCTCAGATAATATCTGCTCACATATTTAGAATTTAATGGCCATCCTGGGGGGTTGCCAAACAGTGACTGCCATCTCTCGTTCCTCGGTCTTCGGGCTGTCATGCATATATGGGTCACGAGGGGCATTCCAGAGACCCTCTCTTCACACTGACCCAGCCTACCCTGCACCTCTTAATGTGAGAGGGCAGTGTGCGCCTACCCAGTCTACGATACACCTCTTTATGTCAGAGGGCAGCGTGCAGTGACCCAGCCTACCCTGCACATCCTAATGTGAGATGGCAGCTTGTACTGACCCATCCTATCCTGCACCTCTTAATGTGAGAGGGCAGAGTGCACTGTCCCGGCCTACACTGCACCTCTTTATGTGAGAGGGTAGTGTGCAGTGACCCAGCCTACCCTGCACATCCTAATGTATGAGGGCAGCTTGTACTGACCCACCCTACCCTGCACCTCTTAATGTGAGAGGGCAGAGTGCACTGTCTCGGCCTACACTGCACCTCTTTATGTGAGAGGGTAGTGTGCACCTACCCAGTCTACACTGCACACCTTTATGTCAGAGGGCACCGTGCAGTGACCCAGCCTACCTTGCACCTCCTAATGTGAGAGGGCAGTTTGTACAGACCCACCCTACCCTGCACCTCTTAATGTGAGAGGGCAGCTTGCGCTGACCCAGCCTACACTGCACCTCTTTATGCGAGAGGACAGCTTGCACTGACCCAGCCTACACTGCACCTCTTTATGCGAGAGGACAGCTTGCACTGACCCAGCCTACACTGCACCTCTTCATGCGAGAGGACAGCTTGCACTGACCCAGCCTACACTGCACCTGTTCAGGGCGAGGGAAGTTCTTCCGTGCTGTTCTTGTTTTTTTGAGGGGCATTTGCACTCTCGATGCCTAGGCTGCATATGGTCTATTGTCGAGGACGCTTGCACTGATAGTGGATTTGCTGTTTGCGATTGTGCACGAGGGGGGCCTGCTCTGCCCATGATGTGCTTCTTTGTGTGTGAAGAAAGATTGCACTGACCCAGTCTATGTTCTAAATGTTTCGGTAAGAGCGAAGTTTGTACTCCTTGTATCCAGTCTTAACCTGTTTGTCTGAGGGTATCCTGCACTTGTCCTGCCTATGCTGTACCTGGCCTCAGGGGTGTTGCTAGGTCTGGAAAATACCCGGGGCTATGCTAATGTTGGAACTATCAGGACTCTGGGCTAGCTAGCCTTTGGTTGTAGCTCCTGAGATTCTATCCGGGGCTACAACCAAAAGACCAGGGGCTACAGCTCCCTTAGCCCCCCCCCCCTGCCCCCTAGAAACGCCTCTGCCTGGCCTAATGGTCAGGAAACCTCGGGGTACTGTGGGTGCACTGCAGGTCTGTTTAAAGTGAAAAGGCAGCTTCCACGGGCCCTGCCCATACTGCATGTGTTTGTGCTTGGACGATTCCAAAGCCAATGCAATATTTGTTTGTATCAGAAGGAATATTTATCTGGCCCTGCCATGCTGTGCATGTTCGTGTGAGTGGGGGCCTTGTTCTGGCCTTGTATGTGAAAGATTGCTACTTGGCCTGTTCATATTGCATCTGTATGTGCAAGAGGGACGCATGCACCTTCTGTGTTATACCTGCACGTGCAAAGGGGAAGGTAGCTGGCATTGGTCATGTCTGTGCTCCAGCCATTTGTGTGTCAGAAAAGTTTGCACTGTCCATGCTATGCATGTATGTTGTCCTGGGAGGATAGCTCAGCGGCAACGTGCTCGTCTTTGAAACAAGACGACACGAAGCAACACAGCTTCGATCCTCGGGTCCGCGCTTAGAAACCTCTGGATATTAAGCGCATTATAAATACGCAACTAAGAGACATATTCCTGTAACAGCACCTCGATGCCCCTGGGCTGTGTGAACGCTTTAAAAATGCAAATAAATATGTGTGAGAGGAAAGCTTGCACCAGTACCGTTTCTGCTGTCAGGAAAGCTTGCACTAGTCCTGTTTTTGCAGTGAGGAAAGCTTGCACTAGGCCTGTCTCTGTCTCTGCTGTAAGTCTGAGAGAGAAGCTTGCACTGGCCATGCGTACTTTGCACTGTTTGATGTGAAAAGGAAGATTGCAGGGGTCCTGCCCATCCTGTATATGTTTCTGTGCAAAGGAACCTTTCCCTGCCCATGCTCTACTTGTATGGGAAGAAAGCTTGCACACGTCCTGACATGCTGCAACTGTGTGTGTGAGAGAGGGGCTTGCCCTGGTCCTGTCTGTGTTGTAGCTTTATTTGCAAGAGGGATGGCATCTACTCGCCTTCTTCTTATGTTACCTGTATTTCTGCGAGAGCAGATTACACAAGCCTTGTGCAGGCTTGACTGTTTAATGTGAGAAGGAACCTTGCATTCATCCTATCCTTTCAGTACTTGTATGTGTATGTGTATGTGATGTAAGCTTGCACTGGCCTGTTCGAGAAGGATCCAGTTTCTGAATATGGGATGCACTTTGGAGAGCCAACAAGTGCTCCCTCCCACCTGTGGTTTCGCCCAATTGCAGAGTGTGTGGGAATTGAGCCTCATTGTGATGCCCGTTGTGAATATGGTACAGAATTTGCGCACAAATAGTAGCACCAGCGCCGCCCTTCTCTTGCATACATTATTTCGACATTAAGGCTCCATTGTGGGGCAAAAATAACGTTACTTTCACACTGTGAGTGGAGGTAAATGATGAGGATTCAAAGAGTTCTACACGGTATCCGTTTCCCTAATGGCAAAGTCATGTTTACATCTACTGCATAAGGGGGAGTATGGCAAAATGATGTGGTGATAATAAATACTGCATTCTTCTACCAGTACCACCCTCACCATAATAACCCCTCCTAAGGGTGAAGCTTGCACTTCTGTTTGCAGTGCAGTGCCAATTCAGTGTTAAGGAAGCGTGCACTGTTGCTATCACTAGAGCATGTGCATCTGTGTTGGTGTTTGTCAGGGAGATTGGGGGTGGGGGTGATGGTGCCTGGTGTTTCCCATTTTCTAATCATGTCTCTAATAATGTTATCATCTTACTAATCATTCCCTGCAAACTGTAGTAGGGTCGGCCTCGTATCCAGGAAGAGCAGGCTTGTCCATGGCCATTCAACCTGAGACTTAAGTCAGAAAGTTGCATAACACCTATCAGAAGTGCTTCCTCTTCCAGGATCCTCAGAAGGCACAAAAAAGGATTGAGGGGAAAGGAAGAATGTCATCACATACGATTCTTGCCAATAGAGTGCCTGGATGCTGGTCTTTCTTCAGAGGGCTTCACAAATAACGTTCTTTAAACTCTCTAGAGACTGGTGCTTCCTTTTCCTGGGTAGTAAGGACTCCATGGAGGAGGCGTGTGGGATGTTTCGGCTTACCTTTGTACTTCTGCATAACCAAAGATAATCACCTTGGCTCCCTGGCTCTGAATGCTCTAGTTTCTCCATCAGATAAACCAGAATGTGCAGAGTGCTACAGCTGCGCTGAACCTAATGATCAGGCATGAGGTTTCGTTTCATTCACCAACTCATGCCCTAATGGAGACAGCACTTCTCTGATTGTGTCCATGCTTTGTCAGTGGTGCAGATGCAGCCAGCCTTGCCCTGCGGGTAGCCAGTGGACTCAGGGGATTTAGGCAGTGGTTCAAGTTGTGTGGTTGGGCCTTTAATCACCTTAACCCAAATCAGGCCCACCACTTAAGAGATGAGTGCACGTTAGTAAGTAAAGCAAGTTTATTGCACAATCGGCCAGGAGGGGCTAGATGACGCTGTAGAGTCAAATTAACTTTAGTCTCTCCTAACCACACAAGTTGACACATTATATACACTTTAGCAACAGTTAAAACACTCCCATATATTGTATAACACTTCACCCCCCACAAGACCTATACAAAATAAAACCAATCTTTCTCCAATAACCCCGTTCTCCTTGGTCATGTTTTATCTTAACTACTATCTTCAGTTCATGTTTACAACACAGCCTCTTTTAGGATTTGGCCATGGTAGGTTGTGACATCATCACATAGTTACGCATTCTTATACAAACATAATTTATTACAAGTCCCAGCTGGCCCGAGACCTACTAACCCTGAATGTAATTGCACATGATTTGCAAGAGTACTTATATAACATAAGGGGGGCACAATAAACAGGTTTCCCTTAGAACTGGAAACAACCGTCTCACTAACCCAGACTTGCATGTTCTTCAGAACACTCTAATCTAAACGACTACCAATTTAACACACATGGCCTCTAGTCACATCCTGAGAAAACAATTGAAACCCATGAAGTATCAGTCACTCTGGTCTGGATCATCACTCCCCCCCTCAGGTTTATTGCTGGTCAAAAGCAAATGGCTGGATCCCTCTGAACAATAAACAACACGCTGGCATGCACTTAAAAGATTGCATCTTCCTTCTGCGATACTGCTAAGCCATAAAAACCCCGGCTGGCTAGTTGTCTGTCCATCTGCTTAATGTCGCAGTTAAACATTACCTCTCCTTTGACCTCCAACCAGGAGTTATACATTAAAAAGGAGTTATACATACACTCTATATGAGCAATTGATCGCATTAGCTGTAGCTGTCTAAATTATCAACGATTCCAATTATAATTGACTTTCTTTCTACTAAAAACAAACCGCAAACTGGAAAACTATGGAGATACCATAACAATCAATCTGACAAAATAAAATACCAATGACAACTCAGAATATATAAATCAGCAGTCACTAGAATCATATTAGCAACAAATTCACAAAAAGAACTCTTCAAAATCATCAAAGAAATCAAAAACCCTACATCCTGCAACAAAGGCATCAATCCATCACAATCACTATGTGACATCACCTACCTATTGGAAACCAATGACTGATTGCCCATCACGAACAAAAATAGAAACTCCAACAGACCATTGAAGCAAGCCTTGCAACTATAAACACAAGTACAACTACGGAACCACCAACCTCAGCAATACTTGACCGATTTGAACACATAGATGAAGACATTTTCTCCACACTAATAAATTACACCAACCTCACTGGATCCTTTAGTGACCCATGCCAACTAGACGTCTACAAAAGAATCCTCAATCACAGCACCCCAGCATCTTTCTTCTGGCTATGGATGAACATGACCTAAAAATAAATGCAGACAACAGCACACGATCTGCCCTCATACTACTAGACATATCAGCCATTTTTGACACAATCAGACACACAACACTAATGGAGAGACTGGAAAAATGCGGTATAAAAGACTCTGCTTTACAATGGCTAAAATGTTTCCTCACTAAACAAAAAGAAAGAACGCATCTACCGCCATGTACCTCTAACACCAAAACATCTCCTGTGGCATACCACAAGGCTCTACCCTCTCCCCACTCATTTTCAACATCCACAGATCCCCCGTAACGAAAATCATTGGAAACCAATGACTGATTGCCTACAACTACGCAGATGATACCCAAATCATGGTCAAGATAGCCACAACCCAAGACCCAAACAATACCCTCAACAAGTTACTCCCCGACTTATACAGCTGGATGAGAACTAACAACTTCAAGTTAAACCTGACCAAAACAGAAATAATTATCTCACCCACAGAGGATAATGCAACAGACACACAAGTGAACTGGCCACTTGCCATGAAAACCCAACAAGAAGCATCGGCTGTGATTAAAACATCTGTGAATAGTCATGGACAACAGACACTCAATTGAAATACTATATAAACAAAATGTTCCTACCGCCTGCAACTACTTAGAGGGATCCTCCCTAGCTCCCCTTCCCACACTGAACCCTCTCAATCATTTCCCTAGTAGTATCAAGAATCGACTATACAAACATCCTCTACCTTGGTATGCCAGAACGGCTTAACAAAAAACTCCCACTCATCCAAAACACTGCAGCAAGGATATTCTTGAGACTAAACTGAAGAGACCACATCACACCAGCCCTGAGAAGCATACACTGGCTCCCAGTAAAATAAACATGTTAACTTCAATGCACTCTGCATTGCTCACAACTCGCTGCATGGACAAGGAGTCAAATTCCTCCAGGCCAAGAACAACCGCTTACAAACCGGAAGAAACCCAAGATCAAGCGACGACCTGCAAACCAAAATGAAATATGAAAAAAGGAAATTCGGAGGAACCGCATTCTCATGTCGGATATCCAATCTATAGGACTCAATCCTGAAGGGGATAATGTACTCACATTCAGAAAATGACTGAAAACATGGCTATTAAGCTCACAATGATTGGTATAAAACAGGCACTGCCAGCAATATCACCATGGACCCAAGATAATCCAATGACTGTACGGATTCTGTAACACACAATAAAACAAAAACACTGTACCAACCACTAACCTTCTCCGCTCCTCGCTCTTCTCCAGCATTCCCCACACAATCTAACGGATCAGTCTTAACTCACCTTGCACAAACATACAACATACACATTCACCATAAAAATGAACTGCCGCAAACCAACATCCCAAACACTGGACATTGCCCTTCCGGAGAAA
Source organism: Ambystoma mexicanum (assembly GCF_040938575.1). Lineage (NCBI taxonomy): Eukaryota > Metazoa > Chordata > Amphibia > Caudata > Ambystomatidae > Ambystoma > Ambystoma mexicanum. The sequence goes on from NC_090924.1 coordinate 602,079,402, forward strand.
ATAACCCCAGTGTGCACAATATAAACACACCTAGAAAGCCAACTCGCGCAGATGCCAGGTTCTCCTGATCCACAAGCACCAACAGAAAAGCACAACCACTATCCTACTCCCTCTTCCCTCACTAACCTACCCAACTCACTTTCGTACAGAACCATGTGAGCGCATGGAGACCATGCCAATGGTAATGGCGCGATATAAGTCAACTTAACATAACATATAGAGGGAACACTTCAAACCAAAGGAAGAGAATAAGGTAAAATACTACTTCCTACTAAGGTGAATATTGACATTTTACCGGATTTGAGAAGTAACCTGTTTGGGGGCATTGGACAATGATGCAAATCAAATAATTCATATATTTACTAAGATAACAAAAGGATTAGGAGAAAGATTTGTAAAAGTTACTGAAGCAACAAAAAAAAAGGATGGTTCGAGAAGCATTGTCGAAAAGCTATTGATGCCTTATGGACTGCTCTGAAAACTTGAGACTTCTTTGTTTTCACTCAAATGATTAATGTAAGTGTTAGGAAAGATTTCATAATTGTAGGTAATTTTCCTTCCATGTGGCAACCCCTAAACTTTTTGCTGTTGTTTTTCACCTTGTTCTTGACTTTGCCAGAGAAGTGCAGCCTTCTGCCGCACTCCTCTGGGCTTTCGCTCTTTTCTTATGGGGAAACTGACATGCCCTTAAGACAGTCAGTACCGGGGAACGCTGTTTCCCGTAGTTTCTTTTATCGTGTTGCGGCTTTAGTGCAACATGACACAAGAGGGCACTGTAAGCTAAGTTACAGCTCTCTTGGGTCTCTAGCCTTCTACAGGCCCTAGATACTCTTTTAGGATGGTATTTGATCGGTGCAAGTCATTCAGGGACTCGAATGGTGGCAGCGATCGTTTTGTTTGTTTTGAGCTCCTTTTGGCGTTCTGAGCACGTTTTTCGCACTGAACCCAAAATGGTGGCCTGGCTCCCAAAATGGCCAGACCACGAGGCTCCTTTGTCTTGTCCACTGACCGTCTTGCTCCCTTCACCTTCCCCAGGTCGAGCGACCCGGGGCCTTCCTTATTTGGGCATGTACTTTCCCGCGAAACGTGGTTGCTTTCGCGGGCTTCTACATGTCTTTTGTGTGCCTCCAGGGTGTGGGCTGGGATGTCTGGTCCCAATACACATCCTGGGTGCCAGAGAGTCTAGGGTGGTGAGAATGCCTGGGACCACCGTGGTCCGTGATTGGTCCACGTATGGTATGTGTGTTGATGAGCGGATCTCCCATTGGCTCCCCTCCGTTTTGGCGCGAAGGGAACCGTGGATAAGAGGGAGCTGGAAACACCACTACCATGTCGATCTCCTGAGTTCTCACGAACGAAGGAATACAGGAGCCAAGTATCCTGCAACCAAGAGGCTGGACCGAGGAATCGCTGGTGACCCGCTGAAGGCATCCTCCTTTGCACTGCTGTCGTCCTGTGAAACCCTTTCCTCCTTTGATCGAACCAGAAGGCCTGTACTGGTGCTTCGACCTTTGGAATAGCAGGAACAGCTATTCCCGGCGACTTCATCATCTCCTGCCAAGTAAGCCTTCGGAAGTGTCTCTGGGCCATCCAGTTGACTGACCAGCTTACAAGGGAGTCCTGCTCTGTAACTGCCGCCAGGTTGTGTTGTATTCCGAGTCCTTGTCACTCTCCCACGCTTCGTACACTTGGCGTTCCCAAGTCTGAAGGGAGGAGTGTACATTTGGCTCGAATACACACGGCCGCTCCGTTGTCCTGCTGCGGCAACAAACTGTGCTGGTTTCGTCGATTGGGACGTCTTTTTGCTCTACACGACTACGAGGCGTTCCCTGCTCTTCTGAACCTGCCAGCTGCTGAAACTAACGTGGAGAAGCCTGGGTCTGCTTGCTTCGGGGACCGGTGAGTAGTTTAGCTAGGATCTGGTCGCCCTCCTGCAGTATCCCATTGCTTTTCCCTGCTGTGTAAAAACAGCACCCTTTTGGCCATACTCGCGCTCTGCTTCTGCCCGCTGTGGAGGCTGCGCTTGAGTTGCGGAACCTGTTCTCCTTCTGCTGTGCACTAACCCGAACTGCCTGACTTCCTCCGAAGAGCTTCCCCTTTTGCCCGTTGGCACCGGCGTGGCAGGTACTTTGAGCACAAGGCTCCACTCTTCGCAGGGCTCGGACTTCCATCTAGTTAGGTGCCTCTGAAGGCGAACTGAGTCTAAAGCGTTATCGCACTGCCTGTTTTCCTTTCCTTTCAGGTGGACTACATATTTCGTGCTTTAAACGCTTGCGACTGTGTATTTGTATATATATTGTGTTGATATGGTGTGTGTTGGTTTAATATTGTGATATTGCGATTTTCTCGCTACGGTCATTGTTTTAAAGGCCTTAAAATAAATGTGTGTCTATTTTTGATATAACAACTGTTTGGAGTAGTTTGTAAGCGCTCTTGCTTTGTGTGCTCATTGCGGGCTTTCAGTCACCCTCACCCCTCTTGAGACCTAGTCTTTACCGCCGCGATCGCTACCTTGATTGGTCTGGCTTGTCCAGAGGTTACCCTGTTCCAAGTAATTAGGTTGGCCTTCTAAACTTCTGCGCCACCTGGACAGAGTTCAGAAATCCGTCTTAACAAATTGGTGGCAGCGGTGGGATACGACTGAAGGTATCCAGTGTTGCGCACGAACTAAGGCATTTCAGGTTATTCCAACCAGTACACGTAGTGAATTGTTGTAGTATAACTTTAAAAAGGCCATAGTCCTATCAAACAGTATGGAAACAAATACCTTGTTAACTTTAAATGCTTCCAAATCAGAAACATTGAAGAAGATGTGTGCGGAGAGAGGTGTTTCCTCTCAAGGCACTAAATTGGAAATGATCCAAAGAATCGTGGCGTGGCAAGAAGTGCAGCTTGACGCTATAACTTCTGAGGACAGTGCAGAAGGTGGTGGGGCTGCTCTCACTGGTAGAACCGACGGTTCTGCCGCTGCACTGATCCATCGCGACCACGAGGACAGGGAGGACGAGATGTCTAATGTTTCCTCTGCCAGTGTTGATGGGGAGGCTATGCTTGAATTCAAGAAGCAAGAGCTGCGATTTAGGCAGCAGGAGCTTGAAGTCAGCATAGCCAAACTAAAAATCGAACAGGCAGAAAAACAAAAAGACAGGGATCACCAGTTGGAACTGGCCAAGCTTCAGGTTGCAAATGGGTCCATGGGTCCTGGACATGGGTCTGGGGCCTCATCTCATCCACGGTTTCCGAAAGATCTGCTCAGTGTGTATGAAGAAAGGAATGACATTATGGACTGGCTGAATGTGTTTGAGTATGCATGCGAGGTTCAAGAAGTTGACAATGCTGATAAGATTGCGTGGTTGCTCAGTAGACTGCCCCATTCTGGCTGTAGTGCCATTATGGAAATGTCGAAGGCTGAGCGAGCTGATTTCGCAATGTTAAAGCAAACTCTCATTTTAAAGTTTGGGAAGACTCCGGCCCAATATTTAAAGCGTTTTCGAGAGTATAAGAAAAAGGAAGGTGGTACTTGGGTATCTTATGTCGCTGAATCTTTGAAAAACTTAACTGGCTGGGTCGAAGGTTATAAGGTTTCTACCTTCGAAGGCATGATAAATCTTGTCATGCTGGAACATATTTTTGCTTCTTCTTCCCCGGAGCTTAAGCAGCATTTGGCCGATTCGAAGGAGATAGATCCTAAGAAGCTGGCCATTGCAGCAGACTTATGGGTGTCACATCGAGTGTCCCATAAGGACAAAACTCATCCTGGTAAGCAGGAGGAAGGGAAAAAGTCCAAAGATATGGAGGGTGGGGAATCTGCGAAATCTTCTTCCCATAAGGGCCACAAAAAGAAAAACAAGGGTAAGACACAAGAGAACTCACAGGGTAGCGGAGGTCCGCCTCCGAAACAGAACTCTGGTTAAATAAGCCTCCCTATGTAAACATAACCAATGGATCTTGTTATGCTTGTGGAGCAACTGACCACGTGAAGGGGGATCCCCGTTGTAAGGTTAGACCTTTGGGGGTCCACTCCGCTAATCTGGCCTTCTCCTACTACGAGGAAGAAGAGATTACAGGAGCATCCTTCTCCTCAGACTCATTTCCCAGCGGAATAGAGGCTGAGGTAGTTTTAGTGTCCCTGGGCTCCTGGGAGCCTAAAGTCGCAGAGGCTTATGCTAGGATTCCGGATAATACCAAGCACTACTTTAAAGACAGTGTGCTGATCAATGGAGTGGATACTCCAGCTCTTAGGGATAGTGGGTGCAGTCGCACTGTAGTGGATTCTACCTTGGTAGACTCAGAGGAAGTTGCCAGAGCTACTCTGATGCCCACTAAGTTGGCTGACGGCCCCCTCCGTATGTTTCCAGTAATACCTGTAAATCTTACTTTAAATGGTACAGCAGTCAGGATTCCAGTGAGCATTCAGAGAAACGTCCCGGGAAAGGTCTTGTTGGGTAATGATCTCAGAGCTTTAGGGCTCGTAGGAGACACTGCCGAAAGACCCTACACACGGTCTCAAGCACGGGCAGCATTGGCCAAGTCCAATACGCCACCCCAGCCAAAGGGGAAACCCAAGGCGAAAGGAGTCTACAAGTCAAAACGAGGGAAAGAGAATATTCCCCCGAGCTCGCCTACCACTGCGGTGGAGGAAGTTGGTCAATCGCCCGGGCCTGACGAGGAGGTGGCGATGCCTGAAGTATTCGACCCCAACGATCATCCTGAACTAAAAGACTTGTTAGTTGAAGGAGGTCCTGATAGGGACGAATTCAGTAAAGGCCAACGTGAGTGCCCATCTCTGGAAGGCCTAAGGAGACAGGCCTGCTCCCAGCTTGAGGGTGAACCTCCTGGGAAGCATAGGATTTATTGGGAAGGTGGACTCCTGTATAGCGAGCCCACAGAGTCTACAGAAGGAGACCATAGGAGGTTGGTGGTTCCCCTTGCTGTTAGGCCCTTCCTCCTGCAGTTGGCGCATGAAGTTCCCCTTGCTGGTCACCTTGTTATGAGGAGGACCAAGCAAAGGTTATCCATGCACTTCTACTGGCCCAAGATGGGGGAGCAAGTAGAAAGTCACTGCAGGAGTTGTGCCGCCTGCCAGTTGTCTGGTAAGGTTGGCGCGACAATCCAAGCTCCGTTGGTACCGCTCCCAGTTGTGGGGGTACCATTTGAAAGGGTAGGGATCGACATGGTTGGTCCCCTTGACCCGCAAACATCCTCGGGCAATAGGTTTATCCTGGTGCTGGTCGACCATGCAACCAGGTATCCTGAGGCCATCCCATGGAAAACTGTAACTGCCAAGTCAGTTGCAGAAGCTTTACTCGGCATATTTACTAGGGTTGGCTTCCCTAAAGAAGTTGTGTCGGATCATGGCAGCAACTTTATGTCGAAGTATAGGCAGGCTATGTGGAAAGAATGTGGGGTCACCTACGGGTTCTCTTCTGCATACCACCCCCAGACCAATGGTCTGGGGGGGTGTTTCAACAGGACGTTAAAGAGCGTGATTGGGGCTCTGGAGGAGCCTCAGAGAAGAAAATGGGATCTTCTTATTTCATGCTTACTGTTTTCCTACCGAGAGGTACCACAGGAGGGTGTTGGCTTCAGCCCCTTCGAACTTCTGTTCGGTCATCCCGTACGGGGACCCTTAGCCATCGTCAAAGAGGGATGGGAGATGCCCACTCCCCCTGTTACTACCAACGTAGTTGATTATGTGCTAGGGCTCAGAAAACGGATGGTACTTCTGATGGGCTTGACTAGTGATAAATTGAAGGCAGGGCAAGCGCTGGTGAAACATTGGTACGACCAGAAAGCTTCCCTCATCAACTTTACACTTGGTCAGCAAGTCCTGATCATGAATCTCATAAGGCCTCGAGCTTTACAGGATAAATGGTCAGGTCCTTGCCCAGTGGTGGAGCCCCTGGGTGAGGTTCACTATTCAGTGGACCTTAGAAGGCCTGGACAGGCTCCAAAAGTGTTTCACGTGAATAGGCTGAAGGCTTTCGTCCCAAGCGGCGAAATCGCAGCACTGCTATTGGCTTCAGACGTTGAGGAAGAGGAGTCTGAACCTCTCCCCGACCTGTTCAAAAGCAGTCCTTCAGATAGCTCTTTTGAGGGTGCCCGAGTGGCCCCTCACCAAAATGGACAAGGCTCAGTGGTTTACCTTGGACATGAAGTAGGTGGAGGGAGGAGACAGCCTCTACTCAGTCAGGTACAAGCAGTACAAGACTGGCCTACCCCCACTACGCAAACCCAAGTGAGAGCCTTCTTAGGACTCACGGGGTATTACCGCAATTTTGTGGCAGACTATGGCACCATAGCTGCTCCTCTGACTGCCCTCACAACTCCGAAGAAACCCAAGAAGGTAACTTGGACCGACGAGTGTGAGAAGGCCTTCAATGGCTTAAAAGACTCCTTGTGCCAGGCCCCTGTCCTTAGGGCCCCGGATTATCAAAGACCTTTTATCGTGCAGACGGACGCCTCTGACACTGGGATAGGAGCTGTACTATCACAAGTAGATGAGAAGGGTAAGGAACACCCTATCGGTTTTATTAGTCGCCAGCTTAAGGACAGAGAGCTCAGATGGTCCACGGTAGAGAAAGAATGTTTCTCTGTTGTGTGGGCCCTAAGGAAGCTGAGGCCCTACCTCTATGGGACCCACTTCACTGTGCAAACTGACCATAAGCCGTTAAAGTGGCTAATGAACATGAAGGGGGAGAATCCAAAGTTGCTTAGGTGGTCCATAAGTCTACAAGGCTTCGACTTCACTATTGAGCATAGGCCAGGTGTCCAACATAGCAATGCTGATGGGTTGTCCAGAATGTTTTACCGACCTGAACAAGAGACTCATCCAGGGGTGGATTAGTTCCCCCTGTCCAAAGTCTGGGAGGGGCGAGTGTTAGGAAAGATTTCATAATTGTAGGTAATTTTCCTTCCATGTGGCAACCCCTAAACTTTTTGCTGTTGTTTTTCACCTTGTTCTTGACTTTGCCAGAGAAGTGCAGCCTTCTGCCGCACTCCTCTGGGCTTTCGCTCTTTTCTTATGGGGAAACTGACATGCCCTTAAGACAGTCAGTACCGGGGAACGCTGTTTCCCGTAGTTTCTTTTATCGTGTTGTGGCTTTAGTGCAACATGACACAAGAGGGCACTGTAAGCTAAGTTACAGCTCTCTTGGGTCTCTAGCCTTCTACAGGCCCTAGATACTCTTTTAGGATGGTATTTGATCGGTGCAAGTCATTCAGGGACTCGAATGGTGGCAGCGATCGTTTTGTTTATTTTGAGCTCCTTTTGGCGTTCTGAGCACGTTTTTCGCACTGAACCCAAAATGGTGGCCTGGCTCCCAAAATGGCCAGACCACGAGGCTCCTTTGTCTTGTCCACTGACCGTCTTGCTCACTTCACCTTCCCCAGGTCGAGCGACCCGGGGCCTTCCTTATTTGGGCATGTACTTTCCCGCGAAACGTGGTTGCTTTCGCGGGCTTCTACATGTCTTTTGTGTGCCTCCAGGGTGTAGGCTGGGATGTCTGGTCCCAATACACATCCTGGGTGCCAGAGAGTCTAGGGTGGTGAGAATGCCTGGGACCACCGTGGTCCGTGATTGGTCCACGTATGGTATGTGTGTTGATGAGCGGATCTCCCATTGGCTCCCCTCCGTTTTGGCGCGAAGGGAACCGTGGATAAGAGGGAGCTGGAAACACCACTACCATGTCGATCTCCTGAGTTCTCACGAACAAAGGAATACAGGAGCCAAGTATCCTGCAACCAAGAGGCTGGACCGAGGAATCGCTGGTGACCCGCTGAAGGCATCCTCCTTTGCACTGCTGTCGTCCTGTGAAACCCTTTCCTCCTTTGATCGAACCAGAAGGCCTGTACTGGTGCTTCGACCTTTGGAATAGCAGGAACAGCTATTCCCGGCGACTTCATCATCTCCTGCCAAGTAAGCCTTCGGAAGTGTCTCTGGGCCATCCAGTTGACTGACCAGCTTACAAGGGAGTCCTGCTCTGTAACTGCCGCCAGGTTGTGTTGTATTCCGAGTCCTTGTCACTCTCCCACGCTTCGTACACTTGGCGTTCCCAGGTCTGAAGGGAGGAGTGTACATTTGGCTCGAATACACACGGCCGCTCCGTTGTCCTGCTGCGGCAACAAACTGTGCTGGTTTCGTCGATTGGGACGTCTTTTTGCTCTACATGACTACGAGGCGTTCCCTGCTCTTCTGAACCTGCCAGCTGCTGAAACTAACGTGGAGAAGCCTGGGTCTGCTTGCTTCGGGGACCGGTGAGTAGTTTAGCTAGGATCTGGTCGCCCTCCTGCAGTATCCCATTGCTTTTCCCTGCTGTGTAAAAACAGCACCCTTTTGGCCGTACTCGCGCTCTGCTTCTGCCAGCTGTGGAGGCTGCGCTTGAGTTGCGGAACCTGTTCTCCTTCTGCTGTGCACTAACTCGAACTGCCTGACTTCCTCCGAAGAGCATCCCCTTTTGCCCGTTGGCACCGGCGTGGCAGGTACTTTGAGCACAAGGCTCCACTCTTCGCAGGGCTCGGACTTTCATCTAGTTAGGTGCCTCTGAAGGCGAACTGAGTCTAAAGCGTTATCGCACTGCCTGTTTTCCTTTCCTTTCAGGTGGACTACATATTTCGTGCTTTAAACGCTTGCGACTGTGTATTTGTATATATATTGTGTTGATATGGTATGTGTTGGTTTAATATTGTGATATTGTGATTTTCTCGCTACGGTCATTGTTTTAAAGGCCTTAAAATAAATGTGTATCTATTTTTGATATAACAACTGTTTGGAGTAGTTTGTAAGCGCTCTTGCTTTGTGTGCTCATTACGGGCTTTCAGTCACCCTCACCCCTCTTGAGACCTAGTCTTGACCGCCGCGATCGCTACCTTGATTGGTCTGGCTTGTCCAGAGGTTACCCTGTTCCAAGTAATTAGGTTGGCCTTCTGAACTTCTGCGCCACCAGGACAGAGTTCAGAAATCCGTCTTAACAGTAAGCAGATGCAAATATATTTCAACATTAAAATTAAAAATATCAGGGACGGTATTTCCACCCTGCATCCCATTTCAGAATCTAATAGTGACACATCTGATGTCTCACCTGGTATTTAATGGTTTTACCTTCACCCTCAACAGATGATCATAACTCCGACACAGAATTAACATCCCTCGGCAAGGGGCACCAGCTGGGTGTGCCGGATATGGAAAAGCTCTATCTGAAAGATCTATCGGTCACTAAGACCACAATTATCATTATCCTAAATCCAACCGACTGTCCAAGTGACCCATGTGACGCAAAGCTAATTAAAAGCAGGGCAGAGGTGCTGGCTCACGCTATTGCAAAGGTTGTAAATACACCTTTTTAGGACACGAACATCCCAGATCATCTGAAACGGCTTTGGGTGACTCCATTACATTAAAAAAGTCCCCTGGGTCTGGAGATCTTTGCTAACTACATGCCCGTCTCTAATGTTCCCTTTCAAAACATCCTAGACAAAGCCGCTAGGCAACAGATATACGCTCACTTGGAAAGCAAGGCTCTGCCTAGTGATAGACAATCTGGATGTTGGCCATAGAGGAGCCCTCAGGTGGCCCTTTTAGATGTCAAACACACCCTATTGAAGACAGTCGATGAGGGACAGATTGTCATTTTGATGCTACTGGACATCTCGGCCGCACTGGATACCACAGACCACAATATTCTGTTGACCCATCTTAGAAATCTGGCACTGATCTTGGATACTGCCACTGGAGGTTTGGCTCTTTTATGAAGAACAGAGTATCCAGAATTAAGGTTAATGTCTTTGTATCGAATGCAGAAACTTTTAACTTGCGGGGTCCCGCAAAGTTCTCGCCTCTCTCCCATGCTTTTCAACATACATATGAAACCTTTGCATGACTTGCTGATGAATCATGGGGTGTGCCTCCAAAACTATGCTAACGGCATGCAGATTATTTGTAAACTGCCCTGTCACTATGAGAAGAATCTAACCCATATACAATCGGTCATCCAAGACATCTGTGAGTGGATGTCTTTTAGCTGGCAAGGACTAAATCACTCAAACAGATTCTGCCAACCTCCCACCCATCACATATTCATCACACATGCTGTGCAACACTTCTGAAATCCTTCGACTTGTCGAAATCTAATTCTTCAGTCGAAGTGGCAACAAAAATGAAATCCATGGGGAGTTTATCTTGACTCCTCTCGGTCAGTGGAACCTGAGAATCTCAAACAACTGCCCCCTTTGTTAACAAACACTGACTGTGTCACCCTAGCCAAGGCAGGCTAAAATAGGTGCCAAATTAGATTATAAATGCCTCCACTTGGGTATAAATAAGCACCAGATCCACCGCCTCCAAAAGCTCAAAAAGATTGCCTCTGGATCATACACAACTCCCCTGTGCCAAAGCTGCATTGGCTCCCCATTCAGGCCAGAATCATTCGACCCTGATCCCCAAAACCTTAATCGTCCTCCCCTCAAAATGTCAAGAAATGGTTTGCTGGTACCACTCAGATCATTACTTAGCATGTCTATTCGAATTCCCAGGTCATTTGGGAAATTAGGGCAGTGGTAGGGAGAAAACTGTGGAACAGCTGGCCCAGGGGCATCAGAGAGTTGCATTTCAGAAAGAAGTTAAAGACCTTCTTGTTTGAGGATTAAATCATCCTCATTGTCTGATTGTAAACAATAGGAGTGCCATGTCTTCTATTTCTTCTTGCCTTTGGTCTATTCTTTTTCTCGGTTGGCTGACACTAGAGTGCTTTGAAATCATTATTGTAGTAGCAACACTGTTTCATCAAATAGTAACAAATGGTAATAAAGATATTTCTTAATGCCACAAGTTCTTGCAAATTCCTTGAGTAGCCTTTGTTTAAAAAAAACCATCACACATTGGTGCAACAGACTGGTTTGATAAACCTTATCCGATATAAATTTAGAGTAAGAGAGACAGCTATCACAGGGATATAACCCTAAAACTTGGCGCACACAAGGTAACCTCTATGAAGGTCTTGCTGGGTACCTTTCATGGCCGTTTTTGCACAATGAATGCTACTTTTGGTGAGATAACGGTTTGGTATATTACAGAGTAAATTCAGTGGTAGGGATTTGGAAAGAAGTTAGATTCTGACTGCATTTTGCCCCCTCTGTCCTAATGACAGGCCCGGGTCTATGTTTTATTCTGTTGCCCCATTCACCCGACTGCCCGCAGGCAAACTGATTTCTATTTTAAAGGCAAATTGCTTTGAGCAATCGATAATTGCCTTTATACATTACCTGCTAATGGATGGCAGGTGCTTAACCTGGGGCTTAAATACTCCTCAAATAAAGCATTTAAAATTACGAATAAAATGGTGGCTATGCAGAAGGGGAATGATAGAACATTGGAATTATAGGAGTGGCTCTTAGGACTGTATAGGTTCATTTCACTTCAATCCATTTGTTGGCACCTATGTAATAGAATAGGTGTATTTAAAATGGAATACTTGGGGCCTTTTGACTCGGTTTTTTAATGAATTTTCATATGAATGGAGTTAATGCTTTATTTATGCACGAGCATAATTTGCTTGCACTTGTGCCATGTTTCATCTGTTGTTCAATCTACACATCTGTGTTACTTCTAATCCTACTCATTAAATGTTTGTATTAACAAAATACGAATTACCCCCATTTTGGTGCAACGATTAGAGTACTATATATTGTCCCATTTATTTAAAGGTCCACGTTTTAAGTTCCTTTTTGGACTGTTTATAATCATTCTATTAGGCTCTATTGGTGCCCTGGTGCACAGATTGCAACAAATCTTGTTTTCCATTTTGGCAAATTGCGGTTCTCAGATTTCTAACCATGTTCTATATGATGTATTATGGTCAGCTTGTGTACTCGTAATGCTATAATTGATTGTATTGTAGCTTGCATTAGATTTACACATCCTGTGATATGATTAATGGATGAGAATGCCAGGTTCGGGAAGGAATTAGAAGTATTGACAACACAAGGGATGATAAAATGCTATTCCTCAAGCTTCCCTGGTGGTTGGTCGCAGAAATGCTAGCTTCCCAACCCTACATTATGCATCAATATTCAAACATCTCTACTTATTCAAGTCTCCGGTGAACAACTGAGCTATCACCAAGGATGCTTTGCGTGGGCATCCTCCCTGCAGGGAAACGTGTGCGGCTGCACAGGGTATCACAGCCCCCAACTCCATCAGAACTAATGAAGAGTAAGCCGTGTCCTTGACAACAAAAAAAAAGCCCACCACTTGGCGTCGGCGGCTTTCTTTCTTCTTCGTGCTTATAGATTTGATACATCAGCAGTGATTTTTGGATATTGAGGCTTGAGCCTCATTACACCATCTTCTTGGGTTGAGTGCGTAGTTGTGGGTTAGGATTCTTCTTGGTCTGTGTGGACTTATCAAAGGAGGGTTGGTTTCACATGGTCTTCCCCGCGATGGGCCACGTGTAGCGGTCAAAGGGGTTTGCAGTGGTGGCAGGGAGTCTTCTGATCAGAGGGTTCGGGTTCTGATCCAGTCCTTGGCAAAAGTTCTTACTCAGCTTCGCTAGATGTTCATCCAACATCTCAATGTCCAGTTATCTGTGACAGTCAGCTATCCTTGTGAAGATTGGAGCTCTAGACGATATCCACAGCATCTGGCATCCTGGTTTTGCAAATACATTTTAGCACGGTCCGTGCATTTAAATAGATAGCCCTTTATTGTGGCGATAGGTTACAATTCTCCCTAATGTTGTTAATGTTTGGGTCTTCAGAACTGATCAGTGCTTTTACATTTGAAAAGTCCCAGAGGGCTCCAGAAATACTTTTTCCTCAAGACAACTAAACAGTCACAAAATAACTTTTCTCCGTCTTTAGACTGTCTGGTTGATTTCCAAGAGGACATACACCAAAAGAAATCCTTTTTAACAGTACCTCATATTTGCTTCCCATTGTGCATCATTACAAGCTGCAATACTGTGCCAAACAATGCTACAGTAGGTGACTATCACATTTTCTTTTGTTTGGTGTGCACATCTTGAAAATGTATATCAGGAGGAGGTTTAAGCTTACATAAACGTTGCATTCTGGAACGTTCAGTCTAATTTAAAAAACATGATACTCTTTTTGCTGAAGATTTTGATATTTCGACAGCTTGCTTCATTATAAGCAGAGCTCACAAGATAGATACACGATCAAGTTCCTACATTGCAAACTGGACTCAAACTCCAGCTACACCACTTCACTAGTGTCTGAACTTCAACAAATCATTTATTTTTTGACAACGTTAAGTCCATTCAAGGGATTAGCTTTACAATGTTCATTTTGTTTAGACGTGTTAATAATTACTGTGACAGTTCACATGCACATCGCAAAGTTGCCTCTTAGCTTACACATGGCAAATATTTCTGTTTTGTGAAGCACTGTTGGCGTTCTGGAATCTGTTTCATGAACTAGGGTTGGTTATTTGCTGCAGAGCATGTGGAAAACAGGATGTTTGCTTGGAAATCCTACTTTTAGAGTTCTCAATTCACAACTCGTGCTTCAAAAAAATGATATCGATAGATGACCGTGAAACCAATTCTTTTAGGGAAAGTTATGCATAGATATTTATGTTTACTTATTTAGCGACACTCCTTCCGCACATTGGGTGCTTCGTCATGACTCACAGGCATGTGTGCTGCACAAATGAATGCTACAGCTCTATTTTGTGATTGTCCTCGATCATGTCAATCAATGGATTCTATGCCCATCCCTTTTCTCCCTCCACACTCCCTTTACTACACTCTCCTCCTCTTACCCCTGCATGGATTCCCTATCCCTGAACACTCAATTGTTCACTTTAGCATCTGTCTTACCGCAGTTTAATCCCCCTCTAAACCAAGAGAAAATTCAAGCAGGACTCCTCGCCCCTTATCTTGATGCAAGGACCTCTCTCCAGTCGCACTTCTGGTCATGCTTCTGCCCTGGACTGTGCTTTGTCTGGCTTGCACTATGCACTCACGACTCCCTTTGGCTAACATGACCCTGCAAGCATCCCGAGCCTCAGACCAAGTTCACCCCTAAGATGAACTCAAAACAAACACGTCATGACTTGCAACACTGCAGCACATCACAGACACCCCCTCACAATTTACGCCTAGACCTGCGCTCGTCTTTATATGCAATCAAACCTACGATCTTTCATCTACCTTCCATTCTTTGCTCATACCTCCCAAACCAACATCTACAGCCTGCTCCCTCTCGAAAACGACTTTATTCACCACTTTTCCTGACTCTGCACAATCTTTGTGTTCACCACCACTTTCTCCTATGCCTTCTACTCGATTACTTCTCCTTTACAGAATTACCATCCACCCTTTGCAGCACCAACCAATCGTGTGTGCCCATCCACCGGTTTGCGCCTCAAAAGGACAATGCATTCATCTTAATCATGCCTCAACTCCAAGCTCTCGAACCACTCTTCTCCCTGACTGAACTCCTCCCTGCCTCCTTCAAATCTGCAACTGTCCTACCTCTTTTGGAGAAAAAAAAACTCTGCTGACACAAATGTTGCTGGCGGGTCAATGCATCACTTACCTCCATCCCAGTTACTCAAAAATCCTTGAGCAAGCTGGTCTTCAACTGGCTTCAAAATTAAACACAGATACTGCACTCATACAGGTCTCCAACTTTCTCACCGATTCTCAACATGCCAAACTCTTCTATACTCCTACTTTTGGACACCTCTGCTGCTTTTCATAGTGTTCACCACTCCTCCGCTCCTCACTCTTTAGGACCTTGGATTTTGCCCTCTGCCCTCACTTGGATTGCCTCCTACCTGGAACGTTGCTCTTTTAAAATATCCTATAATTTTCAAACTCCTGGCTCCACCCCTCTCCCTGTTGGCGTCCAAGGATCAGTCCTTGGACCTCTGCTCTTCATCTTTGCCGAGGACACACAAATCTTTCTCACCTTTACCCCAGCCATCTCAGAACAGATTATCAACTGTCTCACTGCAGTCACTGGATGGCTCTCCGCTGTCCCATGCTGAACGCTTTGAATATTTGTGGGAGGGTTCCATGCACCCGGACACACGGAATTCAGGAGGATGGTTGGAGGACAGGCTGAGGGGGGAAGGCAGGTGTCCACAGGAGGTGCTCTCATATTTAACATTGGTACCTCACCTCAGTGTGCCTGCACAGTATTCCTTCATCTAAGGTACCACATTGGCAATGAGTGACAAGGAAACACCACAGACAGGAGGCCAGCTAAGCCACTCCGGTGCCTTAGCTCAGCCATCACTGAGGAAGAGACCCTGTCTTTCCAGTAAGCCATGACGAGGGGCTCAATGTTTACAGGAAGGAATGAGCAAATTTCACATAATAACGGCAGCCATATTGAAATAGGCTAGACCGTTAAGTGCAGTTCTGAAGGAAAAACAAGCATTGCCACACGCCTATAAAATCTCAGAATCAAATGATTGCAAAAAGAAAAGGCCATTGCTCTAGTTTCCAATATAAATCTTCAAGATGGCAGCTAAAAAGCATAGCCTCTCCACCCACATTTTTGGCTGCAGCTGAACACCCTTGATATTGTGGCAACTTACCTGGTGGCCATAGGAAAGAAGCTATATTGCTCCACAATTTAGAAAATAAAGGTCAGCCCATTTATGATGGTTTACCGGATATTACCCCAGAAGGAGCTGGGAACATCAATGATTTCACTAAGACTGCCATGAAGCTGGAAAAACACTGGACCAACATTCAATACTTTTTGAGCGTCAAATTCTTCGAAAGGATGTGAGGCCCCGAAAAAGCAGCTGAGAATGATATAGCTGCACTCAGAACCAGATCACTGACTCCTTGATAAGAAATCAGTTGGTCTGATGTACGACTTGAAAATCCAAGAATAATTACTAATCAAAGATCTATGTTGGAAGTTGCAGTCAGCATGGCCTGCAGCATTTAGGAAATGGCCAAACATGTAAGAGAAATTAAGCCTGAGAAACAGGAATTGGATGAAGAGAGTGCTATCAAGCAAGCCCCGGAAAGTCAGGATGGACCAAAGGATCAAGAAAGTTCTGCTGTGGCAATGCAAGACACTTTTCAAATAGCCAATTCTGCATGGCAAGAATGGCCATGTGTTTATGGTGTAAGAGGAGAGGACATTATTCTAGAGAATGCAGAGAAATGGGTTTTCATAAAGGGGACGACAATGCTGTCAAGTGTGTGGAGAATCCAGAAATTGGTTGTGTGAGCCATAGTCTAGTCATGTGTTCGAGGTGGCTGCACTCAAATCAGCATATAGGTGATCAATTGATACTTTCCGACTCAATGGAACCCCAATCTCCATGGATACCGAAAGGAACCTGGAAAAAGAGCCCAAGGACCTGGTGCAACCCCTTCAAATTGACGTGACAGAGAACTGTCAGCACCTGGCATCATTTGTCACCCCCCATAGTAGCCTATACATTTTGCTGCATGTCGTTCGGACTGGCAGCAGCAGTGTTTCAGCGAGCAATTAAATAAACACCTAAGGGTCTATCAAATGTAATTGTGCTCCAGGACATTGATTTATGGAATTAACATAGGGCAGCATGGCCAATGTTTGGAAGAAATGATGAATTGCCTCAAGGATAATGGTTTGACAGTGAAGAGACAAATGCAAGTTGGCTATGAAAGAGGAAGAAAATCTCGGTCACAAATGGTCAGCTGCAGGTGTGAGACCAAGAGTCTAGTAGCGACTATTGCCTTTGCACCTATACCAGGGATAAGGAGCAGGTGCGCTCTTTCCTAGGCTGAGCAGAGGGCTATCACAAATTCGTAAAGGACTTTGTAATAAAATCCACACCTCCGAGAGCATTGTTACAGGAAGGATTGAAGTTCCAGTGGTCTAGCGATTGTGACAGTGTTTCAGAAAAGACATTGCTAGTGCACCTGCGCTGGGTCATTTAGAAGAGGGTAGAATGACAATAGTGACTGTAGATGCCAGTGGTTTGGGAGCCAATCTTACGCAAGTAAAGATTGGCTGGTGAGAATATTGTGGCTTTTGCTTCAAGACCTCTGAAAGGAGCTGAATGCAAGTATTCGGCGATAGAGAGGGACCCTGGCAGTATTTTTGACCATTAACCATTTCCAATTATTTTTGTAGGGTGTTTACAGTGAGGTTAGACCATAAGCCTCTAGTTCAGCTTTTCACCTCGAGAGATGCAAATGTGTCACCACGCATCTCCAAGTGGGTCATGGGCTTTAAAAGGGTACAATTTTGGTGCACCATGCCTGCCTGGAGAGACACATGCCGATTGCTTGTCGAGTCTGCCAGTGGAATTGCTGCATGGTTAACAGGAGTTTATGAGAGACTGCAAGAGCAAGGAGGATGTCTGGCAGCAATCGAAAGATGTGGACAGGGTCCTGCAGTACCTAGGAGTGGACATGTCAGTGGGTGGCCCACCAGGAGGATGTTGGGCAAGGAAATGGATGTCTGGCATGAGATGAAGGATAAGCTATGTGCGCGATAGATGGGAAATTGAGGAAGGGAGAAGTTGTGCTGCCGAGTGGTCTGAAAGATAATCATGGAGTTGGTGCACAAAGACCATTTAGGTCTTAGTCCCAGTAAAGGGGGTTGCGTGAGGTATTCTGGTGGCCAGGTATGGATGCAATGATGGATCGGATATTTAGGGAATGTCAAGAGTATTTGTTCAGGGATGTCCTCCTTAGTTCCATCCCTGTTCCGGGTCAACCCTGGTGCAAAGTTGTCGTTGATTTCATGGGAACAATAAAAGTTCTAGGGGTGGGGTTACAGAGGTGTTCGTCCTGGTGGACTACAATTCCAACTGGGTGGAGAGAAGCAACCACAGGAGAATGTCTGGCTTCCTTGAATAGGTGTTTTTAGGGAGGGCTTTCTGCACGTGGTTACTGACAATGGGGTTCCATTTACCTCAGGTTCTTCAGAAAGCATGCCATCAGACACTTCAGGATGGCCTTATAGCATCCCCAAGCAAATGGCCTTGGAGAAAGAGTTATCAAGGGAGAAATACAGTTGTCGATAAAGTCAGGCAAACCTTGGTGTGATATAGTCTGGCAGATGGTGTGGAATTATCATACCACGCCGCACTCATTGACCGGTAGGGACCCAGAGACTAGTTTGTGTCCTGCATGGATGGGATCAGAAAGGGCTGTGAAGATCGATCATGGAAAGATGAGTAAAGTTGATGATGCTCAAAAGCATTATAAAAGGTGGGGTATGACCCACGTCTTGGTGTTGTGGAGAAGAGTTTCAAGCTTAGGGATCTGGTGTTGGTATGGAATCCCAGGTTGAGGGATGTCGAGGTGAAAATGTCTCTGTACACAGGGGGAATCTCTGCTGTAAGCAGGGGCGCAGTCATCTTGGAAAGGGTGGGGGAGTGTTGTCGCAGAAAGACAATGATGTATGGAAGTAACTTGAAGGATGAGCTTTTGGAAGGTTGGGGGTGTGGACCGGAGTGTTGGGTGCGTGGACGGGAGTGCAGGTCCCAGGCACAGCGTTATGATGCAGTTGGTTCAGTGGAACGATTATGTGGTTGGTTGACAATTTCTTTCACATTTATCTGATGAGACATGATGCTTGATGCTATTCATGTGTATGTACACAGTTGTGAATTATTGCTATGTTGGGAGTTTGGGTACTATTCGTGCTGTTGCTAGTAGTATATTCGCAGTTGTGACTTCTTTCTCTTCAGCAATTTATCAGCGTACTGCATGAGCTGTCCTTTTCTAGTTAGTGGGGCGGCGCGGGTGTCGAATGAATCTTGGGATGGTTAAATGCGCGGGGAAGCCAGGTGCCCGGTTGGAGGACTAGCTGAGGGGAAGTCTTAGTTACGGACCTGTAACTGTATTTCTCCAGCATCAATATCTTTCATAGGTTTCACATGTTTGAATACTCCCAGTCATCCAACTGGTAATTCTCAGTAATTTAAAAAAAATGCATAGAATACATATTGCCCAGAATGCTAAAAATGAGACACTCGCTTATCCTCCACCTCATTCTGGTCCTTTATGACCCCAACCGTATGTGGCAGGGCATAAGCTCCACCACCCTCAAGCAGCAATCTTCAGATTGTGAGCCCTGATAGAGACTGCTCCAACGACTGCCTGCCTAAGAAGCAGCCTCAATGGGGTAGGCGGGCACATGTGAATCTATTAAAGATACTGGAGAAATACAGTCACAGGTACGTAACTAAGACTTCAGCAGCATTGGACCTTTCATAGATTCACATGCTTGAATAGAATACCTAGCAGTGGGCGCATACCACCTACGACACAAGCACACATAGGTCAATAATAGTACGCACAGAGAGTACCCTGGAAACATGAAGGGAAGGCCGGAAAGAACAAGGACTGCTCCAAACTCAAGCAAACAGGTGTCACAGGACCACTTGTCCTGCAGCTGGCTCCCTTTCAGCGTTTTCTTCCAGATCATTTACTTGGCGAACATATGGTGCATGATCCAGGTAGCCACCTTGCATATGCCCTTCGTGCACACTCCCACCTGGAAAGCGATCGTAGCTCCCCTTCCTCTTTTAATGGGCAGTAGCTGAACAGGTAAGCAGGTAGCCTTTGATTTTGTGGCAAAAATGCAATTTACCTACCTCTTCCCCAATCTGGCAAGGCCTTGTTTGGTGAGCTGTTGGCCCCTTAGAAAACACTGAGAATGAAAAGCGATTTTGGAGACTCTAAAATGCACTAGTGCAGTGAAAGTAGAATTTGAGTACTCGCGATATATCTACCAAGTGCAATGCGCGTTCCGTGATGGAGGCTGGATATCAACAATACTGAGGGTTGGAGGGGGTATAGCGGACTTGTGGTGTGGGCTGAGGACGACTCGGCCCTTTTAAGAAGACTACAAAGAGGATCTGTAGATAAAGCTAGCAGTTGACATGATCAGCACCATGAAAGTGACCTTGCATGAGAGGAAATTAGATTGCATTTGCATATGGGCTTGTAAGCAATAGCTGTTAATGCAGTCAAAACTGTTGAGCCTCCATCTTGGAGTCGGTGCTGGCACTGGTGGGAAGGTCGTCAGCAAATCCTTCATGAAAGTTTCAACTGCAGGGTTTGATACAAAGGATGCAGCTCCAGGACATCTAGAGTAAGGCGTGATGGCCAAGAGGTGAACCTGAACAGAAGCCTGCAACAGGACCGCTCTAGCCAAGTTAA
Organism: Ambystoma mexicanum; assembly: GCF_040938575.1. Classification (NCBI taxonomy): domain Eukaryota; kingdom Metazoa; phylum Chordata; class Amphibia; order Caudata; family Ambystomatidae; genus Ambystoma; species Ambystoma mexicanum. Next base: position 602,099,555 of record NC_090924.1, read on the forward strand.
GGAGGCAGGGTCGCAATTTGCTTGCTGTGGCCAACCGTGGGCTAAGATGTGTCCCACACCAGGTTGTAAACCGTTTCCATTTCTATGCATATGTGTCGCACATGGGAGGTGCCCTGGATGCTCGAACAATATCCCAATATTCATCTGGCAACGTTAGGTTGGTGTGTTTTTGTTGTTCAACCACCAAGCCCTGAGAGAGAACGCTGGGTTGTGGCGAAGGATTTGCAGTCTGTTGCCTTAGTAGCAATTGGTGCGCTCAGATATGGATGGGCATGGGGCTCGCCATTTGAAGGAGAATTGGATACCAGACTGGCCGTGCCCATGTGGTGTTATTAAAATCATAAAGCAGGGTTGTTCTCTTACTCACCTCTGTACACTGGCTAACAAGGTTATCGGCAGGACGGCATCTAGGAACTCGCCTGTCCATGACAGGGAGAAGGCAATCCCCCAAAGAGTGCTCTTCTGGGTACCTGGATCCCAAGAGTGCATTTGATGTTGTGCCGGGTGGCAAAGAGATTGATGTGGGGCGACCCCATCTTTTTAAAATGTATTGGACCTCGGCCCATTCAGACGTGGACAAGTCCCTGCTCGGTTGATCTGCCAGAATGTTGTCCTCTTCCCTGGAAGCTATTCTGCTCCGACTAGGTTTTGGGTGAGAGCCCCTTTCTAGAGTTTCTGAACTTCCGCAGACAGCAGTGCGGATCGTCTACCTATGTGCTTGTTGGTGTAATGCATTGAGATTGTGTTGTACGTTTGTATGGTGATCACCTGCCCTGTGAGGACCGTTAAGGATTTCAGAGCAAGGTGCAATTCTGTTCCCATAAGAATTTCATCCAACCTAGGATGAATATCAGAACAAGCGGGTAAGTACCCAGAAATCTATATTGCTGCGTAATTGCATCTAAATTAGATGCAATTACGCAGCAATATAGATTTCTGGGTACTTAACCGCTTGTTCTGATATTCATCCTAGGTTGGATGCAATTTTAACAGGAACACAAGCATTGAAAAAGAGCTATGCTCGAAACACGTGTTGGGAAGACCATTCACTTTTTGAAAATCAAACATTAAAACATTGTTTTGGACACTGGCGCAGTGTGGCTATATCCAATTACATTTTTCAGCCTATTGGAGGACTAAGCAGAGGGTCCAGAAATTTCACACAACCACCCGCAGCCAGAAGCCCAATTGTATTTCTCACAGCTCTCATTCATTTCAGTGTCCAAGCGCTGGGTTGCCAGTTCTTTTTTCTGCTTCTAGTTGCATACACAATTCGACTTGTGTGCATCATGTGCCCTTGGCCTGAAAGTCTCACAGATGTACTCCCCAACCTGACATGGACACATCCATCCCGAGAACCTGAGAACCACAGAAGAGGGTACCTGAAGAGGCATGCCTTGCTCTAAGTTTATCGTCCACCCGCCACCAATATAGAGCCTGGTGGAAAGGGTGTCATCGGCGCACAAGGTCTTCCCACAAGCCCAATGCTTGAATCCATTGTTGGTCGAGTTTTACCCGGTTCTGTCTTATTCTCAACCTACAATTAGGAACCAGCAATATACAGGACATCATCCTACCCAGCAGGGAATTGTAGTGACCCACCATTCTTGTGCATGCTTTTTAAGAACCAATTGACCAGCTGGGAGATTGCTTTTCTTCCTTCGGAAGAAGGTCTGACTTGCGGGATGCAGTTATCTAGTTCTGCCACTAGGAAGAGGGCGTTGGCGCCCACTAACCACAGACTACGTGGTTGAATGAGAAACCTAGATTTGTGATGTTCCACTTTGTGCGATGGACCGCTATGGTTGTCCATACATAGAGTTTGCTTTGATGTGCCAATTGTCAAGGTACGGAAAGATTTACAGCTGCTCGTTAGGCATGCTGCCACCGCGGCAAGACATTGGTGAAGATTCTCAGGATGGACCTTAGGCCCAAACACCCGAAAGTGATAATGCTTGTCTCCTATTGTAAACATTAGGTAGTGCTTGCGCACTGGATGCATGGGCATGTGGAAATACACATCCTCTTGGTCTATTATAGCTAGAAAATCACCCTTCTGGAGCCAAGGGAGGCCCTGTTAAGTTGTGGTCATTTTCAACTTTATGCGCGTTACCTATTTGATCAAAGTGTGCATGTCTAGGAGCAGGTGCCACGGTCCGTTCTTTTTCTTTACTAGAAAAAGGTGCATATAGAATCCCTTCCCTCTTCATGAGGAACGGCCTCCACAGCAGCTTTTTGAAGCAATTTGTCTAACTCTTGCTTGAGCCGAGGCACGTGGCATGTATTGCAAGCACACGGAGGTAGGGCTGGCAGCCATGTGAGGAACTGTGTCCTTTGTTTATTATTGTACATATAGTCAGATAATGACAGAATTCATATGAAACCAAAGTATCCTTAAAACAAATCATTATTTCACGTCCATAATCTTTTGCCACTGATGCAGGTGGTGGCTGATCCTCCCTTCCAACGTGGTTTGACGTGGACCGGGATGGTGCTTCCCGTCAATTTCGTTTCGACAACTGGGCCGTCGCACGCCGCCTCTCTGCGTAGTGTATCTGGAGGACGACTGGTATCGGTCAGGAGACTTGTTGAAATGGTGAAATACGGCTGTTTGTAGGAATTAAACTTCCCTGATCCACAGTGAAAGGTAGGCCTTTTTTTGTCCTTGCCTTTCAGTGAACTGATGGCCCGGTCTGCATGAGCGTGAGATTCAATACCCTCCAGGTGATAGTCAAGCTTTTTGCAAAAGGAGTCTTGTCGATCGAATGGCATACCGAGGATTTGCACCTGCACTTTTGGTTGCCTTCATGCATGCTTGGTGCCTGAGGACCGCTCCATTAACCATCTGCTTGACCCAGACTCTCCGGCATCCACCGGAGATCATCATGTGGTCAGATGTTGCTTTGTCTCCAATGATGGTTCTTGCTTCGTCTTGAAGTAGCCTGAAGGTGCTCCACAAACATGGATACCTGTGCCACAATTACAAGTCATATTTCACGATCGTGAGGACATTGGCTGTCCCAATACACCAGGATGTAGAAGCTGAACCCTTCCCCGCCTACAGTTTAATTTTTCTGCCTTCTTTGTCAGGCGGGGCAACAAGTGGTGCACAGCCTGGGGCCTCTTCTCTTATGTGAGATAATTCCTCTTGCAAAATGATGTCTGGAAGTTTAATGGAGACAGGTTAACATTAGCCACAGGCATGTGGCACTGGCATCACCATTTTACTATCACTGTGCTCCGTGGACGGGAGCGGTGGAGGATATACTACTGTTTTCCCCGTGAAAGGCAGAGTAGTTGTGGACCAATGACCATTAGAGTGATTTTCCAATGGTTGATTTATTTCCAGTCGACTGGTTAGTCATGGTTGAGGGCTCCTTAGAAGTAGTGGACAAGGGACTATCAGAAATAGTTGTGTACACAGGTTTTTTTGTCGACTGTGTTAGCCGTGGCCAGTGCTCCTCCCATCGACAGTCCTGAACAAGGGATCCTTGGAGGGAGTCACGGACAAGGGATTTTCCACAGGCAGCAGGTTGGCCGTGAACTGGGACTCCTCCAGTCAACCTTGTAGACGAAGACCCCTCGTAGACGAGGCACCAGTTGACAGCAATTTAGCCACAGACGATCGGGCCATGGATGCAGATACATGTCAAGTTCTAGAGAACCTCATGGACTATTTGTCAGTGTGGATGAGGACTTGGTAATCGTAGCCAATCAGGGGAGTTTTACCTGCCGATTTTGATGTTTTTCAGAGAGTGGGCTTTCGGATGTCATGGACAGTCCTTAACTCCTCTTTACCCTTCTTCGTTTTTGCAGTTGATGTTCCCCTTTCCACTGATGAAGCTCTTCTCTTTGAAGCATGTTTCTCAGGGGTACTGTGGGAAATGACAGGAACTGTTTTGACAGACTCCTCAGACGAATGGCACTTATTCTCCAGATGAATGAGGCTCCCATGTCTGTCCTGTAGGGTCTTCTGTGTGAAGGTTGACCAATGTGACATCTTGGAATGTCAGGATTGTATAGACAGTATTTCCTTGACTCCAATATGGCCATGAGGGGTCAGGTGCAGGATCTTAGATGGACGATTTTGGGATGAAAAAAAAACAGTGTATGGCAGAAGAAACTATTTGTAAAAGAAGGGTTTGAAGACTGAATAATAAGACAAAGCTCAGGAGAGCCATGGAGGAGTCACTAGACTGCGTTGGTAAAGATGAAAATTGCTGCTTCGAGGTTGTGCTTAAGGCCTGCCTTCTCACTAGTTGGTGTCAAAGGACCCAAATGAGGTGGAGGAACTAAATAAAAGAGTGCATTTTCAGGCATTATGGGCAATTTGTATTGGTTTCCCTAAGGGAAAAATGTATTCCATGTATTCATTTTTAAATTACAGAGGATTCTCAGTCTGACGGGGGAATATTCAAGCATGTGACTATAAGAGATCCAATGCTGGAGAAGATGCATCTGCACAGGCGGTGCCCTCATATTAAACACTGGTACCTCACCTCAGTCTGCCTGTGCAGAATTCTTCCATCGGAGGTACTGTTCGCTTTTTTCTTCAGGCTTTCAGCACCATTTTAGCCTCACTGAAATCCTTCCCACCTCCTCTTCCTACTCCCTAGCCCAAGGTTCACAACCATGGAGTCCTCTTTGACAGTGACCGCAAACTGAAACAATTCAGCGCTACGATCACCTCTGCTGCTTGCGTTAACATTCATTTATTGCTCACCAGTCCATGAACACTAATCTCCATCCCCATGCCGTCACTACTACTTGTGGCTAATCCCCATGCCCAGTCACTACTGCTTGTGCCTACTCCTCTCCCCACTCTTCTTCCTCACTCTAGACAAAGCCCTCAACCTCGCAACCTGCGCTCTCTGCAACCGACTAAGATATGCCAGTGCTCGGCTCCCGATGCACAACCACTCCCTTATAAAGTTCCTTCTAATATACAAAGCCATCAATGGCCTTGCTCTTCAGCCCCTCTCCCGATTGTACCCATCCACTCAGAAGCTTGGTGCCACTGCTCGTTATCTGCACGCAGGCTCACTGTCCCATGCCCCCATCCAGTTCCACCTCTGGCTTCCACTCTTCCTCCCTACTCTTGCTGCACTATTGGGGAGCACTGCTTATCACAATCAAAGCCAGCCAGACCCTGGAGCTCTTTCAGGGTATCTGCAGAACTTATTGAATACAAAAATACCTAATGAGAAAAGACGGAATTGTTTTGGTCGATTTTGTTAGGTATTTTTGTTCATTTTTATTAAAAAAAAGAGATGGCTGGTGATCATTTCAGGGCAATCCGCTCTTCAAAGCTCGGCGTAAACTTCACCTGCTTGGTAAAGAGGGCGCTCATCACTCGCGCCTGCACCACGCAATGGGAGTTTGTAGATTACTCTTCAGTTTGATGCACCCATCTTCCTAGAATGCAGTCTTTGTAAGTCACCAGTTTTGTATTTCTATTGGATGTTTTGTCCCTGATGTATCTACCATTGTGTTCACATGGTCACACACACACACCACACACCACTTTTTCTCATCTTTGTGCTACTGTACAGGTATTCTTCTGGAGAACTGCCATATTTGTAAATTATTTCTGATCGAAATGGACAACCCTTTTCTACAAATATTCAAAGTAACAATAAGAAATCCCACACCCCACTCTATTGCAGTGACATAGAAGGCCCTCTACACCCCTTTCTGGAAATACCAGGTACACTAAACGCTGGATCATGGGCGTTTCCTTTTGCTGCACAGCAGATGTTTTTCATTATCTAAACAGACTAGCGCTTGTGAAACGAGCGCCGTCCGGGTACTGCACTTTTCTCCAGTCATCACATCGTCTAGAGCAGAGATCTGCAATATTTGGCTCTCTGGGAATTTTGGGCTGCAAAACCCACCAGCACTAATCCTCAGAGTCAACCTTGAGAGATCATGGGAGCTGTAGTCGAAACCATTAGGGGGCCGGAGAGTGCATTTTAGACACTTGCTAATTTACTGTTGATTTTTTTTTTTGCTTTTTGCTCTCTGGGCACTTAATTTGGCCAAAATCAAAGTTAATAATGAAAGTGGGTGGGCCTGTAGGGTCTCTTGCTAGGCGGCTGCATCGAGTTGAGCTACCAAACCACAGATACTAACCGCAGAATAATTCCATGGCTGGTAAAGATTCTGCATAACCTGGTTAAAAACAATGGCTGGATCCAATACCCCCCCCCCATTTACAGCTGCATCAGCAAATAGAGAACGGGAGTACCATTTAGCCCCTAAAAGCACAGAAGGCTTATCACGATATTGCTAAAGCTATAATAAAACTAGTCAATTAATACACTTGCTTCAGAGTGCCATGCACAGGTACACAGGTTTTAATTCTCCCATATTTCAATTTTAGAATGAAAATCTTAATTAGTGGAGCAAAAAGTCACCACCCTCACCAGCTAGTTGACCACAATCACATTTAACCAACAAAAAACACAAATACATGTAATGTTTATGACTTTTTTATTGAAAGGATAATGGAAATGTTCTTCATATTGCTTCCATGAAATGACAGACAGTTGCTGCAGACGTTTTGTAGGTTTTAAATTAAAGGCAAACGTGTCAATTTACCTTTCAGCAAAATAATCAATATATACAGAAAAGAAAGAGCTAAATAAAGCCATGTGGAAACGAATGTCCCGATCAGTACATTAGATGACATACTGTCAATAAATATCCATTATAAAATTGTTTTACAGGCAATTTTTACATGGATAAAGAGAGCGTATTTACACTTCTGTTCTGTGCCCGTAAATGAGTACAATCTTTCTTCTTTTGGCACAAATGCAAATAAAATAATAAATTAGATCCAAAAGGGGGAAAAAATGAAGGCAGGAGTCTCATTCAATTAAAATTAAATATACAGTATAGTATGCAGAGAAACATTGGAATGTTCTATAAAGTAACCTTATGTTAGTGCCAATAAATACTTAACAGTACCAGACATTTTGTCAGTGTTTATGATAAAACTAAAAAGGAGAAAATAAATTAACCCCCCCACCCCTCCCAAAATAAAATTCTGCAATAAATAAATCCACAATTGTATTATCTACCTCCCACCCCCAATTAGTAGTATGCAGCCATGGCCCATTCAAGTTCATAATGCGCGTGATATTTTGTCTTTTATTTTTGCTTGTTAGACCCTAATCAATCAGGGTCTAATACAAGGATCAGATGGAAACCAATGGGGGCCCCCCCCCCGACAACTGAACAATGAGAAAATGACACCAACAGAGCAAAATGAAGGATATGGGCCAGATTGATCAAGTTAGGACAGGCACTAACAGTTTAGGGTGGGTTTGCCACAACATACCAAAAGCAAACAAGCTGAGAAAGGCGGCTCTGAAAGCTCTACACCCAGGAGCCAGAATTCCCCCATTGGATCGCTCCTGGCACCCAGAGCCTGGGCTGGGCCCCTGTGCAGATTATTTGCGGGACAAGGACCGAACATGCATCTTGAGGATTCATTTAAGGCAGTAAGAAGGGGGCCGTAGGGAGTCATAGGTCATGGAATTTGGTCACTCTTGCTACAGATCTGGATGGTCAACTACTGATCTCTAGACATGCAAAAGGAACACCACAGACCTGAGATTGCACCAATGGCCACATACTACTCAAGACTAGTTTGATATGGCTTCACCCCAGCACGTGGGATGCAAAAAAATAGCACAAAACCAAACATGCTGGGATGCACGTTGCTGCCATCGAGGTAAAGACAGAAATACATCTCTTATTTCAGAATTCATCTCAATGGCAACCACTCTACTGTGAATGTATGTAAATTTATGAGGACATCTGAACGTACATACTGTACCAACACAGTTGTGTTGCTGTAGGCACTTGCGTGTATTACTAATATACAGATCATTCCCAATTGTAACAAATCAACCTGCACAGAGGTAAACCAAATAAAAGAAAAAGAGTGTGTTATCAACATTGCTTAATGACCAACCAACGCATGCTAGGAAACTGAAGAAAGCTTGGATCAACTGGGTGGTTATATAGGCCTCAATTAAACTAACCAAAAAAAGGTAACTCGCCTATGCAATTTGCACTCTTTCTTTAGGAGGGAAGCATTACTGGCATAGGATCACTTAAAAGGCAAAGTGCACGACAAAGGGCTTGGCATAACTTTATAGAAGAAAACCACCAATTTGCATCAGGGGACTGTGCGCTGCTACATATATATTTTTGGTTTAAAATACTGAAACAATCACTAGTGCGACCTTAGAGAACAGCAACAGACTTTTTATTAAACATCTCAATGAGTTCCAGAATCTGCAATTGGCTTCTGCAGGAAGTGGTTCAACCCTTTTCTATAGGCTGTCATTAGTAAGATTTCTGGATACATTGTAGAAATAATAGACAGGACTTCCAAGACCGTATTCTTCAAAACTCTGAAGTTCAGTGAAGTCCAGTCTGTTATGGATAATTTATACCCGTTTCTCTGCGGCTCCAAGCCGGAAAGCAACTGCAGGTCTTTTCGGGGGGGAAATTAAAGGTGGTTGTGTTTCTCGTTGGTGGTTGCCAGGGCAGGAGAAACGTGTCAGAAAACACAATAAGGCCCGCTTGCGATTAGGGTGTGCACATACGTCCCATTAGGAGATAATTAGGAAACTTAACAGGGCATACATAAATAGGGTACTGAGAGGGTTCATAGGACCCATCCTTTAGGTTGCTCACAGTATCACCCTTTGGTACAACAGCAAATATTGCAGTTGCAATGCATTCCGACAAGTTAAAGTTAGTGTTTTTTGGAAAGAAAGTGTAAAAAAAACAAAAAAGGTACTCCTCCAAACATGTGGGATATAAACTGTTGAAACCTCTGCATTTATATTCCAGCAGGAGACCTTATTCTGCGCCAGTGTAAGCAATGAAACCACGTTCAGACTTTACCTTAAATGCATGTTTACTTGTCACAATTGGCCATTCCTCCATTTAAAAGATCACAAAGTGGACTTTTCGCCAATCACAAAACAAAAAGTTTGTCAATTTGCCAAATGTTTTTATGGTTTACATCTTTTTCTAAAAGAGTATAAAAGCAATAAATAGCGAGACGCCTTCATTTTGTAATCGCATTACTCATTAATCTGGTCATTTATAAAAACAGTATAAATAGTCTGGGTGGTGTTGCGTGGACTTCAAATTAAACCCTTCCATTTCGCAATTCTAAGGAACACTTGATTGAGTTAAGAGCAGAAAAGGCTTCTTTTGCTCAAAAGAGAAGACTAAAAAAAAGGAAAAAAAAGTCCACAGATATGAAAGGCCGTTTGCACGTTGCATATGAACAGCAACGTCTGCTACGAATGGCGGCCATGTAGGCAACGGCACAGCCACATCAGATCGCTGAAGAGCGCATGGCCAAATCCTTATGAAATTAAATAAATTATAAAATAATTTATGAAAAACATGTCTTAAATATATAATATTACTGAATAGCTTAGGGGCTCATTCCCCACGTGGCTATTACATCACTGAATCAATATAAATTAAAAAGGAATTTAGCTACCAAGCGGATGACGGGGACAAAAAAAACCAGCAAGCTCTTTTAGGACTGCCCCCCACAAACCCCAGATCTAGACGAAACATTAAATAACCACAGAGCTGAAAGGGTGGCTAGAAGGTGGTGGGGCAGGCGGATGGTCTTAAAACAGTGTTTTCGTTTTTTCGATCAGTGCTTAAAACACAGCATTGCACTTTCAGGTCCAAACAAAGAAGCCACAGTGCTTTTTAGATCTTGTAAAAATGACTGTACACAATACATCAGAGGTATTCAAAGTTTAAGTATTCAGGTACACTTAGGCTTCTGGGACCATTTGGGTTGTTGAATTTTACACACACAAAAAAAAAAAAAAAAAAAAAAAGGCACAGTACAGAACTCAGAACTGGCCATTTGGGTTAAACTGCCCCTGGCTGACTTGAAAATAAATATGTAAATGGTAGTCAAAGAGCTTGAGAATTCAAAAAAAGGGAGTATTTTTTGGATGCACAATGGCGACAATTGATTCCCAGAGGCATTTAAAAACAAAAAAAACTTCACGGATACCTCTCGGTGCAACTCACAGTTCAGTTAATAGTTGTCATCCAATACCCCCCCCACCATCCTCCACCCCCCACATGAGGCTCATATGAAATTTGTACACAGACTGTTTACAGGGTACAAATAGAATTCCAAAATATCTGTTTTCTAGAAAGACCAGAATGAACAACAATTCCATGTAAACCTCTGAGAAATGTCTCCATGCAGAAGATTCCTGCAGGAAATGGGTTTTAGAATAATTTAGACTGAATTTCATTGTTCGGCCGGCCTACACCTGCACAGTTTCCATCAGCGAGGACTTGATTGCATCTTCCAGAAGTTGATTGTCTGTAAAAGGGGCCGGGGTTTCTGGAACAGACTCCGAGAGGCCAATTAAAGATTCTAGAAAACAGGTGCTCTGGTCACCAGGCTGGGAAACGCCAGGAAACGTCGGCAGCTGAAACTGCAAAGCCGAGAAGTTGTCCAGGTTCTCGTATTCCTTCAAAGAGTTATAGAGGGGTCCTAAATTGTAGTCCGAATAGGACTGAAAGAAGTCAAAGGAGTCCGAAGACAGACTGAGATCTGTGTAGCTCTTTGAGCAATGTTCTGCGGGCGACGATGGGCAAGAAGGCCCAGTGGACAGAGTTGCTGCTGTACCATCTAAAAAGCAACTTGCGTCCTGGTTAGCGTTTTCATCTAAGCAGTTTGAAATGTTTGATAAGTGTCCAAAGTAGTTTTCGCTGCCCGGCTTCCCAATGCTCGACACACGCTGGCCAACTACATGGTCACTGAAGAAGTCATCGGGGTGGAAGTAGCTCAGGTTGTCTTGGCAGTCACTGCTAGCCTCCTCGCTTTCAGAGTCATTGAAGTGAAGGATTCGTGCTAGGTTCTCATCGTCTACGTCCGACTGAGACTTGTCGGAAAGGACGGCCTCGTACTGCTCTTCGGAGTCTTCGCTCTGGTTTGATGAGACGGACGAGTCGGTCATGTCGCTGCTGCAACTGTTCTCCCCTATGGTCCCTAGGTCAATACTGAACTGAAATGCCGGAGTAAGGGAAACGTCCCTCTCCTCAAACACACTTTTACCCATGGGACTGCCGAATGGAAGGAGTCGATCGTGCAAGGCCGTATCTTGCTCCATGGGGGTCTCCTCGCTCTGCTGCTTCTGTTCGAGTTCCAGTTTCATAATCGTGTGGATATGGTGCGTCTGCACCCTGGCCTGGTTGAATTCTATCCTTCCTTCTCTATTCCCACAGCCATCCTTCGAGCAACCACAAGGAAACGATGTATGATCCATCTGTAGAAGCAACGAAAAAAATAGGTTACAGCCTAAATGTACAAAAATGCAATAATGACAGTAGCATGGGGCCTTAAATGGTCTATTGGCTAACAGAATAAATGCCTCATACAAACTAAACAAGAATTTGTAGCAGATAAAAGTATGGTGTTGACAATATAGGAAGAGCCTAGTATTATTCAGACAAGAAAAGATGTCCACACCGGAACAGTGTTTTTTATAAAGGCAAGTGTCAATAGGTAGGAGTAAACACGCAAGTTTTGAGAAATAGGAAAACCCAAGAGCACGGACACCAGCATGACTACTGGTAAGGTTGATGAAGGGCGATTGCATGGATGTACCTGGCACTTGATTCCTGCCAAGCTGCAGCTGCAGGTCTCTGGCTCGCAGAACTCTTGGCAGTCGCAGCCGCAGTCTTCACGCGACAAGCGGATATTGTGCAGCTCCCTTTTTTCTTCTTTGTCGATCTTCTTCACACCCACCGCTTTGAGCAGAGCGCGCCGCTTCTTGGGAGGGGACGGCTGAAGGAAGAAGCCATCTTCGACTTCAATATTATTCACATCAATGTCATCGTCCGAGATGTCATCCGTGGTGAGGCGGTTGGCCTCTTCCGACTCCTTCGTACCATTCATAGTTAGCTAAATAAAAAAATAAAACATGAATGCAGATATTTCATGCACTATGACTGCAGCCAACAGAAGTCTGCGGACCCAGGACTAACATAAAATGCACACCAGGCCATCACATTTTATTGTTCAGCAAAGAGGCATGCATTACTGAAGATATTGGCAAAAGCAATATATACGTTTTTAACCTGAAAAAAAAAAAGTAGCCCATGGCGTGTGTAAATTAAACTATCACTTCTGAACCCCAGGTGTTTGGATGTGCAATATTTTGATGTGATTGAGGAGGCGTGCTTGTCTGTGGTTGACCAGCACCATGACTCGCTGAACCACTTCACTAACACCTACAGGGTCTGAAACCTGCAGCTCAGCACATGCTTTGGACTACGACTACCGGAACCCGAGCATTTACCATGCTGGTTCGAGTGGACACAAGTTTAGTCCAAAACATCTGGAGACCAAAAGGTTGCAGACTTCTAGCCTACCACTTAACTTTGCTGGTGGGCAGTAGGTAGTTTAGAGAAAACCTCAGGCAGACAATGTGGCAAAGAGCAGATGCAAAAGATTCAGCCTTTGCTAAGAGACGACCAGAGCACGGAGCACAGGTCACTCCAATTCATCCACCATCGGATACTAAATGGGGTGTCAGGTGGTAACAGTCTTACAGAGGGGTGATTTAAGTGCTTATTAAACAGAGCGCTCAAATTTCCTGTGGCCATGTGAGAGAAGGCCAGCCAGTCCGATTCTCCCCCACCCCTTTGGATTCTGGGACTTTCAAAAGCCCCAGAATGCTAAGCAAAAAACCGGACTGGATGGTCTTCTCACGCAGGGCCACAAACTTAGAGCTCTGCAAACAGTCCTTATTGGAAATTCATAACAGTGTCCTCGGGCCTCTGCACATTTGGTGGTCGGTTCATCATTTGCGGCCAGATTAGTTTGTGTGTGGTTTGTTGGACAGAGTTAAAAATAGCATACCTTCCACTTCAAAGCCTGGAGTTTCTCCTCTTTTAACCTTTCCTTGATTTTTTCGCGTCGGCAGCTCTCTTGTTCCTTGGAGAACTCAGCGAGCGTGAACTGCTTGCTCGTGGCGTGCTTGCTCACCATGCCCAATGTGCAACCACCGCGGCTGGGCACACTGGTGAACCCTTGGCAGCGCGGAAAGTAGAACACAGTGACCCGGTCAAACTCCACATTGTTCCTCTTTATTCGTTTGGCTTTCTTGAGAATGGACGCAGCTGAAAACAATGAAGAACACAAATGCATAAGAACAGCAGAACTACATATGGCAAACGGCCCTATAAAGTTCGCAATAAACAAACAGTGAAACATAAGAGGCAATCGGGGACCTCAGTCAGCTCTCAGCGAGGCCACAAAACACCCAATTCCTTCATGATAGTTCATTACTACGCTTCTCCTATTCAACTTTACGCTTGGAAGTTGCAAAAAGCACTGCTTAATGTGCTGGTGGAAAAACAGGATCCTGGCCTGCAGTTAAAACACAGCCTTGAACCCTAGAACCAATAGTCAACCAGGCTCTCAGATAGATTCTAGTGCCAGGAGGTCAAATTTAGATTCCAATTGAATGTTCATTAGCCTGATGATCAATTAACACCATTCTATGCGTTTTAGGACAGGCGCTGCATTCAGCGCGCGGTTAAGGACACTTGCCCACTCCAGGGTGCCTTAGGACTGCTTAATATTACCCCAAATGCACCACTAAAACAACCCACAAGGCCCTAGCACCGAGAGAAATACTAATTGCAGCTGGTTATGGAATCCCACGAGAGCACCATATAGTGTGCAAAATGCAAATATACAAGTGCACTAGTTAGGGCTGGAAACGCAAGGTGGCGAGGCAGTTTGTGGCACTGTTCCTCCAGGTAGGCGGGAAGACACTTCTAAAGCCATACAACGCTGCGAACCAAGGAGAGATGCACCAACTCAGCTGTGCCCTTTAAGGTTTTTAGTTTGGCTACCGGGTGGCACTAAGCACCACCTACAAATTGAAGCCATTGCTTTAGTGGGTTATAGCTAGGGAGAAATGGCAGAGGAGGAGGGACACAAACCTTGTAGGTTTGGTCATTTACTCGCCTGATGACTGCCCATGGCATGCCACTTGCTAGGGCCATTGCCACCCACTTCCCAGGTCCACCCTGCCCAAAACAGATCCTCCTGGGATCTCTTTGTGCCAACTTTAATTTAAGCAAGCCTTGCCATCAAACTATTAGTGCCTGCCAGCGATTTTTCAAAGCAGTTTGAGTTACTGACTTTTTTTATTACGTTGTGTAGTACACATAGTACCTTACACACATGTAATCATCCAAAAAAAACATTCCCATAACATTAGAAATTAAGCAACACCCTAAAATCCATAAACTAATAATTCATAAACATTATTAAAAGGAAGCGACAAAAAAGGAGGGGGGGGGGCAATTGTTAAGGGATTCATAAACACTCCCAAACACATTCAAATTCATTATTTCCTTCGAATACAATAAAATTCGTAGCTCCACGGCCAACACACAGAGTTTAGATTACCTTAAATATACCCCGCGACCACCAAACCTAAAACTCTGTATCGTTAAAAATCCCAAACCCTACGTCAGTTTCACCGTGTAACATCGTTTTCCTTACATCCCAAAAAATTCATTGCAGGAATGTTGGCAAGGCAAAGATAAGACAATTGGGAGGCAGTCAATCTCTCCCATAACTGGTCCATAGGTAAGTGTCCCAATCGCCAAAGCCTTTAGTTACCAAACGAGGGGCATTCCCATTGCACGGTGGTGTAGCGACTCCTGTTGTGCCATACCACACATCGGACACCAAGACAGATCTCTAGATAAACCCCAATTACTGACCTACTACCCTACTGGTGTAATAAAAAGGTCTAAACCAGGTTTGCCTTCAGACACCATTTATAAACACTTAAGAAACAAGCCAGGGCGAAGCCAACAGTTGGTGTACAAATATGTTAGGCTTCTGCCAGGCAAGGCCATTATATGCCACAGCACTGGGAACATTTTATAGCCGCTACCATCGATGGCTAAGTTAAGACCACAACGGCAGAGCCTGGAAAGTGCGCTTCCCATGCCTACATAAAACCTCAAACTACATTGCCAATGCTGGGTTTTTATTTTGGGGCACGAATTGGTGGATTTACATCTGCAGTATGCGCATGCACACGAGACATCACAGCAACCCAACCAGCAGTGACGCAGCACTTCCTGCCAGTGCCCACTGGGAGGAAGTAGAAATCCACAGCCAGGCCCCGCGAGGCCGGAAAGCGGCAGTGAGCTAGGACCCGCGGCAGATCGACGAGCCGCACGGGGACATCCGCCGTCCCATGGTCCATTAGCGAATGGGAGCAGCAGTATTCACTCGTTCCAGACTCTGCACAGAACGCAGGCTTCCGCTCTCGTCAAGCCGGCGTCTGCGTTTTGACGGGACTGTGGGCGGCTGGGGAACACATGACCACGTAAGTGCAGGCCTTTCCTAGAAATTGCGGTTTGGTTGATTAGCAGCACTGTATTCCGCGGTGAAATCAAGAGGTAATAAAAGCACCGCTCCGAGAAGCAGAAGTCGTGTGACTTGGAGGCCATCTGCCCCGTCAGGACCGCTCTGGCCGAGTAGCCTAGAGGGGCAAGTTCTAAGATTAGGAAAGAATGCCAAGCCATGACACGCCGCCACGGGGAGATAGAGATATGTGGAGTGTTGTGCCCCCTTCATGCCACACATCAGTGGCAAAATGTATAGGATATTTGTAATACTCGCTAAGGGGTACAGCCGCGGCTGGTTCTGCATAATTGTGCATGGCGGGCACATCATGCAATTATTTAATTCAAGAACAAAAAAGGATGCATCTGCTTGCGCCAAGAGTGCTAGTAGATTCGTCCTTCTGGGAAGCATTCCATCCACACTCCCGCACGTGCCACTGTAGAAGTAGTTCAGAACGATCACATGCAACCATGCAGCCACAGTCATGTTCCGGCCTGCTGGGTATGGCTGGTCAGTGAGGTGCAGGGGCTCAAACTACACCAGAAGGGCAAGGCCCCAATAAAGACTAAACAGTGGAGTTCCTCCACATGGCCACACGTGTCAAGCAAGTGCGTGCCCTCCCTACCACCACAAAGGAACCGCGGCCAGCAACAAGTACCAACACACCACAGTGACCTGCACCCGGCTTGATAGTGGAAGAACGTGTAAATGTATAGAGTCTGAGTTGTTAAACACACCAGCACACGTGTCCATCGAAGACAACATCGACTACAGTGAAGACGGGTGAATTGTGCAACAAGCAAGGCAAAAAGCAAAGCCATGTAACGTTTGGAAGAAAATTACGCGCCACAGATGCGAGTTCTATTATGCTGTTGACAGCCAGCTCAAAATCACTGCCATTCATCGCACAATAGACACAAAACACTCACACATCTGATCTGCGGCGCAGCCGTGCACCCCGCCCGCCTCTGTGTACGAGGCGCAGCTTGGCTGCTCCCACAGCTGCATGGGCTCAACAAGTCGGCGGCTGGCGGCTACTTACGAGTGAAGTCGGGGGAGGTTAAGGCAGCGCTGGTCGTGACGTCAGCTCTAGAGTTCTCCTCGTCCGAATCCCAGCTGGAGGAGGCCACAGAGGAGGAGGAAGGGGAGGACGAGGACGACGAGCTGTACGTGGGATCGTCCTCCAGCTCGGCGTATTTTCTCTTCAGTAGTCCACTCATGGCGGAGTTGGATCTCTCAAAGGCCACCTGTCAAGGGAACACATAAAAAAAACAAAGGATGAAGCGGGGCGCCATCTACGGAAGAAGTTCATTGGGAGCCCAAGTGATGTGCCCCAAAAGAGGCTTCTGGACATTATAGGTCGAAACTGCCCACCCTCTTCAGAGGCTCCCCGATCTCCAGCTTATGCATACAATTATTCAACAATAACGATTATAGCAGAATACACCTGTAAATTAATGTCACTATCTGAATTCAAAGCACGTTGAATCGTATAATTTAATGACCGACAAAACATGCTATGAACAGTGCTTTTGTTAATGAAAACACCAGACAAGAGCAAATATAACGTTTGGCAACCCCCAAAGCCAGGCCACCCTTTCAAACAACTGCATTTTGGGACACGTAGGCACATACTAATTGTACTTGGAAAGTCCCCGCCAGTTTAGAGTGGTTTACTGAAACGCCGGGTTTCAGCGATATCTTGAGGAACACGCACCACGGGGCCAGTCTGGCAGCTAAAGAGGCCAACAGCAGCAATTCGTTTAGTAGGCGCGAGTTGGAGCCATTCCGAACCCCCCCCCCCAAAAAAACAAAAAAATAAATAAATAAAAAAAGGGAAAAGGAAATCCTCCTTGCCAGACCTAAACCAGCAGGTGCCGGTTTATTTTGTTCCAACGGGGCTGGCTAGCTGGAAACTTATAGCTAGGGAACCCCTGGAAAAAGTATTCCCGTCTGTGTCTCGGGTCCCTCGGAGGAAACCTAGTCCACAGGTGTAAAAAGAAGGAGAATCAGCAAACGAGCTCGTTTGATTTTCCGACACACTCCAACACCAGTTACTGCAGGTAGTGCAAACACTTGGTCAGAGCGGCAGTCGCATAAATCAAGAAGAAAGGACGAGCGCCAAAGACTGCAGCAGTCATTCCTCATCACCACTTTGGAGGACTAGCATGTTCGGGGCAAAAGGTGGCATGGCATGGCTAGCCGCCTCAAAACGTCCATCAGCGCATGTGCAAGTAGAATGCATGCAACACAGGGCTGCTTATGGAATGCTATAAAGGGGTGGCTTGAGGTTGGAAGTAGTTTTCCATTGGTGGGATAATGGGGGGACAGGGGGTGTTGTCACTAAAGGTACGCTGCGTATGAACCACCTTTACTCCCTGAAAATAGGAAAACACCAAATATGAGAGTATGGCAACCTGATTTCACTCCTACACCTCCACAATACCTTCTGGTCAGTGATACAACTATCAATGGCTGATCTGAAAAGGCAAGGTTTAGTTTTATGTGCATCACAGGGGGTCAAAATTAACCCTTGATATCGCACCTAGAAGATATTAGGACAACCAGACTACCTCGCTTAAAAGATGCATGATGAGAGCGTGGTAAAGATGCTTAGACCACCCAGTATGGCAACCTCGAGGACTCACACAGGGATAACCCGATAACGGCAGCACCAATAAAACTCCAGAGCATCATGGTACCTATGCACATCGGCGACGTCTGCCGAAGGAATGGCTCCCCACACAAACTCACCAGGATGCAGCAGCAACCTGCGACAAATTCCAGCTGGACACAACGCCCTCGCCTCAAGCCTCAAAACGTCTGCCATCAGAATACGCCAACGACCCAACGCTAAAAATTGGGTCCAGCTGGACACAGAGTCCCTTGCACTCACACTCTCCGGACCTCCCTCAGCACCCATCCACATGCCCAACCGATGTCTTGGGCTGTTTACTGGAGCCCAGCTAGCCCACCTCATTCCTTATATTGACCCAGTGCATGCAGGCATTCTAAGCCTTTTCTGAGAAGTTCCCATACTCTCGACTGCGTTCCCACAAGCGTGTGGAAACAATAGCAGTGGGAAAACGTGCTATATAAACGACTACTTCAATGCAAGATTGCAAAAGCAGGAGCTAAATGCAGCTCCTGGGTTTCCAGCATTGGCCAGGAGCTAATGCGGACGAGGAGCTAGTTCTAACACACACATAAGATAACATTTTGGGTTTTAATTATGACCCCTTATGCTTTAAATATTGTATAGATGTGTAATGTGCATTTATAATGTGCCAAACGCACAGAGGTAAATTAACATAGCTGTGCTTGTTCTGCATCTGTTGGTATCAAGTTAACCAGGCTCTTATAGACTACAAGCAAGAGCTAAATCTCTACCAGCAGCCCTCGATTTCAAACCCTGGCATCATTAGCTAGGCACAAGGAACTGTTTGCACCATGCTGATCTTGATGTAAATATTAAAATCAGCTACAGCCAGTAGATTTGTACTAACTGCAAAAGTTTGGGAGGGGGGGCGTTATGGTCAAATGAATAAAGTGCACATGGACATTAATCCATATCCATTTGCCAACCCTCCCACGCCCTCGGATGAAAAGGTTTCTTGGGAGGCAAACTTTTAAAAAAACGACGCCTGCGTTGCAAGTCTATAAATGGTTGAAGTCAGTGGTCGAAGTGAACAAAAAGAACTAGTGGAACTATGTTCCCTGCTGTCCTGCTCCCCACAAACCCCATCACCACGTCCCCTCCGACGCACAATACAAACCCTTAAACAAATACGCCTGCTGTTTAACGGGACGCTCAGTGCAGTGCGCGTTTCAACTTCTTCCAACGCTTTTACTTTTTTAAAAAAAACCACCCGAACGTTTTAAATAAAAAGTATAGGAACAGTAAAACCCAATGGAGTAGCGCTCCGTCCACTTCGACCACTGATTGCATAATGTGCATTCATGGCAGAAGACTCCCTCCATTTACAAAAGTGGAGTAACAAATCTACAAAAAGGCAGCGTTTAGTCATTAAACAATGAACCACACTTCACACCATACATTCTGGGTACAATGGCACCATGGCCAATCGAGACCATACAAAAAGCGGTTCAGTTTCCAATAATACCAACCACTTACCCCCACATAACGCCATTATTATTATTATTATTTAACATAACATACATCTTTGCAGGGCTATAAAAGGCTCCGAGCCCGATGACCAAACACCGGGCCTCACGTCGAGGCATAGAGTGTGTGTAATCCCCACGCCGTGGAAGCGGGGGCGGAGTCGCAGTTAGGCATGAGTCACGTAAAGGGGTTGCCACTTTCTGCGGGGAAAGAGGAGCAGCACACTATTCCTGGAAGATGACGCGAGCCGCCTCTGCGCATGCGCGAGCACGCAGAAGGCGGGATCCCATGACGAGCTCGGGGTAAATTTAGAAACTTCTTTCCGAGGGCGGCGAGTGGACGCACTAGGAAAATCTCCATCACCGGCCCCGCTCAGGAAGAGGGAGCCGCGAGCCCCACAACTCCCAAACCACTTGCACCAAACCTATGCAATCGCTGCCACCCAATATCGGCAAGTACCTCCTATGCCATACGCTTGCCAAGATGAAAAGTACCTTCGGCCAGCCTGCGCTCCAAATGGCAGTTCCAGCACAGGTGCTCGGGCAAGATGGAGCGGCACATCCGACCACGCCCCCCCCCCCAAAAAATCAACAACGGCGAGAAATAGCCATGAGAAACACCTGCCCATCATTCTGGCTAAACATGGACAGAACCAGTTAAAGGGCGATCTTGCAGATTCTAAAAACAGGGCCAGGCGGTCCCTGCAAACCGACCAGGCGCTTTTTCCTGCGCACTCCCCAAGAGTGGCGCACATTGAACCCGAGGGATATCCCGCTTCTGGCGGGAGAGTGGGCGCTGCTCTCTGCATCCAAGCGACGCTTACGCATATGCAGCCCAAACGCACCTTCCCAGCATAACCCAGAAGTGATTGTAATCTCGGGGAATGGCCTTTAACGTTTTTTTTTTGTTTCCATGATCATTGCCCATTTTTGCTGGAATTCCAAGCAAAGACATTACACCAGCAAAAATGCAAGCAACACAATCTGCACACGGATGCAAACAAATAAACAAAACAGAAAAACGAGAAAAATGCGGCGCCCATGACAAACAATAAATCACTCCTTCCAAAACGGTATAAATAACCAAAACCACCACAACACATGTATGCACCGCCAAGAAACCTACACCAGAAAGTTACTCTCGCAGAATGTTGTGGTTACTGCAGCGCGTTATGCAAAGCTTTGCCTGGGTGCATACATGTAGCGAATTGACTTACACATCGCATAGCACCACGAGTGTATTTATCCAGCACCGGCATTTAACAGCAAACACATGCTGGGGCACATAAGCAGAGTGAAAAGCCACGATCCTCAATACAAAAGTCACTAGGCACCTCCATCCTATACATGCACACTACACACCATGGACCATATATTACTTGCCAATGCCTAGTGGCGAGTGCACAATTTGCACTCTATAGCATTTCCCATTAAAGTGCTGCACTTAAGCGTGGGAACGGGTTTCGAACCTGGCTGCTCTGTGCCATCTTCTTCCAAATACCGGCATATTGAACCCGAGCCAACCTCCCTCGCTGCCAGCATGTAATGCGATGCTAACTGTCGAACAAGGACCAAGTCAAGGAAATACTTTCCCGCCCCCTCCCACTGCATTAGTGGGCCTACTATGACCGCTATAAAACGTGCAAATAAGTCTTGACGGCAGCGTCTTGTTGTGCCAAAGCTGCACCTGCAGAGTGACACTCGGCTCGCGTGGAAAGGACGTGCCTTGAACGGCAGGCACCAATGCTCGCGCATCACCCAAGCCAGCCGATAACTGTGGCCATGTTAAATGAATGGAGGGTACTCGTCCAGCAGCATCCCTGCACGTTCCTCCAAACGCGCCAGGAATCAGGCGGCCTGTAGGCAGCCCGCTGGGTCTGGATGAAGCCATCAGTCCTCGCCGTCTGCAGAGGGGCACCTAATTTGCAAAGTGACTGGAGACAGGCACATATGCCGCCTGACAGCTCGTTATGTCACAGCTACGATGATTCCCAGCGTGCAGACAGTCTAAAACCCGTCCAGCCAGGTACCTCGAGCTCCCAGGCAAGGGAGGGCGCTGGCTTCTTGCAAAACCTCTCGGGGGGGGGCACTTGGGGAGCACTCGGTGAAATTTGGCAAAACCGACCAACAATGGCTGGGGTTGTCGAAGCCAGATAGAACAGCGACCACGCAAGTAGCGCAGACACAGAAGGCCATGACGAGAGCGGACAAAACACACTAGCACAAGTCATTGCTACAAATCCGAAACAGAAAGGAGGTGATGGCTGGAAGGTTTCGAGTTAATGCAGCCCACATCGTTCTTCACCTGCCAAACCATTACAAAACGTGAAATACCATATGCAAATCAGGCCTGGGCCCACCCAAACTGCGTGGTCACATCCCTTCTGCACGAGCCACAAACGCCCACAGACATAGGTCAGTGACAAGAGTGTGGAGCAGCTTGGGTTCATAACTCCAGAACAAACAGGGCACAACATGGTTGCAAAATAGATAGACACACATACACAGTTATGTGGGTGCAGGCGAGCTGAGGGTTCTAGAGCCCACCTCTACAATAACATGATAGAAGGATATAACTCATGCACTGAGCTCCTGCAATAATGTCAGTGTGCAGTCCAGTACAGCCATTTTGCCTACGCAACTCAAGACCCCTCAACCATGGATGTATGCAGACTAGAGGCCTCATCACGACTTTGGCGGTAACACTTAAATCCGACGGTAGAGCTATTACCGCCGGATTAAAGGGTCCGCCAAATCAGGACTTCTTCACCCCAGCTCTTAGCTGGTGGGAAATCCGCCTAAAATTCGCACTAATACCGCCAGCGGGAAATCCGCTGGCGGTATTTGCGTGAAATTTCCCCATTGAGCCCAATAGGGGTTAACATTACCGCCGAACTCGTGATCCGGCGCTATTAGGGAGTTCGGCGGTAGGGCCAATACCGCCCAAGTCGTGATGAGGCTCTAGGGCTGATCGGAATTGTAGTCCATGGCATTGGAATATCCAAGGTTAGGGGCTTCAAGATATGTGCTTATAGCCAAACCACCTGGGTGGCAGTCTCCTCCGACTAAAGTACTGGGTGTTTTATGCCGGAGATCTGGGGTGCTGGTCTCCTCAATGCCATAGTCTATTGTACACACTGGTTTGACAATAGCAGAGCATGGAGGGGCACCCTCATACGCCCACCCATCACTTACGTAGATCTGAGAACTCTGCACAGCGGAAGTGGGTTAACGCACCCCAAAAGCTTAACGTTTCCATGTATCTAGTACATAACTTCAAAGCACTATACAAGAACGCCAAGACAATTCATATTAGCCGAAGGTGTTTGTGCCCCACTGCTGAGAACAAAGACGGCCAAATAACGCTCTATGGTAAGGTGTCCAGCCAGGAGGTCTACAATCACGCGTTTGCTCCTCGGTGCATTACCAACACAAAATATCCAATTGCACTTCAATCAAAACATTATACTGAATGGCACAAAGTACACACAAGAAACTAAATCGGCTCCATATTAGCCACCTCTTTCAGTGAACAATGGATGCCCCACCCAGAGAGGTAACCAAAGCCAGAGAAACCATCATTAACTGCCAGACCACAAATACCTCAGCTAAGACTCTCTCTATAGAACATAACATCGAGACAGAAGCCCCTAAATTTCAATTTCGACCCATCACAGTCGACACAATGAAGAAAACGCTATCCACCATGAGGTGTACCTCGTGTCCAGAAAACGTTCTTCCCCCTAAGCTCATTCTCGAAAACCCCGATATTTTCTGCCCCTTTCTCACAAGAATGGTAAATGCCTCATTTAGAGACCATACTGTACCCAACACCATCAAAACAGTTACGGTCACTCCCTTACCAAAAAAAACAGACCTTAACCAACAGGACCCTGCCAATCTCAGGCCCATCACAAATTGCAATTTTCTGCTGAAAATTATGGATAAAATAGCCACTGACCAACTTCAAAGCTACATTGATGAAAACAACCTACTTCATCCACAACAATCTGGGTTCAGATCCAGCCATAGCACCGAGTCAGCACTATTGGACCTCCAAACTGAAATGCTTTCCATTTTGGACAGAGGCAAGTCGGGGCTGCTGATACTGCTGGACCTTTCGGCTGCGTTTGATTTGCTAGATCATGTCAAACTCTGCGAGGCCCTTGAAAAATCAGGCAATTGCTCAAAGGAAGCCATTGAATGGATCGCCTCTTTTCTACAAAACAGACAATCTAAGATTGTTTGGGGAGACAAAGCATCTAGCGCTAAACTAGTCGACTGCGGGGTCCCTCAGGGTGCCAGCTTCTCCCCATTACTTTTTAACCTCTACATGCGATGCCTTTGCACCATGTTATCCCAGATGGGCATATTTTTTACCAACTTCGCTGACGATACCCAACTGGTATTTGAACTCAGTGGAAACCATCAAATAGACAATGATAAACTTAATATCCTTTACAACACCATCGAACACTGGATGAAAGAAAACTGGATGTGCTTAAATGGCTCTAAGACTGAGCTCATGATCTTCGGATCCCCACAAGCCAGAAAGAAATTGAGCCCTGCCTTTAACTCATTCACCATCAAAAACATCCAGATTCCAATATCAGCAAAAGTAAAGACCCTAGGTGTGTATCTTCAAGCATCTCTTGGCGCTGAAGCACACACAAGCTACCTTAAAAAAAACTGCCAGTACCACCAAATCCTCCTAAAAAAGATCAGGCCACTGTTAGACCAAAAGAACAGCACCATCATTGCTAGGGCCACTATATTATCTAGATTGGACTACGGAAACTCCCTACTTTTGGGAGCCAACAGCAAGTGCCTGAAAAGATGCCAAACCATCCAAAACAACGCCATCAGAACGATCACTGGAAAATCATGGAGAGAACACATCTCCGGAGAAAGGAAAGCCCTCCACTGGTTGGCTATGGAGGAGAGAATCTCTTTCAAGTCTCTCACCATAGTACATCGTTGTCTTTATGGCACAGCCCCGGCCTACCTCAAGAAACAGTTTAAATGGTACGAACCGTCCAGGAGCCTTAGATCATCAAATATAGGCAAATTACAAACCATTACCACTAAAAAACAACATGGCCTCGGCAAGGCTTTCCCGACAATAGTCATCGGTAAATGGAATGACCTACCCACTTCACTAAAACTTGAACCTAACTATCTCATCTTCAGGAAAAAACTGAAAACCTTACTTTTTAAGTAAATCCTGGAAACACACTGTACCACGTTGAATTAATTCAGGCCTCTTCCGCCTAGTCCCGTCTTCATTCTTTGTTGTCCTGTCTATATGTAAGCGTTCTGATGCCCGTGGGCTTTAACGCTATATAAACAAATAAATAAATAAAAATAAATAAATGAAGTCATTAATTATCAAGAAATGGCGCCCAAAGTAGAAGCCGTACAGGGATTGGGTTTATCACGCACAGGGGGTGGCAGAAATACAAACGCACTGTAGAAATGGTGGTGAGGGTTGGTAGGGCATGTGTGCCCCTAGTTGTAGGCAGAAGTTCAGAGAGGCAAGTGAAGTTACCACGGTGGCGCTCAGCAGCTGGTACTGATCCAGTACTCGCACAGGGGTGGGGTTGTGAGTGGGGCCCGCTTAATCCCACCAAGAGCATCAGCGGGGCATGGAACCATGCTCCCCCACCCCAACACATTCAGAACATACTTCCCGAAGGTTCACAGTTGGTGGAACGACGATTGATTTTGCTTGAGGTGTGCTGTGCCATTTCCAAGTAGAACAGCCTACAAGCCGCCACTCATTGTTGCATCGTTTGTAATAAACGTAATACCGTTGCCATTCACAGAAAGTTTAGTCCCCCCCACTCCTCCGCACCCCATCACGCTTTGAAACCGCCTGCCGCTTCAGACCTCACGAGAGAACATGTGTAGTCTTATTCACCCCACACCAATAGAACTACAAAAGGTCCCATTAGCTTAACCACTGAAGATTCCCCCAGAACCCTCCACCGCCAGGTCTCCTTTGTAAACCACACCAGAGCCTGTGTTCGCAAACCAGCGGCTACTGCACGGATGCAAAACATGAATGAGCGCAATGCACAGAACTAGGTCCCACGCGGGATCGAGGGGCAAGTCAAAACAACCCGCACACTACAGACGTGCATCATGGGACGTTTGTAGCTGGTGTTCTCTGGGTGCCCCCCAAACGCACGACACTAACAACCAGGTGGATAGCTCCTGCGTTAAGTGCTTGCCTCTCACATGGCGCCAGGCTTAATTTACAACTTCGAATCCAACGTCAAGGCGGCCTCAGACATTCGCCCTCTTGAGCTCAATATGTTATGTCCCATTAAATGTTAGCACGCGTGATCACAGAGCTCAAAAGTTATCCGGCATGAAGTGCGACAGCAGTACTATTCTTATGTAAATACCTCAATTAAAGAGACAACATTTAATAGCTAACGAATGCACAAGCAGGAAGTGACATTGACTAAAAGGTGATCTAGCAGTCTTAACGTTTTAGTCATTAACACAACTAAAAGATCCCAGACTGGCTCACGGGGAAGGGATAGTAACAGCAGTGCAAGGTCAGAATATGGGAGGCAAATTAAAGACGTTCCGCCACAGAAAGGGGGTGGCAGAACAACGCCTCTTCGGGGAAGATGCACCAAGTGGCCGCAGCACAACAGCGACATCCAGAGCCCGCGTGGCAGGGTTAGACAGCGGCGGCACTTAAGCTGGCATGATGGGGCCAGGCAAGGACAGGCGCGCGCTGGCACCGCGCGGAAACGAGTTCACTGCAGGTCATGCCTACTAAGAACTGGTGGAGCACACTCTGCCCGCTAAGCGCAACCTTCGGCTCCTTCCTCTGCCCACGACCACGTCGGCCCTTTCGATGCATTGCCAACTCTCTGTGGGAGTTTCAGGATTTCTCTAATTTGAGGTCTGCTTCTTTACACATTATCATGGCATGTCATTTAGAACCCCACCTGCAAGATACTTGCAACAAGTAGAGTGTAACCTGCAGTATCAGCATGGAAACAGTGGCCAACTATAAAAACTAGGCACGTGTGGCTGTGTACCATTGAAGTCGAGGGTCAACTTCAAGTCGTTACCACGTTGTCCAGAATACGGCTTGCTTACGGATCGATGCAAAAAGCCCGACTCGTCAGAATTGCAAGGGCCCAAACTCGAAAAGAATTCTTCGCCGACACCGCAACTCCCACGAACACTTCCAAATAATAAAAACTTGGCACACTTGTGCATTCCACGCTTCTGCTAAAGCAAAGCGAGATGAAAAACGGTTGGAGAGGAGTGATGAATAGGCGTGCTCGGCATACTGGTCCCATCCTAGCATTAGGAATTTCAGGAATTCTCTGCTAATTAGCGGACTACTCGCTTCACGGGGAAGCAACAGCGCCGGCAACGAATTAACCGCTCAAAACTCTACGCATGCAAGAGCAGCGAGATTTGGGTTCCGGGGGGTGGGTGGGTTGGGGCCGGGCTAGTTATTTTATGTGCGCTCTACACCTGCCGCTGCAGTGAACAAACGACACCGAACTGCACCCTTGGCTCGGCCTTCAGTACAGCCCATATACACCGCATGCAAGGGCACAACACAACCACACAGGCAGCCCCCGATTCTGTGGTGTAGGTCGAAGAATCCAGCAGCTGCAGTTTATTTAAGCGTGAATGAAACATCCCCTCTGAGCGTGCTCGAACGGAAAGGTTGTCTGGGTAACTGCGTTATTGCGAAAAGACCGGGGGCTATTTTATTCACCCGAGGAGTCGGCGACAGAGCCCACTGGTACAAAGCCACTTCGCTGGCACGAGCAGACAAGTGCCGGTGTCTTGGAACCGGGGGAAAAAGCAAGACAAAAAGAACCACAAATGGTATTTAAAGTCGACCAAAAAGAAGGAGGATGTCACAGTCGAACAGTCAAATGCATATCATCCCCCACGCGCCCGCCCGACTCTACAATAAGGAGGCTTGAGCGCGAGACTTCACACATCTTCTCCCCCCTCCCTCCTCCCCGCGGCCCATTCATTATCTCTCGCTGACAGCTTGAAAAGCAAGCCAGGGACTTCCAAACAGCCTGCGCTGCAAGGTGCCCAGGCCCTGCCCCTCCGCCCGCCCACCTCAAACAGGACCCCTAGAGCTCCAGGGTGGCTGGGGCACGAAATGAAGAAACACACTGCACGCGTTCTCTGCCTGCACCACACAGTGGCCAGCATTCGTGCAATTCAGATGCCACTATGGGCAATCAGCTGTGAACCTTCGTATCCCAAAAGGCACGCTAAAATCAACTGGCGAGATCAGAGGGGCCTTTGACAATGCAATCCCTTTCTTCGCCGCCAGGCGCCGCTGTGACGATCTGTATGACGCTAGGTGCAGCTTCTCAGCCCTGGCCCAAAACCCTAACTCCAGATAACAGGTTCTCAGGGCGGAGAGAGCATGTGAAACTTACAACTCGCACAGGAAACGACACAACACAAATCACTTTTCGGTCTCGTTTCAGAAGCGCGATTGAACACGGATAGTCGTGTTCTCTGTAACCATGACCCCCTTAAATTGCAGCTTTGATATCATCTTCCCTTTGATTAATCGCCAATTAATTCAAAAGAACTCACTCAATGTGGATCCCATTGCGTTACTATTTAAAATAAGCTAGTAACCGGCACCGACTCTCTCCCCTGACCCAATTAAACAGTAAATATATTTGAAACACAAATGTTAATTAAATGGTACAAACGAACTCAAAAACGTTTAACAAGCAAATTGAAAGGCGCTAATCTGTTCGCTCGGCCAATGCTTTTTTTTTTTTTTTAAATTAAGGGAAGTGGTTTAAAGCGGGATCCTGCCAGTAGCAACTCGGTGAAATGGCTTCAAGCCCCTATTCAAGTGATGGCGAATGAAACATGCCCCGCTGGCAAGTAGGGAAAGGCCGAGCTCCTCGCATTCTTGGCGGTATGCGAGGGTCACAGGCTGCACAGCACATCCCTGGCAGAGTAAGAGGGCCCCTAACCCCCGCTGCGGGGTATCGCAAAGCACCCCCCAGATGCCAGAGGTGCCTGTAAACTGCCCCCTCCCGACGGCATCCCTGGACATACACCAAATAACCAGAATGTCTTAGGTAAAAAGGGAGGGAAGAAATCAGTTTTAGAAAAGGAGGGAAAAGGGTCAAGTAACAAACTCAAGGGACACAGAACGCAGAGAATCTAAGGAAACAGTTCCATTAGATAAAACAGAACCGCTTTTTTAAACCAGAATTTTAGGAAAACAAAACTCGGTGAAACTATGTGTGTTGGGACCAGCAGAAGCGAAAACACGCTAGGGCGCCAGAGAGAAGAAAGTGACGCGGGATTAGGGGAAAAGGGGGTGGGGTGGGGGTGCAGCATTCCTGAGTGTCCAACCTCCATGTCTGCAGGCTCCGATGGGGCCGGCGGACTGTTGATGTGGCAGTGCACTGGGAAACTTGTTGCAGCCCGCGCAGGCGATGCGAACAGTGGTCCTCCAAAACTCAACGTGTACTTATTTACAATCACGGCCCATTTCAGTTACAAAAGCGTGGGATGTTACACACTTTGGTGATTTGAGAAAGCCGACACCGTAGGCAGGGGGGCGATACCTATACCAAAATGCACAGGGAGGCTTAAAACACTGTCCTAATAAACGCACGGACCTGACCCAATCACAAGAGGCAAAGTTACGCAGAAAATACCTCTTAGATGTGGAAATACCATAAGGACCACCATCGTCACAGAAAGTGTGCAAATCAGACCACCAGGAAAACAACGCGTCGAAGTGCAAAGTTGACCGTGTTGCAAAACGTGCCACGGGAGTCCCTGGGTGAGACGCGGATCCCGATGCTAGCGGGACATCGGACTTCAGCACGGGTCACACCTGCTGCCACCAATGGGTGTGCTCGCACAGCCCCAGAGCATCCAATAGCGAGCCAGCACGGCCTTTAACAAGAAGCGACTTCACACCGGCGCTAGAGGGCGCCAGTGTTCGCAGGCAGTGCCAGAGCGCCGTCTAGCACCCGCCACAAGGTGGCGCAACTGCGTATTAACAAGATGTGATGTGACAACCTCTGGCAAAGACTTGCACGGCTAAAGTCTTGTCAAAACAAACATAAGCATATTCTAATAACGGCGACTTCGCGCCCCCCAACAGAGGGCGACATGCAGGCAACAGCACCACTCATGCCACCACCGGCGAGGAATTTATGAGTAAGAACCTCTAATACAACCCCAGGGACGTGCCAATCTACCCCCCCCCCGACCACCAAACGGGGCGCTCAGGCAATCGGACTGAGACGGATATAACACACCCGCTAGGACCACTGTCAAGTCAACTCCCGCAGACATGCTGGGGGGGGGGGGCGCGAGTACTCCACACACAAACACACACTTCTGCATTGCCACCCGCTGAGACCCACCAGAGCTTGCCAGTGCATGCATCGCCCACAGCGTACATACCCCCCGCCCCCAATCCCCGGCAGAGAGCAAACACCGACCCAAGCTCCGGATCACGACCAATCCCAGGCAGCCCACTCAAGTGGCGAGCGCATACACCTACCTGCTCCCTGGAAATCATGGTGGGCAGCCGCTGACGGCCGCTTTCCCTTGGGCCGCTAGGGAAAGCCGCCAGCTCCTCGCTGTACCTCCCGGAGAATACCCCCGCTATCCGTTCATGGCCGACGGGACAGGCCCTGCCGCCCTCCCGTCCTCCTCCTCCTCTGCTGGCAGCGGAGCTGTCGCGAGCCCCTAGACCCGGGGCTCAACCAGCGGCCGCGCGTGCACAACGCTCCTCCAATCCCAATCCAAGCGCTGAAGGGGCTCTGCCAATCAGTGCCAAAGCGACCAGGAACGCTCCTCCTTCTTTCTACCCTCGGCTCGTGCTGCTTGAATCTTGTCCAATCCAAATACGAGCGGCGGCGCGCACGTCCCACCCCCTATGTGCACGGGATGTGCTTTAAATCCTTGCAGTCCCGTCTTCTTCCAGTGGGGCGCGCGCGCTCTACCGATGAGAGGCGTTCCACGCGCGCCGCGCCTCAAGCACCAGCTCCTGCCGGCTGTGTAGCTCGCTCTGCACTGAGGCTCTCGCTCACTGGCGCTGCTACCTCTTTCCTCTGAGCAGAAAGAACCCTCCCCCGCCTTCCTGGGCCGTGACGGATGCAGACAGCCCGCCCCCTGTCTGTGCGCGGAGGAGCTTCTGTTCCTCTGACGCCTGCCCGACTAGCTTCCCCTACCACCCCCCATCCGCCGGAGCAGAGTACAGGCTGTGCAGACTCGCAAACTGGGCGAAGGGGTGGGCAGCGGATTCGTGATCAGTACTTGCTAAAACTTAGCCAGGAAAGACGGTGCAGGGAATTAAAATACAGACTCCAATGCATGCACGGTGCCGTATTTTACTCCAGGTGACAGTGTATGCACAAAGTTGTATCGCGCTGCAGGTGGCAATGCCCGGTGTAATGTGGAACATTGTGTAGTGCTGCGTATGACAGTGAACGTTCTCAGCTGTATACGGCTGCAAGCAGTGCTGGAAATGGAAATTATTAACTCTGGGATCCCACCATCCACGATGGGGGTTGTAAATTATGGGGATGGGGGAATTTAGGAGATGTTTCTCAGCCCCACAAAAATAAACATTTACATTTCAAGATAATTATTAATACACAATTAAAGAAAGGAGGGAAGTTTCCTGTAATGTTACATGCAAATTAGAATTGGGGTTCATCTTTACAAAGCAGTGCTTGAATATTTTCTGTAGAGTATAATCCTTACAGGAATATTCACACCTGTTCTAAACAGACGTTCCAGTAGTCTAGTGGGTTAGTCACTCGTGATGACCCGAGTTTGAATCCCGGTCTCAGGAGTAAAAGCAAATAAATTACGTAAATGGTCACAGATGATTTTTTTTTCCAGATCCAAGACCCGGGAAGACATTTTTTGCTGGATCTTGAAAAATCCGGTCCAATGACCAGCACTGGCTGCTGGTGTTATAGCATTCACAACAGTAGCACACCTGCCATTGGCAGGGCAATAAGCGGGGTAAAAAAAATCGAGGGGGGGGCCTCATTTGGGGGCGTGGCTTGTGGGATAGGCATGGCCTAACAAATTACACAAACTGTAGTA
This sequence comes from Ambystoma mexicanum, assembly GCF_040938575.1. NCBI lineage: Eukaryota > Metazoa > Chordata > Amphibia > Caudata > Ambystomatidae > Ambystoma > Ambystoma mexicanum. The sequence goes on from NC_090924.1 coordinate 602,131,263, forward strand.
ATTTACGCAAACAAATATATAAATGCATGCAAGCATTTATATATTTGTATGCATACTGTACTATGGTTTGTGTAGTATGCAAGACATATTTTATAAACATAGAAATATGTAACGTATTTCTGTTTATGAAAGATGGCTTGGAAAGTACACAAACCATGGTAAGGTGGGCACACAACTGCATAACGACTCTTGACTCATAACGACTCTTGAGACTTGGACTCGCCAGTACCATGTGGCTCCTCATTGAATGTAAATATGTTTATAGTATTGCCCTAATATACCTGCTCTACCTTACTCATTGAATGTAAATATGTATAGTACTGCCTCTAATGTACATGCTCTACCCCTCCTATTTGGCGTGATACGTCCGGCAATGTAACCCCAGCTGGACCTCACCTTACTGTATGTAACAAAGCTTTGCAACCCTCTTGTTGCCTTTGCGCCTGGCTACCCTTGGGTTTGGTGCGCATTACAAATAAATAAATAAATACAAATACAAATATAACATTTATATATTTGTGTGCATACCTTAGGGTTTGCATATTTTTCAAGCCATCTTTTTTAAACATTTCTATGTTTATAAAAGATGGCTTGAAAAGTACACAATTCAATCCATCTTTTATAAAGCTTTGCTGATGGACAAAGCCTGAGCAGTCTTTGTCGTTGGCAAAGCTTTATAAAAGATGGCTTGATTTGTGTACTTTTCAAGCCATCTTTTATAAACCTCGTACTATTTCAAGGAATCCCCAGGTTCGCTGAGGGTTAAAGACGCCTCTGTGACTTGAGGTTAGCAAAGCAAAGTAACTTCCCAAGGAATTTGCAGTGGCTGCCTGGCACTTCTGTCAGCTTGCCTGATTTAATGCGGCGCATCTCTCGTTGCGGCTGCAGTCGAGGCGGGATAATGTGTGCTGGCAATGTTATGGTGGGAACCGGGGGCCCCAGCAGGGCCCCGGCTCACCCCCACTTTTTGGAGACTGCCGGGGCCAGGCCCACTTAAAGCACTGGCCATTGGGCAGATCTGGATTTTAACCCCCCACCCCCACTCCCATGAACTGTTCGGTTATGCTGAATTGACTTGGCTGATCTAGCCAAGGTTGGACATGATGCACACAATAAACAGTGCCAGCGACTTCACAGTTAACAAAGGCCTGGTAATTACTAATGTAAATGGTTGCATTGTTAGCACCTGGATTCGTAGGCATACTTTTTAGGCATTTGAAATTGTGCTGGGGTGTTAGTACTTGCATGTCAGGGGAGTGATTCCAAGGCGGCATGGGTGCAGTGAACAGCTAATTCTCACAGAAGTTCTAAGGTTTGTGTTTTCAGATGTGAAGGAGAGACTTAAATGCTTGTAACATGGAAGCTGCACTAGAATAGTCTCATTAGGATATGTAAAGATGTTAGATGCCCGCCCACACACAAGTATGTTTGCCCCTCCCCCACAGTCTTTATAGTTAGCCCCTCTCCCAACATTTTAAGGGATAGCACCCCCACCAACCTCCTCAAAATGTTCAACTAGTTGCACTACTGTGAGCGTATTTATAGTGCTGCTGGTGACGGTTCATGCGCAGGGCTCTATAGCCCTACGTGTGATCGTGCAAACACAGCCTAGCACATTCAGAGGCCATACTGAAAGCACACAGATGCATGATGCAGGTAGTGATGGTAAACGTGTAGCGATGACGATAGTGATGCGTGCACATGATTGCACGTTGGCAATAGTGCAGGCACAGAACTGCATACAGCTGCAGGTGATCGTGCATGCAGAGGGTGTTTTAGTGCCACAGGGGAGGATGCACAAACCGGTTCAGTGTTTCGGGTGATTGTCAATGTGTGTTGGTATTCGGTGCTTCATCCAAATGGTAGTGTTCATACACAGTTATATAGTGCTGTGTGGAGTGGAGGGCACAGGTTCAGGGTATAGTGAGCCAGGTTATGCATGCCAAGAGCCTTTTACTGCTCCAGGCAATCTCAGCAGCGTGTGTTCAACTCGCAGTGCTATCGTGCAGTGCATACGAGTCAGCTTTTTGAGTTGCCACGGAGGGTGTAAAAAGAGGATTTTGTTTTGGCGGGTTAGAGTTCATTGACACCTATTGACAGGTAAGGAAGGGGGTTGTTGGGTGACTAAACTGACCCTATGGTGGGTGTCACAAGCCAAAATTGCGTGAGCTGTGAGGAGGGATTCGAGCAGACATATGAATGCTTAATGTTGAGGTTATGCATAGGGCCTGATGATGCTCAGACAGTGCTGAAAAGCGGCTCTATGGCAAAAGCATCCCATAATAAGCCATCAATAAGCCATCAAAGTCTTTCTTCCACAGCAATCCCACCACTCACAAAAGCGAAAACTCACTAGATGCATCGTTTTCTTTCTTCCTGAAACACACATGGCTGCACAATGCTGTGCACAGATGTGCACCGTCCAGGGGGCAGGTTGCCTCCATGTAAATTCCACAGTTTATTTTTTATTTATTGGGCATTTATAAGGCACTTATACAGCAAGTAAATTGTTTCAAAGCACCCACAGGGGAACAGGGAGGGAACATGGTAATGAAAATCAATCAAAACAATTTAGGATAGAGGCGGATCTACTAGGCCTTGTGAGCATTCAGAACATGCTAGTGCAGAGAGAGGACAGGATGGAGGCGGATCTACTAGGCCTTGTGAGCATTCAGAACGTGCTAGTGCAGAGAGAGGACAGGATGGAGGCAGATCTACTAGGCCTTGTGAGCCTTCAGAATGTGCTAGTGCAGAGAGAGGACAGGATGGAGGTGGATCTACTAGGCCTTGTGAGCATTCAGAACGCTCAGAACGTGCTAGTGCAGAGAAAGGACAGGATGGAGGCGGATCTACTAGGCCTTGTGAGCATTCAGAACATGCTAGTGCAGAGAGAGGACAGGTGGAGGCGGATCTAGGCCTTGTGAGCATTCAGAAGGTGCTAGTGCAGAAAGAGGACAGGAAAGAGGCGGATCTACTAGGCCTTGTGAGCATTCAGAAGGTGCTAGTGCAGAGAGAGGACAGGATGGAGGCGGATCTACTAGGCCTTGTGAGCATTCAGAAGGTGCTAGTGCAGAGAGAGGACAGGATGGAGGCGGATCTACTAGGCCTTGTGAGCATTCAAAAGGTGCTAGTGCAGAGAGAAGACAGGATGGAGGCGGATCTACTAGGCCATGTCAGTATTCAGAAGGTGCTAGTGCAGAGAGAGGACAGGATAGAGGAGGATCTACTAGGCCTTGTGAGCATTCAGAACGTACTAGTGCAGAGAGAGGACGGGGAAGAGGGTGACACAATCAGGACATGTTGGAGCAGTCTTAGATTTTTTCCCTGGTAACTTGCCCTTCGGGTGGTAAACCATGTTTTGTCCACACCCTTATCAGGCCTCCTAAGTAGCAAACCCCTTTTTCACATTTCTCTGTGTTTCCAGCAATGCACCTCTAATGGGCAGCAGTTTCAACAGTTTGGAGCTTTGTGTAGCGTTGGGAAAGGCACTCGCCAGGCCTAACTGGTCATTGATGGTGGCAGCTGCAAAAAGGTGCCAGGACCTGGACATCTTATAGCAGTGCCTGGTAAACGCCTAATGCGTATACACAAGCCAAATCTGTTGGCTTTGCCAGTGCTTGTTTTTAACAGAACTTCAATGTGGGACACGCGTAGTGCCTACAAATGGGGTGACTGAAGGCAGACATGTTTAAGGCATTTTTTATAACTCTACTAGCCGGTTTACAACTCTAATTAAGTGATTAACTCTCAGAAGACTACCTTGAAAAAGCACTGTCGGGCAGTCTTAGTGCAACGTTTGATTGTAAGTTCTGATTAAAGCGAACTCAAAGAGATACCATGAGGAGGAGTTTTGGTCTGGGAGGGGCAGGGACTAGGGGAGATGGCCACAGGGCTTAGCATTGTCGTAGGCAATCAGTGGGTGGGCAAAAAAAACCTACAACACCAACAAGCTTTGTGGGCCCTCCTCCTATGCCATTCCACCCTATCTGTACCGGAATGCAATAGTTTCGACGTATAGCACAAGCTAATAACACAAACTATAAATGGCTGCAGCAGATAATATAAAGTGTAGAATATAGGGGTGGCCGTTACTTCCCCAAAGTTACATGTTACGGGTGATTGATGTGCAAATGTGTACTATATGCATAAACAGGAGCTTCAGTGCATTGACAGACACTACATCCAGGTGGGTTCACCACAAATGCTCTTCTGCAAGTGTTGTCTTTAATTTATTGAGACCAATAGTACAATTCAAGGAGCTCTCAAGGTTCCAAAGTCAGGTGTGAAATAATTAACCATGCTTGGCTTTTGGGCTCATAAAATGTAAAAGGTAATTGCAAACATGCACGTGCATGTGGGTTTGAGTCAGTGTGTGTACATTTGCAGGTGTGGGTTTGGAAGCGCGTAAGGGCAACGGCACAGTTTGTGAGTGACATGATGCAAAACTGCAGGTTAAGTATGCACATACTGAGATAGCACAGTATTTTATTTGGGTACGAGCAGCATGAAAGAGGGGCGATGGGGCATATATTGTTGATACAGCCCTCATGTTTGTTTTTGGCACTAGCAGAATTAAAATGTGTGGCAATGCTTGTATGTAGTGACGAGGCCATCCCCCTTGTTTTCTTTGGACAAAACTATCATGAAAGTGGGACAGACCCCTTGATCTGATTTGAGCAGACATTTCTTCAAAGAGGGGCAATACTGGTATACGTTGTGCTCGCTCGGGCAAATTCAGGGAAAACCATTACAAATTCCCCAGCTGTGGTGGTATGGTCCGAGTGAAGCAGATTAGCCTGGTAAAATTCGTGTCTAGATCTTGCTTCCTTCTTGGACCACACATTGGGAGAACCCATTTCCATAGTTCTCCACTCCTATCCTACGATGCTGGATACTCGGTCTGGCTGTGCGTCACGCTACATGGACAAGGCTGAAAGATCTTTGGTGCGGAACGCAGGAAATTTAGCGAGTAGTAAGCATCCTTTTAATACTCTACTCGGACATCCCCATTGATAAGTATTTGGGCATGACCACATTTTTTGAGGTGCACATATAGAGGTCTCCCTGAAATCAAAATATTCTCCCTCATTGTTGATGTATCACCTCAATGAAGAATTTCAGTGGGGCTGTCACTGACGTTTCCTCTAAAAATCGCCATCCCTGAAAATCATTGAATTAATGTATAGCTCAATACAGACATTCAAGCATGATCAACGTTCACTGTACTATTCAGAAAACAAATCTACTCGACATCATCTGCGAACAGTAGAGGCCTCTGTAACCAATTCAGAGTTTTCTCCAAGAAAAAAACAGACCAGGACTCAAAGGCCATGCAGGCACTGAGGTGGACGGAAGAAGCACACAAGACAGGTTTTTCTTTTGGAAGGCATTCGGCTGCATTTATTATAACATGTAACAATTCATATTTTGCAGGTATTAGAGAGAAACATGTTATATTTAAAAGAAGCGCAGGGGCTACAACCAAAAGTCCAGCTAGCCCCAGTCCGGGCAGTCTTGGCATTAGCGTAGTCCCTAATCTTTTCCAGACCTAGCAACACCCCTGGCTGGAACTCATGAGAAATCACTCTTAGATTGCCACAACTGGACGAGGGGGACTGGATGGCCTGCCCTCCTGCACCTCTACATCCTGGCAATGGTCCTGGGGGGAAGAAGCAGGATAGTTGATCATAACTGGGCAAACCTCAGTCTTGTTCCAGAGGTGTAGACAGGGTAAGGCCTGAGTGGGCAAGGCTCACCGAAAATCTGTAAATGCTGCAGGCATTTACGGGTGTAAATGTCACTGCGGTGGGCCCAACCAACTACATTAGCTTCAGGCCCCACTTGTTAGATAATCCTGGCTATGCCTCTGATTCCCCTCTACCCCCTGCATAGCTACAAGCTCAGCAGCCACTGGTGAGCCACCATATGACAACTTCTCTTACATGTAATAAGCACCAATACACCATTAGGAGCAAAACATAATTTATCAAATGTACTAAATATTCCAGACTCCAATATGCAAATTTGCACCCGCTGGAGAAAAAAACCTGCCACCCTGGCGACCCCCGACATTGGTTGCACGATCCAACCTAACTAAGGGAGATGGGTGAGTGGGTAATGAGAATGTGCCTGGTTGTGAGCTAGGAAATTATGAAATTATACAATCACACTGCGCCAAACAAAATAAGTTTTGTGCACAAATGCACATTCTTTAATTCATTCCAAGATCAGCCTGGCACGTGTTTCGAGATTTGGCTCTTCTTCTGAGGCTGAGACAATTGCTATCGTATAGTTAATGAGTTCATTGGTAACAATCATGAACAATAATACGAACATCAGAGGCAAAAAACACAATGTTCAACAAGGGTTGTCACAAGACATGATTCTCATGTGTAACAGTCCATTGACAAAATAAATCTATGAACAAAAAACAAATCACATTAGGTAGGATGCAATGATACAAAATATAATTCTGTTGTATAAAGCGCCTAACAAATGATTAATAAATAAATAAATGGTGTACTGATTATAATGCTGTCTTCTGTGGCTCGGGATTGAGTACCTGCGGAACCGGAGTTACTGCCCTATAACGGTTTTACTAATTTCTGTAGAAGTCCAACTGCAAAGTCAAATGGGTGTCTTTTTCTCTCCAAGACTACAGAGATCACCTGTGAATGGAGGTCGAAGTGAGCGGGAACTGAATTTCACTACACATTTTGACTGTTAACACTTCCCCTACATTTCACAACCATGTTCATCATTCTAGAACTTTCCTAAAGTTAAAATCCATCATTCATTTGACCACCCTGTAGCAGCTACAGTAATACTGGACTGCCAGACCAGATTAGATAAGAGACTTTCCGTCTTCGGACCCAGGTTTTGGAATGCATTACTAAATTCCACCTATGACAGTAGAGGAGTTTCTAGTTTCAGTCACCAGTCGAAGCAGCATGTGCTTGGGTAGGGATTAAGTAAGGGTTCCAGAAGAGTCACAAAGCCGATATATAAATGCAGCAATTGACTGAGATTTTTTTTTAAAACACTGCTTGGCACCTCCTACTTTTGTTCAGTCCACCCACTGGGTTGACAACCCGCCCAAACCATAAGTGCTTGAAAGATGTGCCTAGCCTCGCCCATCCCCACCAGAGTCACAGTTCTGCTACTTTTCTTGGTGCACTTCTACCACTGCCTGTAGGGCACAGCAACCCACTGCCATCCTGTTCAGTGTCATCATGGCACCCCTGGCACTGGCTCTTGCTAGACACATTGTCAACTTTCGCATGTGCATCAATGATATACCGATTGACATTAAATTATCCAAATAACCGAAAAAGTCATGATTGTGTCATAGGATGAACCGTCTAGCTCCATATTGCCTGCAACGTAAGAAGCACCACCATAATTGCTCCAAAACAGAGATGATGCTCATGTTTCACTGGCACCACTTTACCCACACAGCCCAGATTCCTCCAATGTTGATCTGCACCCTGGTGTCATATTTGATTCCCACAGGCTAAGAACATGACCCCTAATGTGTTTTTTAGGCCGCTGTCTTCTGTGTGAATAGTTACACCTTTGTAGGCAGGGCCATGCACACTACAAAACAAAGCTCCCTGGGACTACAACACCCAGGACTCTGCCTGCAAGTGTGGAACTCACCTGGAACACTGTGACTGGCTCTCAGAGGAACATGTGACTGTCTGGAGGTTTGCTTTTCAATAACGTTTTCATTTTCTTTTTGTTCCTTGGCCACATCCTGCTTTGCCAGAGGACCTTGGGCACCATGCGAGGGTTCTGCCTACAAAACAAATCTCCCTGAGCTACAACACCCAGGGCTTTGTAAGTGTGGAAGCCATCTGGGACACTGTGACCAGATTATTCAGTCTCCCCTGGGTGTCCACTCCGGACGTCTGCAGCCAAGGGCCAACAGCAGCAAAGGGCAGCTCCTGTTGGGGCCAGAAAGGGCCTATGACCAAAATCCCTGCTCAAGCAAGGACTTCACCATGCTCACCCTCTACCTGACCTCTGCTTCCACGCATAGGGATCCATCCACCCTGTGACAACCCATTCACCGCTGAGTTTTGTTGCCTCATAGGAGCAAAGACCATTGCTGTTTTGGGTCTGCTAACTGTCATTCGGTTACCGACAGCCCCATTTTAGCCCAACTCAGAACTTATTCCTGGTTCTTCTCAGCCAGCCACCCACCCCTTCATTTACTGCTCACCCACCTCCCCTCCACCCTTCTTAGGCTGCAAAATGTCCTCATTGTCCTCACTTGCCTTTTTCTTCTACCCTCCTTTATGCATCTTAAATTTTCTCCCTTAATCCTTCTACTCATCTTACTCCTTTCCCCTTGCACTCGCACCCCTCAAAAAAGATGCTCCCAGGATCTCCAAACTCAGCTGTCCTCCTAGCTTTCCACTCAACATCTGCTCCTCTCCCCCACCTCCTATCACTCTTTCACTTCGCCTCTGGAATGCACAATCCCTCTGCAACATGTCCTTCTACATCACTGAACACTTAGACTCTTAACAACCTCAACATTCACTTCTTGCTATCACAGAAACATGGATCTCCCCTCATATGTACACTAGCAGCTCTCCACACTGACTCTGCTACCTTCTCCCACTACCCCAGTCCTTTTGGCAGGGGAGTTGGTATGGGTTTCTTTATCAAAAAGGCCCTCCTCCCTGCCCTTCTGCCCCCTCTGATATAAACCCTTCCTCTTTTGATCGTGCCACTATTTAACTCTTCCCTCCGACTCCTCTCACTGTTCCTGGTCCTCTGAACTACTCCTTCCCTGATCTGGCCCTTCTCCTTGATTCACTTCCTGGCAGCCAGGAACGTCATTTGGGGTCACCAGGAACGTCATTTGGGGTCACCAGGGGGTCGCAGCTGCAACCCCTGAGGTCTACATTGCTACCACTGTGTTCTCCCTTGTTACCCCTAAAAATGGATGTTCCTTGGCTGTGGCCAGCGCCACGTGGCTCTTTGTTTCTGGAGTGGCTGGCTTTCTTGTTCAGTCCTCTTAAAAAAAAAAACAGGGGCTTCCACAAGTGTAGCACTTTGAGCAGTGACGCTAAATAAGCAGTGACCCTAAATAAGAAAGGCTAGGAATAACAAATAATTTGTCTTTCTGGAATTCTACACAATAATTGCTAGACTCATTAAAGGTTTCTTTCAGACACACTTCAGGGGGTGAGTCACTAATTTAGTCTTGTTTTAAACACCTCAAATTCACAATGCAGAAAAAAAAATTCCAAAAAGCATTTAGAGTAGAATAAGCATCAATTTCGTAGTATGTATTTTGCTTTTCGCATGTTGCAGTTATAGCATATTTTCTTTCTGCCGTTGTCTCTGTTACGATCATCAGAAGACATGCCATCTGGGTGTCCTCGCTCACTTGACAAAATCCTTTTGCTTAAAAGCTTGTGTACAGTGTAGAAATGTTTGACCATAGTACATAAAGTGGCCTTTGATTTCATTGTGCGCCAATCAATGATTTGTTGTAATGGGTCTATCTTTCCTATCCCCCTGGCATGCTGTTCAGGATGTTTGTTTGCATGAATGAGGCAATGAGTGCCCCGAGTACGGGATGCTGTGTGAGTGCGCTGCCTTCCCTGCGCTAATTCTTTAATACACTTATGAAACCTCCCAATGGTATGTCATTTGCCAACCTCTGAAGCCTGAAAAGTAAATACACGCAGGCTTGACATGTGGCCAACTTTGCACCAGACCTGCAGATGAACTGGCCTGCTGTTAAATCTGTAACCAGTTTAATGGTATCCACTTAAGAGTGTAATTTGCTTTCTGACTTTCAGAAAAGTCAGACATGTAATTGCTCATTTACAATAGCTGCTAAGAAAGCGTTCGATAGTAAGATAGCTCAGTGGGTTGAGTGCTCGCTGCTGCAATGTGTGTGTGATCTGCAGGTTGCATGTTCGAATTCCGGCTTGGCCAACTCAGCCTTTCTACCTTTTGAGGTCGATAAATGAGTACCAACATAGGTTGGGTGATATTGTACGTACATTTGTTCTCTATAAAGCGCTTAAGCGTAAGTGTTATATAATACATCATTATCATTTGGCCTAGGACGTCTTCTTGCATTCTCTGTAATTTGGTAATATGGGCCTATACACACTGATATTAATGATACATATGGTGATCCACTGTATGAAGTGTAAATCATGTTACAGTGATATCATAACCATATTTTTCGTAGTATACTTAGAAACACTGCTATGTGAGCCCACTTCCTGTCTTGTTAAAGGGTGAAAGATCATGTTTCATCACTTCCTGTGATGTCACGTCAGGGTGAGGTCAAATGACATCACTTCCTGTGATGTCGTCAGAGGTCAAGGGTCGTGTGATGTCACTTCCGCTACCCCTGACATTTTGGAGAAATGACACCCCAGCTGGCAGCATCCCTATTATCATGCCGAGGGATTTAACCATACCAAGCTCTCTCCATCTACCTGCCTTGACCATAAACCCCATCTATTTGACCACTCCCTCCATGATCAACCTATTCACTCTGGCAGAAACTCTTTTGACTGCGTCTTTCAAAGTCACTATCCTCCTGTGACCTCTCCATTGATGCCTCGCCCTCTGATCACTCCATTGTTCACTTTAACATCTCAGTGCCTCCACCTTCTACTCCTGATCTGTGCTCTTCACTCACTAAGAGGACATTCAGGCAGGGCTCTCTTGCCCCTTATTTTGATGATGTGAGGACCTCTGCTGTCTAATTCATGCCTCTTCCATTGACTGTGCTTTCTCCAACTTTCACTATGCACTAGTTACTCCATTTGACTAGCACTATCCTGCTCGCACAAGCACACCTTCCTGCCCCCAGCCTTGAATCACCACTGAAATTCAGACCCTCAGAACAAACATGCTCTGTGACCTATGACTCCGGTGCTAATTACAGGCACCTTCCCTACCCCTAGCCTGCAAAAATTCCCTTGCTGCCCTAACCTCTGCACTGGACTCTGTCAAATCCTTGTACATCACAAACCTCATTTTCTCCCTTCCCAATTACCCCCACAAACTTTAATCTACCCTCCAAAATCTGCTCATACCTCCCAAGCCAATATCCACCACCTCCTCTATTTCTGCTAATGACTTTGCTCACATGTCCTCTAAAATCTTTAAAATGTGTGACGCTCTCGCAGTCCTCCTCTCTCATTCCCCAACTCCCTGTCTAAAACCTCTTCCCCACCTCTTCTATGCTCGACTATTTCTCCCCTAGCTCTCATATTGAATTAACAACCATCCTTTGCATTGTCAACCCACCTTGCGCTCCTATTGTTACTTTTGCCCACCAAATGGTCAACAACGTAATCTCAATCACTTGCCCATATCTCTGAGCTCCTTGGTCTCTCTCACTCCGTCAGACTCTTCCCTGCATCCTTCACATCTGCAACTGCCTTACCCCTATTGAAGAAACCCTCTGCTGGCCCAAACATCCCAGTAAACAATCGGCCCATTTCTCTCTCTCCCTATTATTAAAAAGTCCTTGAATGGGTGGTCTTCGAATGGATCACTAAGTACCTGGAGGATAATAGCTTTAGAGATCTATTTCAATCTGGTGTCCGTAGGAAACACTCTACCTAGACTTGACATGTGCAGGTCTCCTTTTGGACCTTTCTGCCACTTTCAGCACCGTCGACCACTCCACTCTCCAGGAACTTGGGTTTTGCAAATCTGATCTTGCCTAGATTGCCTCCCACCTGGAAGGTCGATCCATTAAAATCTCTTGGAACCCGCAAAACTCTGACCCCACCCTTCTCCATGTTGGTGCCCCATCATTATCAGTCCTTTGAACTCTGCTCTTCACCCTCTATACCTCTGCTCTAAGAAGGCTCTTCCCCCCCTTTGGCTTTCACTATCATCTTTATGTTAAAGACACTCAAATATTGTTCTCCTTTGCCTCTCTCACCCACTGAAATTCGTCACTAGACGTCTCTGTGCTGCCTCATGCTGAACTCTTTCTCCCAGCTTCCAATGCCATCCCTACCCCCCACATCTCTTCCCCGTCTAACCTTCTTGCTCCCTCTCTCAAGACTTGCAATCTTGGGTCCCAATTTTATAACCACCTATGCCTGCAACAATTCGTCACTGCCTCTGCTGCTCATATAAACCTGCTCAACATTAGGAAAAGTTGTCAATTTCTTAATAACCACTCTACAAAAACTCTAATCTTCACTCTTGTTCTCAGCAAACTTAACTACTGCTCATGTCTACTTCTTGGCCTTCCTCTCTACTCCTTCTTCCACCAGCCAAAGTGCTGAATTTTGCTACCCGCACTCTCTATAACCTACCCAAATCCCCCCCCATTTCTACCTACTGATAACATGTTGGTTGGCTCTCCATGTAGGCTTTTCAAGTTCCTTCTCCTAGTCTACAGATCTATCAATGGTCTTTGTCCGGGGTTCAAAGTATCACGCAAGGTCTAGTCGGCTGTTGAAGAAGATTGGCAACAGCAATGCTGGCAGTTCAAAGGGCAATTAGAAGACCACAGGTGCAGCAATGGGCTTCAGGATTGAGCCTGGGCAATGACACACTAAGCTGGTGCAGTGCAACAGCAAATTTATTCCAGATGGTAGAACAGTGGCTCGAAGATCAGTCGAGTGTCAAAGGCAGCACCAGATGGTCCTGTTGGTTTGAACTGGGTCAAATGGATGGCTTGCAGCAGTTTTATCTTGGAAATGCAGGGATACTGGCTGTCTTGACTCTCAGGTGCGTTGAGTTCCAATACAGTGCCTCAAGGATAAGATGTGTCCTTGTTCTCAAGCTCCCAAACCATGGGGGAGGCTGGCACCCACTTCCAGGGATCCTGCTACATGGTGCGTCCTGGACAGCTGTGTGACTGGCAGAGATGTAGGTCTTGCTCCAGTAGCAGGTCACCCACAAAGCACCCTGAGGATGGTTAGGGAGCAGAGCTTGCCTCTGCTTTGGAAACTCTGTCTTCCCTTCTGGTAGAGGGCTTTGGAAAATCAACTCTCCCAATATAGATCCAATGAATTGTCCCCCAGGTTATTGTTCAAGAGTTAATCAAAGAAGCAGTGGGGGACCCCTTCTTTTAAAGGCAATGTCTACAGGTGATTGGACAAAAGTAAGCCTGCTTGAAGGGTCTAATCCCTGTTCTTGTAAGAAGAAGACATTGTCTCCTGACATCACACCCAACGTGCTTTGTGCTACAGGAAGGGGCAGGAAGGAAAGATAGAGGCAGAGGGAAAGAAGGTGGTGGAACCTTGCTCCCACTGTCTACACTAATCATGCTCCTTTCTCTTCTGAATAGAATCAAAAGCCCTTTTGGTATGTAGCAACCTGGTGTGAGGCTTCTCCTTTTGTGAATAGGTGGGCTCTTTGATTCCTGTTCCTAGGATAGGTTCCTGGGGAGTGACTGTCTCTCTGGGGAGTGTGTTACCTGCTCTCAAAAAAGTAACAAAGAGAAGCAACGCGAGGACTGCAGTCTTGCTGAGAGCAGCAAAGACATCCTGGCTGGGGGGAATACGCATAAACCTTCCACTGCTGAGCTGGGCTCACAGGGCTGACACCTGTTTGATACCAATTTGTTGTGGCTGTAACAATTATGAGAAATACCACCCACCATACCCTAACTCGGATATGGCTTATATTTAAGGTTTACCCTGCCACTACAGTAGACTCATACTTATGGGGTTTTGGAACAGAGGTGCATATCTCTTAAATGCATCCCCTGCACTGCAGAGACTTGACTGTCATTCCAGTTGTCAAGTGGTCACTTGTAACTTTGAACCTGCTTTGGGCCACTGGAGAGCAGGCATTGCATATCAGGCTACTGATTTAGCATGGCAAATGTGTACAGCTTTTGCCATGGAGCTTATGAAAGTGAATCTGATTAACCATATACTCCGTCACACCTGCCTACCCCGTAAACTGCCTACATCCATGCAGATACCTCACGTTGACCTTTCAGAGCAGGCTCCTGTCATGCACTGTGAATACAGTTTCCTTTTGGGAGTGGGTCTCTTTTCTTCTCGAAGCTCAACAATATGGCCCGCCTTGTCTGTGATCCTCCATTTCGATGTTAACAGAACAGACCATTGTTACTTAAACTCCCCTCTCCATGTAGGAGTATGGACAAGAGAGCGTGATCTTCCCCACATATGCTTTACCCTGGACAATCTCCCCTTGCATCTGGAAGGTGTTCAGAAGCAAGCAATCAGCATGGTGATTGATACATAAATGCAATTACACCTGTTTTTGTAGGTTATATTAATTTACTATTATTGTTGCCACAGCCAATTGGGAAGTACCTTGCTTGGGCATTGTTGGGACTAGGTATCCCTGTGCGTGCTGGAGTGCTCGTGAGTGCCTGGCCGCGTGAAAGCCAGCAGCCTTAGTCGTAAGAATGGCATAGAGTGTTCTAGGGATGACCATTAGGCGTAGGAGTGACAGTTGAGTTAGAGAGCCAAGAGAGTGACAGCCTGGCTGGTAGAGTGTTGGCTTTCTTATCTAACCATCTACCGTGTCTTGCGAGACACCACGGCTTGCGGGCAAATATAAGCCTGTCTGGACTTCCTCGAGCTTCTGATGTGTCATTCATGCCTGCCGAGCCCACAACATTTTAGGCGACGAGGACATGCGGTCCCTGCTGGGGGGGAGGGTGCAGTCCAGACAATGAAAGCCACCCCTCTGGAGTCACCGCCAACCAGGTTCAGGGCAGTATATACCCCTAAGACCCACCCATCCGTAAGCTGGTTCCTGTCGAGTGCGCTGCTTTCAAGTATCCATTTCAGACACGCACGGCTATCGAGAGGGGTCACAAAGAGATGGAGAAGAAAACGAGTCATCCCCACCGATTGGACAGTTGTCTGAGGTGAGCAGAGTTTGGGGCTTCTTCTCGGGGCCCAGGACAACTGACGGAGAGTTTGCCAGACCAGCGGGTACTGCGGTTGGCTGCAAGAGGAGGGTCCCACTCCTTCTAGAGTTCAGTGACACAGAGAAGGGACCCCGGTTGGTAGAAGGGAACCAACTGACTGACGGTGAGATCCAACAGAAGTCTTTGCCCGTTCCTTCTGGGCTGGCGTATACACCCATTCACCGGAGTGACTTTGTCCCCCTGGTGAGCATCGGAACCGAAATATCAACGGAAAGTGGACGCGCAGTGCACATGCACTACGTGGCGGTTGCCTATGCCAGACGAGAAGATTGTGCCGATACAATTTTATGCACGCGAGAGTTCAAGTGCTCAGAGAATGAGAAACTGTTAGCCGACTCGTTGGGGTTTTACCGGATATGTGGAAGAGTACTCCCCGTTGAAGGAAGGGAGTATTTACAAGTTCTACAGGAACTTTGATCCCGATTTTCTAAGTTTCTTCTGTGAAATTAATGCGGGTTTTTAAGGTCTTTAATGGAACAAGAATGAGTGACATTGTGTCAACAATGTTGTGTCTTAGAAAAATGTTTCCAGCTGGTGTGTTCAGAGTTTTAAGCCTGTTGTGCGCCTTGGTGAAGTGTACATGTTATCCAACGGACCTTTGTATTGTGTTCTGTGAACGTCAAGACATGTCTGCGAGTGACAGTCACAGTGGTCGTGTATGCGAAGCGAGAGAGCTGGGTTGTCTTTTTCATGTGGCTGCGTGTCTGATTAGGAGTGGGCGAGTCTTAGCACCGCTCGGTGATAGAATGTCTGCGCAGTGCTGATCATTCGGCACCAACTACAAATGTAATTACGAGGAAGTGGGCACGAATTCTAGGATAAGAACTGCATTTTGGTTCTAAACTATTAGCATTCATAACGTTTTTTTTTTTTAGGAATTGCAGCCTTTTCTCTGCTTCTGGTGGAGCAATATGAGAGCTGAACTGACCCTAGTCTTCCTATTTACTGAGGGGGGACTGCAATGTGTTTTTGTCAAACAGATGCATTATGTGTGCCTCGTCTGGACTATGCTAAGATCTGTCTACGGCATACGCCATCTCGACGTAAAGTACCAGACATTTCAGAGTATGTTTGCAGAACACTTAAGATGTCTAAAGTAATGTTCAGAATCGCTGTTTTAAATGTTGCAGCTAAAGGGAGACGCATTTCATTGCTGTGTAAATATGCAAACGAGGGAATATGCACTTGGACTGCTTGAGGAATGGTTGAATGAAACCACACGGCGTTAGATGCCGAATCCTCCTCGTTTTGATGCACAGAGTCTGAGTGTTGCCCCCCTAACGCTATTATTTGTTTGCCCATTACTCTATTAAGGTTTCATGTTCAAGGAAGTAAGTGGTTCATTTGTTTGCTAACTTCCTAATATTTTGTACGCTTTGTACCAGAAGTGTGGAGTGTACTATTGCTATTTTCCTTTGGCAATAGTAACTACACCAATTGAGGTAAACTTAGGAATTGTGTTCAGTATGCAAGATAGTTGCAGGCGTTCTGCTGGTTTGTAATAATGTAGAGTGTATCCTATCCCTGCCATTAATTCCTTTCGGACATGGGAAGGCCTGGGAGGGCATGCCCCATTTTAGTGACTGCAGTCTGGCCAATGGGCATAGGGGTGTCAGGTTTAGACCGGAGTGGGCACCGTGCCAGATGTATGGCTCTGGGCGGTTGTCAAGGTGACACTGCGATGTCAATGGTCGGTTGTATTAGTTGAAGAGCTCACCGGTTGTGCAGTATTCTCAACGGGCATTTGTTCGCTATGACATGAAGTGGGATTCATAAATGGATTAAGATCATGTTGGTT
Source organism: Ambystoma mexicanum (assembly GCF_040938575.1). Classification (NCBI taxonomy): domain Eukaryota; kingdom Metazoa; phylum Chordata; class Amphibia; order Caudata; family Ambystomatidae; genus Ambystoma; species Ambystoma mexicanum. The sequence goes on from NC_090924.1 coordinate 602,147,990, forward strand.
GTGGCAGGACCAAGACATGGAGTGGCAGCCTGTGGCGGGAGGTGAACTGTGTAGGAGTAGTTAGAGGGTCGGTCTGCGCTCAGCTGTGGAAGTGCTGAGCTCAGGAGGGGCAGCTCCTGACGTAAGGTGATATGGTTTACGGTCTGTTTGGGGGAGAGTGTACATTTCAGACTTACAGCATCAGGGTCCTACTTTGAGATTAGTTACCAGTTGGCTTGAATTCATCTGGAGCTGTAGTATCCATGTTATGGATGTCTGATGGCGCGTAGGAGTGGAACATCCATGTTCTCGTTTTGTGCTGCGTTGGTGTGTTCTTGCTTTCTGTGTTGTGCTTTGTTGTAGTCATCCCTTGGCTTTCTTTATGAAGTGCGGTGCAATAGATCTTGTCATTTCCTGAAGGCTCCTCAGGTGTGACATCTGCCTTCTATTCACCCGTTCTGCGGGTCTACACTTGTCGTTTTTGTTGTTCCGTTTTTTGTTGTTCTGCTTTGTTGGTGTTCATCTTCTAGCCTGTGTCGCATGTATTGCACCTGTTAAACAGCTAATGAAATTCTTTCTTAAAAGTTAATTGCATGCCTGTTGTGTATGGCCGTTTCTACACCGGTTAGGGTATTTAATACTAGTAGTATTTTAGTATCTTCGAAATGTTCTTGTGTTCTTTTTATTTAATGGTATGGATTGTCACCGTGCTGTGTGAGGGACAAGGTTGTTGTAAAGATTTGGAAGGCTTCATGAAGCATTGTTAGGTCACTGGATTCGGCTGAAGGCTGTTGAATTGTTTGTTGAATTGGCGTACTACATATTGGCGTGTTGCCTACATATTACACCCCATCACTTGTGAGGTACTACTTTACACCCCACTCAGGTTAGATGTTTCCATCACAACCGTTGGTGAGCATTAAGGGGGAGGTGTGTTGGCACTAGCTAACCCTGTGCGTGCTGGTGTGCTCGTGAGTGCCTGGCCGCGTGAAAGCCAGCAGCCTTAGTCATGAGAAGGACGTAGAGTGTTCTAGGGATGACCGTTGGGCATAGGAATGACAGTTGAGTTAGCGAGCCAAGAGAGTGACAGCCTGGGTGGCGGAGTGCTGGCTTTATTACCTAACCATCTACCGTGTCCTGCAAGACACCACGGCTTGTGAGCAAATAACAGCCTGTCTGAACTTACTTAAGTTTCTGGTGTGTTATTCACTTTGGACTACCTGCCGAGCCCACAACAGTCATCAACTGCCCCCACTCCTCTGCTGTATTGTGTTGAATGTGATATAGAGAGCTAGCCCCTGTGCTTACCCTGTCTGGTGTCGTGTAGTTGGATGCCTACAAGGCAACAGAGATTCTGTTAGAATTTCCACACATTAATTTAGCAATGGGTGCAGATTTGGTCTTGTTTTCTGTAAACTATAGTGGTGGCACAGAGAGTGCCATGCAGCACTCACTGGTGGTTTTATCGGAGATGCCTCTGGGATTCCATCCCGTGAGTAGCAGGCGATTCTAGGACTGGCTCTGATCTCTTCTGAATGAATTTTTAGCCTGGACCCTGCCATCAATTGAAGAAAATCTTCATGGTACCGTAACTGCATTAGAATCCAGACTGGGCCACGAATAGAGTAAAACCAGCAAAGTGCGCTAACAGGTCCTTGGTAGATCTGCGGTTGAAACATAGACTGTGCCATTGCTACAACAGAACCTGGTAAGCAGAGAGGTCTGCAGCTTGTGGCTCTACACTTGTCTTGGACGACAGCTCCCATGATCCCGCACCATTGGCTATGCTTTCTATGGCTGATGGGACTTGTAGTCAGGAGTGAACCACATTTTTTAAAAGTTCTATTCCAGTCTTCAACAGCTAGGCGCTAAACCCAATGTTGTTATAAGGTTGTGCGAGTGCTTGGTCAGCTGCTTGTCTGGGCTATACCCTATGACTAGTCAGGATTATGATTAGGTACAAATGAGAGAAAGGTAGCCCTGGTTGTGATTTGGCAGAACCAGGGCTAACTTTCTTAGCTTTGTACCTAATCATGATCCTGAGGAGTGAACCAAATGAAGCTCTAGATTTATTTCCAAGTGGCCTCCTATTACCATGTACAAGCAAAAATAGCATCTTAATTCTGTATGCCGCATGCAGCAATATGAAACATTTTGAGTACTGTCAGGAAAGAGGCCCATGGTGCGATCAGGAAATCACCCGAATTTCCTGTAGGCCAGTCAACCAATGGTTGTAGTAAAAAACAACTGGAGAACCAAAGGTCACAGATCTCCGTATTAGGGCTGCAACTGAAACGGGACACTGATAATACACTGCAAATTGTACTGTGCTATGACTGGAACAGAACGAAATGGGTGCCATAGACGGAACAGTAACTGGACAGGACATGAATGGGACAGAACATGGACAGTGCCGTAACAATAACAGAACTTGAATAGGGCCCTAACCGGAACAGAAGCTGGACAGCAAGATAACTCAGACAGAACATGGACAACAAAGGGCAGCTCCCTACTGAGCAGCTCTACTCTGTGTTTGTCCGTGTTCCCCAGGGATGCGCGATGCAGACATCCTACAACAACCAATATGGTTAGTTTGGCACAGGCGGTGAACACAGCCATTACTGTGCTCAATTAAAACTCTGCCACTTATAGATTACCCATCATATTGTAACACTCTGTGGATTACCTGCAGCCGCTCCTAGATAGTCAGATGTATTGGGAGTTATCTGTGTACTGCACTTAACTGTATTCTGGGGGAAGGAAATGTGGTGCACTTAGCTGGATTGTTGGGGATCGGAAATTTGTTGCACTTAGAGGAATTTGGAGAGTAGGAAATGTGACAAGCTTAGATGGATTGTTGGGGGTAGGAAATGTGACAAACCTAGAGGGATTTTGGGGTAGGCAATGTGTTGAATTTAGATGGATTGCTGGGGGTAGAAAATGTGATGCACCTTAATGGATTGCTGGGGTAGAACATTTGATGCACTTAGATGGATTGCTGTGGTAGAGAGTGTGTTGCACTTTGAGGGATCTTTGGCGTAGGAAATGAGGCACACTTAGTTGAATTGTTGGGGATGGGAAATGTGTTGCACCTAGATGGATTTTCAGGGGGTGGTGGGAATGTCGTTGCACTCCTTCATCAGTCTGTGCATTTACGCAGATGTTTATAATGATATCCTGTCCTCAGCACTCTGAAGATCATAGGGAGAACCGGCCATTGTCCCTTGAAGTCCTTTGAGGACTGACTGTTTAACTCTTCATTACACCTATAAGATGTATTCGGATTGTCTGTTCGGCGCTTAAAGATCTGTCAGGAGAGTTTCCCACCTCACCCTGATTTGGTACTAATGGTAATTGGTGAAGGCTAGCCTGTGTCACTAACTATTTTTCACAGCGAAAAGAATCGACATAGGATCACACTAGGGTATCTTCAAAAAGAATCTCCGTACGAGTTTCTAGGTACATATAAATGCACGACTCCGGTGGACACCAGCCTCGGGCATGGCTACCCGCGCAGATCAGAATACAGCCACAACTACGACAAATTTGGTCTTGCTGGTCCCATAATTGTTCCACCTACTTACACCTCAACACCTCTGCCATTAGTATGCAGCGAAGACCTATGACAAATTCGGGCCAGCTGGACACATAACGAGTCTCTTGCACTCACACTTTCTCCTGACCTCTCTCAGCACCCATTCACATGCCTGAACTCGTGGGATGCTTTTTTTTTTAATCGGAGCCCGGCCAACCCTCCTACGCCTTACAATGGCAAAATGCACACACGCATTCTAATACTACTGCGTGATCTCCAACAGGCTGGACTTCGGTCCTGGAGGGCGTTCCCACCGCTAGCGCATTGAGACTACAATAATAGTAAAAGGTGCAACATAAATGACAACTACAATACAGCACAGACCTGCAACTGCCGCTTTGCAGAGTTTTCCTGGCAGAAAGAAAAGTCCATCAAAAAGCATACACAGTGTTGGATTTCCACAGTGCTGTGCACGTCTGTCCAAGCTAACATCACCTTTGACCAGGCCCTCTCCTTGCTTAATTATTAAAAGAATCCTCTGAAAACCAAAGGCAGAGTGTTACAGCCTCACCTGAAGAGAAGAGGATTCCAAAACCGCAGAAAGTAGGGATAATGGCTTCATGACGCGATTCATGAAGGCCTGTTTTTCGGGGACTTAGCCCACACGAACAGAGGCGTTGCTGGGGGGCTAAGGGGGATATAGCCCCTGATCTTTTGGTTGTAGCCCCGGATAGAATCTCAGGATCTACAGCCAAAAGACTAGCTAGCCCCCAGTCCTGACAGTTCCGACATCAGCGTAGCCCCCGGTCTTTTCCTGACCTAGCAACTCCCCTGCACATGACTTGAAATCACACTGCAGCTGTTTGCAGTTCGTTGATGATATTTGCACTTTTAGCTGCAGCAAAATCGCGCCTACATTACTCTATTTACATGCGCTCTAAATTGCCCCCCCCTTAATCCCCCACCCTCTAGCATTCTCACCTTCCATGCTCTGACACACAGACCATGCAAACCACTCGCGCAGAGCAATTTAATATCCCTCCCAACAGAGATCAACGAACACAATCGCTAGCCCCTCCAACAGCAAACATACCGCAGCCCCAGCTAATGCTGCTTAGCACCTCGGGCACAAGAGGCTCTCTTGGACACAAATGCCTCTGTGCCCTGGGCGCAGAGCACCTAGAGATGGACGACCTGCACGCAGAACTTGAACACGATAGCATAGGCATCTTGCATGTTCACTCTCTCCGCTAATCTAACCCGCCCCCTTTCTTTCAGATCCACCACAGCGCCTGGAGACAATGCAAATGTCAGCGGTGCGCTGTATAGATCCAAGTGGCACAACACAAAATCAAATGATGAAGCTACAAAGCACATGTATGTCTTCTGATTCGATGTTAATGTTCACCGTTACAGAACTTCACATCTGAAGCACCCCTCTTTCTTTCCCTAGGTCGATACATTGGAAAAAAGTCCATGGGTGAGTCCAGCTCCGCAAGCACCCACGGCTCCCCTCACCGACCCCTAACCCAGCAACATCGGGAAAAAATGAAACCTGACAAATATGCATAGCCACTGAAATTGCCTTTTTGTGTTTCTAAAAGGACAACTTTTTTCAGAATAATCAGCTATCCCCACCCACTTGTGACAGATTCCAAACCAATAACCCACCAAAACAATACTATTGACGTCTCCCCACAGTAGGGTGACCAGATGTCCCGGTTTTTCCGGGACTGTCCCGGAATTGGGTGCTCTGTCCCCCTTTCTCAAGATTATGTTTCCATTGGAAACTGCAGTGGTCCCGGTTTTTGATAGTAGGTCTTCATAGCTGGCAGGCAGGAATGCACAATCTCACACAGAAGAAAGGCTGCATTTTACCAATTAAGATAGTGATCGTTTGTAATAAATCAATTATAATATGTGTTTATTGCAATAGTAACAATTACACCTCCTTCAAGCTTCTCCGTCAACCTCTACTGAAGTGCAGCGCCTTGACAGCCACTGTCAGTTGCCCTGTCACGGTTTTTTACTTTTTAAATCTGGTCACCCCAGCCTACAACAAGAGACGTAGAAGCACATGATCTGCTTGGGAGCCTCACTTTGGCTGTACTGTGTGCCAATAGTCCCATCTAGCTCCTCCCTACTCCTTCATGTCTCGGCAAAAGTAGTGACCAGACAACGCCAGCCACAAATCTTTTCTGGCCCATAAAGTGGCCTTCTGGTTTGGGTTGTGGCGTTCCCCCACCTCAGGAAGGAAGAGTTTAGCCCTTAATGATGGCAGCACTGTCTAGGCGTTGCAGGTTACTTACTTTCCAAAGCAAGTTGGAGGAAACATGATATGCCTGACATTGCATTGACTCTGCCCCAGCTCCATTGGCTTTTCTGATGCACACTGAAGGAAAATGTGGCCACTGTGTGACTGTTTTCCACTCAGCTGTCGCTGGGATCCACTTTGGTGGGGCGTGTTTCAATTTGCAAGAGGACATGTTTTGGTGATGATGAGAAGTGTGAGCTGGAAGTTGAGATTCTATGGAATGCAACTGCCACTCCAACATCAGCAGCAGGGCACACATGAAATAGAACCTCAGCAGCAGCAGCAGCAGGGCACACATGAAATAGAACCTCAGCAGCAGCCGCAGGGCACACATGAAATAGAACCTCAGCAGCAGCAGCGGGGCACACATGAAATAGAACCTCAGCAGCAGCAGCAGCGGGGCACACATGAAATAGAACCTCAGCAGCATCAGCAGCAGGGCACACATGAAATAGAACCTCAGCAGCAGCAGCAGGGCACACATGAAATAGAACCTCAGCAGCAGCAGCAGCGGGGCACACATGAAATAGAACCTCAGCAGCAGCAGCAGGGCACACATGAAATAGAACCTCAGCAGCAGCAGCAGGGCACACATGAAATAGAACCTCAGCAGCAGCAGCGGGGCACACGTGAATTAGAGCCTCAGCAGCAGCAGCAGGGCACACATGAAAAAGAGCCTCCGCAGCAGCAGGGCACACATGAAATAGACCCTCATCCGCAGCAGCAGGGCACACATGAAATATAGTATCATCATCAGCACTAGGGCACACATGAAATAGAGCCTCATCATCAGCACTAGGGCACACATGAAATAGAGCCTCATCAGCAGCAGCAGGGCACACATGAAATAGAGCCTCATCATCAGCACTAGGGCACATATGAAATAGAGCCTCATCATCAGCACTAGGGCACACATGAAATAGAGCCTCAGCAGCAGCAGCAGGGCACACATGAAATAGAGCCTCATCATCAGCACTAGGGCACACATGAAATAGAGCCTCAGCAGCAGCAGCAGGGCACACATGAAATAGACCCTCATCCGCAGCACTAGGACACACATGAAATAGAGCCTCAGCAGCAGCAGGGCACACATGAAATAGACCCTAATCAGCAGCAGGGCACACATGAAATAGAGCCGCAGCAGCAGGGCACACGTGAAATTTAGTCTCATCAGCAGCACCAGGGCACACATGAAATAGAGCCTCATCAGCAGCAGCAGGGCACACATGAAATAGAGCCTCATCATCAGCACTAGGGCACACATGAAATAGAGCCTGATTATATTGTACTAGGTGTAACTTTAGGAAGAGAACATAACCATCCGCAGACTGACTCACCTTCTGGTCAGAGACGTCATTTCACCAAAATGCCAGGGGTAGCGGAAGTGACCTCACATGACCCTTGACTTCTGATGACATCACAGAAAGCGATGAAACACGACAGTTTACCCCTTGCTAAAACAGGAAGTGGTCAAACATAGCATTGTTTCTAAGTACACTATGAAAAATTTGGTTGAAATATTAATCTAACGTGATATACATTTCATAGAAAAATGGATCACCATATGTATCAGCAGAAAATGACATGCTGTAACTGCAACTTGCGAAAAGCAAAATACATAATCCGAAATGGATGCTTGTTCTACTCTAAATACTTTTTGGAGGATTTTGTCTGCATTGTGAATTTAAGAACAGACTAAATCAGGGACTCACCCCCTGAAGTGTGCCTGAAATAAACCTTTTTTGAGTCTAGCAATTATTGTTTAGAATTCCAGAAGGACAAATTATTTGTTATTCCTATTCTTTCTAATTTAGGGTCACTGCTCAAAGTGTTACATTTGTGGAACCCCCTGATATTTTAAGAAGCCTGCACAAGAAAGCCCTCCACTCCAGAAACCACAAGGCACTAGCCACAGCCATTCAAAAAATAAAAAAAGAAAACCAACATTTTTTTTTTTTAGGGGTAGCAAGGGTGGGTTACCGGCAGACTCGCCTTACCCTTACCGGGTCCAATATACCAGTGTTATCAGGATATTGCGGGTGCCAGCAACTGTGGTAAGTTCCCATTCCATGGAGTCCCCTATCAGCAGCACTGATAGAAGCAGTGACGGTGATAGGGGCAGTTCTTTTTGGCAGGGGCCTGAACTCCCAGCAGGTCAGGCCTTCCAGTAGATCACTGCCACTACCAGCAAAGTCAGAGTAAGGAGTTCCACAAAAAACGCCAGAGCCGGTATTACCAGCATTATTCCCACCATTTTTTATGGACCGGCTTATTGTGTCAAATATATCACAGGCCATCACAATGAGATAAGAAATAATACATGAGAACTCCATTTCCAATATTCAGCTTCCAAAATCTACTCCATTGGTCTGATAGTTTATAAAGAATTTCACTCACAAAAGATAACATAGAAATAATACAGACTTTTATTCCATTCCTTAGTATGCATAATATTTTGTTTTATTTATTTAAAATAATAAATCATACGTAGAAAACAAATATGAACGACTATTCCAGACAAATAGGCTCATGAATTGCTTTGTGGATTGCAATTGACATTGATATTCATAAAAGTTGATAGATTCAATTTAAAGTGTAAATGACATCAAAAAGGGAAGCAGTTTTAAGAAACAACTTAGCAACAAAATAATGTACTTAAGTTTCTCTTTAATCAATTAACAGGTATTTGCATCAGATAAATATGATGTTCTAATATAACTCACTTATTCTTGGACTAATTCATATCTAAAATATTTTCCACTACCTGTGGCAAAACTATTGATTTGTAACTTGAGCATAGATATAATTGGATATACTTTGTGATGTTGAATTGGTTACATATCATTTTAAAGACTTGGGTTGAGGAATTATGATATGATATGATATTTTATGTTTTGCAAATGTAGCGGGCATCCCTGTCTCGAAAGAACAGACTTGATAACCTGTTTAATGGTTATTAACCACTTGAGAGTTCGCAGCCACTGCTTTTACTCACTGTGCCTTTCACAGATGGGAAATATCCATTTGCATATCAGTCTTTGTCCTGCCCAGGGGCAGTCCAGCACCGAAATGCAATGGCAATTCCAACCTGAACGAGAGTACCACCAGCAACCCCATACACGTGTTTCACCCTTGTTGGGGATCATCAGTGAGGTGAAGCTGATGCCTCTCTAAGCACAGTGAGAGGGAGACCACGTCTGGTTGCCCCCAGGAGACCTAGGGTTACCAATCCCAGGTTCCTTGAAAAATAGTTTTGCAAAGGTAGCGGGCGCCCCTCTCTCGAAAGAACAGACTTGATAACCTGTTCAATGGTTATTAACCACTTGAGAGTTCGCAGCCACTGCTTTTACTCACTGTGCCTTTCACAGATGGGAAATATCCATTTGCATATCAGTCTTTGTCCTGCCCAGGGGCAGTCCAGCACCGAAAAGCAATGGCAATTCCAACCTGAACGAGAGTACCACCAGCAACCCCATACACGTGTTTCACCCTTGTTGGGGATCATCAGTGAGGTGAAGCTGATGCCTCTCTAAGCACAGTGAGAGGGAGACCATGTCTGGTTGCCCCCAGGAGACCTAGGGTTACCAATCCCAGGTTCCTTGAAAAATAGTGTTGCAAAGGTAGCGGGCGCCCCTCTCTCGAAAGAACAGACTTGATAACCTGTTCAATGGTTATTAACCACTTGAGAGTTCGCAGCCACTGCTTTTACTCACTGTGCCTTTCACAGATGGGAAATATCCATTTGCATATCAGTCTTTGTCCTGCCCAGGGGCAGTCCAGCACCGAAATGCAATGGCAATTCCAACCTGAACGAGAGTACCACCAGCAACCCCATACACGTTTTTCACCCTTGTTGGGGATCATCAGTGAGGTGAAGCTGATGCCTCTCTAAGCACAGTGAGAGGGAGACCACGTCTGGTTGCCCCCAGGAGACCTAGGGTTACCAATCCCAGGTTCGTTGAAAAATAGTTTTGCAAAGGTAGCGGGCGCCCCTCTCTCGAAAGAACAGACTTGATAACCTGTTCAATGGTTATTAATCACTTGAGAGTTCGCAGCCACTGCTTTTACTCACTGTGCCTTTCACAGATGGGAAATATCCATTTGCATTTCAGTCTTTGTCCTGCCCAGGGGCAGTCCAGCACCGAAATGCAATGGCAATTCCAACCTGAACGAGAGTACCACCAGCAACCCCATACACGTGTTTCACCCTTGTTGGGGATCATCAGTGAGGTGAAGCTGATGCCTCTCTAAGCACAGTGAGAGGGAGACCACGTCTGGTTGCCCCCAGGAGACCTAGGGTTACCAATCCCAGGTTCCTTGAAAAATAGTTTTGCAAAGGTAGCGGGCGCCCCTCTCTTGAAAGAACAGACTTGATAACCTGTTCAATGGTTATTAACCACTTGAGAGTTCGCAGCCACTGCTTTTACTCACTGTGCCTTTCACAGATGGGAAATATCCATTTGCATATCAGTCTTTGTCCTGCCCAGGGGCAGTCCAGCACCGAAATGCAATGGCAATTCCAACCTGAACGAGAGTACCACCAGCAACCCCATACACATGTTTCACCCTTGTTGGGGATCATCAGTGAGGTGAAGCTGATGCCTCTCTAAGCACAGTGAGAGTGAGACCACGTCTGGTTGCCCCCAGGAGACCTAGGGTTACCAATCCCAGGTTCCTTGAAAAATAGTTTTGCAAAGGTAGCGGGCGCCCCTCTCTCGAAAGAACAGACTTGATAACCTGTTCAATGGTTATTAACCACTTGAGAGTTCGCAGCCACTGCTTTTACTCACTGTGCCTTTCACAGATGGGAAATATCCATTTGCATATCAGTCTTTGTCCTGCCCAGGGGCAGTCCAGCACCGAAATGCAATGGCAATTCCAACCTGAACGAGAGTACCACCAGCAACCCCATACACGTGTTTCACCCTTGTTGGGGATCATCAGTGAGGTGAAGCTGATGCCTCTCTAAGCACAGTGAGAGGGAGACCACGTCTGGTTGCCCCCAGGAGACCTAGGGTTACCAATCCCAGGTTCCTTGAAAAATATTTTTGCAAAGGTAGCGGGCGCCCCTCTCTCGAAAGAACAGACTTGATAACCTGTTCAATGGTTATTAATCACTTGAGAGTTCGCAGCCACTGCTTTTACTCACTGTGCCTTTCACAGATGGGAAATATCCATTTGCATATCAGTCTTTGTCCTGCCCAGGGGCAGTCCAGCACCGAAATGCAATGGCAATTCCAACCTGAACGAGAGTACCACCAGCAACCCCATACACGTGTTTCACCCTTGTTGGGGATCATCAGTGAGGTGAAGCTGATGCCTCTCTAAGCACAGTGAGAGGGAGACCACGTCTGGTTGCCCCCAGGAGACCTAGGGTTACCAATCCCAGGTTCCTTGAAAAATAGTTTTGCAAAGGTAGCGGGCGCCCCTCTCTCGAAAGAACAGACTTGATAACCTGTTCAATGGTTATTAACCACTTGAGAGTTCGCAGCCACTGCTTTTACTCACTGTGCCTTTCACAGATGGGAAATATCCATTTGCATATCAGTCTTTGTCCTGCCCAGGGGCAGTCCAGCTCCGAAATGCAATGGCAATTCCAACCTGAACGAGAGTACCACCAGCAACCCCATACACGTGTTTCACCCTTGTTGGGGATCATCAGTGAGGTGAAGCTGATGCCTCTCTAAGCACAGTGAGAGGGAGACCACGTCTGGTTGCCCCCAGGAGACCTAGGGTTACCAATCCCAGGTTCCTTGAAAAATAGTTTTGCAAAGGTAGCGGGCGCCCCTCTCTCGAAAGAACAGACTTGATAACCTGTTCAATGGTTATTAACCACTTGAGAGTTCGCAGCCACTGCTTTTTCTCACTGTGCCTTTCACAGGTGGGAAATATCCATTTGCATATCAGTCTTTGTCCTGCCCAGGGGCAGTCCAGCACTGAAATGCAATGGCAATTCCAACCTGAACGAGAGTACCACCAGCAACCCCATACACATGTTTCACCCTTGTTGGGGATCATCAGTGAGGTGAAGCTGATGCCTCTCTAAGCACAGTGAGAGTGAGACCACGTCTGGTTGCCCCCAGGAGACCTAGGGTTACCAATCCCAGGTTCCTTGAAAAATAGCTTTGCAAAGGTAGCGGGCGCCCCTCTCTCGAAAGAACAGACTTGATAACCTGTTCAATGGTTATTAACCACTTGAGAGTTCGCAGCCACTGCTTTTACTCACTGTGCCTTTCACAGATGGGAAATATCCATATGCATATCAGTCTTTGTCCTGCCCAGGGGCAGTCCAGCACCGAAATGCAATGGCAATTCCAACCTGAACGAGAGTACCACCAGCAACCCCATACACGTGTTTCACCCTTGTTGGGGATCATCAGTGAGGTGAAGCTGATGCCTCTCTAAGCACAGTGAGAGGGAGACCACGTCTGGTTGCCCCCAGGAGACCTAGGGTTACCAATCCCAGGTTCCTTGAAAAATAGTTTTGCAAAGGTAGCGGGCGCCCCTCTCTCGAAAGAACAGACTTGATAACCTGTTCAATGGTTATTAATCACTTGAGAGTTCGCAGCCACTGCTTTTACTCACTGTGCCTTTCACAGATGGGAAATATCCATTTGCATATCAGTCTTTGTCCTGCCCAGGGGCAGTCCAGCACCGAAATGCAATGGCAATTCCAACCTGAACGAGAGTACCACCAGCAACCCCATACACATGTTTCACCCTTGTTGGGGATCATCAGTGAGGTGAAGCTGATGCCTCTCTAAGCACAGTGAGAGTGAGACCACGTCTGGTTGCCCCCAGGAGACCTAGGGTTACCAATCCCAGGTTCCTTGAAAAATAGTTTTGCAAAGGTAGCGGGCGCCCCTCTCTCGAAAGAACAGACTTGATAACCTGTTCAATGGTTATTAACCACTTGAGAGTTCGCAGCCACTGCTTTTACTCACTGTGCCCACCCACAATCTTTAAATGAAGACATGCAGATTGACTACAGTAACGAAAATGCAACCTGCCCATTGTTGCCCCACTAATGTTTTTAGTTTACATTTTCACAAACATCCATACGTAGAAAACAAATATGAATGACTATTCCAGACAAATAGGCTCATGAATTGCTTTGTGGATTGCAATTGACATTGATATTCATAAAAGTTGATAGATTCAATTTAAAGTGTAAATGACATCAAAAAGGGAAGCAGTTTTAAGAAACAACTTAGCAACAAAACAATGTACTTAAGTTTCTCTTCAATCAGTTAACAGGTATTTGAATCAGATAAATATGATGTTCTAATATAACTCACTTATTCTTGGACTAATTCATATCTAAAATATTTTCCACTACCTGTGGCAAAACTATTGATTTGTAACTTGATCATAGATATAATTGGATATACGTTGTGATGTTGAATTGGTTACATATAATTTTAAAGACTTGGGTTGAGGAATTATGATATGATATGATATTTTATGTGTATCGCGCTCGTACACAAGTGTTTCAGAGCGCAACTAGGCAAGGGAGGGGAACAGGGGAGAGCACAGCACAACATAAAAACCATCTTACTAGGCCCAGTGACATTGAGAATGCGCAAGTGCATGGAAAGGGAAAAGGGAAAAAGTGCATGGAAGGGGGAGAGTGGAAAGTGCAGAGCCGAGGAGTGCAGATAAATAAAATAAATAAAAATAAATAGAAAATGGAGGCAAACTGTGGTAGTGCAGCCAGCAAGTGGCAAGTGCTCTGTTTAAGGCAGCAGACTGGGTAAGTCTGAATAAGTGCAGAAAAAGAAGAAAAATGGGGGGGTGCTATATGGGTGCAGATACAGTCCCCAGTGCAAGGGGTGGCTAGGAGGCAGTGCAGGAAGGTGGCAGGGTGAGCAGGTACCTGGGCCCAGGGGACAGAGGGTGGCCAGGTGCACAGTGCCAAGAGAGCAGATCAGCTGGGGAGAAGGGGAGCGAAGGCAGAAGCAAAGAGGAAGGTTTTGAGGTGCTTCCGGAACCGGAGATGGTTCTCCTAAAGTTTTAGAGTGGCAGGGAGGCTGTTCCAGAGGGAGGCCCCAGCCCAAGTCGGAATTACGTTTCTTTATTTTAATAAGGGGACAGCACCCAACTCTCTCACTATTCTCAAGGAATCAGGTTGACCCTCAACACCCCAGTTCCACGTGTTGATTAATGAATAGATTTCAATTACCTTTTTGGCCGTGCAAAACACCAATCAAAGGACTGGCCATTCCATATTTCCTCTCAGCACCCCCCCACATGCCTGTCCACATGGGTTGCTCTTTACTATAGCCTGACCAGCCCAGCTAAGCCTGATTTGGCCTTATGGCCAAATGCAGACATGTATCTTATTTTTTCTCCTTGACCGCCAACACTCTGGACTTCGATCCTCCGAGGGAGTTCCCACCAACAGCACGTAGAGACTATAATAATGGTAAAAGACGCTGTATGAATGACTAATACAATAAAATACAATTTCAATATTAGATGTCTAAGGCCTATGAAGATTTCCAATTACATGGAGAAAAGCCTCAGTGACATAGCTTGTAAGACATTTTCAGGAGCATAGCTTGTAAACAGGGTTCCCCCATAATACTATTCATTGCTATCTGGTATACAATTCATTCTCACTTTTGGTTTGACGTTCAAAGGCCAGGACAGGTATGGACATCAACCGGCTTCAGGCATCACCACCAGGTAAGCTCTTCCTTTCAGTCTGTTGATCTGCTCCCAAAATTCCTGTCAGGTAATCTGATTCCGTCTTGGGAAAGGCCTCTGCATTCGGTTCCATCTGGAAAATGCTTTCTTTAGGATATTTCCCATCAGCTACTTCCGGTTGGCATCCCAATCTGCTTTTCTCTTGTTGCACAGCCTCTCAAGCCTTTCTGTGTTCTAGAAAACTCTCTTTTTTTCTATGTGTTTCAGTTTAAATACCAAGCAGACTCCACCCATTCATCATTATTTGAAGCAGCATTTGTGGTAGAGACAGAGCATTTGAGAGGTTACTTTCAATTGTTCACACCCAGTAGGGTACTACCACCTTACTTCTAATGTGACAAGTTATTTTGATCTAGGGGATATATTGGCTATGATATAGTCCTCCCCTCAGGACTAACGATTCAAATTGGACTGGAATATTCATTTTTGCTTCTAAATCATTGTATGGACATGTGATAAATATATATTCAGATTCGTAAGGATATTCTGAATCCAGAGCTGCCATGTATGTACCTGTCATCTCACATATAACAGTTATTAAATTATGAGAATATATTATTAGATCATATATTTTGATACATCACTTTTCTATACATGTGATCCGTGTTTTTCCACTGAATCTGAATCTGTATCTGGTTTTTAAAGTCAAAACTAAATAGTTATTTCCTATGGTCACTCTAAAGGTATTTTTTCTGTGTTTATTTTGCTATCCAATTAGCTTGAATAATAGGTGTGTGGCTTGCCTCTTGTATCATCAGAATCATCTTCTGTTATGAACATAGGACCATTTTAATAGGCTGCTTAATTGATTAGATGGACAATCTTCCTGAGTCATAGTGCTCTGCTTTGTTGGTGGGTCAATTAACATATTAGCTAATACTATATTTTTCATATACTATTATATGCTATTAACTTAAAACTACAGTCCCAGGATTTGGCCTGAACCCTCAATTTAAAGCTCATATTTAGATATTCTTTCTGTAATTTGCAAACATAGTCTTGTCTCAAGTAAAAAAAGATGTGCCATTACTTCTTAAGAATTTATTAAAATAAATGAACAATGGGGCTCTGTGCATTCCTATTTCCAGAGAGCCTACTTCTGCACAAACAAACCTTTAAGAGTTCAAACTAAGTTGACTATTTTGAGGTACATGTAAAAAGGAAAATGTTCTATTTGTGTCCTTTTTACTTGTAATGGCAATCTAATAAACGGTGGGCTTCTGAATGATTTCACTCATACTATCAGATAATTAGTAATAGACATTTTCTCTATCATTGCCTTAAAGAATAGTAAATTTCAAGTTGCACAACGTAACATGTCCCCCTTTCACATGGCTACAAACATGCAAAAAATCTTTCAAACTCCCTTTTCTTTCATTAAATCCCAAAACATAGCATACTTTTCTGAGCTTTCGGTTAATCAAGAATTGCCTGATATTTCAATGTAAAGCCATTCTGAGTTTGCATTATTCAATGGAGAATATTACATTCAATCTAATAATATCTTACACTTCTTTCTGCTTTGCTCTCTCTCTTTGCCGACTTGTTACCCTTCTCTTCAGTGTGTATGGTGATGTGAATCACTTCTTCTTTGAAATGTGCTGAGGATGGAAGTGAGCAGGCTTTTGCACCTCTGGTTATGTCTGGCTGAGTTGTTTAGTGTACGCGGTCCTGCTGGTCATCCAGGCATGGTGCTAGAATTCGGGTGCCTGTGAGTGAATACCTGCTGAAGGAATGTTGAATAAGTGATTATCCAACAATGCTCTATGAAAGCCAATTGGGTGTTGGGTCAGAGCTGTAGATGACTCAGGATGGCATGTTGGTGTTTGCCTCATCTTCGGCTGCTGAGAGTAATAGAATTGCTGTTAATAGTTTCGCTCTATCTCTATCTACCTATACAATTCTTTTATAGGGCCATTCACCCATAGGCCTCAAGGTGCTTACAAGACACAACAGAAAAACAAAAAGAGAGAGGTAGGAGATGTAATGTGATATTATTTAGCCTAATTTGCCATCAAAAACGAGTGTATTCAAATGCTTCTTAAATTGAACAAATGAAGTTAAGATGATAGAGAATTCCAAAAAGCAGGGGCTCTGGTGTCAAAGCTAGAGGCTCAAATCTTTTTAAGGTGAACTCGCAGTTGATACAGTAGTTTATTTTTATTGGAACGCAGAGTCTGTGAAATTGGGGTCTTCTTAACCCACGAGGGAAGATATGCTGGAGCTTCACCTGCAAAACATTTGAACTCCAAGACAGAACCTTTACATTTGATTCTTTGATTAACCGGGAGCCAATGCAGTTTCCTGCGAGCCTCAGACACGTGAGACCGACAGCCAATTCCACAGACAGCACGTACTGCTCTGTTTTGTGTTACTTGTAATCTTTTTATATCAGTTTGAGAGGTGCAAACGAGCAAACTATTACAGTAGTCTAATTGTGTATTAATGATTGTAGCTTCTATCTAGGCCATGGGTGCACAACATACGGCCCGCGGGCCTGTTGCGGCCCGCCATACCCTTTTGACCGGCCCGCGAGGCACAAAGACTTTCCTAATGGAGGGCGGCCGCCCTCCATTAGGAAAGTCTTTGTTGTCTTCCGGGCCGGTGAAAACACTGGCCCTCATTGGCTCAGCACACACACGCATCACGTTGCTCCTACGAGCCACGTAATGCGTGTGTGCTGCACCAATGGAGGGCCAGCACTACGGCTGGCGTGGCCCATAAGGCTTGATGCCGGAAGGCATTTCAGCCTTGGACCACGTCAGCCGTAGTGCGATTCCAGCGACTTCCAGCTTACTTGCCTGCCTGCCTGCCTGCCTGCCTTCCAGCACGTCTCCGGTAAGTGGTCTGTTTGTGTTTGTGTGTCGGGTTTGTTTTGCTTTATGTTTGTGTGTATGAATGTTTGTGTTTGAATGTATTTTGTGTATATGTTGAGATGCGGGGGTGGGGGGGTGTGCCGGATGTGTATGAATGTTTGTGTTTGAATGTATTTTGAGTGTATGTTGAGATGCGGGGGTGAGGGGGTGTGTCGGATGTGTATGAATGTTTGTGTTTGAATGTATTTTGTGTATATGTTGAGGTGAGGCGGTGTGTCGGATGTGTATGAATGTTTGTGTTTGAATGTATTTTGTGTATATGTTGAGGTGAGGGGGTGTGTTGGATGTGTATGAATGTTTGTGTATGAATGTATTTTGTGTATATGTTGAGGTGAGGGGGTGTGTCGGATGTGTATGAATGTTTGTGTTTGAATGTATTTTGAGTGTATGTTGAGATGCGGGGGTGGGGGCGTGTCGGATGTGTATGAATGTTTGTGTTTGAATGTATTTTGAGTGTATGTTGAGATGCGGGGGTGGGGGGGTGTGTCGGATGTGTATGAATGTTTGTGTTTGAATGTATTTTGAGTATGTTGAGATGCGGGGGTGGGGGGGTGTGTCGGATGTGTATGAATGTTTGTGTTTGAATGTATTTTGAGTATGTTGAGATGCGGGGGTGGGGGGGTGTCGGATGTGTATGAATGTTTGTGTTTGAATGTATTTTGTGTATATGTTGAGGTGAGGGGGTGTGTCGGATGTGTATGAATGTTTGTGTTTGAATGTATTTTGAGTGTATGTTGAGATGCAGGGGTGGGGGGTGTGTCGGATGTGTATGAATGTTTGTGTTTGAATGTATTTTGTGTATATGTTGAGGTGAGGGGGTGTGTCGGATGTGTATGAATGTTTGTGTTTGAATGTATTTTGAGTGTATGTTGAGATGCGGGGGTGGTGGGGTGTGTCGGATGTGTATGAATGTTTGTGTTTGAATGTATTTTGAGTGTATGTTGAGATGCGGGGTGGGGGTGTGTGTCGGATGTGTCGGATGTGTATGAATGTTTGTGTTTGAATGTATTTTGAGTATGTTGAGATGCGGGGGTGGGGGGGGTGTCGGATGTGTATGAATGTTTGTATTTGAATGTATTTTGAGTGTATGTTGAGATGCGGGGGTGGGGGAGTGTGTCGGATGTGTATGAATGTTTGTGTTTGAATGTATTTTGTGTGTATGTTGAGATGCAGGGGTGAGGGGGTGTGTCGGATGTGTATGAATGTTTGTATTTGAATGTATTTTGTGTGTATGTTGAGATGTGGGGGGGTGTGAATGTTTGTATTTGAATGTATTTTGTGTGTATGTTGAGATGCGGGGGTCGGGGGGTGTCGGATGTGTATGGATGTTTTGATTTGAATGTTTTTTGTGTGCTGTGTTGGGGGGTGGGGGTTCGGGTCTGTATGGGTGCTTGTTTGAGAGTTTGCTGATTTGGGGGGTGGGGGGTTCAGGTCTGTATGGGTGCATGTGTGTGTGTGCTGAGTTGGGGTGGTGGGGGGTTCGGGTCTGTATGGGTGCATGCTTGAGTGTGTGTGTGTGCTGAGTTGGGTTGGGGGTTTGGAGTTGGGGGGGTTCGGGTCTGTATGGGTGCATGTTTGTGTGTGAGTGCTGAGTTGTGGGGTGGGGGTTCGGGTCTGTATGGGTGCATGTTTGTGTGTGTGCTGAGTTGGGGGGTGGGGGGTTCGGGTCTGTATGGGTGCATGCTTGAGTGTGTATGTGTGCTGAGTTGGGGGTGGGGGGTTGGGGTCTGTATGGGTGCATGTTTGTGTGTGTGCTGAGTTGGGGGGTGGGGGTTCGGGTCTGTATGGGTGCTTCTTTGAGAGTTTGCTGATTTGGGGGGGTGGGGGTTTTGGGTCTGTATGGGTGCATGTTTGTGTGTGCTGAGTTGGGGGGTGGGGGGTTCGGGTCTGTATGGGTGCATGCTTGAGTGTGTATGTGTGCTGAGTTGGGGGTGGGGGTTGGGGTCTGTATGGGTGCATGTTTGTGTGTGTGCTGAGTTGGGGGGTGGGGGTTCGGGTCTGTATGGGTGCTTCTTTGAGAGTTTGCTGATTTGGGGGGGTGGGGGTTTTGGGTCTGTATGGGTGCATGTTTGTGTGTGCTGAGTTGGGGGGTGGGGGTTTCGGGTCTGTATGGGTGCATGCTTGAGTGTGTGTGTGTGCTGAGTTGGGGGTGGGGGGTTCGGGTCTGTATGGGTGCATGTTTGTGTGTGTGTTGATTTGGGGGTGGGGGGTTCGGGTCTGTATGGGTGCATGCTTGTGTGTGTGTGCTGAGTTGGGGGTGGGGCGTTCGGGTCTGTATGGGTGCATGTTTGTGTGTGTGTTGATTTGGGGGGTGGGGGGTTCGGGTCTGTATGGGTGCATGTTTGTGTGTGTGTTGATTTGGGGGGTGGGGGGTTCAGGTCTGTATGGGTGCATGCTTGAGTGTGATTGGGGCATAGTGTTTGGTTGGGGTGAGGGGGCCATGGGGCATAGTGTTTGGTTGGGGTTAGGGGGGTGAGGGGGCCATGGGGCATAGTGTTTGGTTGGGGGTGAGGGGGCCATGGGGCATAGTGTTTGGTTGGCGGTGAGGGACAGGGGGCATAGTGTTTGGTTGGGTGTGAGGGGGCCATGGGGCATAGTGTTTGGTTGGGGGTGAGGGACAGGGGGCATAGTGTTTGCTTGGGGGGTGAGGGACAGGGGGCATAGTGTTTGCTTGGGGGGTGAGGGACAGGGGGCATAGTGTTTGGTTGGGGGTGGGGGCCATGGGGCATAGTGTTTGGTTGGGGTGGGAGCCATGGGGCATAGTGTTTGGTTGGGGGTGAGAGGGCCATGGGGCATAGTGTTTGTTTGGGGTTGGGGGCCATGGGGCATAGTGTTTGGTTGGCGGTGAGGGACAGGGGGCATAGTGTTTGGTTGGGGGTGGGGGCCATGGGGCATAGTGTTTGGTTGGGGGTGAGGGGGCCATGGGGCATAGTGTTTGGTTGGCGGTGAGAGACAGGGGGCATAGTGTTTGCTTGGGGGTGAGGGACAGGGGGCATAGTGTTTGGTTGGAGGTGGGAGCCATGGGGCATAGTGTTTGGTTGGCGGTTAGGGGGGTGAGGGGGCCATGGGGCATAGTGTTTGTTTGGGGTTGGGAGCCATGGGGCATAGTGTTTGGTTGGCGGTGAGGGGCAGGGGGCATAGTGTTTGGTTGGGGGTGAGAGACAGGGGGCATAGTGTTTGCTTGGGGGGTGAGGGACAGGGGGCATAGTGTTTGGTTGGAGGTGGGAGCCATGGGGCATAGTATTTGGTTGGGGGTTAGGGGGGTGAGGGGGCCATGGGGCATAGTGTTTGTTTGGGGTTGGGAGCCATGGGGCATAGTGTTTGGTTGGCGGTGAGGGACAGGGGGCATAGTGTTTGGTTAGGGGTGGGGGCCATGGGGCATAGTGTTTGGTTGGGGGTGAGGGACAGGGGGCATAGTGTTTGGTTGGCGGTGAGAGACAGGGGGCATAGTGTTTGCTTGGGGGGTGAGGGACAGGGGGCATAGTGTTTGTTTGGGGTTGGGAGCCATGGGGCATAGTGTTTGTTTGGCGGTGAGGGACAGGGGGCATAGTGTTTGGTTGTGGTGGGGGCCATGGGGCATAGTGTTTGGTTGGGGGTGAGGGGGCCATGTGGCATAGTGTTTGGTTGGCGGTGAGAGACAGGGGGCATAGTGTTTGCTTGGGGGGTGAGGGACAGGGGGCATAGTGTTTGGTTGGAGGTGGGAGCCATGGGGCACAGTGTTTGGTTGGGGGTGAGGGGGCCATGGGGCATAGTGTTTGGTTGGGGGTGAGGGGGCCATGGGGCATAGTGTTTGGTTGGGGGTGAGGGGGCCATGGGGCATAGTGTTTGGTTGGGGGTGAGGGGGACAGGGGGCATAGTGTTTGCTTGGGGGTGAGGGACAGGGGGCATAGTGTTTGCTTGGGGGGTGAGGGCCATGGGGCATAGTGTTTGGTTGGGGTGGGAGCCATGGGGCATAGTGTTTGGTTGGGGGTGAGGGGCCCATGGGGCATAGTGTTTGGTTGGGGGTGAAGGGGCCATGGGGCATAGTGTTTGGTTGGGGGTGAGGGGGCCATGGGGCATAGTGTTTGGTTGGGGATGGGAGCCATGGGGCATAGTGTTTGGTTGGGGGTGAGGGGACCATGGGGCATAGTGTTTGGTTGGGGATGGGAGCCATGGGGCATAGTGTTGCACTCCAAGAGTGAACTCAATAATAAAGCTAAAACAGGCACAGTTAGGAGATGTACATCCTTTGCTTTTTTGAGGAAACCTGACTCAACGAAGGCCATACTCCTCTTGGGTAACCCAAACAGCAAACTATAGCAGTCCAAAATAACGGAATGTCCAATCAAGGGTCAATAAAATATATATAATTTAATTAAACAGACGATATACAATAACTAAATCGAAATAAATGATAGCAATGGAAAATGTGTAGTACAAAATGTAAGTTTGAAATGCAACAAAAATCGTTACCCCTCAAAAACATATCTTTTTCCATGTGTTTAATACAAATTGGGGGTTGAAAAAGCCTCCTGACATGTCCCGCCTACCGCCCCGCCCACTTTTACTTTTCGGCCCACTATAGCCCTCATGTAAGGTACTTTCGGCCCTCTGTCAAAATCAGTTGTGCACCCCTGATCTAGGCCCTATCAGTCTCTGATAAATATGGACGAATCTGCCACAATAAATGGACAAGATAGGAGTATGGTGAATTAAGAAAAGAAATATGCCTTTTAAAAGATAGCTGGGAGTCAAAGAAGACACCTAGTGTGTTTACAGATTTACAGGTTCAGAGACCTTAATAGTATTACTAGCGATTGTGAAACTTTTGTAAAGAGAGTCAAGCTTTTTTAATGAGTGTAACAATAAAGTGAAGTGTTTTCTAACTGCTGGCTTTGTGCTAGATGTCCCTCTGAAAGACTGTTCATGAATTCAACAGCAGGCTTCTGTATGGATAACAGGTGGACTGGATGCCCAGACGTGCATATATAATGGGAAAGAGTAAGACACTTAGCAACTTCTAGGTGCAGCTGTTAAGGAGGGCAATTCTGTGTTATTGTAATTGTTTATTGAGGAATCAGGGTGTCCTGGTCAAAAGCACCTGAAACAGGCGCCTTACATAAGAGGGAGTGTTAATGAGTAACTCAACACTTGATGTTCAAAGGGTGGAAATAGATGGATCAGGGACAGAGTAGGACAGCGCGTTGTTATGGTATGTTACTTTTAAAGTTATGTTTTGTTTCCTGCATTTCAACTTCAATTATTTCCATGCAGGCACATAGTTAATGATCGTGTGCGTGTTATCGGCACTAAATAAGTAGGGTGGCTGTTTTTCCTTTCTGTGTTTCGCAGAGTCGTTGTTTTTGTTCTTGCACAGCCTCTTACTTACAGGTTCTCTGTGCATGTATTATGCATAAGCCTGCCAGATCCCTCAGGGCACTGTGGCATTGATTGATTTGGAAATGTTGCCTCAGGTAAAAGAGAAGCTAGTTACACCTGGCAGTACATTTCAGGCAATAATAATTAAAATAAGCATACCTAGGTCCCTGTTCTCCTGCCAGAGAAGAATCCTCCGGGAGTACCCAAATGGTAGCGGAATCAGCTCTTTGGTTATTTCCATACGATTCTCTATGATTCTGCAGATGCAGGATTTGGATTCACCGCCTGCATGCAGTGAGCAAGTGGAAAAAGCCATTTACAGGTCTCCTTCCCAAGGTCACTGCATGTGCATGGTGAACTATCATGTGCAGTGCCTGGTACATGCACATGGTAGAGAGAACCAATGAGTAATGCCATTTAAAACCCAGTTCACCAGTCGCTGCACTACAGATGCCGTACCATTCACCCGTGCCCTAGAAGAGGGACATGCAACCTTTTTCTCTCCAGATGTTTTGGTCTACAACTCACATGACCTCTCCTCTCAAACATTGAATAAGCTGACTAGGGTCTATAGGAGTTGTAGTCCAAAACATCTGGAGAGACAAAGGTTGCAGGAGGACCATTTGTAAGGCATACAAAGTTCATTTCAGGGGATTGCACCAGTTATAGGATAACAGACATAATCACTTGACATAAGCATATAGCTGATGATTTCCCTCCTCAGCAGGTCTCTGTATTACATTGATTCACGTACTGAGTTCCAGCATGTCCACAATGCTTTGGGAGCACCACGTGTGCCCACCTCGCAAATCAGAGAGCTTCTGGATACAGAGGAAACAAACAATGCTTTTTTGAATCATTTTCCGTCTGCCTCCACATTCAGAATTAGCATGGTAGTAGAAAGAAGATGGTTACTCATTATGTGGCCCTCCAGATAATTTGGCGAAGGATCATGGGAGTTGTAGTCCAAACATGTGGCCATGCAGATATTTGGTTGAAGGATCATGGGAATTTTAGCCTGAACATTTGATGTGCCACATAATGAGTAACAATGAATGAACCCAAGAGACCCGAGTTTGTTCTTGTTTAGATGAGCAAAGTTTTTCATCTGACACCTTTAAAACATCTATATGGAATAAGGGAAAACAGGACCGCATTAATGATGATAAGTAAGACCAGTAACTCATTGAATTGACCCATCAATTAGTAAAGGAATAGCATCTGCAAACAAAAGAATCCTATTTACAATTCAAATGAAAATTACTTCTCACTGGAAATGTTCATTAATTGTTGGGCTCTGTTTTTCAAATAAAAGGGAGTATGTGTCTACTGCATTTGGCCACGGTGACTATGTATGAGTCCAAGTGTAAACTGGAGAGGATGAAAATTAACAAATTCCTCTTTTGTTGACTTGTCAAGCAGGTTTTACCTTCCGGCTTTGCTGAAATACTACCATCCCTCTGAAAAAGAAACCATGTTCAAGAGTAAAGCTATAAGACAAAGGACCCCAGGATTGGGAGCCAAGCCTTGAGGGGGAAAAACAGCAGGGGGCAAAACCCTTGTTGATGTCTGAAAGACCATGTAGCATGTTGAAAGTACCTCAGAGTGTCCACAAAGATGTAGACTGGACCAGCAGTGTATATTAATCTATGGACTCTTTTGGTGGCAAAACAACAGGCACCACGAATGAATAATCAGGAGGCTTTGGAAACTATAAAGTAAGCAAAAGTGAGGATGGGAAAATGGCATGGACACAGTGGCCCGAATCGGAAGTGAGCCATGGTAGGTTTGGCAGTACCGGCCCTACAAGGACACCATCTTGGATACCGCAGACAGAACAGAACAGTTCCAGTAACGTCCTAGCTACAGGTGCCCCACCCCTGTGAACTCCTGAACGCGGCTAGCCCAACCTGAAAGTTGGCGGTGACAAAAGCCTACAAAAATTGGCCTTCTCAGTTTTCTAAACTTGCAAAATTGGCGTAAAAAAAAGTGAGCAAAGGTACAGTTTAAAGTGCAATAGTTTTAAATTATTTATTTGAGTATCCCATTATCTTAGTTGAAAAAAAAGTAGTTAAGCATTGGCCGCAGATTGTTTTCAGCAAAGTAAGTGAATGCTCCTTTCAAGAGTTTTCTAACTTTTTGCTGATAAAATGTCAGGATAATTCATTGTTGCCAGCACTATTTTCAGAAAAATAAGTGGAGATGGTTTACAAGTGTTTTCCCCTTAATTTGCGGATACAAATTCCAGCAAATTAGTTTTTTCAGGTTTTTCCCCACAATTTGTACAAGCTGTAATTTTGGAGGAAAAAAATCTAACTGAAAAGTTCTGAATTGCGACCATTTTATTTTAAAATTGTGCAGAATGGTTCCTCTCTGACTCAATCAAACGTTCCTTTGGTCAAATATTTGTTGATGTCCATAAGCCGCTCAAAGGTTTTTGATGGTTCTTTAAGGAATCATGCATTGGATCATTGTGCATTGACTCGATGAAGCTAACAAATGGTCTCCTCTTTGCTGTGCTCTCTGAATGTGTTTACGGCGTATTTGCCCTCGGTTTCCTTTACCATTCCATAGTTCAATATTCTATCTGTAGTTGTCTTTTGGGCATTTCCCGACCGTTAAAGTTCTACTGAGGTGTGCTGCATGGCCCTGGAAACTCAAAGTTCTGGGCCCACTCTAAATCTTGGAGGTCCTGGGCCTGCTCGGCAGGTTGTGAGCACTGTAGGTCGCCAAGGTGGCCAGAATTCTGCCTGTTTATTTCCTGGTGGCTCGGGAATCAGAAGAAGGAAATGCTGACTAGATCATTTTTTCAGGGCATGTTTACTAAAATTCTTCTGTGATGTTTTTTACAGTTTATGTTCATGATTTTGTAACATAATTGGGGATTTCTTCAGGGATCAAGTCCTAAAAAAGAAAGTGGGGGTCTCATTAACGTATCAATTGAATGTGACGTCACCAGAAATTAGCATACCAAGGTGCCCTCGAAAAAAAAAACAGGGGGGCTCCGTCCGCCCATGTGTACCCTCGACTTGAGCCCTGGATATCTTTGTCATTGCCTTTTGTTATCTTCTCTGAAAGCACTTATAAATACGACCCATGTCCTTGCAGTGCTGAGGATTGGTGTTGAATGCTTATGTGGAGATGTTGAAGGTACAACTGTTGCCTGGGCGTGACATATTCTTAGTTCACAGCCAAGGCAGAAAAAACCATAATCTGCTCCATTTTCAGCCCTCCTTATCTGGCTCCAAGCTGCCGTTTCAGAACGAGGCTTACATTTACTTATGTCAATAAACCGGATTAGCTGCTAATGCTCAATCTAGTTGATGTCTCAATTGACTTGCGGATTCATTTGGGGTTGTTATAACGTGGTCTATCCTGCACTGGGACCAGCAGATGAGGCTGCGCTGCACTGGGGCCCTTATTTCCACTTGCCTTCAACATGTTCTATTGCGCTGTGTCTATTAATGAGGAAGGGATTGGTCTGACACGGGCCGAATTATCTCCAATCAGATGCTGTTGGGCGGTAGATTATAGGGAAACATTACAGGTGCAAATGTTTGCGGATCAGAGATCTGAGGAACCAGGTGATGAATGGACCTCTCCAGAACGCACAGGAGGGGGGGTGACAGGTGGTCTGATTCCCCAATCAGACCATGTGACCAGCAGGTTGATCTCATGGACTAACTCCAGGGAGACCACATTATCTGCCTTTCCACCCGGGTGAAAAGCAAGCAAATGTATGTTTCACCAGTGCTGGTGCCAAGGTTCTATGAGATGGAGCCCACAGGCGTTGTGCCAAACTATATTATTTTAAAAAACTTTGCAGCAGGTCAACAATGTATCGGGCCTTTTTTTTGCAGTGTGTTTGCTGCATAACTTTAAAAAAAATAGTTTGCTACCTTTTACAAGCAGAGTAAAAAAAAGATAGCTTGCTTTATTTTTGCCCCATTGAAAACATTTTATGAAAAATAGATTGGGGGCAAATCCTGATTGCAGCAATCCGTAACATTGTGCTGCCAAATCTATGTTCCCGCTTTTTGCACAAGTGGAACATTTACCGGATCTAGTCCCAGATCAATGCCGTGATAGGAAGCATGCTGGAGAGGCACGTGCTTGGCATCTCTTCTTGTAAGTGCGATCCTCTCGCTACTTGTGGATGTGGCATGCATCGCATCATGGCTGCCACTCTATTTAATTCGTGTAAACTCTGCCGCCACTGCCAGTTCCTCCCTCCATTCCAGGGATATGGCCGATTTCCTGGTAGGCCTCTGCACCATGGGCTGCGTTTGTGTGGTAACCTATTTTATTTCCATAGGAAAAGGGTTGTGCTTGCTGAAAATGTGTAATATGGGGCCACTTCGAAAATGATTTCCAGGGCCTCTTGGTTTCCAGTCCACACCTGTTCCTGGCTCTATTTCTTCAGCCCACGTGTAAAGTTCAGTCAAACCCACCAGTTAAGGTGGCACTGCTGGAGATAAGCATCCCTGCCACAATTCTGTCGACATGGCATATCGAGACCGAAGATGTTTTGGGCAGCTACAGAGTTCCTCACCCTCCATCCGCCCAGAGGCACCGAGCTCAGTCAGCTATCAGTCTCTTTTACCTTTCCCTTGTCCTGCATTTAGGGCTGATAGTCCAACTTTGATCACTGGCGCTAAACGCAATCAAGCCCTTGATTGCCTAAACAACAGACTGGCACCCCCTGATCAAGCACTGTCAAGTACACACCATTGTCTCTCATGATAGTGCACCGAGTTGCGCCTGTCTCCATCATTGTCGAGAACGTGTGACTCTCCGAGTAATTGTTCTACTTCCTGTCAACAACACAAACACCGTAGAGGCAAAACGCTAACAGCCGGTGGCAGTTCGAGTATATAGCGCCTTCTCTGCCCTGGATATCAACCTGCTGGTCACATGGTCTGATTGGGGAATCAGACCACCTGTCACCCCCCCTCCTGTGCGTTGTGCGTCTAACTTGCCTGGGCGCGAGCCTCCCAGCCGTTTATAATTGCTTATGTGAGAGAGAGCTCTCAGGAAAATAGAAAATGACTTCGCGATCCTCAAATGTCTTCTCAGTTCAGGCTTTTAGGCAATACTGGGCAGTGTTTTGGTCTTACATCAGGACACCAGTTACATGCTCTGCTGCACTGCATGTACCATGTGGATACGAAAAGACAGAACGAACTGGATGGGCCCACATACCCCAAAAGTTGACTTCATAAAAAGTTAAACAGTATATTGTATGTCGTCAAGTGGCTGCGGGCTTAGGCACTTCTATGAGCATTCTGAAGCCCAGGGGAGCAGTTCTGTATTTTGATTGGGTGACTACAAGGTGGCAACACACCGTCGGAGAATATTGGGGTTCTAAAGCAGATGCAGAAAAGAAGCAGGAGTAAAAAAAGAATGTCTGTCGCCCAAGCAGGTCTTTTGGGCGATCTCATCTGGAAATATCAGGTGTATTTTGGAAGGCCACGCCTGGGTCAGGATTAGGACGACGGATCTGAGGTTAGCAGGAGAAAGGCAAACACAGAAGGGGGCGGCTTGAATTACAAATCAAACACAGCGAGACTGAGCAAGTGGCATACGAATGGGCAGAATGTAAAGAGGTTGAGAAAGAGGCGTGGTGTACAAACATACAGAACAGACTTCGATGTATGCAGGGATGGCACGTGGAGAACAGGGATGTTATGATTACTAGGATTTGTACCCCACTCTGCGGCCATTTGCATGGTCTCTGGGGGACGTAAAAGCGAGAGGGGTGAGTTTGGTTAATGGTGGTAGAGGGGAAATCCATGATCGCTTTGCTGTTGCACACCGACCGCAGCACACTGAGCTCTGTGTGCAGGCCTGTTTGGAGGTGTTCTGTGTTGAGAGCATAGAGACTCCGTATCCCACTGGAAGAATTTTGGCTTCCTAATTTGGCGTTCAAAAAGTTATCAACTAGTTCATAGTGGTTCCTAAACCCGGACTGGAGTAACCATTAACTTAGAGACATCTATCTAAAGTTAAAGTGGCACAGGATGAAACCAGAGGGCGAGGTCCAGGGGTAACTGTGGCACGCCTGCCTCTGGAAAGGAGGACGCCACACCAAAGCATGTGGTAGCCTGTTTATTTTCTGGCATCTCCTGCAACCACTTGCTCCTCTTCCCCCAACTGTCACCCGTCAGCACTCTCGATCGTGCCCCCAAACTCCCACCCCTAGGCTTTTATGTTCCACAAAGCCTTCTACATTCTAGCCGCCCCCCCCCCACCGCCCCAGTCCCCAAAACAAGAACCACATAATACAATGCCAACAGTGTTAAACAAAACTCTGAAAACAACTGGGGGACATAACCATTGGCATATATATATATATATTTATAGTGGTTAACCGCACGCAGAGGGGTCGTAACACGCCAAGCAGTTCACACAAGATAGGGATATAGGCATACAGCACTCGCCCTGCTACATAATCATTTAGCTTCATGGGAGTCACCCGCATCCTAACAGTCCACCTGAGACCCGCTTTGCATCCTTCAGAATCTCCTCCCATGTCACTCTTCTCTCTTATGACACCACTACATCTCACAATGTCCTTCTGAGACCACATTTCACCACCATCCAAGATCACAGCACTCCCTCTCACAGCTGACACTCTCCTGGGAATAGAGAACTTTTCCTCTTGGGATATCGCACTCAACCTCGGATTCCATACTAGTGTCACATCGCCAACTTCAATATTCTTCTCAAAAACACTATGACGCTGATCAGTTTCTGGGCAACACGTACACCAGCATTATCGTCCTGCAATCCACATTGACAGCATTGGCAAGCCCTGTTCAGGTGGGGCAGAGACTGGTTCCTAGATTTCTTCCCTTGAGTGACACAAAGGGTGACACACCTGTCACCGATTGGGGCATGGTGCAATAACTCCACACCATCTGGTGAACCACACATCTCCAGGGCTTACCCACTTTCATCACCAACTGTATTCCACCCTTGATTACTCTATCCTCTCCACCAGACAATTGGCCTGGGGATGGTATAGAGCCATCCTAAAATGCTTGATGGGATACCTCCTAAGGAACTCTTGTATTCTTGCAGACATGAACTGAACACCATTGTCAGTGATAACTTGCTGCGGAAAGGCTGCTCTAAAAAAGCGTCTTCCAGGAAACCGATCATCTCTACTGAGGTTGCCTCCTTTACTGCCTTCCACTCCACCCACTTGGAATGATAATCTAGCATAGCAAACACAAATCTGAAGTTCCAGTCCAAACCTTCTATTGGGACCATGATATCAATTGCAACCTTGCTCCAGGGCTAACTCAGAACAGGAACCAGACCCAGCGAAACATCTCTGCAATGCTTACTCTTGTCAGACATGATACATTCTTGACAGTCTGTGATCTTGCGATCCATCATTCCATTTATACCCGCCCACCAGAATACATCCTGCAGTCTCCATTGAGTTAGACTGTGGCCCTAATGCACCCATGTGCTAACTCCATGATGAAGTCTCTTAAACCGCTGAGCGGCACTGCCTTCTCCCCCCCTCCTCAACTTTCTATCAATCACACACAACTCATTCCTCACCTCATGCCACACATCCATACTCAATTCAACATTCCTCTATTGGGCCACCCACTGACTGTCCACTCCCTCAAACCCTTATGCACTGTGTCCTCATCTTCTGCTTGCTGCCATACACTCCCTCAATATCTGGCGAATCCAAGCTGTCACTTACTACTTCCTCATCCTTGCAATTCCTATCACACTCTTGTATTTCATCATGCGCATCCACCGGTGACCCTGATAAGAAATCAGTCACTGGATTTGTTCCCTCAGGTAAATATGTCAAGCTAAAGGTGTACCCCTGCAGCCCCACCACCCATTTGGAAATACACAGTGATACATTAGCACCTTCCCCGGTGAGAACAGTGGAACCAACAGCCTATGGTCAGCCCTAACAGGTACCACACAGCCCCATTAATGAAACTTGAAATAGTTAATGTCCCAAAACACAGCCAATGCCTCCCTCTCAATAACAGAGTATTTCCTTTCAGCTTCCTTCAGTAGCCTTGAGACAAAAGCAATCACATTTTCACCCAATGTGCCCACTTGAGTGACTCCAGACCTAAACCTCTGGCATCCACTGTCACAATCACCTTCTTGTTGTCTTCCAACTGACCCAATGTGGGGCATTAACAATGTCCATTTTGATGTTCTGAAAGGCCAAATCACAATCACACAACCCCTAAAAGTGGACGCCTTTCTTCAACAAAGCTCTTAGGGGGTAGACAAACCTAAGAAAGAGCACACTTGCTCCTTAACACGTGGTGTGGGTGACTGTGCAATAGCTGCCATCAGTTTCTCTTTAGGTCTTAAGCCTGCGTCTGACAATAAATTGCCACAGCAGTTCACCTCCTCCATAGCCAGCTTACATTTGTTTCTTTGCATCTTCAGGCCACTTTCCCTGAGTCGTTCTAGCACAGCATGCAAATATGTCTGATGCTGCTGCACATCTCTTCCATAAACTAAAATGTAATCTAGAAACACCATTCAATTGAACAATCCTTTTAAGGTCCTTTCCATGACCCACTGAAATACCACTGCCATTGACGCTAATCCAAATGGCATGCATGAAAATGGGAACGCTCTGATGGGGGTGATGAATGACCCCAAAGTATGTCAATCTTTGGACAAGCCAATCTGGTGATATGCAGATGATAGGTCTATGGCACTGAACACTTTTGCCACACCTAACGTGTTAGCATTTCTTAAGGTTTTGGGAAAGGATGCCTGTCTAGCCATATTGATCTGTGGAAATCTCTTAGATCCAAACAGATGCATATTTTACCATTTGGTTTTGTCACGATAACAAAGGGCGGAAACCATTCCGACACCTCTATTTCTTCAATCACTTTTAGTTGGACCAATTTAAATCAATTCCTCTTTCCGATCCCCTTGCATCTTCCATGGAATGGGGCACACTTTGTTTATGACACGTATGGCATTCTCCTTGAGAACGATGCAGTGTTTGAACCCCTTCAATTCCACTAGTTTGTCTGTAAATACTTGCAGAAATCTCTCCGTCCATTTATCGTTCACAACAGCTACAGTCACTGGGGTCGCTGCAAAGGTCCCATTCCTTATTCATAACTTGTTCTGCTCCTCCCAGCCCAGAAGTGATGATACCTTTATGGCCACATAGTTCCATACTTCACATTTGTATTCCATGTACTCTACAAAAGCTCGAAACCTTCCAAGTAGCCCAATCTTGATATCTCCATATGCCACAGGGTCGATATCTGAGGTAACAAATCCCTTGGCTGTCTTCCTAGACTCTTATAAGTATCCATAGAAATTATCGTCCACCAATACCCACTATCCACCTTCATGTCCATTTGGACCCCATCCAGAAGAAAGGTATCAATAGGGCCCCTGCGTGTTGGTTTACGGGCTGTGATTTCAAACACATGTTTGTTGTTCACACAACCAACTTCCGAGCTGTCTACCGATTTGATTGCATTATCAAAACCTTTGTCAAGTCCCATTTCCCTACATGCTCTTGCATAGTGGCATTTGCCTTTGCAGCACAGGCATATGGCCACTCTTGCTGGGCAGAAGTGGCTGTTTGAAAAATGTCTGAGACTGTCACGACAAATGCATCTTTGATCTTTGGGTAAGTCTTGCTTTTTCCTTTCAGGAGTCTGCTTAATATCACACACTTCATGTACGTCAACCATTTCAGATTTCATTTCCTGGGCATATTTGGTAGTCTCTTCAATGCTGCAAGGTATACTGACTGCAACTTCTAAGGTGGGGTCTTTGTGCAGTAGTGTCTCTTGAATTGTTATGTTGTTAGTGCATCGCACTAGTTGATCCCTGATCAACGAGTCTGTGATTTCTCCAAACACACATGTGACTAAGGGTTTCAAGTGCAACCATGTAATTCTCCACAGGTTCATCTGGTCCTTGGGTCCTTTGAAAGAATTAGTAGCGTTCAAATACGGTATTACACTTTGGTCTAAAATTTCTTTCCAGTCTCATGACTGCTTTAACATATTCATCCATATCACCTGCACCCTTCACAACCACCCTCCACAACCATCTCTGGTAACCCATCATAGAAAGAACACCCTGTGTTGCCCAGGTTGTGAAGTAAGATGGCTTCCTTTCTGGACGCTGAAAATCTTTCACCTCCAATTGCCACTAGATGGGTGCCAAACAATGTCTTCAATTTTTGCAACAATATTAATGGTGTAGCTGGTTCTGCTAGAAATGTTGGGGGGGGGCTATGCTTGCAACAGCCATGATTTTATCATCTGCTCACTGTAGTATTGTCTTTGTCCTTAGAATGAGAGAGAATGCCAAACACATGTATCACACGTCCCACTGGACAATATGTACCTGCCTCATGCTGTCTGCCAAGACGCCATGTCCACAAATAAAAAGCGGTAGTTTAAACATTTTAAAAAAAAATCTATTTTTTGAGTGAGGATCCTAGAAGAATCTACCTGTAGAGTTTGTGCAGCCTTATTTCCTTTAAAGCCTATGGCAAGCTTCTAGTTGAACTGACCGTAAGAGCAGTGCCTAAAATGGCACTACAAAATGAGCTGGGGCTCATCAGGGGGGGTGTCCTAACAGCGGGGGTCCTGCTGGCCCATTAGGCCACGCCCCCCTGATGAGCCCATGCTCAATGGGTTACTGGCACCCCTGCCAGGTAGCCTTTTGTAGAGATCAGCACCCTCTCCTCATGGGGAAAGGGTGCTGATCTCTGCATTTATCTTCTATAGGTTTGCCTGGCAGGGGTCAGCGGCTTGCCTATTCTTCCTTAATGGTGGTGCTGCCCCTCGCCAGCTGGGGAGGGGCAGCATCACCATTAAGGTTGAAAGGGTGAAGCCGCTGGAAGCAGAAGCAGAGGCAGTTTTCATGAAGACTGAAACTCCCGCGAATGTGCGGTCTCATGTTTTCTCCATAATGGTGGTGCCGGCCCGTGGGCATCTCTTCTTTAAAGGGATGCCTCGCAGGTGCGGCGCCACCATTAGGGCTGAAAGGCTATTTTTTTAAGCCTGAAGCTCTCGCACACGAGCGAGAGCTTCAGGCTATTGAAATAAAAGGCTTTTCGTGTAGTGGCCAGGGTTGCCATGGGGAATTAGTGGGCCCCGGAAGGGCACCGCCTCAAAACAAGATTTCAGAGCCTGCCAGGGCCCAGCCCCGGCAAGCCCCGGCCCACATAAAGCCCTGCGTAAGGGTCTAGTTCATCACAAAATGGCTGCCAATGTGCTCTCATGAGATTTAGTTCTCACAAGCCCTCTACTTGTCGAGCTTCAATGCAGCTAATTGCTTCAGTTTGCTGTGAAACTCACTGTCACCCGTCAGATCTCCTTGCCTTCCTGACAGCCAGATTCCTCACAGATTGATCATGCGGCACATGGCTCACCCTCCAGTAAACACGCATGTCCCCTTCACCTCCACCCGTAACAGTAAGGAAGTGCCTTGCCACTCCCATCCGTGGCCCTTCACTCGTTGCCAATGTGGTGCGCCTGCCTTCGGAGAGAAAGATGTCACTTCAGTCTAACTGATTACCTGTTTTTTTCTGGCACCTCCTGCAACCACTTGCACTGTCACCCGTCCGCTCTCTCGCTCGTGCCCCTGAACCCACACCCCTTGGCTTCTATGTTCTACAAAGCATTCCAGGTTCTACAGTAACCTGTAGAAATATCACTCAACAGGATCAAGGTGTTGGTGAAACACAATGCAGATTAGCGAGTGTGTTCCGTAAGGCGATGAGTGGGACAGCAGCGGGATCACAGAGGAAGAGGCAATGTTTTCCTGATCCTCGTCCTACCCTGAAATGGTGGTTTTCCCACTGCTCGACTGCCTGCTGTGAGACAGGCATGGTATCAAGCGAGACACAAACTCAAAAGTATCAAACTTGTGGGTTGGTCTAATGGCTACCTGGCCCTAACTCTAAGGGATTGTTCCCTCAACTGATGTTTCTATGGGCCGTCGATGTCCGTAAATCCAAAACCAAAGTTTGTCTGTGTCCAAACCTATGCTTGCCCTCACTCTTAAACCAAATGTGATATGGTATTTTCTTAATGGAAAAATAATGACTAAAAAAAGGAAATGTAAACCACAGCTGGTTTTAGGTAGTCTTACCAATATGTGTAGTTATGCCAGTTCAAAGTAGTTTAACTCAAAAGGGTTACCTTTTGAATCTTCCGCATAGGGCTCTTGTCGTAAATCAATAGAGTTCACAATGGAGTTGGCAGCAGAGTTGAGTAGCTGCAGTCTGTGACAGTCTACTCTGGCCTTCCCTACAGAGACCCGAGTCTCTCTTCAGTTGCAGTTCCAGTGTGTGTGGGAGGTGCATAAAACCCCTTCAGAACCGTGGAGCGGCCGCGGAGTTGGCAGCAGAGTGGAGTAGCTGCAGTCTGTGGCAGTCCATGAGCAGGACGAGCAGCTTCCCAACTATGGTCTGGAAAACCCCTTTGGATCAGGAGGAAGACCGGCGCTCGATGCGGAGCACCAGCGTTTCACACAACAGACCAGAGCCTTCCAGTGGCTCATCAACGCGATTGACCACAGGCTCTCGAGGTTACCTGCCTCTAATTCTATCTCTCACCAAAGCCACCAAGGGTACCAGCGCCTCAGGGACCATTAGCGGGCTTTCACCACCAGTAACTTCGATGCTACGAGTGGGGTCTCCTACCCCCCTTAGCCAGGTGACATTCACTTCAGCCGTCCCGGGTACGGTAGAGTCTACCAATTCAAGCAGCCCGGAAGAGGCCGAAGACTCCTCGAGAGGCACACAGACACCTGCAAAGGATGTGCCTCATCAGCCGGCGCAACCCGTGGCGGGGCAAACTCCCGGCCCGCCCCCAGTGCAGCCTGCCGAAGGGCAGACTGCGAGGGACTCGCCTGACGGTTTGAGTTGCTTCCCTGGGACCGCACACAAGCCGTGTAAGGATCACGTCTCGGAGCCCAGGAACCGACTTCTACCTACCGTTTCCCCGCCGCCATCTACGGACGCTCTTCACTCGACATGCGAATCCACGCATTTCCCGGTCGATGTATCGGGCTTGAACTTCCCCGCCGCACCAGAGGGTGTGGAGGACCAAGGATCGTCATCAGAACAGAGGCGGACGGCGGCTTTATTCCACGCCTCCGAAAACGCGACCCCGCCCCTAAGTAAAGGCGGAGCAAAGCGGTGCCCAGCAGAAGTAAATTTGACGTCGTCTGAGGGGCTAAGGCTGCAAGCCCCGTCTTCGGAGTCTAGTGTCCAAATAGATGTCTCGATTGTGGAATTAGACATTACGGAGACCTCCACCTCGCCTTCAATGACTCCTCCTCTTAAGAAAAAAAACTACAAACCAAGACTGGGTCTTAAGGCGGCACATCCAGCAGTGTTAAAAAAATCAAAACTCATTCAGCAAACCGCCCAAAACAAAAAAAAAAAAAACAACTGCCCTGAAATCTTTGTCCAACACAGTGATATGCAATTCCCTGAAGGAATACTTTGTGAGCCAAGGGAAAAGGAAATACGACGTCCTAAAAGAACTCACGGATGCAGAGATATTAGAAGTAACCATCGAGCACCCAACAGCACAAATTCAAAGCATGCCTGCCCAAATTGACTTCAGAAACTACAATAAAGCAAAAGACCCGTCTAATCTTCCTTGTACAGGAGAGGCAACCAAGGCGCCCCCGCGTCCGTTAACCTCACCGGTCCCTGAAAATCCAGCATTTCCTATCAACTATACGGACCCTATTAACTGTGAAGCTCTGGAACCAGTCACCCCCAAATCCACCACACCAAACCCTTTGTCATTGCTTACTCCAAGTGTACTGTCGCTGCCGGAATTTCTCTCCCCTAATATGGGTCAAGCGGAGATTTCCAAGGAAACTCTTCCTCAAACAGAACACCCCTCAGCGTCCTTAAATCAGGGAAACGGAAAGGGAAACCAGACCAGCTCCCCCATTAACCTTTCCCCACAACAAGTGAACCTATCTCCAATCGCTAGGGACTCGATTTGGAGAGAACGGGTAAAGAGTCGGGAGCAAAATCCATCCCCTCTCTTGACACCGCCCGTGGGAACATCAAGAAGAAAAAGTAAATCAGGGGAGCGGCAACAGGACGAAACTCAGAAAGAGTCATCTCCCAAGAGGCTTGACATAGCAACCCTAATGTCTGCAATTACCATCGCACTTGCCCCGTTTGGCAAATTATACGAGGCAATAAGTGACTCACTCAAAGACCAAACTACCTTGCTTGCAATGACCCACACGAAACTGATTTACCTGGAAGGGTACATTGCAGCAAAAGAAAAACTGGACTCCGAACTTTTCAATAAAATCCTGCTCACGACCACCAGAGTGACCCCTACATCGACTCAGCCAAGTCAGAGACCCCTCGAGATCAAAGATTCCGCAGATCAAGGCTCCCAAACAGAAAACGGCTTCCCACTTGGGCAACAGTTGACATCCCACCAACGAGGGCCAGGGAATAAGCAGTCTTCTGTCAACTCTCCGGCTCTTCTGAACAAACAAAAAGAGAGCCTGTCCTTCTCTGCTCTTCCGGCCCTAACCAACGTACTTCCGACAATAAACGGGTCACGAGAGCCCTCTACCCCGCACCTACAACCTAAAGGGCAACATACAAAGTTGCAGGAATTCCAGAACCACAGGAAAACTTTGGACGGTGTGTCAACATCCCCAAAGAGGGTGGAGACAGCAAAGGCATCACTACAGACAGACAAAACCTCAGAGTGTGGTGCACACAAGACCTTAAATCTCCAACCGCTTCAAACCGACCCTTCAGCCAGGCCCAAAATAAAAGAACTTCCGAGACTAACATCATCGGGTGCGCCTCAGAAAGAATCCTCGAGTCCAGCTAACTCAAGAAAGTCCCCAATAACAACAGAGGACTTTATGAGAGACGACAACCTCATGAACCTAACAATCCACCTGTCACCGACGAGTGCTGCCGAACCACAGAACTGGCACTTTGGTTACCAAAAAAGCCAATCCAAAAGCAACAAGCCCGTCTCTCCTCTCCAGAAAAAACGTAGACGACAGAGCGGCCCTCGCAAGGACAAGTTCCAAGCTAATACCCCCAGAAACCCGAGAGGCCCACAAGAAATAAGAAACCGCCTATCATCAACAAAAAACCGCCAAAGAGAAGCGGAAGTAAAGGATAACGACTACCACAAGAAAAGAAGCAGAAGCAGTCCGGACAGCCCAAGAAGACGCTACAGCCCAAAAAGGCAAATTAGTCCGAACAGACTAAAATTCTCTTCACGAGTCCACAGACCTAAGAAAAACTACCCGCCGCCGTCTATTATTTTCAATATTGAACAGACTCCACAAAATTCAGAAGCCATAACATTGAACAGAGGAACGGTCTTAAAAATCCTGAAACACTCCAAAACCTTAAACCACTTGACAACGGCCGACCTTACGCTAGTGGAACCTTACCATAAAGGGCATAGGGCTAAGGCCTTCCTCCACGTCAATTTTCACGCGGTGAGAAGGGGTTCAAGAGCCGACTCCAGCGATCTTCTCAAATGCGGGTACACCTTCACAGAATGGACAAGTACTGCTGAAAAGGAAATCAATTCTGCGACGAACGCGCAGTCCACCAAATACCATCTCGCAACAGAAACAAACTGTAGCACCTATGATCAAGTCAAACCTTCAAGCCAACGGACGGCTTACTCACATGATCTTGCCAAAGAGGGCTCAGGTCCTAAAAGGAAAGCAAACCTAAATCCATCAGAGTTAGAAGGAGAAGGAAGTAGCACAAGCCCAGTTCCAAAAGGCTTTCCTAAAACATCAAGAAATAAAATGAACGCCACCTCAAACGAACAGACGAGCGCGAGGTTAGCCCCGCAAGCCTCAAACTCTGCATCATCATTCGCGCCTATAAAACAACTCCTAGCGTGGTTGCCTAAAGCGCCGAAGTACTCGACGACAAAAGCAGTGAGTCTGCTAAACAGAGAAATTACCCAACTTTCAATTTCAGCAGCCTCACAACACACAACGACTCAAGTCCGCTCAGACATCACAATGATGTCCTGGAACACAAGAGGTTTCAGTCACCTTACAAGACCGGGTGAAGTCAATCTGGCGGAATATGACATTATAACGCTACAAGAAACATGGCTGCTTGACAAACCAGGTATCGATGGCTTTTCTGTCATGGTTGCCCCTGCCAGCAAGGGTCGTCTGGGTCGCCCGTCCTCTGGTCTCTTGATAGCAGTCCGGAACGGTGTGGGTCTTTCAATCAAGAAACGACTGGCCGCTACTCAAAACCACCTAGCAGTCCTTGTTGAATGGGCTCCCTCTTTCGATGCAAAGCCCAAGAAATAGAAGAACAGAAACAAAAACCAAAAAGAGACCCAATGGTTGGCCATAATCACTGCGTACCGGAACCCGCAGTCGATCACGGACGAGAAATTCCTTAACATCATCGAAACAGAGAATAGATTGGCAGACAAAGAAGAAGTGAAAATAATAATAAGCGGCGACTTAAACGCGACGTGCCCAAAAAAGAGAAAAAACCAAGGCTGAGTCACGAGGGGAGAAATTGCAGACACTGATGAATACCAGAAACCCCCATAACATCGAACAGGCCCTCCTCCCATCAAACCCCATCCCGTCTTGGGAAAGAGGCGCGCAAAAGAGGACTATAGATTACATCTTTACATCCGAGGAGATGTTAGCCAGGATGACCTCATTCGAGATACTGCGGACCGTTGAGAGCGATCACAACATCCTGAAAGCCAGCTGGCCGGTGGAGCATAGCACAAGAGTATTCCTGCCTGAAGCCCCGGAACCCACAGCTCAAGGAAACCGACGCAGACTTACAAGCGAAAGAATCAGAGAACTTACGAAAAAATACTGAAGTCAACAGTACAGAGAATCTGGGCCTCCTAACCATCTAGCAGACTACCAACCTCTGCTAATTCCATACTACGTGAAACCACACAAAAAAAACTGGCCTTCAACCAACCCGCTACAAGAGTATAACTCAGAGCTAGTACTCAGAAGGCGAGAACTTCGGAAACTGAAGAGACAAGCGGCAAACTTAAAAACAAGCGGCGCAGTGAAAATTTACTTGCAAGAGCAAAAAAGCTACAAATCCTGGCTAAGATTCCATTGATCGGCCTTATACCAACATGACACTGAAGAAATGCTAAAGAAATTGGCGGACAAAAATTCTGCAGCCTTTTGGCAGCTGATAAAAAAGTATGACAACCGAGCATCCTCCTCAACATCAAACTGCGTCGGCGAGTTTGCCTGGACAACTCATTTCTCCACTATTTTCAAACTCCCCGAGCCAAATGCTCCCAGTACAACCCTGCCATCTGTTCACAATATTTGGGAGGACTTCTCCGACATCGAAGACATTACATCAGCCATAAGAAGGCTAAAATCTTCAAGAGCCCCGGGTCCCGATGGAATTACCAACATTGATTTGAAAAATCACCCGTCAGAATGGGCCTCCTTCATCAGTCAAGTCTTTCAGAATTGTATCCTGTCCAACTCGATTCCAGTCTCTTGGTCCACCTCAGTTGTCGCCCCTATATACAAGAAAGGAGACAGGTCGGCCCCTGTAAATTACCGCCCCATTGCCTTGCTGGACACTATTGGAAAAATCTACGGTTCGTTCCTACAAAGGAGCTTTCAAACTTGGGCAAAATCGTCTGACTGCAACGACCCGTTCCAAGCGGGCTTCATGAAAAACTGCGGAACTCAAGTTAACATCTTGATCCTTAGCATTCTGAAGAGCAAAATCATGGAAGGTTCTGGGAAGGTCTTTTTAGCTTTCATAGACCTTAGCCAGGCTTTCGACCAAGTCGACAGAGAGAGGTTATGGTCCAAATTGTCCGCTTGGAATTGCCCGCCATCACTACTGGAACCCATCAAAGCCCTTCACAAAGAAACCTCCATCCGAGTTAAACTGAACCACCAAGGCTTACTCTCGGAAGTCATTCCAACATTCCGAGGGGTCAAGCAGGGATGCCCCATGGCCCCGGCCTTATTTATCTCCTTTCTGGGCGACTACAAAGAAAGTGCAAACCGAATAAGATCTTTCCCTCCAAAAATAGGCCAAACACCACTGGGTCGACTTCTCTACGCCGATGACATCATCCTCCTTGACCAGACAGAAATAGGACTACAACGACAACTAGACAATCTGGCTTCATACATATCCGCTAACAATATGGAGATTAACAAAGAAAGGATAAAAATCCTGATAATGGAAAAACCAACAGAGAAGAAGTCAAAAAAGAAATTGAGTTGGCACATCGAAAAAGCAGCCTTGGAGTTTGTCAAAAACTACAAATACCTCGGTGTGATGATGGATAGCTCCAAATCAGAAGTTGCAATGCAGAAACATCTGTGGGAAAAAACACGAAAGCTAACAACACAAGCGCAGATCATCGACAGGAAGTATGGACGATTCTCTCTGTTACCGGTCCTGAAATTCTACAAAGGAAAAGTGGTCCCCTGTCTGGTCTATGGAGGAGATGCCCTGCCCACTCTTCCCACGGCGATTTGGGGTAAATTGGAGGGGTACTTCTGGCGGAAGGTACTCCAACTTCCTAATTCGACGCCGATCGCAGGGATCAGACGAGAACTAGGCCTCAGATCCCTGAAAGCAGCCAAAGAGGCAGGGGAAATGTCACTCTTCAGGAACATTCTCATGCCTGAATCTCCTCCGCTCTATAACCTGATAAACACAGAAATGAACAACGAGACCTGCAAAATGCTGACCACATGGGCATCCAACCAAAGAATTTCCCTAGAAAACATTGCATGCACAGAAGAGACTCTGATCAGAAATCCAATAAAAATAAAAAAGAAAATGGACCAGGAAGACTGGATCGAAACCCACACAATTGCGGAAAAAAACAAACTTCTAAAACACCTACCTGCCCAACCAAAAAAAGTGGATGCGATTCTCGAATTATTCAAAGGATTTCCAAACAGACTCTTACGTGCAACTCTCCTCAGGGCAAGGCTGAACTTACTGCCAACCAACGAGGTCCGGGCCATAAGAGGCCTCTCTGCTACAAACCATTGTTGTCTGTGAAAGAGCCAATCTGAAAAAGAGTCAGTAAAACACCTCCTCTTAAGCTGCCCAAAGACCATCATATGGAGAAGATCCTTTCTCGGCCCCCTATTGGAACCTTTTTCTCAATACGACGAAGAAGTGTGGTGGTCTCGCTTAATGAGTGGGTCTAGGACTTCGTGGTCCATAGCGACGGCAAAAATTCGAAAAAAGCCGCCCTGGATGAATGCGCAAAGAAGGTCCCAGAAAGCCTAACAGAAAACTCGACTGCATAAAGTAATGGTGAGAACGAAACGATAAACAGAAACTAAAAGAACACAGAAAAAGAAAGGACACGAAGCAAACTACTTAGCAAAATCAAAAGATTGATAAAAGCAAAAAGAAAAAAAAAATAGAGTTCACAATGTCTCTGGGTCGCTAAGGGTTCCCTTCCCCAAGCTTTGATCCTTCCAATTCCAAACAAAAAGACACAGTTCCCGTTAGGCCTCTCAGGGCTCCCTTCCCCAAGTCTAGGCCTCTCTTCACAAAGTTCAACAGGGTCTTTAGTGGGCCTCTTAGGGTTCCCTTCCCCAAGCCTAAGCCCTTCTTTACGAAGTTCAACAAACAAACAAAAAGTTCCTCTTGTCAGGATGTACCTTTCATTGTACATTTCTTTCATGGGGTAGTATCAGAGACTTTCAAGAACACCAGGTTGTTTGCTTCTCACAGGTGCAACCACTCTAACCTCTAACCCCCCTCCTTATTCTCTGGCACCTTTTTCTCTTCTGTGCCTCTTCCACTCTGTCCTTTTCCACTATACTGTGATTCCTGCGCACCTTCTTTTGCTGTAGTCTAGACTTGCACCTTCTTTCCACCTTTCTGTGCCTCTTGCACACTTCTTGCTTTTCACTGAGCTCTCGTGCACCTTCAGTTTCTCACTGTGCGCTCTTGCACCTTCATTTTGCCTTTTAACGTGCCTCTTCCACTCTCTGTATTTCTTTCAGGTCGCTTGCACCCTCTTTCTCACTTTCTGGTTGCTTGCACCCTCTCTTGGCTGTCCGTTTTCTTTCTCACTGTCTCTTTATTGTCTCTCTCGGTTTTCGGTCGCTTGCAACCTTTTCCTTACTTTTGGGTCGCTCGCACCTACTCTTGGCTGTTTCTGTCATACCGCCGAGTTCTTGGCGTCTATGGAGCCGCTGGCGACGCGGAACCTAGCTTCGTTCGCTTCGGCCACGCCCCCTGTTTCCTGGTTTCCTTTTTCTGATTCTGATTGGCTAGACGCTCCGCGGCCCGGTGTTTTAACCAGCCACTTCCGGGTCACGGATGCGTTGCAACGCTTCCGGTTTCGTCCGTAGGCTGAGTTGCTTGCTGCCTGTGGCTTTCGTGCTGCTCTCTCGCTTGCTGCTGGTCGGGTCCTCGTACCCTGTCTGAACCTGTCTGTCATTCATTCCGCTGGATCTGTCTGCCTTTCCCTTTCTCTCTTGGTTCGCAATAATTCTCCTTTGCCCTCCTTCCATCTTGCTTCCCCTCCCACCTTCCCATCTTCACTTACCGCATTTTTCCTTTTCCTGTCTGTTATTCTTCCCGCTCT
Organism: Ambystoma mexicanum; assembly: GCF_040938575.1. Classification (NCBI taxonomy): domain Eukaryota; kingdom Metazoa; phylum Chordata; class Amphibia; order Caudata; family Ambystomatidae; genus Ambystoma; species Ambystoma mexicanum. The sequence goes on from NC_090924.1 coordinate 602,191,400, forward strand.
TCCTTCACCTACCTTCAGTATTGCTTCTGTGACCTCCCGTGTACCAGACTCCGGCCTGTTCCCCTGGACTGCCTTTGCTTGCTGCATCAGTACTTCCTCACTTAGCCTGTGTACCAGTTCCTCGGACCTCTTAAGGGACTGCCTGTGTTTCTGAATCTTCACTCCACGTGTTGTCTTCAGTCACTTCTACCAGATCTTACCTAGAGTACTCCTGGTTCCACGTTTACAAGACACCCAACGATTCTACAGGGGTTTTTTGTGCCTAAGGCTTTTTCCCCTCTTGGTCGATCCCGGGGGTGGGCCCCCTGGTCTCCCTTCTTTGGGGAGCACGGTGGCTTCCTTCCGGGGTCGTCCCTATCTTCATAAAAAAAAGGTGTCTACTCGAAGAAAAGAAAAGAAGGGTTCTTGGAAGGAAGAAGAAGGTGAGGAGTCGGGGGAGGGGGAGATTTCAGAAGCTACACTTTCGGACGAAGATATCACCGACCCCGGTGACAGTTTGCAACGCCTAAAAGAGATGGCCACCCCACAGCAGGTACAAGAACTCGTAGCCGCTGTACAAAGTCTAAGTCTAGAGATGCAGAACCTTAAGACTGCTAACGCCACCCTTCAACAGCGTATGACGGACAGAGAAAGACCTTTAGCCGATTTACCTCCACTTCCCTTAGTATCAGGGAAGTTCGATGGATCCCCAAAGAAGGTTAAAGAATTTCTGGACGCATGCAATCTTCATTATACCTTTCGCCCTCTGACCTTCGCCTCAGATCACGCCAAGGTGGGGTTTATGATCACCCACATGATCGGAAATGCCCTGGCTTGGGCTACCCCTCTAGTAAACCAGTCAGACCCGGTTTTACAGGACTACGATGCCTTTAAGGCCCTGATTCAACAAACCTTTTTGCGAACAGAGAGTACATACTTGGCCTCGGAGGACCTCCTTGACATCCGTCAAGGGGATTCTGATTTACTGACATACATCACCACTTTCAAACAGGTGGCTGCAGAGGCAGGTTGGCAGGAACAGGCTCAGTATGCCATATTTCGGCGAGGTTTAAGGGAGGAATTGAAGGACGAACTTGCCCGAATAGAAAGACCGGTGTCTTTCGCCGAACTTCTGACAGCTACCCTCCGAATTGACTTCAGGATGACGGAAAGACGTCAAGAAAAGAGGAAGATCAGGCTAAGCGTACCCCCTCCCGTGGAGACTCCTTCACCAGCATCTGTACCCTTCCAACGGACAACTAAAGAAGAACCCATGCAGATTGGGACCACCAGAGCCCCACTGACACCGGAAGAAAGGAAACGGCGCAGGGAGGGTTCCTTGTGTATGTACTGTGGATCTTCATTACATTTATTAAGAGATTGTCCGGAAGTACCACCCAGAAGATCGGGAAACGCTCGCCCTCGGTAAACATTGGGACGCATTACCGAGGGGCTGCTTTTAGTCCCTACGCACCACTTTCTGTATCCTCTACAGAAACATCTGAAGACTCCCGGTTGATGGTGCTCACAGTTTCTCTCAGAGTAGGCCCCAAAGAAGTAACCGCTTTAGCACTACTCGACTGTGGAGCAGCAGGAAACTTCATGGATACCCATTGGGCAGAACGACATGGAGTCAAGAGGATAGCCAAGAATGAAGATCAAAAGGTGGAAGGAGTTGATGGCGAACCTTTGAGCTCGGGTTTGATCACTCATACCACTAAAGCACTTACTTTATCCATCCAACAACACACCGAAAGTATCACATTCGATATCATCAGAGCTGCTCACTTCCCTCTTATCCTGGGTATCTGTTGGTTACGCAGACACAACCCCTGTATTGACTGGTCTAGAAACCTACTTAGCTTTCAGTCCTCACTATGTAAATCGGAATGTTTGCCAGAACCAAGATTCGAGACCGTCAAGACCACTAATAGCTGCGAAGTCAAAACGGTGCACTGTCTTCCCCACTACCTGAAGGAGTTCAATGAAGTGGCAACTGAAAAGATACCCGTAGAGCTCCCTCCTCACCGGCCTGAAGACTGTTGCATCGATCTCACCCCAGGTGCATTGGTACCCTTCGGTAGGATGTTTCCACTATCATTAGAAGAAAAACAATACCTCCGAAAGTACCTGGACAGCAACATGGAGAACGGGCTAATTAGGCCTTCCAAGTCCCCTGCAGGGGCATCACTGTTCTTCATCTCAAAAAAGGATTCTAAGGAGTTGAGGCCGTGTATAGACTATCGCGGCCTAAACAAGGTTACCATAAAGGACCGGTATCCTATGCCATTGATAACCGATATCCTACAAGCTGTACAGGGTGCTACCATCTTTACCAAACTCGACCTGAGGAATGCGTATCACTTACTCCGGGTGCAGAAAGGAGATGAATGGAAGACAGCATTCCGGACTCCTTTCGGACTTTTTGAATACCAGGTAATGCCGTTCGGATTGGTAAATGCCCCGTCGGTATTCCAACGATTTATGGACAGACTATTCTCAGATCTCCTGTGCCAAACCACATTGGTTTATTTAGATGACATACTGATATACTCTCGTACTCCTGAAGACCACGTGGAACATGTTAGGGAAGTATTCAGAAGACTACAGAGAAACCAGTTGTCGGTTAAACTCACCAAATGTGTGTTTTCAGCCTCCTCCATTCCTTATTTAGGATACATTCTGTCAGACCACGGAATCTCCATGGATCCTAATAAGGTGTCTTCCATCCTTGAATGGCCCTCACCCACCTCAGTCAAAGAGATACAAAGATTCCTGGGGTTAGCAAACTTCTACCGAAGATTCATCCCAAATTTCTCTCAAAAGATATTACCTATCACCTCGCTCTTAAAGAAATCTGCAACTCCATTTAAATGGACAACGGAGGCAGAAGACAGCTTTGGTACTCTTAAAGAAGCCTTCTGTTCAGCACCCATTTTACAACAACCAAACCAACATCTACCCTTCATTCTAGAGACGGACGCTTCTTCAGCCGCAATAGGGGCTGTACTTCTTCAAGAAATCCAGGGTACAGAACATCCGGTGGCTTATTTCTCGAAGACCCTAACCTCCAGCCAAAAGAACTACTCGGTTATTGAGCGAGAACTTCTAGCCATGAAAGCGGCCTGTGTAGAATGGCGTCATCTACTTCAAGGAGGAAGGTTCCCGTTCACCATAAGGACTGATCATAAGAACTTACAGGTTCTCAAACAGTTCGAGTGTTACAATACTCGACAGGCCCGATGGGCTCATTTCTTCGCACAATTCGAATTCAGCATAACTTACATCCCGGGAAAAAATAACGTTGTAGCCGACTCTCTTTCCCGCCGGTGTGATTACCTGTCAGAGTCAGAGACGAATCTTGAACGTATGTTTCCCCAGTCCAGGACCATCGGAATAATTTCTAAATTCCTTCAGCAGGTACAGGAGGATTCTGGAGGTCGTTTTGAGATTGAAAAACACTCTAAAGATCTGGCCTATGAAATCAGGAACGGTCTTTACCTTGTAGGAGGAAAACTTTATCTACCCACTCCGGCTTTTCGTAAAACCGCACTTGTCTGGTGTCATGACTCTAAACTAGGAGGACACAGGGGTGTGGCTGGTACTCACGACTATCTTCAAAGACATTTCTATTGGCCTACAATGAGAAAGGATGTAGAGCAGTACGTTCAGTCATGCATCATCTGTCTGAGGAGTAAATCATCCCGAAAAAGACCAATTGGTCTACTGGAACCTAATGCTGTACCCAAGGGTCCCTGGAGCACAATTTCAACTGATTTCATAGTGGATTTACCTCCGTCTGAAGGATGCACCTGTGTCATGGTAGTAGTGGATTCATTTACCAAATTGGCTCACTTCTCCCCATTACCTGGCATCCCTACGGCAGCCAAGATGGCGGAAGTGTTTCTCCAAGACATATTCCGGTTACACGGTCTACCTAACAAGATTATTTCAGACCGGGGTAGTCAGTACACTTCCCAGTTCTGGAAGGCCCTGTGTAGCAGACTAGGTATTGAAAGAGCTCTCACCTCTGGATTTCATCCACAATCCAATGGGCAAACTGAACGTTTGAACGGAACCCTGGAGCAGTACTTAAGATGCTTTATCAACAGCCAACAAGACAACTGGTGCACACTACTCCCTCTAGCTGAATTCTCTTATAATAACTCCACACATGCAGCTCTGGGGTTCAGCCCTTTTTTTGGTACTTATGGTTTTCACCCTCGCTCCATTCTTCCTGTCTCAGGCCTTTCTACTAACGTACCTTCAGTAGATTCTTCACTCTCCCTCCTTAGAGAGACACACAAGAAGGTAGAAGAAGGCCTTAAGTCAGCCCAAGCCCGATATTGCATTCAAGCCAATAAACATCGTAGACCTGTACCAGGATGGGATGTGGGTACCCATGTTATGCTCTCCACTAGATATTTACCTCGTTGGGTACATCCCTCCAAGTTATCTCCAAAATATCTAGGGCCATATGAGATCATACAGAAAATCAATCCTGTGGCTTTTCGCCTAAGACTACCAAATAACCTAAAGAGGGTACACCCTGTTTTCCATGCTTCCCAACTTAAGTCATTTCATGCTGATACATGGGCACGACAGGTTAGACAGACTCCTATTCCCCAGGGTTCCACTCGAGCTGAATATGAGGTCGCCCAACTCTGTGACTCCAGGTATCATAAGGGCAGGCTGGAATATTTGGTTAAGTGGAAAGGCTACCCTTCTTCGGAAAACTCTTGGGAACCCATCACACACATTAATGCTCCTGTCCTACTTCGCAAATACCACTTTTTCCATCCAGGGAAACCCGGAGGAGGAGCGTATAGGAGGGGGCATACTGTCATACCGCCAAGTTCTTGGCGTCTATGGAGCCGCTGGCGACGCGGAACCTAGCTTCGTTCGCTTCGGCCACGCCCCCTGTTTCCTGGTTTCCTTTTTCTGATTCTGATTGGCTAGACGCTCCGCGGCCCGGTGTTTTAACCAGCCACTTCCGGGTCACGGACGCGTTGCAACGCTTCCGGTTTCGTCCGTAGGCTGAGTTGCTTGCTGCCTGTGGCTTTCGTGCTGCTCTCTCGCTTGCTGCTGGTCGGGTCCTCGTACCCTGTCTGAACCTGTCTGTCATTCATTCCGCTGGATCTGTCTGCCTTTCCCTTTCTCTCTTGGTTCGCAATAATTCTCCTTTGCCCTCCTTCCATCTTGCTTCCCCTCCCACCTTCCCATCTTCACTTACCGCATTTTTCCTTTTCCTGTCTGTTATTCTTCCCGCTCTTCCTTCACCTACCTTCAGTATTGCTTCTGTGACCTCCCGTGTACCAGACTCCGGCCTGTTCCCCTGGACTGCCTTTGCTTGCTGCATCAGTACTTCCTCACTTAGCCTGTGTACCAGTTCCTCGGACCTCTTAAGGGACTGCCTGTGTTTCTGAATCTTCACTCCACGTGTTGTCTTCAGTCACTTCTACCAGATCTTACCTAGAGTACTCCTGGTTCCACGTTTACAAGACACCCAACGATTCTACAGGGGTTTTTTGTGCCTAAGGCTTTTTCCCCTCTTGGTCGATCCCGGGGGTGGGCCCCCTGGTCTCCCTTCTTTGGGGAGCACGGTGGCTTCCTTCCGGGGTCGTCCCTATCTTCATAAAAAAAAGGTGTCTACTCGAAGAAAAGAAAAGAAGGGTTCTTGGAAGGAAGAAGAAGGTGAGGAGTCGGGGGAGGGGGAGATTTCAGAAGCTACACTTTCGGACGAAGATATCACCGACCCCGGTGACAGTTTCTGCGCCGCCAGCGCACTTGCTCTGTCTCTATTTATTTCCACGCCTATTGCACCCTTTTCTCTCATTCCGCTTTGCTTTCTTCCCACTTTCCAGTTTTCGCTTGCTTCACTTTCCTTTTTCCTTTCTCTTGCTTTACTTTGCTTTTTCCTTTCTCTTTCTTCGCTTTGCTTTATCTTGCTTTCACTCACTGGGCTGTTCAATTTTCTCAATTCTCCTGCTCCAGCAACCTGCACGCTACTGAGTTTCTTTTTGGCTCACAAAGCTCACCAATAGTAGTGTGGCGCTAGCGAGCAGGTCAATGGGTTTTTGTATCGAGGTCAGGGTCTCACCATCTGCCCCTCAGAATCCCCTGGGACCAGCACACATCCCAGCGAAACAAGCACTTTGCTGAATACCGGCGGCAGGATACAGGCTGCCGCAATCCAGCTCCCTGGTTACACGGCTCCCTAACTACCCTGCAGCCCCTCATAAACACCAGGACAGCATTTTGGCACGCAGTTCTCCTCTGGATCCTCCAGGCTTCTTGTCATGCAGCTCCCTGCTCCTTGGCTCCTCTTGTCCAGTCAGCACACCTAGCTTGCTCCCAGATTCTGGCAGAAACACCCTTTTAATATTGCAGGTGAGAGTCAAATGGAGTCATCCCTATGTTGTTTCTATGGGTAATTCTCATTGCTCCATGTTGCCTCTTCCTCGTCCCAGTACTTAGTGGAATGGGGAGGGAAGACGGGGTGAGAGTGGAAATACCCCATAAAAACTGAGGGAGAGTGGGTTAGTGTTAGTATGCAATTAGAAAAGAGGGAATACCATGTCTCGCCCTTGGGTATTCTCCTTCCAATCCCACACGACCCTTCATTCATTTGATACTCCCTTGCTTGTCCACCCCCAGGGTCGGGATCCAAAATCGATGGACCTTCCCTGGTCACCTGAATGGAAGATCCCGGGTGAGTATGTGGGAGAATACCATCAGGTTTCTCACACTGCCCACACTCGGGAAGCCCGCGAACGGCGTCTGCCTGCTCTAGGCTCCACCCCCTCCCCTCTCCCGGCACAACCAGCTGCTTCCCGGTCCCCACTTTGCATCATCACTGTGCGCCGGTAGGCGGAGTTGCGGGGGGCTGAGGGCTGCAGCCGCTTTCCACCTTTCAGAGTGGTCTTACCTCTGTTCTTGGCTTTCTTGTGGCTACCGCAATACAAACCCTCATTCATCATATTGCCTTTCCATATCTTTTCCTTCATCTCTTATGACCAACGGTATGACAACATACCCAGGGCTAATAGGATTGGCAAAACATTGGATCGCTTTGTCACTTCTTGAGGCCCAGAATCACCAGGCTCAGCAACTGTGGACTGTGACGATTTAGGCACCAACTGCAAGGACGCCTTGCCAGTCTGGCACTTGGCTACTCCCCAGGCATTACATGTCCACTGCTTCATTTGTGCGCCACTGGTGCCAAACCGGAGTCACTTGGCCTTTTATTTTTTTTTAATCCTACTCCTCCTGCACTGGACACTGCTCCTGTACTTGCACCACTCCTATTTCCCACCGCCTGCTCATCATTCCTGTCTTAAGAGGGCTGAAGCACACCCAGCTGAGGGCACACACTAAGTTGTTGCACTACCCTTGGGAGATTGGAGATTACAAGACGCTTGTTAAACCTGGAAAGCTGTGCACGTGTTAGATTCATGAGATTATTGCCTGTTAGTTAGCATGTGTTCTTTGCCTCCCAGGAACTTGAGTAAACATCCCCTCAGGCCCCTGCAACAACCTCACTATTGATTCATCTAATACCCCTACAATCAAAAATCGGTCACAGACGAACCAATCAAAGTGCACGAATGTGCCGGCTTATTTTTGAAGGGAAATAAGTCAGCACATTCTCTTGGAGCACATGCAAACTTGTTGAATTAGAAATGCATATAAAACAGATACAACCCCAAAATCAAAAGTGGTTCCGGAACCCACAGGTACTTGTGGGGGACCTGCATTTGTTGGTCTTCCCCCTCTAGTCACGCCGCCGAACCTGGAGATCCCTCACCATGATTCCGGATAGCCTGACGGACCGGCGGGAAGGCGAGAGCGCGCAGCTTCTGCGTGCCAAATTGCCCAGTCCCCAAGTGGTGGGACTTTCTTTTGTTTTCCACCTCAATCTCTTTCACTCTTCCATTAAATTAATTTGTTTGACATTATGTTTAACGTTTTGAGTGCCTGGTGCAAATGGGGACCCAGCATATTTGGGAAAAAACTTTTATCCGAGGATCCCCAGGATTTGATGTGGGGGAAAGGCTTTCTGCGTCCCTAACACAAATAACAACTTTATTTCTTTACTTATGTACAGGAGGAACAATGCTCTTTTGATAACAAAAGAATGTACAATAGATAAGAAATCATGGTTGAAGGGAAGCAGTGAGCTTCTTACAATGGGGTGAGTTTGAGGGACATTCTGACCAGGTTTTGGAGGGGAGTAAAAGGAACAGTCACTGGGGACAATACATAAGTGCACATACAGAGATTAAGGACAACCAACATTGGACATTTTTAAGTGCAGGTAGGCGGTATGGCCACCTGTGCTATGTAGACATTGGGAAAAAAGAACGTTTTTGTACGATGGATATATTCTCCCTGAGGGCACACAAAAAATGAGTAATTGCACCGGTATCATTAAGTCTCCTTGAATCCCCAAACAACTCTTCTTCTGCACTTGGCCTCTGTCAAACTAGAAGGCAATGCAACTCCCATAATGTTTGTCCTTGGGTATCATCTGGACTGATTGTCCATGTTCCTTTTGCGCTCTTCTTTAGGCATCTCTCCAGTAGCATCTTCAGCTGTGAAGAATCATAATATCCTCATCAATTCCTCTTTAATTTCAATACCCTCAACACCCTTTGATGGCCAAAAGGGAGTTCTACCACCTTTGTATACTAAGCTGCATTTTTTATGATCCTAGAATCCTCAAAGAGTTCACTGCAGTTGTGTCCTTGCTACTTAGCCCCATCGTTTATGAAAACCCAGCATACCTTGCTCGCCCGGACTATTTGGAGAGACGGTTCAAGATCCTTCAGAGTGCACTTGACAGCCTCTTTTTCAGGCTCAAATAGGAGTCCCCATCTCTCTGACATTGCGGACCGTGCACTGGCCTTTATTACGTAAGCCAACCGAGTTCTACACAGCCTTCTCGCCAGAGGAGTGCTCACCCTCTTGATTTGCATAGCACTCCCTATAAATGAGCATTCCGGTAGATATTGAAATAGTGGGAATTCCCGCCAATAATTTGTAAACACATTGCTCAGTCCTGCCTTTGCGCCACCCTGCCAAAGCCATTAGCAGGGCAGTTTCACACTTCATAAAAGTATGTTATAGCATAACTACAAAATCAGGCCAAATGTTTTATAATTTGTTATGCCGTGGCGCAGTTGCAACCACCATGGACCAACTGCATGGGCACAGGATCTGAGCTACTAATCTTGATCTCGCACTAGGATTTGATAAAGGTTGGGTACCACAGGTTCTCCAATCTCAAGGTACCCAGGTATGGTTAGCGAGTGGAAGCAGTATTCATCAACCCCCTCTAGTCGATCACATTTTTCATTCTCAACTATTGTTTGTGAAGGCCTTTTCCCTCTCACCTCCATGACACCCCTCAGTTCAGTAGTGGAGCCTTTTGAGTTTTGAGGCATTTATAACACGCTGACTGAACGCAATGAACCGCTTCTAGGCACAGTTGTTATCAGATACATGAGAATATGCCCCTGTACTACAGCATGTTAACAGATAACTCCAGAGGCGTTGCTAGGGGGGCTAAGGGGTCAGTAGCCCAGGGTCTCTTGGTTGAAGACCAAGATAAAAGCTCAGGGGGTACAACCAAAAGGCCTGCTAGCCCCTGGTCCCGACAGTACCAATATTAGTGTAGCCCCAGAACTTTTCCAGATGCAGCAACACGCCTGGATAACTCTATATCAGCCTGTGAAAGAATCATTTAAAGAGAAAGGTTTTCAGTGATTTGCAAATCTGAAGAAATTATTCCTTTGTTTTTAACTCCAATGGAAGGCTGTTCCAGAGATCGGGGCTATATACTGGAAACTGTCTCCCACAAAACGGGAAGGTGGGACCACCAATAGAAGTTCATCAGTGTAGCGTAGCACACTCAGTGGCCAATAAGTGATCCATTTTTCAGCCATGTATGAAGCTGCTGAATTGTTTAGGCATTTCTAGAGCAGGCAGATAATTTGAAATTGATTCTGTCTTCGATTCTTTGGCTACCATTCAACATATAGGACCACCTCTATATCTGTTTGACAAACCAGACACCTGCACCAATTAGTCAGTTTTTTTCTATTCCTCTTCGGATTTATTCAATAAAATCAATGCTATTATTCTAACCTTGTCAAAGATCTGAGTCCTGAGAAATGTATTTATTGGCGATTAGTACTGGGACGAACACCAACATTCGCTGCATCAGAGCAAATTGGGAATAAAAACACTAACCGGTGTCAGGCAGGTCTTCGGAAGCCTCCTGCAGAAACAAGCAAACAACACAACTTAAGTCAAAAGCTTGATTCAGAAGTCTGCACTAACATCAGTCACATAGAAGGCTGGTCAGATCAACCATCCAAAGGACGGGCGAACGCAGAGGGAAGGCTGCGGACTAGATCTGCTGCTTATATGCAGGGGACAAGTCCTTAATAAATATGGCGGGACTCATTAACATGCCAATTCAATAACAAGGTGCCCTATGTGGGGGACTCCTGACAAAAGTGGGGGGACTCTGTCCACCCACGTGTGCCCTCGACGTGAGCCCTACTTATATGTAACCACACAAAGTAACTGAAAATAATATGCTGAGATGGTCGCCAAGGGACTTGGAAGTGTAATGCAGTGTACCATGGCAGCATGTTCCCTTGAGTTATTTCATAAAAGGTATCGAAACAGATATTTTGTCAAATGACACTCAGTGAAGAAAATGGAGGAAAATCATGAAAGGGTCCTTATTTTATTTATTTTTTCTAAAAGATTACAACCAGAAGTTTGTGTATTACTGAGTCCATCCCTGTTTTGTATCTATGTAAATGTCACAGTCCTATGCAAGACCATATCTGCTAGGAAGCTCCAGGGTAGCCATAGACACAGGTGAGATAAGCACCGGTTCTTTGAAAAACTGTCTCTGCCTAGCCTGCCCCGCCAACAACCCTCAAACAAAGACCAACGGCTGCTTTCCCTTGGAAGAAGGTGGCAGGGGCTCTTAGTGAGTACTCACCAAAGAGCATGAAGCACCGCGTGGCCTCAACTACACCCTGAGCTACCAAAAAAGGAAAACAATGATTCTGTCAATGGTTTCTAGATGTACTTCGGTGGCATTTCAACATATCTTTTCTTGTGACAGAGAAGGCTGCTCGTCAGGCTCGGACTGGCCTACAATGCAATGCCCGAATCAAAAACGCAAAATGCTAGTGTGGGCCCGTTTCAATGGTCAAAGTGGGCCACTTTTTTGGCCAATATGGGCCAGTTTGATGGGGTACTTCTCTATGCGGCTAGTAGATTTGACCTTTGTTGCTGAATAAAATGTGCATCACATTGTATCAAATAACTCCTCCATGGGTCCTATTCAAACGGTCTGTCGCAAAAGGAACAAATTGCCATTTGCAACAATGGGCCACATTTTCATTGGTGCCCAAGACAATGTTATGCCCCAGTCCGACCCTGCTGCTCGTATATCCTTGATAATTATATTGACCTTTTGGGTTTTGTCATAAGGCAACAGAAACTGAATTGAGATAAGACACACCATTAACAAGTGTGCATATTACCCAGCTCAATGCCTGTTATTTAACGTTTAATTAACCCTCCCAGGAAACAGTATACACACCCATGCTCTGCTTTTCTGACTTGTCTAAGGTTTCTTTGAAGATACCATTGGAATACTCACTATTTATGGACGGATACATTTGTGCTTTGGGGGTGTTTGTATTTTTTTGCTCAGTATAATCTGGGCAGGTCATCTTTACAGCCATGTGCTGGCTGTTTTTAATCTAGTTTACCCCTGGTAGTGGGCCAGGGCGCAGTGTTAGGGAGTCTAAGTGGCTTGCAAGCAGTCAACCAGGGCCATTGCCCTACATGTTCAATGGGGGCTACAGTGGGTTTGGGCTTGGTCTCTAGAGCTGCCCTTTAAGGTAGCCGGGTTGGGCAAGCGGTGACAGCAACAAAACAAACAAACACAAACTCAGGACATGGGAATCATTTTTGTCCAACTTCCGTGGCATTCTGATTTGGCCAGAGAGGGTGAACACGAGTGACCAGATGGGTCTGTACATGGACACTGCAGGGAGTATGGGTTTTGGGGCCATTCTTGGGATCAAGGGGTGCAACCAACACTGGCCCTCCAACTTGTTCGAGTGTGTCTTTACTCGGAATGTGACATTTCTTGAATTGTTTACAATTGTGGTGGCACTAAGGGCCGGAGAGGTTGACATGCAGTGGGAAACGTGGGGTGTTTTGATCTGATAGTATGTCAGTGATGCAGGCAATGAATAATCAAAGAGCGCTTGTCCCATGGTGTTGAGATTGTTGAAAGAACTGGTATTGTTGTGTTTAAGGTGCAATATTCATTTTCAGGCAAGACACATAGCTGGTGTGTATAATAACTCTGCTGATGCTCTGTCTCATTTTAAGATGCAGGAGTTTTGGCGCTGGCTTCCACATGCAGATGACTGCATTCCTGGAGCTAGTCTGGAGGCTTGGGGCTGTAAGCGATATTCAATCAACACTACAGCTAAGTCAATGCCTAGTCTGGGATGCTGAGGAAAACCCTTATTGATGTATTTTTATGTCCAGTTCAGTACTCTGTATGACAACCCTTGTACAACACCCCCCTCTTAGAATCCCCCTGACCTCACTGAGCCAAGAAGTAGGTTTGTTTTGCAAATTAAAAGGTTTATTTGAAAAATTAAACAATATATATGTGTCACACTTTTATAACAAATTAATTTCTGATAGTACACTTAAACATATGATGTGGATCCACAATGGGTAATGTTACAGTGGTACACTTGATTACTTAGGAGTAGTATAGAGGATGAGGTAGCTGAAATGCTTTATGGTTTCAAGGAAATGCAAGGTGGAATAAATGCAGTACAGAAAATAAACTGATATGGTTTCACAATAGATAATATGTTCACTTTTCCCCTGGTGGCACTTCACCCCCCCTATATGCAATGCAAGGAGATGGAAGTAACACACACAGTCTTCAAGAATACAATCAAATACAATACGGAACTCAGTTCCCCCAGCAAGCTTAGAGGAAACAGGTAGAAGTTTGAAACACAGGCCCAAAATGCTTTTAAATGTGATGGCAATGGATGGGAAAATGTGCTAACTGATCTTAATTCCCTCTAGAGATTCAGGGTGAGTGAGAGATGCTTGTTGGTATTAGTTCAGGCTCACTTTATCAATGCTCTATGAGTTATTACCAGGTTGCAAACGGATTTTAACAAAGGAAAGAATGGAGCTGCTATATTGACAAGTGGAGAAATTGAGCCAAATCGCAAATCGCGGTACATTTCGCGAGTGCGTAAATCGCGATTGCGGAAAAAGTATAGGGATTAGGAGAAGTCGGTTCTAGGTTCGTTGGAAAGCCTAGAATCGCAGCTTTAAAATGAAAGTTAAGTTTCGTTCCTAGCCCAAACGGTTCAAGAGATACGGACGATTTAATAAAGGTAGTTTTTCGGATTTAAAGTAAACTCAAAATGACAGGTGACAGCTTGCAGCTGCAGAATTGACAGGTGACAGTTGTGCAGCTTTAAAAATGACAGATGACACGATTTCTAGGAGGCAGTTCTACTTAGGTTAAAATAGCTTGAATTAGATTATTTTAACTAAGAGATTGGTTCTGCACAGTTCTGCTAGGTACTCACAATATAAATTTGAACTAGGTCTCGTCACGGATCTGGTCAACACGTCCGGCGGCGGTTCTGTCTGCTCGGCGGGTCAATCAGGCACCGGTTCTGCTCACAGCAATCCAGATCTCTGGATCTGCCAACATCGGTCTGGGTCAGCTCTGCTCTGCTGGTCTAGCCTCTCTGGATACAGCGGCCTCTGGTTCTGGATACTGCTATGCTTTCCGGTCCGGATCAAGTGGATTCTGGATGTAACACTGCTTTCTGGGTACTGGCAAACGTTCTTGGCAAAAGAATTCAGACAGCTCGCCCGGCTGTTGAATAGTTTGCAAATGATTTTAAGGATGCTGAGGCCTGCTGAGAAGAGTTCTCAGTTTGTGGGTTTAGGCCCTTGCTTTAAGTTCTGAAGTAAATTTCTGGTCTCTGAAGATTGATGGATGTGAAGTCTGGAGTCTCCTGGCAGAGCGTCCCGCAGAAAATGGAATTGAATCTCCCTACCTGTCCCAGCAGTCTCTTTTTATGTGTTTTGGAAGTGGGTGTGTGCGTGGCATAACTGAGCCTGCCCCTCTCTACTTGTCATTGGCCCAATTCTCCCCTCTCCCATGATTGGGGTAAGGAAATGTATTGTCATCATGATGAGGTCTGTTTATGGGTCAGAGGATCCTCCCCTGGTCAATTTGCCCACAAATCTATATTTGATTCAAATACATATTTCCCAGATACACAAGTGGTTGACATTACATGTACACATTATATATTCCTTATGGTCCATGCTTGTCCGCCTCTGATCTTCCTGGGGGCTTGCTTTCAAAAATGACATTTTGCGCTTTTTGACTGGTTTACCAATATCGGACATTTACCAAAAATTACACACATGTGCGCAAGGAGTATGGACATTAATTGATGAAGTGTCAGATTTTTAACATGCAGACATTTGGAGTAAGACCCTATTTTCCGCTAGCAACCCCCCAGCATACACCATAGGGTCCTAACACCTCTTAAAACGTGCACAGAAAAATCACAAGAATAATGATATTACTTATATAATTCTGACAAGTCCGTATTATGAATTATCCATCTTTTTAAAATTATGCTCTGGCCCAGATGGGTGTGGTTTAGGTTCCAAAGCACATGGGGGAAGCTTCTGTCTGCCCCCGCCTCCAGCTCGGGTGGCTCCGAGAGGCACTTCTCCTCCCACTTCTCCCAAGAGGAAGCCACTTTACGGCCCCCCCAATATAACATTTGCCTGAGTCCAGGACAAGTTTTTGTTCAACCTCCTGCAGTTGCCCCTCCCCTAATCTAATCAGAGAGGTGTCAACTCCTTTTGGTGGGGAAGCAGGATGCAGCTAGGCCTGGGAAGAGTGGCTGAGCAGGTTTTTCCTGTCGGGGGTAGTTGTCAGGCAGAATTCAGCTAAATGTCACTTTAGTTCCCAGTTTAAATCAAACTTACAATTTTTACATATACATTAAATAATTACTTCCTTCAAGTCATTTCAGAATATAGTTTTACATTGTATCCACCTCTTAGCATGTCTTTCCTTGGCCTGGTTTCAGTTCATTTGTTCAGTTTTACACAAAAGTCTGGTGGTTTTAAAACGCCGGCTTTCTGATAGTGGTGAGTACCGGTATTGCATCCATTTTTGGGATCTGTCTTGAATTACTGCATTTCAATAGAGTGGTCTTTTGCTTGATACTATAGGACCCTTGCTTAACAGTAGAGTGGTGATGTGGAACCCCCCACAAGAAGGTTGTATCTTTGGAGTGGTCTTGTGCCAACTGCGCAGTTCTCCTGGATTCTGGCGTGAATGTGGGCGGCAACAGCTCATCCCCGCAACTACCCAGTCTAAGGATTCAACATGGGTCAAAACCCTTGACAGAGCCCTGACCTCCCCCCGATGATTGCGGGTTCTCTGGCCATAAAGACCAAGGCAGAGTACGAGAAAGCATTCATGGAGCTCAAGGTGTTCTGCAGGGTGCAGGGTTTGGTATCCATCTTCCGCAGTGATGCTCTTATTCGTGACATTACTATGGCCAGTGTGGTTCCGGTGGGACGGCACGTGGTAAGGTGACAGCAGTGTGGTTTTCTGGCCGGTTTGCAGGGGGTTGAGAGCCCATCAGCAGATTTTGTTATGCGCACGGCTTTGTCTGGATGGAGTAGGTTGGGGTGACATGGAAAGTTGCAAGGAGGCCACTGGATCCTCCAAAGTTGGTTCTCTTAGTACAGAGCTTGGGGAAGATCCGTGATGAAAAGGGGAATGACTGATAGCTCTGAATGTTGGGCATGCTTACATGAGGTGGGCACTTTTGAACATATGTTATGGGAGTGCTCAAGGGTGCGAGGTTTGTGGTTTGAATTTGACCAGATCTGTGAAAAGATTCTTGGAGAGAAGGTTCATATGGATTTTAAGACCATAGTACTGGGTTGTGGGGATCTGTTGGATGACCTGACTACTTCTCAGAAGAAGTGGATTTTTCGTGGGGCAATGGTGGGGAAGAAACTAATTTTGAGACATTGGAAAGCATCTACCCCAGTTATCATTGAGGAATAGATTCCAGAGATGCATTCTCTAGCGGATATGGAGAGGGTGCTGTATCAGAGAGCAAAGAAAAATACATTATTTAATAAGATTTGGGGCAAATTTCTTGTATTAGACCTGTTTATGGATTGTATTGTGACTCCTGGGGGGAGGGGGGTGTTTCTGATGTATATAGTTTTGTTGGTTTTTCTGTGATTGTGGCAAGATATTATATTACTGTACATATGTTTCTATAATGTGACATTTTTGAAAAATAAATATTAAAAAAAAAGAAAAGAAACAGATACGAGGCTACCTTGTTTAGGGCAGCATTTGTGACAGCCTTTTGGGGGGCCTTTCGGATAGGGAACTAGTGGGGACATCTACGAAGACAGCACGGGGGGGGGGGGTGGAGGCCCGGTGGGGGGTTCGCACACACGGGTGTAGTCATTTATGTGGAGTCAACATTGCATTTATGGGTCAGGTGGTCTACAACGGATCAGGAGGGGAAGGGGGGGTCAATGTGTCCTTACCACCAGACTTCTTGTCTCCAGGGGCCTTTCTCTCGCAAATCAACTTCGAACTCTGACCTACAGCTCCTTTTCCAAACACCCATAGTGCTAGACAGAGGCCTCAGGATTTTATAGTATCTGCCTTTGTGCCTTGAAATCAGTGATGGTCTGGGATTTGCTGTCTCTAATTATCCACCTGTGCCTGCTCTAGGGTTTAGGTGCCAAACCAAGCCTTCACTTGAGGGTTCCTCGCGCGTCAGTCAGCGTGTCTACGCTGTTGGCGTAATAATGAGAGGCGATGGGGCCGGGTCTTATGCCATCCTGCCACCTCTCATTACTATGCGCTCTGTTGCAGAACCAAAAGGGCTCTGCAACAAGCAAGAAACGCGAAGCGGGCGTCAGGCCCCTGCTCAGAGGCAGACAGCAGAGTCCACGTGCAAATAAAGCAGCACTGCTGCTTACATCAGACAACAATAGCTACAGCAAGTATTGTGGCATTATGGTGTAATGGTAATGTTACTTAAGCTTTCATTTGTGGTGTGATTGACAATATGTAAAGAAAAGAATTCATACGGACTCAGTGTTTGTACTTTCACTTTGGCACCCCCAAAATATGTAGATTCCATTTTATTAATTAACTCTTTAAAAAAAATTCCCAGTCATGTTATTATACATCTGAGACAATGTAATTTCAAAAGATTTTCCACGAGGGTGCGAGAATACTCGAACCGTTTCTGTGACGCGTTAAAAAGCCACTCACCAGGGTTTGGCAGTCCTCGCTGACTACTCGCCGATGGAGTAGAGTAGTGAGCCGGGTGCTGAGCACTGGTATATGACCTGCTTCGGCAGCTTTGGCACTGGACACCGAGAGTGACGCACACTGCGCACACCGTCACTCTGGGAGCTTTCATGGAATTAGTCACAGCGATAAAACAAAATACCAGCAGGTGCGAGCTCACGCCCTGATTGTGCAATGTTTGCATGTTTCCCTGCATCTGTGCAACATCGCCATTAACGACAAATGCAAGCTCAGCGCACGGTGCAAGGACTAGAGCGGTGGAATGATGCTGCACCCCCGACCCCCGAAATTCCAAGGGCCCGTCTACAGCGCACAGGGGGCAGGGTCAAATGCCCAACCTTTCCTGCAGGGGCCGCCCGCATGTCTGCAGTAACAATGGTGGGGGCTGGAGTCCCGAGTGGGGCGGAGACTAACTGGTGTCTGTTAAGAGCCACGATACCACCGCCCCCCATCAATTAATGGACTCACTCCAAGAGAACGAATGTCACACTGTGATTGTATTATCCTGCTGGGAAGGCCCCTGCCCTGCCCAATAGTCATCGGATCGCATCCCCTTTGATGTTCAGTGTGAGTCAGGGTTCGGAGGGAAGGTCGGGTATAAGGCAGTGGGCTGACAACCTTATCGAAGTTCACGTGGTGGTTCGTGGATTGCGTTTCACTAACAATGCCCTGAAGCAGACCCTATTACTGTAAGAGAACAGGTGTCACGTGGTGACTTCTTCACTGTCTCTGCGCTGCTGTAGCTCTAATATGATGACGTCACGAACACTGATGACGTTCATAATCAAACACCCGCAACACCTGGTGCTTCATGTTGTATCGATAGTTCACGCGGGTCCTGCTGTGCGCGAAACCCGCATGCACATCGAATGTTCGGGGAGCGACGGTTGGGGACAGAGGCTTAATGAGTAACTGTGGATGCCAACCGCCTCTCTCCCCCGCTCCTACTACATGGAAATAAAGGAACCTACCTTACCTTTAAGAGAAGTGAGGAATTTCTTCTCTTAACAAGTTGTGACGAGCGGCGGAATCGTGAACACGCTGGTGGAGGAACTGAGCAGTAACCAGTACATTGCTCTGCACCCCGGCCAGTGCTGGAAATGGAAAACATTCATTGGGGGCAGGGCCGGCCTTAAGGGCAGCAGCGCCCTGGGCGAAATAGCGCCCACCGCGCACCCCTGGTAGTTAACAGGATGGGCAACTTTTTTTTTTTTAATTGATTTTGTTAAACCTCCTGGCCTGGGCGAGGAGGTTAAATAGGGTGCGTTAGCTGCGGGTGCATTCAATGACAATGAGGCACCCGCCACCACGCCAGCTCGGGGGAGCCCTTGAAAGACTCCCCCGAGCGCGCGTGTCGGGGGCTAATGGTGCCCTGGGGGGCATGGTGCCCTGGGCGGACGCCCGGCTCAGCCCCCCCCCCTTAAGGCCGGCTCTGATTGGGGGAACCGTCACTTCTTAGGGAGTGCAGGGCTTTGGGAAGGAGGGGTGGGGCCCCGTGACAGGTTGTGCAGCACAGTCTGGTAGAAGTGTACCAAACAAAGTAGTGGAACTGAAGTCTCGGCAGTGGAGAGGGTAGGCGGAAGCATAGTGCAACATGTGACGAGGTGTTGCAGCCGGGGCATTGCAATAGTCTAAGTGACTAGCAACTAAATCTCCTATTACAACTTTACACTCGCACAGGGACATGAATGGACACATTCTCTCTACAGAATGGTGAATATGGTCGTAAAAAGTAGAGGAATAGCAAAAAGTAGTGGAACACCGCTCCCGACCGTTCCCGCTCACTTCGATCACTGAGAACAGAATCTCTATATAAAACCCAATCGAAAAGGAAGTTAAAGGAGCACTGAAGGGAAGACGAGGAAAAGGTGAACGATATTTACGGATACCAGGACTATTTAAGGTGCAACATTGAGGAGAATAGAGTATATGTAAGGAAAAATGGTAGACTGTCAGTGCAATCACCAGTTCCATTTTCTTTCATCTCCGGGTTACCCCAGCATGAAATGGGAGTTGTGGAGAGAACTATTTGAGGTATATTTGGATGCACAAGATGGCGAAGAGCTGAGAGCTTCTAAAAAGTTGTCATTGAAGACTGCAAAAGGGGTGGAAGCGGTAAGGCTTATGAAACACCTTCCTCCAAGCCGTGAGGATGAAGACAAGGACTTATTCATGATATGGATGACAAGATTGGAGGAGAGATTTTCAGAAAAGAGGCATGCTTTATTAGAATAAATCGATATCTATTCCAGGAAACAGATGCCAGCAGAAGGCATTGATGACTATGTAGGAGCACTGAGCAGTCTGGCAGCGAAAAGCGATTTTGAAAAGAACACCTGACCAGATCCTGCGGAATCAGGTACTAATGAATGCATTCAACAAGAAAATACGAGAAAGATTATGGACAGGAGCAAATCCTGATCTGCACTCAACAATTGAGAATGGTGTAAGAGTATTAAAGCGTCGGAACAGAGCATCAAGGCACTTGAAGGAGAACAATAGCAGCCCAGGCACCTAGCCAGGGCAGCGGCTTGGGAGGCGTGGCGGCGTGCAGAGAAGTGGGGGGGCACCAGAAAGGGTGGAGGATCTTCCTGGCGCTGAGCGTAGTGGCGACTTGACTGTTGGGCAACGCCGCTCGGCGCTGGAAACATAGAGACAAAGGGTCTCGGTCAGGGTATAAAGGGAGGGAGCGCAAGGTGCTGTCTCTCTCTCTTGGTCCCACCCATCCTAAAACGGTGAGCTGCAGGAGCAACATAGATAACTGATTTGACTGCACTCCAACCCTATATATTTGGGGTTGAGCGAGTTTGTTGCTGTAGTTTGGGGCATATTACATTGAATTGAGTTATGGGCTCAACCATTTGGTTCAGTGGAAGGAAGATTTATTGCTGATTTATGCTCTGGTTCAAGGTTTGGCACGGAACAGTGAGTTGTCATGACGTGCTCGTTTGATCGGTCCTCACCAGTCTGTGCAAGGTGAGAATGGGACTGGGCGTCTGATTGGTTTAAGGGGTCACATATTTCCCATGGCATGGGTGGTGACCTCCACGGCCACTCCCCCACGCTCAATAGGTAATTGATGACATAACAGTTCTTACGAGGTCATTAATGCATGGATTTGTCACATTGTGGTGATGTAATAAATATAATAAATGCGTCCTAATGCCATCCAAAGAATATTTGTGTCTAGTGTCACTCACTGGCCATGCGGCCTGCGTCGCCCAAAGAAGCGTGATCCTTATGCTAATGGTCCAGTAAAAAAGGAAATGCAAAGAGGAAGAAGAGACATGCACTGTTCATACATACATCAACCTGCAAGTGACAGGAGACATCAGGCCTCATTCCAATTGTGGCGGTCCGGAAACAAGGGTGCTGGTAAGCTTACTGGAGGGGCAAACCTGCCGGGTGCAACGGCCCCTACAGGCAGACCTTTCACGGAAGCACCAGCACCGTTAGCAACGGTGCCAGTGCTTCCGTCTCCCCACTCCCATGGAGTCCTATGTAGAATCTGCCACCTGACTTCCCGCACTGCTGGGACTTGTAATGTCCCGTTGGCACCGGGAAATCAGGCGGCGGATTTGTTGTTTCCGGGTCGGCGGCAACCCGCCGGTGGCACTGGCAGATTATCGCTGACCTCGGGATGAGGCCCATTGTTTCAGCTGCAGCAAGAAGGATCATCTTGTGAATAGTAAAGTATGTCCAGCAGTAGAAAAGGAATGTTCAAATTGTGGATGGAAGGGACATTTCAGGGATGTGCTATGTGAAGCATAAGTACAGAGTACATTATATCAAAGCCAACGTGGACTAGAGAGATGAAGGTGCAGCAGATTACGTTTTTATGGTCAACGAAGGACCAGAATTGGATGAGCGATAGAGATCCTGGTGCACTGTTATTCTTAATGGGCACAATAGTAGTGGCAGATTTGTGTTCTAAGTACACTATATTGGGTTTAGAGGACTTTAGAGATGTGTTTAGGGCATGCAAAGTGTACAAACCTGATAGTCAACCAGGGGCATATGGAGGTGGAAAGATTGATATTTTAGGCTATGCGTTTTGTGATATAAACTACAGAGGCGGAAAAACACGAGTTAAGGTGTACATGGCAAGCAAGGGACCACCTATACTGTGGTGTATTCAGCAGGGTGAATTGCATGTGAAATTACAGCCTGGAGAGAAAGAACAGGCGCTGTCTATAGGAGATCGAGTAGCACAAGGAGTAAATAATGGCATCCCAAAGTATTCAAGAAGGAATTGGGTGTGTTTGGTAAATTTGAGCATGAGAAAATACTAAAAGATGGAGAGGTACCGGTGAGAATCAAAGTGCACAAGGTACCAATTACAGTTAGGAAAGAATTGGATCTATTATTTCAAGAAATGGTGAACAATTAGGTAATTGAACCAACAGAGAGTTGGGTATGGGTTTCACTGATAGTTTTGACCAAATAAATCAGGTGGAAGGGTAAGAATGTGTGCAGTTTGAGGAATATGAATGAATTTGTGGTGGCTGATTGCCACCCTTTGCCAAATTCATAAGAAATGTTAGCATTATTAGGTGAAGCAAAGATATTCAGCACTTAGGATATGACAAGTGTGTATCATCAAGCAAGACATCATCAACGTTCACAACGACTGACAGCCTTCATAACACCCTATGAGCTGTTTCAGTTTCAGCGGAGTCCGCTTGGGTTGGCAAGTGCCTCCTCTGTATTTCAAAGATGTATGGATCATTTGTTCAGAGGTCTGAATGGGGTGGTGGCATTCTAAGATGATTTCTTCATTTATGGGAGGAATGAGGAGGAACATGATGGAATTCTGAATGAAGTATTGGCAATACTGGAAGGTAGCGGAATGACCCCAAAATCAGAGAAATATAAGTTTGGAGTGAAAAAGGTTGAGAATTTAGGACACAGTATAACAGGCGAAGGTACTAAGCCAAAACAAAATCACATAGATGGTATTCAAGGAGCACCATCTCCTGTGGATGTAGATCAGATCTTTTCTTGGATTGACTGAATTGTATTTGAAATGTTTGGAGTTATTTGCACATGAAACAGAGCCCTTGAAAACATTACTAAGGAACGGTATTGCATTTGAATGGACAGAAGTAGACGAAATATATTTAAGGAAAGAAAAGAGATAAAACTGCCATTACTACTTAAGAGTTTTGAGTGTTTGAAAGGATGTGTGTCATGGGTGGATGCAAGCAGTTATGGCTTGGGGGCAACCTTGTCGCAAAAGGATAAGGGTCAGTTGTGAGTTGTGGCGCATGCATTCAGAACTTTAACAGGAAGTGAATGGAAGTATTCAGTGACAGAAACAGAGGCTATCGCCTCTACTCACCTCTGCTCACCTGGAGCATTTCAGAATGTGTTATTGTTAAGGTGTGTGTCCCTGGGTCGGACAACACCTGTAGTGGCGGGACTCTTGGAAGACGTCTGTACTGGAGAGGCCAGACTGGAGGACTGATCACTGGCTTCAGGTACCAGGTAAGTGCACCGATTCTTCTGGGAGCGGGGACAACCAATGGGTTAGATAACATGAAGGGGCAAGGTACCACAGAGAGCCAAAGGAAAACCCAGTAGGCAGGAGATCAGGAAATTGGGATTGGCTTGCCGATGGTAACAGGAAAGTCTTAGAAGCCAAGGGGTGAACGAATGCAGTGTGAGACCAAAAGGCAAGGGAAACTGATTCCTGGTAGGCAGCAAGGAAAGGCTCCACAATAACCCAAAGAGGGCTGGAATCCGGGAGAGCCAACTTGGACCGGACCCAGGAAGGCAAGCAGGCAAGAAGACCAAGAACAGGAACCCAGGCTGGAGGCAAAACAGTTGCGAAACAGAAGGTAGGCGCTGCTGCGGCTGGTCAGGAACGAACCGCGTTAAGACGCGATTCGTTTCCCGACACAGCCGCTATTTACATCCCTCGGCATGAAGCCGAGGCGTGGAACGCAGGCCGCCTTGCGCATGCGCAGCCCGTAACCCCGGAGCGACAACAAGGCTTGAAGCGCAAGCCGTTGGCCTCCGCGGGCTGAGGCGCATGCGCGCAACGGATACTATCCGAGGATTCGGGCGCCGGGAGACTCCTCTCCCTGCTAACCGAAACCTCGGATAGATCCGCCAGGACCGGGAGCGTCTCGTCTCCCCCCAGTTAAGTGGCCTAACACCATAACCCCCCACAGGAAGACCAGGAGAACCGGGTTTCCAAGGATGAGAGACATAGAACTCCCGAACAAGACGAGGGGCATGAACATTGACGACTGGTTCCCAGGTGCGGTCACAGGGGGGATAGCCCTTCCAGTCCACTAGAAATTGCAATTTACCCCTATAAAAACGGGAGTCACAGATCTCCTGGACCTCAAACTCTGGCGTACCTTGAACATCGACGGCTGCTGGTCGAGAGTGGGAACGACCAAAGGAATCGGGACGATAGGGTTTTAGCAGGGACACATGAAAGACCGGATGAACACGCTATGAAGTTGGTAAAGCCAGTCTAAAAGCCACCGGTGACACTTGTTTAATGATACGAAAAGGGCCATGGAACCTAGGGGCCAGTTTTAACGGAAGGTTTCGGGCCGGGAGATTTCTGGATGATAGCCACACTAGGTCTCCTACTTGAAAAACCGGACCAAGATTGCGATGCCTGTCAGCAGCCTTTTTCATACTAGCCTTGGCCAGATGCAAGGCACCCAACACCTGGCTATGACAACCTTGTATGTTGGCTATCAGCTGATCAGCCGAAGGAACTGAACTGGGTTGCACGGGTGAGAGTGGTAGGAGTTTGGGGTGTAGGCCGGAAGAACAATAGAAAGGGCTAAACCCAGTAGCTGAGTGCATGGAGTTGTTGTAGGCTACCTCTGCCAAAGCTAGATTAGACACCCAATTGGATTGGGAAGCATTAGTGAAACAGCGTAAGTATTGTTCCAAAGTCTGATTGGTTCTTTCCGTCTGCCCGTTGGTCTGTGGGTGGTGGCCAGAGCTGAGAGCCCTGTGTATACTCAAATGGCGACAGAGTTGACCCCAGAAGGCGGAAACAAATTGAGAGCCTCGATCAGATATTATCTTCTCTGGCAAGCCATGTAGACGATAGATGTTCTGTAAGAAAGACTGGGCCATCTGAGTAGCTGTGGGTATTTTCGGAAAGGGGACGAAATGTGCCATCTTGGTGAAGCAGTCCACTACTACCATGATGCAAGTCTGACCCTCGGAGCTTGGCAGATCCACGATAAAGTCTGTGGCAAGTGTGTGCCAGGGGTAAGGTGGAATTTCAGTGGGTTGCAATAGGCCTACAGGTTTCTGTCTAGGTGTCTTTACTTGGGCACATACTGGACAGGTCTCCACATATTGCTTGATTTGACTAGCCCAGCCATGCCACCAGAATTGACGGGCTATCTTCTCCTGTGTAGCGCGTACCCCACGATGTCCCGCAACTTTAGAATCATGTAGTCCTTGCAATACGGCCCTACGGAGGTCTTCGGAGGGTACGTACAATCTATTCTGGAAGAGCAGGAGGCCGTCCTTTTCGCTCACTTGCGGGTTCTTCAATAAAGTTGTACGTCTCGGATCCGCAGCAGTCTCCTGAGCGACTCTCTGTAGGTAAGGTGTAAGAGCCAGAAGAAAGTGTTTCGGGGCTAGCATAAGCTCTCCCTTGTTTTCTTGTGCTATGCCATCCTCCAAAGAGCAGGATAACGCATCAGCCTTGACGTTCTTGTTGTGGGTATGTATGTGATGTGGGAATCAAATTGCGAAAAGAAGAAGGCCCATCTAGCCTGGCGAGATGTTCTACATTGTAATGAACGTAGAAACTGTAGGTTGCGGTGTTCGGTATGCACTTCTACAGGGAAATGTCCTCCCAATAAATGGTGGCGACACTCTTCGAAAGCAGTCTTGATGGCAAGGAGCTCCTTCTCAATGATGGGATAATTTCGCTCACCAGCGGTAAGTTTTCTGGAATAGTAAGCTAAGGGAAGCTCCATCTCTACATCTGGATCCAATTGCAATAATACTGCTCCCACAGCATAATCCGATGCATCTGCTTCAACAATGTAGGGTCTATCCTCCCGTGGATGTTGAAGAATGGGGGAGGTGCTAAAGGCTTCTTTTAACCTCAGAAAGGAAGTAGCGGCCTCCGGTTCCCACGAAAAGGATCTCTTATTGCTGGTCAAGGTAGAGAGCGCGGCTGCCCACTTGGAAAATGATGGAATGAATCGCCGATAAAAGTTTATAAACCCAAGGAAGCGTTGCAAGGATCGTCGGTCTCTGGGAGGCTTCCATTCCAAAATGGCACGGACTTTCGCAGGGTCCATATGTATCCCCGTAGCACTGACGACATAACCCAGGAACTCCACTTGGGCTTGATGAAAAAGGCACTTTTCAGGCTTGACATACAGATGGTTCTGCTGAAGCCTCTTGAGAACCTCCTGGACGTGAACTAGGTGTTCATTGCGGTCTTTGGAATACACAAGGATATCATCCAGATAAACCCAGACTGATACTCCGATCAAATCAGCAAAGATGTTATCCATAAAGCGTTGGAATATAGAGGGGGCATTGCACAACCCAAATGGCATCACGCGATACTCGTAATGGCCCATCGGAGTCTTGAATGCGGTTTTCCACTCATCACCGGTTCGAATCCGCACAAGATGATAGGCCCCTCTGAGGTCCAGCTTCGTGAACACCCGGGCTTCATGTAATGACTCCATAATGGTACGTATTAAGGGGAGCGGATACCGGTCTTTCTTAGTGATGTCATTTAATTGACGATAGTCAATGCATGGCCGAAGAGTGCCCTCCTTCTTCTTAACAAAGAACAAAGGAAATCCCGACGGAGAAGTGGAGGGTACGATGTATCCCTTTTGGAGGCAATCTTGTAGATATTCCTGGAGAGCTTCCTTTTCGTGCACAGTTAGGGAGTAGACCTTGCCATGTGGTATTGTTGTGTTTGGAAGGAGCTCTATCGAACAATCGAAGCTTCTATGCGGAGGCAATGGAATCTCTTTGGGATCAGAGAATACCTCGTGGAATTCCCTGTATTCAGTTGGTATCGTAGTGACCGAGTAGAGACCAGTTCTTTTACCTACTTCGGTCTGAGTGGAAGACGAGGCCTTCAGAGCCGGATGATAGTGGTCAAAGCATTCCCGCTTGCAACGGACTGAACAGAACTCCAGTGTCCTGGTCTCCCAGTTAATACTGGGGTTGTGATGTAACAACCAAGGCAAACCCAGGATGATTGGATACGAAGGAGTCTTGATGACGTCAAGAGAAATCAATTCCCGGTGCTCCTCAATTTGCAGTTGTAATGTCCCAGTATGCTGATGGACCGGTCCAGAAGACAGAGGAGTGCCATCAATGACCTCCACCATTGAGGCGCAACTTTTCTGCAACAAAGCTATCCCGGTCTTGGCTGCGAAGTCAGCATCGATATAATTTCCAGAAGCCCCACAATCCAGCAGCCCGAGGACTTCTACAGGGTCATTTCTTGCCCAGGTAACATTGATCCTCAAGGCCATGAGGACTACTGGCTGCATGGGTTGTTTCTCCCGGTCGTTTTCTGGAAGGACTGATATCAAGGAAGAGGGGCCTGTCGTCGCCTTCCCTACATACGACAGGCCGTTTAGTTTTCCGACCTACGGAGAGGACGTTGTGGGCACGTAGAAAGGTAATGCCCTGAGGCCCCACAGTACAGGCACAACCGGAGATCTCTTCTTCTTTTCTTTTCGGCGTCTGACAGGGGTCCTCTCAGAGCTCCCAATTGCATGGGTTTGAATGCTGGTTCTTGTGAGCCTTGGGCTTTAGGAAAGTCTGGCAGGATTCTGGGAAGCGGTTTGTCAGATCTGCGTCGCTCATTTCGCCTCTCCGTCAATCTATGATCAATACGTAGGACTTGTTCTTGTAGTGCCTGTAAGGTCTCAGGTTCTGGGATATGTAACAATTTGTCTTTGTACTCCTCCCTTAATCCTCTACGAAAGAGGGTTTTCTGGGTAACTTCTGGCCACTGGGAATCTGTGGCTAACTGGCAGAAACGACTGATATAGGCAATGATATCACTGGTACCTTGTCTTAAGTCCATTAACTGGTTCTGTGCTGTTGCTGCTAGGTTTGGTGACTGGAAGACGTCCAAAAAGGCCTTTTCGAAGGCTAAAAAATCCTCCAGAATCGGACTCTTGGCTACAACAAGGGGCGTAGCCCAAGCCAACGCATTCCCAATCAGGTTACCTAATATATATCCAATCTTGGCTTTGTCCTGGTTGAAATGGGTTGGGCGACACAAAAAATGAATCCGGCAATGATTGCAGAACTCTGCTACTCGTCTGGGATCTCCATCAAACTTCACTGGGCTGGTCTGTGCCATCACAGACTCTGGCGTAATATTAGCTCCGGACCCTTGAGCAACCATCTGCCGTAAGGCCAAATTCTCTTGGTGGAGTGCCGTCATCTCAGCTCGTAAGGCTCGGATCTCAGTTCTTAGTTCCTCAATGTCATCCATCCCTGGATCAGTACAGATTGGTAGGCGTCTTAATCTGTTAAGGTGTGTGTCCCTGGGTCGGACAACACCTGTAGTGGCGGGACTCTTGGAAGACGTCTGTACTGGAGAGGCCAGACTGGAGGACTGATCACTGGCTTCAGGTACCAGGTAAGTGCACCGATTCTTCTGGGAGCGGGGACAACCAATGGGTTAGATAACATGAAGGGGCAAGGTACCACAGAGAGCCAAAGGAAAACCCAGTAGGCAGGAGATCAGGGAATTGGGATTGGCTTGCCGATGGTAACAGGAAAGTCTTAGAAGCCAAGGGGTGAACGAATGCAGTGTGAGACCAAAAGGCAAGGGAAACTGATTCCTGGTAGGCAGCAAGGAAAGGCTCCACAATAACCCAAAGAGGGCTGGAATCCGGGAGAGCCAACTTGGACCGGACCCAGGAAGGCAAGCAGGCAAGAAGACCAAGAACAGGAACCCAGGCTGGAGGCAAAACAGTTGCGAAACAGAAGGTAGGCGCTGCTGCGGCTGGTCAGGAACGAACCGCGTTAAGACGCGATTCGTTTCCCGACACAGCCGCTATTTACATCCCTCGGCATGAAGCCGAGGCGTGGAACGCAGGCCGCCTTGCGCATGCGCAGCCCGTAACCCCGGAGCGACAACGAGGCTTGGAGCGCAAGCCGTTGGCCTCCGCGGGCTGAGGCGCATGCGCGCAACGGATACTATCCGAGGATTCGGGCGCCGGGAGACTCCTCTCCCTGCTAACCGAAACCTCGGATAGATCCGCCAGGACCGGGAGCGTCTCGTCTCCCCCCAGGTAAGTGGCCTAACAGTTATGGAGAATGGAATTTATGCTAAAAATGGGTCACATGCCATTGATACATGTCTTGGTGCCAGGTGGAGATTGTATTGATCAGCAAGATTGCAAAGGTTGGTTACTAAACTACAAGGGTACACGTTTAAGATAGAAAATATACCAGGTGAAGACAACCAATGAGTGGAACAAATGATCTCAGTGAATATGAATGTGAGGTTGCTTGGATTTTCTATGAGGAGCAAATAAGTACAGAAATTGGATTGCTGGGAGAAAAAGCGATTACAGAGGATGAATGGCAGGACCAAGGAAGGAAGGGTGAACTGTTAGCTTGAGTAAAGGAGTATTGTGTCAATGGATGGCCATGTGAAAGAGGATTGTGAGGAGAATTAAGTTCCATGTGAAAGATTTCTGATGAGGTTTGTCTTCAAGGTGAATATGTAGTTGGAGGTGAAGTGCTCATTCCTCCAAGGTTATTAAGGACAAGACGATTTAGAGTTGTGCATGGGGGGGGCATTTAGGTACATCAGCTACAAACAGGAAAATTAGAGCAGACCTTCAGTGGTTGAGCATGGATTCAGAATTAGAAAATGTAGTGAAGGTGTGTATTCCTTGTCAAACTAGTGACAAGCTGCTAGGAACAACAATGAATCCCATGATTCTGGTGGCTTGCCAGTAGGCGCATGGAAGAAAGTTGCTGTAGACATAGCAGGACCATTTCAGGTGTTGCCTGGAGATCGTAAATATTTGGTGAGTGTAATGGATTATTATTACTCCAAGTGGCCAGTTGTACAATCCATGAGCGATGTGAATACCACATGGGTGTAATATTTTTAGAAAAAAGTATTTGCTAATAAGGGAGTGCAACTCAAATCAAGAGAAATGGTGGAATTTTTAAAAGAACATAACATAATGCATATATTTCCTTATATCATCCACAATCAAACCGGATAATTGAGAGATTTAATAGAAGATTGAAAGAGCTGGTACAGTTACGCATGCAAAATAAGTGCATTTTAAGGAGGCAGTTGGTGAAGTTTATCGCTTCTTACCATACCATACCCCACAGTGTAACCAATGTGACTCCTTTCCTGCTAATGCAAGGAGGGCTGCCATGCAACAAGCTGTGTCCGGAATGGGTGAGAAACGAAGGGAGACTATACAAGTGGAAAGAGGATATGCAGCGAGATTTGAAAGTAAGAGTAAAAGATAAACGGAGTCAGCAGAAAACGTATGCCAATAACAGACGATGAGCAAGAATGCTTCACTACAAGGAGGGTATTAGGAAGTGAAGTTACCGGTAATAACAGTGAAGGGATTGTCAAAAAGTTCAAGTCCCAAAAGGGTGAAGGAATGCAAGGTGTTCATTCGGAAAATGGGGATCGATGGAACATGAATAGTATTACTATAAGTCAAGGTCGGAGGAGTGTAGGTGAGAGCAGAATGAGTGGTCCGTTGCAGGATCTAGTGGAAGAGCAAGGAGTGAATGAACTGAATAGTGTTCCTGTTAGTAAGGAGAAACAAGTAGAGGGACTATGCACTGGCAACAAAGATGATTAGGAGGTAACAGAATGGATATCTCAAACCAGAGGAAGAACAAGGTCTGTGTTGAGGTGTCCTGTATTAAAGAACTGTTTTCTGCAACGTTGTGTTGAATGGAAAAAAGGGAGATGTGTAGTATCGATAGTTCACGTGGGTCCTCCTGTGTGCGAGACGGCAAAGGCTTCACAGTGTCGCTGTGGATGCCAGCCACCTCTCTCCCCTGCTTCTATTACATGTAAAAAAGGAACTTACCTTACCCTTAAGTGTGGCATTTCTTCTCTCAACAGTTCATGCATTGCATTTTACTAGCAATGGCCTGGGTCGTTGCCGACTACTGTGCCGGACTCGGGCAACACTGACTGTGCAGAGCAGAGTTCAGTCATGACTCCTTGATCGCCCCAACCGTGCTGTACCTCTAATGTGATGACGAGACAAATATAGATGAGGTTCATAGTCAAACCACTGCATCGCTAGCCTGGCGGGAGGCACGGGCAGGCTGGGAAAGGTCACTTGCACCGCCGAATGATACTTGACGTTGGTGCAAACCTCTAGTAGGCCCAATTCTTGTTGTAACAAATGAAAATCTGTAGATCTTCCATGTTTATTTAGTTTTTTTTTAAACACTCGACTAACATTTCTCCTGATTTCTTCTGTTTCCCTAAGAAGGCTCTGCTCCGAGTACTAACAAAAAAAAATAAACTTATCAGTCTGTTCTCTTATATTCCTCCTGTCCCACCGACCCAAGAGTAGTCACGTTTCCCTCTTACCAGACTTCCCCCCTACTTTCCACACCCGCATCCACAGCCCACATTTCCTTAGCAGGAACAGCCTCTCTGCGCTGGCCTCATCTCCCCTGCGCCTTTCACTGCAACAGAGCCTAGGGTTCCTCTTTTCTGGAACCTAGTGGACCCCCACATCTTCTTGTCTACCTCTTATTTCACTGCTACCCTCTATGGAAGGGCAGGGTCGGACTGGGACAAGAAATAGGCCCGGTCCCCCAAAAAAAAGTGGCCCACCCCTCGCCTCAAAAAAGTGGCCCACCCCTCGCCGCACGACCCTTGACCTCTGATGACATCACCGGAAGTGATGTCATTTGACCCCACCCCAAAGTGACATCCCGGGAAGTGATGAAACACGATCTTTCACCCCTTGACAAAACAGGAAGTGGCATCAAATAGCATTGTTCCTAATTACACTAAATTACTGTGAATGCAAGCAGACGTCCAAGGCCAAATGATAATATGTTATTGTATAGCACTTACGCTTAAGCTCTTTTTTTATGGTACAAATATGCATACAATATCACCCAACCTGTGTTGGTACTCATTTATCGACCTGTTGGGTGTCTTGGCCCATGTTCAAGTTATTATGCTGCAGCACTTGGTGCTGTGGGCTTAGGAAATCCAAGAGGGCGGAAAAGCCCACATTTGGGCCAGAATCCTGGAGAACCGCACAGTTTTGCGCACAACAAAGTGGTCCCCTGACCTGCCACCCACCAGTGCAAGCATGATGGGCCAGGAGTGCCATGAGTGAAATGTGTGCCTAAGGAAAAACAGCAGTGCCTGTTAGCTTAAAAGCACTTTAAAATCACGTATGTTTCCCTGAATGCAAGCTAAAAATGCCTATTTTAAACATCACAAGATATTCAAAAATCTCAATGAACACCAGCAGACATTTGGCAGAATGTATTCTTGTGTGCATACAAAATCTGGAAAGATGAAGAGCCCAAAAAAATGTTTATAACAAAACAGGCTGAGCTGTGGATGTCAGCAGCTTAAGTTAAATGGACAGAAAGCCACTAAAATCGAAATGGTTAAAATAAATGAGTGACCTACTTTTGAGTGTAACATAGTTTCAACTGTTGAAATGTCATAGTTTTGAACTTAGAATCAGCGTTCTAGCTGCATGTGTAAAAATTGTCAGTGTGATTTGAATGTAGAAAACTGGGAACTAAAGTGACATTTAGCTGAAGCCTGGCTTGAAGAGAGTGGATTCTGCCTGACAACTACCCCCGACAGGAGAGGGAATTCAGCAGCTGTGTTCCCAGGCCTGGCTGCATCCTGCTGCCCCTGCCAAAAGGAGATGACACCTCTCTGATTGAATTAGGGGAGTGGCACCTGGGGACTACAGGAAACTAAACAAAGCACTGTCCCTGGCTCAGGCAAATGTTATATTGGGGGGGTCGTAAAATGGCTTCCTCTTGGGAGAAACTGGGAGGGGCAGTGCCTGTGAGAGCAAGCTGAGCTTGGGGGAAGTGGATAAACCAGAAATTCCACCATGTGCTTTGGAAAACCACACCCCTTTGGGGCCAGAGCATAATTTTAAAAAGATGGATAATTCATAGTGCAGACTTGTAAAAATTATATCAATAACATCATCACTCTTGTGATTTTTCTGTGCACATTTTAAGAGGTGTTAGGACCCTTTGGTATGTTCTTGGGGATAGTAGCGGAAAAAAAGGTTGTTACTCCAAATGTATGCATGTTAAAAATCTGACACTTTATCATCTGAAACCCATATCCCTGGTGCACATTTGTGTAAAATCTGGAAAGGTTTAGAGGTCGTTATCTGGATGAAAAGGGGAGAATTCTGTCATAAGTGGACACGACATCGTACAAAGACAGGGATCGGATGGTTTGGTGCTACAGAAAATATGTTAACTGGACCTATAATATTAGAAAAATGGTACATAGATAAATATGTGTTTGGGTCAGAAATAGATATGTGCGCAATTTGACAAGGGGAGGTTCCTCTGACCATAAAACCTACAGCATCACTCTGACACTCCATTTCTTTCCCCCAATCAAGTGAGAGAGGAAAGCTTGGCCAATCATAAGTTGAGAGGGTTGGGCATGCAGAATTAGCCGACTCACCCACTTTCTAAACACATAAAAAGAGCCACTGGAAGCCAGACAGGACTTTCACTTTCCACTTTCTTGCGGGACGCTTTGCCGGGAGACTCCAGACTTCAAATCCATCAATCTCCAGAGACCAGCGATCCAGAGAGACCAGAGATCCAGAGAGACCAGAGATCCAGAGAGACCAGAACTGTGCAGTGCTGAGAGCAGAACCAGAGACCAGATCGCTGTGAAGAACCGCTAGCAGAAGTCCAGCCAATCCTGACCCGATCGGTGACGAAGTCGCATTCCTGTCCAATATCTAGTGTGAGTACCCAGCCAGCACTGTGCCAAAACCAATCTCTTAGTTTAAAATAATCTAATCCAAACTATTTTAGCCTATTAGAACTGCCTCCTAGAATCGTGTCATTCTGTCATCTTTAAAACTGAAAACTGTCATTTGTCATTCTGAGCTTTAAAATTTAAAATCCGAAAAACTACCTTTACTAAATCGGCCCTATCTCCGGAACCGTTTGTGCTAGGAGTGAGTTTTATCTTAAAGCTAAGATTCTAAGCTTTCCAACGAGCCTGGAACCGACCTCCTACTCCCTATAGTGCTCGACACACGCGGCTAAATTTGCTGCGATTTGACATTTTGCTTAATTTCAGCCACGTGTAAAAATATTTGTCATTGCTTTCCTTGCTGAAATTCGTGTGCAACCTGAAAATCATTCATAGAGCATTGCTAAAGTGATCCTGAATTAATTTAAGTATCTCTCACTCACCCTGAACCTCCTATAGGGAATTAAAATCCTTTTTAGCATATTTTTCACTTAATTGCAACCACATCAAAGTATCTTGCCTGTGTTTAAAACTCCTACCTGTTTTCCTCTAAGCTTGCTAGGGGGGAACTGAATTATATTTGATTGCATTCCTGGGAACTGTGTGCTTTTCTCCCATCTCTTTACATTGCATAAAGGGGGGGGTGAATTGTCAAAGAAAAGGGATTACATAGTCTTTTGTTGAAGTCATATCAAGTTTATTTTCTGTACTGCATTTTCATTCATCATTGCATTGTCCTTGAAGCAATAAAAGCATTCTCAGCTACTTTATCCTCTCTATATCACTTATAAGCCATCAAAAAGAGTGTACCACTGTAACATTATCCATTGTTGATCACTATCATCCTTACAAGTGTGCTATCAAATATTAATTTACTACAAAAGTGTGATAGATATATATTGTTTAATTTTCAAATTTTCAAAACAAACCTACTTCTTGGCTCAGTGGGGTCAGGGGGATTCTAAGAGAGGGGTGTTATATAAGGGTTGTCATCCAGAGTAAACGAACTGGACATAAAAATATATCAATAAGGGTTTCCCTCAGCATCCCAGACTAGGCATTGACTTAGCTGTTGTGTTGAATTGAATTCGCTTACAGACCTAAGAAGGATGAAAGAATGTTTGAAGAAAAAAAAACATTTTTTTTCCATTTATATTTTTTTCTTCTTCCAAACCGGCCCAGGCATGGCCAGAAACCAGCCCCCACTCTCCAGGAACCATTTTGGCCCAGCCACGGGCCGAAAGGCCAAGGGGCCAATCCAACACTCTGGAAGGGCCCCTTTCCACCATGTGTCAGAGCAATCTTGTGAGACTCTAAAGGGCCACAGATGCTTAATTAGGCAGGAGTCATCTGTGTTTGGCTACCTAGCCTCCGCATCTACACAGAGCTGACATCCGAGTTGTGTCCCGCTAAATGAAGCGTCTTCTTTGCGGGTCCTTTTTTTGTGCAGCTTTCCATTGTGTTTCAACTCTTTACTTGTCCAGGCAAGGCTTGGCTGGCTTCTTTCCTCCTTTTCTTGCACCAGCAAACCCTTGTCTTCACCTTGTAATTATTCATTCCTGCACCCCATAGGACACCACTTATTTGCTTGTGCCTCTCCCCTCAACCCTATGCCGCTCAGGGCTATTGCCCGGAGTGCTATGATTCAACTGCCCCTTCCACTGTGGGGCCCTTTGCCCTGACACTATGTTTTCTCTTTGGATATCCTTGTAACTTCACTGCAATTTACCTCTAATGAAAACCATTTGTTGCAATCATTCAATTGTTGCCTTTCCTGTGCGTATCCTCCTTTCTTTTTTCCAGCAATTGACCCTTCCTTCTGGGCCCTTACTTGGGTACGGAGGGACTGGGGTACTTGATAGGCATTCCTGAAATGGGAATTGGCCACCAAGTCCATCCCTCTGGGTGGCAAGGGCCTCGGACTGGCCTCTCACGATACCTCTGTAATACTGCTGTCAGTTGTCAAGGTCTCAGAGCCAGGCTACCATCTTCCTCAGCTCTGGAGGAGCTTGCGGCTAGTCCACCACCACCGCTTCCTTCGTGTATTAGGAGGCCAAAAGCCAGGTCACCACTTTATTCAGGTCTCCGGGCCCAATAACAACTTGTTATTAGCACTGCCTTTCCCGGTTGCCAGTGCTGTTTGCCAGGCTGGCACATTCCTCAGGTTTCAGGGAGCAAGGGCAGCATGTGCAACAGGAACATATTTTCTTTCTGTCCATACGTTGGGCAGAGGTGACAACTTTCAAGAGGCACTGCCTCTATGTGTTCTCAGTTCTAAACATAAGAATGTGTATCTGGTTTTCTTTAGTGTGGCAGACTATGTATTATCTGTCAATAATGCATTGTTCTATATTCTGCTCTACTGTTTTTCACATGTTGGTATCCCCAAGAAACCACTAACAACTCTTATTCGACCTCCCTCACTCCCCACAAGTTGACTAGCCACACCAACATATGCGGCTAGAGAACTCCCATGCTCCACTGCCACCACCCAGCTATATCACCTCACACTTCTACAACTCTCTAATCAGTCGCCCAAAGCACCATGACAAGTCAAACACTTGAGTCCTCCCATCTGGACACACAATGCCCCTGAAAACGCACCTGCACAGACGCCAGTTGCTTTCTGGTTCCACAAACACACTAACAGTTACGCACAACTGTTTGTCTTGTAGGTCTGCAACCGCACCAACACTCCCCACCCCCACCCCACTTTCAATTTCAGATCCACAGGAGACACCGGAGAACAAGGAAATGGCAGCGGTGCACAGTATAAATGATACAACACTTCAACTTTCAGTACAGCGCACAAGCAGGCCTGCCATAACCTACCTCCTCGGGGGCAATGGTAAACAGGCTGGGTTGGCTCTTATGTGAGCTGCACTCATATCTGCAATGGGGTCTGCAACGTGTGGCATTTCAGATGTCTTGCACTGCAACTCCCATGACCTTGCATCATTCTTTGTAATGGGTAGGGCTGATGGGAGTTGTAGTCTAAAACATCTAGAGAACAGAAGGTAACAGACCCCTAGCCTCGGAGATAGGCTAATGCATGGAGCTTCCCAAAACTTGAAAGAAATAACATGGTGTGAAGACGCTGGTGATGGCGTCTATGGTGACCCGCCTCCAGTCACCCGGGCGGGCCACAGCTCATGTTGGGGGAAGCCGACACGGCACGAACACGCTGCATGCTCGCAGCGGATGGTAGCCAGGGATCACATTGCGGTGGTCGGATCACCGGTACCTGGATCACCAGGCTGGAGATCACCCCAGCAACGGCGGCGCATGCACTGGGGGAACCCAGGCAAGGCCGCAGAGTTGGCCGTGGCCATGCGGCAATGAGGCCCCTGATAATAACACAGACACGAGTTGCTGCTTCCTGGGGCTCCGCTGCACTGCCGTGTGTGTGCCAGCAGAGCCCCTTTTATTAGAGGCGTAATGGCATCGTCATGACGCTCTCTCGCATCTCAGCAGTAGACCGACACACAACAGTGCCGAGGATGGCAAGGACTGCTGTCTGAGGGAGTTGCTCGAACAATTTTTAGCAATAAAAGCCCTGGTGTACATTTTAGGACACATTGCACATTTCCGGACTCCGAGACCTGTTATGCAATTTTTCTCTGAGATAAAATTAACCCGCCTGCTGAACCCGCGCCCTTAAAGTGCACTATTTCTACGGGCCTGTACATCTCCAACCTCCAAAGCGTATGATGGAAAGAGATGCAAAAGGCCGCTGACCACGCGCCCTGCACAAGGAGGTGCCATGGAATGAGAATGGCCCCAAGCACCCTCCCATCTTCTTAGCGCCAGTGCTCCATACGTGCGTACGTTTACGATGACGTCTGGAGACAGGAGTCGGGCAGGTCCTAATTGCTGTCTATTTACAGGGACTATGCAAAGGGCCAACATGACTCACTTGGAGCTAATGTGACAATGCGCTTGTGTTTTCCCGCTGCGAGCCCCTTGCCTTGCCCAAGCCTGGACTTCGCGTCCACCCTTTCATGTACGCGACGCAAAGTTTGTTGGAGTCGGTGATCATTAGCCAGGCCTTTCAAGTGACGGGCAGAGGGACCCCGGCTGCATGACTCAACTTCTTAAGGGAGGGGGGTCCATTGTTCACAAGTCTATGGGTAATGACCCAGGCGCATGCACACCCCCTGCCAAGATGTGGTGCCGACCGGCCGGCACTCTGGGCAGTGCGGCTCGGACACATCACCTTGGGTGGGGAGCACCTGCCACAGGCTGACTGAGGCCGGTGACGATGGCCGACGGCTAGCCAATGGTCGAAGTGGGCGGGAGCGGGACTCCTCTACTTTCTTTTCTCAAAGTTTTACTGTTTCTATACTTTTATTTTAAAAAGAAACCGAAAGGTTTCAGTATTAAAATAAAAGTGTAGGAAGAAGTTACTTAAAGAACGGTTGAGTTTGTTTGGGCGTTTGCATTGCGCGTGGGAGGGGGCGTGGCGATGGGGTTTGTGGGGTACAGGGCAGGCCAACAGGGAACATAATTCCACTACTTCTTTTCGTACGCTTCGAACCGAGCAATAGCCTAACACAAAACATGTCCCGTGCCCCCTCACCCCTAGGAAATTATGCCGAAGGGACATTCCTATTGCCCCGACCGGAAACATCCATAGGCATTGGGTCAATATGGGGGCCCTTAAATAGTGCCGCCCCCTTCCTCTGTGCACATATTGCCACCCGCCGGAGACATCCATATATAGGCCTTGGGTGAATAGGGAACTCCTTTAAAACTCAGTGGGTTTGAGCGCACGCTGCTGCGATCTATATATGATTCGCAGATTGCAGCTTCGAATTATGGCTAGACCAACTCAGCCTTCCATCCTTCTGAGGTCGATAAGTGAGTACCAACTTCAGTTGAGTGATAATTGTATGTTAATATGTTCTATGTACAGCACGTTGGCAAAAGCACTACATAAATAACACATCATTATATAATATCCACTGGACTTCACCACGTGTACATTTGTCCCCCATATATGGAGCGACTTTATAGTCTGGTGGCTCTGCATGCCAAACCCTAATGATGAGTTGCATGTCAACACACCGGCACCACCGAGCGGGTGGCATAACGTCATACCGGAAGCTGACATACATCTCTACAATTGACATTTGCTTGTGGCTCTGAACAGCTCAACACATTCAAATATGCTGTGGTTTTACACATTTTCCCAAGTGTATCTTTCACTCCTTCAAATACTTGAACTCTGGTTTTCCTGATGTTGCCCGGAGAGGTTAGGGGGCGTTGGATGCCAGTCTGCCAGCATTTCATAGACTTTTCTCTCGGGGCATGTCTTTGCATTGGTGTTAGGCTATCGTTACATGGATGCTGCACCATCGGTTTTTTCTCTGGGGGTAAATTGAGAAGGCCACGGGACATGGCAACCACCCAAGAGAGTGGGCAATGGAGGTTCCCTCCGGTGTCACCAAAAAAAAACTTCTCCGGCACTCCCGCCTTTACACTGATGGTAAGACATGCCATTTGTTTTAGCATTGGTATAAGGACCGGCAAGCCTTTGTCCAGCTTCAGTCTACACTCGTGTCACCTTCCACCGCTTCTGCTTCACCCTACAGAGAACGCCATTGTTGAGACTGCGCCATGATCCAAAGAGCCAATCCGGCATCTTGGCTCTTCAGAACAGCTTAATGGCAGCCAACCCTCCCTTTCATTTAGCGAAATAACCAGATATGGACTGGAAGACGGTTCGACAACCCCCTACCAGGTGGTCTACGACACCTTTGTATTCAAAATCTTGTGGAAAGTAAGTGTTGGTGTTCTAGGCCAGGGGCCTGCAACCTTTGGCTCTAGTGATATTTTGGACTGCAATTCCCATCCGCCCTGACCGGCACAGCCAATGGAGAGGGATCATGGGAGTCATAGTCCAAAACATCTAGAGAGCTGCATTTTACAGACCTATCTTCTAAGCTAATTTCTAATGTCCTATAAAGGTGCACTAACAAATAACCATGTTAATGAGACAATGATGCAAAGTGCCAAATGGGCATAGTGTAAAAAACTCCAGCTTGTTACATTACTCTGGCTTTGTATCTCTGCCGAGGGGCATTACGATGGTGCAAATGCGTTTATAAAGCCTCAGAGGTACCCACTCCTCCTTAGCTTTTGACCACCCTAATAACTAGAAGTTTAGTACAGGTGCAGTTTACCGCTCTCAACGTTGACCCTTTTTCCACCGTCCTCCCGTGCCACTGATATGCCGTTGTCCTCTCTTCAGCTTTTGCCACAGAGTGGCGTCCCTAGTCCCACCACCCCACATAGGTTGACGTGCTCGCAAGACCACCATTATGGCTTTTTAATGTCCAAAGAAAGCTGCCTTGCCTGGCCCATGAAGAAATCATATTCCTTGGATTGTAAGGAGGACCTTTTTGCCACCTCTTGACATTTCTCGCTGATGCCCCAGTCCCTCTCCCTTATACGGGGATCACCCCTGCAACCCCTTTTTTGTTTCTCCCCCCTCAACCTTTCTCTCAGTTCTCCACCCCCCTTTCCCAAGCACCCTATGTACGCGAGACAGGATCTGCTGCTGGAATCTTGCCACAGTGGCATGCCCCTCGCCCCTGCATTCTGGCAAAGGCTGAACTGGCGATACAGCATCCATGTTAGGCAAGAAAAATACCACCCAAGGGCCACACAAGCGTAGGGGAGGTGGGCGACGAAAGGCAGCCTGAGAATGGATGTCTTTCCCCCCTTGGGGGAGGGTTCAGGTACAACAGAGAAAATACCTTAAACACAGTCTGGGTTGTTTACTCTGTTGGGGGCTTGGAGGGCGGCATGGCAATGAGTCAGCCAGGAGAGACCATCTCCACGCCAGCCTACCCCCTTGGCCTCAGCGTAAGTACTTACATGGTATAATGTTATGTTTGTGGTAGCACTGCACCAGCTCCTCTCTAGGTAACTCCATATTGTAAACATATTGCAGATCAGAAGCAAGGCCTCCCCCAGAAGGCGACTGCCATGTCAGGCGTCTGCTGCTGCCACCTGAAGGCCGAGTTAATGATCTCTAACTTCAACACACTATTCCTTGTAAACATCAAAAGCGATGGGGGAGAGCCCTGGGGTGGGGTTAACAGCAGTTGACGCCTGGCCCACTCTGGTAGCTTCCCGGCAGGATAAACAACTACGTTTTGGCATCAATGCACGGGGCAATGGACGCGCTGGTTGCGTCCTGCCTGTTAATAGACCCCAATTAGCATCCGTTAGTCCCCTGTCCCCCCAGCTCCCGGAATTGCAGCCATAAACGCGTGCACTCTGCAGTTCCTTCATGTAATGGGAGGCCCCCAGGACTGTCCCTTGAAGTGCTGTGCCAACAAGCCCTCGGCAAGTCCCGGGGAGATGTAAACACTATGCAATAGGGCATTAATGGCATGACTAAACATTACCAGATTGGCCAAAGCTGGGTCATACATGTTTCCTGTCCTATGTCTGTCCAGGGTCTTTGTATATGGTCTGTGTAGTTTGAGGGGATGTATTTTGTCTTGTCTTCTGCCATGCAGCCAGGCGCTCTGCTACGGTTTCCACTGTGTTACAGATCTCGCCCAGCAGGATCTGTACCTTGTGTTCATGGTTTGGGAATGGCACGTCTCTGATTTGTGTTCTGAGGTCTCTCTCTAAAGTTGCGACTTCTTGTGTAGCGACCCCGACGAGCCCATGTCCCGGAATGGTATTTCCATTCAGGGTGATGGAACGGCAGTCGGCCCCCCTGATTAGAGCCCTCTTCTGCCTCTGTCAGTGGTCTAACCTACCTTTCATGCCATGCCATGTTGGCCAAAATCACCCATTGCAACCTGCTAAGGCGCCCTGCAACGCCTCATTGTTTTTTTAACTGTACAGATGTTCCAACCATGAAGAGAGTGTGAGTTAGCATCACTGGGTACAGTTTCAGTGTCCCAGTAACCAACCCCCTCAGAACTCAGGGAGCCTGGGAAGGTGCAGTGCGTCTAGGAGTTACCCCTCTATACTGCTCCTGCCCACCGGGTGTTGCCCATATGTCCCACTCTAATGTTGCTCCAGAGTGTCCCACTGTATTTATGCCCTAAAAGGTTCTTGCTCTGCAATGCCCAGTTTAATTCATGTGACTGGCTTCTCGATCTCACATCTTCACCTTGTGGCATGCGGAGTTGTTCATAGGGACTAGAAAGTCCCGATAGAAAGATCTGGATAGAAATGCAGAGAAATTAATGTGCCACATCTAGAAAGAACGTGGAAATTTAGCAAATATCACTTCCAGATAGCGAGGCCAATAACCAAACCACTAACAATTTCACCCCTCTGCATACACCTCTCAAACTCTAACCAAACACAACCACACCCCTAAAGCACAACAAGCCGCACAAACTTCACTACACTGCAACAACAAAACAAACCACACATAGCTTCGCACAACAGCACACAAAAGCTACCGACCAGAAAGAACCCCCAAGCTCAGCTAACGGTGTTAACCGAACTGAAGCTGCCAACAGCACATCACTGCTCTCTTGAACTGATCCCACTCACTCCCACTAACTTTACCCCCACCCCCTTTCCTTTCTAGATCCGCCAGAGCGCCAGGGGACCACTCTGG
Source organism: Ambystoma mexicanum (assembly GCF_040938575.1). Classification (NCBI taxonomy): domain Eukaryota; kingdom Metazoa; phylum Chordata; class Amphibia; order Caudata; family Ambystomatidae; genus Ambystoma; species Ambystoma mexicanum. Next base: position 602,233,469 of record NC_090924.1, read on the forward strand.
CGGTGATAGTTCGCGGTAAAAATATCCTTTAACTTTAACATTAACATAGGGACCCCATCAGCTCTTTACCATCTTTGGGATCCCTTATTAGAGCTTCCATTGGAACTACTCTCACACCCTGTCGCACCACACGAAGCGCTGCCTGCTTCTGCTCTACCCTGAGTTGCCCACTCTCATAAAATGACCTGTCACTGCGCACTGTCCCTGCCAGAGATACCAGTCCACTCCAGGGTGCTTCAGGGCACCCCCTCACTATTACCGTACCTGAAGGGCAAAACAAACAAAATGTTGCTATGGTGACATTGGCTGGATACTCCAAGTTGCCCGCTGGGCCCATTACTAACCTCCCTGCACCAACTTTCTCACCCTCTAGGTTCAAACACAGTACACTTATTCCAACGTAGCCACTGGCACACATGCATAGAATAACCTTCCTAACAGACATCAAACAACAGAACGCTGCACTGCTGCAATCAGCTCAGCCATCACAGTCCCAGCCAATAAACCCCAGCACCCTGGGCACGGAAGACTCCTCCCTCGCGGAACACAAATGGCTCTGCGCTCTCAACACTAGACACCTAGGATCAGACTCCACACAGACTTTAGGGCATGTCCGCTCTTCATGCATAAACACAACAGAAACAGCTATCTTGCATTTTCCCTCCCTCCCCACCCCCTCTCTTTCAGATCCACCAGAGTGTATGTAGACCGTGAAAATGGCAGTAGTGAGTTGTATAATTCCTAAAATAACATAATAATTCTCACTGCAGCCAAAACTTTTAGACTTATTTACAAACACACCTGCTCCCTTCACCAGAGTGTATTTCCTAGGTAGGATGCGAGTGCATCCTCCAGCACAACCCAAATAGTCCTCCAAAAATGACCACAAGGGAGGCCTGGTGCAGAATGACCACAAACACAAGTTCCTTTGCTGGAAGAACATTTGTTTTGGTCACAGATCTTTTTAATACTTATGTCCAATGTATGATTAGGTCAGTGCTGTATCTTGGGTGACTGTGGGAGGCATGTTTGAGTGTTCTGCTGGTCACCTCTTCATAATGTTAGAATGGGGATGCCTGTGACTGAATGACTGCTCAGAACTCCCACACATCATGGGTGAGCATGATGTGTGGGAGTTCTGAGTGGGTGAGTTTGGCCCTGAGCTGGCATGCCTGAGGATGGCTGGTTGGTGTGCTCCGTCGTCTTCATGTAACTTCAAGAGTAACTGGAACCTTATGACCTATGTGCACATGTTATACTTCCGGGTCCCTGATCTTCTGTGCTTGTTACTTGGATTATATCAGTTTAAGGTAAACATATTTTCCCACTAATCTATTAGCCAGCAAGGGGCAGGGGCCAAGGGAACCTACTGTACATCAGCCCGTGGGTTGGTCCAAAAATTGCCCAAAGCTTCTAAAACAGTAATCCTTGTGGGGGACATCAAACTGGTGCAGCAGGAACTAGGCATGAAAATAACGTTTCCCAATTGTGGGGCTATTTAAAGCACCTTAATCTTGCAAGAATGAAAGCCTTTGGAAGCCCACGGCCATCCCCATTTAATTTCAGCATCAACAGCAGTTGCATGCCATAGATGACAACACCCCCCCGCCCAAGAACAAGGACGTGGTCCTTGTGGCCCATCTGGGGACAGCCCCCTCCAGAGAGGTTGCACCACAATCGCTCTGCCAGTTCCTAACACCTCATGCCATAACGTGTTCTTTGGAAGAAATGGGTAATATTTTATTACTTGTAAGTGTTAGATGAAAGGGCAATCCGTTTGCATCCATCAGAATCACTTCACAATTAATTGAGTAACTTTCACGCACTTACTTCTAGGTGACAATACACTTCTAATTTTTAAATAATGCCTTCCGGATTAACCTTGCAATTCCAGAATGCCATAACTCACAGTTTCTGGGTGGCATTCCACTTCTGGCATGGCATAACTAATTCTTTCCGGTCATCATCGCATTGCTTTTCCATAACTATTCATTTCAAAGTGATGTTTGCACTTCCGGTCCAGAATGCAACACAAATAATGTCCAGGTGACAATGCACTTCCTGGTACCATAGCGGTTCAATTATGGGGCCTAATTGCAGTTCCAAAACGCTGTCAATCCTTCTGGGTGATCATTTCACTTCCTGTGGGGCTGTACCCAATTACATTGGGACAACCTTCCTCTCAGGAGTCATCACTTATGTGTACTGAGTGCTCCATTTCATTGCGGCATCAGGTCAGAGTTCACTTGTGTGACCATGACTTGCTCAGTACTTGGGCAAGTCAATGCTTGAGGGCCATTGCGACAGAACTTTGGCCCCAGGGTGTGTTGAAGCAACTTGTCGACCTTAGATGCCTTTTCAGCTTCACATGATGTGAGTCCAATGGCTCCTTCTTTGCGACCTAAGAAGGTTTTTCTAGCTGCTAGAAAGGATCAACATCCAGATGTGCAGTAAGAGTAGGTGGTTGTTGTATTGCTGCGGACAGAAACAGAAATCTCTGGGTCTGGGCCGGGTTCTTTGTTTTATTGCCCTCTCCTTCTTCCTAAGGTAAATTGACCCCACTGCAACTAGGACTGGTTCTGGTTTCTTATGGGGTCCACCACTATGGTGGTGTCTAGGCTTGCTCTAAGTGCCTCCTGCGGGTGATGGAAGGATGGGAGTCACATCATGTGGAGCTGAAATGGCGGATGAGAAACTACAAGATGGAAGTGCAGCAGAGGTAAGTGAACGCGACATGCACGCTCACCACCAATGAGCGAAGGCAACGGCTGGCTGCACTTACACGTCCCCTATCCACTAAGTGTGCACACTACAATTCTGAATACAATCTTGAATGCTACAGGAAACTATACCTTACTAAATTATCTAAAGGATTAAACAAGGGTCTATCATTATATTTCTTGGTCAATGGGGTGCCGTGGCACTGAAATGTCTTCAAGGCATTTGAGAAAAATGTAATGACTATCCCATTAGGCAGAGGCAAAGCTGGTTTCTTGTATGTTTGCGGGCTTAAGTCTATGACATCTATGGGATGTAGTGGGCAACTACTGGTTCCCCTTTGATATTAGGATGATTGGGAGCAACCTGACATAGACGACTCAAACCTAAGGGAGGCAGAACTCTATGTCTAAGTGCCTAAGAACAGAGCAAGGGTGTAGGCCTTGCCCTGGCCCCCTGAGATCTGGTGTGGGTATTCCCATGTTTCCTGGCTATATGCGACTCGATGGAGAAGATGGAGTCCTCGAGACCTTATGTCCTCGAGACCTTATGTAGGCGAGGGAGTTAAGAGCTTGCTGTTGAGCTCTTTGCTGACCGAGGATTGGTCACCAATAGATTCCAAATCAGTGTACGGTTATATAGGACTTGTCCCCGCACTGTAAGGACAAATGTTCCTCATCTATACTTAATTGTACACCATAAACTAACATCCATTAGACTTGTCTTCTTTTGTTTTGTTACAGTCAAAATCTAGTGGGTCATTTCCTGAAATTGATGAAAATTTACTCACCTTTAATTACTGCTGTTTCTGTTGATTTCTTTATTCTATTGCTCACGTTATGATGTTATGTAGATGTATGTGAAAAACCTATGACTACAGTTCAGTTGTTATTTCCTCTTTTTTGTGTCTTTGACTACAGAATATACTTGAGACTTATGCTCTAATACTATCTGCTTATTTACTAATATATTAGGACACCATACTTTGTGTTTTGTTGTTTCGATAAGAGAAGCTCTCTGTAATAAAATTGCATCAAAAGAAGTTGTTTCTCCTGATAATATTGAATACACATGTACAATACAATATATTTATTATGTTCACCCCTTAAGGGTTTCTAGACTATATCACTAGTATGAACCACCAGTGATTCTTTGAAAACACCACAAATTTAGCTGTAAACAGTCACATACAAAATCCATGTTATGTTCCAACTTTGTCTGGCGGCTACCCCTCCTGTGATTTACTCTTTGCCATCAGCATGCCATAGGTCTAAATCTTAGTAGGCCGACTTACTTTTTCGTTCTTCTAAGGTTGATACACGGAGTAACATTAACTTGAACAATCCGAACAACTGGTCTTTACCTTCCTATGAAACAAATAAACGGTAGAAGAAGGTCCTATAAAAAAGTACATGAAATTCTCAGTTGTATTTGTACACATGTATTTCCTTATATAACCTGACAGAGATTTTCCGAAATATGCAGATTTTGCTATTAACCTCTTGGTTCTGGATCTCATCTTTATTTTTGCGCTCTCATTAACTCAGAGCTTAGAGCAGCAGAGCTGTACCCGAGCATAAACTACAAGTGTTTCTTGTGCACTTTTTTCTACGTCTATGCTAAGACTCCACTATTGTACAACGGACCAAAAAATTGTTAGGCTTTGCACTCATGGAATATACCATTAACATGGGAGGACATCATCCTTTCCCAGAATACCCGGGTAGGGACAGTTCATTCCAAGAACACTATACAGGGAGGTCACCCTTCCACATATGTTTCTCCATTATTGGACACATATTCACCACTTTTTCTCGTACCTCTTTATTAAATTCCAAAACTCGAAAAAAAAAATTCAAACATTTAACAATTGATTGGCTAGGGTATAGAGTAGTTGGTTGATGATCGTTCATTTTGTGCAGCTGAACTGACAATTTTCACCCCTCACGATTGCTAACCTGGATTGTGTTGCCATTGCAGCATCACTGTATCTATCCTCCTCTATCCAACTCTAGAAGCCTTCTTGTAATCTCCTCTCTGCCTCTCCGACTACCCTTGTGGCTCCTCGTCCACCCCGTGCTTCCTCTCGCTTCTGCTCCTTTTCTCTTCTTGCTCCACTTGCATTGCATTCTCTTCCCTGGACATCTGAGAAACAGTCTGCATGGATTTGTTCAAAACCAAACTAAAAGTCTACCTGCCCACCTCCGACTTACCCTCTAACGTACCTCTCATCTGATTGCTAACATGTTTCCCTTGCCTCTAACCTGCCTCTGTCCCTCACTTCCTCTGCCTCCCCTCTAGCACTTCACCAATCATGGTCACATCCCGAGCACAGCTGGCTGTACCAATTACCTGCATTTAAAAATGTCCAATGTTCATTGTCCTTAATCCATGTATGTCCACTTATGTATTGTCCCCGGTGCCTGTTCCATTACTCCCTTCCACACCATAGTCAGAATGTCCCTCAAACTCACCCCATTGTAAGAAGCTCACTGCTTCCTGTCACACATGATTTCTTATCTATTGTATGTTCTTTTGTTCCTCCTGTACATAAATAAATATAAATAAATAAATAAAAGAATTATGGATATCAGAAACATTTTGTTGGACGCACAGAATGAGAATTGGTGCTGGTCTGGTTTTAGCTGGTGAGCCAGCCTGGTAAGTTGAGCACCCACTGCAGATATTTGCCTGTCTGTAAATACTTTCTGAGAGGTTCAAATCTAAGTAGGGTTACCTATGGCCTCATTCTTCTGAGGTTAACAGAATCAGTGACATTGAGTTGGACAATAATAACATTTATTAAAATATGGAACCTCATCAATCAGGGTCAGTTCTACTTTCAGGCACTACTAGGCACAACCCAGGGGCCTAGCAAGGGGGTGGGCCATGAAACAGTAAATGTGACACAACGGCATAGGAGGCATGCCCCAAAATGCTATTTCTCTCAGATTAGCATCCAATCTTGGTTTGCAGTCAATGATAACGCATCAATCTTCCCCGAAGCAGACACCTGCAGCAATGGGGAAAGTGAGGATTTGTGGCGACATTATAATCTTTCCTTTGAGTCCCACACACAAGCCGTGGTTCAGGAAGGCCAGGTTCAAGAGCAACTGATGTAAAAACCACTCTGTTCTCTCCAGTCCATGGCAATATTTTAATTATGAAAATATGACCAAAGTTATTTCAAGGGATAAGTCTGTATTTTCTGGTTTATAATATTTTCCGAATGAGCTGAAACTCTATATTCTCACTATCAAATGTGTTTAATAACCATTTAGAAAAATAAACTTTAATTCCTTCTCTATATGTCTGTGAAAATAATTTATATTGGGTTCACAACCTCACACCCTTTAAAACATGTATGAAACAACGCATACTCTTTTCGTTATTCTCTCTTTATCTGCAGGCTCCTTTTACATTGCTTTAGAACAAGCATGGATGTATGGTCCTGAATAATGTGTTTGTATTAGATAGATGCCGAAACATTGCACGACAGACTGAGTAATGTTGCATGTTGCCCGAACCAGCATAAGCTTTATTGACATTAGTAGAAAAACATCATTAGTAATATTCTTTGGATTCTTTTTTTATTGTTTGTTTATTCTCAAGCACCTTTCCTGCAAAAACACTGTGAGCAATATTTTGGGATTGTGAGTTGGTTGATTGTTTAACACCATAGGAGGTTGCACTGTTGGTCACTTGGGCTAACCAAGTGTGGAGATTATTGATTCATTCTTTTAGTGATGATATTTCCTGCAGATTTCATTCAAGCTTTTGTACATGTACTCATTGACTCCTTTTGGGGGTGGTGGAGTGGGGACAATATGGTGTTGGTTTCCTTTTTTTTACTAGCTTGTTAGTTCATGTTATATTATGTTGAGATTTCATTATAATGGTTTGCTTTAAATGTCTAATGTACAAGTCCCTTTGAAGCAGCTGTAAAACAGAAGGTAGACCTTGACATCTTATGTGTTAACGAGACCCCACACCCCAGTTTTAAACTTACAGTGTCATGCTGCCTTCTATTAACAGGAGACACTAACTGCTGTCCAGGGTTAGAAGGCTATTCAAAGGCAGGATTATGTTAATGAACTCCTATAAGCGCCTAACCTCAGCCAAAGAGATTCCTGCCCCAGACACCAATATAACCATTCCCTTAAAGGTCCTAGCAGGACGCAGGAACCTCCATGAAGGCCAGACAGTGGTTCTGCTCCCAGGGAAGCCGTGGTCAAAATCCCTCGCTCAGTTAAATGTGCCAATATTTCCTACCAGCTTTCCCATCTATAGAACCTGGCCGCTCGGGGCTTAGGGGAGTAAGCAGAAGTTCTTTTCACACTGGTTTTTGTGCATGGCTTCAAAATGCTGTGGAAAAAAAAATAAAGATTATTTCGCTCGCTTTTTAGGGAGCTTTTCTCAAACACAGAAAATGTGAATTTCTGAGGACGTAAGATGAAGGGTTTTGCCGTCTGTGTCTTCTTGGGCATGGCGTCAACATGTCCCAGCTCACCATGAGATGAGTACATTCCGGCCATACCCCTGGTGTGGCGAACAACATTATCTAGCTGTGTCTGCTATCAGCGCCACACCCCATAGAATAAAGTTGAGTCCCGCTACAAATGTGGTCCAATTGTACACATAGCTCCTCCACCTTTCCTTCCAATGCCTTTCTAAGCATCTCATCTATCCTTGCCCTCATCCCAACTATCTACGCAACTGCTCCCCCCTAGCACTACTGAATGCTCTAGCATACTACACCTTTGTCTCTCTGGCAGGCAAAAAGCACTATGATGCCATAACCTATGTCAGTACGAGCTATACAAATGTAAGATAACATAGCATAACATATGTTACACATAATATGACGTTTTCTAATTATTTATTACGGCTTGCTTTTTTCTATGTTTGATGTAATTCATTTCATGTTATTCTTTGTTCATATTTTCTGTAATTGGTCGAAATATATTACCATTTCTTATTTGTATACATTTTATGATTGATCACTCAGTTTTGGAATTTATAAATGTTGTAACTGAATGATTTATTATGATTTATTTCTACTTTGGTCATTATTTGTTTGGGACGGAAATAATATCCTTAGATGAAACGTTCATGAATTTGAAAAAATGGACACAAGTAAAAATGTTTCAATTTGTATTTTGTATTTTGTTTATTTATATAGCGCGCCTAGCTCAAAGGCATCTGGGCACATTGCTTACAGGTTACAGAGACATGAAGTACATAGGACATGAAGCAACATACAATTCGAAATATTACAGGATAATTACAAGATAATTTACAGTATAATTACAAGATAATTTACAAAGTATTTACAAGGTGTTCCAGCAGGAGTTTTTGTGTATTGTGTATATTATGTATGATTGCCCAGCTCCTATCTGAGAGGGTTCACCCTATTGCGAAAAAACTTAGATACATGTATGCAGCTGCCTGAGAGGGACGATCTAATAAAATACCTACTTGCGCCCAAGAACAGCAGTTCACAAACTAACTAACATGAGTCTATAATTGCTCTCCCCAAACAAATGACATTAGTACACATTGTTTTGGCACAACGTTATTCTGCTGTGCCTTCATCAGGGGAAACATATTTTTCAAATGTATTTCAGAATGAGAAGAATTACTAGTGCACTATCATGTGATAGTGTGAAACTCTTTCTTGAATATCTTCTCATTGTTGTTTACTTGGAGGACAGAGTGGCGGTTCACGTCAACTAAAGGACACAAGCAAGGGGAGCCAATCACTCAAATGCAAGGATAGCTTGGCTCCTGTCATGCAAGATGCCATCTAGTTGTCAAAGGGCACCTCCACCAGCACAAATGTTTGTTGATAATTCAAAATGTCAGAGACTGCACTTCGTCTGCTCTTCCTAATGCTGCTCATCAGCCAGTCTTCCTACTACTGTGTGGAACTTGGAGAACTCCCTCGGCACACAAGCTCCCAAGCTTTGCCCTTAATCCTCTAACCTGTATATGCTGCAAAGATAAAAAGAATCAACTCAAATCCACCATGAAAAGCGCACGCTACTTCTTAGTGATCATATGATGTGATATGTTATTTATAACGCGCTTTATAGCCAGAGGTTTCCAAGTGTGGACCAGGGGATCGAACCTGTGTTGCTCTGTGTCGTCTTGCTTCCGAGGTGAGCATGTTGCCGCTCAGCTATCCTCCTGAGACCATAAGAATTGGATGGCAGGAAAAGGGGCGGGGCGCTGGAATGGTCCCTCCAACTTGGCAGCAGTGAATCGGCTTTGTCCCATAGACCCTCTTTCCCAGACCCCGTGGGACGTGGCCGGGACAGAATCAACCACATGATGGCACTTCCATTTCGCTGGTTGGACTGGTCAGAAGTGGAAAGAGTGCTATATCTTCGAGTTCTTTTTGAGATGGACTAGAAGGTCTGCCCCAAGATCCTTGCCACTACTGAAGTGAACAGTCTCGGGTAGAGGCAGAGATTCCCTGCATTGTTTGAAAATACTTACTAAAGGAAAGTGTATATATATATATTCAGTAAAAAAACAATTTTAAAGGACGTCATGGTTACGTTGCACTGATAAAAACCTAGGAAATTCAGTGAAAAAAATGTCTTAAAACGATGCTATGGTTAAGGTGCACTAATAAAAACCAATCAAATTCAGTGAAAAAACGTTGTTAAAGGACGTTATGGTTACATGTAAAACAGAAAAACCATTGAAATTCGCCAGTTATGGCAACCATAACTCGTGCCACCAGCGTTCACTGCTAAAATTAACACTCAGGGCATCAAAGATGACATGACAAATGTCATTGATGACATCACTGATGAAATATACAGATGGGTTCCAGTGCTCAAATGAAGATGGCGGGGGCAGTAGGGGAAGCATGGCCCAGACAGCAATTGGGAGCCCTGGGAGGCCTACAACAAGACATACATGCTGTACTCACAGAGCTGCAGGCTTTCAAGGCAGAGGTTCAAGGCTTCAATGGGAGCTGTCACAGAAAAAGTAACAAAGGTGGAGGACCAGGTTGAAGCATTCGAGCATACACAGAGGGTGGCAGACATATTGGATGTGGAGGTCGATATGAGGTTTAAAGACCTTGAGCGCAGGGACAGAGAGATCAGGCATAAGGTGGATGACATTTGGGCATCTCCATATTTCCCTTGGATGTATGTGTGAAAAATAATCTTTCCACGTGGAAATAGTTCTATTAAGCCTCGGAACATATCCTTTAATGCAACCTGCAAATATCGTGGAGTAACGTAGCCCAAACTATTTCCTCCATAATGAACAACAAGAATAGATGGGCATTGAAAGTGAGCCATAGTATTACAAAATGGTAGTAAACTCACCCAGTTTAACCCAGACACTGTATATCACCAAACCTCCTCTCCCTGCACACAAATAGTACCAGAGATGCCGCACAACTCAGTGTACCTTTCCAAGTTATTCATCCAACAATCTCCTAATATCCATACAGTGAGCTTTTTCCTAGCAATAGCCACATCCATCTTCCCCACACACAACAATCAAAAAATCTATTGTCCTCTCTTCCTGTAAACCACAACCAGAACACTTATTTGGCTAATTCCCTCAGTCCCCTTTCCATGCCAGGCCTCCTTTAAAGACCCAGAGGTGCACGTGTCATCTGTGGACCATAGCAGTGTCTTCAGACATCGAGGCCACTCAAAGGGGCAGGGGGTGTATTTAAACTCAATTTCAGTTGTATTAGTGGTAGCTCTGACAAGAACCTTCGTTTTCTTTTGTTTTTTGCGTTTCTTAAGAAACACCTTTTTTCCCCTTTTGTTGCTTTCACGTACAGTAGTACTATACACTCTACATCTTCCCTTACCATTTTCCTACGGGACCTTTTTCAATGCATTCCTAACATTGTAAAGAAAAATTGCATTTCCAACATCTGTAAAATGAATTCCATCTTCATGAAAAAAATTCACACCATCAGACCTTATATTGTCATTCTCAAAAGATGACATTCCTGCAGCATATAAAAAAGAAGATACAGCTCTGTTGACAAGCTGCTCCAATTCTTCAATTTCTGAACTGAAAACATTTGGACATCTCCATGTTGGCCTCTGATTAATTTCAGAAAAAATAAACTTTGCAGCAGGAAACAGTTCCATTACGCTTTTCAAGAAATCCTTCAGCGCAACACAGATTTGAATCCCAATCCAGCACTTAGAACCAACTCGCTGGTTTTTAGTGCTTTATAAATGTACAATAAAAAGAAATATATACATTGGAGCCACATACCCCAAACTGTCCCCTCCACAATGCACAATTACAATGGCTGTACATTTAAAGTGAGCCATACTCTGACTCTGAGAACAAGCTTGCCCTGTTTAAGCCACAATCTGAATGCCAAAAAACGTCCACTTCTGCCAATCCTATACTTTCGAAAATGTCATGATTTTCAGCATACACCTTCAACGACTGAATTGAAGAATCTCACAAAATCCACACACTCTGCTTCCTCAAAGCCATAGCCATAGACATGTTCACTACACACAACAATCAAAACACCTACTACCCTCTCTTCCTGTACACCACAACCAGAACACCCCATTGGCTAATCCCCGCAGTACCCTTTCATTGCCAGGCATCCTTGAAAGACACGGATGTGTTACGTGCCGTCCGCAAGACTACTGCAGTGTCCGCAGACCCCTTAACACTGGGGCAACCCTTCTACCCTTTCCACTTTCATGTTCTCACTACTCCCCCATTGGTTGTTTTTAAAGAGTCAAACATCCACCCACCAATCGCATCCAAAATCTCTACACCTAACTCTGTCATCTCAGTTCAACACTTCAGATGTACACTTGAACTCTGAGAGTACATATCGCCTGTTAATCACAGCCATCTGCATCAAAAACAACTGTGAAACTCTCCATCATTTCTGTTTTCAGATTCAACATCTGCATCTAACTATACATAGGACAGGTATGCTTTCATTTATTAAAGTATAATATATATATATATATATATATATATATATATATATAGGGTTCTTGCGGCTTACCCTGTAATAAGCATCTCAACAAGCATATTCTCTTTTTTACCCCTCCAGTAAAATCCATGCATTGCAGCACTCAGCACCTGATCACATCAAGCAGCAAATACTTACAATGCTGTCATTTAAAAATGTTTCTTTTTAGGAGCAATTTGATAAACGTTATAAAATGTGTCCATTTATAGCAGCACTGTATGTAACATTTTTCTAACAGAAAGAAAAAGCAGATGCAAAACATTTGCAAAACATTTTTAAGTTGTAGTAGGTGTGTTAAGTTTAATATGTTGGAAGTACATGCATACCTGCCAACATGACCCATTCCAATCTGGAGGTGCTTATCAAGTCTTCCTTTTTGTGTGCATTCTATGACTTGTTGTCCCACTTCTCCCATTATACAGCTCAGACTACAAGTCCCACAATGCAAAGAAAAAACAGGAATGGAATGGAATATTCAAAAGTGTGACATATATCTCAAATGGAAAATCTAAAATGCTGTGTGTTTAACAATATTTCTTTTAAGAAGCATTTTCATGAAAGTAAAAAAATGCATATGTGCATTTATATAAGCACTGTGTGTAACATTTTCCTAAAAGAAAGCAAAAGCAGATGCAAAACATTTCTAAAACATTTTTAAGTGGTACTTGGTATGTGGAAGATATGTTGCTGTAGGTGCATACTTGCTAACGTAACCCATTCCAATCTGCAGGTGCTTATCCAGTCCTGTTTGTTTTCTGTTCTGTGCAATTTGGAATTTGTAGTCCAAGTTTTATAATGGCAAAAGTGGAACTACAGGTCCCACAAGGCAAACAAAACACAAAGGACTACATAACCACCTACAGAATGGAATGGATTATGTTGGCAAGTATGCATGCACTGGCAACATATTAAACTTACATACACCAAGTGCTACAAATCTTTTCCACCTGCCTTTATTTTCTATTACAAAACAGTTGCACACAGTGCTCCTATAAATGCACATATACATCGTTTTTACTTTAATGAAAATGCTCCTAAAAAGAAACATTTGTAAACCCTCTGCATTTTCCATTTTCCATTCCATAAACATGTCACACTTTCCAACCTCACTCATTACACCCCTTAAACTGCCACCATTCTCCGCCTGCTCACACATAGGTGTATACAGCCAAAGGATCTATATACAAAACGTCACATAACATATATAGTACTCTTCTTTTCCAACCTCTATTATAATACGCCAAACAGTGCTACAACAACAATCCGCCATTGCATTACCACTAGGCCACACTTTCCATATTCTTTACTGCAACACATTAAAATACATTGCCCCACAAACACAGCACTTCTTTCATTAAAATCAGAAGCACTAAAGTAACCTACACATCCACCTTTTTCTTACACCCATTTCTGCCCTGTTATTTCTAATCCTCCTAACACCACTACTCATACTCCAACTGTTCTAAGAACATATTTAGTACACCACCCATAACATAACTTTATTAACTCTTTTACCCAACAACTCCTCCTACCTTCATAAACAAAAACCTCTCTTAGTAAAAGTACTTGACCTTTACCATATATACCTACTAACTTTCTTTTACAATTACAAGAACATTCCCGAACACAGCTACTGAAAAAAGAACACTCTTCACATCCTACAAAGTAAGTACATTAATACAATATTCATCGCTCTACTTCTGTAACAATGCAGTGTCACTATATATTAGCCTAGAGTATTCTTTTCAAATCAACATTTATTTCACTCTTCGTCGTTATATTGTAACATGCACACTCTTTCTATTCCCATCCCAACACCACTGGTTTAACACCCACTGTTATCCTCAAAACATCACAATGTCCCTAGTTATTCATTTGCACCACCACTCTCTTATTCACTAACCCAAACCCATCACACCGGTAGACACTCTTACTCTTACAACCTAAGTACAACTATCATGCCATTACACAATCACACAACACACTATTCAACTCTACATTCACACCCACACACTCAGGCACAATACATCAATATACATTTCACAACTTTCAAACCCAAACTTCTTTTTTTCAACAGACACAACACAATGCCTACTAAAAAACAACTCTGTAGAAAAGAAAGAAACAATAGAGCAGATACAAATAAAAGCATGCCATATACTCATCTACCTCTAAAACAATTTATAGAAAACATGAAAACAAAAGAACTAGTAACCTCACTCAAAAAAATGAAACCAGCCACGACTACAAAAGGTAAAGCCCTCTTGCAAAAAGATAAAAAATATCCCCAAAGAAACGCAAACCTACTAATGAACCTAACACTATATGTACCAGTCTTAACATAACCACTATAAAGCAATCCAAAAAATTAATTTTACAAAAAATATTCCAGCATACAGGTCTTCACAATATTATCGCAAAAGTTGAAAAGTCATGATCTACCCTTAAAAACTACACCAAGAGAATAATGCTTCAAGCTCTAATTGACAGTGCATTTCTACTAAAGAGAAAATTGTTTATATTGATTTTAAACAGAATGAAACCACTAACTAAATCAGTAAATACATTACAAAAAGTACTTCTAAATATGCGCAATGTCAACATAGATACCTTTTCAAACTTTTGTGAAGGTGAATGGATTCACACAAGCAACACAGAACCATATTTCAATGAAGATGCTTATAAACAAGAACAAACAAAAAGACAATTGCCAAAGACAGCGATATGGTATGAAATGTTATCAAGATGGGGTGGCCAGATTTAACGTTAGTTTTGCTGTTTATTTACTTTAAAACAAAAAAAATCATGTCCACGCGAAATGGTTTGTTTTTGCTCAGCTTTGAGATGGTAACTGGGTAAAAACCGACGTAATTGCCACGACTAACTGTCGCGGCTACTGACAATAGATGTTTTTTCGATTCTATTCAATAGAATCATATCCATGCGACATCCTGTTAATATAACGGGCTCTGTTTCTTTCCGATCTGGGATGTGACATATCCGCTTACCAACTTCTTCTTTTGCCTTTTAGACGTGTTATATTCAGGTCACATCGTGAATGAATCATGGACATTGCTTAAGATCTTTCTAGAGGTGTGTGACTACTCTAACCTGCACCTCCCCAATATCCGGACCACTTGGGTAAGAACAAGTATGGTCTTCAGTTTAAAATATGCATTTCTCTCTAACTTCTGATCATGCATTTCTATTTGTGAGAACCCTTGTTCATTCTGGGACTGGGTACCTGACATTGTGGTAATTCTTTATAGATTGGAGCCCCAAGCCCAGCATTCTGTTATGCAGGAATCCTTATCTGGACGCCGCCAATTTGTACGGCGGTTTTCCCAGTTCCGCAGACAAGAAGCAACGGATTGACTCCAGTTGTTGATGCTAAGGTTTGTTTAGAGTTTTCATGAGCTCTCTTAGTATCTACAATAGGGCTCCCATCCTACCCTATATATGGCGATTGCGCAATTTCCCAGCAATTTCCCAGCACAATTGGTCTAACTGGGAGCCATGATCCACCTCCACCCCCACCTTGCCCAGGGACATCAATTTTTAATGGTAGCACTCCCTGCATAATGCCTAAGGTCAACCGCAGATACATAGATCTGTGGTATGAGAAGGATGTTAGTAGCCTACTCCATTGATTTGAGTATCGTTAAGTCATGTATTTGACACAAAAAAGGGGGAGGAAAGAGAAGGGTGCAAAGTTACCACACCACTTCCATAGGGAACTTATGGTTTTATGCTTTTCTTCTCCTTTAGAAAGTTATTTTGTTATCTCCTGATGAAGACGTAACACAAACAACGTTAATACATCGAAACCGGTAGAGAAACTTGAGATGAGGCCGCTTGTGAAGACCTTTTGGGCCCATCCCATTTGTTGACCACCTACAAGATTTATTGTGGCTATGCACTTTGATTTGCACAAACATCTTTTTGTATAATAATTGAATTGTTGATAAATCGATTGTTAATATGATATATAATTGTTGTAGGTTTTTATCTTGTACTTATTGATGTTTGGTATGAGTGGATTGATATATGGTGAATGTATGTGGATGAATGTCTGAATGATTTATTAGTATGTATTTTATGGAACTAATGTGATTTTAAATGTTGTCCTGCTATGTAAAATAAATTGCCTAAGTACAGATTAAATCGTGATTGAACTCACATAACAATACATGTATCAGGTATAATAAAACCCTTGATACTATTCTTCCAAATTGTACCCTCTGGATTTTCTTTCCGAGATGAACTATTATGTTAATACCCTAATCTGGAGTGTGGAGTTTCCTGTGCCTTTCAGATACACATGAAATGTCAGGAGACACCATTATGGCAAAATAAACTCTTATAGAAAAAACATCCCCAACAAACCTTCAACCAAATGTTCCTTTCACCCAAACAAACCATCCAGTGTACAAATGGACATGCAGCTCAATGTGTAACGTAAGGCAACAATCCTTCAAATGTTTACGACAATTCCTCAATCACTATATCAAACTAAAAGAAAAAGGTATAATAAAAACTTTACGAACCATGGACTCCTGTCCAGTGCGCAGCCACACTGGTCTGCGAGGACATTAATTAGACTGCATTTCAGGAACTACTTGCAAAAGCAGCTTCCACCACATTAAAATGTTAGCAACACACCATTGCTCTATAAGAGCTCCTTCAAAAAATAGAACACTTCCGAAGTAAGTACTTTGGAGCCTGAAATTGACATAGACAATTCAGTAACTTCAGAAAACATTATCGGAAAGCTCACACCCACTAACCTCCTAACAGACACATACAAAAAAGAAATAGTAAAGTTTCAAAACAGATTTGCTGAAATACCAGACCAGACCAAGTATGTGTCTGTTGTCAGAGAACATTTTATAAAAAGAGCACAAAAACAGTAGATATGGCCGACAAAATAGAGGACAATGAAGAATCGCAATGGCTCCAATTAGCTTTATATCTAGCAGCAGAGAATAAATACAAAATAACTGACCCCTCGATACTTTGCATGTACTGCAACACAAAGCTTGAAAATAACCAACTGCCATCACATGTTATCACTAATAACTTAGAAATATTCCCACTTCCAAAGGTTCTCTAATAACTTAACTTATATGAGAGCATTATAATCCAAACAGTACACCCATTTCAAACTATAATACGCCTTCAGCCGAAAACAGCCAAATTACCTCCATCTGAGTTACTAAAGGGCATCTGTGGCAAAGAAGTATATTTGCCATTAAATCTTAAAAGAAAATTTTGAAACTCTAAGAGTACAACGACCAATAGATCAATCATTGATTGTACTAGTTAATGGTGTATCAAACAAATGACAAAAACATGTGGAAACAACTAGTTGACTTGAACAAAGTTAGACAAGCCCTACAATATCTAAAAGAAAACAAAGAATACCACAAATATATAAACATAGAGGAAAACGTAAAAGAAATGACCCAAATAATTCAAGAATTACCAGAAACTGGCCAATTTGAACGTGTAGATCCTGTTACTACAGGCAACATTTTAGACCATTGTACAATTCACCCACTACACTCCAGAGACACCACTGATGATACATTAGAAACATATCAAATGTGTCAAGCCAAAGGATTGACACAAATTAGTGCATCAGAATATCGCTCTTTACGAATGTATTCTGAAGACCCCAGATTCAGACAAAATGTAGAATACATTTTACACCTCCTGTTTGAAAGTAAACTAGTAACTCTATGTTATGGAGTGGCACACACATTAAAAACAGGTTTACATTTTTTAAACATGTCTGCTACACAACTGCTTCAAAAAATAAAAGACAAAGATTAAGTTTTGCAGTCAAGTATCACAAATCTCAAACATGCGTGGTACAAAATAATACTGGTTGCGACATCACGCTGATGTACGTTGCATGCTAAGGAACCTAGGCCAATCCACATGGTTTGTTACTTTAAGCTGTATAAAGTACACATGGGATGGCTTGCACGACTTCTTATGCAATGCAAATCAAAATAAAGATGTAATAGATATAAAAACACCAGGAGAACCCTGTGCTCCTGACCCTGAGGTACTTTCATCATCGCTTCATTGCCATGCTGCACTACCCCTCTGCTTGGAGAAGTGCAACACTTCTTTTGGAGGAAAGAATATCAATCCAGAGGAGCAACACACATCCACATGCTTTTGTGGATAAAAGATGCTCCCAAATTTGGCCATGATTGTGACACCACTGTTTTATCAATTATTTGTGGCGGTAGAGGTGTCTGATGTTCTTTGACTGTGTTTCTGGAATTTTAGGGTCCCCCAATTTGTCTCAATTGAGTTGTATCCCACTGCTGACACCCTATGTAAAAGAGGCATGGTATCACAAGTATGACACTGATAAAAAAGGTACAATTTGTAAAACCTTTATTCAATTTTCAGGGTGTGGGAAAATTCCTACTTTGCCCTACAGCTAGGATGGGAGTAGCCTCTACCATCAAACAATAAATAAAACAGTCCTAGTTGAGTCTGTCAAGTCAAAATGGCCTACAATAACAAAACCTAATGCCTGCCCTATCTCTTGTACAAAAAGTGTGTAAAGGAGAATATTTATGCCAAAGAAAATCAGTGTTTGAATATAAAGAATAAATGTGGCTGAGTCCGCTCTCCTTCCCACATTAGACAGCACAGAGTAAGGTCGTCCCCATAGACAGGATGACACACTCTGGCTCAGGTTCTCAAAACAAAGGCAGTTCAAAACGTGGATCAAGGCCCACCACGTTAAAGTTCAAAAAAAGTTCTACAAAAAGTTCATGCCGGTCTCCCTCAGTCAGGCTTGGACTTTTCAAAGCAACAAGTTCACTTAGGTCTCCCTCAGGCGGGCTCTGACCTTTCAAACACAACACATTCAGGGATTCCCTTGCCCAAGCTTAATTCACCTCCTTTAGGGGTTCCCTTTCCCTAACTTATCACACTTCCGGTCTCACTCAGTTGGGCTCAGACCTTTTCCTGATGTCGAAGACTTTCAAATGTGTGTGGCTTTTATTGTAGACCTATGCAGGACCACTTTGACTTTCCCTTAAACTCACACTCTTGTGTTATTTACCTCAGTGTCTCTTGGTGTGGGTAGTTCGATGTCCCAAGCACAAAAGTTAAACGTTCACCTTTTTACACCCCCCCCACTTTTCCTGGTGTTCATTTTGATCTCCTCGTTTTTTATAGTTCATTCACTTTATCGCTTCATAACAAAAACATTTCACCTTTCACAGAGACTTTTGAATGGGCTACTTCTTTTCACCGGACTACGCTACTCAGTTTCGCTGGTTTCACAGCTATCAGTAATTCAAAATTCATCACAGGTCTGCCTTCTTCACATCTCATCCACATGCATGCAGCCTTCATTTGAGCGATATACTGTTGCAACTTCAATCTTTCCTTAACACATACCGGTCTTTCATTTGGCTTGCCAACTCACCGGCTGTGTGCATTTCTTTCCTGCCTTTGCAGTTTTTAATTCACGAGTCCAGGTTAATACCACAGGCTTGGCCTCGCCTCGCCAACTCTGCCGTTCACCGGGGAGGGTCGCTGGCGTCCTTGAAACACAATGCAGTCTCCTTGTCTGGCATTTGGCCTTCTTCACATGTCTTTCGCTGCCTTTTGGAGGCAACAACCTCCTGCATGGAACTCCGAGGTTTCTCTACCTTTTGCTCTCGTCCCTCGGTCCATCGTTCTGTTCAGGAGGTTTGCCTTCCCCCCAGAAGTTCTGCACTTGCTCGTATTCCACCTTGCTCAGAGTATGTCTCTATGTTCTGCCTTTTATCCATGTGAGGAGAGCTAATTGGCATCAGATGTATGCACTTAAAGTCAAGTGCCTGACTTTGCCTGACCCGATTAGAGGGACATGTCCAATGAGATATGTAAGGGTTAGCCTCTTTAGTCTCATTCGCCCTCTTCCATGGACCAGTGTTTGTCTAGAAAAGGTGGTTGGGACATTGGAGAATCCTATAAAATAGGATGGGTCATGTGTATGGGAAAGGGGGGATTACTGCGTCTCATCATCGGTCGACTCACCCCCACACCCCTAAGACTCCTCACCCAGGTGATCCTCCTGCACTGGTCCTCCACCAGGGTCTGGTTCCAAAGGCCACCTGAAAGAGAGAGATCCCCGGGGACCAGTAGGTGAGACACCCTTTGGTTTTGCACAGTGCACACCTAACCTTTAAGGGAGATTTGTAAGTGTGTATATCCATTTTAGGGAGCTTTTGTAACGACACTAGAATTTCATTGAGATTTGGTGTTGGATCCAATCTGGCAGAATCCTTTACTTCTGAGAGATCTCTCCCGAAGAGGGAGAAGAAAGAGAGGGAGATTGGAGTGAAAGACAGAGATTTTCGAGACCACCCATTTTCTGCCAATTCAGGGGTTCTGCAGAAGGCAGAAAGGAGATAATATTGCAATTATTTAATTGTAAAGATTTCCGGAACCAAACAGGACATGGTGTTTTTCAAAGTAACAACAATACAGACCTATGAAGCAACTTAGGTTTCCCCAATGGTTGTCTATATACGACCACAATATACTATTGGACTGTTCAGGGTCTCATACCTGTAGATTACCCCAGTACATTATCACACATACAAAATCTCAGGTCACTTACTGTATCAATTTTACATATACCAACACGTGTCGCCCTAGTCTCTCTTGCCCTTCAAACACACTCAATTAAACCCTTGAGTCTTCCTATCCCTAGAAAGCGCTGGTTGCTCTGCCTATCTAGGGTGAGGGGATAGTAGAGAGGAACTTGCCTTATCGCTAACCTATACACTCTATCCAGTGTCTGTTAGTATTTTGCTAAGAGGCACATGCCCTAAAGCTTAGGGCATATGTCGTCTGCCTTCCAAATGAATATCTTTCACTTTTTATTTGGATTCTTTGTATGGCAGAAATATTTAAAATGAGTTCTAAAAAAGTACTCTCAGTTCGTGCCTTGCCACTTTTATCAGCACGAAACTCGAGAGGACCTAGTGTCGCAGTTTTTGCCCACAGATTTTAATATCTTTCAAAGGAATATATGTATATATGTAAAATAGATACAGTAAGTGTCTATATACGACAACAGCCTCACGTTCACTCACACACTCTGAGCAAGGTGGAACACGAGCAAGTGCAGAACTTCCGGCGTGAAGGCGAACCTCCTGGAGCAGCGCAATGGACAGAGGGATGAGAGCAAAGGGTAGAGAACACCAGGAGTTCCTTGCAGGAGGTTGTTGCCTCCAAAAGGCAGCGAAAGACATGTGAAGAAGGCCAAATCCCAGACAAAAAGACTGCATTGTCTTCCTTGTGAGAGATCTATTTGTGTTCCAGTAAGGGGTGGTAGGGAGAGTGTGGATCGGGGCGGGGATGTATACCGGGAACCCGTTGGGTGTGCTGTGAGCGGGGAAAGCAAAGGCCGGTAAACGGATTGGTAGCAGAGTGTTGTATTGAACACGAGAGCAGGGGGTTTGGAAATACTGTCTGTTTTACAAACAATTTGGATACCACGAGCAGAGCGAGCATCGCTGGAGTGAATTTTTAATTGCTTACCGTGTTTTCTGGTTGGCCTCCTACAAGAAGCGGGGTGAGCAGTCCCTGGTTTAAATGTTTGATTGGGGAAATGGTTTAACCTTGCCTAATTGTTCGCTCGCACAGAGCAGGGGAGCAGTCGCCTTACGGTTGATAACGATATAAAGTGAATTTCCTAGGAAACGGAGTGCGCACGAAAGGCCGTGGCAGTTCTTAAAAAGTAGCAAAGAGAGAGGAAACTATGCCTGGGAAAGGATGGTTTGAAACGAGAAAAGCGGTACGAAACAGGTTCACGACATTGAGTACATCTGCAAAGCGTCAAATGAAATGCAGTGTTGAACAGGCTGGATAAACTGATCATGCATTTTAAAAATACAGTGTCAACAGGGGGAATGCTGGAATTGAGGCACAGACTACGGAACAGGTTGATTATTGTTCAAAAGAGGGTGAAAGAGGGTGCCAAAATACTGCAGCATTTGGAGAGCAGGGCTGAATAATAATAAAACAGGAAATTAAAAAATCTGAAAGCAACAGGGATCCAGGGAAGCTGGCTGCCATAATTGCAGTGGTTCAGGGGAAGGACCTGGACATGATAATTGCCTCAATGGAAGGTAACTCATCATCAGGGGGAACCAGCAGAGATTGTGGAGGAGCTGGGGGAGGTGGGGGTAATAATCCCCCCACCAGCTCAGCCAAGACGGGCTAATGTGGCCCCCAGGGTGGCAACCCCCCGGCAAAAAGAAGAAAGGGGTGAAAAAAGGGGCCGCACCTCTGGAGGTGGTGGTGGTGATAACCTGCACTCTGGCTGAGGACAATGGGCCTAAGGAGCCAGGTAATGGAGCCGGGCAGGGCACTGGGAGTAATAGTGCACTGGACGTACCAGTATTGAGGGACAATGCAAAGGGAGCCGGGGAGATGTAACCAGAAGGGGGGGCCTACCCACAGATCCCCACTTTCCCTCTGATGGGTGGGCATTGGGGTCTATGTGGATTCCCTCAGAGCACTCCTTGCGGGAGCAATAGTTGACAGGGAGCAGGATTCGGTTGGGTAAGAATTGCAGGCAAGTCAGGTTGGTGCACTGAGGACACGGTAAGTACAGCTCCAAGCCCCGGGGCCACACCAGGTCTTGATGCCAATCCACCTGGGGCTAACAGGGTCCCAGCGGGTAGCGGGCGGCATGGGAAGCATATGGGTCAGCATAAGTCACTGTGACCAGCCCGCCGGGGGCCCGGCAGGCAGTAAAGTCTCCGCCCCAGTTCAGGCCACGGTTGCAGGTATGCTCACATGGCATATGTCAATGGATACGAAGGAAAAAATATTGAAGGACAAGTACATTGACATCTTTTCCCTACTAGACCACAAGAGAATAGAGGAATGTAAGGAATCTAAGGGGGAAGGAAAAGAGAGGACGTTTTATGGAAAAATCTTTGACTAACTGGGCGACTGGTTTTGCTATTTTCTCTGCCATATGCTCGAAAAATCTCCACAGCTTCACCCAAAATGACTGTCCTATAATCACTTGGTGTTAACTATGTATCATGACATGGCTGGTGTATGATAAGCAGTTCAGGAGCCCAAAGGCGGGGAATGCACAGATGGATTGGGGTACCAGTGTGATGGACTTGTGGGCTAGCTGCACAGTGACATGCCTTACATCAAGAGGGGGACACAAAGGGAGCCTGCTGGGCTTTTAATAAGACAATGTGCGCTAGGCCGGTCTACAAGTTTAAGCACGTCTGTTCCTTTTGCAGGATTCTGGGGCACGGGGAGGTCAAGTGTGCAAAATGCAGCAAAGAGCACAAGTAGGGGGAAACCTCTCCGGGATCCACCGGGGGGTCTGCCCTTGCCCATTCGGGTAGATGTGCTGCGGGTGTGGACGAATGGGTACCATCACGACACAGATGCGTAGTTGTTGGTGGAGGGGTTTTCATAAGGTTTTTTGGGATTATGGTACAGGGGTTTTCAACTCCACCTGTCCCTTAAGAAAGGGTGTTACACAGTGGCCAGACAGACTTACTGCTGAGCAGGGCTGGAAAAAGAGATAAAAATGGGCAGGATAGCGCGTCATTCTCGTCCCCTCCACTACAGGATTTCGTGTTCCCCAGTGGGGATTGTGCCAAATAAGGAACCAGGGAAGTTTAGATGAATCCACAATGTATCTTTCCGGAGGGGTGCAACAGTGAACGATGCAATTGATGAGGAATTAGGTTCTGTGAGATACAGTTGCTTCGATAGGGCATTGGCATTGTTGCAACGCTTGGGGAGGAGGACTTTGATGGCAAAATCTGATATAAATCTGCTTTTTGATTACTCCCGGTGCACTCTGAGGACTACCATTTTTTAGGATCAGGTATGGGGGGAGTTTTACTTTGACAAGTGTATGCCCTTGGGTTGGTCTAGATCTTGCTCCTACTTCGAGGCCTTCAGCACGTTCCTGGAATGGGCAACAAAAAGGGAATATAAGAGCGCACACACGCGCCATTACTTGGACGATTTTTGGTTCTCGGGCAGGCAAGGCACAAACGAGTGTGGGAATGTGGTGCAGGCATTTCAGAGGGTGGCAGAGCTGCTCGGAGTGCCCCTTGCCGAGGAAATAACAGAGGGGCCTCCAACTTCCCTGTGCTTTCTGGGTATTGAGATTGATTCCAAGAAGGGCGTGCGCCGCCTACCAGACAACAAGGTTTGGGATTTTAGGGAGGCAGTGGCCACCTTTTTACGGGCCAAGAAGGTGACATTGGGTCAACTGCAGAGTTTTGTGGGGCAGCTTAACTTCACTTTACGGATAATTCCGATGGGTAGGCCTTGTTCAAGGGCAATTGCAGACGCTATGACAGGGCTAACCAAGGCACCCCATCACACATGGCTATCCGGAAGCTGAAACCAGAGTTGGGGGTTTGGGACACATTCCTGGCAGACTTTAACGGGATGTAGGTCTGGCCCGCTGACTTAAAAGACAATTGGGACTCTACACTGATGCCGTGGGGAGTGTGGGTTTGGGATCTATTCTAGGCAGTAAGTGGTGTGGGCAGCAGTGGCCCAGTGACTGGGTGGGGAGTGGATTGACCAGAAACAATACATTTTGGGAATTATTCCCACTAATTGTGGCATTGACCATTTGGGGCAAGGAGTTAAGGGGCGTAGACGTGCTGTTTTGGTTAGATAGCATGTCCGTGGTATGCTCCATCAACAGTCAGAAAGCGGCATGCCCAATGGTGTTAAGGTTGTTAAAGAGATTGGTACTGTCATGTTTGATTAACAATGTGCATTTTCATGCTAAACATGTGCCGGGCATTCATAACAATGCGGCTGCTGCTTTGTCCTGTTTCAAACTACAGGAGTTCCAGCGTTGCCTACCAACAGCAGACTCTGCCATGACACCTTTTCCCGCAGTACTTTGGGGGCTTGTTGCCTGGATTTAGACCCCCGGATTGAGGGTTCCATGTCGCTGAAGATAAAAAAGGGTCTGTGAGAAAACAATCAGGGAGTTTAGGGAGTTTTGTGGGACACAGGGCATGGGAGACCCCTTTCACGGGAGTGCAGTTGTCAAGTTCTTGGGGCACCTATGATGTCTGGGGGTCTCCGTTCGGGTGGCCAGAACATAGAGACCTCTGGGTTTGTGGCAGGTTTGGAGGGAAGGGCGCACCCATCCGGCAACGCTGCAGTAAGGAAGGCATTGATTTGTTGGAGGAAGTTGGAGGGCTCTCGGGGGGGGGCAAGAGGTGGCTATTAGACCCTGAGAAGCTGGCCTCTATCATGAAGGGCTTGGGGGAAATTTGTAGGGATGAATGGGAGATATCATTGTTAAGGGCGGCTTTCACCATGGCATTCTTTGGGGCCTTCATGGTGGGAGCCTCCACGACTGACTTGTCAGGGGGGATATCCAAGGAAGACCTCTCTTTTGAACGGGACCAGTGGTACACATTTGGCTTGGAAAGTCAAAAACTGACCAAGAGGTGAAGGGCACCAGTGTTATGGTAACGGTCCATAGCAGGCCAGAGATTTGTCCAGTAATGTTACTGAGGGCATTTAGGGGGGAGGCCCCCTGTTCCTGCATAGGGACGGCTTCTGCCTCTCTAGGTTTTAATTCAGATGGATATTTGAGAGGTCATTGGAATCAGTAGGTCTTGGTGGGTTGGGGTTTACCCCATTCCTTCCTAATTGGGGAAGCCATCACTGCCGCAGTATATGGGTGCGAGAAGAGGCAGATTTGAGCAATTGGTCGGTGGAGGTCTCGGGCAAGGAGGGGTTACGGTGATGTATTAGTGCAGAGGGAGGGGGCAGGGTGAGTTTCTCCCCTGACTATTTATTCATGGCATTATTAACATACTTTCTTTTCTGTGTCTGAATAGGACAAATGGCGAAGCCAGTGGTGTGGGTTGTGGGGCACTCGTTTCTGTGGCAGATGGAGCACAGAGTACATATACGCCCGGGATTGTTGGTGGTCACGGCAGCCTTTGGCATGCACTGGGTTGTTTCTGGGGGCTTTAAAGTGGGCCAGGTCCACCTGCTGTGGAAGCACAAAGAAAAATGGGGGCTGGCTCGGCCCAGATTTGGTGATCTTGCACGTGGGGGGCAATGACTTAGCACTTTTGGGGAAAAGGGCCCTGATCGAGTGCTTACTATCATTGTTTGGTTGGTTTGGACATTTCGACCCGGGGCATTGCTCGCCTGGTCGCAAATCATCCTGAGTTTGAACTGGAGACGACCAGGTCCCACACGGCCATTGAACATTTCAGCCTGGAAACTGACTAGAGAACTGGTTCGGCTTGTGGCGTGCAACGGGCGCCTGAAGATTATAGAGAATGGTCTGCTGAAGGGCGCATAGATTTGTCACAAGAACGGGGTTCACCTATCCCTATTGGGGACTGAACTGTTGGTACATAAAATTGTGATGGTGATGTGAACATTTTTGCGGGTGGTGGGTGGCACGGTTCAGTGGGTCTGCGCCCCTGTGGTAGGTGGGGGAGGAACATGCAGACATTGTGATCCTTTTCTGGGGGACTTCGGAACTAGATTGGTCTGAGGGGGAGGGTGGAGGACACCCCCCATTATAATTGGTGAACACCCACTGGGGGTCCCAGTGGGGAAGGCGTTGGGGTGGGCATGATCAGGGGGCAGTTTGGGCCGGTAACAAAGGGTCTGCCTCCTGGTATCACCCCACCCAGAGACAGGCATGGTGGGGAGGGGATAGGGCCCTGCCACCATGCACCACACCTGTGGGGGTGTGGATCGTGGGCCGCCTGGACCACCTGCCAATGTTAAGATTGTTATTGTGGGGGGTGTTTTTAAGTCACATTTTGCTGTGTTATTAAATATGATCATGTGTAATACAAATGTGGCCAAAGTGGCATTCAAACAATCGAGTGAAGTGTATTTAACTCCTGCATCAGCACTGCACCCCTGCAGAGCCCACCACTGTGGCTGCAAGCAGCAACACAGACAAAACGGTTACGCCTAACTCCCCTAATTGCACTCTTTTCACATCCTCACACATAGTGGATTGTATTTCTATTAACCGCAGAGCCGTTCAGTCCCTGCTAAATTGAGCCAACATTTTGCAGCCAAACATCTGCATCCATTCTCTGCCAAGATGAGGATTCTGTGGCATCTTCCAATTGTTATTTCTCTCAGCAATGCATTTGTGTTTGTGTTTATAGAACGGATTGGCAGCGGAAACACAGGAGCACAGTGATATTGCGGCTGTCTAATCACCAGGGCTGCCCCTGGTACAGTGATAGTAACACCTTGACTAATTAGAGTGCATATTTTGGCCTGAATTGCATATGGAATTATAGTACACCCTGCACACTCCTGCTAAAGCGCTCTGAAATGTACTAATGTGTTCTAGCAGACACCTTTCAACTGAGGACTGTAAAAGGCGCTCATAGTGTGAACTGTGCTAAATGGTAGGGTGTACATTATGTGAAACAACTGACTGAGCTATGCAGTATTGGGGGTGGGGCCTCCTGGCATGTGGCCTCTCTAGCCAAGTGGAGGCACTCACACCACCGTTCCAAGGCTAGCAAAACCAGAGCGAACCGTAGCATCCTGCGGCAGTAAATTCAATTGAGGATGTTGGGCCTGCATGGACCGTGCTTGCGTTAGCATCAGAGATGCACCAGGCCACGCAGGGGGTGTTAGAGGGGCAGCGGACATAGCGGGCCGCCCCTCTGCCCCTCCCTCTCTGTGGACTTGCCTCCTCTGGGAGGGGCGTAGTGCCTGTCCCCTCAGGCGTCCGGCCGGAAACAGCTGGCAGTTCATGGGGCATAAATAGCATGAGCTTTGAGAGCAAGGTCTCTATCCCAGCCCAAAAACAAAGAGGTGATGGCTGGAAGGTTTAGAATTAATCTTAACCACTGGCAACGCTCTGGGCAACCCTCCAGACCACCGTTCTTCGCCTGCCAAGCCATTACAGAAGGAAAAGACCATATGCAAATCAGGCTTGGCCCCACCCCAAAAGGGGCAGTCCAGCCCGAACTGCTAGGCCACATCCCCTCTGCACGAGACCACAAGCATCCCCCAAACATGTTTCGCCCTTGTTGGGGCTCATCAGTGAGGAGTAGCTTGGGTCTCTAGGCCCAGCAGGCACGGGACCCACGTCTGGGCATACCCGTCCCACTCGGGGTGACATAGCAAAAACAAAGAGGTGATGGCTGGAAGGTTTAGAATTAATCTTAACCACTGGCAACGCTCTGGGCAACCCTCCAGACCACCGTTCTTCGCCTGCCAAGCCATTACAGAAGGGAAAGACCATATGCAAATCAGGCTTGGCCCCACCCCAAAAGGGGCAGTACAGCCTGAACTGCTAGGCCACATCCCCTCTGCACGAGACCACAAGCATCCCCAAACATGTTTCGCCCTTGTTGGGGCTCATCAGTGAGGAGTAGCTTGGGTCTCTAGGCCCAGCAGGCACGGGACCCACGTCTGGGCATACCCGTCCCACTCGGGGTGACATAGCAAAAACAAAGAGGTGATGGCTGGAAGGTTTAGAATTAATCTTAACCACTGGCAACACTCTGGGCAACCCTCCAGACCACCGTTCTTCGCCTGCCAAGCCATTACAGAAGGGAAAGACCATGTGCAAATCAGGCTTGGCCCCACCCCAAAAGGGGCAGTCCAGCCCGAACTGCTAGGCCACATCCCCTCTGCACGAGACCACAAGCATCCCCAAACATGTTTCGCCCTTGTTGGGGCTCATCAGTGAGGAGTAGCTTGGGTCTCTAGGCCCAGCAGGCACGGGACCCACGTCTGGGCATACCCGTCCCACTCGGGGTGACATAGCAAAAACAAAGAGGTGATGGCTGGAAGGTTTAGAATTAATCTTAACCACTGGCAACGCTCTGGGCAACCCTCCAGACCACCGTTCTTCGCCTGCCAAGCCATTACAGAAGGGAAAGACCATATGCAAATCAGGCTTGGCCCCACCCCAAAAGGGGCAGTCCAGCCCGAACTGCTAGGCCACATCCCCTCTGCACGAGACCACAAGCATCCCCAAACATGTTTCGCCCTTGTTGGGGCTCATCAGTGAGGAGTAGCTTGGGTCTCTAGGCCCAGCAGGCACGGGACCCACGTCTGGGCATACCGGTCCCACTCGGGGTGACATAGCGAAAAAAAAGAGGTGATGGCTGGAAGGTTTAGAATTAATCTTAATCTCTATCCCAGCCCAGGCAGCAGAAACCACCCTCCCTCCCAAGCTGTAGGATAAGCCAAAGGATGGAAGGGAATGAACAGCGTTTTTGCCAGGAGGGCAGGGCAGGGCAGAGTAGTGAATTTGTAAATACTGTACTTGTTTTGATGCATGTCTATCTCGTAGTAACCGATGGGGCTTCAGGTTGAAGATATCTCAGTTATCCACAATGCCTTGGGATGAAAAGGACATGGTAGGTTGGTTGGCATTCATGGCCGGCAAGGAGAGAACCAGCCCGCCTATTAAAGAGGTAAATAGGTCGCCCTGCCGGGCTTGGCAGGGCAAGTACAGCGAGGATAGGAGGGAGTCATGGCAGCCTTTTTAGAAAAGGCAGAAAGGCAGTGGGAGGGAAGGGGCGAGCAGGCATAGGGCCCGGGGTAGCGGTAGGGGTGCCTCAGGGGGCGACCCAAGCAAGGGCAACTGCAGGGGCTTTAATGCACGGTACTGCCGCTTTGGATAAGAATGCATTTTTGGCCATACATGTGAAAAATGTAAAGGGTGCCACCCTGCCTCGTCATGTTATCAAGGGGCTGGCGGACAGCGGGGGTGGGGCCACGGCAAGAGCACCCAGTGAAGGGTGCAGGGAAAAAGGGCCTTCACCCATAAACATGAATACTTTGAATGGTTGGCTGTTGCATTATCTAAAAATTGATGAAGGGGAATTGCTCTACAAAGGTTTCAGGGAGGGGTTCCGGATTCCTTATGAGGGACCACTAACCTCACACTTGGCAAGAAACCTCCCCTCTGCTGACATACTACCAGGGATTGTAATGGAGAAATTGGGCACAAAAAAAAACTCTGGGAAGAATAATGGGACCATTTAAGGAAGCACTCCTACCCAACTTCATAGTGTCACCACTGGGGGTTGTGCCCAAGAAAGAGGTAGGGAAATACAGGCTGATACACCACCTGTCGTACCCAGCAGGGGAATCTGTTAATGATTGGTTGGACCCCGAATATTGCTCAGTCACGTGTTCCTCTTTTGACAAGGCAATGGAGCTTGCGGAGCAGGTTGGGAAAAGGGCATTGTTGGCAAAGGTTGACATTGAATCTGCCTTCAGTCTCCTGCCTGTTCATCTGGATAGCTTTCATCTGCTGGGATTTCAGTGGGAGGGTCCATATTTCTTTGATAGGTGTATGCCAATGGGGTGTGCAGTTTCATGCGCCTCCTTTGAGCAGTTCCGCTCCTTCCTAGAATGGGAGGCAAGGATTAGGTAGCCAAGAGGGGTGACCATGCACTATCTGGACGATTTCCTGTTCATTGGTAGGTAAGGGTCTGAGGACTGTGTAGCTGCACTGGGATCGTTTCAGTTACTAATGACCGAATTGGGCATTCCCCTAGCCGAGCAGAAGACACAGACACCCGTCCATATCTTAACTTCTCTAGGGATAGAAATTGATACGTGCAAAGGCACATGCAGGTTGCCAAAAGAAAAAGTGCACGGGCTCTTGGAGTTAATTGATGGAACACAAGCAAGGGAAAAAATGACTCTGGGTCAAGTACAAAAGCTCAACTTTGCAGCCAGGGTGGTACCAGCGGGAAGGGTATTCGCCAGGAGGTTAGTAAGAGCAACAACTGGTGTGACGGGCAAGCATCACCACATCAAGTTGAGTGCTGCCATCAAAGAGGACCTGGTCATGTGTTGCAGGTTCCTGCAGGGGTACAATGGGGTCAGCCTTTGCCAGGAACCATGGGTTACCAGCAATGAGCTGCAAATGTACTCCGACGCTTCGGGCAAAGAAGGTTTTGGCATCATCCTGGGGACACAGTGGTGCGCCCAGAATTGTCCGACTCGGGGGTGGAAGAAAGGGAGATTGGGGAACATTATGGCTCTGGAATTATTCCCTATTGTTATTGCCCTCCTGCTGTGGCCAGGTGAGTTGTGCAACAGGAGGGTTCGCCTTTGGTCCGAGAACAAAGCGGTGGTCCAGGCCATCAACTTACAATCCGCATCATGCCCAGTGGTTCTAGGTCTACTCAGGAAACTTGTTGAAGTATGCTTGTACCAGAATATTGAGTTTAGAGCACGGCATGTACCGGGAATTGTGAATATGGCTGCTGACGCTCTGTCTCGTTTTCAGTGGGAGAGATTCCAGAGGGCCCATCCAAGGGCACAGCAGACAGGCAAAGAATTCAGTCAGGAATGGTGGCACCTGGTGTCGTGGACCCGACGCTCTGGGGTCTTGGGGAGCAGTCGCTCACACAGGGAGTGCAGTCGTGGTATCAGAGGGGCTACAGTAAGTTTGTGAGAGTGATGCAGGAAACAGGGTATGCAGATCTGGACCTACTGTCCCAGGTGGAGCAATTTGTTGTTTGGGCACATGCAGATGGGCAAAGCAGGAGCTGGATCTCGGGGCACCTGGCAGCCATAGCATTCTATACAAAACTAAAAGGGGTTGGGGATCCAACAAAAGGTTTTTTGGTAAGGGCTGCAATCAAAGGCTGGGGTAAGCTGGAGGGGCACAAGAAAGACGGCCGGAAGCTCATTGACTTTGAGGTACTGGTGAGGTTACTGAGGGCGCTAGAAGGGGTTTGCTCAAACAAGTTTGAGGTTGGGCTCTTCAGGGCAGTATTTGGAGTGGCACATTCTTTGGGGATCTTCGGGTCAGCGAACTGGTCGCAACTGGGAAGAGTGATGAATCCGGAAGGGCATTGGCACCAGGGGATGTCACATTTACTGAAGGTGTGGTTGTGATAAGGGTCAGAAGATGAAAGACTGATCAGGCCAGTAAGGGCACCTCAGTGAGGTTTCAGAAGGCGGCAGCCCAGGCCAGCTGCCCCACTTGGCTACTCTCCCAGTATATGGCAAATAGGCCAGCTGGGGCCAGGTAATCTGTTAGTCCATGAGCACGGGTCCCCACTGACAATGTTCCAATTCCGCAGGGTACTGGCCATGGCTTTGAAGAAAGCAGGGTGTCAGGGGGAGGGCTGGTCCACGCATGGGTTCCAGATTGGGGCTGCGACAACAGCATTCCAGGCAGGGATTCAGGGGTCAGACATCCAGAAGCTGGGTAGATTGCAATTGGACCGTTATAAACTGTACATCCGCCCGGTGGGGCAGGACTTAGGAGTATTGCCAGGCAAATAGACCAGGCGCGGGGGGAGCATTATGGGAGGGTAGGGGAGGAAGTTGTGATGATGTTTTATTCCAGCGGCCCGCATTGGTCTGGATAATTGGCCACTCTTTTATCACCAGGACGGAGAGATGGGCCTGCACAAAGCCGAATCGGGGGGCTGATCTGGGTTTCCGGAACACTGAGCTGGTATGGCTGGGCACACCTGGCATGCGGTGGCAGGCTCCCCGCACTGCACAGGCAGCTGGCCAGGATGAGGGCCCATAGGTTGCTGTTGGTGCACCTTGGGAAGGAAGGACCTTGCTGTTTTGGGAAGGGGTTGATTGCTGAGAGAGATGCAAGAAGGCATCAGAATCCTAGGGCGAATGCTTCCTGAGTCAGAGATAGCTTGGTCAGAGATAATCCCTAGGAATGTGGGGCGGGGAGCGGCATCTAACGCGGCAATGGAGAAATCTAGGAGAAGGGGAAATAAAAATATGGAGCGTTTTATCAAGCAGGAGGGGCTCACATTTGCCAGGCACCGGTAGTTGGGGGAAAGAATCCGGTAAATTTTGCAACGGATGGGGTTCATCTGTCAGAGGTCGGCATGGGTCTTTTCAAGGTGGTTCTGTGGGGAGTAATGTCAAGCTCTGGATGTACATAGTGGATGGTGAGTACAGTCTGTAGGAAGGATTTTGTGTGTGGGGGCATTGGGGTCGTGGGGGTCACCCCAAAGCGTGGCAGAGTTACAAGGGCCATCCCAGAGAAGGAGGCACGCTGTGGTCTGTTCCGTGAGCTACAACCACTGGCTGCTTCAGCCAGGATGGGGTCACATGGGCACTGATACAACTAGGGACGGTTGGGACTCCTCAAAAACTGATGCAGTGGCCTTGTTCGCTCCATTTTCTCTAAATGTGAGTGACTGAACTGGCAGTCGCATACCAGGGCGGGCCGTTCTCGCAAGAACAGAATAGGTGTGAGAGGGCTCACAGGTTTTTTTTGGACATGGGACTTTGTAAGATGGGATTGGCGGAGCCACCGGGGAAGGACTATGTGTTGGGCCAGCATTCATAAGACCTGAGTGGGGCTGGGGCCGCCCGATAGGATGACTCTAATAATGAAACCATACGTTTCCAATAAAGTGTCATAAGTTTCCAACTTTCAGAATGTCTCTGTCTCATATCATTGGGTATAAGCAAGGTATGAGATAGTATGCAT
Organism: Ambystoma mexicanum; assembly: GCF_040938575.1. Taxonomy (NCBI): domain Eukaryota; kingdom Metazoa; phylum Chordata; class Amphibia; order Caudata; family Ambystomatidae; genus Ambystoma; species Ambystoma mexicanum. The sequence continues at coordinate 602,266,696 of NC_090924.1, forward strand.
TTACTGTTACTATGTAGGGGTCATGGTAGGGGTTAGCCCCACTATGTAGGGGCCACTGCTCCCAAAACCCATAGCAATGTATTTGCACAATGCACAATGCATGTTTTTGGAGTGGAGAGACAGTATAGCGATGGTGGGTGAGGCAGCAGCTGGAGGGGGTTAGGTAACATAGTCCCCATGGACATGGGAGACAACAAGCAGCCCGGGCAGTACTCAGTGCTGGCACATATCCCAGAAGCAAGCGCCCAACACAGCTAGCCACTGGTAATGCAAGCGAGCATGAGCTGTGCAGCTGTAGATGACTAGGGACCAGTTCCCTTCTCCACCCTCCCCGCCCACACCTATGACTGCTAGGGGGAGTCTCTACAGAAAGTCTCCACGTGCATAGCTGATTTTAATTGCCTCGCCCCCTATGCTGCAGCCACCTGTCCACTAGAGAATGGTAGGGCAGCGATTGCACACACTTAAGTAACCCTCAAACCAGCAAGAGACCAGACTCAGAGTCCTCAGTTCTGCCGACCCACCCAGCAAATACCCGACCTGTTCAGTGGCCAGTCCACCCAGACAATCACAGTGGAGTCATGGGATTCTTAGAACTGCATTTCTTTGAATTGGGTCTCCATTTTTTAGCAAAAAGTTTGCCTTTTGTACATCTTTTTTCTTTTTCTCACTCCAAAAATATACTCCACTCTGCACTCCACTTCCCTCTTTTCTTCCAACCTGAACTGTATAATCCATTTAGCAAACTACATAACAAGTAGCCGACATCAGATGCTACACTGGATTCCATAAAGCATTGGTTGTGGTCATGGCCTCAGCTGCAACCATCCTGCAACTTCGGCAATGCCCCGAATTGGGGATTTAGTTAGACTTGGATGCTAAAATGGCACCCGGGCTGTTTAGAATAAACAAGCATTTGGCAATGCCAACAGTCTTGGCTGTGGCCTAGGCATGGGATCCACATTTTGCAGGCGATGAGGATACTATCTAGCCATAAGACTGCAACTGCTGGCATGTGGTTCTAGTACCTGAACATATTAGGCATTGAAAATGCCTATCCAATGCTTGTACAAGAGAAACACCTGTGGGTGTTGCCAATGTTTGTGTTTAATAACGATTCAGTGCAACGAACAGATGCAAGGAAACACATACTGCTTATAAATCAAGTGAGAGAAGGTACTATTGCTTAATGTTTATTGCTTAAGAATTTTTTTATTAAAACCAGCAGCTGATTTACGGATATAATTAAGCAATTACCTTTTGAAAGGCAGATAAAGCACAGAACTAGACATTCAAGCGATCCAAGGGCAAGTGTTTTTGATAGGGAAGGGCACATAGTGTGCAGGAATTTCCATAAAGAGCAACATGGCCACTGGTGATAAATATTTGGGTAAATAACCAAACACACATAGGATGTGTACCCTTCCTCACATCTCATCTGTTTCCTACCTTGACTGCCTATGACAATAGTTTTGGCTTAGGCAGCACTTTCGGCACCACATCATAGCCAAAATTTTAAAAAAGAGGACTCTCCGAAGAATAGCAGAAGGTGGTTCAGATGAGTCCTAAGTTCAACCTAAGCATCAGGGGTTTCAAACTCCTTAAACTGAAGGCGTGACTGACAGCAAGCGCAACAGCACCACAAAATGGCAAAACTGTGGCAGCAACCCATTATTTTCACAGGCTAGCATACAGAGAATCAACATTAATTTAAGACTAGGCTCTCTGTTTGAGCACCAACTTTCTGCTGAATAACTGTGCCTGTTCTGTGCTCCCCACCACCCTCCCCGAAACTCAATCAGGCCCATCTCGGCCGGAGAAGTGACTACTGAGTGTGGGCTCATTGCTGGGCCCACCCAGAGCAGAAGGCAGGAGGAAGACGGTTCACAGTCCAGCTGCATGAAAGCAGCCGCAGCAGACTTCAGATGGGGCAGCACCTGCCTCCCTTTCCAAAGGATTATTGGGCAGCTGGGGCACTATCAATCAAGTGGCAGAGCCCAGTTCATCCTCTTCAGCTTGGAAGAGGCAAGACCCACCAGAGCCCTCTCACCCCTCAGCCTATATAAAACCGCTGAACTTCACAGTCGGTGGGAGAACGGTGATGGTGTGCTCCCCCTAAAGTCAGAGGGAGCCTCCCTGAGTACAGTGATATTCGTTTTGATTATTGTCTCCAGCTATGTTACGTATTTAAAACATGAGGGGGCCCTATACTGTTAGGACTTGGGGCAGACAATACTCATATAAGACTATGTCATAATGGTTACTAGTCTTTCCATCAAATTTTTTTCATTGAATAGGTTTTCCATCAAATTTTTTCCAACAATTTATTTTTTAATCTAATGTAGTTTAATACCACTTTCCATCAAAAAATGATATAACAAATTTAAAACTGTTTAATTGGGGGGTCCCCCAAGCCCCTGTTTTCCAAGTTTAACAATGTAACCCTTTAACCATTGAGCCCACCCAAATACACATAGATACATTTTCGATGGAAAAATATTAATTGAAAGATTTTTTTGATGGAAACATTTTTCAACCAACATTTTTCGATGGAAAATCTTTCGAAGGAAAATCTTTCCAAGAAAAGACTTTAACCCTGTCCTAATAGTCAAATTCAACACATTTTAAATTCATGTGTTATTCAAAGAAACCCATTTGTTGTATTCGATACTTATTTCACTTCCGGTTCATGTTCAATTATTCAATAATTCAATAACTTACTCTTCTTCTAAGAAAAGGATTTTTCATGAAGGGCTTTTTCCCATTGCCCATTCTATTTATTGTATATTCTTCTTTTTTACAATTTTCAACGCTAATAGCCATTCATTTGGTACTGTTCAAAGCTAGAGATTTCCAATTTTCGTAGCTTGTTTTCTTTATACATCAGCATGAGACATACATTTGAGAGAGCAGATAACAGTAGATTATGTTAACAAACACATTGAGTTAAAATCACATATAAATACAGATACAGATGTGAGCAATACTTTTACTCAAAATACATTTATATTTACATACCAAAGAAAACCCAAAAAACCAACAACCACAGTGCACACGACTCATTGGTAGACTCTGCATCTACAATGTCAGAGTGTCCTTCATTTGTCTGTGTGAGGCCTGCAGAGTATTATTCTTCCTCGGATATCCCATAGTTGTGGAAATACAGGCAGGACCTATTCACACCTAATGTTAGCTACAGTGGTCGTTGTGACGAATCCTTAGTCTAAGGAGGTCTGTGAAAAAAGGAGGACTATGATTAGGATGAATCACAAGGACTGTGATGCAGAAGGAGTGTGAAGGAGGAGTGATACCATGATGAAGAAGATCTATGATGATGTCGAATAACTATGATTAAGAGCCATGCCGAAGAAGCAGTAGTGCTGTGAAAAAGAAGGAGTATGATGATGGAAAATTACTGCAATAAAGAAGAATGACTGTGATGAAGAACTATGATTAAGGAGAAGGACTATGGATAAGGTATAAAACAAAGGAGAGGAATTAGGATGAAGAAGAAGAACTATGACAAAGGAGAAAGACGAAGAAGAAGGACTAAAATGAAGCAAAGGACTGTGAAGAAAAAGTAGAACTTGGACAAATGAGAAGGACTGTGATGAAGGAGAAGGGCTAAAGATGAAGGAGAATGACTAGAACCAAGGACTCTGGCTATGGAGAAAACTTAGGGAAAAGGGCTTGGACAACGGAGAATGGCTGTGATGAAGGACTGTGATTAAGTAGAAGGACTATCATGAAGTAAAACTGTGACAATGAAGAAGGACTGCAATAAAGGAGAAGGACTATGACTATGATGGATGAGAAGGACTGTGATGCAGCAGGACTGTGAAGGGGGAGTGATATCATGACGAAGAAGGTCTATGGTGAAGAAGCACTACTATTATGACAAAGAAGAAGTATGATGAAGGAGAATGGTTATGATAAAGGAGAAGGACTGTTTTGAAGAACTATGGTGAAGAAGAAGGACTTGGGTAAGGTCCAAAACAAAGGAGAGGATTTAAGATGAAGAACTATAACAAATGAGAAAGACCAAGGAGAAGGTCTAAAAAGGACTGTGAAGAAGAAGTAGTACTTTGACAAAGGAGAAAGTCTGTGATGAATTAGAATGGCTTTGACAACGAAAAAGGACTGCGTTGAAGGACTGTGATGAACGAACTCGGGAGGATAGCTCAGCGGCAACATGCTCGCCTTGGAAGCAAGACGACATGAAGCAACACAGGTTCGATCCCCGGGTCCGTGCTTAGAAATCTCTGGGTATTTAAGCGCGTTATAAATACGCAACTAAGACAAAAAAACAATTATGTAACAAAACAAAAAAAAATCCTGTAACAGCGCCTCGATGCCCACGGGCTGTGTGAGCGCCTGCAAAAAAAATGAAAAGGATTAAAGATGAAGGAGAAAGACTAGGACCTGGGTCTATGGCTAGGAACTAGGAGAAAAGGGCTAGGACAAAGGAGATGGACCATGATGTAGGACTAAGAAGAAGGAAAAGGACCATGGCAGAGAGAAGGTCTATGATGAGTGAGTAAGAAGGTTATGGACAATGGCAAAGGAGTAGAAGAAAGACTGCTGAGTGGAAGATGCACAATATAACAGTTTCGTAATGCAGCGAATACACACCAATAGCACTGCCAGTTTACATGACAAAAAAATTGTCGGCTTCTCAACACCTTTTATATTCCCTCTATCTTTTGTCACTTTGATTTGGCCACAACGTGATGTTTCTTTGTGTCAAAGCCCAGTACACAAATACAGGATGCATACACCAAGCTTGCATGCATGTACACCAGGAAGGAAAGTGTATTCTTACACCAATCTGAAGCCCCAAAAGAATGAAATATTAATCTGTGAAAACCTGGTGTAAAAGAGTTACGCCAGGTTTACTGCCTTTTTTTTTAGACTCTGTTAGATTTTCAACACTTTTGGAGGTTGCGTGGGGGTACGAGCGGGAGGACCATTTCGGCCGTACCTTCCAGATCTGCCACCAAAAACCATATGGTTTTAAGCAAGCGTGACATTGTCATACTAGCGTAAAACCAATATATGTCTATGAAATCCATCTCTTTTAAGCACTTGTTAAAAGCAGGTGGATTCATGACGTGGGCGCGACTGGGAGTAAGGGCAGACTCCTCGGCTGGGGCCTGGAGAGATTGCAGTTCTCTGATATCAAGCATCACTTGCCCAGAAGCTTCATGCACCCTTTGATCTTCTCGACTTGTCATTCTAGGAGGCCTGCACACAGGCTGCTGTCAGTGGACCAGTGAGAGTTGACCAGGGTTCCTAGCGACGACGTAGAGCGTGGGTCTCCTGATGGACGAATGAGAGTAGACTTCAAGTGGTAGCGGTGGTGGCTGTAGAAGTAGCATCAGCAGTACTAGAAGTAGTGTTAGGGTTATGAGGACTAGTAGCAGAAGAAGAAGTAGTATTAGAAGCAGCGGCAGTAGTAGTAGCAGTACCACTCGTAGTAGTATTAATAGTACTAGTACTGGGAAGAGTTCTTCAACATGCGTCCAGGCTCCTCTTGTGTTACTCCCAGGTGTTCTCATTTTCTTTTGCGTTGGAATTTTTTTTTCCTCCATGGATAGTGGCTCCTGGGCAGAAGGAATCGGTTTTGTTGAGGGGATGTTTGGAGCCTAGGACTAGTCTATGGGTGTTGGAGATCTTGTAGTTCAAGCTATTTGCTAGAGTCCATGTTTAAATGCCATCCGCCCATCTAACACAGCAGGAAGTGTATCCACCCTGCCTACTTTGATAGATGGGTGAGATGTCAGAAAGGGTCAGCAAGTTTAAATCACGTGGATGATAGTGGCAAAATGGACTTGGCGTGTTTCCCAGACATTCTTTTCATTAAGGGCTTTTATTCAGTTTTAGAACCCACAGTGGAAAGTTTCCATCCTGACAGCCAATACGGATGCAGGCTTTCCGGGCAATAATCACTAATATGGACGGCATCCAGGAGGCTTTCCGGATCCCAAGTTTCAGTCCAGGTGCTTCTGACTCTGCCCACTCTGCCTGATCTCCTTATATGCGAGGACTGTCTCCCCATCTGCCACCCTCTGCCGGCACTTCACACTCTCACCTGTTCTCTTCTATTGGCTGCTGCGTCCTCCATTGAAAGGGATGACAGGCTTTCTGGGTCTACAGTCGCCATGCATCTGTTGCTCAGTGTGCTTCTGTCAGTTGACATTTTATTTCCTGACCTGCTTTTTGGGCAATCTGGAAGACACCCAGGGCTGATAGCATTATAGCCTGAGTCCCTTGGGTTATTTGGGTAGTGGTGGGTCCTTTTATGTGCCCTTCCCTACGGCTTGGGCACATAAGTCAGGTTTACAGACACATAAGAAGCTGTACTGCCTGAAGGTCAAGGTTATACCTCTAGAATATTGGCCGTTTATTTCATGGTAGCGGGTACTTACAGAGCACCCAATCACCTTGAAAAAGCATCTAGGTGCTAGAAGGAACAATAAGAAAGCGAGTTAACCATCAGATGAAATTTAGAGTGAAAAGAGCGTTCCACAAACAGAGTGCTCTCTTGTCACTTAAGGAATAGGTTGCATTACCCAACCCAGCTGTTCTCATGTCTTCATACTCTCTTAGTGTCAGCTTGCCAGAATTCATTGTGTCACACAGATATATGCAGCGGCCACCAAACTATTGGGGTGGGACCAAGCCTGATTTGCATATATTCTTTCCCCTTCTGTAATGGCTCAGCAGGCTGAAAAATGATGGCCTGGAGGGTTGCCCAGAGCCGTGCCCGTGGTTATGATTAATTCTAAACCTTCCAGCCATCATCCTTTGGTTTTGCTTAAGTCACCCCGAGTGGGAGGGGTATGCCCATGTGTGGGTTCTGAGCCTGCTGGGGCTAGAGACCCAAGCTCCTCCTCACTGATGACATCCAATGATGCTGAAACATGTCTAGGGTCAGGGTGGTCTGGTGCAAAAGGGATGTGACCTTGCAGTTTGGGCTGGACTGCCCTTTTTGGGGTGGGACCAAGCCTGATTTGCATATGGCCTTTCCCCTTCTGTAATGACTGAGCAGGCTGATAAAACGATGGTCTGGGAGTTGCCCAAAGCTATGGCTGTGGTTATGATTAATTATAAACCTTCCAGCCATCACCTTTTGGTTTTGCTTAAGCCACTGAACCTTTGAGCTGTTTCCTCAGTTTACTAAGCATCTTGGATCAACATTCCAAAACACATGAGGACTAAACAGGTTATCATACCTTCACATTGGGGCCTGCTATCCAAAGGTGATGGCTGGACACGTATAAGGCTATGTTGGGGACAGGAGTGGGTACTTATTAAAGACACAGTGTGTGGGTATTTTGGGTATCACAATTAAGGTCATACAATGTAATGGTGCATATGCACTCGCTAGATGCGTGCCATGTCTATTGATCACTAGTGATTACAGATACACCGTATCTTGCGCTTACTTATTGGACTGTTAACAGTATATGATGACCTAAGAATAAATTCAGGGGGGCTCGAATTCTTGCGCGCAAAACCCACAGTTATTGTTCTGGTACCTTAATCTGAGAACATTGTGTTTGAACATTGACACCTGATTTTGTTCAGCAAGAACCTAAATCATTCAGCTGACTTTTTAAATGTGCTCAGTGCAATTGGTCAGTGAGTGAACTCAGTGGCTTGTGTGTTTGCTAAAGAGTTGTGTGTAGGTGGCAATTTATAAGTCTGACTCCCTGTACGATCACTTTGAGAGTTAATGAAATTGCCAGTAAGTTCTGTGCCCAGCCCGAAGGTCATAAATTGGACTGGCTCAGCTCTTTTGCCCCGCCCACTGCTCCCCGACAGCCGTTAAAATGAATGCCAATCAGCAAATAGGTCAAACCTACTATTAAACGCCATCAACAGGGAGATGGAGCTTGATTGACCCAAAAAGGATGTTTTGAATGTTCCAATGTTGGGAAGCATGCTAAATGAAGAACTTCAGCTCCCATGGTGGTCAACTTTAATCAAACATCACATATTAAAGTCAGTTATACAGCTCAGTGTGTTAATCATACGTGCCAACCATTCCGATTTAGGCGAGAGACTGCAGATTTTTCAGTGAAAAATATTGCTATTTTTCACATTCTCCTGCCTAAAATAATTCTAGCCGCAATGCATTCCTATGGGAATATTAATTTCTCAATGTTGGCATGTGTGGAGTTAATACCACCCTACTTAAATATGGTGAATGGCTTTTAGTATCACTTTAAACCTACAGAAATCTACTGGACTACAAAATTACAAACTTTTGTTTCGCGAAACGTGTGGTTTTTATTTGAATTTAGCAAGTGATGTCGCTATAATTATTAATAGGCAGTTAAAAAAAAAAGTACAACTCACGCAGGCGGTAGGCGTTATCATCGACGTCCACTTTTAACCCTCAAGTTTGGCCTTTTCCACGCGCGTGGGCTTGAAATTGTTTGGTTAAACGCATTCCTATGTATTTGTCTGGGATCGATATCTTTACAAACCGCATTTGAAACGTGTTGTCAGTTAATTTTTCTTAGAAGTACAAGCTAAAAATAACACTTTTCACGTGTCCGTGTCGTTGTTAGAACCTACATTTAATGGAAGGCTGTGCAAAAGGAAGCTTCCTTATTGCCAGTGAAGAATTTAAAATCGCTTTCTTGGATGAGTCGAGACTGGGCGCGTTCTCAGACGTCGCAACCCGGAAGCGCAGAGGGTCAGAGCGGGGTATTCCCAGACGCTGGCAGCTGGGACGTCACAGGGCAGACATGTCTGAGCAGAGCTAGCAGCGAGCCGAGAGCGCACATACTGAGACACAAAAACTTCCTGGCAGGGACACCAGGAATGGTCTGGCGCCAAGAGGCGGTCCACTCTGGAACTAAGGGAGGAAGGGAACGGACATGCTAATGGCAAGTGTAGACGCAGACAGAAGAGCTATAGCTGGGGTGATGAGAGCACGTGGATTTGAGGCCACGGACATGGACACTAGGGTCTGAAAGAGAGCACTGGCTAATGGAGCACAAGTCACAGAACTTACATGGAGCGAGGGAATACATAAATTGGACAGGGGCGATGCTAGGCCATGCCACACAGTCACTAAAGCACATTAGGGTGAGAATCCCCAACCATGGCCGAACCTAGGATTTGCGGGGGTGTCAAAAGATGCGTGTCCCCTTTGTTTGCATTGATGAAAAGGATGCTACAAAATGAGTCATTAATATCCGTGGAGATCAAATAAACTGACATTCAATATCTGAATTTTAACAGTTAATATTATGGTTGTAGCAATATCTGGAGTGAGGTTTATTTTGGAGTAGCCGACTGAGTGAGCTGAATCATTTGTAGAGATGGGTACCTCAAAAGAAGGTACTGTGATGAGGAAGAGCAGGGCAAAGAGTAATGAAGATCACAGGAAAATAATCAAAACATACCTAATGTGACTTCACATTTCAAGCATGTAAGGGCAGAGAGCACCCCTGGACCAGACAGGGAAAAGTGCTTTTGCTGCAGGATAGTGCAACCGTAACAACGCCTATTTGCCAGAAAGGTACTGAGGCAGTCCTAATAAGCAATTCCACAGGTCTTCAAATGTCATCAATAGGGGTCGAGTCCAGAAAAGGTGTGGGGGGATCATTAACCTACGCACAGGTACTGTACGTAACCTAAAGTCAAATATGCAGATTTAACTCAACTGACCTTTCCTCATAGCAGAAAATTCAAACTAGAAATGAGCATTGTCTTTCACAAAATGAATCAATAACTGAAAAGAAAAAAAACAGCTACAGGAGATTATCCTAGAACACTGCTGGCAAAGTATAAAAGCTGTGCACCCTTTTAACCCAAACATCTGCATTGAAATATTCTATGGAAACCAATACAGGACGTGTGCTTTGAAGACACTTTCATGTGGGTTAGTGGGTTCAAATCCTGGTGGGTGAAAACTCGAGCAAACAAGCATTTTTGCATGCTGGCTTCAAAATCACCCAAAAGGGATGGATTCAGCAATGTGAAATAAGTGGGCGGATGCTGTCAACACACATATATTCTCAACTTGTACCCTGAAAATCAGCACAGGTACAGGTAGAACATCTTCAGTCAAGCAACCTCTCCTTCCACATCCATGGACCTGGTAAATCATCACAACACATTTGCCCTCTGATCCCTTCTGCTCCTCACCACGATGTTTGGCTTTCAACAATACTCTGTTTTATAAATCAGACTTGAAAAGTACACACATCATAAAGTACGACAGCAATATAAGAATCCTTATAGAAATATGTTAAAAAGATACAAATGTTATTTTCACCTCATCTTGAAGACTAAGACTTAATCATAACAAACGATAATGTAAAATGGTAACCTTTTGTATCGTTTGACAAAGGCATGCTTATATGATGCGAGTAAAATGTGACATTTCCCCCCCAAAATGTATTTAGACCAAACGCGGACACATGAATACTATCGAGCACAACTCTTTTTTTGTCAACATATTTTAATTCTCTTCAAAGAAGAAATATTTTGATGCCAACCCGTTTTTCTGTATGTGTTTCCAGAATAAAATGCCCCTTTTCAGCCCCTTGTCCAAAACAAAGGTTCTTAAATGGGCCATTACTTTAAACAAAGAGCGTGATAACCCCTAACTGTGAGGCTCCATGGGTCTAATGGGCTGCTGGAGAGGTGGGCAGAAGGTATTTGTCTCTAGAAGCACACCAGAGGGGGTTGAGAGCACAGCCTCGCTAAAAAATGCACAAAGAAAAGCGCTGTGGCTAGAAGCAGCCCATCCCTCGTTACTCATTCCTATGCAGGCCTACTCGAATTTTGAATGCCTTGTCTACAGGCTCTCTCTCCTGGCCACTCTCTTACCGTGCCTACTATCTATTGACCACCTGGTCGGATCACTTCCTTCATCTCTGAGTGGGCGAACCTCTCCTCCTCCCTCCTGGCCTCGTCCACTCAACTACTCCTTCTTGAAGACTTTAACATCCACCTGGTTGCTTCCTGTCCCTCCTCTGGATTCTTTCTCAACCTCTGCGACTCTCTCTTTCTATTCTACCTTCTGGCCCAACTCACTTTGCAGGGCACACTCTGGATGTTCTGATCTCCTCAGACCTCCCCCTCTCTATCTCCCTCACCACTCCTCTCTCCTCGAGTGATCACTTTCTCCTTTCCTCCCATCCCTCCCTCTCTACCCCTCAGGCCAAGCCAACTCCAGCACTGCCACATACCTTTTCGGTCATCTGACCCATGAAGCTTGTGTCAATTGAAGCTTTTGCCACCACTTTCTAACCCTCTCCTCTTCTGGCTGACTCACATCCTGACACAGCCCTTTCCATGATCCACTCTTCTACCTCTGATACTCTTGATGTTCTTTCCCCTGTTATGAGGATTTGCTTGAAGCCCCAAGCCAAGTGCAACTCATGGTATGACTGACCTTGTCACCCTTAAACGCAAGAGCAGGGTGGAAGAGAGGAAATGGCTAGCTTCCAGCGCATCCTCTGACAAACTGGCCTGCCGCCTGCTCCAAAGGCAACACCGGCTCTCTGTCCGCACTAAGAAGAGAGCACACATCCAAGCCTGCGTCTCTGCGGCATCTAACAACTTGGCCGAACTCTTTAAAATCTGCAAGGAGCTGGCCAATCCTGCTGCAGTCTCTACCTCTCCTGTCCCCTCCTAGCCCCTCTGCACGGCTCTGGCGTCTCATTTCATCTCTTAAACCAGGGAAATCCTGTCCACCCTCTCTTCCTCGCCTCCTCCTCCCTCTACTCTCTCCTCTACCTCCGGACCCCCTGTGGCCACCTCTCCTACCTCTTTCTTTACCTTTACTCTGTTCTCTCCTGACGAGGTTTCTAGACAAGTCCGATCTATGAAAGTCTTGTCAAAACAGGTTCTTCCAAAACCATCAAGGACCACATTGACACTCTCGCTCTTGCCCTGGCTGACTTCTGCAACCACTCCTTCACCACTAGAGCCTTGCTTTCCCCCCTGAAGCCCTCTCTTGTGCACCTTCTTCTCGAGAAACCCTCAACCGACCCCTCCGGCCGGGCTAATTGTCGGCAAATCTCCATCACTTCTTTCCTGGGCAAACTCCTGGAAAAGCTGGCCATCTCCCAGCTTAATCTTCACACTGAATTTGTTGGTTGTCTCCATGACCATCAGTCTGGCTTGAGAGCAGCCAGAAACCAGCACGGAAAGCAGCCAGCACGGAAACTGCTCTCCTGAACATCCGTGAAGATCTGTTCTCTAACCTTTATTCTAATCTCCCCTCTGTCCTCATTTTACTCAATCTCTCTTCTACCTTTGACATGGTCAACCATGCCATCCTGCTCAATCGTCTCTGTGATGACCTGGTATCACTGATCAGGCCCTGGCCTGGCTGACCTCATTCCTCTCTGATCGACCCTCCAAGGTCCAACTTGGGACCTTCCTTTCCTCTATCCCACTCTCTACCTGTGGTGTTCCCCAGGGGTCAAACCCCTCTCTCCCTGGCTGTTCAACCAATACCTGGCACCTCTCACCCACCACATTGCAGCTCTCTGCTCCAACTTTCAATGCTATGCGGATGAAACTCATCTCGTTTTCAGGCTCCCCTTTTCCAGCCCTTCTCCTTCTCTCATCTCTGACTGTCTGTCTGCTATACAGGAGTGGTGTGCCACCAACGATCTCTGCCTTAATGCCTGTAAGATGGAGATTCTCATCATCGGCACACCTGCACCCTACTTCCTATCACTCTCTGGCCGGCCTCCATTGGCCCTCTTCCTGCTCCCACCTGTGAGGCTAAGAACCTCAGGGTCATCTTCGACTCCATACTCTCTTTTTCCCCCTCACATCTCTGACGTCTCTAAGAAGTCAAACTACCAACTGCACCTCCTCAGAGGTATTCTTCCTTTCCTCTTCTTCCCCCAGAAGCTCACTGTCTCTAGAGCTCCGATTCTCTCTAGGCTGGACTACTGCAACATCCTCTTTCTAAATCTGCCTGCTTCTACTCTCTGCCCTCTGCAACTCATCCAGAACAGGACTGCGAGACTTGTCCTTGGCCTCAAGCCCAGGGATCGTATCTCTCCAGCACTGAAATCTCTGCATTGGCTCCTAGTGGCTGCAAGGATTAAGTTCAAGACCCTCTGCATCGTCTGGGTCCTCAATACCTCCAACTCTCTTTTCGTAAATACCTTCCTACTCGAGCTCTTCGCTCCTCCACCTCCAACTCCCTCAGGGTCAGTCGCTTCTCCAAGCAACGAGTTGGTGGTAGATCTCTTTCTTCGGCTGGGCCTCCCTCTGGGACAACCTCCTGCCTCTCTGAAACTCGAGGAGAACCATCTCTGGTTCCCGGAAGTACCTCAAGACCTTCCTTTTTTCTTATACCTTCTCTCTTCCTCTCCCCTGCTGATTTCCTGTCTGATACTGCACTGGTCACCTGGCTACGCTCTGACTTCGTGCCCAGATCACTACTCACCCAGTTGCACACCCGCACTGCCTCCTGGCAATCCTTGCACTTGGATCTGTATCTGTAACCCTACAGCCCCCCTGCCTGCACTTTTGGACACCTGCTGTCTGCACTTACCCTTGCACCTGCCAGCTGCTGGCCGCACTTCTTGTTATTATTTTGATCCCATGTACAGCACTGCCCTAACCCCGTTCCCCTGGCGCGTTTCCCCTTCCCCCTCTCCTGCACTTGCGCAATCTCAATGTCACTTGGCCCAGTAAGATCGTTGTCTCTGTCCTCCCTCTGTTTCCCCCTTCCTTGACTCGTCATGGCTTGAAACACTTGCGTATAGGCGCATTACAAATGCCACATCATATCATACTTATAAGGCAGCAGGTAGCTGCTGGGCTTCTCAGAGTACGGGGCCGGGGCGACGACACAGACTGCCCATGCCTCAGGCGGGCACTATCCACAACCTCCCGGAACTCCCTAGGTATGGTTAGCTAAGGAACCATGAGTCCCCATTCTGCCATTCACTTCCCTCACACAAGCGTTCACAAAGTACATCATTTGTGACATCACTGATGACATCACAATTGGCAGAGTCCCAGATAACAATGTTGATCAGTGGTCGAAGTGTACGAAAAGAGGAAATGGAACTATGTTCCCTACTGGCCTGCCCCTGTTCCCACAAACCCCATCGCCGTGCCCCCTCCCACGCACAATGCAAACCCCAAACACACGCCCCTGCTGTTTATGGGAACGTTCAGTGCAGTGCACTGAAGGTGCAAATTTCAACTTCTTCCTACACATTTATTTTAAAACAAAACCATTCAGGAACAGTTTCGTTTTAAAAATTAAAGTATAGGAACAGTAAAATTTAATTTGAAAAAATAGAGCACCGCTCCCACCACTTCGACCACGGATGTTGAGGCCCTCACAATAACCATGCTCTGTGGGTGCTACACACAGTAACCACATGCTTCAGGTGAAATTAAGCTTAACTGTCTAGAATAAAATAATCTTTCCATATGACAGCAATAGTAATGAAACTCTTATGAAGAATAGGGAGAACTTCGGTCGGTGGACGTGGCGCTTATATTTAACTTGCAAGTTTATCGTGGATTTCCTGATGGTGTGTGGGTTATCACTCCAGGTTTCCAACTGAGAATCTGGATGCACATACTCATACACACTTCTTAACACACAGTATTGTCATGTTATAGTAATTTTTAGTGGTCGTCCTTTCGGGTGGTCCCGATGTGGTATACAAAATGTTGCAGATGTAAGACAGAGGCAGATGCAGAAGAGTTAGCATAGGTCTCTACCTTTTGTGTCACATGGCAGGTGAAAACGCCCAATTTGTTTTTGGCTTGTGAGAGCCCATTGAAGTGTAGGGGCACATAGGGGCTTGGCAGATGGGTCAGCTGATTACAAGAGGTGTGACACCTGCCAAATCATGCAATTTGAGAGGTATGAGTTAGTGTAGGTCTGATGCATCTGCGTTTGCAGCCCAGCACCTTTCACATTACCTCCACGTCCACTCTTCCTCGTCCCTGTACTTACATCTTGAGAGGCCCCTGCTTCCGACACATGACCTTCTTCTATTTCTTCTTTTTGTATAACTCCTCCCCTTTAACGACGACCCTCAGTTTAGTTTTTCCTGCCTTGGGTAGGTTTTTCTGTTCTGGGTGCAGGGCACCAGGGAGCTCCGTATGCTGGCCCCCCAATGGGGCTGAGTGGTGGGGCCTTGGATTTCCCCGATGGTGCGGCATGCTCCCGGTTTCCCCTGCAGGGCTTGGGTTCTGGTTGAGCATGGAGCCTTTCCCAGTCGTATGCAGGACATCATGGCCAGCGAGGGAGACATCACTGCCCTGCGTCGTTCATGCCTGGGGCCAGGATGTAAGGAGCTGAACCCTTGTACTGTGGGTCAGGGCCTTGTGCTGCACACCGGATTGGACTCTGGCATGGCACTACCTCATGGTCGTGCGCCTGAGGCCATCTTTGTGGCTGCTTGAATGGCTTCTGGGGGCAGGTTGTCGCCGCCTCCAAGTTTTTTTTCATTTGCTTTGGATGGGCGCTGCTGTGGCTGCCGGTTGCCAGGGGGATTGAGTGGTTGTTCGCCCCAGGCTGCCTTTCAAATTCAGTGTCCCCCCTGTCTGGAGGAATCACCTCGTCAGAAACTCCCCTCTCTCAACACCTTTCAGGGTAAGCCCTTACCTGGGGAGTTATGATAGTCATGGGCAGTTGTCTTTTTTGAATTAGTTGAAAGTATCTCACACTGAAGCACCCAGTATACTATTTGGACAAGACTGTCTGTTTCCCCCTAGGGTTTGTTTCCATTGCCCTGAGGAAGGCGTTATTGAATTCCAAACGTTTGGCTCACCGAAACGTGTTAATGTGCCCAGTACACATGAATTGGGGCACGATTGCAAAACCTAGATTATTACTCACACGTAGGCCGATTTATACGTGAATATCTGTATATCATGTTAATTAGAGGTATCCAGCAATACTTAAGTATGTGAATATTCCCTCTTTCTTGAATCACAGATCAAGATAAACTAATGTACTTTTTCGTCTTTGCTTTACTCTGATTTTTGAATAATTGTTTTTACTGCATTTTATTTAAAATGTGTACATTTATTTATGGTTTCATGTTTTACACCACTAACTTCCTAAAATTGCATGTAAAATAAAGCATACAATGCTTCTTTATATATTATTCGCAGCACCAGATATTATCTCGCACCACCAGATCTGCCTTGTAGTACCAAAGTTCAACCTAAAAACTGCGGGCGGAGCCAGCTTTCCAGTCCAAGCAGCCAAACAATGGAACTCCATATCCCTTTCTTACAGAGAAGAACCCTCCTTCCTGACATTCAAATCTGGAATAAAAACTGGTTGAGCAACAAGCCTCTCCAATGAAGTGCCCTTCGTCTTTATCTTGCTACGTCCCGTACTTCCACTTTGATTGCCTGATGCACTTATGCTCATGTTATTTTACAAATGCTCCTTGACCCCAGACCTATCTGTAACCATTGGTCCTCCCAACTGTTACTGTGTTTTGCTTTTCTCCATGTATGTAACTCCTAAGTTTTTCCAGAGCCCAGTTACCTCAGGGTTCGGTGCCCGATATAAATAATAAACAAATACAAATTATTATTTAAGTTTGTTCATGTAGCACCTCTCTATGCTTCTCTTTGAGATTCTACACTGTGACATTATGCACGTTAGCTTCCCAAAATTATTTTACATTGGACATTGAATGGAATGTTTGCAGATTGAACTCAACTGCCTTATAATTGCAGTTTGACCCCCACCACGACTGCCCACAGGGGCGACCGTCATTTGTTTATCTTCTTCATTCGGGCCCGGGGCCAAGATGTAAGGGCTGAACCCTTGTACTGCGGGTAGGGGTCCAGTGCTCGCCCCGGATTGGTCTGTGGTATGGCACTACCTTGTGGTCATGCGCCTTGGGCCATCTTTGTGGCTGCTTGAATGTCTACTGGATGGCGCAGCTTCTGTTTTATTTTTTATTTGCTTTGGATGGGTGCTGCCGTGGCTGCCGGTTGCCACGTGGATTGAGTGGTTGTTCGCCCCGCTTGGTGGTGGTTCTCCTGGGCATAAAGGGTGCACGACTTGGAGTGTGTTCTGGTCTCCAGTTTGGTGCTGTTACACCTCCTGGCTGCACTATGGGGAAACGCACCGAAAGCTCAGGCACCTTGCACTGTCCTCTTCCTCGTCTTCCTCTTCCTCTGGGCGTCATCTTTCAGAAAGGGGAGAAAGGCAAGACGTTTTTCCTTGACCAGAAGAGACATTAAGGCTGCCGGTTGCCACGTGGATTGAGTGGTTGTTCGCCCCGCTTGGTGGTGGTTCTCCTGGGCATAAAGGGTGCACGGCTTGGAGTGTGTTCTGGTCTCCAGTTTGGTGCTGTTACACCTCCTGGCTGCACTATGGGGAAACGCACCGAAAGCTCAGGCACCTTGCACTGTCCTCTTCCTCGTCTTCCTCTTCCTCTGGGCGTCATCTTTCAGAAAGGGGAGAAAGGCAAGACGTTTTTCCTTGACCAGAAGAGACATTAAGAAGTTGCTCATTCAAGGACATGGGCACACGCATGGGCAAAAGCACCGGTGTTTGTCTTCTTCATCATCATCCTCTTCTGAGGTGGAGGTCTCCTCTGTTCCTCGTTGGCTGATGAGGAAGGGAAATATCTGGACAGGGAAGAGGTGGAGGAAGTGCTTACTCAAGTTTGGCACAGTATGGGGTTTTCAGAGCCCTTCTTGAAGGAAGATGGGAATGACCCCACGATTAGGCAGTATAGGCATACCCCGAGGATGGTGTTGCCCTTGGTCCCTGACATCCGTGCTAAAGTCCTTTGTGAGTGGCGTGATCCAGAGAAGATTGCCATGCCCTCCTTTATGGCCAAACTCTACCCTTTGAAGGGGAATGAGAAGTTGCTCTTGGACACTGTTGAGATTGATGATATCCTTGCAAGTCTGGTGAGTCGCTCCTCTGTGTTGGGTGAAGAAGCGGCTGTTTCAGACCCAGTCGAACGTAGGATAAATTACAGCCTGAAGAAGGTTCATGCTAGTGCACATCTGGCCCTCAGCGCAAATGTCTATGGCTCCTACAATGCATAGACAATGCTAGGTGGTTTCAAGAAGTTGCGGAAGGGGGCTCTGACTGTGCCCGTTCTTAGCTGACATACAGTGGCAGGTTGAACTCTTCTCTGATCTGTCGTTTGATGGGGTGCTTGACTATGGGTGCAAGAGTGTCAGCCTGGAGGCATGTTCATCTGCGAGATTGGAAGATGGAGGGTTCGCAGAAAGTGGCTTCCCTTAAGCTTTCAAACTGTTTGGTGATTTACTTGAAGATAAAATGCATAAAGTATTTAGAGCTGACAAACACGCTGATAAATGATGGTGGAAGTCTTACTCGATATTCAAGAAGTCCTCTTCTGGTGCGGGTGCAAGGGACAGACAGTTGTTCACTGGATCCTCCTCCCACTCTTTACGGAGACCCAGAGGGGGCAGAGGTCCTCCGCGCTCTTCTTGTCCAGGACCAGCTCAGAAGTCCTGATGGTTTGAGTGGGACGGTAGGTGGATGTCTCCAGCAGTTTTTTCCAATATTGTTTCTCCAGGAGGGTTTTGACAAGGGCCTGGCGATCTCCACACTTCGCTCCCAATGGCCCTCCATTAAAATCTTCTTAGTGGACTCTGATGGACAACTGGAGGGGGAGGTCTTGGTGGGGAAGTTTCTCCGGGGTCTCTCTGCTTCCCATCCAGGTGCCTATAAGGACCTTCCTCCATGGGATCTCCCTCTAGTCTTCAGGTTGCTTCTGGGACCTCCTTTTGAGCCCCTGTCTGAAATTGATATCAAGCACCTTACGCTGAAGACTGCTTTCCTCATTGCTATCACGTCTGCCCGTAGGTTTGGGGAGGTCGAGCTCTTTTCTGTCGACCCCCCCCCTTTTTGAGGGGCCTGTTAGACTCTGTGGTTTTACAATGTGATCCATCATTTTTGCCTAAGGTTGTGTCTCGGTTTCACACATCTCAGGTTCTGGTTCTCCCTGCGTTTTTTCAAGATCTGCAGATGCCGGACGAGGTGGCTTGGCATGCCATTGATGTGCTCCAGGTAGTTCTGGAAGATTAGGGCCGGACTGCCCTTTCCAGCGGTCTGATTTTGTTTACTTTTTGCCCTGCTGGTGCGCAGTGGAAGGCCTCTGTGGTTTCCATTAGCTGGTGGATCCTTACAGTCGTCTCCATGGCATATGTGGCTGCTGGCCTGCCCACGTTCAGGGGCGTTCTACCAGGGGTATGGCTGCTTCCTGGGCAGATGCTAGGGGGATTTCTCTACAGGAGATTTGAAGGGCTGCCACCTGGGCAGATCAGAGCACCTTGGTCAACCACTATTGGTTGAATGTCTCCCACTCTGGGGATGGTTCTTTTGGGGTTGGTGTTTTATCTGTTGGAATGTGATTATTGGAGTCAAGAAAGTTGTGCTTTATGTTGCTGCACTTTTGTCTCTGTGCCTCACTAGGTCCTCTCTGCTGCTCTGGTATACCTCAAGAGGTAAGTACTGGGATAAGGAAGAGTGGAAGTGGAGGTAATCCTCTGATAACTTGCTGTTAATCTTCATTACTCCCAGTCCTACTCTTCCTCGTCACCATACTGACGACCGTCCTCTCCCTCAATGTGGGGAGGGTCCCATGCTCTGGCTTGGTTATGATTAAACTGAGGGTTATCGGTAAAGGAGAGGAGTTATACAAAAAGAAGAAATAGAAGAAGGTCCTGTGTCGGAGGCAGGGGCCTCTCAAGAGGTAAGTACTGTGAAGAGGAAGAGTAGGACTAGAAATAATGAAGATTATCGGTAAGTAATCAGAGCAATACAGAAACGACCTACTGATTACCGGTTTCCGACTCAATTGCAATACACAAGAACTATGGGCCTCATAACGACCCTGGCGCTCCCGTAATGAAGGGTGCCGGTACGGGACCGGCACCCTTTATTACGGGAGCGCCTATTATGAGGTTCTCTTTGCGGGACCCGGAACAGACATCTGGTAAAACCAGACTTCCTTTCCGCGTCCCGCGAGGGGAAGAGGGAGCTAATAACAGGCCGTTAGTAACGTGCCCGTTATTAGCTCTCTCCGCATTCCCAATGAGCCCCATGAGGGCTCAATGGGAATGGGGAATGGTTCCTTCAAGGAGGAATTACCGGATCCTCCAATGGTGGAATGACCCGATTATTCCTCATTGAAGGAACCCGGTATTGGAGCCCGGTATGGAGGCAGCCATGGCTCTAATAGCACCATTGCTACCTCCATACTCGTAATGAGGCCCTATGTATTTGCATTATCATGTTGTCATTCTCTTTGAGCATAGGGTCTTTGATAATGTAATTAGTTGCACATCCTTGCAAATCTTGCACATTATCATCCTGAAGGTGTGACGCAATCTATAAGAAGGCACTTTCTTTCTCCGTGCTCGCCCCACTGCTTGGACTCTGGCCCTTCCTCTTCTCCTCTTCTCGCCCCCTCCATCCTCTGCACACTTATTTCCGGCTGCCTGCCACTCCACGCCCGTTCCCTCACCTGCTGCTTTGGCGTTTACTCAGGTGACTTGCTCATTCCCTGCCGGACCCTCCCTGTCTTCAGCGCGGGCCAGTGGCGCAATCGCTATTGGGCAGATGGGCTCTAGCCCCACGCCCCTACACCATATTTTGGGCTGGGTTGCCTTGACCTGGCTGACCTACAGAGCAGTAGCCGGACAGAACATGACTCAGACAATACACGGTGCATATGGATGCCCAGTTAACAAAGGCCCGGCAATTACTAATGAAAAACCTTTCATTGTTAGCACCTGCATTGATTCGTATGCGTACATTTTTAGGTAATTGAAATCGTGATAGGGTGTTAGCACTTGCATGACAGGGGAGTGATTGGAAGGGTAAGGAGGCAGTGTGTGGTTTCCGAAGTGAATGAGAGAGTGAACTGCTTGTAACACTGAAGCTGCACTAGAATAGTCTCAGACTATGTAAAAATGCACACCCCTCCAATAAAAAAAGTCACCAGCCACCACTGGACAGATGTGTAATCCTCTTTTAAGTGTCAGACCGAAAATCGTGTCTTCATGCAGTTGCAGGCCGAACTGTATTTTAGTAACCACCTAAAAATGAAATTAAATCAAAATTACATTGAAATGTCAAATAAAATGTAGGATTGCAGAGTCGAGCGAATGTTAAAATGGGGCTAGAAAGAGTGATCAGAAATGTCAGTGTCTTGTGAACATCATGCGTGATCCGGTTTTTAGCGACCCTGTTTACGTTCAGGTCGCTGACCCTTTGTTTAGACTCACTTTTACTGGTCAGACGACCTGTTGGGTTTCAGGTCCCAGCTGCCACTGCTATAAGCCGGTGACCTCAGTGGGTCCGGCTGGCCGGGCTCCTCTCATATTACCCTAGCTAGGTTCCAGCAGGGCTGCCGTTCAGGGACGAAAGTAGGGAAGGTCAATCGTTTTCTTGTTAATGGACATGTTGTTTTTTTTTTTTTAAAGAGAAACCACGAAGCCTCTCAGCCACCTTTGTGTGCGTTGACTCTCTGTTTCAGTGAAGTCCATTTTGGACGTTGGTATGTATGTCCAGAAAAAGTCAACAAGTTTCCAAAAAGAAGCGTCCAGGAAGTCACGCACAGCACGTCCCGCGACATTTAGTTACACCGACGTGTTTACATCTATAAAGGTTGTGTTCATTTTTCGTAAAACAAAACAGACGTAAAAACACGAGTACGTGTGTATTGAAAAGGGGAAGTAGTTACCGGGAGGGGGCTGCTGATGCATACATATGTACATAATGCACTAGTGCGAAGACGTGCGTAGATTGCAGTGGGTTAAACATGTGACGGCCAGCTGTGGAGACTCAGAGGTATTCGTAAACTTCCGGATGGGCTGTCCCTTTTCTACGCACGTCTTGCTTCTTCCGCTCCCTTTAT
Source organism: Ambystoma mexicanum (assembly GCF_040938575.1). Taxonomy (NCBI): domain Eukaryota; kingdom Metazoa; phylum Chordata; class Amphibia; order Caudata; family Ambystomatidae; genus Ambystoma; species Ambystoma mexicanum. Next base: position 602,288,598 of record NC_090924.1, read on the forward strand.
CCGATGGAGGCTTTCGCACATTCAAATGGTCTGCTGTCCTTCTTTTCTTGCCTGCCCATTTACTTTCATTTGTTTGCAATTGAAGTCTTTTACTCCCTACTTTTTAAGCACTGAAGTATTTGGTCGTCCCAAACAAATGAATAACTTCCTAATTTTTAGGCGTGGTATTTTATGTCTTAGAGTGACGAAGAGAATGTGAACTGAAGCACTGACTATACACATACAGAAGTACAAAAAACATGCCAAATAGAATTGCAACCAAGTAGGTAAGGTGACCCTGGGCAAGGATTGCAGTGCACTTGTTCTGTACTGTTTAAGTCACATTGATATTAGGAAAAATAAGTGGAAAAACATTTCATAGTCAATCAATGAAATGAACATAGTAAGAGGTTACCCGGTTTATTTGATACATTTTTCACCTGTATACCTGAATCTCAGATAAAACTGGAACAAAGGTGGAGATGCCTGGATGATCTGTACGATGCTCTTGAGTGCATATTTGTGAATCACATTTGCACACGAGCATCTCAAAGGAGTGCCATGGATCCTCAGATTTGCCCCAGTTTTATGGTTGGGGTATCAAGTATAGGGTAGCATGCATGTATGCATGTTTCCATTTATAAGGCATAAGCTTTCCTTGGAAGCAACAGAGTGCTTAGCATAGGGATCACTCCCAGGCGATTACAAGTGGGGAGTGGGGTAGCAGAGGAACTTTAGTGGGTAGGGAAAGCGAGGGAGGAAGAGCTCTAAAGGAAGAAAAGTAGGGTTGAGTGATTGGCAAGATGTCATTTGAAGAGTCAGGTCTTCCAGTCCTGGGATGTTTGGGGCTGGTCTAATTTGCATTGGCAACTTGTTCCAGTGGCACTCTGCATAGCAGGGAAAGGCCTCATTCCTGTGGTTTCCCTCTGGCAGGTCTTTGTTTCTGAACTAGTGAAGACGTGGTTTTCGGTGGACCTCTATAGATGGCGAGTTCCTCGGCCCGGTAGAGTGATGTTTTGATTGTGACAGCTTTGGAGGCAATATAGGCTGTCTTGAACATGATGGGGGCTTGGAGGAGTATCCCATGCAAACTAACTTGCACAGAAAAACAAGCATTTGCCCAGTGGACACCCAGAGCATGGAACACCCCACCACTTTACATCTTCGCTGCTATCTCCATCACCACTTTCTGGAGAAAAAAACTCAAAAAATTCCTGTTTCCTCACACAGAAGCCAGCCCTTCCACCTCCCCTGCTATCATCTATCCTAATCTTCCTAGCCGAACCTGAAAACATTTTGTAACTTTGATTTCACCTCCCACCTTGTGTATTATGGATGGCACCCCAAGTCCCTCTGGGTAGGGCTAGTTCTGAACAAAAACACAAGCAAAATAAATATAATAAAATGAGGCATACTGTAGTGTTCTGTGTGTCTTTTCGAATGGCCACATGGACACCTGGGACTCCTGCAAGCAGTGCATGTCCACTTTCCAGGTGGGAGATGACCCCAGTTTAGGCCACTGTTCGGAAGCACAGAGCAGGGAAAAAATACTTTTTCTTTGTGGAGGAACACAAGCTGGTACCAACTGCTGAGGTCTTCTTGGCGATGTGTGTTTTGAATTATATGTAACTGTCAATGGTAAAGCTGAGAGACTTAGCACTGGGTAAGAGTTGAGGGGTGAATCTGTCGAGCTTCATGTCAGTCAGGTAATTCTGGTCTTGGGCCTGCTTTGTGGCCTTCCAGGAGAAATAATTTGGTTTTTGTAGGACTGAGCTTCAGTGAGGCACTTTTGACATGCAGGCTTGGGTGAGGGACAGACAGTGCTCAACTCTATGGATGTTGTTGATTCAAATGATCTTTTAAAGCTGTGCCTTGTCTTCATATTGGTGTATCTTAATGTCAGTGTTGGTGGGAAGTTCCCTCAGGGGCTCCAGGTAGAGGCTGAATAAGTGCCGGGACTTGCTGGGGACCCATTTGAACAAGTCGGTCACTGTTGTGGAGGTAGGAGGAGAACCACTACAAGACTGTTCCAGCAAAACCCAATAAAATGGTAAGGATGTTGAGGACAGCTTAATGGTAAAAGGTATTGAAGGCAGCTAATGAGACTGAGTAGGACAAGCAAGCAGTATACTCCTTTATTCAGAATTTGTAGAGCATCATTGAAAAATACCTGCAAATCTGAGATATTCAGGTGAATCTTTGACAATCAGGCCCTATATGTTGTACACTGTGGGTGCATGGTTGCACTGTGCCTTGCGGCAAGCCAGAAGGAAGACACGGATTCTCGATTTCAGCCTATGCTTACCTGTTACTGCATATCACAGAGACCTGGCTACACAATGCAGCAGGACCTTCGCTCATGCTAGCTATCCCTGATGGCTACACGATAGTTAGACACGACCGAGAAGGTGCTAGAGGTGGCGGCATCGCTATAATCTCTAAAACAAGCCTTTCACTCAGATTAGTACCCACCCAATCGATTCAATCTTGTGAGACCCTATCTGCCAAACTTCAACTAAATAATAATCAAACACTTATCATTCACCTTCTATATAGACCCCCTGGCCCTCTAGGCACCTTTGAAGAGGACCTCCATAACTTACTCACAAATAACCTCAAACCTCGTTCTCAATTAATCCTTCTTGGGGACTTTAATTTAGGTCTCCATGACACCACAGATACCAATGCTACATTGGTAGCCAACACTATTCACGCACTTGGCCTAACGAGACTGAGTAGGGCAAGCAAGCAGTATACTCCTTTATTCAGAATTTGTAGAGCATCATTGAAAAATACCTGCAAATCTGAGATATTCAGGTGAATCTTTGACAATCAGGCCCTATATGTTGTACACTGTGGGTGCATGGTTGCACTGTGCCTTGCGGCAAGCCAGAAGGAAGACACGGATTCTCAAGTGACAGTGTCAGGATGATTTATCAAAGTAAGAATTTGTAAGGCCTAACTTTCCCTATCGCTATGGGGATTCCCAACCTAACTAATGTGCTTGTCAGTCCAAATAAAGAAATCTGCTGTCCAAAACTATCCTAACCGACTCTACCACTATATAAACATACTGATGCCCTTCTTGCATCATATCAGCAATTTCGATTTCAGCCTATGCTTACCTGTTACTGCATAACTGAAACTGCCTCTTTGCAACTTGCCAGTAATTTCGATTTCAGCCTATGCTTACCAGTTACTGCATAACTGAAACTGCCTCTTTGCAACTTGCCAGTAATTTCGATTTCAGCCTATGCTTATCTGTTACTGCATAACTGAAACTGCCTCTTTGCAACTTGCCAGTAATTCCGATTTTAGCCTATGCTTACCTATTACTGCATAACTGAAACTACGGACATAACATATTTGAGTCACTGATTGCCTGCACATGTACTTACCTAGTCGGCCATATCTGAGTAATTGCCTTTGAGTCATTGATGGCCTGCACGTGTACTTACCTAGTCGGCCATATTTGAATAATTGCCTTTGAGTCATTGATTGCCTGCACTTGTACTTACCTAGTCGGCCATATTTGAATAATTGCCTGTGAGTCATTGATTGCCTGCACACGTACCGGTTACTAATGTGGTATTCTAGATAGGCCACCACTATACAACTATGTATCTACCAGCTATTTACACAACCCTACTGAGGACTATCCTACACTTACTCATCATGTCAGATGTTAACGTACCTAACTCCTTGCCACCTTTGAAGTCTGTAGTACACTTGAACGATAACTCTCCTGACCAATATTTACGTCCTAGCTATGAGCCCCTTGAGACAGCCACCGCGATATCTCACCCATGTGATACACCTAGCAGAAACCTTAGACTCCGTGCAAGACTATCTAAACTGCATGAACCCCTACGCAGATCTCTTCCCTCTACCAACATTAAAACAAACCTCAAGCAGGTCTGTAAACCTCGCCATACTAGACAACCTTCACAACCTAATTCCTATATTTGCCTAACTCAGAACAATAAGTCAAAAACACCCAATATGTCCACTATTCTATCCCCTCAAGCCACAGAGGTCACTAAGACCCCAACTATTGTTGGAGCACTCCTTAACGTGAGATCGCTTGTCGCCCATGCCCTAGACATTGCCGACATAATTACAGAAGGCAACCTTGACTTTCTCGCTATCACAGAGACCTGGCTACACAATGCAGCAGGACCTTCGCTCATGCTAGCTATCCCTGATGGCTACACGATAGTTAGACACGACCGAGAAGGTGCTAGAGGTGGCGGCATCGCTATAATCTCTAAAACAAGCCTTTCACTCAGATTAGTACCCACCCAATCGATTCAATCTTGTGAGACCCTATCTGCCAAACTTCAACTAAATAATAATCAAACACTTATCATTCACCTTCTATATAGACCCCCTGGCCCTCTAGGCACCTTTGAAGAGGACCTCCATAACTTACTCACAAATAACCTCAAACCTCGTTCTCAATCAATCCTTCTTGGGGACTTTAATTTAGGTCTCCATGACACCACAGATACCAATGCTACATTGGTAGCCAACACTATTCACGCACTTGGCCTAACTCAAAGAGTTGACAAGCCTACGCACCTGAAGGGAAGAACATTAGACTGGATAGCTGACTGCAACTGTACAGCCACTATCTCATCTATAATGCCCTTACCCTGGACAGACCATTCCCTGGTGTTCTTTAACCTAGCTACTGCCAGACCTAACCCTACGGCCCTCCCACTCGCGCCACCTTGCTTAACCAGAAATAAAAAATGTATCACTGTAGAGAAAGTGATCCCAGCTATATTACTGACCCACAACGCTCTATCAGCTAATCTAAACCCTAGCATCCTAGTGCAAGAATTTAATACTATCATGCTCACTACCCTAGATAAAGTGGCTCCTCTCAAATTTAGACCAAGCAAACCGAAAGCTCATCTAAACAAATGGTTTACTCCACAGCTAAGAGATTTACGCATTCTGAAAAGAAAGAGCAAAACCACCTGGAGGCTCTGCCCATCAGTTGATAACAAAGCTAAACTATCCACTCTCTCCTCACTTTACAAAAAAGAAGTTTGCCAGGCAAAACGTAACTCATATGATGATATGTCGTATAGCTAAATCTAATTCCAGCATGAAAGAGCTTTTTTCCATTCTAAAGGAACTCGAGTCTCCCATCGCCATTCAGGACACCTGTACCAAGGACAAACCTTGGTGCACGGATATCCAGCAAGCTTTAGCAAATAAAATGATCACACTCCAAAATAAAATCCAGCAAAAAAAAGAAGTACTCAAAATTCAGGATTTGCCTAAAATGCCTCACACCAATAACCCACTGGTGCACAGCAATTCCTTCCACTTCTCCAAAATGACCACCTTGGAAGTAGAAAAAGTTATCCTGTCGCTTAAACCATCAAATTGTAAAGGTGACATCTGCCCGGCACAGTTAATAAAAGACGCTGCCAGAGAATTATCTCCCTTTATCACTAAATTGATGAACGCCTCCTTCGCCTCAGGCACCATCCCTGCCAATCTTAAACAGTCCTGGGTACTCCCCCTCCGTAAAAAACAGACATTAGATCCCCTCATCCCTACTAATTACCGCCCTATTACTACGGTACAGTTTCTTCTTAAGATTCTGGACAAAGCCGCATACAACCAAATTCAAAAGCACCTAGAATTACATAACCTATTAGGAGAAAGACAATTGGGCTTCCGTCCCCTACACGGAACAGAAACTGCCCTCATTGACTCGAAATCTCAAATTGATGAGCTGAGAGACAAAGGGAGAGCAGTACTCCTACTACTCCTGGATCTCTCAGCTGCCTTTGATTTGGTGGATCACAAAGTCCTCTGCAGTCACCTGGACTCCGCCGCCCATTTCTCCTCGGAAGCCATTGGATGGATCAAGTCATTCTTGAGCGAGAGAACGATGAGTCTTCTCCCCCTCAGCAGCGGCAGATCCCTCCCCTATCTCATGTGGTGTTCCCCAGGGCTCTTGTGTATCCCCAACTCTATACAATATCTTCACCAAGCCCCTGTTTGATTATCTGGACCATCTTGGTATCACCTACACTAATTATGCAGATGATACACAGATCCTCCTCCCGCTTTCTGGGGATCATGCGAAAGACACGGAATTGGCGAACAAGGTATACCTTATCATCCAGGCATGGATGGCCACTCACGGCCTTTGTCTAAACGATGATAAGACATGGTTGATTATCCTGGGTACCCAAGCCAATATCAAAAAACTAGGACAAGAATTCTCCTCATTCAACATAGATGGGAACATCATCCAAGTATCCAAGGATGTAAAAACCCTGGGATTCTATCTTGATTCTACCCTATCACTTGATAAACAGCTAAAATCCCTTGCCTCCTCCGCGGCCTACACGTGCAAACTGATAAGAGCCGGTAAACCGTTCCTTTCCAATAAGAGTTGCCTAATCCTGGCCAGAGCCTTAATTCTCGCCAGAATTGATTATTGTAATGCTCTATACTCTGGAGCTAATAGAAAAATAACCCAAAGACTACAAACATTACAAAATAATGCCCTGAGAGCAGCACTAGGCATTAATAAAAGATCCCACATCTCTTCCGCCAGACGCCATCACAACTGGCTGACCACGGAGAACAAAATAAAACTGAAGATGCTATCCCTGACCCACAAATCCCTTAATAACTCTGCCCCTAGTTACCTGACTGACAAATTCCACAGGAGAACATCTCTTAGACCAACCAGAGTTGTCAATTCTAATTGCTTGACAATACCGAACTTTAGACTCACTACTATTGGAGGAAATAGCTTCCCGGTAAAGGCTGCTAAAACTTGGAACTCACTACCACAAGATCTTAGAGCGGACCTGCCCTACCTTTGTTTCAGGAAAAAAGTCATTCAATTCCTTACCTCGACTGACCTCAGTTGACCGGTGTTACCTACCTCCTACTGGTATTAATCACTAGACCTTCACTCTATACAGCTGTAATTCTGATTGACCTACTTGAACCTGTATATTTTGTAATTATTTGTATGACCTTATTGTATTTTCTAATGTACATTTTGCTATGATGTAACCTGTAAGTTTCGCATTTTCTTGCTACTGGGCCCTGCTACCCCTGGGTCTGGCGCGCACAAAAAGTGAATAAAACAAACAAACAAACAAACTTAGCTTGGAGAATGGTTCCCTTCTCCTTTGGATAATTTTAGTCTCCTGCTGTTAATTAGTATAGGATTCTTAAATATACTCTAGTTATTTCTTTGATCAGTCTTTGATCAGTCCTCTTCCAATGGGCTTGGGAGGTTTCCTCTCCCTTTTGGGATCTCTTTCATGGATTTATTATAGATTTTACTTTCTTGACTGTAGTTCTCAATATACTCTTGGTTATATGTCTGCCTTGGGGTTATTATCCCCTTTCCTTTATTGTGGTTCAGTTCTGTTTGCTCTGCCAAACATTGTACCTGTTGCATTGTTTACACCTTTTCCCAAGGTAGTATGATCACTGTTTTCTCTCTCACTTCCTTTTTTAATAACTTGTACCTTCGAGTGATCACACTTTGCATTCACTTTAGATTCTTTCCCCAGGTTATGGCTTGTGCTTTCAAGCTATCACACTTTTCATTCACATTAGATTCTTTCTCCTTTTCCCGGGGCATGGCTAGTGCTTTCAAGCTAGAAGCAACAAGTAAGGTCTCACAGAACCACAATAAACCTTATTATAAATTGAGGAGTCACAAAAGTAGAAAGGAGTGTGGTAGCACTTTAGTGAAACATAGAGGACCATATTAATGTTCCATTTCGAGGGCATGGGAACTGTTTGTCTCTAACGTATGACCACAGTATTCTATACTGTGGCATCTTTTTGCGTATCGTTTTGCAAATTTTTTGATAAAAGTTGTTTCACTGGATTTGTGATAAACCAGATTGATTTTAACGGCACCATGTGTTTGTGGAAATGACAGCACGAGAATTGGTCCTTTCTATAAATCTATGTTAACAAAAATATGAAATGAATTGACCATTATGACTCCTGACCTACCACACTCCTTTCTACTTTTGTGAGTCCTCAATTTATAAAAAAGGTTTCTTGGTGTTCTTTGAGATATTACTCATTGCTTCTGCTTTAATTTATTCCCCAATTTCCATGATGAAGTGGACACCCATCCTTTTGATATTATGCTTTCAAGCTATCACACTTTTCGTTCACTTTAGATTCTTTCTCCTTTTTTCCAAGGTATTGCAATCACAAGATCTTCTCAAACCATATTGAACTTCTCAATTGTTTCCCCTCTTGGGCTCTCTCTTTCATTTGACTTGCTTCAGGATTAACTGTGTTTTCAAATTAGTACTGGGACAAGTTGGATCTATAATATAATGATCCCCACTTTGAGGCCAACCACGACTTCCGTACTCCCGGTTACCTTCTTCTTCAAAGGAGAATGTCTTCTGGAAATGGGTTCCTTAGGATCATGCTTGCCTGCTGTCGACTGCTGGTGCCTTTCCTTCTGTGACATATGGTTTCTTATGGTCTCCCCTCTTCTCTTGGTTTCTCGTTTCGCTTCCGTATTCTGGTCTGTTAACGGGGGACCTGGCGCCTTCAGGCTTCCTCTTCAAAATGGTATTGGCAGAGTTGTTTTAGCCGTCGGTCCAGTACAGATATTTCACTCTGGTCTCACCACCATCTATCTGCAGGCTCTTGCCCTGCTGGATTCTCTAGTCACTACCACGCCGTAGCGTTGCCGTTCCGCTCGATATGCTGGAGAGAGTTTGAAATTCACAGGGTCTCTCGTTCCTGCTTCCTGCATGTGTCACGTCACTCAGGGCCTTCCCGTGCTGACGTCTGCTTTCCTCTCTCTCTTGATACCTCAGGGTTGTATTATAAAACATACTCCTCACAGTGGGTTGGTTATTTCTATTTAAAGGGACATAGTATTTTTCAGCAAAATAATGGCATCTCTGTATAGTTCCTTCGTCCCAGTTTGCAGGCAAAGAGGTTTCTGGAATTTGAGAGACTCTTATGTATGCCATAGTGTGTGCCATTGTAGGGAGTTTCTCCTGGAATGGGAGTCCTTTTCACCTAGGGGGGAGTCCCTTTCAGTGAGGTCCCACTTGCCTCGAACCCTAGAGAAGGTATTGCAGAGCAGGCTCACCTTCCTAGCCTCACAGCCTGGGGAGAAGGGATGAATTCCCTCGATTCATCAAAGTCTTTTCATGTTGTAGCCTACCTATTCAGGCTTTGCTCTTGGCGTACGGCTCTCTCGTAGCACTTGACATGAAGTCTGGTCCATGGAATACTTAGTACAGTTTAATTACTATGCAGAGCGGTGGCCTTGTCTGGCATTAAATGGACGATGGTGCTGATTCTCAAAGAGGCATTCCCGCTACTAACCATGCAGCGTGTGAAGATGCTGTATGCTGCTGTTATCGCATAATTCATCAGTTATTCCAGGAATGGCTTCTGGAGGGCATTCACCAGATCTGCATAGATAGAATATTTTACTTGAAAATGCTCTTAGCAGGTCATCATTTCAGACTAGGTGTCTTCTTCCTGATTGGATCAGAGATCAGATGATCACATGCACAGCATCACATTTCTTTATAGCTCTCATACATAGACATGTAGTTTCTGCCGGGGGGGGGGCTGCTTTCAGGTGCTCTTTTGGAGTCACCGAAAAAGATTACTTTCACAAGAGGAAAACAAATCTAAAATGCAGAACCTCAGATACACTTTCTACCCCCTTTATATGCACATTGAGCACCTTCCCACCTTCAAAGGCCCCAATGTTTGGTAGTGGTGGTGTGGTAGTGGTGCTGGAGAAAAGCACTGTAAAGCACTTTTTACTTTAGAGGGCTGCAGCCACAAGCGAGAAGGACTTTCTGTAAATCAAGGGATGGACTACAAGCCTCAATCAGCCAGCTTTGTCAAACTAAGTGTGAGCAATTGAATGCACAAATGTTTATAACCTGGCTGTAGTAACTAATCCCAGATTAGGATACACCCTCAAACTACACTTGGTGTGAGTGGACAGGCTCACTGAAGTGGGCATGTCCTGGTGGCCACCAAGAGATGTGCTGCTAATCATCATGATTGCCACAAGCAACCTATAAACCACGGAATCTGACTGCAGGTATTTTTATTTATTTATTTTATTTCTTGTATGGCGCCACATGCCCATGGGCCTCAGGGCGCAAGCAAGAGTGTAAACAAAACAAAAAAACAGACAAAACATGACAAAACAACACATGGTGAATAAATGGTGCAGAAATGGTCAGTGGACAATCCAAGTCAGGAAAAAGAAGATTGATTGGAAGAGCAAGAACATTCAAAGGGTCGAGCACTAGTCCATAGAAACCCCACAGAGGTATGTTTTTAGAGCTTTTTAGAGTCCTGAGAGAGTATCAAAGGTCCTTATTGCAAGAGGGAGGGAGTTCCCTTCTCTAGGTGCCCTCACCGGGAAGCTACAACCCACAAGTTTTGTCAGCCTAAAGCAGAGTTGTTTGAGTTTGTGGAAATCTTCCGAGCGTAGATGACTGACCGGAAGATCAACAGAGACTTGTTTCTTCAAGTAGCCCGGAGCAGTGGAAGACCAGCATTTATAGGCTAGGGACAGGATCTTATGTGCGATCCGATGTACCACAGGAAGGCAATGAAGCACCTTCCTGGAACTGGAGATATGATTGAATTTATGTAGGCCAAAGACAGCACGAACAGCACTATTCTGCACAAGTTGTAGTGATTGTATGTTAGTTTTGGTAGTACCTGACAATGGGCTGTTATAATAATCAAGCCTTGAATTAATCAATGTTGATGCCACAATGGATCTGTTGGCAAGTGAGATATATGGCCTGATCTGATTAAGAAGTTTGACCATGTACCCACAGGCTGCTCAGGTATCGGACACATGAGCTTTCATATTGAGTTCTGAATCCAAGTGGACCCCAGCGTTTTGACGCTAGTAGACACTGATATTGAGGATTCAGCAATCTTAAAGCTACCATAGGAGGAATCCAGTTTATTCATCCCTTGGGAGGTAGCTACTATAAGTAGCTCTTTTTTAGTGTCATTGAGAGCCAACAAATTGTCTTATCGTTCATAACTGAATGGCCAGGTAGACGGCATTGATACTTGCAGAGTCCTGCACAAAGTCCCCAGAGAGCTCAAAGACCACTTTGGTCCAGGTATGGGCTACCAAGTCCACCCAGTCTGCTTGTTTCATCCCTGCTCTTAACTCACAGGTCAAATTTGGTGTTCCACTTAACCCTTTCTTAATTAACACTATGGTTCCTCCGCATCTTTGCCAGTAGCACAGATGGATATCAGTGTCAAAGCAAAAATATTGGCAGCTCTCTCTTTTGCGACAGATGTGTGTAATGGGGTCAATAAACATTCACAGCCAACCTATGTGCACAGCATAACCATGGACCCAGCGCTGATAGAAGGGGTGTTAGAGGAGCAAAATGTGCTGTGCCATAAATTGTTTGCGAAATTGAGGTAGGAACTAACTTCTCACAAAGCAACATTTGGGGTTGGGAACCTAGACACATCTCGTGTAATCTAAGCAGACGAATTAACTAAGGATTATTGTGCAGCCTTTGTAAGTAAAGGAGTGCCCCGCCAAAGGGTTTTTTCGATCCATAAAAAAAATATATCAGCCATAAAAGGGAGAAAAATATTCCAAAAAAATGTTAAACATACAGTAAATCAATAGGAAAAAGGACCCAAAATAAAAAAAAAAGTTAAAATATAAGAAAAACATTCTAAATAACTGAATGCTTGTTCAATCTCTGTAAACACCTCACGATGGTATAGCGCCTGCTGCAGAGACATGAACTTATCCTACATTTCGCAAAACCTATAGTAACATAACTCAACTAGTTATTGTGCCTGTTGCAGGGATCTGTGCCTCTCCCGAAAAACAGAAGACCTGTGGTATTCAGGCCTAATTTGAAGCTTTGCCTGGACCATCTCCCAGGATGGGAGGAGATGGCAGCATTTGAAGGTCCTTAAAAGGCACACACCTTTCACTCCATAAAGTACACATGCAGGGGGCAGAAAATAATGCGACTTAAAAAAAAATCCTTACTATTTAGGTTACACAAGGGAGAAAAGCAAAGGAGGATAGTAAACGCACATTTTCAAGGTGATGGGGGACGTGAAGTGAGGACACAGCTGCTGAAAACTTGCCACAGTGGCCGTATCCACGCCGATGATACATATTCGCTGCACACAGTTGCAGGATAGCTTTGATTGTGGTTACCATGTTTTCGTGCCTGACAACAATGTTCCTGCTGCAGGCCTTGAAGGTGAACTAAAAATAGACGCAGTTCTGTTTTGCTTTCGAATGTGCTGAGTGGTTTTTTTTGTGTCCGTTCTCTAGATATTGCTGCAGCCCTGCCTCTGCTGTCCTCGCGGCCACTTCCCCGCGGCCATCGTAAGTGTGCTGGTAAATACTCAGCTCAGCAATGGCTAGATCTGCAAGACAGGGCTTAATATGTTTATTCAATAGACTTCCGTCCTCAGCGTCATGAGGAGTCTACTTGCACGTGCCACTCGAATACTAAGCGCAGTACCTGTCCCAAGAGTATGTGCCTCTGTAAAACGCGCCTGCACGAGTTAACGCTGCATTGAGCAAAGAGCCGCCTGTTTCCTCCCACCTCGCATTCAATGGGGCCACATTTGTTGGTCCATCCTAGTAACCCCTAGTACCGCCTTGCCGGTGACGCCATAATCAGCTGCCTACAAATACCTTGCTGTCGTATTTTATTGCACTTTTATTTTCTATGGCACGCCCCCCGATTTACAAAGCGTTTTTCAGTGGGATTCCGCCATTGCAAAACGCTTGTGCAAATCGGGCCCAAAGAGTTTGAACTTCTGCTATAGTCTTCGTTCTCTCTCTTGGGGCGCATGCGTGTGGGGTCAAAGACTTGGAGGAATTCAGATCCGGCCTGACCCATGTGTGCCGGGAGGTCAAGATGCCCGTCCAAGCGCGCTGCAACCACCCTCGGGCCCGTGGTAACATTGCAACTTACACATTATTCACATAACATTACTCAACACACCAAATAATTGACTGAGAAAATTAGTAGGGGGAGGGTAATTAACTGAGCAGAACCCCCATTTTAATGAGCATAAATGAATGCCCCCAACTTTCATAGGGATTTTGTCTATGGTTCCAGGCTTGCATTCCATTACCGACCAACCACTTCTTGAACCGCATAGTGTGGTTGCGTGGGGGGTGGGGGAACAGCAAGGGGCCACATAACCTTTGACCTTCCTTTGGTCATTCTGGAACCCTATCCCAGGATTCTGCTTGACTTGGTGCAAACAGGTGCTTCTCCTGATACAGTTGTACTATCGCCCCTCCTATTCGTTTTATTCGTTTAGAAAGCAAGCTAATACTGACTAGCTGCAGTTCTGTCTGAGTGGTGGCATAGAAAACCCGCCCGCTGCACACACCGCCTCATGTGGAAAGACTGCTCTCGAGTATAATCAAAAGTCGGCGTCCCTGAGTATATCGGCAGGGCCCTGAAGATAGTGTCCCTGGAATGCCCCTCTGCACCCCCATAAGCATGACAGCTGAAGAGCCAGACATGCAAGATGCCAGTCACTGTTTGGCTAGCCCCCAGGAGGGCCAGTGACTTCTATATATGCAAACAGATATTCTCTCAGACAACGCTTCAAACCAGCTGACGTCTTCATGGATACAGGTGCCTCAACACTACAACCGGCTGACTAATGATAAATATCCAGCTGTGCTGACGTCATTAGAGACACCACAATATAGTAATATTAGCCACGAAGCAAACTCGCATCCCTGCACGAAATTATATGGACACAAACGTACATACATGAAGAACATGCTTACACAGTTCTGTAGATAGAGGACAGATACTTATACATACTGTCAGAAGCCTTTCCATTTCAATAGCAAAACACAGAAACGCAAGCTTGCAGCCACGTATTGCAACTAACTATATGGAACTACAGGATCATATTAGGAACGTGGAAGAACCAAGTACCATTAACCCATAAGGAAAATAATACAGTATAGACCTATAGAAATCATAGCATAACTATAGTAGAATTACATGAAGCCACAGGCCTCAGAAGATGGGACAAAGGAAAACAGATTTTACAGCACACTGCTCAGGACTGGTGCTCGCAGCCAAGATCAGAGACGAGCAGAACTTTCCTGGCTCCAGGGTCAGGGAGCCACCTGCAAAATAGCAGAACAAATCCTCACTAATTTCAGACAGAAAAGCTCAATTTTACGATCTTCACCCACGTGATCCGGCCGAGCCGAACAATAGCCATTTACCCGCGTTGGGAAGACGAGCAGTTCACAGCGAATCAGACAAGAACTGATACATGTGTTGTTTTACAATGTTGCAATCTGCAGGCACTCTCTAAGGCAAGGCGGTCATACCAGTGGCAACAATGGGGACACATAGTCTTTCTCATCATCCTGAGAAGGTACGTGGAGTACTGAGAACAGAGCTGGGTCCCAGGCCTGAGGGTTGACGAGGAGAGGTAATTACTGACAGGCCCATTGGTCAGCACTCACCCTCGAAAACTTGTAATACAAGATAGCTGCACCATGCAAGGACATAGTGCAGGATTCACATCCTCCGGCAAGAATCAATGATCAGGAATCAGTAAATTGGCAAAGGGAAGTCCGTTTAATGATACATACATCAGCTTATGGAAATTAGCAGCATCGCGAACACCTGTCTCGCCCCGACTTCCCCGAAATTCAGTCAAACAGCCTTTTTTATTGGCAAATTCCGTCATCAATGACGTACACTTCTATAAAAAATCATCATGCAATATATTTGGTTGGGAAAGGTAACTTAAGTATAGGTGTTATATCTGTATATGAAAATAAAGCATACGGATTGGATAACTCTTATCGGGTGGGCGTCTACTCCCATCGCTCTACACCACACGTGATTGACGTCACTACAAGTACGCCGTCTCATTGGTTACAATTTCTATAGGACCCTAGATTACATGGTCCCTTGTGATTGGGCGAGTTACACCCCTAACCATAAATCTCCACTTTAATTAGCAGCATGCAGAATAGACACCCTGGTGCCTGGTGTCCCAAGATTCATCCTGCCTCCCTTCCATCAATCAGTGATTTAGGGCTATGTGTCAATTAGTTGGCTGGGTATGGCCTCGGATCTGTAGTCTCTTATCAGGAAAAGTTATGGCACCCTCTGGTTCTGGATGACATCAGGCGGTGGTACATCTTCGCGCCTGTCTGGTCACGTGTTGGTCCACCGTGAATCTGCTTCAGTTTCCAACCTTTTGTGCATTTAATTCTGTATGCGCTTGGCCACCTGCATGGGCCTCTCTTATCTTGACCTTCACGGGCGGGCTGGCATGCTCTGAAGTTGGAGCCTCGTGAGCTCATGCTCGCCTCCCCTTCTCTGGTTGACCTCGATTTCCCCGACATGAGCCATCCTTTGTTAAGTTTCGATCCCGCTCTTTTCCTCCGCTTGGGCCTGGATATGAAACTTGGCCAGTCAGGCCCTGGCCGCCTGGGAGGACTTCTGTTTATACAAAATGGAGTCGCACGTGTACATTGTGCTGTATTGAGGCAGACATATATAGTTGGCGCATGCCGCTCTATTCTTCTACTTAAGCATTGCAGGCGGTATCGATTACTTAGCTTCTTGCGTTTCAAGTTTATTTACACACGTTCAATAAGGTGGTTGCTTCTATCTTGTCTCATGGCACCATTCCCATACGTTTTTCACAGTGTCTCTCCCCTTCGTCCATTACAATTATCCTTGAAGTTGTCGGTACTGGCATGCATAGCTTTCAGTAGCCACTTCTGGTGGTTCTCGGGGCTGCCTTGGCCCTTAGTCTATTTCCATTGGCCTTCCATTAAGGCTTTCGGGGTTTCCTCGTGGACAGTCTGTAAATACTCGTCGTTTCATACCAATGGCAGGTACGGTTGTCTGATTGGGTACCGTGCTGCCCAGGGTTGCCTGGTTATGGGCTTTTCAACCGGTATTGATCTTCTAATGTACACAGGGCAGAGGCCCATTGCAGACATTTGTTGGTTCAGCTGCTCCTCATATGTCACATACCTTGGCGAGTACCTTACTGGCAACTCGCAATAGGGGGCAGGGGTGCAGGTCGTATTTGGGACCTCCTCTACACTCCCCCCTCTGGTCGGTTCATCAACCACTCCTACCTTCTCCTTTATTTTCAGATTCTTTGATTCCTCAGCTTCTTGCTCATCGTCTCCTGGTTTTACACAAGATGGCGTGAAAGTATGCAATTTTGGTGTCCATATCTTTATCACCCCTTTCAAGCTTCCTGCTGTTTTCACATGCTCATCTTTGTTCCAGGTCATCAATTGGCATTGTCCATTTGGACTGCAGTAAATCCATTTGCCTTCATACCTTCTTCGTTTCTTGGGATAAGTGAATTTCGTTCCCTCTGGTGCAAATTCACTGGCCTTCACAAAGTCCTTTATCTCCTCATCTGTCAGGTCTCTGGGCTTCCAGCCTGGTTTGACATCGACCATAATTTTCATCCCAATGGCCTTCTTTGCAGTTTTCTGGCACTGTGTGATGATTATCTTGATAACACACACTCCTAGCAGCACGTTTGCTAGCAATGCTCCCAGAAACTTGAATATGTCTGCCATCCATTGCGGGACCCATGAGAATAGGTTTCCGAACGAGCTATCATCCACTTCGTCCGTTTCATCAGTCATCTGGTTTTTTAAAGTTGTCAACATGCTTATGGCCTCTGTGAGGGTTCCATTTCTCTCATCATGCAATGGTATAAATGTGCAACATGATTCTCCGATTTTTGCACAAACACCTCCATCCATTGCTGTGATCATGTCAAGCACATATCTGTTCTGGCCGGTCATCAGTCTAACCGCTCTCAGCTCTTCTTTAATCGCATTGAATCCTTTTATTGTGGTGTTGATGGTCTGCAGTAACTCCCATCTGGTTATCTGCAACCATTTAGCATTCACTCCAATTTGGATGTGTGGCAGGAGCATTGTGGTGGATACTGTTGAAGTGAGGCTGAACAGCCTGTGTTCGTATGGAATCGCATAGAATGCTTCTTCTGATTTGGCAGAAAAGTAGTTTTCTCTCTTCATTCTGGATATCAGTTCTGCGGATCTCCTCCTTCTCAGATGAGCATCTGCTTTCGGGAAGCTGTCCAGATTCAGATCGTTTTTTGGAATCACCAGTGCAGGAACATGGACAGTGACCAATGTACATATGCCCCCCCCAATTTCTTGGCAGTCTTATGTATGCTTTGGATCCACACGCCCAATAGCGGTCCATCAGGACTGCGGTTCCTTGTGCCATTCCTGGTGCCTCATATATTCGTCCACAGTTTTGATTTTCCCCCGTTTTACTTGTACCATTACTTCTGAAGCACAGTTTCGGGTTCTCCAATGGTACTATTTGCAGGGGCCCTCCCCGGTCTTCGACCCATGTTAACAGCTTCACCAACTACGGCCATAGAGGTTTACATAACCTCTGAGTTTTCTACTGCTTCCTTGCAGGCTCCAAGGACCATCCAAGTTCGGCAGATTACGACTCCTTCCTCCCATCTGTAGGGGAAACTACTGATCCCCAGATCTGCATTTGTCCTCGGTTTTTCAAAATTTGAGCTTCTTCTGCTGTTTTCCCTTGGACGTTCAGTCTTGAGTTTATTTCCCACCTTATTCCTGAACGTTTAACGTCAGGGTTTTCATATCTAATAACGTGATTCTTGGTGTGTGCCCTGTTTCTTGTTTTGATGTCTTGGACAAACCCATCTTCATCAGGGTTGTCCTTTTCGGTTGGCCCAGATCAATGAGGTATCTCTTCCCATGAATTGTCCTCTGATGTTGCACATAGCTACGTGTGACACACAGTGTGCTGTGGGGACATCTTCTTCTACAGCCACGAAGATCTTGGATTTTCCCATGCTGTATGGCAGGAGTGCACAGACGAAACATTCTCCTTCTGAATGTCTTCGTCCAACTTCCTTCATGTGCTGGTACCATATGTTGTTTCCAAGATGGGCTGTGCTGTCCAAGTAGTCGTTTAGTTCATTTTCCGTTTCATATGGGCTTCTCTTGATTCTTAACATTTTTCTATAGTTGGCCAACACTATGTCTCTGAATGCGTCTGTACTGCTCTTTCGTTCAGGTAGTATCTCGAGTATTATCCTTGGAGGGGCAGGTTTTATTTTCTGCCCTGCAGTACTATGGGGAGGTCTTGTGTTTCTTCTTCCCTCATGCATTCTCTCGTAGACCTCCTTCCACATGTGGCTCATCATCCTTCCAACATGTGGGGGTGTCGCAGGCTCGGTAGTTACTTCTGGCGTTGGAGCAGGTGTGCTCATTATCACAGTTGCTGCAGTTTTCTTGCTCAGCTCCTCATGTAGTTTCTTTGCTCTTAGTATGAGCGGAAACACATACTTGACTACTGCATGTGTCTTCCCCATGAGTTCTTTTGTGTCTTCCTCTGTTCTCTTCAGGGATTTTGTCAGGCCATCTCTGTCTTGTTGCTCGCTTGGTTCTCTGTTCTCTGGAGCTGTTCGTTCCACAGGTATCTTTTTGTTTTCTGTCGGTTCGGCCTGGGGTCTCACAGCCATTGACACTTGCCCGTGTGCACTCAGTGTGTGGGTGCGTGCTGTGGACAGTGCTATGTTGTCATTCATTCCGTGCTGACCCTGTCTCCAGCTTTTCTCGTCATTCATAATTTCAGGTGCATCCATATCACTGCTAATTAAATTCAACTGTAAATCATTTGCTTTATCATCAATTTTTCTTGGTACAGGGATGACAATATAAGGTCTGGGTGCCTTTGTGGGGCCCAGCCGCTCATTACCTGGTGGATGCACAGACATTGGGATGCTTCGTGCACCAATAAAAAATGCAGTTGATATCGTTAACGACAAAAATACTACAATAATCACTATACATATACATATGATTGCTTTGAAGGACAGTTTGCAGCACCTCCTTCCAGGAACGCGGGGGCGCCCATCCACTGGTGGCACAACTAAATTACTGTTTTGGGCCTCCATCTCGAACAAGTCCATAGTCAATAGTTTATTTCTTTTCTTATCTTGATTTTGTTACTTAAAAAGTTCAGCAAACACTAAAGTGGCGGGTGCAGCTTAATGTCCCCCCTCTTGCAAGTGATGACGGAAGTCTCTAGTTATGGAGTACAGATCCTTTGCTAGACTATGGAAAATGGTTAGACTACCATTTTTTGCACATCACATTCTTCTTGCATTTGTGTATACAACGCATTCCCAGGGCACCTTCCCAATTCGTCTTGGCCCTGAGGACATGCAGGAATTTGTTTGCAGTGACACCATAAAAGGAAGGCTTCGCTGCACATCACGCATAGATAAACCATTGAAAAAATAAAAACAAAAATAAAAGTAAACATATGAGAAGGTAGGAAAAAATAAGAAAAAGGTTGAAAAAAGTAAACACGGCAGTGAAGTTTGTTGCTCTGCTCCTTTCGCTTGGTTCTTCGAGGTCGAGTTGCTGCAAAGTCCCTCTCTCTCCCATTTACTCCACTGCGGGATGTAATGAAAAACAGAGAAAAATAAGAAAAATAGGAAAAGAAGTTCAGGATGTAGTTATCCCCTTTCGATTCGTTCTACGTTGGAAGCATGAAGAACTGTGTCTTTGTTTCCTTGCTATGCCCCCGCTGGGGCGTCTAAAGGGTTTTATCTTGGATCTCTCCTTTCTAAGGCTCGCCTCAGCAGCGGATGTCCATAATTGCTTCTCAGCTGTGTTGCAATAGCTCTCAGGAGTCTGTTGAGTTGTGCATTTTTTGCTGGATCATTAAGAAACGTGGGCACATCGACAGTGATGGGTCTACCCACTAGTTCTGGAAAGTTCTCAATGAGGTGAAAGAAGACTATGAAGGCAATTCTGCTGCCTTCGGGTATTAACGACATTTGCTCTTTCTCTTTGGCTCTTAGGTCACAGGTCTTCCATGCAGTGCGATCTGTTTTTACCTCCTCGATCTGTCCCTCGCCGGATAGTTTCACTGGAATTCTCTCAGAAACTCCCTCTGAAAGCTGGACAGTTCCATTTGTAGCTGTATGCTATAGAAGAGTGTTCCTATCTTTCTCGCGTTGGCAGGGTCTCTGAGGAAGGTGAGGGCGTCAACCTCAGCAGGTCTCCCTACCATTTCCGGAAAGTCATTAACTAAGCCGAAGAGGATATTGTGGGCTAGTAGGCTGTCCTCAGGGGACAGGGACATTTATTCGTTTTGCAGAGTCTCAATCACAAGGTTTTTTGCTGTTGTGAACTGTTTCTTTGCTTATCTCCCCGATCTGTCCCTCGGCAGAAAGTTTCACTGGAGACTCCTGAGGATTTCTTGCTGAAAGTTGGTCAGTTCTACCTGGAGCACGATTCCGTGGAGAAGAGTCTTCATGTGTAATACACTGGCTGGATTTCTTTGGAAGGTTGCAACGTCGACACCAGAGGGCCTTCCCACCATTTCAGGAAAGTCTGTGACCAGTCTAATCAGAACATTGTGGGCTAGCTGCGTGTCTGCGGGGGACAGTGGCATTTGTTTCGCCTTGCTGGGTCCCAATCACACGCCTCGCTTTTACTTTGAGCAGTCTATGCACTTGCCTGCTGCGTGGTCTGCTACCACATTATTTAGTTTACTCCATATCTGGTTTAGAAAATGATTGTTTCGGGGATCTCTGATGAACGTCAGTGTATCTGTGGTCCTCCCGACAAGTTCTGGGCACTCCTCTATGATTCGAAAGAATAACGTGTAGGTCACTTTGTCAATGACTGCTTGAGGCGGGAGCATTGGTCTTTGAGTCACTGTGCTCAGACAACTCGGCGAAGACCTCTGCGATGACAGTCAATAGTTGCCTGATTACCTTCTCCATTTCTGGGTCTTGAATGTATTCAGTGACACTTGTTTCTCTCCCTATGAGTGACGGGTATGACAGTACCACCAGTTGGAAGTAGGTTAGTACATCCCACGTGAGGCTTCTGCTGGGATGAACCATATGATCGCGGACAAAGTCTTTATGCTGGGTCCTTCAGAATAACAGTTTCAGTTCTCAGGAATAGGAATGTCCGGTTCTGTTGCTTACCAGAGTCTTAGGTTTTTCAATGCTTTGTGTGGCTTTTAAATGTTCATGAGCTTAACGCTTTTGCTGATATGAATACGTGTTTTTTTTCATTTACCCTGCACCTCTGGCTGCACAGGGTGTTTGCTTGCTTCTTATTGTCTTTTTTATGCCTATAGAAAAGGTTCAGTGTGGACAAGATTTTCACAAAACATCTTTGTTGGCTACATTGAATGTTCATTTAATTGTCCCCTTATCACCTTTCACTTGGTTTGAAGAACTGTCTTGTTTTGAAAGTCTCACTTTTATTTATGTATATATTTTTTTCCTCTTTCTTGTAACTTGTCTGCTCATGCGTCCTTCTTCCTCGTCATAGATATTGTCTGCACGTGCCAAGGTTTTTTCCGTTATCTGCGGATTCCTCGGCAGTAGATGTAGTAGGAGTGCCTTCTCCTATAAACGGCTTGACGTCATTCAGGAAGATCCAGGCTCTTCTTCCTTGCAGCTTGACAGCGGACGGGGTGCAGTCCTCTATGATGAAAGGGCCATTAAATTGGGGTTCGTCCCATTTCTTCCTCGTAAAGTTCCTCACCAAAACGCTGTCACCAGGGAAGATGAGTGGCGCACAAACACTGTGTGCTGCGCCTGTCTCAGCACTGTCTGTTGTGGTTTGTGATGTGCTGTTCCCTTTATGCCATCGCTGCAGCTGGCCTGAAATGACAGATGTACTAGAGGTAAGGCTGTCAAGGTAATTCTTCATTTCTTCTCCCAGAACCTCCCTAGCAGGCTGGGCATTACATCTAGCCCTATCTCAGGGGGTAAGAGGGGTTCTCATTCTTCTACCAGTGATAATTTTGTGCGGCGTGAGGTGATGGTCGGAGCCTGGCTGGTTCCAAAGCGCATATAATGCAAGTGGTAGGCAGTGCAGCCACCCCTTCTTTAATGTGAGCTTCAATTTGGCTATCCTTTCTTTCAACAGGCCGTTGAGCCATTCACATATGCCATTTCCTTCTGGCTGATACGCAGACGAGAACTTGTGCTTTATACCAAGCAACAAGCTAATCTGCTCAAATACTGAGTTTACAAAATAGGGCCCGTTGTCTGACCTCATAACCTCACACACCCCACACCTGGGGAAATCCTCCCTCACCAGGAATTTTGCAGCACAGGCAGCGTCAGGGTGTGTACAGGGCCCTGCTTCTATCCATTTAGAGAATGGACACACCACGACAATTAAATACCTGTACCCATTACAATCCTGAATCATATCGACATAGTCGATATTGTAAGAGGATTCAATTCAACACTACAGCTAAGTCAACGCCTAGTCTATAATACTGAATGAAAACCCTTATTGATATATCTTTATGTCCAGTTCATGCGTTCTGGATGACTACCCTTATATAACACCCCTCTCTTGGAATCCTCCTGACCCCACTGAGCCAAGAAGTAGTTCTGTTTTGCAAGTTAAAAGGTTTATTTGATAATTTAACAATAGATATATAGATCACACTTTATAATAAATTAATAATTACAGAGGAACCACAAGGACTATATCTATAGTTTTGGGGTCCTAGGAAAGCCTAGGATCTCAGCTTCCAAATAAAAGTTACTGCAAGTCTCTAGCACAAACGGTTGCAGAGATATGAGCGATTGAATAAAGGTCGTTTTTCAGATTTGAAATTTTAAACGCACACTTTTTCAGCTTTAAAAATGATGGCAGGATAACACAATTGCTAAGCTGCAGTTCTACTTAGGTTAAAATGGATTGAATTATATTATTTTAACTAAGAGATGGGTTCTACACAGTTTTACTATGTACTCACACTATATTCTTGAGTGAAATGGGCCTCGCCATGGATCTGGTCAGGTTTTAAACTCGCCTCTGGTCTCTGCACTTCACAGTGATCTGGGTCAGCTCTCTCTGGTTCTCTGGTCTGGGTCTCTAGTTCTGGATAGATTGAAGTCTCTAGTTTGGCTCTCTGGAGGTTTGATGGAGGTAAAGTATGGATTTTTCCGGCAGAGCGTCCCGCTGCAGATGGAATTGAAGAGTCCCTATCTGTCCTGTCTGTCTGCTTTTATGTGTTTAGAATGTGGGTGTGTTCTAGCATCACTGACCCTACCTCTCTCTCAGCTTCTAATTGGTCAAACTTCCATTTATCATTTGATTGGGGAATGAACTGTGAGTCAGAGGGATGTCATTTTATGGCTTGCAGATAGGACACTCCTCTGCCAGATTGCACACATTCTATATTTGATAATAAAAGACATATTTCACAGTTACACAGTTGCTTGAAATTACATATACATGGTGTGGCTGAATTTAGCCATGTCTCTGTCCAAATCTCCTGTTTCTAAGAGCTTGCATTCAGAAATGGCACATATTTCACTTTTTAACTGATTTTTCAATTTCTGACATTGACCCAACTTTACATACATGTGCGCAGGGAGTAGGGATATTAACTGATGAAGTTTCAGATTTTTAACATGCATACATTTAGAGTAATATCCACTTTTCCGCTGACACCCCCCTGTACATACCACCGTTTCTAAAAACCTCTTAAACTGTGGGCAGAAAAATCACAAGAATTATGGTATGATTTATAAAATTTTCACATGTCCGCACCATGAGTTATTAATCTTTTTCTAAACAATATTCTGGCTACAAAGGGGTGTGGTTTTCTCTCAGCACAAGGTAGAAATACTGGTTAATCCAGTTCTGCCAAGCCAGCTTGCTCTCACAGGCAGTGCCCCTCCCAGCTCCTGCCAAGAGGAAGCTACATTTTACGACTGCGTAATAAAACCTTTGCCTGAGTGAAGAGGGCTTTGTTCACTCTCCTGCAGAGCACAGGTAATTCAATTATCAGATAGATGGCATATTAGTGTGAGCAGCAAAAGGGCAGCTAGGCCTGGGAACACAGCTGTGACTCAAGTTTCACTCCTGATGGGGGTAGTTGCCAGGCAGAATTCAGTTCCTTAAGCCAGTTTTCAGATAAAATGTCACTTTTTGTTCCCCAGTTTCTGCATTCAAATAAAACTAAACATTTTTACATATGCAGCTAGAATGCTGATTCTAAGTGCAAAACTATGACATTTCAACAGTTACAAAGGCATGTGACACCAAACATAGGTCACTCATTTAATCTAAACATTTTCGATTTTAGTGTCTTTAAATCCAGTGCAACTTAAACTGCTGACTCCATAGCTCAGCCAGTTTTGTTATAAGCATTGTTCTGGGCTCTTCATTTCCCAGATTTTGTAGGCACACAAAACTCCATTCTACCAAATGTCTGCTGGTGTTCAGTGAATATTTTGCACATATTGCAATGTTTGAAATAGGCACTTTGGCTTGCCTTCAGAGAAACACAGGGTGGTTTTAAACTGCCGGCTTTTGGATAGTGGTGAGTACTGGTACTGCACCCATTTTTGGGATTTAAGAAAATGAATTCCCAACAATTCTAGGTTGCATTTGGCAATCAGCATTGCCATTCCCAATGGTTTCAGACTACTGTGCGGGTAGTCCAATGGTGATTTTAAAGCGCTTTGAAGCTAACCGGCGCTACTGTTTTTCCTTTGGCAACCCATTTCCCTCATGGCAACCCGGCCTTTCATTCTCGCACTGGTGGGTGGCAAGTGAGGCAACCATTTTGGTGGGCGCACAAGCTGCGCAGCTTTCCTGGATTTCGGCGCACATGTGGGTTTTCCGCCATCTTGAATTTTCTAAGCCCACAGCACCAAATGTTGCAGCATGATAGCTTAAACGTGGGTCAGGACACCCAACAAGCCCCCCCACGCGACTACACTTTGAATTTGAGTCGATGGGGAGTCGGGTGCACAAGGGTTTTGACCCACGCACCGGTCTGTCCGCATAATCTTCTTCCTCTTCTGTAGATGGCACAGTTCAGCATCTTCTTCTCCATCCGGTACTGATCGATCGGTTCTCCTCGCCGGTCCTGATGGGAATATTGGGCAGTCCACTGGGCCCCTTGGATCTTCGTTCCCGGTCTCCGTATCATCCTCCTTGGCCCGTCTTCAGGTTTTCTTTCTCCTAGGACGACAAAGGAAGAGCGGCAATACCTACTCATAGACTTTTTTCACCACTGTTGAGATAGTGGGGCAGCATATGCATTTCATCATAACGAAACATTACATTCTTATTTTGAAAAAAAAAAGTATAACTAAGAGACAGTTTCATGCAAATCACAATATTTTAGAGACTATATGTGGTATGTTTTATGGTTGGAACTGAATTAGTCTGAGACAGTACCCGCTAGAATTCCAGAGGATTCCTCCAGTTGTTGCAGAGTGTGCCTGGGATGGCAACATTTCAACTGGTTTATGTGGACCCACTTGTCTTCCCCCTCTGCCGAACCGCCTTTGGGGATGTGGATTTTGTAGGCCACAGGTGAGATCTTGTCGATGATCTCAAAGGGTCCCTTCCATGTAGGCAAAAATTTGCGCTGCTTGGCCTGGGTCCTTTGGAAGTTGTATAGATAGACCCGGTCTCCCACCTGATATTCCTTCCTGGAAGTTTTCAGGTCATAGTGGGTCTTCATGCTATCAGCTGATCTTTCTAGATTCCGCTGAGCATAAGCAAAAGCATGTTGGAGGTGTTTCCTTAAATTCTCCACATACTCATGAGTAGTGGAGGCATTTATCAGTGTCTGCTCTTGGGTCCTGTAGAGCAAATGCTGAGGAAGCACCATCTTGCGCCCAGTCATCAACTCAAATGGTGACATTTTGGTTGCAGATGAAGGGGTAGATCTGATAGCCATTAGGACCAGAGGTAATCGGATATCCCAACTTGGCCCAGAATCTGCCACAAACTTCTTTAATATGCTCACAATTGTCCGGTTATATCTCTCTACTGCCCCAGAAGAAGCTGGTCTATAAGCAATATGCAGCTTTCTCTTGACCCCCAGTATCTCCCACATCTTTGTCATTACTTCACTGGTGAAGTGGCTACCCCTGTCTGACTCAATCCTTTGAGGTAGACCAAAACGGGAAAAGATGTGGTTAATCATCAAGGCAGCTGCCGTTTCTGCCTTGCAGTTTGGGGCTGGGAGACATTCCACCCACTTGGTAAACAAGCATGTCACAGTCAACATGTACTTATTCCCCCTAGCCGAGCGAATCACAGGGCCTACAAAGTCGATTTGTAAATCTGACCATGGCAGTGTCATCCCCCGCTTTTGTAAAGGTGCCCGGTGTGTGAGGGATGTCGGCTGAAATTGTGCACACACAAGACAACCCTTCAAATATTGGTTGAGGTCCTGGCCTATGTGTGGCCAGTATGCAACCTCTCTTAAGATTTCCAATGTTGTGTGAAACCCCCTATGACCGGCGGTGGCCGCATCATGGGCGTGACTTAACATCAGGCTTCGGAATGAGGTAGGAACCACCCACTGATCGTGGCCAGCTTTGGATTTCCTTACCAACAAACCGTCTTGGATCCGGAACATTTTTGGACATTTCATCAACACTCTTAGGTCCTCTTTCCCAATGTAATCGGTATCCGTCAGGGGAAAGTTCTCAGGGTCCTCAAGGTGCTGGTAAAATTTACCAATTATTGGATCCCCCTTCTGAGCTGTAATCAAATCAGCATCAGGGGTCTCCTTACTCCATTGTGCAATTGAAAGGTCGTTGTGAGCATTTGTCTGGGACCTAGTGATAGCAGCGACCTGGATTTCCCCCAACAGGGACTCAATCTCAATTAGATCCCCTTGGATGGCCCCGGTTTTGGCCAGCTGATCAGCTAAGTCATTTCCAGTTTTGTCTGGTCCCTCTACTTTGGAATGACCCTTGATCTTTTTCCAATAGATGGTCATCTCATTCGATGTGACCAGATCATCAATGTTTTGGATCAACTTCCCATGTTTCAAGGGTTTGTTGTTAGCACATAACATGCCTCTGGTTTTCCAATTAACCAGGTGCTCCACGAACCCGTTCCGTACATAATCCGAATCTGTGATTATGACCAGTTCGCGGAGTTGATGCTGGACAGCAGTGAGGATGGCCTGATGCACAGCCATCAATTCTGCCACCTGACTACTTCGGGGACCAATTTTGTATCCAGCGGAGGGTTCTGGGGACTCATTCACCCATGCATTCCCTACGCCGGCCACCAGTTCTTTCTCCCCGTTGTTGTCCACATGGTAAGAGCATCCATCCACATACACAGTGGGCATTCCCTCACACTTGTCTTCTTCAAAGACTTTGTGTGGGGAATTAAGGTATGCCTCCATGTTGTCCTTTATTTTTAGACCTTCGTCTTCGAGACAGTTATCTCTGGCACAATCATGCAAGTCAGCCAGACCTTGCGCGAGGGGACTCTTCTTGTTTTGGCCATATCTGACCTCCACAGGAAAGCCTTGCATTGACAGAATCCAGGAAGTAATTCGGGAATTACTCACATTTCCGGCCCGGATTCTGTCACTTTGGAGATATTGCAGAGGCTGGTGTGGAGTCTCCATTATGATGTGCTCCCCCTGGATAAACGGGCGGTAATTCTTCAATGCCCACACCGTCGCCAGGAGTGCCTTCTCACAATCGTTGAATTTCTCCTCCACAGAGGATAAAGTTTTGCTCGCATATGAGATTACTTTATTGACCTTGTCATGCTTTTGGTATAATACGGCCGTCAAGCACGTATTAGAGAACCCTGTCTCCAGGAAGAACTCCTTGTTTCTGACAGGGTAAGCTAGGCAAGGCGCTTGTGAGAGGCTTCTCTTGAGTTGTCTTACTGCCTCGGATTGTTCTGGACCCCATTCCCACTTGACCCCCCCCTTCAGGAGATGAATCAGGGGTCTGGTGATTTCTGCGTAGCCCTCAATGAACTTTCTGCTGTAATTAGTCAGTCCAAGGAGGCTCCTTAGTTCCCGCAGAGTTGTGGGGTCTTTCAGTTTCTGAAGTGCTTCCACTTTCTTTTCCTGGGGACAAAGACCCTGAGGAGTAATCTCATGCCCCAAGAAGTTAACACGGGTTTTACACCACTGTGCTTTCTGAAAGGAAAGTTTTGCTCCGGCGGCCCTCAGCTGCGTCAGAACATAACGGATCTCCGCTATGTGTTCCTCAACAGTTGAGCTTTTGATGAGGACATCATCTACATAAGCCAGGTTACCCCTTGCACCCAGGTCGGGCATGGCCTTATGTAGGAAAATGTTGAATTCATTGCCGGAATTGAGGTATCCGAAGGGCGTCCGGGTCCATGTGTACTGCTGGCCCCCAAAGGTAAAAGCCAGTTTGTATTGGTCCTCCCTGCTGACAGGCACGGTCCAGTATCCATTGGTCAGGTCTATTGCAGTGAATACCTGTGACCCCTGGATCTGGGCCAGCCCTTGGTCAATGTAGGGCAGAGGCCATCGGGAAGTATGGACCCGTTTGTTGAGCTCCCTAAGGTCAGCACAGAGTCTCCACTGGCCGTTCGGCTTCAATATTCCCAGCACCGGGTTATTGAAGGTGCTGTGGACTGGACGGATTATTCCCCGGGACTCAAGGTTCTTAATTATTTCAGTAAGGGACTCCATTGATGCGAGAGGCAAGCGATATTGCTTCACAAACACTGGAGTCATGCCAGGGTCCGTGGGGATTGTTGTTGTGTGGATGTCAGTGCGACCACAGTCATATGAGTCTACCGCAAAGAGATCTTGGAAATCCAAGAAAACTTGTTTCAACTTTTGCTTTTGTTCCAGAGTCACACAGGCATCAGCTAGGTTGACTCTCTCTTCCACCATCTGCCTGAAGCCTGGAAAGACTTCTGGTTTGGCTATTTCAGCGGCCTCCTCCAGCTGGGTGGAGAAGTCCCTGGTTAGAGTGCTGATTTGGACCGGAGGCTTCAGGTGGGAAAGGCAGCCCTCATGGACCTGGAAAATCACCTCATCCCTCCTGAAGTCACAAGTCACATCTTCCTTACCATAGGGGCAGGAAGTGTACACCAGGAAGTTCCCCCCATGCCGGGTAAAAATCCTGTCTGGTGTTGTATTGTCCTCACTGTCACTGTCAACACAGTCCTTGGGGATTGGTCCTAACAGTTCATTTCTAAGATCAATGGAGAAATGTCGGTCATCAACCGCCATTCCAATAATGGTGCCTGCGGCTAGAGTAATACTCTTTAAGTCGCTGTTATCCACCTCTATTAGAATGGTGTCATGTTCTATGTTGACTAATGGAGTTGGGTTTACCCCCAACCCTTGCTGTTGGAGAGAAGCATTTAGATGTATGTAAGCATCAGGGTTTTTCAACTCTTGTCCCCTTTTAACTTTCACTTCCAGGGAGAATTGTCGGGTCCTTTCTGGGATGGTGACTTCCTCTTTAACCTGAATTTCAACTGCATAAGGTAACAATTGAGCTGACCTAAATGCTTTTTCTGGATCATCAAAGCCCATGGGATTATCCGCTAATCGGGACCAAGCTTTGAAGTTTATTAGGTCCAAACTAATGGCAAAGCGATTGAGAATGTCACTGCCTAAGTAAAAGGCGGCAGGGACGTCTCGCACGACCCAACAATTGTGGACTATGCTCTTGTTGCCAATGGAGATTTTGAGCATACACCTGCTTGGCAGGAGATGTTTGGAATTAGGTGCTTCCAGGTCCATTTCCCATTTGTCTATCAGTTTGAAGGTGGGAATGGCTGGATCTTTTGGGAGTTGGCGAAACATGGCTTCGCTGATGAAGCTCTTACCGTTGTTCACACACACTCCAGCGAGAACAGAGTCCTTCCCATCATTTAACTGAACAGGGATGAACAACTGCTCTCCAATTTGCTGAATATCAGCCAGGCTCTGAGCTGATTTCACATCTTTCTGGACTATTGGAGTGGGAGTTTCTGATTGTGGATTAGTATAGAATCTCAGAGTGTTTCCTTCCAGCGTGGAGTACCACTTTAGACTGGAAGGCAGGTTGATTTTCAGAAATAGAGAGGACCCCCCATCACCAGTCTGTTGTCCTACTGCTATTACTGTCACGTCTGGAATTTGGCTATTCTGGAAGTGAAATTCTACTTGGTCAGATTTTTGTTCAACCATGTGGCATGTGCCGTTTAAACTAACATGGTTGACACTCTGTTTTAATTTTATTGGTCGGCTAGTCTGGGTCCAGAGGACCTTGTTTACACAATCTATTAGGGGTGACAACCTTCTCAGGAGGTCATTCCCTAGTAAACAAGGGGTGCCCTCCGGGGTCACAACTATGACCGGGTGTTTCAACTTATGTCGCCCAATTTTAATGTCCAAATCTGCCGTCCCCTCGACGGGAATTTCCTTCCCGTCAAAGTTCTGCAGTTGTCCAGGAAGAGAGGTGAGAGGAATTTGGTAATTCTCTCCCCTTCCTGCATTCAGTTCATCAAAGGCCCTTCTGGACAGAAGGGTAGCTTGAGATCCAGTGTCCACCAGTGCCGAGATTGTACCCTGCCCCTGTACTTGTACCGGGGCATAATATCTTCCCTCCTTCTCCTCAAGGGGGCACAGATAATGCACATTTTTGGACAACTGGTGGGCTAATTTTCTGGTTTTAGACATCGATAGCGAAGAGATTTGGGCAGAATTCTGTGGAGAGTCTTGGGAATCTGAAAGAAAAAGTTGGCAACTGGAGATCAGAGCCATTGTGAGTTCCCCTGGTTCCGGTTCTGGGCCGCCCCCCCCTTTTTGGAGGCAGTCCCCAGGATGGGTTTGAACCAGGGGATTTTCTTGCTGTTGGTTCTGGGATGAGATGGTGGGCGGCGGTAGCTCAGTCTCCACATCTTTCCAGTCTGGATTTGCTACCTAGGGACCCATTTTTCTTTGGGGGGAGTTCCCCCCTCTCTGAAGGAGAAGATCCTTTTCCCAGGATCCTCTGACGATCCCTCTCCCTCAAATTGGAAGATCTGTACCTCCTCCTCAAACTGAGTCTGTTTGGGTCTTTTGTTTCTCCTACCCCCCCTCTGCTCCTTAGGAGGCAGACTTTCAGGGGCAAGAGATTTTGTTTCCGGTTCCTGGGTTTCCAGGGGCTGTTTACAAGTGAGGAAGGAAGCTTCCTCCAAGGCTTTACACCCCCCTTCCCTTTGTGCCTCCTCCCTGGGAGCCGGTGAGTTATCGGGGTGCTGCCCCCGTCATTGTTCTGGAGCACCAGGTCCAGAGTTGGGTGCGTTCTGCGCCGGCACGCCCATCTGAGGGTTCTGCTGAGCCCTCAGTATGTGACCCAGATCCCGCGCCATGTTTTGAACCTGGCGCTCTAACTGGGAAACCCGCTCAGGCTGATACGGGGCCCTGTTTTCTCCCCTGGGCTGATCCCGGGAAGGGTAGCTATCCCTCCTCTGGTAATACCCTGGGTTGGGAAGATTTGGGTACCCCTCCACCCTTGGCCTCCCCTCTCCCGGATTCAGTGGTCTGGGCTCAGGGAATTGGGGAAAGAAGGATGGATGGTTTTGGGGCTGAAAGTTGGGTGGATACCTGGGGAAAAAGTTCTGCCCAGGATTTGGAGAGTTTCTGCCCTCCGGTGGGAAGTTAGGAGGGAAGTTCCCTGGGTTAGGTGCTTGGCTGGATCCCCCCCCTTGGGCTGGAGGAGTCCACACATAACCCAGGATGGGTCTGTTTCCCTTGTAACGGGGACTTACATAATCAGGAGAGCGAGGGACCCCATTTGTGGGGCTGCCTCCCTGGCTCCCTGTCTGTGACTGGCCCGAGGACCTTCTGGGCCTAGCATTATTAGGTGCAGGTAGGTTTTTAGGCCCCCCCATCTCCAAATCTAAAACGGGGGTGACCTTTACCTCTGCCACCTTGGCAGCAGCGGGGGTGGTGTTGGCTTTGGGGTTTTTCTGGGCATTACTTTTGCTATCTATCGGTTTCTGCACCTCATAGATCCGGGTAGCCTGTTCAATGACCCAGTCTAAAGATCTTTTCTCGTGAAAATCCCTCACGAGCTGGGTCATGATATATTTGGGCAAGGCATGGAAAAACGTATTAATAAATTCCCTGCTATCCGTGCGCACCCTTCTTGTGGTCTGTGCAAAAGCACGCTTTAACTCCTGCACAAATTCTTGTGGGGCCTGATCCTCCCCACATTGCAAATTGTAGGCTGCCTTGCGAGCCTCTTGAGGATTTCTGTGAACAGAAAAATGTTTCAAGATGGCCGCCTTATAGGTGGACCATCTTAAATGATTTTGGTCCTCCAGCCCCGCAAAGAAACTGGAGTATTCCGGGGAGAAGGTCCACTTTACATATTGAATACAGCTTTGGCTGTCCTTCAAATGGAAAGTCTCCATCATTTGTTCAAACAACTCTAAGTGCTCCCAAACAGAATACTTAGCGTTCTTATGGTAAGGCGTGATGACGCTCCTGATCGCCTTAATCTGCTTTAAGGGGTCCTTAAGCGAGGCCCTTTTTGCCTTATTGGCCTTTTTGGTTCGGGTAACCCTTGTCCATTCATCCTCGGACTCAGAGGCACTGCTCCCAGAGGTTCCCGTCTGTTCTTCCAGGTTTTCCCGGATTCTGCGAGCCTGGGAATGGCTGGCAGAATGTGGGGACCTGGTCTCCTGTGTCCTGCGCAGTTCAGAGGAGTCTTCAGATTCCTCCTTGTTGCCAGGATTTGATGGGTACCCCATCCACTGACCTAACTGGGCAGAGGTTTTCAGGATGCCCTTAATGGGCCTACTCTCCTGGGGTTCCCCATCGAACTGTACTGTACTTGGGTGCCCATACCCGGATGCCCACCCCTCCATTCCTGAGTGGTACTGGCCTATGAGCCCCATACTCTTAGCTGGATAGTAATCTGCCATCCCTGCAGCCCTGTGCTCATGTGCGCCAGGGGACATGGGGGTGGTAGAGTCCAGGGACTGGGGGAGATGAAGGCCCCTGGTGTTAGGGCTCCTGCGGTTATGGTCAGGAGTCTCTCTTTCCCAGCGGACCTCATCTCTATCCGCCCCTGCTCCCTGTTGCAATGCAAGAGCCTGCATTTGTGCTTTCAGTTCCTCTGTTAAGGCCTTACTCGACTCTATCAGTTTCTCCTGCATCGCTACCTGTTGCTGGAGCCTCTCATTGTGCTGGCAGAGAGCCTCATTTTCTCTCTGTGCTTCCTGGTTGGTCCTGGAGAACTGGGCCAGTCTTTGCTGCAGGAGGGTTACCTCCTGAGCTGTGTCCCTATTGGCCTGCTCCTTTCTTGCTAGAGCATCCTCCACCCTCCTGGTGTGCTCTAACAAGTTCTGGTGTTCTTTTTGGAGGTCACCCAGTCCCTGGTGGGCCAGGTGATTTTCTTCCATTTTCCTTTTTAAATGGCAGACTTCCTGGCCTAAGGCGTCTCTTTCCTGACTAAGAGCCTGCATTTGTGCCGCCAGGTCGTCCCTCTGCCTTTGAAAGGCACCAGCTTTCTGGCGTTCTTCATCAAACTCTGCCTGGGTATCCAGGTCTTTCAAGATCAGCTTGTTGCTCTCTACCTTCACTCTATCTAGATGACTTTGCAGGGTGGCTACCTGCTCCGTGCATGCCCTGTTAAAGTCTAATTGTTGCTCCAGCTTTTTCTGGCTCTGCAGTAAGGAGTCCAAACTGTCTTGGTGCTCCTTCTGCAGGGCCAGAAATCTAGTATCCTGTTCTACCTTTTCCTGTTGCAGCACATCCATATCCTTCTTTATTTTAATGATGTGCTGCCTACTATCATCTTCTGACTCCTGGCCCCTCTGCAGCCTCTGCTCAGAAGAGACCAGGTCAGATTGGGCCTTCTCTAACACCATCTGTTGCCTATTTGCCAGATTTTGGCTTTCAGCACATCTATCCTGCATGTCTCCCATATATAGGTACAGGTATGCTGCTATCCTGGCAATCTTATTGTGTTCCTCTTTGGCTTTAGGAGCCATATATAGTTCACTCAGGGCCACATGTAATGGACCCTGATCTCTCCATAGGTCTGACCCTGTTTCAGTGACCTGTCGCGTGATGGCCTGCAACCAGGCATCCTGGCCCTGTTCGGTCCATTCACCTCTCACAAATAGCTTATGCAAGAGGTGCTCTCTGGCCATTTTCATGTCTACTAAGGTCGTCATTCTAGAGATTGGTCTCTGTCCTGACTTACAGAAGTTTGTATTTTATTTTTGCAGAACAGAACTTTTCTTGGAGTGTCCCTTTTGAGGAGTGCTTTACAGCGTAACACAGCGTGGTGATCCGACCGGATATGTGTATCTGGTCAGCTGGCACGCTGTATTAATCTGCACAAATGGTAAATCTAACCCAAACGTCCGGCCCGAGCCCCCAATTTGTAAGGGGATTCAATTCAACACTACAGCTAAGTCAACGCCTAGTCTATAATACTGAATGAAAACCCTTATTGATATATCTTTAGGTCCAGTTCATGCGTTCTGGATGACTACACCTATATAACACCCCTCTCTTGGAATCCTCCTGACCCCACTGAGCCAAGAAGTAGTTCTGTTTTGCAAGTTAAAAGGTTTATTTGATAATTTAACAATAGATATATAGATCACACTTTATAATAAATTAATAATTGAATATCACACTTAATCTAATATGATAAATATTAACAACGGAGAATCTGGCACTAACACGCTTCTTGATAATCACTAAGGAGTTGACATGAAATGGATAAGGTAGCACAGTGGTAAATAGGTACAGAAGTATAATGTGGTAGAGAATGCTTTATAAGGTTCAAGGAAATGCAAGGTTGAATGAATGAAATGCAGTATAGAAAACAACTTGATATGATTTCAGCAAAACAATGTAATCACTTTTCTCTGGCAATCCCCTTCCCCCCTTGATGCAAGGCAAGGAAATGGAAGGAAGCACACAGTTCTCAGAAATACAATCAACTGTAATTCAGTTCAATCCAGCAAGCTTAGACTACATAAGTTTGAAAACACAGGCCCAAATTGCTTTGATATGTGCTGGCATTGAATTGAAAAATATGCTAAAATACTTTTAATTCCCTTTCCGAGGTTCAGGGTGAGTGGTATCTAGTTAATATTAGTCCAGGCTCACACTAGCAATGAGGCAGGGATAGTTAGCAGGTTAAACGAATTTCTGGCAAATGGAAGGCAAGCAGCAGCTGATTTTACATGTGGAGAAATTTGCAAATCGCGGCAAAATTCGCGGATGCGCCGAGCGCTATTACAAAGGAACCACAAGGACTATCTCTATCGTTTTGGGGTCCTAGGAAAGCCTAGGATCTCAGCTTCCAAATAAAAGTTACTGCAAGTCTCTAGCACAAACGGTTGCAGAGATATGAGCGATTGAATAAAGGTCGTTTTTCAGATTTGAAATTTTAAACGCACACTTTTTCAGCTTTAAAAATGATGGCAGGATAACACAATTGCTAAGCTGCAGTTCTACTTAGGTTAAAATGGATTGAATTATATTATTTTAACTAAGAGATGGGTTCTACACAGTTTTACTATGTACTCACACTATATTCTTGAGTGAAATGGGCCTCGCCATGGATCTGGTCAGGTTTTAAACTCGCCTCTGGTCTCTGCACTTCACAGTGATCTGGGTCAGCTCTCTCTGGTTCTCTGGTCTGGGTCTCTAGTTCTGGATAGATTGAAGTCTCTAGTTTGGCTCTCTGGAGGTTTGATGGAGGTAAAGTATGGATTTTTCCGGCAGAGCGTCCCGCTGCAGATGGAATTGAAGAGTCCCTATCTGTCCTGTCTGTCTGCTTTTATGTGTTTAGAATGTGGGTGTGTTCTAGCATCACTGACCCTACCTCTCTCTCAGCTTCTAATTGGTCAAACTTCCATTTATCATTTGATTGGGGAATGAACTGTGAGTCAGAGGGATGTCATTTTATGGCTTGCAGATAGGACACTCCTCTGTCAGATTGCACACATTCTATATTTGATAATAAAAGACATATTTCACAGTTACACAGTTGCTTGAAATTACATATACATGGTGTGGCTGAATTTAGCCATGTCTCTGTCCAAATCTGCTGTTTCTAAGAGCTTGCATTCAGAAATGGCACATATTTCACTTTTTAACTGATTTTTCAATTTCTGACATTGACCCAACTTTACATACATGTGCGCAGGGAGTAGGGATATTAACTGATGAAGTTTCAGATTTTTAACATGCATACATTTAGAGTAATATCCACTTTTCCGCTGACACCCCCCTGTACATACCACCGTTTCTAAAAACCTCTTAAACTGTGGGCAGAAAAATCACAAGAATTATGGTATGATTTATAAAATTTTCACATGTCCGCACCATGAGTTATTAATCTTTTTCTAAACAATATTCTGGCTACAAAGGGGTGTGGTTTTCTCTCAGCACAAGGTAGAAATACTGGTTAATCCAGTTCTGCCAAGCCAGCTTGCTCTCACAGGCAGTGCCCCTCCCAGCTCCTGCCAAGAGGAAGCTACATTTTACGACTGCGTAATAAAACCTTTGCCTGAGTGAAGAGGGCTTTGTTCACTCTCCTGCAGAGCACAGGTAATTCAATTATCAGATAGATGGCATATTAGTGTGAGCAGCAAAAGGGCAGCTAGGCCTGGGAACACAGCTGTGACTCAAGTTTCACTCCTGATGGGGGTAGTTGCCAGGCAGAATTCAGTTCCTTAAGCCAGTTTTCAGATAAAATGTCACTTTTTGTTCCCCAGTTTCTGCATTCAAATAAAACTAAACATTTTTACATATGCAGCTAGAATGCTGATTCTAAGTGCAAAACTATGACATTTCAACAGTTACAAAGGCATGTGACACCAAACATAGGTCACTCATTTAATCTAAACATTTTCGATTTTAGTGTCTTTAAATCCAGTGCAACTTAAACTGCTGACTCCATAGCTCAGCCAGTTTTGTTATAAGCATTGTTCTGGGCTCTTCATTTCCCAGATTTTGTAGGCACACAAAACTCCATTCTACCAAATGTCTGCTGGTGTTCAGTGAATATTTTGCACATATTGCAATGTTTGAAATAGGCACTTTGGCTTGCCTTCAGAGAAACACAGGGTGGTTTTAAACTGCCGGCTTTTGGATAGTGGTGAGTACTGGTACTGCACCCATTTTTGGGATTTAAGAAAATGAATTCCCAACAATTCTAGGTTGCATTTGGCAATCAGCATTGCCATTCCCAATGGTTTCAGACTACTGTGCGGGTAGTCCAATGGTGATTTTAAAGCGCTTTGAAGCTAACCGGCGCTACTGTTTTTCCTTTGGCAACCCATTTCCCTCATGGCAACCCGGCCTTTCATTCTCGCACTGGTGGGTGGCAAGTGAGGCAACCATTTTGGTGGGCGCACAAGCTGCGCAGCTTTCCTGGATTTCGGCGCACATGTGGGTTTTCCGCCATCTTGAATTTTCTAAGCCCACAGCACCAAATGTTGCAGCATGATAGCTTAAACGTGGGTCAGGACACCCAACAATATGCAGGTGCTGGAAAGGCCCTTCAGGTCTGGGAAGGATTCGTCTCATCACCTTCAATGTGTGCCCAGAGGTGAATTGCTGGCAAATTATGCAATTGACCATAAAGAATGCAACATGCTCCGCTAGATTCGGCGTGAACCAGTCTTCTGAGAGCGTTGCCGCAAGATTTTCTTTTGACATATGGAAAGGGTAGTGGAGCTGTTCTAACTCTACCTTTAGAAGGGTGACAGGCATTACTGGTTTACCAGTGCTGTCCTGCCTCCATAACCCATCAGAGGGGTTTAAAGAACACCCTTGACGCTTCCATAAATTCTTCTCATCCTGAGGTGCCTCCCCCTGGAGTTCCATTAACTGTGTCTGCCCCATATTGCTATAGGATTCTGGAGTGGCTTGGGCTATCATCATTCATTCATGGGTACGTGCCACCTCCACGTCCATGATTGTCTCACCCTTGGACGCCATGCGCTTGGCTTCCGTGTCCGCTTCATGGTTTCCACGTGACACGAAATCTGTTCCCTTGGTGTGAGCGGCGCACTTGACGACCGCTATGCACACTGGGAGCTGTAGTGCTTTTACCAGCCTGTCCAACAAGGCTGTATGTTGCACTCGCATGCCGTCCGCTTAGAGGTAGCTCCTCCTTTTCCATCGTGCCAGGCCTGCGTGCACAGTGGACGTTGCATAGGCACAGTCACTGTACACTGTTACTTCCTGGTCTGCGTGGTTCTCAATGGCGAGTATCAATGCCACTAGTTCTGCAGCCTGTGCCGAATAATGGGATGGTATTCGTGCACTGACAAGTACTTGGAACTCTCCATTTGCCATGTGTTTGATCACGGCCACACCTGTATACCGTTGCCCGTCTTCTTGGTCAATTTTTGATGACCCGTCAATGAAGACGACTTCTCTGCTTGGCAGAGCATTCTCTCTTACTCTGGGGATTTCATCATAAAACTCTTCATAATTGGCGCAGTCATGCATAGGTTCTCCCCCTGTGACTGGCTCAGCAATAAACATAGCAGGGTTCACAGTTTTGCATTGCACTATTTTGATCGATGAATTTGAAATACTCACCTCATATGCGGATGCTCTCTGTGAAGTCAAGGTGCATTTTGGCTTCTCCAATATGGCAAATAATGAGTGCTCAACATATAATGTCATGGAGCATCCCATCACAATGGATGACGCTTTCTCGATGGCAAACGCGGCGGCTGCTAAATTTTGCTCGCATGGGAAGTGGCCCCTCATGACCGGGTCCAAGCTCCCACTGTAGTACGCTAGGGGCTTGTACCGCAGCGATGTTCGCTGAGCGAGCACTGCTGTCATAAAATTGCCATCGGTATGAGAGAAGAGGTAGAATTCCTCTGCATAATTGGGGATCCCGAGAACTGGGGCCTTACAAATTGCCCCCTTTAGCTCTGCAAACCCCTTTTCCATTTCTTCAGTCCATTCAATTTTTCCCTCTGTTGCCTGGGCTTTCTTTAAGGCCTGGAGCAAGGGTTTGGTGTACGAGCTGTAATCGAAGACCCATGCTCTGACATAATTGCATAGGCCTGAGAAACTCTGCATTTGTTTTACCGTGGGCGGCTTAGCCCTGTTCATGATAGCTTCAGCCCTCTCTGGTGTTACCTTTTTCCCTTCATGTGAGATTAGTTGCCCTATGTATAACACCTCCTGTTGGCAGTATTGCAACTTGTCCTTGCCCACCTTGTATTCCTTCTCAGCTAATATGGTCAATAGCTGACCAGAGTCGTGTCGGCATTGCTCTTCAGTGGTGCTGCAGATCAGAATATCATCTACATACTGCAATACAACACTGTCTACCGCAATGTTGCTTAGGTCCATTTGCAGGACTCTGTTAAAAATGGACGGAGATTCACAATACCCCTGTGGCAGCCTTGTACTTTTCAAGCGCATTTGTCTGAAAGTAAATGACGTCAGGTCTTGTGAGTCACGGTGCAATGGAATCGAGAAAAATGCATTCTTCAAATCGATTACCGTGAAATATTTTGCCTTCGTAGGTATGTTGCACAAGATGGTGGATGGATTAGGGACTAGAAGGAACTTGGCTTCGACTATGTCGTTCAATGCTCGTAAATCCTGGATTAAACACCAAGATCCTCCCTTCGATTTCTTGACAGGATGGATCACCGTGTTACAAGGTGATTCTGAAAGGGCCTTATGACATAGGACAGGAGTCCTATGTCATAAGGCCCTTTTGTCCACACTGTGACTGGCACCTGGGCCATGTCCTCCTCAAAGTATTCTGGTCGTGCCATCACTAGCATCATTCGCTGTGGCACTTCTCGTTTGATCATTTTGACCCAGAATATGAGACTTACTTCCACCCGTGTCTACTCTAAGTCAGGGTGCTCTTCGAACAGATCCTCATCTGTGACGTCAGTCACTCGATACCCTTCTTCAATGGCGATAACAGCGCACCATTGCCTTCCTTCGTCATCGTATCCTTGGTCTAAAAAGAAACTCGTCAGGGGTCCTCATAGTTTTGCCTGCGAGGCCCGGCAATCCCGCCATAAGCACTCGCACGCCATATTCGAAGACCTCTGGCTCCAGCGGTAACGCTCTCATAGCTGTACGTCCCGAGTATGCTCTGATCATTTCGCATTCATTGGAATAATGCATTCCTGGCGTGGAGCACACTATGCCATCCTCAGTAAATGAGATTGACATATTCAGCTTTGTCATTAGATCTCGACCCATGATGTTTACTGGGGACTGACGGGAGTACAGTAAAGGCACATTCATTTCATGCTCTCCCACTGAGACCGGGAGAGTGTCTGTAAAGGGTACTCTACTATGAGCTCCAGTGAAACTCTGCATGTCTATTGCCTCGCCGGACAAGGAAAACTTGCCTTCTCTTATGCACGAGCGCGTTGTGCCTGTGTCAACTAAGAAGGAATACTCTTTTCCCCCTATGGTGACATTTACCCTTGGTTCCCTATTAGGGTCTGGTGTCACTGATAGGGTAGAGCACATCAGAGATCCCTGTGAACCGTCCTATTTCATGTATAGGTTCGGTCCACTGTATACCTGTGGGTTTCCCCCACTAGTGTTAGTGCTCTGAGCAACTTGCGTCAGTGTCTGCTGGGGTTGTCCTTGTGGTACATTCCCCATGTTCAGTGGTTGGACCACTTGCTGTGCACCTTGCTGCAAGCCAGCTGCCTGCTGCTGCACGGTATAGTTTTGTGCATTGCCCTGTTGTGGGGTAGCCGCTTTATTCACCGTGCCTGCCCCCATCCCTTGATTGTTCTGCCACATGCCTTGGCTTCTGCACATGCGTGCCACATGTCCTGTCACTCCACACAGCCAACACACTGGTGGTGGTCGGGCCATCTGGCATAGCTGGACTGCCCATTGGTGCGCTCTGGATACCACCTTGAACATTTTGAAAACCTCCTTGGTTACCTCTAAAGCCTCCTTGATTACCCTGCCGTCCTCTTCCTCCAAATCCCCTTCCTCTCAGATAATATCCTGCATTACCCTGATTGCTCTGTGGCGGCTTAGTGGCACATTGCGCACTCGAATCAGCAGGGCTTGTTAGCATGGCTCCCTCTAGCGCATACTTCGAGAGCTTCCTTTGCACTAGGTTTGCCTCTTCTCCCTTACGCGTTGCCTCTTTCTTTCGATTCTTTTCTTGTTCTCGCAACAGCCAACAATAATGGGCAATTGTCAACTGGATTTCGGCACACGGTTTAGCTTCTATTCCTACCAATTGTTTGAGTTGTTTTTGCACCGGTTCTGGTAACCCTTGGCACAATATATGATAGAATACAGGGATAGATTTCGTCCAAAACTCATGCGTTTCAAGCACCCACGCCTCTTGAAAATTCTGGATATAAAGCAACGGATCCTCCAACTCCTTCATTTTTCGAGTCATTATAGCTCCCATATCGGATGTGTCTGGATATAGCGTACTTAGCGCTTTCCATACTGCTGCTCTACAGTTATTAAATGGTGCTCCGTCATGAGAGGTGTTAGTTATGGTAACCCTAGGGTAGCCGGCCCTTTTTCACACATCGGGCCTCATTACGACCCGGGCGTTACCAACTCCGCCATGGTGAATGGCAGAATTACCGCCCCATTCCAAGGTTGGCGGGGCGGTAATTCCCCATTCACCATGGGCCCTTCCTCATTCCCATTTTTGCCCCCATAGGGCTCAATGGGAATGGGGAAGGCGCTAATTACGGCACCGTAAATTACGGTGCCGTAATTAGCTCCTAGGTCCCTTTGCGGTTTGGTTTTTTAACGCCTGCTAAAAGCAGGCGTTGAAGTGCAACCCGCAAAGGGACCTCGTAATCAGACGTTAAGGGTTTAACTGCGCCGACACCTTTTACGGCGCCATTAACCCCTTAACGCCTGGGTTGTAATGAGGCCCATCGTCTGCTCTTTCTCCGAGTATAGCAATTAGGAGACCCTTGATGTCCCCTTTGGCTAGGGTGACGCCCCCCGTCATTTTTTCTAGCTCATGTATCCACTTCCCGGCTCCGGATGTCAACATTGGAAGCTTATTTTTGAGATTCTCTCGGTCCATGTGTGGCCATGGAATATATTGCGGTCTTACTCCCCCTTTCTCTAGCAGTGGGAATTGGAATGTGCAGTCTTCTCTATCTTTCTGGTCTTTTGCCAGGGTGGCGTTTCTGCCTTG
The DNA here is from genome assembly GCF_040938575.1 of Ambystoma mexicanum. Lineage (NCBI taxonomy): Eukaryota > Metazoa > Chordata > Amphibia > Caudata > Ambystomatidae > Ambystoma > Ambystoma mexicanum. The sequence continues at coordinate 602,330,652 of NC_090924.1, forward strand.
CCGTCTGCCTGGTAATGCTCTTAGCCTGTCCACATAGACAGGGGCTGATGCCCCCTCTGACCGTGGGGTGTCTCTTTGTGTCGGCTGGACTGTCCAGCGGACTTCGGTGTCCTACTTGTGGACCCTCTAGCATCTGACCATCGTACCTCTTGGTTCCCTGGGTGCTGCTTTTCGCACAGTCTCCCATCGTCATATACAGTTTCTTCCGTTTCCCCTTCGGAGTCAGACCCTGAATACTCCCAGTTCACACAGCTTCTTGTATCATCTTCGTTCTGCTCGACTTCGAGTCTATCTAGGGGACGTCCCCTACTCCCACTACTTTGGGTGACATCCTTATTGTCATATAACTGAGTGCTCTCTAAGCGCTCATCTTCCCTTCCCTCTTGGGAGATTCATTCCAGTCCCATTTCATCATACATTTTATCAATCGCTTCCCCGATGCTTCTGGTGTCAAAGTCATCATCAATAATTGTCCCGCTTGTACCTGGTACTGCATCACTTGCTGGAAAGAACTCTTCTATGTCTTCCCCACTCTACAACAGGATTGGGATTTTTCACTTCCCGCTGCAAATATTCTAAATCTCGCGCCCTTTGCTTGTGCTTACGCTCTGCTTCCTCATCCATTTCTCTTCACTTCTTTGCCTCCTCTCTAGCCTTATCTACTTCCCTCATCTGTTTGTTTCTACGTTCTTTTGCCCTTCTACTTTCCTCATCTTCTCTCTTCTTCACTTTCCTTTCGTGCACCCTCCTTTCTTCCTCCAACTTTAGCATGTTCTGCCTGCACTTTTCATAGGTTGCAAATTGCGTGCGACTGAGCGTTATACCCTGCTCTCCGCGATATAGTTGGTCTCGCCTCAACCTATCCTTTTTTCTTGCCCTCTCGTCTCTCATAGCCATTTCTTTCTTCTTTTCCTTACTTTGCGCCTCAACAGACCGTTCACTCGGCCTTGCGTCGTCACTTCCCTTTCCATCTAAGTTCAATAGTATCTGCCCTCCCATCCATTCGTCCTTTGCAAATGTTACCTCATCGGTTCCTTTCCGCTTCTTTCCCTCTCTCTCTCTCTATCGAGAGGTGCACTTGTTTGTGCCTGGTCCTTCCTTTCCTCATCTCGCCTCTTTTTGTCCCACGGGATCGTGGAGGCCGAGTCAATTTCCTGTTCCTTCTCTTTCGTCTCGTCACTGCTACACGCAGGTGACTCGTATGCAGGGTTGCTATAACCTGTGGCTGCCTTAAGTTCTCTTAGTGGGTAAAGGCCTTCCGACTTACTTCCCTCAACAACTGGTTCCGGCGGGGCAGGTGGCGCGGTAGGCGTCTCACCCCCCTCCGTACATACATTTAATATCCAGTCTGCGGGAGGTTCTTCTTCCTTTACTTGTTCAAACATTTTCCAAAGTTCGAGAACGGCAAGGCGTTTCTCGAGTTTCTTCCCGCTATATGTGGCATGTAGGAACGTGGTCACGTGCTGTAAGACAGCCTTAGACAATGACCCATTCTGGGCCATGGCATAAACATTTTATTTGCGGTGCCCTTAACCCACTCCTGGCTGTATTTCTTCAGCTTTGCTGCATGTTTTGGCAATTGCTTGCACAAGTGTGCAAGTGGGGTAACTTCTTCCATTCTTAATTCTTTCACCAACAATGATCACAGTGTTTCAATTTTACACTATTATGAGCGAGCACCACATACGCAAGCTCCAATCCAACTTTTCTGCAAACTTTTTACACCAACAGTTTTACTCGAGACACATCAATTCAGTGGCGATTCCCTCTCATTTACAGAATTGCGAAAACCAAAATGCATTGCCATCATTTAATATCACAATAATTCCACATTCAGCATACACAGAACATGTAGGACAGACGCTTGACAGACTAGACAGACACCAGCTGGTCAACGTATATCTGCCTTCTAATTATTACCCCGTCATGGGATTTGAACTACCCCTTTATGACGTCTTTAAACGTCATCGTAGCCTAGCATCCCCCTCTTTGTGGGCTCTGGGTTCAAGTTCCTTCTGACCACTCTTTAAAGTGCAGGAACAAGGCGAATTTACAGTTTTCTCTCGGGTGCCCCCCCGGTATTCCTTACAGTTTTTAGTCTCGGGTGCCCCCCGGTATTCCTTACAGTTTTTAATCTCGGGTGCCCCCCGGTATTCCGCTATATCGGTCTTCCTTTTATACTCGAGTCATTAACCCACTATATATATATACCGTCTTCTCTACCTCTAACTATTTTATCTTTCTTTCTCCGCCACCCTCCGTTACCTTTCCCCAACTTGCTCCAATGCCTATAAGTCATTTGCCAAGGTAACGAGTTTCGTTGTTTCACTCACCGATCGTCTCTTTTCCTCTCTGGATCTCTGGGATCACCGCCCCTTCCTCTTCCCGCTTTATGGTTTTCGTCCGATCCGCTTCCCGTGTGAATGAAAAGGGTTATGCTTGGAAAAGCGGGTTCCTTCAGACCCACTGCAGATTTTTGGGAGTATATACACTATCACTGTCCACGGGAAGCTTCTCGGCCTACTCAGCCGGAATAGCGAAAGGACTCGCGATGTAACCGGAGGCCCAGAGTTACTTCGTGCCTTCGGTTTAAAGGTGTCTTATAACTATATTAATCGATTATCAATAATCAATGGCCGTAACCATCCTCTGCTACCAAGTGTTGACGAGGAGAGGTAATTACTGACGGACCCATTGGTCAGCACTCACCCTCGAAAACTTGTAATACAAGATAGCTGCACCATGCAAGGACAGAGTGCAGGATTCACATACTCCGGCAAGAATCAATAATCAGGACTCAGTAAATTGGAAAAGGGAAGTCCGTTTAATGATACATACATCAGTTTATGGAAATCAGCAGCATCGCGAACGCCTGTCTCGCCACGACTTCCCCGAACTTCAGTTAAACAGCCTTTTTTATTGGCAAATTCCGTCATCAATGACGTACACTTCTATAAAAAATCATCATGCAATATAATTGGTTGGGAAAGGTAACTTAAGTATAGGTGTTATATCTGTATATGAAAATAAAGCATACGGATTGGATAACTCTTATCGGGTGGGCATCTACGCCCATCCCTCTACACCACACGTGATTGACGTCACTGCTAGTACGACGTCTCATTGGTTACAATGTCTATAGGACCCTAGATTACATGATCCCTTGTGATTGGGCGAGTTACACCCCTAAACATAAATCTCCACTTTAATTAGCAGCATGCAGAATAGACACCCTGGTGCCTGGTGTCCCAAGATTCACCCTGCTTCCCTTCCATCAATCAGTGTTTTAGGGCTATGTGTCAATTAGTTGGCTGGGTATGGCCGTGGATCTGTAGTCTCTTATCAGGAAGAGTTATGGCACTCTCTTGTTCTGGATGACATCAGGTGGTGGTACATCTTCGCGCCTGTCTGGTCACGTGTTGGTCCACCGGGAATCTGCTTCAGTTTCCAACCTTTTGTGCATTTAATTCTGTATGCGCTTGGCCACCTGCGTGGGCCTCTCTTATCTTGACCTTCACGGGTGGGCTGGCATGCTCTGAAGTTGGAGCCTCGTGAGCTCCTGCTCGCCTCCCCTTCTCTGGTTCACCTCGATTTCCCCGGCATCCTTTAAGTTTCGATCCCGCTCTTTTCCTCCGCTTGGGCCTGGTTATGAAACTTGGCCAGTCAGGCCTTGGCCGCCTGGGAGTACTTCTGTTTATACAAAATGGAGTCGCACGTGTACATTGTGCTGTATTGAGGTAGACATATATAGTTGGCGCATGCCGCTCTATTCTTCTACTTAAGCATTGTAGGCGGTATCGATTACTTAGCTTCTTGCGTTTCAAGCTTATTTACACACGTTCAATAAGGCGGTTGCTTCCATCTTGTCTCATGACACCATTCCCATACGATTTTCACAGTGTCTCTCCCCTTCGTCCATTACAATTATCCTTGCAGTTGTCGGTACTGGCATGCATAGCTTTCAGTAGCCACTTCTGGTGGTTCTCGGGGCTGCCTTGGCCCTTAGTCTATTTCCATTGGCCTTCCATTAAGGCCTTCGGGGTTTCCTCGTGGACAGTCTGTAAATACTCGTTGTTTCGTTCCAATGGCAGGTACGGTTGTCTGATTGGGTACCGTGCTGCCCAGGGTTGCCTGGTTATGTTCTTTTCAACAGGTATTGATCTTCTAATGTACACAGGGCAGAGGCCCATTGCAGCCCTTTGTTGGTTCAGCTGCTCCTCGTACGTCACATACCTTGGCGAGTTTGTTACTGGCAACTCGCAATGGGGGGCAGGGGTGCAGGTCGTATCTGGGACCTCCTCTACATGAGGAAACCTGCTCCAGCCAATCAGAGACATAAATTCAGGGGTGGATGGCAAAGGGCAAGGGCCAATGGTAATCCTGCGACCCTGCAACAATGTAATAGATCGTTTTTGGGGAAGGCTCAGGCAAAGCCACCTGACATGCGAGGGCCAGTCAGCTAACCTCTATAGGTGCCATCTATATAGGCACTACCACCGCAGCTACCCAATAGTGTAAGCTATTAGGTTTTTGAGGAAGAGGTCCAACTTCTGACAATACATACCAACAAAAGCCTCTGACAGAGGTCCAGGAGCTGTGATTGCTGGAGAATTATTTCCTGTATGATCCCTGTCTTTTATGAAAAATAAAGGACAGTTGCCCAGTTGCCTTGGCCGAGTCCTCTGTCTTTTACTGGGGGCAGGGGATGGTTGTTGGACCTTGGGTACTCTGCTGAACAGTGATTGTGTAGCACAAACCCCAGTCTTCTGGTATACCAATACAGTGCTTCTTGAAGTGTTCATGCATGCTGGTGTGGCAGGCAGAGGGCATTAATGCTACCATAACAACTAGGTCCACACACACCCTCCACTCCACCTCACCTAACCTTAGATTGGGCAATCTGTTCCCCCTTTTCTCTCCCCTATTTGTTTCTAGATACCTTGCTGCCAAATTGCTCCATCTTTGTTCACTCCCTGCGCCCTTGCATCCCTACATTCCCCACTGTGTCCTTTTATCTGTGACATGTAAAGTGCTTTATTGCTTCTCTGAGCTAGGTCCACCCTCAATAAATATCCTTATATTAATAAAATAGTAAATTCAAGACAGTATACCACTTCAGCTTAGTGTGGCTTAAAAAAGCTACAACTGATTTGATATTGAAAAATATAGGGAAAGAAATAATAATTATTTGGGGAGTGCAACATTTTAATGAGGGCTCCTAATTGCCTCAGACTCTTTACAGGTAGCCCCACACTGCCCCACTGACAATAGGAGTTCACCATCTGAATCCCCCTGGGCTTGCATCCCATGCCCAGCTGTCTGCCTAAACTGCCAGCTGCCTCATGCACTTTGTATGAGGGCGCCCATGACTTTTAAAGCTTGATCATTCGTTGGTTGTACCAAGGTCTACCCATATACCTGTTCATCTGAAACTGCACAACTTTTCCATGGTGTGCTACTGTGCCAAAATGAGTACTGCCCTCTGTGAAGATTGGCGAGAACAAATGTTCCTGTTTCTGTCCCCCTTACATAACTATGACCCCCACTGGAATGTGTAGAGAGACAGATGTACACGTCATCTCTAGTGGCTACCCTCAGTCCTCTGTGATACTGGTACAACAGCAAGAGAGCAATGTGTGTGACACCAAGTATCATCCCAATACCCCATCGAAAATTTGAGAGACTTTGTGCACCCAGACAACCATATCGAATGTATCCTCACACTGACGTGCTGGAAGGATGTCTGCATAGAACACTGAATATAGAAGAGCTATAAGTGAAATCAGACCAGATTAAAATGAAGTCATGAAGAGAAGACACTGGGAAGTGCTGAAACAATATCCGATTACTTAAAGAATGGAGATGTAACTGAAGTGATAAGAGAAACGTATGCTAATGCAAAGAAATCACATACACTAAGAAGATAAGTAAGAAGAGAATCAGAAAATGTATATACGCAGAAACGCAAGGTAGATGAAACATATAGAAGCTTGCTGCAGGAGCAAATATAACGTGAGCAAAGGGGCCATTATGGAAAGATGGACATCGACTCTCTATAAGTAATAAGCAAGAATCCTTGAGGGGAGAGATCACAACTGCAGAGCTGACAGATGCTGGAAAAACAGCTTTGTGCGAAGAACAAGGAATATATGTTTGGTTCGGGATCAAAGATGCCACATCAAGAGGCAAGCAAGGCACAAGGCATAATGGGATTTAAAGAGGATAAGCTACATATGCATGACATATTTCTCTTAGATTAAGTAAAGAAGAAAACATTTGCAAGTGCCAAGTATTGAATAATTAAAGATGCAGAAAGCATATGCAAGGCAGAGCAACCAAGTCTCCAGAGGCAAAGAGGAGTAATAGCACCCAGCTTAATTGAATTAAATAGCATTAAATAAATAGCAGGGACACCCGCAGTAACTGCTGGACCCAAACAGGCCATTCACTGCCTTTCACACAGAGAGGTGGGAACTAGCTTCAAGCTGACACATTGAATACCAAAGGGCGATAGCCAGATAGCACTGTCTTCCTGTTGTCTATCTGGCAACCAAGCCCCTTCAGACTTGCTTCAATTATCTCTTTAGTATGCACTGCTGTGGAATCTTGTAAAATGAGGAGCCTGGAATTGTTATCATTAGAGAATCATAAGAGAATCAGTACTATTTGTTACAGAACCACTACATATTAGTACCCATTGTTAGAGAACCATTACTCATTGTTACCCAGTATTATCCCTTTAGGCATGATTGCATCATGTTTAGTTATCCATTATTGCATCCTGTTTAGTAGTACATGAAGAAGTAGCATCATTATATTATCCACATATTAGACTGCCACTTTTGTATGCATTAGCCATTTCCCCTATGCATTTGAAGAGAGAAATAGGCCCTGTTGTATGAAGGGTTTGCTAGTTATGATATTGCCATATATGACAGAGAGAGATGCTTTTAGAATGATATGTTTGCATTATAGGGCTCGCCATAAGGAGAGAAACATGCCAGACACTAGAGTTTGCAATAGAATGACACTTGCACTGTTGTATTTGAAGTGCCATGTAGTGCTTTAGAGACACGGTATATTTGCATCAAGACATGTAGAGATGATGTTATGTATTATGCATTAGAAATAGGGCTTAGGCTGAGAGAAACGTATTGTTTGCAGGAGAGAGAGAGAAGTAGGCCTGAAATGACACACTGTCATATTTGAAAATGACATGAAGAGCCATTTAGTATGATGACACATTGTTATGCTTTGTAGAGACACATGAAGAGACTGTCATGTATCCATGTATGCATGTTGAGTGTGCACTTAAAATGAGTTTGTATGTAGCTAGCGCTTGCATTGTGAGAAGAATAGAGTAAACGTTAGAAAGCATTTGGATGGCATTTGAATCCATTTCTGATGGAGACACAGAAGCGCCACTGGGCTCTGTGCGGAGGGTTGTTATGGTACACTGTGATAGTAGGAATTTGTAAACAGTTGCTTGGCAGGCAGACAGATAGAGCAAAGGAAGCTTATCAGCATCAGCTTGAACTCTGTGCCACGGAGACAAAGGTGGGGGCAGCGACATGGGGAGATGGGAGAAGTGCTTTTTTCATGAGAGAGAGATGGCCTGTTCTTTGACAGAGAGAGGGATTTCGTGATGCCAACAGTGGAGTGAATGGAGAAATGGAGGGAATTAGATGGTGTTTTGCAGGCACTGCACACAGAAGGCCAAGGCAGAGATATGATGTCTTATGTCAGATTGACACAGCACACGTAGTGACCAGAACACAAGACAGAACATAACACAGACTGGCAGGCACTGCCTGAATATAGAATGCTGAAGAGCCATTCTTAGTAGAGAATGTTTAAAGTAACCATGGGAATGAGTGCATCATTGGAAAGTATAACCAGAAGCTGGAGGGGAGAGAGTTGCTGTAGTTCTTGGTAGTTGCTGGTAGTTGCAGTTGGAGAATGGGGTTAGATACAGATGGAGTTTGTTCGAGTTAATTGCTGATGGAGTTTTGAGTGGATGCATTCCTGAGAATGAGGGAGAGATGTCTTGGTGCAGCAGAATCCGATGGCTTGGCATAGTTTGGCAGAACTTGTCAGCGACCAGATCTTGAGGGGCCAGCCACTGACTGGCTGATTGCAGAGTTGTGCATAGAGGAGCGACTGACAAGGACAGAGCTGGAGACAGAGAGATGCACAAGCAAATGGGAAGTATGGTTCATGGCCCAGACAAACTGATTGATTACAACCAGTGGAGTGGCTTTGCTGATGGGTTTGGGAAGGACGTGGCATCTGAAGGGGAGGTGCCTGAGCCAAAATGAGTGGGGACAGAATGGTGTGCCATGCAGGTTGGGGGGTCCACCCCCCTAGAATTATGCCCATGATTAGAATGTGACACCATCTCGTTGTTGGACAGACACTCACACAAAGAGCATTGGGTTTGGGAGAAAGGGGAGATCAGACAGGGATTGTCTTAAGAGAGTGAGTGTGAAGCATGGTGTGGATTGGTGTGGATTGGATTGGAGAGGTTTGATTCTGTATGAAGGAGAGGATTGATGGATGTTTGACGCTTGCATTAGACTGCATTAGCATCACAGGCTTGCATCACAGGCTTGCAATAGAAATCTGTAAGGCTTATAGTTATTGTATGGTAGATTTGCACCAGAAGCTTAAAAGGTGCAAATTCGATATTGGCTAGAGTTTTAGCATTGTTTGAATTATGCTTTGCTGTGCATAAATAAATGTATTCCAGTGTTATAATTGAATCGATTCATGTGTTTTCTTTGTGTCTTGTGTTTTGTGTCCATATGAGTAAGATAGGTGTATGTTATTAGAAGTCATTTAGGAGTAACACAGTGTACATAGGGCCTGAGATACGAGAGCAGGGGGGTGTAGGGATCCACACACCCCCCCAGGGAGATTGTCTAAGACCGGAGCATGGTTGCCCAGGCGGGCAAGACCATGATAGGGCTTTATTTCCATACTAACGCTGCCAACAGCTGGATTAGACAAAGGGGAAGCAGATCCATGGTGCCTTTGATATTTAAATTAGGCTGCTCACGGTTGGAGGAAGGTGTGCCTTCCTCCTACTAGAGATGCTTTGATGTACCCATGGCTGTCACATTCCAGCTGAATATGACAGGGGAAGACAGCGCCTGTAGGCTGTGTCTTCCCGAGGTACATTTGACTGCAAGAGCTATGCCAAGATTGATTAAGGCACATCATCACACCAGGTTGTCAAATTAATTGAAACAGGACCTGGTAGTTTGGGACAAGTTTTTGACAAACTTTTAATGGGGCACAGGTTTGGCCATCAGAGGTGAAGAACCGTGCACAGTTGGTGTTCTACGCTGATGCCGCAGGCGGCTTGAGATTTGGAGCCATATTGGGTAGGAAATGGTGAGGGCGGTATTGGCCCGCCGGCTGAGCCAACATCGGGCTGACCAAGAACATTACCTTTTTGGAACTATTTCTGATAGTGGTGTCATTAATTATCTGGGGCGAGGAACTGAGGGGTAGGGATGTGCTGTTCTGGCCAGATAGCATGTCTGTGGTCTGCTCTATTAACAGCCAAAGAGCTGCTTGTCCAATGGTATTAAGGGTGTTGAAGTGGTTGGTACTGTTGTGTCTCTGTGGGACTGTACACTTTCAAACTACAGGAGTTCCAGTGGTACCTACCAGGGGCTGACCCAGTGATGACCCCCTTTCCTGAAATACTGTGGGGATTGGTGCCCGGATTTAGCCTTACTGATTGAGGTGTCAGTGTTGAGGAAAACTAAGAAGGCTTATGAGAAAGCGTTGGAGGAATTCAGGGCATTTTGCTGTGCACAGGGCTTATTGAATATTTTTCAAAGGGACACTGTGATTAAATTCCTGGGTACAACATGGTGAAGGGGAATGGCCTGTGGGGTGACTAGGACTAAGGTGGCCACCATTGGGTTCTTTGTAGGATTGCAGGGAAGGTCACCACATTCCGCCGACTTTGCAGTAAGAAAGGCATTGACGGCTGGAGGAGGGGAGCAGTTAATCCTGTGGATAGTAGGTGCTCCCCTGATCCTGAAAAATTGGACTATCATTGGGGGCATAAGGGGAATCTGAAGGGACGAATGGGAAGTATCACTATTTAGGGCAGAAGTACCTGCCACATTATTTGGTTTCTTCAGGATAGGGAAGTTAGTGAGGACCTCCACGCCCGATCGTGGGGGGGGGCTGTCCAGTGGGGAGCTTTACATGGAAGGGGATTCTGTGGTTCATCCTTGGGCGAGGAGGTTCAAAACTGACCAGGAGGGAAAAGGAGCTAGGGTTAGGGTAACAAAGCATTTGATGGCAGAAATCAGCCCAGTCACATTGCTGAGGCATTTCTGGGGCATAGAGGAGCTGGGGGCGGACCGTTATTCCTGCACAGGGACGTCTCTTCACTATCCAAATTTCAGTTCAGAAAAATATTTCATAGGGTTTTGGAAGGTTTGGGAGTTTGGGGTACACCCCTCATTCCTTTTGAATTGGGTCAGCCACCACATCAGCGGGGTATGGGTGTGAAGGGAGACCGATAAATGAGATTGGGTGATGGAAGTCCTGTGCCTACAAAGGGTATATTAGGACGCATCTTCTCTGCTAACAGCACATCTGTGGAAGGGGGGTGTAGGGGAGACTGAGTGGACAATGTAATGCAGTTGCATAATGCATGCGAGGGGAGAAACCCCCCCAGGCAGTCTGTAACAGGATGTATCTAATATGCTGTCTTTGTCATTTTACACAGGATAGAGGATGCTGAGCCGCAGGTATGGGTCGTGGGTCATTCGTTCGTTTGGAGAATGGGCCAAAGTGTCGTGGAGCCCCCGGGGTTGTTATCCCACATTACAGACTTCAACATACGCTGGATGTGTTTGGCAGGCTTGCAGGTGTGCCGGGTGCGCTCGTTGGTGGAAGCGCAGAAGAGGAAGAGGGGGTTGCCGAACCCCAATTTGGTGGTCTTTCATGTGGGGGATAATTACTTGGTTCGGCAAGTTAGAAGGGACAAGATGGAATGTTTGTTATCTCTTTTCGCGTGGTTTGGATACTTCTGCCCGGGGAGCGTTGCTCGCCTGGTCTCAGATCATCCCAAGTTTGGACCGTAGGTGTTCAGGTCCGGCTCACCCATGGAACATTTCTGCTCAAAAGCTGTACAATGAATTTTCCCAGCTGCCTGCATGCAACAGGCGCCTACAGATCGTGAGGCATGGCCTTTTGAGGGGTCCTGGGACATGTCATCAAGATGGGGTACACTTATTCCAAATGGGCACAGAGCTTTTGCTATAGAACTTTTTTGCCATAGGAGGTCACGGACTGGTGGGTCCGCTCCACTGTGGCAGGTCGAGGAGGACCATGTGAACACTGAGATCCCCATAAATGGAGGGGCCAGAGGGCAAGGAAAGCATGTTTGCTGCTTCACCCTGCTGGAAGGATCCTTTCGCTGTCATGCTCCTGCCCCAAGCCGCCACAGCCATCAAACCCAAAGTTTTCCCATCCCACCCACCCTGAAGTTAAGGGTTTGAGGAGGGTCATTTGGGTTGGGCAGACCATGTGAACACTGAGATTCCCCTTCCACTGGACCCCTCTGGTGCTAAGGGGTCAGCACAGGAGCCTACCCAATTGTAAGGGGTGTACAGCCACTGGAGGCTCCCAGCAGGGGAACGGGATCAGAGGGCAGCTTGGGCCGGTAACAAAGGGGCTACCTCCTGGTATCACCCCCGAGGGCATGGTGGGGTGGGGATAGGGCCTCGCCACCGTTCGCCTCATTTGGGGGCGAGAGCCATGGTCCACCTGGACCACTTGTCAGTATAATAATGTTGCCAGGTGATGATTTTGTGGTAGTTGGTATTTTTTAGGAATATCACATTTTGGTTGGTAAATTGGTGTATTGCTGTGTAATAAGATTTGGCCAAAATGGCTTCTAAAAATAATGTGTCTGTTCTACTCACGTCTCCCATGGCACTGCCCTCCTGCAGAGACCAATGTTGTATACACTTCCCCTGCATCTTCTACAACTCATCTCTTCACCTCAGCGCTTTGAAACAGTCTTCACAGTTGTATAAAGTGTTATACAAACAACCAGCATAACAAAACATGAAATCTTTCTAAAGATTGAATCTAGGTTCCTTGCAATTTTCTGATTTGTAAGAAGTATTTTGTTATTCTGCAACATCCCTTTTTTAAAAGAATTCCCATACACATTTAGTCCAGTGCGATTTGATCATCAGACCTGTAAGGGAGGCATGGTATCACAAGTATGACACTGACACAAACGGTACAATTTGTAAAACCTTTATTTACTTCTCGGGGTTTGCCCTATATCTAAGATGGGAGTAGTCTCTAGCATTAAATAATAAAGAAAACACAGTCTTAGTCAATCTCTGTCAAATCAAAGTGGCCAATACTGTTATGTTATGTTATTTTGCATTTATATAGCGCCTTATATACCATTGGTATGGTCTGAAGGCGCTGGTAGGTTGAACGCCCTTGGGAACCGAAGTTCGGGTCAGTAGAGAGAGTCGAGAGAGTCTAAAGGTGCGTGTGCGCACCAGGTATGTGTGCAGCTGGTGTGGAGTTCGTGTGGCAGCTGCTTCATAGCGGTAGATGTGGTGGTTGAGAGATCAGGAGTATGTGTTCACTCTGGCAGGATTTGTCCATACCGAGTGTGGCTGCATTAGGCCTGAGGAGAAACGTCTGGCTGGGGGTGTGTAACCAGCAGTGTTTACATAGAGTGATGGGGAGTGAGCGGGAGATGTTGATATGAGAACAGTTATACCGAATGGTGTCATAGTATCTCTGTGTTCTAGTTGAGTGGTGGTGTAAAGAAGAGAGTAAGCGCGGGGTGTGGTATGATGGGATATATGCTCTTTCAAATGTTCCCCGCATTCCAAGGTGCACCATGTACGTTACGCAAATCCATGTGATCAAGCTCGCACCATGCACTTTTATTCGTTTCAGGCATTTGAGATCAGGCGTTTCACTCATCCACTCTGTACGCTCATCCGCTCCACACACTCATCTACTCCCCACGCTCATCCGCTCTACACACTCATCCGCTCTACACACTCATCCGCTCTACACACTCATCCGCTCTACACACTCATCCACTCTACACACTCATCCGCTCTACACACTCATCCGCTCCACACACTCATCCACTCCACACACTCATCCGCTCCATACATTCATACTAAAAAAAACCAATGCCTGCCCTATCTCTCATACAAAAAGTGTGCAACAGGGAATATGAATGCAAAGGAAAATCAGTGTTAGAATATAAAGAATCAAAGTGGCTGAGTCAGCTCTTCTCACTACATTGGACAGCACAGAGTAAGGTGGTCCCCCTACACAGCATGGCACACTCTGGCTCAGGTTCTCAAAACAAAGCAGTTCAAAACGTGGATCGAGGCCTGCCTAGCCTTCCACATTATAGTCACTTTTCGAGTGTTGCAGAAGTTCCTTTATAGTTCAACAAAAGGGTTCAAACTTCAAAAAAAAAGTTCACGCTGTCCACCCTCGATCGGGCTCGGACCTCTCAGAGTAAAAGTTCACATAGGTCTCCCTCTGTCGGGCTTGGAGCCCTCAAAGTATAAACAAAAAGTTCACATAAGCCTCCCTCTTTTGGGCTCTGACCTCTCAAACACAGCACTTGTAGAGGTTCCCTTCCCTGAGCTTTATTAACATTCGTTAGGGGTTCCCTTCCCCTAACTTATCACACTTCTGGTCTCCCTTAATCGGGCTTGGACCTTTTCTTGTTGTCCAAGACTTTTGGATGTGCGAAGCTTTTACTATAGATCTACGCAGGACCACTTCAACTTTCCCTTCAACTCACACTCTTGTGTTATTTGCCCCATTGTTTCTTTGTCTATGTAGCTCAGCATCATAAGCACAAGAGTTCAATGTTCACTTTCCACTTCCCCTTCTGCCGGGATGAATCTAGATCATCACGCTTTTTAAAGTTCATTCACTTTGTGGCTTTAGAACCAAATATTTCACCTTTAGCACAGACTTTTGGGTGGGCTGCTTCCTTTCACCGGACCACTCCGCTACTCTGTATTACTGGCTTCACAGTTATCAGTAATTTTAAAGTTCACCACAGGTCTGCCTTTCTTCGCATCTCATCCACACGCGTCATCCTTCAATTGTAAGATATATTGTTGCCACTTCCTTAGCACACATCCATCTATCATCTTGCTCGCCAATTCACCGGCTGTGTGCATTCCTTTCTTGTCTTCGCTGTTTTATTTCATGAGTCAATGTTATTACCACATGCTTGGCCTCGCCTCCCCAACTCTGTCATTCACCCATGAGGATCACAGTGGCCTTTAAAGCACAATGCAGTCTTCTTGTCTGGGTTTTGCCCTTCTCCAATTATCTGTTATGGTTCTTTGGAGGCAACAACCTCCCGCAGGGAACTCCTGGGTTCCTTTACCCTTGGTTCTCGTCCCTCTATCCGTTGCTCTTCTCCAGTAGGTTCGCCTACACCCCGGAAGTGCTGGTGCTTCTCGTGTTCCACCTTGCTCAGAGTATGTCTTTATGTTCTGCCTTGTATCCGTGTGGGGAGAGCTTATGGATATCAGATGTATGTGATTAAAGTCAAGTGTCTGACTCTGCCTGACCCGAATAGCGGGACATGTCCAATGAGATATGTAAGAGTTAGTCTTGTTACTCTCAGTAGCCCTCTTCCTCGGCCCAGTGTTTTTGTAGAAAAGTGGGTGGAGGGGTTGGGACATCGGAGAATCCTATGAAATAGGAGGGGTCATGAGTAGGGAAAAGGGGGAATAATGCGTCTCACCATTGGTCGCCTCACCCCAACTCCCCGAAGACCCCTGACCCAGGTGATCCTCTCGCACTGGTCCACCCCCAGGGTCTGGATCCAAAGGCGATGGTCATGCCCTGGTCACCTGATAGAGAGATCCCCGGGGACTAGTAATTGAGAAATCATTAATGTCTACGCTAATGGGACCGTCTTGGTCCAAGGCCCTCAGGCCAACCTTCACCTCTTTGATAGACGCTTCCCACGCCTCATCAACTTCCTTTCCTCTCCTGCTGTCCCCCCTCCCCTGTCCTCGGCTACCTTGCCTCTACCCTCCATCCCTGCCCCCTCTCGTGCTCCTTCTTCACCTCCTTCTTCTACACCTCCGCAGGGCGTACCTCTAATCTGTACCCCTCCCCGGAAGTCCTTCAAGGATGGCAACCTTCTCCACATTGCCACTCTTAACTCTCGCTCTGCCATCAAGCATTCTTCTGGCATCTGTCACCTTCTTGAGGAACTGGACCTTGACGTCCTCGGTCTCACTGAGACATGGTTCACGGCCAGCTCTGTCACCAGCCTGACGGTTACAAGATCCTCTCCGTGCCCAGGCCCAACCGTGCAGGGGGGGGTGTTGCCCTTATCTTCCCTGAGTGGATTCCTGCCCCTGTCACTCCTGCGCAGACCTACTCCTCTTTTGAATGTCTTGTCTGCCGACTCTCTCCTAGCCATTCCCTTACCGTGGCTACTATCTATCGGCCACCTGGTCAAATTTCCTCCTTCCTCTCCGAGTGGGCTGACCTCTCCTCCTCACTCCTGTCCTCTACCACTCAACTCCTCCTTCTTGGTGACTTCAACATCCACCTGGATGCCTCCTGTCCCCCGACTGGACTCTTTCAGGACCTCTGCGACTCTCTCTCACTCTCTATTCTCCCATCTGGGCCTACTCATTCTGCAGGGCACACTCTTGATGCTCTGATCTCTTTTGACCTTTCCCTCTCCGTCCCTCCCTCCACTCCTCTCTCCTGGAGTGATCACTTTCTCCTATCCTCCCACCTCACCCTCCCTACCCCACAGGCAAAGCCACCCTCATCACTGTCACCCACCTTCTTGGTCATCCGACCCATGAAGCGCGTGTCAGTTGAGGCTTTCGCTGCCACTTTCTCGCCCCCCCTCCCCCTTCGGCTGACTCCCACCCTGACACAGCCCTCTCCATGCTCCACTCTGCTATATCTGGTACTCTTGATATCCTTGCCCCTGTCATGAGAATCCGCCTGAAGCCCAAAGCCAAATGTAACTCCTGGTATGACTCGGATCTCGTCACCCTAAAACGCAAGTGCAGGGTGGCAGAGAGGAAATGGCGTGCTTCATGTTCATCCTCTGACAAACTGGCCTGCCGCCTGCTCCAAAGGCAATACCGTCTCTCCGTTCTCACCAAGAAGAGAGCCCTTATCCAAGCCCGCATCTCTGCGGCATCTAACAACTCGGCTGAACTCTTTAAAATCTGCAAGGAGCTTGCCAACCCTGCTGCAGTCTCTACCTCTCCTGTCCCCTCCCAGGCCCTCTGCACTGCACTGGCCTCTCACTTCATCTCTAAAACTCAGGACATCCTGTCCTCACTCTCCTCCTATCACCTCCCTCCCTCTCTTTCCGGCTCTTCCTCTGGCCCTTCTGCAGCCACCCCACCTCCCTCCTTCTCTGCCTTTCCCCTTTTTTCTGCTGACGAGGTTTCCAGACAAGTCCGATCTATGAAAGTCTCGTCTAAACAGGTTCACCCCTGTTCCTCCAAAACTATCAAGGACCACATGGACTCCCTGTCTCCTGCCCTGGCTGACTTTTGCAACCACTCATTCGCCTCTGGAGTCTTCCCATCCCCCCTCAAGCACTCCCTTGTGCACCCTCTTCTCAAGAAACCCTCTTCCGACCCCTCCTGCCCGGCTTATTATCGCCCAATCTCCATCACTCCCTTCCTGGGCAAGCTCCTGGAGAAACTGGCCATCTCCCAGCTTATCCTCCATGCTCAATCTGTTGGTAGTCTTCATGACCATCAATCTGGCTTCAGAGCGGCCAGAAGCACGGAAACTGCTCTCCTGAACATCCGTGAGGACCTGCTCTTGAACCTAGACTCCAACACTCCGTGTGTTCTCATTCTGCTCGATCTCTCTTCTGCCTTTGACACTGTCAACCATGCCATCCTGCTCAACCGTCTCCGTGATAACCTGGGTATCACTGGTCAGGCTCTGGCGTGGCTGACCTCTTTCCTTTCCAATCGACCCTCCCAGGTCAAACTTGGGTCCTTCCTCTCTGACATCTTTTTCTCCACCTGTGGTATTCCCCAGGGATCTAATCTCTCTCCCTGGCTGTTCAACCAGTATCTGGCACTCCTTGCCCACCGCATCGCCGGCCTCTGCCCCAACTTTCAGTGCTATGCGGACGATACCCAGCTCATTTTCAGGCTACCCTCGGCCTCCTCCTCTCCTTCCCTCATCTCTGACTGTCTGTCTGCTATCCAGGAATGGTGTGCCACCAATGACCTCTGCCTTAATGCCAGTAAGACTGAGATTCTACTCATCGGCGCACCCACTCCCACCTTCCCTGCAGCTCTCTGGCCAGCCTCTCTTGGCCCTCTTCCTGCTCCTATCTGCAAGGCAAAAAACCTCGGGGTCATCTTCGACTCCACACTCTCCTTCTCTCCTCATATATCTGACGTCTCTAAGAAGTCACACTACCAGCTGCACCTCCTCAGAGGTATTCTTCCCTTCCTCTCCTTCCCCCAGAAGCTCACTGTCTCCCGAGCCCTGGTTCTCTCGAGGCTGGACTACTGTAACAGCCTCTATCTTAATCTGCCTGCCTCCACTCTCCGCCCTCTGCAACTCATCCAGAACAGAACTGCGAGACTTGCCCTTGGCCTCAAGCCCAGGGACCGTATCTCTCCAGGACTGAAAACTCTACACTGGCTCCCAGTGGCTGCGAGGATTAAGTTCAAAACCCTCTGCATTGTCCACAAGGCCTTCTGGGGCCTGGGGCCTAAATACCTTCAACTCTCTCTTCCTAAATATCTTCCTTCCCGAGCCCTTCGCTCATCCGTCTCCAACTCCCTCAGGGTCAGCCGCTTCTCGAAGCAACGAGCTGGGGGTAGATCTCTCTCCGCGGCAGGGGCCTCCCTCTGGAACAGCCTTCCTGCCTCCCTGAAACTTGAGGAGAACCATCTCCGGTTCCGGAAGCACCTCAAAACCTTCCTCTTTGCTTCTGCTTTCTCTCTCCCTCTCCCCTGCTAAATTCTTCACTGAAACTGCACTGAATCCGCAACTGGGCCACCCTCACCGACCTCGGTCCTGGGCCCAGCCACTCTCCACTTGCACTGCCTCCCTGGCAACCCCTGCACTGTGGGACTGTCTCTGTATCCCCTTCCCAGCACTTGTCTGCACTTACCTTGCACTTGCCATCAGCTGGCCCTATTTATTTATTTTTTATTCTACTTACTTTGTACTGCACTTCCCCTCCCCCTACCCCTGCACTTGCGCGGTCTGAATGACACCTGGCCTAGAAGGATCGTTGTCTGTCTTCCCCTTGTTCCCCCCTCCCTGCCTCGTCGCCCCTTGAAACACTTGTGTATAGGCGCGTTACAAATGCCATATCATATCATATCATATCACCCTTTGGTTTCTCACAGACCCCTATAGGCATTCCCATAAAAGCAGTATTTTTGCAGTACCAATTCTAGTCAGTCTTACACCCCTCACCAATAGTCAGATAGTAGATTGCAGGAAGACATCAGTTGCTTTTTAGTTTTAGCTACGTGGTTGGGTTGTAAGCGCTACTAAGAAGCTAAAACTATTAGCATGTAAGTGAAGATAGGATAGCATTGGTGTGGGAGGGGGGTCACGCGGTTTGTGGGTGTTATTTGGCTTGTTACCCACTATTGACTGCCCATGGCCATGATAGTCCCTATTGACATTCCCATCCATTACTTGCTATGCAAAGCTCCCCTCTATGATCTCTCTGAGCTAGCTCTATGCATTTAAGTGGGTGCCAATGCTATTTTTAAGACGCATTCAGCAAGTTAGAGGCATATTTACAGCAGTAAATTGGCTCCTGGTGTAATAAACATGTCTTAACCAAGTGGGCCTTCAGACATTTCATTTATAATCATTGTGTGTGTCCCGTAACTGTTCCTTGCAATGAATTCCTGCATTGCAATAAATTCCTGTAAGCATTGCCAAAGCCAATCACTTTTTTGTTCTTGCAGAGGCATTAGCCATTTGCAGGGCTTGAGTCCTAAAGAAAAAAGTGGGGCAGACTGATGCACTCATTGGGAAGTGACATTACAGGAAGTGAACATATCCAATACTGCAATATGCACGTTTCATTCAACTTGCCTTTCACAATTGAAGAAAGTGCATAGGACAAATAAGCATTTACCAAGCACACAGGTTTTCCTACTACATTGCTGACTAAGTATACAAAGGTACACATCTTTTAGATGTAAGATTCTGTAGCAAAACATGTCCTGTATAGCAGGATGTCAAAATAGACATTTTACTTCAGCATGAGTAATAATTTGTGTGGTCTTCTGGCTAAGTGTCTCGCCCCGCAGTCACAAGATCTCGGTTTCATTTCCAGCAGCGGCACTGCCCACTTCAAGTTTGTGCAACAATTCTTTTTTTTAAATTTAAATCCTTAAACACACAGGGGGATGCTGTCCGCACACTCAATGTCCATATGCCTATCCGATGACTACACAAAAGCCTAAATGGTTGCCTTTGCCAATGACTCCAAGATGGATGCCTAGCTGCCCCAGGCTCCCTTTCATGCCTCTCCCCCCACCCGGCCGACCACAACCATTGGCCAATACTGCCTAGAACACAGACAATCGCACGCCGGGAGGCGTGAGCCAACCATCCTCATCAAGGCCACGAACAAAGGCTAACTTCCTGTCCTAGCCTGTCTATGCCTGACCCTGCCGCCTGCCAGAAACCCTGCATTTCAAGGACCTGCCACCCCCGGATAATCCCATCACAAGGTACTGTGACCATGAGCCCCCGCCATTGACCGCTCTGCTATTGCCAGCTACGTGCCACAAACTTCCTTGTAGCCGCGTCTGTCCCCCACCACCTTTACTATGCTACCTACATTCATACTTCTCTGATGCTGAGCCTCTAGTACTACTCGCGGCAGCTACCTCATTCGCGCCGAGTCACTCTATGCCCATACCGCCGCCTCTGGCTCCGGTGACCCGTATGATGATTCTGCCAGTATCCCTCTTGATTGACCTTAAACCTGCATTGCTACATGCCTATGACTAGCCTTAACCTGTACCTCTGCCATGTACCTATGATTCGTCGCAATTTGCATTGCCTGTGATTTTACCCTAAACTGCTTTGGTACATGCCTGTGACTAGCCTTAACTTGTGAACTGCTACGGGCCGGTGATTCGCCCTAAACTGCTTTGATACATGCCTGTGACTACCCTCAACTTGCACCTCTACTATGTGCCTGTGATTCGCCGCAATTTGCATTGCCTGTGCTTTACCCTAAACTGCTTTGGTACATGCCTATGACTAACATTAACCTCCACCTCTTCTACATGCCTGTTATTCACCCTAACCTGCAGTGTTATATGCCCACGATCTATCTCTAATATCCATATTGCACCGCCTCCCTCAAGTACACTTTCAGCGCGTTACTCAACTATTAGCCTTCTAGTTAATTGCTTCACACTACTGACACCCCATTGCACTCAATACTCTCCATTGGATCTGACCTGCCGGATGCCAGGGTAAATCGTTGGGCACATTAACAGCAGTAACTAGCACATCACCCCTGCGACCCCCCCCCTCTACTTTGCTCAGACTCTGCTGGCACTGCCACTATGCTTTGTACGCACACACCCTTGCCTCCAACCATCTAGCATTGCGCCTCCTCCTGAATTTAACCACGTTGATAGTGGCACTTTCATTCTTCAGTCACACCACACCAACAACTCAACCACACACCAGGACCCCCTTACAATCTCAGCCCACCCGCGCTCCCCGACTTAGGCTCAACACGCCTCCCACCACATCTAGACAAAGCTCCCTGCACTACAACATGCAGCCTCACCACTCTGACTCCTTCTACACACTCGGCTAATCTATACCTCAACTCACCAGCCCTGTGGCTCGAACACTTTGCCACCAAACCTAAACCTAACCAACCATGCACTGCACCCATGAGGAACTTCAGACTCGGCTCCAGACTCCTGCATGCCTCCTACCACCACATGGATACTATCAGGTACTCCAGCCCACATCCTCCTACTGTAACAACCTATGGTATACCTCCACCTTCACTAACTACAAACACCAATCTGGACAAAAGCATGTCACCCGCTCCTATGACGCTGGTCAAGGGGGCTCTGATTAATGCCAGGTCTCTAACTGCACACGCACTTGATATGGCCGACCTCATCCTTACACACGATCTCGACTTCATAGCCATTACTGCAACCTGGCTTCACTCTGCTTCTGGACCACTCCTGTCTCTAGCTATCCCCACAGGCTACACCATCATCAGAAGTGATCGTAATATCAGTCAGTCCAAAAGAGATGGCATTATCTTTATCCATAAAAATTCTATCAATCTCCGTATCTCTGCTGCACAACAAATCACGTCAGTGGAAATACTTACACTCAAATTAGCGGTAGCCCCTAGTCAGACTATCACAATCCATCTAATCTATAGGCCTCCGGGTCCTATATCTACATTCGCTGAAGACCCATCTCATATCCTTACCGCAAATACCAAAACTAAATCTCAAGTCATCATGCTAGGCGACTTCAATCTTGGTCTTCAAGACCCTAATGATGCCTCAGCCACATTATCAATAACTTGCTATCCAACCTAGGCTTCACGCAACATATCGACCAGCCAACCCACTACAAGGGCAGAATCCCGGATTGGATTTCCAGCCTTAACTGCAAAATTAATGTTGACTCCAATCAACCCTGCACCTGGACAGACCACCACCAAATGACCTTTAGTATCACTACCAAAATTAGCCACACCACTCCGGGCATACACCTGCTATCTCCACCAGAAACAAGAGAGACATAACCTGTGATAAATGACTCAAGACAACCGAAACAGCGGGCTCACCTCAACTCTTGGTTTACACCTCAGCTGAGAGTCCTTCGCAAACAAAAACGGAACCTCGAGGCATGCTGGAAAGGCAACCCTACCGAAATGAACAAAGCAAGCCTAGCTCTAGCCACGCTGAACTACAAAGAGGCTATACTACAGGCAAAAAAAGACACTTATAACAAGCGCATCGAGCAAGCCAAATCAAATACTAAGGAGTTAGTATTCAAAATCCTAAAAGAACTGGAATCCCCGCCCCCGACACTTGCACTAAAGATAGCACCTGGTGTGCCAATATCCAGAAGGCGCTTTTTGGTAAAATAGCTACTCTCCCAATCAAAATTAACAATAAAAAAACTAGCCTGCAGATCGACTCATAAGAAAAATCCCACAAGCTCAGAACTAATCCCAAACTCTACCCTTAGGAACCATTTAGTTTCTCGCCCCTCTCTACCACTGAAGTAGAAAATATCATTAACAGCCTTAAACCCACTAATTGCCAAGGCGACGTTTGCCCTGCCCCCATTATCAAGGAGGCCGCCCATAATCTAGCACCCTTCATTACCACATTCATAAACTCTTCATTTAGCTCTGGGATTGTCCCTGACAATCTAAAGGACGCTTGGGTCATCCCGCTTCTCAAAAAACCTTCTTTAGATTCTAACATTCCCACCAATTACAGACCCATCACTACAGCACCATTCTTGCTAAAAATTCTCGATCGAGCTGCAAAGCTGCAGATCCAAGATTATTTGGAAACCAACAAACTCCTGGGACTTAGACAATCAGGGTTCCGTCCGCGCCACGGAACGGAAACTGCCCGATTGATCTAAAAACACAGATTGATGACATTAAAGATAAGGATAAACTTGCCCTCTTACTCCTACTTGATTTATCCGCGGCGTTTGATCTAGTAAATCACCAAATCCTTTGTCGAAACCTCAGACTTACGGCCCACTTCTCTGACAAAGCTACAGCCTGGATTAGCTCATTCCTGGACAACAGGTCTATGAGGGTCTTCTCCCCATCAGCAGCCGCGGAACCCTCTCCTGTCACTTGTGGGGTACCACAAGGATTGTGTGTTTCCCCCACACTCTATTTCACCAGGCCACTTTTCGATATCCTGGATTATCTGGGTGTCACCTACACCAACTATGCGGATGACACCCAGATACTCATTCCCATTACTGGTGGCCATATAGCCGACACTCTTGCCGTCAACTCCATATATCAATCATCCAAGCATGGATGGCACAATACAAACTTTGTCTCAACGATGACAAAACAGAGCTTCTCATCTTAGTCATCCACCAAAGACTTAACAAACTTGACCCTGCATTCAAATCCTTCATCATTGATGGCAACATCATCAATGTTACAAAGAACACCAAAACCCTAGGCATCTACATCGACTCCACCCTCTCCCTCGCTAGGCAAACCAACGCAGTATCCTCCGCTGCAGCGTATACCTGCAAGCTCATTACAGCCTGCCGCCCTTTCTTATCACCAGTCAATTGCACCACATTAGCCAGGACCCTAGTAATGTCAAAAATCGACTATTGTAACGCCCTCTATCTTGGTACTAACCAATGCAACATCAACAAATTACAGATTCTCCAAAACAATGCTATTAGAGCTGCGTTAAACATCCCTAGAAACCAACACATCTCCGACACCAGACAAAGTGTCTGCTGGCTATCAGTAACACAAAGCGTATCACTAAAAACACTGGCACTAACTCATAAATGCCTCTCCGACCAAGCAAAGTGTTTCTTACTTGTAAATGACTATCGCGAATGACCCCCCCATGTTGCACAGTACTTTATTTTTATTACCTCTACAATTTGTAAGTGTATCTTACGTGTATATGACCCTGTAAAAGGACCCTGTAAATGATTCACTATGCTGCACATTATTTGTAAAACTGTACTACGTGTGTATCTGAAGTGATGCGCCCGGATGCCGTCGGGCCACGTGCGCTATATAAATAAATAAAATACAAATACAAATTCAATCAAGAATGCTGCAGTTAGGGTATACTGAAATTGTCATTGAATTTTGAAACTTTGCCCTCTTGGGAACTGGATGCTATTCAATATCTTTTTGTTCCTCTGGCACCAACTCTCTGCGTGTAAAGCAATTTGCTAAACAGTGAGCTTGTGGACAATCTCTTTCCTTGGCTGGCTCCCTCCTAAGGAACAGCCTCCCCCGTCCTCTTTATCTTGAGCCGGATCTCCTCAGATTCCGGGAGCTCCTCAAGACTTTCCTTTTCACTCCTTCCTCCCCCCATCCCTCCTCTGCTAAACTCCACAGTCACTGAGATTGGTGACCAGGGCCTTTATGTGCCCACCTGAGTCCTGGCCTACCGCCCCCAATCGCCTTCAGCCTCCGCCCATTCACAGAAGTTGCCTTAGGCTTCCACTGGCCTGTGCTATCACAGGCCTGCACTTTCATTGGCAGTTGACCACTCTCACCAAGTGACCTCTGCCAGTCACTTAACAGTTTGCAACTTTGTCCCTAGCATTTCCCTCCATGTTACCCCTAGCACTTACCCCCTCCCCCATCCTTTCTCTCTCTGCACTTGCACACTCTGAATTTTCACAAGGCCTAGTAGTTCCACCTCTATCTTTCATTGTTATATTTGCTTTTCTTTCCCATGTTCCCTCCCTGTTGCACTGTGGGTGCTTTGAAACACAAATTACTTGATGTATAAGCGCCTTACATATGTACAATTACTAAATATGTTTTTGGTAGCCTTGTGAAAACTCTGACCTCCAGGGATCAGAAAACCACCAATTTGAATTTTTCATTTCTCATAGCAGGTACTTGGGGTTCACAAAGTGAGACAATCATAGGCTCGCTTTTCTGAGCTGTCATATGCTTTTTCTTGATCTGTTCCTATGCTGTCGAGAGATCCATGAATAATCTGGGGATGTGCAGAAGGATTTAATCAAACAAGGGCCAATGGAGCTTTTTGTCACCTACGGCAGCACTTCTCCGGGGAGGCACTTGTCCTGAGCAGCACTTGTCCTGAGAGGCACTTGTGACATGTCCGGGGAGGCACATGTCCTGGGAGCCACTTGTCCTGGGAGGCACTTGTCCTGGGCGGCACTTGTCCTGGGCGGCACTTGAAAAAGCTTTGTTCACTGGTTGATTTGCTTCTCTTTCAGAGACCACCACCAACCAAAACAGCACTCTTCAAACTGGGAGGGGCTGAGGCTGTTTAAAAATGGAGCACAGTGACTGCTTTTAATAGAATATAAGCATGTCTGCCATTTGTGGCTGCCCAACAACAATAATTTAACTCACGAGAGAGGCTATGCATTAAAAAAAAAAAGTTTGTATACCAGTGTTTTAAAGGGCATACAAGCAGATACAGTAAGAGGCAAGGCCATCCGTGGCTATTAAGGAACATGCCGCTGTTCTATTAAACACACCACCTAACACTAGTGCAGACATCGCTTCTATAATGAACCGGAAGCGTAATAATATCATAAGTTTTCCATCACGTCCTATTGCTCTCACTTCTTAATGCTCAATTACAAACAAATGTGTGATGTCCATGTGACAAGGGTCACGTGGACGAGCAAATAAATGGGAGGCGGAGCGCGCCAATAAGGCAGTTCCCGCTGGAACATTAACTGAGCTGGCTCTGTGTGTCCTTGCTATGCGCGCAGCGCTAGCAGCTTGCTGCATGGCCTGGCCCCGCCATAGCCCACACCATACTGGCGACGAGGTGGGATGCAGAAGACCTGCACAGCATGTCCCCGACCCCACACTAACGCAGTGTGGGCAGCCTAACCTCTGCGCCCCCAGGCTACCCAAGGCCTGCTGAGCTACTCGCTCCCGTGATGATACAGGAACCTGGGAGAGCCGCGGAATAAGAAGAAGAACCCCCACCCCCCCCGCAATAAGCTGCCACTGGGGAGCAGCAAAGGGCTGGCAGACTTAACAGTAGGTGTGCAACAACTATATGTACCGCGCACTGACCCCACACGCACACGTTGCTGCCCTCAGCCTGTTGGCGCCCCACCAGCCTAGCACTCAGGGAGAGAAGCACAGTGGCACAGGGCAGCACATCCTGAAGACACAAGAAAAACAGAGTGCCACAAATCTCCCTGGCACCACCTAGCAGCCAACACCCATACGCCCAGCACGGCAAGGCCACCACGCACCAACCCCAGCCTCAGGAGCAGGAAGGCCGCAGCCAAAAGGAGAGTCCACAGCATGCCAAGCCACAGCCTGGCACATACATATCAGCGGAGACACCACCACGTGCCAGCACACGTGAGAGGCATAGCAACCACAGACCCGCACCCATCACGACATGACGGACGACGTCCCAACCCCGCAAAGGCTACAGGGCCGCAATCCTGAAACCAGCATGTGGCTAGACACCACGCAACGGACATTTCTGCAGCCCTTCCAACCCTTTGTACCACGTACTGGCCTTCAATGGGAGCTGTGGATGCAACAATTTGAGCTCTGCCTCCTCACACGGAACATCGACAGTGAAGATATGAAGAGAGCATTCCTCATGCTCAACCTGGACACAATGCACTCCACATATTCAACGCCCTACCAAAGCGTGGCATGTCAGATGATTACGAGACGGCGAAAGATGTACTCACAAAAAATTCAAGCCTAAGGTCAGTGCCGACTTTGAGAGGTTTAAAATGAGCCAGGCGAGACAACGCCCGCAAGAGAGCATAGACGACTTCCACAGCCGCCTGAGAGAAATGGCACTTGCCTGCGACTTCTCAAATGAAGAATGCTCAGTAAGACAGCAAGTCATACACGGTTTGTCATCAGAAAAACTCAGACGCACCATTCTCGCGGCAACAGACCTTCCACTGGACACCATCCTGTCCATGGGGCGACGTCGTGAGCAAACGGATGAACACGCAACCCAGATGGAAAAAATCATAAGCCGCCTGCCACTGGATACGGAGCTCACAAAAAGCGACACTGCAACGATCAATGCCTTAAGGCAACAGACACCCCGACAAAGCCACCCCGCCACCCGGCCGAAGGACTGCATATGGTGTGGAGGACAGCATGGCAGGAGCAACCCATGTCCAGCATATGGCAGCACATGCCACAAATGTGGAAAACTTAACCACTATGCATTGGTGTGCCTGAGCTCCAGACAACCTAAAAACTACTCACCGCCGGAATCCACCCCACACCACAAAGGCGAGGTGGGATCCCGCAGACCAGCAGGCCATCCAGAGCAACACGAACGCCAACACAATGGACTGCCAGGCAGACACAGTAATAGCAGAAGTGGACGAGCCCGAGCCATTGGCGGCGATAACTCCGACAGCTTCAGCAGCGATGAGGAGCAGTCCAGCAGGGAACAATCTCTGAACCACACTGACAAGCAACGCAACCATAGAAGAGAGAAAGTACATTATGATCTCTGCAGTAAAACCCGGATGTGAGAATCAGCCGAGCGGGGTCCGGTCACGACGATGCAACATACTAGTTGTGGAGAGATCCCAGTAACCATGATGATTGACACAGGGGCCACCGTAAATGTCATCAGCAAGCTCGACCCGAAACCTACACTTCGGTGGCGGTCAGTCCTGCTCTACGCCTACGGCTGCAAAAAGCCCCTCCCTGTGGCTGGCTACTTCAAGACAACGCTCTCCCCGGGGAATCCACTGCAAGACCCACATACACATTGTGGATGCTGGAATAGAGAGCCTACTCAGCTGCGCGACAGCAGAAAACCTAGAGGTCATCCAGTTTAACCTGGCAGTCCAATCAGAAGATATCGAACACCTAGTGGCGAAGCACAAGAACCTCTTCACAGGTATCGGCTGCCTCAAGGGCAGGTCAGTGAAGCTTCACATCGACCCCACCATCAAGCCACGGGTGGTACATCACACAAGAGTACCGTTTCACATGAGAGCCGCAGTGGAGGCTGAGCTCAAGAAGCTCGAGGACCTGAGGATCATTGAGAAATCTTCAGGGCCCACACCGTGGGTCTCACCAATGGTGGTCACAGCCAAACCAAAGCAGCCGAACGCAGTGCGCATATGCATTGATATGCGGCTCCCCAACGCAGCAATAGGACGAGAGAGACACATCACACCAACAATAGACAAACTAATCGTCGATCTGACGGGCGCGACTGTCTTCAGCAAGCTCGACCTCTGGTCAAGCTATCACCTGATCCGCCTTGCAAAAGAAACGTGCTACATCACCACGTTCTCCTCACAACTGGGTCTCCGTCGCTACTGCCGCCTCAACTTCGGCATCTCCTCGGCAGCGGAAGTCTTCCAACACGAGATACAGAAAGTCCTACAAGACCTACCAGGGGTGACGAATGTCAGCGACGTTATCCTGGTCTACGGCAAGACAGAAGCCGAACACACGAAACGACTAGCAGCCACCCTTCAACGCCTAGAAGAGTCGGGGTTCATGCTCCATGAGGAGAAGTACGAATTTGGGAAACGATCGCGGAGCTTCTTCGGCTATGTTTTAACGAGCAAGGGGTGTCCTCCGACCCGGGCAAGGTTAATGACATCAAGAACGCACAGGCCCCAACCACAGCGACGAAGATTCATGGCTTTCTGGGCATGGCCAACTACTGTGGCCGCTTTATTCCTGACCTGGCCACCACCGCAGCTCCCCCGCATGAACTCACTAAGGCAAAAAAAACCTGGACTTGGGGCACGGAACAGGAACAAGCATTTATGAAAATCAAGGCCTCCCTCTCCAGTGACGCCACCATGGCATTCTTTGACATATCCCACATGACAGAACTGCTTGTTGACGCAAGCCCCGTAGGGTTGGGAGTGGTGTTAACGCAGAGGGGCAAATAGGGAACAATTTTCACCATTCCATTTGCAAGCAGGGCGCTCACACCAACAGAAAGAAACTATGCACACATTCGAAAAGAGGCGCTTGCAATCATCTGGGGCGCAAATACTTCCACGTGTACATTCTGGGGCACCCGGTGAAGGTAATGACTGACAACAAGCCACTCATTCCTATCTTCGGAGGGTCGGCGCTGCACCCTCTGCCAGGATGGAGCGCTGGCTACTACAACTACAACAATTTGACCTGGATGTCCAGTACTGAGCAGGCACTGACAATCCGGCAGACTTCCTGCCACGTCACCCTCGCCAGGCCACCTCCACTGAACATGAAGCCGCAAAAGTGACAGACAAACACGTATGCCAGATTGTTGCATTCGCCAGGTCCAGAACCATGAAAATTGAAGAAATCCAGGTCGAAACGGACAAAGATCCTTGCCTACAACTTGTGAAGACGGCCATTCTGTCGGGTGAATGGAAAACGTTTCTGACAGCAGTTGGCCGTAAAACGGCCC
Organism: Ambystoma mexicanum; assembly: GCF_040938575.1. Lineage (NCBI taxonomy): Eukaryota > Metazoa > Chordata > Amphibia > Caudata > Ambystomatidae > Ambystoma > Ambystoma mexicanum. Next base: position 602,359,874 of record NC_090924.1, read on the forward strand.
CAGTTCAAGAGCTGATAAAGACACTTTTTGGGATACGCCATCAGCTATCCATATCGCTAGACGGCCTAATCCTGAAAGGGCACAGGATTGTGTTGCCTGCTTCCCTCCATGAGAGAGCCCTCAAACTAGCACATGAAGGGCACCGGAGCATAGTGAAAACCCAAGCGTTCCTCAAGTCCTGCGTATGGCTACCCCACATGCAACGCAAATTCATAGAACTTGTAGAAACCTGTACAGCTTGTTTATCCGCTCGCCGACCAGGGCCACCAGAACGCATGGAGTGCCCCCCCGGAGCACCCACAGGTGGGACTCCATAAGTATCGACTTTTGCATGATTGCGAACGAGATCTACCTGCTCGTAGCGATAGATGAACACACCAGATTCCCCAAAGTTGAACCCGTTGCATGAACAGACGCCTCGTCAGTGACCACAGCACTGGAAAAGATGTTTGCGACACATGGCATACCATCCTCTATCCGAAGCGACAACAGACCGCCCTTCACGAGCAAAGGGTTCAGAACTTTCATAGACAGTCTAGGAATACGCGATCACCACATCATCCCGCACTGGCCGTACATGGCATCAATCAACAAAACGGTAAGAATTGACAAGGACAAAAGTGGGCCATGGCTCCCCGAGCTCTACAGATTCCTCCGGGCCTACTGGCTGATCCCCCATTCAACCACCCGTGCCAGCCCAGCAGCCATGATGTTTGGTGTACCCATCCAAGGAAGCCTACCCCAACACCACTCCTGAAGGCCTCCACAGGTAGACCTGGAGGAGGTAGAAACCAGAAGACGCAAAGATAACGCCAAGGAAGACGAAGTCAGGAGAGCCACCCCCAGTGAGCTCCAGATAGGAGACACAGTACTCGTGAAAAACATGACCCAAAAGGGAAAGATGTCCCTACCCTACGAGTCAGCACCGTGGACGATATTGCACCGCGAACATGGCCTTGCCTCAGCCTCCCGAGGACAAGAGACAGTGACCAGAAATGTCTCACACTTCCAAAAGGTCCCGCCAGCTCTGTGGGAAGAAGGGAATGCAAAAGCCAGCCCCATAGTAGCCGAGCCCTCAAAGGAAGACAGCCCCAGCTCAAAGGAAAGGCCAGGCGAGAACTCGATGCGGAGAGGTCCAGACCAACACGAAGAGGAGGGGAACGCAGCCACACCCCCAACTCCCCACAGGGAGCGAGGAGAACACTACTCACTCTGGAAGCGACTAGTGCCGTCCACCAGACTGCAAGGATATGTACTGAACGGCATCTGCGTGCGCAAGGCAGGCTGAACGAGACAAGATCCACTGGACAGTCTGAGACAACTTTGTCCCCACAGCCCCTAGGGAGACTTGTGTTCGTTCTCTGATGTTCAAAATGTTTGTTTTGTTTATCCAAAGTTGAAGAGGGATGTGATGTCCACGTGACAAGGGTCATGTGGACGAGTAAATAAATGGGAGGCGGAGCGTGCCAATAAGGCAGTTCCCACTCCAAACATTAACTGAGCTGGCTCTGTGTGTCCTTGCCCTGCTGCATAGCCCGGGCCTGCCGTAGCCCACACCACAGAATGGAACGGCATGTCTGGGTCTTGCAAGCAGGACTTCTGCCATTTTGTTTTTTCATTATATTAGACAATTTGATAGTAATGTATCGTTCTTGGCAGCAGGAGAGTTGCTAGGTCTGGAAAAGACCCGGGGCTACGCTGGTCTCGGAACTATTGGGACTGGGGGCTAGCTAGTCTTTTGGCTGTAGCTCCTGAGATTCTATCCGGGGCTACAACCAAAAGATCAGGGGCTATAGCCCCCTCAGCCCCCCCCCCCCTCCTAGCAACGCCCCTGCTTGGCAGGACGAAAGATTGACATGTGAGGCCCTCAGGCTCAACACAGACATCTGGGGCGAGCGTTTAACCAGCCGAGCTATCTTGACAGCTAACACCAGTATACTTTGGTATTGCTCCTTTCGTGTATATTACACGACAACTGCTCTCTGAATTTTTCTATACATAATGGAAGGCGGCTGAGGTGATCAGTCTTGTTGGGAAGACCTGACACGTGCAGCCCAAGCTCTTCCAGTCACCCAGGGCTTAGAGAGAGAGAGAGAGAGGGGGGGAGAGCGAGCGAGCCCCTCCCACCCACATCCACAGTGCCTGCTGCCTTCCCACGCCCAGAAACAGCCAGCTTTACAAGCCCGGGCACAAGGCGGCTCATTAGTGACACACATATAATCACACAGCCTGACACAGGAGCAGCTCCAGGAGAGACTCTCGCAGATATCCACCGGCACCGAATGCGCAGACAGCACTCTCTCTCTCACACACACTGCCCGCCCGCTCCCCTCATTTCAGACACAGTGGCGCGCGGCCACACGCGGAATGACATCCCTTGCTAAATAATGGCAGCTCTTTGACAAGTAAATATAAAATGGGGGTGGGGAACGCGCGACAGCAATCCGAACTAGAACGCGCATTACCAATGACCGGGTCCACGCAACACAGAATGGCGGGGTAGCTATCGACATCATGAGCTACTGTAAAGGGATTCCGATAAGAAATTGTTGTTCATATTTTACGCCCTATTTTTGAAGTATGGAGGAAAAATATTTGTGAGGGAATATATAGGCAATCCCCGTTCCCGTTGCTGTATTTATTTTAGTGAGCAAATACACATGTTCATCTTTTTGTAAACCATGACGTTCTTGCCCCATGTAAAGATTCTTCTTGACCTTAAAGTTGCTATTCAGATCAGGCCCTAATGATAGTAGAGCTGCTTCCTATGGCACTGCTCTGCCGGTGCCACTTATTCGCAGGACTCCACGCACCCTGCGTGGGTGGTAGCGGCCAGGGCACAGGGCCGCTGTGTTCTGCTGGGACTATTTCTTCTCACAATTTCTTGTGTTTGGAAGCATTTGCCTACTTCTAGAGAACGAAAGCGGCTTCTGCTTTGTTTATCTACAGGTCTGGCGTTAAGAGATTAGCGGGAGGATAGCTCAGGGGCACCGCGCTCGCCTTGGAAGCTGATGCAGTTCAACAGGGGTTCGATCCCCGGGTCTGCGTTTAGAAACCTACCTCGGTATTAAGGGCGGTATTAATAACCAATTACAGCGCATCTGTTTATAGTATTGTGGATGAAGGGGTTTGTGTGAATGCCCGCTTGTTTCCTACTGTGACCAGTTTATGTTGTTGCCGTTTCCTCTTTCAGTGAGCGATGAAGAGGTGGCAGAGGCCATGTTGCTGTTGGGGGAGAGGAGCTTTACAGCGTGCACTGGAAGTAGGTATTTGCCTCTGTTCCGCAACAGTTTTGGAACCCCATTAGCTCAATCACACCAGTGACCACGCTCGTTTACATGTAGCCCTCGCTGCCACTACGAGAAAACAGACAAGTACATCTGCAGCGAGCAAGAGGTCACGCGCTGAAAAATGGCAATTAGCACCGGCATTATAGAGACACGGCATGTGCTTATCGTTGCGTGCATATGTTTTGTTTCTTTATCCACGTAGAGTTTCTGTTAAGGGCATTGCAGTGGGGAGTAGCAGCACACACGGTTGCCAAGTATTTCTGCTTGTGGCCGATTGGTGGCTACGCCGTTTGCCGACTGTTGTTATGTACATGATGGAGGGACTGCATTAAAAACGCCCCATGCTGTGTGTAGTCTTCCACGTACACAGTTCTGCTTTCCAATAGGTTACACACAGTGTGGAGTTCTGTGGAGTGCCGCGGTGCCAGGTTAGGAAACCCGACAAACGATATGAGTACTTGGGCAATTGATGCCAGTCTATGCTGATGGTGTGAATGCTTGAACTTTCAACGGCGGGAAAATGCCTATACACAATCCAAAACTATTGGCCTGGTCAATGATTTTTTAAATGTACACGTGGCTTAAATGTGGGCCAGTCCACACAAAGATGCAGAGCAGACTTGAAACCAGGATTGCACTGGCAGCCATCTCCATACGCATTAGGTGATCCGTGGGCTTCCAGTCGCCAAGCTCGCCACCGCAGACGCGTTTGAGGGCGGATGATTGCTTTGGGTCCTGAGTCATGTGGGCCCTGCTTTGGTTTGATCACATGCGTGCGTGGTCTCAAGACACTTGGACGTGGTGTCCTTAACTCTCCTCTTCACTCAACTAACATCGCATTATGCTGTTCCCTTCGGACTCCTGCTTTCTCTTTCCCTCCCACTGACCTAACCCCCAAGCCCCCATCCTTACCTTTCCGCACCCCCAGCACTTTGAAGCTGCTCCAGGGCAGTTTAAGCGCAGTACAATCAACCATCATAAAAGAACATAGCTGTGAGAATGGTCCAGGCATGATGACATATGCAGACACATGTGTAGTGGTGTGCTCTTGACTCCACGAGTACAGGCCCTGCTCCAAAAAATGCCATTGCACAAGTCCACTTAATGGGAGCACACACACAAAAAGGAAAGGACTCCTGCTCAAGCTCAGAGAGACCTGGCTGCACACGGCGCTCTGAAACTAATATGGTGGTGATTCGGCAAAGTATAAAAGCCTACGAACATACCATAACTTTCAGCAGTGGGTAAGTGGGATTCAAATTGGGGAGGGCTCTTACAAGGGTGTGTGGCCTAAAGAGTGCTGGGCGTTGCCTTATGGTGGGGTAGGTGGCTTAGAGAAAGGCCACCTCCCCCAAACTCTGAATTGTCCCAGGCGATCTTGTATTTATGCACTCTGCAGAGGGTCCATAAATCAGTCTCTGTAAATAAATCACTTTCTCACTCAGCTTACAAAGAATTCAATTAGTGAGTAAATCACCATCAATCTGCAAATAAATCTCCCAGGCATGCAGAGTGCCAGCTTAAGTGGGCATTTAGGGTTTCATCTCCCCTGCTGGACACATTTCTATATCCTCCAGTACAAATGACACTGTCTTATGTCAACCTGCAGCAACTTGCCCCCTCCATCCATTACTTTATCTAATATTTTGCCACCAAATGCAGCCCCAAGTTAGATCTGGTGATATACACAGATATGTTCTAAATAGGCATCAGTGTTCAAAAACAAAAGGATGTTGAGCATATGGCCCTTTGGGTATCGTGCATGCAAAAGATGGGGATGCAGAATAGCTCTGACACCAAATAATTGAACCAACTCAGGAAGATGGCAAAGGTGCTGTTTTATTAACAATTATCTAAAGCAGGGAGTTACAACGGACTTCAACAGATGTTCGCTGGAGCTCTCAGTGCATTTCTCATAAAAACATCCTTATATGCAAAAAAAACCACCAGGCGTGACATCGTACTACATGGCAAATAAGAAAAACCTACGAGGGACTGTGATACATTCAAGGGGAACATCTAAGTATACTTTCTATAAGGGCTGGGATTGTGATTGGCTATCTACTGTCAGATGAACAACTTATTCCTACCTCTAAAAATATTTCATCTTCAACACTACTAAGTACACAGTATAACATTGGCTCTCAAACTATAAGGCCCTTCATTATATGGCCCTCAATAAATGGTTGGCACGCTCGTGCCATGTCTGGAAGGTTCGGTTCAATTAGCAGCACTTAAGCTCAGACCCAGGTGCCAGGAGGTGGACTTGACTTTACCTCCCCACCCAATAAGCCCAACATCTCTCCTCACCCATGCCTTCTGCCATGAAGATTGTCTTTGAACTTGGCCTTGCAAAGTATTCCTGTCTCTGGGAATAGATGGGAGTGCGAGCACTCGCTATTGTTGTTCTAGGACTCCACGCTCAACTCTATTGCCATCCTTGGCTCGCGTGACAGGAGACCACAATTTGGTCAATTTGAGCATTTAAATGTCTTAAATGAATAAAACTTGGCATGCTTGGTGTTCTTTCTTTGCACCTTTACAAGGAATGATTCAGCTTCACACGTTCACTGCCTTCAAGAATAGATAACCAATCTTGGCTGCTTCAACTTTGATACCAGGCCAGACAGCCTCGGCATTCATTTCCGCGATCTCAGCTTATTCTTGCTGCAAGACAGTTCTGGCCTTTTCTCTCCGTGGGTCCGGGCTTACTAAATTCATGACGCTGATGACCAGTGTCTATACAATGGCGGTTTCACTTGTAGTCTATTCACTACATATAGCCAGCTTCTAAGATGAAAATCTACTTGCATCACAGCATCTGTACAGTTATTGAACGGCTTGCATTTTCTGCAGTCCTTCGCACACATGCAATCTTCTTTTTGCATATGAAAGTTTACTTGATTCTTAACTTCGTCATCAGTTTCTATAAGATCCATGCATTGTCTTCAGTCAGTATTCTCAGTGCGTCACGCTCATCTTTCGTGACGTCACCAGCATCTCTTTTTACTCCTTTTCATATTCCTTCAGGGAGGTCCTCCCTCAGATTATCATCTCTTCGGGGATACATTTGATAGGTTTTTCTCAGAGGATAACTTTTTTCAAACACTCGCTGCGCTATTGGCATAACTGCTGGTGTCAAACATGGCTTAGTCTCCGAATTCCAACATATTGGAGGCAGGAGGGCGGGATTACCCACAGAGGCATGTAACTGCTCCTCTACAATGTGTCACGATAAATGTGATTTTGCTGGGAAAAGACAGACTTTTTTACAAAGTGTTAACCAATCACTGACATATGTCTACCCTGTTTTCAGCTCTTTGGTGTCTGGCAGAGAATGTGCTTGAGGAAAAATGAAGCTGAAGGTAGAGCACATGTTATGCACCTTCAAAAATACACCCGGGGAAATCGCTGATTGGCGTTTGCATTAGGAAAACTCTCCATTATGATCTATGCACCACACAGCTGCCTCAGGGGAGGGAGTAAGGTGGGCAGGGGCTCCCCCAAAAATTATTTCGGAATGGGCTCCCACGAGCCCCCATGCATGTTCATCTGGCCCTGAAATTACCCATGAAAAAGGAGAAAGCAGCGAATAGCATCAATGTAAGCTATTTGCCACTTTACATCAAACCAAAAAGCATTTTGGGAACATAAGAATGACCATACCTTTGTACATATTACAAATATGTCTCCGACAGTGATGCAAGCCTCCAACCCATAGTGCACAATAGCCTTGCTGCTTATTTCATTTATGATAAGAGTGAAATTAATACAAACCATGACTCTGATTTGGACAGCCTCAGACTTTGGGAGTAACACCGTGGCTGTTTATTCCACTTTAGCGGCCTGTACACTCTAATTTTGCCATGGACTGATAGGGCAGGCAGTGCTATTGCTCAGGTTTTTTTTCCGGCTAACCCCAGCCCACTTCCATGACATTCAGGCAACATATTCCAGGGCTAAATTAAAAATTGAATATAAGTCTTGGGAGGTGCCTGCAGTATTGAAAATATAACCTGCTGCTCGCACTTTAAAGCTTTTGCACTCTATATACTTCAAAGATGTTTTACCATTTTACACTATTTTACTATCTTCTCATGTTATGTTATCGCCTGCTCTCGCATACTCCCTAGACCACATCTCAACACCCATCCACTACATGCACTACCCTAAGACACATTGCACAACACCTCTGCCATTAGAACACAGCCATCCTCCACAATAAAAATGTGGTCAAGCGGCACACATAATGCTTCTCCTGTTCTGGCATACTCTCCAGACGACCTCTGCACCCAACCACATGCCTGCTCGACATGGGTGACTAGCAGGGACTTGGCCACCCGTACTCACATCATATTGGCTAAAATGCACACACGCATTCTCCAACTCTCTGATGAATTTCCCATACATTGACTTCTGTCCCTCAAGGGCGATCCCCCACAGCGAGTTGGGACTATACCAATGGTGAAAGGAGCTATCCAAATGCACATTACATTACATTACTTTGCTCAGGTAAGAATATTGGGCCAGGAGGTGCATTGGTGAGCAACCACACCCCGCCCAGCCACATGTAAAAAAGGTGACTGTGAAAGCCAGGTTGGGCAGGGGCAGTGCCAGTCAGATTTCAGGCATGCAAAGCAGTGTCATAGGGTGGTGGACATGTATCATTCAAAATACTGCTAGCTTATATTGCAGGATCTGTGCTTTTGGCCTGCAATTTCTGCAATTTCTGTTGCTTTCCAGGATATTGATGAGCTTTACAAAGTAGGCTAAAACCTACCCCAACAAAATAAAAAAGAATGCTGGATGCCTACAATTGAGGGATATGATTCAGGGGCAGGAAATCATGTTCTTTGAGACATGCAAGCAACAGGTGGGGGTGGACGAAGGGGAGAGACTACGGTACTACCAGTTACAGCATTGGTTAGCTGATCCCAAAATTAAGGCCGCAGCTTGCAGACAATTGACGCCCTTTAAAAAATGTATAACGACGCAATCGGGGTCGAAGAAGCTTGTGTCAGCACTTTATCGCCTAAAGTGCAGTGGACCTATATGAAAAGATGGGAAGCTACATTGGGCCATGGTGTACCGAGAGAAAGGTGGGAGCGCCTGTGGGGCAGTATAACCCAATTAACACCCTCCATCCAACTCAGGTACAAGATTATGGTACAATGGCACTATACACTGGAAAAGCTGCATGTTATGCACCCCAGGATCTATCCCACATGCTGGCGAGGGTGTGAGGACAGAGGGGGCTGGGCTCACGTTTGGTGGGGGGTGCCCAGTGCTCATACCTTTCTGGAAAGAATACAGGTTCAATTGGGGGATATATTCGCCACAAGCAAAGAGGTAGGCCCAATGGAGTGGCAATGTGGCCTCTGCGACACAGACAGTAAGATATTTACCAAAAAGAAAAAGAAAAAGGCATACATGACCCTCCTCATAGCAACATGGTAAGTTATAGCGCAGAAGAGGAAATAGAGACAGGCCCGCCAGAATTTGACTGGCTCCAGAAAGTATGGAACTTTGTGGCCCTTGAATGGGTAACGTATAGCTCGAATGGGGGTCGGGATACATGCAAGTAAGATTGGGGGCAAGTCCTGCCATATCTCCAGAGTGGCTTCAAAGTGCAGTGGTGTCCTCACAAACTGAGAGTATTGGACATTATGTAAGCAATGGTGGAAGGAATACTTAGGAATGATGGACATGAGGAATTATACCTCTGGCGGATGTTGGGGAAAGAAGGGTTTAGGGCGAGGAGCGGGGGAAGGGTGGAACATGTTGTAATGTTTACTATGCAAAACTCAATAAAAATAAATACATTAAAAAGTACACAATTAACATCCACTAAGTTTACCAACCTTGTAAATAAAATAGGTGTTAAAAATCAATTCTGCATGAAAACTGCACTGGACTTCTAATGTTACTGAATGTAAAGCCCTGCCCGAGCGTGTGTTAGGCAGCTCAGTGCGCCACGTGCCCTCTGCAGATATCTGTGCCATGCAGGTCACAGGCTATGCCCAGAGCGTTAGCGGCTCATCTAGTTCTGGGGGCGGTGAGGGTTGGTGAAAGATTCCAAACCGGAAATGCAGACCCTGCCTATCATCCTGATCAGGCCTTTTAATTTGGATTATAGCATCAGGATTCATTCTCTTCTGTCTTGCAGAACTATGGTCCACCGAACAGGACTGCGCGCGCACGCGCAGCCATAACACAATATTATTCCCACGTTAGCCTCCTGACTTTGCTTGTTGTATCTATTGCTTGCTTTCCCATCTGCTTATCCTCCACTTGCTTGCTCTCCTGCAGCTGGCTACTTTCTGGATACCCGCCAGTGCTCGAAGTGAGCGAGAACAGTCAGGAGTGGCGTTCCACTACTTTTATTTTTTACTATTAACAGTTCCACTACTTTTTTCACACTTCTCAACTTTAACACGCAATAGTGGTTACAGCTAAAATGAGAACTGCTTCAACTCATTTGGCTGTCAACGAGCATGTCTGCAACCTTTGAAAAATGTGCTGCACGTTGCTCCCTTCCCGCCCACTCTGTCCCCTGCCACGGTCAAAGCGCTGCTACTTTTCTTGGGTACACTTCTACCTCACAGTGCCCTATTCTATGGACAAGCCTATGCACGCTTAGACCGCTAAAGTGGTGATTTGGCGCAGTGTACAACAGAACATAAGATGTATGTGGCGAGGGGCTAGGGGGGTGAGGGGGCAGCCAATCAGCTCCCTCAGATCGCGGTTCCCACTTGGTGATATAGGCCAGCTGTCGACTACATAGCCAGGACTGATAGAAGGTGACCCTCCTGACATGAGGCCAGGTGGTATCTGTGGCCTCAGGCGGATGAAAGGCTGAGCAGGCAGTGTCCGACAGGAACCTGTGGCTTGCCACAGGCGGAGGAGCACGGCAGTGGGCCTCAAGCCACTGAGCTACCTTGCTGGCCCACGCCTGGACGAATGAAGTCATCGATAAACATGGCAATAACCCATATCTGCAGTGCTTATAAAATGACCAGCCTGCGACCTTTCGGAACGACAAGAACCCTCTGCAAAACGTTCATATTGCAAGCACCACCCTCCTGCGGGGAGATTTTTTTTCTTCTGAACTCGATCCAACTATGAATCAATCCCCTTGATTGCTTTCTTTTTTCCCCGAGTCAAGCGCATATTATTTGCGATAAACTCCACTTAGCATCGCATTGTATGGCAATTTCTGACAGCATAAATTGTGGCTCGCCTGCTCCCGCGCAAAGCAGCCGAGCGAGAGCACGTCTTGGCGGTGACTGTGTCAGGCCTGTCCCCGTCCACTCTCTCTCCCATCAATTACATTAAGGGGCCATAACTCTGGCGCGGTGGCAGAGCACCAGCCCTGGCGTGTCACAAACACGGGCCCTGGTCGCCCTCCCTCGGGATGCCTCCTCTGCAAGGCCCGAGCCGGAGCTTTCCCAGGCTGCGCAGCGAGGCCCGGCCAGCTGCCTCAGCCAGAATCGATCCGGCCAGGGCGCTCGTTTATCAGCGGCCCCCAGCCACGGCTGCAGGCTGCAGCGCCACAGCCCTGCGCATGACGCACATTTTGCGCATGCGAACGACTGGGGATCTGGGAAAGGGCTGGGCCCTGGTTACTCACCTCGAAGATCTCTTTACACATAGAGAAGGCCTTTGTGAGCCAGGTGCTGGGAGCCCCGGGCACTGGCAGGAAGCAGGTGCCTGGCTGAGGCGGGGGGCGGGGTGACCCGGGGTGAGGAGAGTTTTGGAATACTTCATGATGTTATTATACTCACACAGCAAGGTTATGGTGGGAAACGCTTGAGAGCACTAGAGCAGTTGTCATAAAAAGCCACAATTCCATCAAATTGTATCTATTTACATGCGACCTTTTCCAGACCAGCTGCAAGAGTAACTCGTTATTCGTGTCTTCATTCGGGGCACACATGCGTCATCCACCGATGGGCAGCTATTCAAACAAATGGATGTAACCCAGGGCTCCAAAGTCTAGTAGGGCTGAGAAGTCAGTCGCATGTCAGGCCTGCCACTGAAATGCTAGGACGGTTGGGAGGAGGAGGCAGTTGCATTCCGGACCGGTTTGGCAGGGCTGGGGAGAAGTCAGTCACATGCCAGGCTGGTACTTCTGAAAAGGCAGATATTCACAGATTAGACTGATCTCACTGGAAGCTCTGCGTGGCAGGGGCAGAGGCAATAACTGGTGAAGAGGATGCCTCTGAAACGGTGGTGGGGCATGGCAGTGCCAGTCTCAGGTTATGTTATTAAGTGCTTATACTGTGCCAAGCACGAGCTTAATGGTCTTACAGCACGGAAGCTCGGGTTGATGCTTCTATGGCATCCCATATCAGTCATTTATCAAGCTGGTAACTTTAAACGTCAGCTAGGGATGGGAACAAGTCAACAGGATGCCAAGTTGGTCCATTGAAAGGATGCTCGGCTGCCATAGCGTCAGTCACATGTGCGAGGCTGGCAGGTTACATTATGTGATATTTGTATGGCTCCTAACTGGCAGCTCTAGGTGACTGGGAATTTGCCAGACCATAGTATTATCACACATGATACAAACTACATTGGAAGAAAAGGACATTGCACAATACTGAATATTTACGATTGCAGAGGATCTATTTTGGCAGAGGTGTTTAGTACTGTAATGTTAAATGTAACAGTGTTCATACTGGAGAACACACAAAATATCAAAAGACTGAACGATGACTACTCATCATTTGTCATAGATGGCAACACCATTAAAGTAGTGAAAGAAGTAAAAACACTAGGTTTTTACCTCGACTCTTGCCTCTCTCTAACAAAGCAGGTGAATGCAATGGCCTCTAGCACCGCTTACACCTGTAAGCTGATTAGAACAGCTAAACCATATCTATCCACCGCCAGCTGCCTCACCCTATCAAGAGCCCTGGTATTATCCAAATTGGACTATTGCAATGCACTATACATAGGGTCCAATAAACACACACTGCAAAAAATCCAAACCCTGCAGAACAACGCCCTTCGAGCCGCCCTAGGAATCCCAAGAAGAGAGCATATCTCAGACGTCAGAAAACAATCTAGCTGGCTATCCACAGCTGACAAAATTAAACTCAAAACAGCATCATTGACTTTCAAAAGTATTAATGACCTAGCCCCCAAATACCTAACAGAAGGATTCAAAAGAAGAACTTCTAACAGACCTACCAGAGAAGCATACACCAAAACTAGCTGTGCCCCCATTCAAGTTGAGCGCAGCCAGAGGCACCAGCTTCCCTGTCAAAGTGGCCCAGCAATGGAACTCCCTCCCATCATCCTTAAGGTCTGACCAATCTTATCCACACTTCAGACTTAATTGCATTAAATGGCTCAAAGAAAATGACCTATAACTGACTAGACTAGGACTACTCACGTCTGACCCACCTGTTAATCTGCAGCTGAACGCATACCTCGTTCATCACCCCCGCTTAACCCACCTTGCTCCTTGACATTCAATGTATACTGTGTACACACCCCTGTGTACAATCACCTGTGTATGTAACCATGTATATTGTCATCATTTACTGTTACTGCACCCTGTAACCTTCCTGAAATGTGTAACTGTAACATGTAATCTTAAAGTATTCTTGAACACACGCCCGGATACCCTAGGGTCTGGCACACTTTAAATAAATAAACAAACAAACAAACAGTTGTATGTGTTGGCTATGGCGTGAGGTGTGATTTGCTATGCCAGAGACTACATCCTCACAGCATCCGTCCTCTAGACAAGGGCTCGCAAACTTTTAGGTTGGCAAGAGTTACTTGCAGTTAATGGCCAATAGGCGGGAGCTACTCCCGAGAGCTACTGGGGTGGTGATGTCCATGAGTATGAGAATTTGTACCAAGATTTGTTTGGGCGGTGCATTTGCTCTTTGCATGAAAAGTGAATAGCATATGCATTTTCCAGGATATTAATAACTGTAAAAACGTCTTTATTTCATTATTTTGTATAAGTAGCCGTCTCCTATAAATTAGTATGCATATAAGAATGTAGGAAACCAATCTAGACATTCATTGTGAAGACTTCCACTGCATACTATCCACCAGTGCTGTAATCTGGTGTGTCTCTTGAAACAGCAGCAGCACTCGGATGCTGTCAGGCAGGATCAAAGTTTTGATTTCAGGAAGTTTGAAAAAGGCAGATTCACAGAGATAGGCAATCACATTGACTAATAGTGCAGATACTTTCCTTGCCACAGTGTTTGCACTTAACTGCACACCTGACATGGCAGACATACATTTAGGACAGTTTTTAAAATATCTTACAACGCACTCATCCACGGGAATCACTGTGTCCTTCACAATTGCACCGTCAAAGTACATTTGTTTTTCATCAAATAATTATCAATTTTGAAGGATGCCTCTCTACCAGCATTTGCATTGATTGCACCGTTTAGTTTACCTACTTTTTAGGATCACAGGCAGCTTCCTTTGGGAACATTATTTTCATAATTTGTGTCTATTATTGCAAAATGCCTACCAACTTTACACTTTTTCCCCACTATAACATGGGCACCGTAGATTGAAGATGTACATTTTCTGTTTACTGTGGAAGAAAGAAAACCGGTTTCCCACTCTGGATTGAAAAATGGTACATCTTTTGCCTTTTGTTAGATGGGGCGCTTGTATCTGAACCCAGGATTTCAACAAGAGTAGTTTGTTTCTTTTGGGGTTGCATGTGCAAAAATAATCTGAGGAGTATTTAAATCAATGTTTTATACAGTTTTAAAAGAAATCAACATATACCACGTTCTGCTTTGACAAAAAATAAAATCCACTTCCAGTTTAGCATATACTGAATTCATTCAAATTGCTCACATTCCATGACACAGAATTCAGCAAGGCCAAAGCCTACTTTGTTGACTCCACCTAAAAGGTTTTATGTAAAAATAATTGGCAAAATTGAGAACATGAACATGTGGTAACCATGTGATCAAATTCTATGCTAACAAAATGTAAATCACAGGGCTACAGAATTGTAAATTGTATGTTTTGCCCAATTTTTAACAAACACATTGCTCATAAATTGCACCATTTCAACTCATTATTGAAAGGATGAAAATCCCCTGCCAGAATTGGAACTATGAGTACAGGTTTCCCACAGATCTTTGTAGATCTCCCAGATTGTATATAATGCCAAAGGGGATCAACCCTATTAATTGTTCTCCCATCTCCTCAGCGTTCTCGCTCTGCATTCACCACTGTGTTTTGTACAGTGCTCTGCTACTTAGTAACTAGGTTTAAGCTATATTATTTCAATAAATAGCAAAACATATAAATACAAACCGCTGCCTACTTTTCCCACCTAATTACTTAATTTAGTACTCTTCTTTCGTAAGACTGAAACAGAACTCTCAGATCATGTATTTAAGCCCTGGCATTGTTAGCACATGTCGTTTTACGTTCCTCTTTAGTTTTATACATGTAAGTGGATAAACAGCAGAATGCAGTGCAGCTAGTAGTTTTGTACATTTACTTAAATGTAAATTGACATTAGTGTGTGAATTCCTGAATTGGGACACACATGGAGGTGGGCTCCTTCATATCACGGCAAATTCCATCTTAACCTTTAATACAGTTGGGGTACTACTGCCTTGAAACAGAGAACTCAGTTTCTTCCAATAAAAACAAATAATTTGCAGTTTTACCATAAACAGCGACACAACGCTAGATCAACCTTTTTTCGTGCAAGTTGGGACTCAGACATATTTTGTTTAAATACACACACATACACACACATACACACACGAAGAAGAAAAATGATTACAGCTGTAGCTTTCTTCCCCCATTCTGAATGAAAGCCAATTACCAGCATGCAATGTAATGCTAACTGGAATAAATCCAAGGAAAAACAGTGAGACTGAAACATCACAGCCCCAGCCTTGTTTCACATGGCATGCTGATTTATGCACACCTTGCCTTTCTAATCAGCCATCATTGCATCTCTTGCTCAAAATCGCCACAGCACACATTTGCCATTTACTTTTGTTATTGATAGTTCGTGCCTTGTTGGAACACTGCCTGGAGCCCTTCAAGGCCAGATGCAGCTCCACCTCCCACTGTGCACACAGCTTTTTACTGTTTGCTTTACAGGAAGAGGAAAGGGAGGGGTAGGGGAAGAGGCCCAGGGACTTCAGACACCAAAATAAATCCCCACTGCTCATTTTGTTGTCTGGTGCAAAGAGCTACTGGGAAGCCTCAGGTGAGCTACCAGTGGCTCGCAATCTACTGGTTGGAGACCCTGGCTCTAGACCTTCCATACAAAAGCTCTTCTTCCCTCCCTGGAGATCATCAACAGCTCCCTAACTCAAGGCACCTTCCCATCGACCCCCAACACAGGACAAATCCTCCATCTACTAAAGAAACCCACTCTGGATCCGGACAACCTAGGTAACTATTAACACATCACCTATCTTTCCTTCCTAGGTAGGATCATCGAGAATGCACTAGCCACGCAACCGTAGCAACACATCGACACCAACGATTCCCTCCAAACAGACCAATCTGGGTTCAGACCCAGATGCAGCACAGAGATGGCAACCATACATCCTTGACAATGGCCACCCCTGCCTCTACTCAACCTCTCGGCCGCATTTGACACAATAGACCATGAGGTGCTCACCGGAACCTACATTGGCGCATGGGGATCAGCGACCTTGTCCTACGCTGGTTCAAGTCCTACCTTTCTAACCACCAGCAGTTTGTTCAGATGGACTCCTCTAGATTGCCAATGCTACCCGTCACCTGTGGAGTTCCGCAGGGTTCTATCCTCTCGCCAGTGATCTTCAATCTATACATGTAGCCACTGGGAGCCCTCTTAGCCACACACAACATCCACATCCACCAGTACACTGAGGACACACAGCTATACCTCAAGATCGATTCCATCAAGGACATCCACTGGCTCAAACCTGCCTCTTGCTGATCCAGTCTTGGATGTCCAGTGCATACTTGAAGCCGAACTCCTCCAAGATAGAATTCCTACTCCTCACCAACAACACCGAACATCCAAACATATAGACTTGACTATCAACCATGAACTCTTAGGGCTTCACACCCGAGCTCACATCCTGCACCAAGTCTCTTGGGTTTCACATTGTCAAACACCTCTCCTTCAAGACACACATAGCTAAGAAAACTCAGACAGCTTGGTATCAGCTCTCCTTCCTGCAGAAAGTCAAGCCCTCCCTCCGGACAGCTTTAGATCCACTGTTCAAACACTGGTCCTACCACACAGGGATTGGGGTAAAGCTCTCCTCGAAGGCCTCCCGTCGTCCTCCCGTGTGCCCCTGAGAAGTGTCCTACACGTAAGTGCATGCCTCATCAAGAGTCTACACAAATACAACCACATAACCCTGGGCCTCATCAACCTTCACTGACTCCCACTGCACGCACAAATCACCCTCAAGTCTGTCTATATTATCTATAAGGTGGTCACACTCATGTCACCCAGCTACCTCACGGAGAAATTCAGCCTCTCTGGGGAACAGCGCACCACTAGAAGTCAGGACCGTGCAGACTTGAAATTCGCAGCTGCAAAAGGGAAAGGAGCAGAAAACAAGCCTTGTCTGCTTACGCCCAAAGACTATAGATCCTCCTCCCAGTCAAAATCACACTCGCTCTGACAATTCAGAAAACAACTCAAGACCCACCTCTTCAAGGAGTCTCTCCTCCTCAACACCTAGGCCATCACGTCACCCCTGCACCACCTGACTCACTAGAAGCCGTCCACCCCTCTCCTCCCTGCCACTCTGTACAGATGTACCATTCCTCTTTGTCCCTCTGGATCCTACCCGCACTGCATATCTGTTCCGTTGTTACCTCTGAAAAGTGCTCTGTTATGCATCTGTACTGTTGTATACCTCTGTAAAGTGCTCCTTTGCTTCTCAAAGCTAGACACCTGCTCACTAAATACAATGATGACAATAATATGGGCCTGATTCACCCACTGTTTTCAATTGGGGTTTCTCCATTGAAAAACGCTATGTGAATCCGGCCTTATGTGTTTTTTGGTATAAGATCCACATTTTGCCTGGGACTCAGCCAACTAATATGGCGACACTGCACTAGAAGGTTAAGCAAGCAGTGTATTCCATAGTACATTCCAATACATGGACATATGGCAAATATTACATGCTAAACTGTACATTACAACGCATGTTAAATAAATGTTAAACAGTATATTATATTCCATGTACAAGTGCAGAGGTGTGAAGCAGAGTCAATCAGATGTCAGGCCCGTTTGTCTGAAAGGCATGCAAGACATCTTAAGTCAGCCACATACGAGAAAGCAGACTCTGAAGGTCTAGTTGGGCTGGGACTGAGTCGGTATCATGTCAGGCGCACAGAGCAGTTTGACCGGGTGATGGAGGATGAGTAATTGAATTGCTGATGGTTTATATTTCTGTATTGACATTTGCACTGCTTTACCAAATATGTCTGAACCTGTCAGAAATACACCTACGACAGTCACAAATGTTCCGAACTTAGTAAAGAAAATGTGTGTTAAAAAGTGATTTCTGCATAACTGCTGGACCCATATGCATGCTAGTAGGCTAACCAACCCTACCCACCCTGAAAAGAAGTGAAAAACACACTGTTCAAGTGTTGGCAATAAAAGGCAGTGAGATTTTATTGGTACAGATATGGTTATGTAGAACAATGACACTAATCTCGTGTCACAAACATAATATAATACTTTTCGGCATCGGGTCCAGGGGTGAACCCCCCGCCCCCTTGGCCCGTGCCCGCCTCCTTGTCCCACGACTTGTTGTGGTCACCGTACAGTGTCCTGTTTGTCTCTTTCTTGTTTTTTCTCCCTTCTTTTGTAGGGTGGGAGGGTTTTGTGGAAAAGAAAGAAAAGCGTGGAAGACGCTGAACCTCCAGACTGTTTGGATCCCAGTTCAAGGACCACAAACCGTTTGTGATTCTTTGTGAGCTGGACGCTCTTTTTATAAGACCCAGTGGTAGCCCTGGGTCTTTGATGTATGTCTGTGGGGGCTGAGGCCAGCCCCCAGGCCGGCTGCAGCCGATTGGCTGTGCCCCCCCCCCGGGGGGGAGGAGGGGGGGCAGATCTTTGTGACCTCCCTGTCTGCTTGGTGGTTTCCTTCGGAGTGCTTAGCACTTCCTTGTTTTGTGGAAGCATGAGGTGACTGTTCACACCTCACCCTTCCCTTGTTTTGTTGGTGGCCGAGACAGCGTGTCTCTGTGGTAAGTGGAGGAGAAAGCAGGCCTGGGATGAAACAAAAGGGGAGGGGGCCGCGTTTCTCCTGGATGGTACCAGCAGTTACCCTGCCTCGCTTTGGGAGGCCCTGCAGCCTTGCCCATGAAAACTGCACAGGAATGTCAAAGTTTACTGAATGTGAATCAGGCAGTGCCAGGCAAATAGTGCTTAGTGCGCTGCATGCCAACATCTGCTTGCACCGCGCAGACCACATAGATTCTGAAATGATGGCCATGTTATACATCAGTAGCTCGCCCAGTCCTCTTTTTCTTCTTTGCAGTCTGGGAGTTGCAATCCCACACAATTTTATTGGAAAAAGCCAAACTACAAGTCCCAGAATACAAAGGTTAAAAACAAAACTAAACAAGCTACTTGTACTCACCATGTGAAGGGGTGTTTCATTCTTTTATGGTACACGCATGAGCTCAATTGGGATGGGTTTTGGACATGGCCTGTTAATAAAAACAAGATATTACGAGTTCCCCGGTATCCTGTCGATAGTTCCCCGATATCCCAGTGTTACCGGGATATTACGTGTGGCGCAGACGCTGGTAAATCCCGATTCCCGTAGAGTGCCACAGGACTGCAAGGGATGGGGATGCTGCAATCACAGGCACCGGTTTTACCGGTGCCTGTGATTGCGGTAATCGTCTGCCGGTAGGGGCCTGATCTGCCAGCAGGTCAGGCCTGCCGGTAGATCGCAGCCCCTACCGGCAGACTTGTGGTTGGCCAGTCTGGAAAGGTGCCAGTACACGCTGTTACCGGCACCTTATTTTCAGACCAGCCAACTCGTATTATGTCACCCCTATTTACTGACTGTGAACCTCGTGTGAAATGTATAGTATTGGCCTGGTTTCATGAGGCGGTCTGCTATGTTTCTTATATATCTCATTTTGTGTGCGTTTTAATTTCTCGAATGGAAATTACATTTGGTCAGTGACTCTCTTTCTCACTGAAGAGAACACATGAGTACATAAACAGAACGAGCGCCACATAACAAACAGACGGCGCAGCCCTGGCTGCCATAGGCTTGCTGAGCGGTAAAGCTGAGCAACTTTCCAAGCATGCAGACCGCATACCTCCACAGGTGACGCAGTGAAAAATATGACTCTCCCTTCCGTAAACAGGGCGCGAGGAGCAGAACATGTGGTGGCGCGCGCTCGCGCGGCTGTAGGGCCCTGCGAGACTGAGAAACCATGACTTGATTGGTCATGATAAATGCATGCACGTTCTTGTCTCACAGGCTCAAGTTAAGTCTCCCAGGAAATGACCCCCTCCAGTGGACCATTCGAAACATTTTGTAAACAGGGGCAATTTGACACGAACTGTCGCTTTAAAAATCAACCGGGAACGTGATCCATGCTCAGCCCTTTGGAAACCATCAGTTCCAGGCCAGTTGCCAAATGATCAGTGTAGCCCCCAGATGGGATCGAATATATTTCTGCAGGTTCTTATGCTATAGCAAAGTGTCAGTAGGCTAGCCGGTCCTGTTTGCGCTTGGAGTTCTAGGACTTGTTTTCTCAAATTTCATATGGGAAAGAAAAACTACAAGTCCCAAAATCCAAAGGAGAAAAAAATGGACTGGGTGGCCTACTCAACGCATGGCCACCGGAAACTTGAGTTCCCTGTATGAAACTGCTAAATAACTAAATGTATAGTGCAGAATTAGTGGCTACCGATATGACTGTGTGCTGTTTAATTTGGATCTCGGAAGTGAAGTGCCAGGATTTGAACCTGTGGCTGCAGATTGAATCCGGATCTGTAAAGCAAGTACACTCAATTTACTGGGCTGCCTTACTGCTATTGCTGCCTGCTGTACCAGGTTATTTAGCACGTGACATGCCAAACGTGCCAAACACATGGCTGCATACTGGCACTTAATATAGAACATGTTGCTGCATACTGTCACTTAATACATAACGAATAAAGCGCAGAAAGCTGGCGCCTCTGCATTATAAGGCTATTCCTGCATGCTCTTACAGATGAATGAACATGTGACTAGCAGGATGCGTGTTCCTGCACATTATGTTAATTCAGTTGTATGCTGTTTCATAATTATAAGTGTGAAGAACAGTGCTCGAGTCTATGTACAGTCTACTAATTCTGTGATAAATTTAAAGGGATGGAAAGGCGTGTAGTAACGATTCTTGATCACAGGCGAATGTTCTGGGCAGCATAATCGTGTTTCTAGTTCGTCTGTGGCCTTGCAGAAGGATGGCAGCCATATTGAGACTCGACTTCCGCATTCACGCAAGGGACCTCCCGCGAGTGAAGTGCTGGGCCAGGTCCATTGTGCATGTAATGCAAGCAACTCCCGACATGCCCCGGCCTTTTTGGGCATCATTAATAAAGTGCACTGTGAGTCCCTAGGTAAAGCGAGGTCATGACCCACAGTTGAGAAAACGCCATATGCCCAGACGTGGTTAAAGGACATAAGCTGCACCTCACCAATAACTGAAAGTCTGGTCTTAATTATGTTCCACTCTGATGGGGGAGGGGGGAAGAGGTGGCCACATGGCAGTGTTTGGGGTGCAGCTTCTTTTGGAATGGGATCAAGACTAGTTTATAGCACCACAGGACGGTTGGGTTCTTGGTTGCTGCTATCTAAATGTCCTTACTTATTCACCTGTACCATTGCTCCCGTCTTGTACAGGCACAAGTGAGCCTAAAACGATGCAATGGAATGTCATTGAGAGAACTTCCCAAAGGTTATAGAGCTTTAGCTCAAATCCTCCCCTTCCCTCGCCCCAAATGTGAACGCAGTCGCTTCCTAGCGTAGGGAGTCTTCAAGCACAGGCCCCGACGCATTAGTCCTTTGGGTTCAAGTGGCATTTCGTCGATTGGGCTCATAAGGTTGGCACTTCTGGGGTTGTTTGTGTTCCCGTGGCGTAACTGTGCATCATGGAAACAGCTAAAAGTCAAAAATGGGAATGCACGAGCCAATGATTCTTGACCTCTGGGCAGCATTACTTTCCATTAGCTCGCCTGCACCTTCACAGTGTCCCACAAGTGAATGGACTAAGGCTAACCTGCCTTAGTGGTCCAATCCCTGCTCTTGAAATGAGTGGACATTGCCCTTCTGACATCACACTCAACATGCTTTTTTCTAGAGGAAGTGGAAGGGACAGGAAGGAGAGAGAGAGAGAGGCAGTAAGATACACCATGGTGGCCTTCTTGCCCACTGTAGATAGCTCTCCTGTCGGCACCAACCATACCCATTTTCCTTCTCAATATGATCAAAGGCCTTCAAAATACGCAGCACCATGGTGTGACGTCATGCTTTTTGTGAATGGGTGTGCCTTTGATTCCTCCTGTTCCCAGGCCAGCTTCCTGTGGGTTGGCTGTCCCTGGGAAAGGGTATTTCCTGCCCTTACAAAAGAACAAAAAGAGGCAATCCCTGAGGCTACATTCCTTCCAGTAGGACAAGGGACAGCGTGTCTGGGGAGAATACACATAACCCCTTCCGCAGCTGAACTTCACCTACCATGCCGACACATGTGTGATATCAAATTGAATGTGGATGCAATGATCTTGAGTAGTGCCATGCACAATGCCTTCACCCAGGCATAGCTTATATTTAGAGTTTACCCGGCCACTATTTATGATCATATATTTGGTACTGGGGTGCATATCTTAAATGCAGTCCCTGTGCTGCAGAGCCCTAGCTGTCACTGCAGCTGTCAAAAGGGTAACTGTGACATCCGAACCTGCTCTGTGCCACTCGTAGAGCAGGCACTGCAGACCAGAATAATGATGCAGCTGGGCACATGTACACACCATGCTTTTGGCATGGAGCTTATGAAAGAGGAATCTGATCAGCAGATTACCCTTTCAGAGATGGAATTACCCACATCATTTTATTAACTGATAAAAATACAAAAGCCAGGGGACAGGATTGTGCATCTCTGCCTGCCTGATATACTTTTAAGGGGGAGGGTGAACTTGCACATCTGCATTGGGATACCATACCTTAAACAGGAGACCACAAGCATTTCTTTGCAGGTCTGGTCTACTTTTAATATGCCTCTGGCAGCAGTGACATCACTTTTCACAGTGACAGCACTATTTAATGGGGCAACAAAAGAACTTTTACGCTGGCTGCTTTTCTTCTCTGAATTGGAAAATACTGGCACTTCTCAGCTAGCCATCTATGCATTTAATGGGGAAGAGCCGTGCTACTAGCACGTATAAATGGTGCTCCTCTACTTTTAACCAGACAGTTGTGTCACTGGTCGGAAGGCCTTTTTCAGTGGGACAGTGCCCGCACACTCCAAATGAGGCAAGTATCGCGAGACTGCAGATCATATGCACTTCTGTTTTTCCGCCATCACTTTCGCAAGGTGCAGCGAGGCCACCAAAATGGCAGAAGGGAGTACTGTACAAGACCAATGTAGACTCCATGCATCGCCAGGTGTCCTGATCCGTGTGGGGCGCTTGCATGAGCGTTGCCTTTTCCTGCAGAGGTGCAGGGAGAGCCTGTGTGCACTGCTGATGAACTAAGCAAACATTGCAAAGTACAATCGGTGAAGGACGAGTCTGTGCTAGAAGCCCAGCGAAGCACAAGGGCAGCCAGCCAATTAAAACATGCTTCTGCGTAATTGCTGGCTGGCAGTGGCATGCGTGACTTCAACTTCCTTGTACCCGTCGTATCACACATGGTCGCCACCGCGGCGGCTGCGCAGGTGGACTTGGACCTGCAGTGGTTGAATTACCTTATATATACAATTGGAGGTGTTGGCAAGAACCCCCTTCCTCCTCTACACTCATACAGTCGTACTCCATAAGGGAGACCATATTTTACACCATAAATCCTGGACATTTACGTAAAATCAATATAAAAGGCATCCAAGCAGGGCTCAAGTCGAGGATACACGCAAATGGATGGAGTCCGCCAACATTTTTCAGAGGGTGGACTCAGCCCCCCCCCAGCTAAAGTGAGAAACATTGAAAGTGTTCTTTGAATTTACGAACTAAAGCCGACCTCGGGGATCAAACAGCAGTCGTCAGGTTTGCAGGTGGGCACTTCACCACTGCACTATATAAACCTGATGAAAAGTAACAAACAAAGGTGAAATTTCCCATTTCGGTACTTCATGTTCAGGGAAACATTTGTATTGGTGCTAGGAGTTTAAAACACACACACCTTTTAACTTTTTTCAAAAACACTATCAGTAGAAAATATCCTCTCTTGGTTTTTTGTGTGTGTTGATTTTATGAAAGACAAATGCCATTCGTCCTGTGCAATTTGGATGGTTATGCAAAGTCAATTTAATGAAATGTGCATATTTCACATTGATATGCTAATTTCTGGCAACGTCACATCTCATTGTAGATGGGTCCCCATTTTTACTTTAAGGACTTGACCCCTGCATACAATACATCAAGGGCTGAGAATTAATAAAATGTATACACCATAGACCAGAATCATAAAGCCCATAGAAAAAAGGACCTGTTCAATCGGATCTCAGGCACCTCATCCCATTTGCTGCATATGAAGTGGTCGAAGTGTACGAAAAGAAGTAGTGGAACCATGTTCCCTGCTGGCCTGTCCCCCTCCCAACAAACCCCATCACCACGCCTCTTCCCACGCGTCATTCAAACCCTCAAACAAACACACCCACCCACTGTTTAAGGGAATGTTTAGTGCAGTGCACTGAAGTCCAAGTTTCAACTTCTACCCACACTTTTATTTTAAAGGAAAACATTCTGGAATGCTTTCTTTTTAAAATAAAAGTATAGGAACAGTAAAACGTAATTATAGAAAGTAGAGGCGTACCGCTCCTAACCGCTCCCACCACGTTGACCCCTGTGCATGTTTTTATGTGGGCGAGACCCTTATATCCCACTTCGCCACCGCCCCTACACCAACCCCTCCACTACTCTAGAAAGGCCCCATAAAGGTTGCCTTCCCCCGCGCCCCGAGCAAAACGGCCATTTACCAAATGCTGTGAAAAGCCGCGAGAGGTGGGCAGATTCAGTTAAACTTCAATCCACATCTTATTTTTAACTCCAGGATTGCCTTAGCACATCTTCAATTCCCTCATAAATCCAGCATTACATTGTGTACCAAATCAAAGATGTCCAACTCTTCCTTGGAGAAACAGCCCACTTGCCAAAACAGTTAAGGGCATATATACACACACAGCCCTTTGCAGAACTATGCTCCAACCAGTGGAGTAACTCTGCTGAAAATGTTGGGGGGGCGGAGGGAGCATGGCATCTAAATTAAAGGGGCCCATGCCAAATGAGTGGGACACAATGTGGTGCTACAAAAGTTGGGGGGAGGAGGGGTAACAAGCACACTTGTCACCCCCTAAAATTACACCCATGGATCCACAGCACTGACCTATGCTATCACAACATATTCCCCCCTATTTACGCCTGCATCCCTCCCTCTCTGTGTTTGTAGCATCTACTTCCTGCTTTCCCATGCTCAGTGGTCGAAGTGAGCGGGATTGGTCTGGAGCGGTGCTCCTATACTTTTTAAAATTACCTTTTACATCTTATTTTAAAAAGAAACCGTTCCGGAATGGTTTTGTTTTAAAATAAAAGTGTAGGAAGAAGTTGAAACCTTCACTTTCAGTGCACTGCACTGAACGTTCCCTTAAACAGCAAGTGCAAGTGTTTGGGGGTGTATTGTGTGTGGGAGGGGTTGTGGCAATGGGGTTTGTGGGGAGCAGGGGCAGGCCAGCAGGGAACATAGTTCCACTACTTCTTTTCGTACACTTCGACCAGTGCCCATGCATTCATCTTCACCCCATGATGTTCTCTCCTACAGTAGACTAGGGTCCC
This sequence comes from Ambystoma mexicanum, assembly GCF_040938575.1. NCBI lineage: Eukaryota > Metazoa > Chordata > Amphibia > Caudata > Ambystomatidae > Ambystoma > Ambystoma mexicanum. The sequence goes on from NC_090924.1 coordinate 602,385,209, forward strand.
CTAGTCCCCTATCCTGCGCCCACTGCAGGATCCCCTGCAGTGGGCGCAGTAGGCACAGTGCATCACTGCATGGGCATGGCTCTGAAACGTCTACGGTGCCCATATGGCACAGTAGAGAAGCAGATTAGCATGGTATGCTCTTTTATGCCATCTTACATTTGTATGGCACCTGCTGGCATCTTTATCCTCTTTCGCCGCTTTTTAGGTTTATCATATCCATTTCATGGGCAATTTGAACAGTTTCATTTATTTCAGAGAAGACTGGAACAATTTGGTAAAAAGAGAGAAAAAAAAACACTTGAAAAAGCTGTGGGCCAATGGATATACAGTTGCATGCATATTGTGTATCACACTATGCGTCTTCTTTTGCAGCAACCCTTACTTTTTACCCCTTCACTTTTCCACAGTCTTTGATCTGCCCGCACTGTCTTTGATCTACCTGATCTTTTGGCTGCAATAAGGAATGCTTGCATTGGCACCGCCTCTCCCTCATGCCACGCGCTGTGATCTTCTGGCTGCAATAAGCAATGCTTCCATTGGCACCGCCTCTCCCTCATGGCACTCGGTGTGCTCTTCTGGCTGAAATAAGGAATGCTTCCATTGACACTGACTCTCACTCATGCCATGGGCTGTGATCATCTAGCTGCGTTAAGCAATGCTGCCATTGGCACCGCCTCTCCCTCATGCCACAGGCTGTGATATTCTGGCTACAATAAGCACTGTTTCCTTTGCCACTGCCTCTCCCTCATGCCACATGAAGTGCTCTTCTGGCTGTAATAAGGAATGCTTCCATTGGCACTGCCTCTCCCTCATGCCACGGGCTGTGAGTTTCTGGCTGCAATAAGGAATGCTTCCATTGGCACCGCCTCTCCCTCATGCCATGCATTTTGATCTTCTGGCTGCAATGAGGAATGCTTTCATTAGCACCGCCTCTCCCTCATACCATGCGCTGTAATCTTCTGGCTGCAAGAAGGAATGCTTCCATTGTTACCACCTGTCCCTCATGCATGGGCTGTGATCTTCTGTCTGCAATAAGGGATGCTTCCATTGGCACTGCTTCTCCCTCATGCCATGCCCTGTGATCTTCTGGCTGCGTTAAGAAATGCTTCCTTTGGCACTGCCTCTCTCTCATGCATGGGCTGTGATCTTCTGGCTGCAATAAGCAATGCTTCAATTGACACTGCCTCTCTCTCATGCATGGGCTGTGATCTTCTGGCTGCAATAAGGAATACTTTCATTGGCAGCACATTTCCCTCATGACACATGCTGTGATCTTCTGGCTGCAATAAGGAATACTTCCATTGGCACCGCCTCTCCCTCATACCATGCGCTGTAATCTTCTGGCTGCAAGAAGGAATGCTTCCATTGTTACCACCTGTCCCTCATGCATGGGCTGTGATCTTCTGTCTGCAATGAGGAATGCTTTCATTGGCACCACCTCTCCCTTCTGCATGGGCTGTGATCTTATGGCTGTAATAAGGAATGCTTCCATTGGCATTATCATCTCTCTTTCATGCCCCGGGTTGTGCTTTTCAGGCTGCTATAAAGAATGCTTCCATTGGCACTGCCTCTCTCTCATGCATGGGCTGTGATCTTCTGGCTGCAATAAGCAATGCTTCCATTGACACTGACTCTCTCTCATGCATGGGCTGTGATCTTCTGGCTGCAATAAGAAATACTTTCATTGACACCGCCTCTCCCTCATGCCACGCGCTGTGATCTTCTGGCTGCAATGAGGAATGCTTTCATTGGCACCACCTCTCCCTCAGGCCACGCACTGTGATCTTCTGGCTGCAATAAGCAATGCTTCCATTGGCATTATCTCTCTCTCATGCCCCGGGTTGTGCTTTTCTGGCTGCAATAAAGAATGCTTCCATTGGCACTGCCTCTCTCTCATGCATGGGCTGTGATCTTCTGGCTGCAATAAGAAATACTTTCATTGACACCGCCTCTCCCTCATGCCACGCGCTGTGATCTTCTGGCTGCAAGAAGGGATGCTTCCATTGGCACTGCCTCTCCCTCATGCCATGCCCTGTGATCTTCTGGCTGCGTTAAGAAATGCTTCCATTGGCACTGCCTCTCCCTCATGCTACACGCTGTGATCTTCTGGCTGCAATAAGGATTGGCACCGCCTCTCCCTCGTGCTTGAGCTATGATTTTCTGACTGCAATAACGAATGCTTTCTATCGGCACCACCTCTCCATTATGCCACGCGCTGCGATCTTCTGACTGTAATAAGGAATGCTTCTCCTGCGTTAAGAAATGCTTCCATTGGCACCGCCTCCCCCTCATGCCACACGCTGTGACCTTCTGGCTGCAATAAGGAATGCTTCCATTGGCACCGCCTCTCCTTCATGCCACACGCTGTGATCTTCTGGCTGCATTAAGGAATGCTTCCATTGGCACTGACTCTCACTCATGCCACGCGTCCCTGCAGCTCTAGCCTGATTTGCTAAGCATCCAGCCTCAAAGCCTATTCAGAAGCAGGGCAGGTGGCTATTGTGCAGACACGTTTCTCTTACTTCCCTTGTGACCCATATCCATGTCCACGCTCCATTTCCAAATCGAATGCATTCCCTCCTCCCTCTCTTTGCACGCAACATTCCCTTTCACCCTTATGCCTCACCTTTCACCCTGCCCTTTCCTCTCCCTTCCAAAATCCCGAGCCACCTCCACCTAAAGGGTAGAGGGACAGGATATGGGTGTTTATGTTTTACAAATAATAAAAAATTAACAGACCAACGCCATGACATTCCTAAAGGTCGCCCCCCCCCCTTGTCTGTCAGCAGCAAACAGGAATTGCACTCATACCTCAACAAACCGTGACGCACAGAAGATGGGAGGAGACCTCCAGGCAGCCTGCCTTTTGCTGGCAACCAGGCCCAACTCAAGAGTTTTAGTGCCCCGGGGCACAGACACATTTGGGCCCCCATCCAAGCCAAATAATGTAAGGGATTCAGAATCTCGGGTGGCCCCTTCCTCATTCCAATCACAACCCAAAGCTAGATATGCTGTTCCCCCAGCAGTCAAAATAAGGATGGGTGTCCCATTCAAGTCCCATTGTCCCATTCGCACATGCTGGAATACTAATTAAGAAACATGTGGGTCTTTCAAGGCAACCTTAGCAGTCCTTGATGATGGTACAGGGAACGTTTTAACAGTTGTAGCCACGAGGAAGGTTTACAGGCTGTACAAATGCAGTATCATGCAGGACTGGCATGTGTAACTATACGAATAAGGTACACATGCCACAGAATTATGAGAGCTCAGAGTAGCAGCCTCACAGAATGTGAACGTTCTCAAACGTGGAGACAGGAAACTGATTGGAAGCAAACAGAAAGCTACACACAACAAAGCAGAGATAGCCTGCATATCCTGGCACAGACTGAGGTCATCCGCGCGTGGTTTTCAAGTGGTGTTAAAATTAAGGAGAAAAGAAACACACTACTTTGTGGTGTGCAGTATAGCAATGGTCACTATCATTATATATGAACCAGCACTATAGCTAAATATACCGTGAGTGGGGCTTTTTGAAAGAGCGCACCCTGACAACATGATTCAGTGGCTGACAATTTGAAATATTTAGTGACTGGAAATTCTGACAGGTTAAGCACCATCAGAGATCGAGTGAGTTACCCAGGACCACACACTTTGGCTAAGACGTTAAGCTGGGATTCGAATTCAGTCTGTATTTCCCCAAGTGACCTTGTTGATTCACAATTCTTGTGTTACACACATTTCAATTATTTTTTAATGTTTGATCTGCATGAAGTGTTATGTCTACAGAAACATTTTATGCAAAAGGGGAGTTATGCCAGCTTCCAGGGAAGTGTGAATGTAGCAGAATACTAACCGTAGTCAGCGTAGAAAATCTTTTATGTGTGGAAATGGTTTAGGCAAAACCTTACACAAAACAAAAACACATTTTCAAATACATAAATTGAAGAGGTTACAACACAATAAAATCATTCATCATCCAATACACTACAGTGGTACTCAACATAAAACACATTCTGTTTCATAATATATAAAACATGGAATTGCTATTAAAAATATCACTCTAACTACCCTCATAAAGGCCAATATCTTTGATAAAGTGCAAAAATGCTATAATTAGTTACCAAAGAATTGTTAAAGAACCTTTCCCACCAAACTTCAAGCATAATAAAATTAGTTGAGTGTACACATCTCCCAAAATTCCTAATTCGCTTTGTATTTAGACTGTTGCAGGTCAGTTTCAAGTTCTTTAGAGTCTCTATATCTGTGAGGAATTGGACCATCTGCAAACGGAGAGTGCGGTCGCCTGGGTTTTTTGATTTTTGTTTATTTGAAAAGAAAGAATGATGGGAGATCAACCTCTGGAAAATATGTGGGGCCATTCCTGCACATATTTTCCACCCTCAAGGCAGAGCAGAAAAATAGTCATGTCCTCTAGGAGGACACAGCTTACCAGCGTCGCCTTCCCTGACACCAGACAGCTGTGGGTACATCAAAAGCCTCTGGCCGTGGGCAGTCTGGTTAGCCTTTCAAGGCCCCATGGATTTGCATCTCCATTGTTACACCTTGCGGGTGGTGGCAAATACTGAAGAATGTTAATTAGCCGGCCTCAGGGAAGGCCTGGGTATTGGAACTAACAATGGAGACCATAGACCAACACCTCTTTGTAATGCAATGTGTCAACTTGGTACTAACACTCCTCCTTGGTGTGAAAGGGCAGTGAATATCCTGTCTGAAGCCACTCCTTTCAGAGCAGGGAAGTATGTGAATTGTAGGAGACGAAAGTCTGCCTGAAACCCCCTAATTCAAAGGAGGCCCACGTTGTGACCAAGGAGGCCCATGTTGTGACCAAGCGCTGCATAGGGCTCAGTTAATTAGGAAGACACTTTGATGAACAGCAGGCAGGAAGATGATTGGGACTTAGAAGTCTGTTGTCATCCTCCCCCTGTCTGTTGCCAAGCACCCTGATTCTGACCTGAAGCATCACCGAGGATTGTTGGTGGGGACCCAGGATTGGTTCATTAAGGTGGGCTTAGCCTACACCAATCACTGGGGCTCGTTTGGCTTTAAAAGAGGGTTTAGTACCTCACTGAGCAGATCATCTGAAGACTTTGCATGAAGAAGGACTCAGGGAAGATCCCTCCCCTAAACACCTTCCAGGGAACAGAGGGAGATAGCGGACTTAGCGGACCGGTCCAGCAGCTCCAGAACTGGTACTCAGCTAGCACACAGCGTGCCCTGCTAGGTTCTGACAGCAAGCTTCCTAGGTGGGAAGTGCTGGAGAGTCTCTGGACAAAGGACAAGGCCGTTGCCTGCTAACACCGTCCTGAGCTTTGGGCCGTCTGCCTTGAAAGGACACAACCCCTGCAAAAAGCTAAGAGAAGTGCCACACAAGCATCATTCAGCATCCATCTTTTTAAGGCCAATTTTGAGACAGTCAAGTCCCTGAACTGCATCCGGCTGCACTGCTGACTGTTGTCACGCGCAGTCACCAGAGCCATCCGAGACACCTAGACCAGCATTCCATTTCCGCCAACCAGCACAGAGACTATTCTTGGACCCGATCCACCACACCGGACAGCCTGGAAATTTCCATCCAACCTCGCTTGCTGAACTGCCTGCCGCCTGGTAACCGCAGCTGTCTCCCGCCACTAACTCTGTCTCACAGGCTGCGAAGCGTCCTGGGACCACCTCAACGCTGTTGAGCACCAAAAACTTCTTCAGTTCCAGGTACATTGTGTTTCTGCCCCCCTGGTCCTTCTCCGGAGGCCAGTAGAGGCTGTTACGACCCTTTGCCCCTTTGGTGCTTAAAACAAATAATCTTGAACTAGAAGACTGATTACTTTACCAACTACCTTCCTGTCAGTATCCAGAGTGCATCCCTTTCCTTCGTGAAACTGTCTGTCCTCTGCGTTCCTTTATAGTGTGGGTTGTAATTGTAGTGTGCTAGAACTGCCTCTGGTAGCAATAATAAAGTCGATATTTTTATACAACCTTGTCTGGACAGTCCCTTTTATCATTGGGTAATATTGTATTTTCACTGTGTTGTAGCTAACTAATGATCCACGATCTTACAGAGATAAGCCTGCCGTACCGTCCCGTTACCAGAATTGGACAAAGAATTCTTATAATTCACTTGTATTCCAATCTGTTTGGATCCCTTCTGGTGCACTAGAGGGGTCGGGTTGATTGATGTTTTAGAAACTGATATTCATCCCTGGACCACTGGTGCCCCGGAAGTTGATTCATCACAATATCCGTTGAGCAAAATCTACAAATGGCTATGCCATCAGTCGTCTTTTTCCACAGAAGATTATCCCCTGTTTTTAAGCGGTACAGTCGAAAAAGCATATGTACAGTTTTGCAAATGGGGAAGGGGAGTGCAAAAGGTATAGAGGCAAAACACCCATTTGTTTGTGCACCCGTGACAAGCTCTCTGCTCGTTTGTATTTAGAGAAAAGACCCATGGTCTCAAATCAATCCTGTGTGAATGTTTTTGTTTCAAAAGAGGTCGCTCACACAAACCATGCATCATGTTATATCCCCAGGCTGACAACGCACCAGCACAAACTTTCAAAACATCTCAGCTAAGGGCTGGTGGAACAATATCTGGCACACGCATAGAATTGAACACTGTATGGCTTCGTATCTTCATACGGTCCCCAAACACAACTTGAAATGGGCTCCTTTTATTAATTACTTGGACCATCATAATATGTCTGCACATGGTTCATGAAGTTACTGTGATGCCTGTAACGCATGAATTTCTCATCATTAACTATAAGTACTGCACTATTCTTAACTATATATGAGCACATTTATAAACGGTATCCTTTACCCCATCCCCTTTTTCTTCGTGCCCCGTGTCTGTCTCTTGTTCGTCCCCCTGTCTGTCCAAAACTCAATCATTTATCCACTCGTATGCGAATTACTTGAGAGTAATTGATGATTGTATTCTCTTCATGCTTGACCTGGACTATTCCATTCACCTGTTTTTATCCATTCTCTAATCTCTGCCTATCAAGATTTTGATATACTGTCCCTTCTTGCATCAATGTATAACACACGTCTTTTTTGTTATTTTCAATCTTACCAATGTTTTGTGATTCATTCTTTAATGTTCAATAAAAACGTATTAAACAGAAAAAATAGAGAAAAAAATTGCGCTGTCATGTTTAAACCGGCCAGCTTAAAGGTAAAACTAGTTGACTTCTATTTTGTTACATTGGGAGTTAAGGATTTTTAGGGAGTAAAAGCCTATTTGTTATTCCAAACTACAGCATTTTTAGGCAATTGAAAATATATTATACTGTTTTATTTTCTTCAAAAAGAGCCCTTTTCTTGTAATCCAAACATTCTGTGTAGCTAGCAATCCCTGGGAATGAAAAGAAGCATCTTTATGGCATAGGCTGTCTTCCCATCAGGTAGCTTATCAAACAGCTATGCCCTCAATGGCTGCTGTACAAATCACCAAGAAATCAATTAACATGCTTCCATGTCATTTCATCGACAGGAAGTACTTCGTGGTAATTTACTACAAAGTAATTATTTCTAGATTTTACATCGAATTATTGAATTTTGGAGGGGGTTCCCCATAATACCCATCCCCCCTCATTACTACCTCTCCCCCAAACCCTCCACAGCCCTTTTTGACACCTTAATCCTTAAATACCCATATTTTTCGATGTAATTTTGAAGGAATTACTTCATGGTAAATTACCACAAAGTAATTTCTGTCGATGAATGAACTGGATACCAATAAACATATAGCAGAGGTCATCTTTGTGGAAGGTGCTGCTGATGTCACCGGTCTGATTTCATCACCTGAGCAGTACATGTGGCATAAAGGGTCAGACAGATACATACCTTTTACTCCCTATTTTTCTGATTTTAGAAAGTAAAATACACAGGTAAATTGCTTATCTGAAGACCTGAAGATATCTGTTATTACAGTGCTTGGAAGTAGATGTAAGCCAGCACTCATGTCACAACAGAACAACAACAAAATAAACGACAGTCTGGCCCAACACCGCATAGCGGCTACCAACCGTAAAACACACCTACGCTCAGTGAACGGTGTCACTGAACTGAAACTGCCAACAGCACACCACAGATTTCTTGCTCTTTTTTCCCGCTCAGTCCTGCTAATTGGCCTGCCTCCCTCCTTGCTTTACCTTTACAGATCCGCCAGAGTGCCAAGAGACCACGCACGCACGCATGTGACAACAGTGCATAGTATATGAACCTTTAACGTAACATAATGTGCTGTAAACCAATGTGATATTATTACCCTACCCACCTGCAAGGACTACTCATTTCACCGACGCTACAGACCTACACCTTTCCAGTCCTACAGTTGTAAAGTGTTTAGGGCCTATTAGTAACAGAAACCCTTGCCCGACAGCGCTGAAGAGGGTACACACATACATAATTTCCACCTAACAAAGGATGGAGGTGGAGAAGGCCTGAAGGGACTCGCACCCCACACCCCCGCTACCCAGACCTTGCACCTCAGTGACATGACAGACCTATACCATGTCATCTGCACCACAGTCCAGTGCAAAAACAGTCACTCGAGATGGTCAGCAGCTCCAAAACTGCCCAATGTGTCTAGTCCCACTGTGCCTCTATAACCAGGGCTGCCTAATAGCTCTGTGTCCATTTGGCCTAAATTAACAGGACTATCCAATGGATTTATAACCAGGTGTCCCCAGAAACAAGGGCTACCAGAAGGGTCAATGGCAAATGTTCCACAAAATCAGGGTGTGCCAAGAGGGCTAAGTGTTTTCAAATAGGTGTTGGTCATTTGGGTAAACATTACAAGAGTTGCCCATTCGACCGATCGTTGTTCCATCATAACAGGGTACTTCTGCCCAATGGTCTCCGTTACTTGGGTCCATATAACAGATGGCTGGTCAATAAATCTTGATCTATCTGACTCCACAAAACCAGAGTTACCCTAGGCTTATAAGTGAATTAGGTCACATGACTGGAGTAGTCCAATGGGTCTCAGAGCCTTAATTTCAGAAAACCGGGCTGTTTTATGAGCTGGGCCTACTCGACTCTTGCACAGGTAACATGCATGATGCTTTTCACCATTCCACTTTTGTTGAGTCTTCATCTCAATAGATCTGCCTGTCACTAGTAACTACTTATTTTCTTTTCTGATGCTCTTAGTGCTTCAACAGTAGCTTATTTTAACTTAGAAGTTTCACAGACAGTAAACTCCCCCAGCTGAGGGCAAAGTCATAACTGCCAAGTATCATGTGTGCCACCTACACTCGGTCTTGGTCTTGCCCATTGCATGCTGGGACTTGTTGCACACAGAGCGAGGGGTCAGAAATGTGAGACTCACTTGATTCAGACAAACATCTTGTCGGTTACCGGGCAAACACTAATGTCTGTCTAGGAAAAGGCTGCAGCTTTTGTTGTTAATTTTACTAAGTATTTGTGAAGTGCTGAACTGCCGCAGGCGTGTCCTTGTGACTTGGTCTCTCTGGTAGGTCATTGCTGAACACAACTAGGTTCCCGGGAGGCTGTTTTCTGGCGCAGCATCAAAAATAACCATGCATTGCAACATGGATTAGCAGACATCCAAGCAGAGATGCTGCGAAAACCTAGCTCTAAGGCAGTGGTCTTCAAACTTGTTTTGCCTGGGACCTCTGAGCAAAATGTGTGCAGGCTTTGCACCCCCAAAAATGCCAAATGGACAGTAAGACCAAATGGCTATGAACTATTGTGTGTGTCTTCGCGCCCTACTCCCAGTATAATGCCTGGGTTCCCCACCTGCTCCCATCACAGTCTCTGGGCTCCCCCGTCTCACTCCAGGCCCAGTCCCTGTGCTCTCCCCACCCCACTACAGACCCTGGGCTCTCCCCACCATGCTACCACCAATGTCCCTGAGCTCGCCCCACACAGCTCACAGCATAGCTCCTGGGCCAGTGGCCGCTGGTGAATTTTTTAAGTGGAGGGGTATAAATATTTCTTCCACATATGCCATAGCAACAGAGCGTAGCGAGGCAGCCTGAGCCAATCAAGGGCGGTTCGTTGGATTTCTCCCAGGGAAATCTTTTTGAAAAATTGGTTAAAGTGTTGCATTTTAGAGTATAGTTTTAAAAAACATTGGGTAAAAAGTCAAACAGTTTTCAATTGGTGCTAGGCAGCCCTGGATGCAGGCATGGTATTTTTTACTGGACATCTATGATAGATGTCAAGTAAAAAGATGCAATCCCTGTGTCCAGGGCCTCACAGTGCCTAACACACTCACACAATCAATGTGATTATGTGTGTATGCGAGGCACTGGGAGTGGTAGGGGGCAGCTATGGTATTTTTTACTGGACATCTCTGTCCAGTAAAAAGATGCCATCCCTGTCCCCTGGCCCTCACAGCGCCTAACAAACTGACACAATCAAAGTGACTATGTGTGTGTGCAAGTTGCTGGAGGACCCAGGGGAAAGCATGGTAATTTTCTACTGGACATCTATGATAGCTGTCCAGTAAAAAATATCACCCATGTCCCCTGGGCTCAACAGCGTCTCAGAAGGAGAACTGATTTTGGCAGGTGGGTAGGGGGGTTGTGAAACAAAGGCATTTTTTAAATGCTTTTGTTGTACGGCTCTCCCCCTCACCAAAATCAGCGCCAGTGAGCAACACAAGCACACACAGATTCACACAGCATTCACACAGCAAGCACTCTATCATTCACGGGAGCACCCATCATCATACACTCACTCATAACTCAAGCATAGACACATCCATACAAATAAATAAATAACAACTAAATGAACATAAACGTACCTTCTGCGGTTTCCTGCCCAGCGCTCCAGCTTCTGCATCATGAACAGGAATCGTCAATCAAGAGCTTCCTGGTTCCTGCACATGCATGCAGGAGCCTGATGTGGATGCTGAAACGCCCTGCTCCAGCCTGCTCTGTCTGTATGTGCGAGGTAGCGCAAGAGCTCCTCCTCGCACATATAGACATGCAGTTCTCCAGCCAGCATTTCCAATGAGCTATGCAAGACTAGAGAAGCAAGGCACCCCCAGCCATGCATGGCTCATTGGGAATGTGTGGCTGGGGAACTGAACTGCCAAAGGGAAACACTGTTTCCCTTTGACAGTTCAGCCAGCTCAGCACTCAGTGTTTCACTGGGCCGACTCCTCCATAATGGGTGAGGAGGCCACTGGGTCGAGGCCCCTCACCCATTCTGGACAAGCCGCACCTGCCCAGGGCTCCCCTCTGGCCCGCTTTTTCTTTCCCTGTGCCCCACAGTTTGAATACCTCTGCTCTAATGCCTGCACTGTTCGTGGGTATGGGGTCTACTCGGTGGCTAATTGTGTAGCTGGAGTTTGGAGCAATTGTAAAGTTACTTAAGGTGTGCGTGTAGTAGCTCTGCATTTTACAGCAGAAGCACTATAAATTAAGAGAACAAGATTACATCAATAGTCACAACAGTGCACTATAAAATGCACTAAACAGCTCAGGACAGCCGGGAAAGCCTAACATGGCAATGCCCAATCACATAACAATGACACAGGGTGAGATGCACAGGTAAGTATGCCTGGAAGTGCTGAGTAAAGCCAGCAAGGAGACACATGCTCACACCTCCGTGCCCAGAATCTCAGTCCCTGAGGCCTGTGGGTATTATCGGACCCGAGACCTAAACCCTCAGTCAGAATCATGACAAGAACTCATAGCACTGCCAGACGCTGTTCTCTGCTAAATAGAGTTACTCCATTGGACATTTGCCAACTTCTATTACTACGCTACCATTATTCTTTATTAGAGGTATACCCACCCCCCTCCAGTACCCCTCCCAGACTTCCCACTACTTAGGTTCTGACCATAGGGCAGGATAGTGTGAAAACTGGTGGTTCGCCGATAGGGGGTTCTGAAATAGGGTCAATGAAGGGACAACAAGCCAAAATGAGGTGCCTCTCACCCATAACACCTTAAGTTCTAAGGGCAGTTAGGTGAAATATGGCAGAATGTGTAGTGTATTACAGCAGGCCCACAACACTCTGGCAGAGGAGTAACTTTTCTGAAAATATTGGGTGAGACATGGCATCTAAACGAAAGCGGCCCCTGCCAAATGAGTGGGACAAAATGGCGTGTCGCAAAAGTTGGGGTGGGGGGACAAACACCCTTGTCTCCCCCTAAAATTACGCCCATTCACTCTGGTCCTCCATGTATGCAGGGAGAAAGCCTGCACCGCTATTTGTGTTACCTCCAAGTACATCTTGTTGTTTTAACCATATGGCACTAATTAAAATATGCAGTTGCTATTATTTCGGGCCACTTAGGTTTCTCCCTCAGGCCATTGGGGTCTTAAAAGCTAGCACCAAAAATATAAGTTAGCCTAATAGAGATATCGTCTCTGCAAGATTCTGTGTTGTGTTTCTTTGTTTTTGTATTTAAAACAACAAGCCACACCCTTGTATTTCTTTTGTATGTGTGAGGTGGGGTGTGCAGGCCAGTGTGTGCGGGTAATTCAGTAACTAGTTTTAAGTGGGGCAAGGATGGTGATTAAGCATGTTAAGGAGTTGGAAAACTCTGTGCTAAGGGGAGCTAGTGTGATTGAAGTGTGCTTCGAGATTGCATGCAATTAGCCGCATTTGTGGGCTCTGCCTGCCACTGCATTCATATTGTGATTTTAGGGGACAAGGCAGCAAAACCAAAAAAACAGTACATTAGAATTAAAAAGCTGTTATAGAGCGAAAGACGCTCAGATAAGTTAATGGGACTCTCTAAATCAGAAGGGCCTCATTAGGAGTTTGGTGAGATCTGGGCTGTAAATCCACAAAGATACCCCCAAACTGTATTACTGTTACCGCCACTTGGTCCGGCGGTATTACTGCCAGATTATAAGTGGTGGTGTTGGTGTAAGTTCCCATTTCTTTTAGTCCATAGGACTCAATGGGGCATTTTCAGCAGAATTACTGCAGCGATAATTCTGCTGTGGAAATTAAGCTGGAGGTAAATCCTCCAACTTTATGCCCATCTCATAGTTTGGATGTGCGGTAATGCAGCGGTATATGGTAATACTGTTGCATTTAACCAATGCCGGCCGACTCGTTATATATAAATATATATATACACGCAAGTCTAATTTTCTGGTTACCGTTACAACTGGCTCCTACAGGGTTTCAAATGGGGTAATGACGGAGTTAGTCCCCATTTTCCTCTACAGTAAATCCACTGATTTTTGGAGGTAAAGCGGAGGGTTTGCCTCAGTAACGGAAGTACTGCCACTTTACCGCCATTTTTACCTGCCACGGCAAACTCATAATGATGCCCAGTGCATGTGTGTGATAGGGAGGACCATGTGGCTATCTCATTCACGAACTCGCTTTGGGTGTGTGGGCTATATGTGAAAACTGTGCATTAACCCAGTGGGTAGTCAAGTGACTGCCAATGGGGAACTAAAGGGAAGCATGCCTTGGGTTCCATTCAATCCCTAACAATTGAATGGTTTCAAGTGTGGCATGAAAAGAAGTATTTTTAAAAGTGGCAGGGCCCTGGGCAGCCCTTTATTTCAAGCACTGAAGGGCCAGAGTCATGCGCTGCCCCTCGAGGCCTGGCTACTCTAATAAAGAGCGGGATTCTGCTCTCGGTCAGCGCCCTCTGCACTGGGGCCCTCTGCACTGGGGCCCTCAGCACTGGGGATCGGCACCAAGAAAAGAGAGCAGCCAAGTGGTTTTGCGAGCCAGCCCGACACAAAGACACGAGTTCATTGGCTGGTTTAAGGCTCGGGTTTAAATAGAGAGACCGCGGCAGCCTGCATGAGTACTGGCAATGAAGCAATGAGGGCTGAATAGGCCCGGTCCGTGTTAACTGGAGCTGTAAACTAGTCGCATTTAAAGCAAGGACAGAGCTTAGAGAGTACATGCAGAGCTATGTGCGAGACATCACAGCGGGTAGAGCAGCTCAGTGGGCTAATGCACATGATGCATATATCTCTGTGCAACGGGATGGTCGACGTTGCTAATCCTGGCAGCACGGAATTAACCATGCCTATGTATAATGCGAGTACCACTGAACTGGGGTAAAAGGAACAACTGTGAATTCATCGAACTTGGAGGCTGTGGAATTTTTTAGCGCCGTTTTAAAAACAGTGCTTAACATAACCTTCTAGACAGAGGGAGTGGTCATTATCACAAGATAATGATCCACCCCCAGTTGGCGGGCCATGCATTGTGGAAAGGTCATTCATGTTCTAAACCTAAAACAATCACTCCCGAGGTCTACAAGTCAACTAGTACATCGTGCTACTAGCTATTTGGGATTTGGAGTTTTGGGGGTGAAGTAAAGATCAGAATGCAGCCAATAACAGCAGTTATTGACTGCACTCTGAGCAATGTGTTTGACTGAGAGGAGGGCAATAACTAAAGTGCTAATATGAATTCCTAAGTGGGCAACTATGCTTAGAGGCTGTACATGTCGCCGTTCAAAATGCAGAAATCAGAGGAGACGCTGCACCTTATCATGATTCCATAAAGGCAGGCTGGCCTGCTGTGAAATAGTTAACTGTGCGTTACCCTGTACACTCTAGCAGCCTCTGCTCACAAAAATAAATATATCCAATGATGGGAAAATAAGAAAGACAATGGCAATTCGCAGACTGTAGAATGACGGGGGTAGAGGTGCTTGGTATTTCTCTGCCAGCTTGTCTCCGCCTTGCAGGGCTCCCCGTGACATGGGCGGAGTCTCTGAGGTCACGGGAGCCTGACCCCTGAGTGCCCGCTGCACCCCCTCGCAGAATCAACGGCTGTGCGGCCCTCTCCCCACAGACAATCCGGCGCAAGGGCTCCACTCTGGCCTTCGCAGAGGAGGCCGACATCACCCTTCCTTCTGAGGAGGAGGGGCAGAAGAAATGCCTTTCTCTAACACCCCCCTCTGCCTAGAAGTGATCCCAAATGCTTTGATCGAAATGTTAGGCAGTCTGGCATCCCATTCACACTCACCCCCCCACCCCCCCACCACACACGTTTCTCCCCCACCCCTACCAGTGCAGTCCATTTAGCAACTGGCGGCAAATTATATTCCCAGCCCACAAAGCGCACGACTGCGGGCAGGGAGTTATCAACAAAATACAGAATTCGCCATTAATTCACACCTTTAAATGTCCCAAAGAATTTACACTACAGTCTAATAAAGGAGCTCGGAGTGCTTGTGTGAAATCCGACACAGTTATATATAACATAGTGTAATATAAAAGTATAATATAATATATAATTAATATCTAATAATAGGGACCTTCAAAACGGATTCCTGTGGAAACCCTGAGTCAGGTGGGCTGAGTCTTTTAGCATGTAATTGAAGGAGGATTCCGCAAATACGCCACGATATGAAACTGACATCATGCCATCATCCAGGCGGCATCCCTGGAACACTCACCGCGGCCTCATTAGATCTCTGGCGCTGTTGGGGAAGATGGACGTGCAGTGTGCACATGCAGGCGATTTCTTCTGACGCCAAGGCCGTCCACTTCTGTGCACCCGAGGGGCTACACGCCGAATGCGCGCCGGTGACCTCAAGGGGCTCTCCTGACCTCTTTAACCATCAAACATGCACTATTAGCTTCCAGGATGGCCGCCACATAAACCGAATTACTGTCACAGGCTGGCATGTGTCAGACACACAGTCGCGCACCGATGCAGAGGAACGCGTAACCACAGACAGGCATATGAAGACACGCAGACTAGCACGCATGTACACGTCACACACATCAAAGTGTAGCCACATACAAGCATACATAGAAATGCATGCACACACGTCTTCATAAATGCCCCCTCAGCACACACACCCCTGTACAAATACACGGACGGATGCCCATAAGAGCATTCACAGTGAAATGCACCCCGCATATAAACAACACATGGATATAGACACATAGACAACGTGCCCAGATACAGTGATATGCCCTGGCGCACGCACACATACGACCCTCTAAAATATACTCGCACAAATACAGAGATGCACACACACACGCATACTGTGTGACACCTGCACGCCCACACGGTCAGCCATACAGACTCAAGCTGAAAGACAGATGGACGCAAACCAACTCCCTCCCCCCACGCCGCCTCTGCCTCGGACTCGTCGCTTCATCAAGGAATTCCCTTCTCCGGGTTTGACGTCGGATAGCCAAACCCAAACATGTGGAAAGGCATCCTGCAAGAAACGTACGGAGGGCATCGTTAATGGGGTCACGTGAGCCTGGCCCTGTCCTGCACAGGTGCCCTCACGCGCACTGATTGACACCGAGTGATGAAGTGTCGGAGCACCTGGCCAGCGGTGTCAGCTTACTGTCTGCTGAGTACGTGTGGCGCGTGAGTCCAGGAGGTCGGAGGTCAAGATTCACCCTGGCTCTGTGCTGTGCTCTGCAGGAGCCTTTCCGTGACCGGCCTAGAGCTCGTGCCGCCCTGAGCCGGAGAGAGAGCCATTCAGGACGGGCAAAAAAACTTTACCTGCAAAGAGTACTAACATTTGTGCAGATTGCAAACGGTGTTAGCCCGACCCTGACGAAGGGCAAAAAAGACAACAGTAGTTTACAAATGAGGTTGCACAAAGCACCAGGGAGGCGGTAATTTGGCGCCTGGGCCACTGGATCTGTGGTAGTGGTGCAGGTGTCCGGGCGGGAAGCAACACAAGCAGTTATTGGTAGACTCTACCAGCGTTCATGGAAGCTGATTGGCTGAGACCTTTCCTGCTAGTAATACTAGTGTTTCAGAAGTGGGTCCCTTTTCTGCAAAGACATCCGTTGCCCTGCTGGATAGCATGGCGCTGCAGTGACGACCGAATGGCAAGACTGAGTGAACTGTAATAGAGTGGCAAGGGAACTATTATCAGTCTCCCCGTACCAGTGATGTCACAAAAACGAAATGAGATTCCAAAAACCTAACAGGGGAAGGGATTGGGTAGTGAGGCAAACTATGTATGCATTCCATAAGGGATTAGTATGATCATTGGGTAAGCCATATCTGGTGGCCCCTCCTGTGACCACCTACATGTGTCACAAATACAAAGTTACAGGTTAATATAAAGGTGATTGGCTGGTGTAACAGAGAGTAAGCTTATTGTGGAAGGTGGTTAGGGATTGGACAGAAAGGGCCTTCTCAGCCTTGGAACTTTGGACAGTTACAGGACAAGTGCAACTATTCGAGGTAGTGGAAACGACCCCGAAGGTGCTGCATGTTCCCGGTAAATTACCATTCTCCGATCTCCTAGGCCCAGAGACTAGAACATTCAACTTTGGACCTGTATTACTTTTGTATCTTCCTGCCTGTGGTTCCATGGTAACATCCTTCTCCGTCTGTCTTGAATGAATAGGCTCTGTCTCGTAGATTCAGGTCACATGTGTAGGGACCACAAAAATCAGCCATTTTGCTTGTAATTAAGAGGATTTTTGACTGTGTCCCTCGCAGGTGCCCTATCTCTTCTGTTAACTTCAAACTTTCCATCCCGACATGTCCTTGGCGAGGCTGTGCACGGTGTCCACGCTGGAAGCCTTGTCTGTACGTTTCAGGATCAGCCTTTCAGCCTTTCACTGTATTCTTTCTTTTCCCATTCACTCCAATGTACCTATTGCTTCCATCTTTATTCGCATGGCCGCCCATCTTAGTTGCAGTTAAGCGCCAGCAAGCTGTTCATATGTATTCTCAGGCCTCTTGTGGTTTTCGCATAGCAAAAGGTGTGCGTGTCAGTCCTCTAACTATGTGAGGCATAAGCATTTGCTTTGTGTCTAACAGTAATAAAGCTAAATATCTGCGTAACTTTGTGCAGGGATGCCTATGTGCTTCATGTCTAACGTATCTATGTCATGATGTCAGTGGTGTCGTCATCAGCGTTTTTCGAGGTTGCAGTCAGTTGACTTGTTCGATTGATGACAACTGTCTCTCTTCAATACTATCATCTGGGTATGGTCTGAGTGGTTGTCTGAGTGAGTAGCGCTCCTCAGACCTGCGATACATCTATGATGGGGAGGAAGGGCCCAGAAAAAATGTACACCTCTCGGTTTTCTGTCGCAAGGCTGAGAGTGGGATGGGTGTTACAAGGGTCACCTTTGGGTCTCCCTCTTCAATCCCCCCTCTGGTAGACAAGTCGACCACACAACCTAAACAATCCTCTCTATTCATGTGCAACCTTGGGATCCTGACCTTTGTCACTCCTCCCAGATGTCCATGGTACTTCACATGCTCGTCAAAGCTACAGGTCATGTAGCAGCAATCTCCATTGGTTTGCAACATACCCATTTTCCCCAATAGTTGTGTGGATCTGGTGTGAAAGAGAACGCTGTACCTGTCAGGAAGAGAGGCACTGCATCAAATGTGATTTTAACACATCAAGAGTCTGTATCTCTCCATCAGTTTTCATCTCTATGTCCAGTAATATTTTCTTCCTTATCGTCTTTTCAGTAGTATTCTTGTACTGCGCTATAGCTACTCTGATAACGGAGAAGGCGAATAATACTAGCACTAAGGCTACTATCAGCACCTTCAGTCCATTTGCAATCCACAATGGTGTCCAGGATAAAATGTATGTTAGCCAGTCTTCGTCTTCTCCTATTGGGTTTGTCACCAACTCCATTCTAGCATGCAGGTCTGATAATTGCATGGTTGCCACTGCTAGTGTTCCATTCTTTTCATCGTGGGAAGGCATGTACGTACTGAAAGAAGGCCTGATTTTCGTGAAAACACCACCTTTCATAGCTGTAAGAAGATCCAGGACATATCTGTTCTTTAAAGTCAACTCTTCTTTGATAGTGTTAAACCCCTTGACAGTCGAGTTTATCGTTGGCAACAGTTCCCATCTGTTATCTGGAGCCACTTGGCATTCACAGTGGCCTGAATTGCTGGAACGACTGACGCAAAGAACATCTCCATCCTGCTGAATAATCTGTGTTCTGGTGGTATCGCATATAGTGCATCTTCCATCTTTGATGACATGTAGTTTCCCCTCTTTACTCTTGTCAGTTCTACAGATCTCTTCTTCCTCTGGTGTGTATCCATTTTGGGAAACCCATCTACTTATATGTCTTTTTGAGGCACTATTAATGCTGGTGTGTTCTGCTGTACTAGAGAGCATATCCCTCCCCAGTTTCGTGGTAGTTGCATGTATGCCTTGGATCCACAGGCCCAATAGTGATTCATTAGCAGTCCAGTACTGACCCTCAAGCCTGGTATCTTCGATATTCTTTTGCATCCTTTATTCTCTCCCACCCTTACTGGACTATCATTCTGGAAACATGGGGAAGCATTCTCGAGCGGTATGATTGGCATGGGACTTGCTTTGTTTTCCACTCAGGTGAACAGTTCTGCACTTGCTGCCTGCTCCTTGAGGCAATCATAATTTTCCTTCTGCACCACTTCTACTGGAACAGTCGGGAGTGTGTGTGCCTTGCACCATACCACTGCTCCCTTCCATCCTTCTCCTGTGGATATCATCCATATACTATTAACTGGGGCCTTTCCCAGCATCCTGACATTCCTCCTATCTCTCTTTATCCTGCCTTTGGACATTGCAACTCCTTTTGCATCACAATTCTGGCTTATCCCTTGTTTGGGCCGTCAGGAATGTACTCTATTGTCTTGTCAGTGCTCCAATAGCCATCTATCATTTCTTGAGTCTTGATATAGCTGTTTTCATACAGGAACGTCTTCAGCAAAATCCATCTTAGTGTAGCCCCATCTGCCTTGGAATCGGCCTCTTGTGCAGAGCGACAGGTGCATGAGGCATTGTGCTCTGGCTGTTGGGACTTCTGTTGCTAAGAATGTTCTGGCAGTACTCGTGGCATAGGGGATGAGAGAGCACCCATAGCAGCTCTCCTTCGTTGTCTCTTTCCCCACCATGGTCATATGCTGGTGCCACACGTTGTTAGACATGTGGGCCGAATCAGATAGGTATGAATTTATGTGTTCAAAATCTATATCTGTGCTTCGCCTGAGACTTTTTACTTCTTAGGCGGCATTCGTTACCCACCCAGATATATCTTCAGTAAGAGCAGGAATAGGGGTTGTGTTAACAGGGGCAAAAGCATGTGACAATACCACCTTTTGTAGTACAAAGAGGGTAAAGAAGTAGAGACAACAGAAAGCAAGACATATCAACACAATAGATCTTTTCAAAGCTTCTATTTTCTGTAGTGCCGGATGTCTTTTATATTGTCCATAGAGCTCATGAGCCCATTTGAAAATGTCTTTAAAATCCATCATTACCATTTTGTTGTGTTAATCAAGCTCTCTTGCAGTGATACTGAGCAAGTGCAGCAAAAAACTATTGCTCCCAAACGTGTCGCACCTTAGCAGTACTGAGCAACACGATGATAGGTGTGTCACCTTCAGTTAATATGGGATAAGTGAGTGGCACATAAAGAAGAAAAGCATAAAAGAACACTTTAGAAGGTATAATTTGTCCAGATGTGACTGCAAGTCTGGAAAACGTGCTTCTCAAAGTTTGTGCAGGTATAGATAGAATCATTAACCAAAATCAGTCCAAACTTTCACAATGATTGCCCAGTGGGATGAAAATATAGTGCGCCTATTCTAGCTTATAATTTTGTTCTTGTCTAGCTCAAGTCGTCGATCGCATCTGCATTCACGGAGGTGTTTCTTGTTCTTCTTATTGCATCAAATTGTCTGTGTGTTGGACAGAGGAGGTCTCACCTCTGCAGGGCTTGACGTCTCCAAGGTAATTCTAGGCCTTTTTCTGCAGGAGTTTCACTGCTCTGTCGGTGGCTTCTTCTACGGAATAGGTGCCCTCAAACCTGGGCTTGTGCCAGAACCCAACAAAATTGCTTTGATAAACCCAGTCACCTGGGTAAAGAGGTGGTTGCTTGAGCAGTTCAGAGTCGGTTACTGGTGAATTATCTTCCTCATCTTTCTTTGACCTCCCCCGTCGGGACTGGAGCTGTCGAGAGATAAAAGAAGCACTAGCCATCATTTAAGCGAGGAGTTAAATGACGATCGGATCCAGGTTGATTGCGCAATGCGAATAGGGGTAGGGAATGTAGTCATCCCTTCTTTAATGTTGCTTGTATTTTGGCAATTTTTTCCTTCAGCAAGCCATTGAGGGATTCACAAACTCCATTCGCTTGCAGGTGATAAGTGCAGGAGAACTTATGCTTAATCCCCAGCAGGGCTGTGATGTCCTCCAAGGTTTTGTTTACACAATGAGGCCCATTGTCTGAATGCAGGACCTCACACATACCCCATCGTGGGAACACCTCTCTGATGAGGAATTTCACTGCACTGAGGACATCGGGGTGCGAGCATGGACCAGCTCTGATCCAGCGAGAAAAATGGCATACAGCCACAATCATATAGCAGTACCCTTGGCAAACTCGGATCATATCCACATAGTTTATGTGGAGATGTTGGAAGGGTCCAATGGGGCATGGTGCTGCTCCTCGCACTATGCATAACGTGTGACCCACATCATACTTTTTCAAAATGACACAATTAATCATAAATGTGGCAATATATTCCGCCAGATTGGGACAGAACCATTCTTCCCCAATATGTGCAAGAACATCCTCACCTAGGTGAGTGTATAATTTGATAGCTTCTTCTACACTAACTTCTTCCTTCTTCCTCTCCTTGCACTTCTTTCTTGCATTCTCCTGCATAATTCAGCAACAATGTACTATAGGCAGCTGCATTTCTGACCATGGCTTCACTTCCATCCCCAATAATTTCTTCAGTTGCTTCTGTACCTGCTGTGGTAGCCCTTGGCTTAATATGTGGTAAAATAACCCCATTTATCTTATCCCATGGCTCTCTCATCTCGAGATGCCAATGTCCTTGTATCTCCTGAATATATTGAATTGATTCATCCTCACACATTTTGCGTGCCATATTTGTGCTTATGTCAGATATGTCTGGGTACAGTACTCACAGAGCTTGCCATCCGGCTGCTCTGCAGTTATTGAATGCTGTGCTATCATGTGCTGTGTTCTGTGCCATCACTCTGGGATACCCTGCTCATTTCCAAACATAGTCCGCTACATCCCCAAAAATAGCTGATAGTAAGCTCTTCATGTTGCCCACTGCCAGTGTCGTCCCTGCCGTAAACCTCTCTAGCTAATATATCCATTTCCCCACTCCTGCAGTCAACGAGGGCAACTTGCACCTAAAATTATCCTTGTCCACCTGTTGCCATGGTATATATTGGGGTCGTCCGCCACCTATTTCTAGCAACGGAAACTGTGTCAATTGCATTCACCTGTCATGTCTCCGTATGTCTTTGGTAGCTGTGAATGCTCTCGCCATGCTCGCTCTTTTCCAGCCCAGTTATGTTCAGACCCTCTGTGCATATGGAGTATATTTGTCTGCGCAATGTAACCTATCTTTAGGACGTCCAAGGCGTCCTTTGGATTCTCTCTTATTATTCTCAGCATCTTCCTCTCCTCCCCACAGTGTCTCTCTTTTGGGCATATTTCCCTGGAGGGGAGGCAGGGGTTCCTCTCTTCATAATTGTCACTTTTCCCTAGGTCCTCATCTGACCCCATAGTCCTGATACTGTCATCGCTGTCCTCTCTTCCCTCGTCTTCAAAATTAAGTCTCCTTAATATGCGTTTTCCCTGCTGTTTCCCCATCACCTTGACCAATTAATCTTCCCCCCCCCACAATGGAGACCGCACTTTACTCCTGCTTGTCCTCGGGGCAGAGGCACTATCCCTCCTGCTCCCATACAGTATCCCTATTCTTCTTTGTATCCAATCTCCCTCATCGCTGCTTAGACGTGTCTGTCCTGTCATAATGTCTGCTATCTCCCTGAGGCGTCTCTCTTGACTTCTGCCTCTTCCCTGTTCCCCTCTCCTATTCCTCTCTTCTTCCTCTCTGTGTCGATGCTCTTTAACAAGTCTTTCAATTTCCAACTTCCTTTTCTCTCTGTTCACCTGCAATTGCGTCTCTTTTTCTTCCTCCACTTTCCCCATCAGCTTTTCCTCTATCTCCTTCTGCCTTTTGCTCTCTCTTTCATTTTCTTCTGCCTTTCCCTTTTCCCTATTCAGCTACTCTTGTTCCTCCTCCTCTTCCCTCTCTTCTCTTTTCTTCCTCCATTATCTCTGCCCATTCTATGTACTCCTCTTCTGCCTCCTTATGTTTCAGAGGTCTCTCCCACAGACTTCTATACTTGTCTGCAGACCTTAAATCCAATTTGAGCAACATCTGTCCCCCTACCCACTTGTTTGTTGGGATTGTCACTTTGTTATCCTTACTACGTCCCAATATCCCTTTCATCTCCTTTCAGTTTCGCTTTCAGATTGCAGCTCTCCTTGCGTTCATCATTTATAGCCTCTAGTCCCTTGTTTGCCTGCTGCATGCCGCTAAGTATGTCCTCGATGCTATATGCGGGTAGTGCATAAACAGGGTTGGTATATCCTGCCGCTGCTTTTAATTCCTGCAAGGGGTAAAATCCCTGGCTTGCTGTTGTGGCATCTGTCATTTGAGGAGGAGCAGCAGTGGGTGCTTCGGCCCACACCGCGTTGGCTCAGCATCCATTCTTTCTTGGGTGGGTCATCTTCCTCATCCTGAAACATTCTCCATAGCTCCAATATCGCTAATCTGTTACTCCATTTCTTACCTTTATATGCGGCATGCAGGTACCGCCTCTCCCACAATCTGACACCCTATCTGGTCTGCTTGGTGTCCCCCAGAGAGCGGACAGGAATTTCTCCAAGGTGGCTCCTGATGACCTTCTCAGTATCCACGTGTGGCCTTTCAATCGTGTTCTCGTGGGGTTGTGACGCATCCCTTCGGGCATGCTGCGGGAAAAAGACGGTCTTAATGCCGAAAGGTCTTAGCAACCGTCCTCTGCTACCACTTGTAATAGAGTGACAAGGGAGTGATTATCAGTCTCCCCATTTATGTACAAGAGGAACTGGGCCCTGGAAATCCCCTGCCCCAAAAACGGAAGACCCGGCCATAGGACACAGTTCACTGTCTTTATTAATGATTAAAATGACGGGGATTGCAACATGAACAACACACAATTCTCCAAGTGCTCTCGCTATCCAGGCGCTTGTCGCTCCATTTTGTTAACCATTGACATCACAAAAATGAAGTCACATCCCAAAAACCAAACAGGGGAAGGGATTTGTTAGTGAGGCAAACTATATATACATTCCATGAGGGATTAGTATGGTCATTAGGTAAGCCATATCTGGTAGTTCCTCCTGAGGCCACCTCTATGTGCCACAAATACAAAGTAACAGGTTAGTGTAAAGGTGATTGCAGGTGTAACAGAGTGTAAGCTTAACATGGAAGGTGGTTAGGGATTGGACAGAACAGGTTTTCTCAGCCTTGGAGCTTTGGACAGTTACCAGGACAAGTGCAACTATTCAAGGTAGTGGGAACAACCCGAAAGGTGCTGCATGTTGCCAATAAATTACCATCTCTGATCTCCTAGACCCCGAGACAGAACATTCAACTTCGGACCTGTATTATTTTTGTATCTTCCTGCCTCTGGTTCCATGGTAACAGCATTCTCCGTCTGTCTTGAATGAATAGGCTCTATCTTGTAGATTCATGTCACGTGTGTAGGGACCACGAAATGGAGCTCTCTTGCTTGCAATCAAGAGGATTTTTGACTGTGTTCCTCACAGGTGCCCTATCTCTTCTGTTAACTTGAAACTTTCCTTCCCTACATGTCCTTGGCGAGGCTGTGCACAGTGTCTGCGCTGGAAGCCTTGTCTGCATGCTTCAGCAGGATCAGCCTGTCAGCCTTTCCCTGTATTCTGAAGTTCGTCTTGCTTTTCTCATTCACTTCAATGTACCTATGGCTTGCATCTTTATTCGCATGCCTGCTCATGTTAGTTGCGGTTAAGTGTCAGCAAGCTGCTCATATGTATTCTCGGGTCTCAAATGGTTTTCGCGTAGCAAAAGGTGTGTGTGTCAGGTAATTAGATGCACACTTGAGGCACATTGAAGTAATTGTACGAATTTACTACTTCCATCAAATTCTCATCAAGTTACACAGTAAGCAGCCCCCAACTTGCCATTTTAGCAGTCTGCCTTCTTCCTTCAAGTGATAACATCTCTCTCCAAAAACAGTACCCCAATGTTCCATTCCAGAATGGAATGTGTTATAATGTACACTCCATGGGCTACAAATATTCAAGGTTAAAATGGCAGAATAACATATTTACACATGTTTGTAATGGGTGACGATGTATTTACGTGTGTACATATTTACCTGATACAACATCAGTCCACTAACTATGTGAAAAAAGTGGTTTAAACATTGAGCACACCCTATTGTTTGTAGGCTACTTAGAATAAACTAGGTTGATTTATTATTGGTAAGGAATTTAGCTAAATGTGCGGTGCAGAGTAGAAATAAGCAACGTTGGCATCTAGGTTGTGGGTCACAGCGAAACAAGAAAAAGTTCCAATTTGGGAACTCACGTCCCTTGCACACTATCTGGGGTCTGGAAAACCAGATAATAACTTAGGTAGTAGTTTTAGTATTTTTTCATAGACCAATTTACAATTATTCAATATGAAACATTTATACATAAGAGACAATTTTTAAAGAATGACAATTTTGCTTGTTATCACAAGTATCATCTTTTATTCATGGTGTTGGGAAAAAGCTCAACATGTTTCAAGTAAGTACTCTTCATCAGGGGCATAAGTGATTCTATAGAAAAAGTACATATAAAAACATATTCAGTAAATTATGATTTTAGTCTCTATGATTGGCAATGCCTCATGATTCACTCAGTTACATACAATAAGTGCCATATTATTTGCTAAGAAATCAAATGCTGTCATGTAGACATCTAATCTTAAACTTCCAATCTTAAACAAAGTTGATAATAGAACAACCTGAAAACCTAAAACCATTAACTAACCTCATGATCCTAAACTTATACCTTGTGAACAATTCTTAATTCAAATATTGTCTATATTGATTTCACCAAATTATGAAGTTAATGCTCTTTCACTTAGAAGTATCGAGTTCATGATATTCTACTAAATAGAGAATTGTGTTGCTAACCTTGTGATATGTTGAATGCTGCTGTTTAACACAACAGGTAATGACATCTGATGGACATCATCCAGATGGCCGTTATCTTCGATTGATTGTGCTGAAAAATATGTCAAGTCAAAATATCAATTTGTAAGGAGTGTCCGTTTGTGCATGCCTAAACTAGATAAATTGAGAAAACATCTTACCGACTAATTAGTCGGGAAATTCATGGACACATGCGTTGTTGGTCTGGCACCTGAATGGATTCAATATCCAAACTCTCATCTGCACTCTGGAGATAATTCCTTCCTCAAGTTTAGTCCTCACTAATTCTATATAGGTCAGAAACAAAGTTATAAAGAATGTGGTATTTATTTAGTATAAAGGAGAACTCCAGTATGATCACTGCCTAGCTATCAACATTTGTAAAAAAGAAATTGGTACAAAAAGCCAATTGACTTACTCAGAACAGCTTAAAAGACCGGTGGCTACTATAGTATGTCTTTTTCGATCTATGAGTGGTTTCAAAGGAGTTCAATGGACTTTGAACACTGGGAGACCGGCTCAAACTTGACAGATTTTGCAATCTAGTAAAAACAAGTAAAAACTACCTTTAGTGCTACCTTTAGTCAGGTAAATAAGATAATCTGGCCCTGTTAGAGCGAGATAGAAGTAAAAAAATTACTTGTTCTTTTCTGCTGTCCAGTGGATGAAATCAGGGCTCCGGTGTAGTGGAGAACCAACCAGAGTATCTAACTCCATTTCGGCATCCAGGACCCATTTATATATGTATACAATCGATGACGTCACATTTGCGCATCCGCGTGTGATGTCATTGTGTTCCTTGCTATTATTCATAGTAAAAGCCTCCAGAATTTTTCTTCAGCTTTTTTACTCCATTGGTATGCCTTTTAAAGGAAGACAAAGTGTGGGTCTATTCTTACAAAAATGTAGATGTTCGGGAAGAGCGTAAATTAATGACATGATCAAGTGGATTTGTGAATTACGTCATCAGTGTCTTGACGGAAATAGTTAATGAGTCTTGACAAGTTTATGACATTTTATAACCCAAGCCTACATGAGGGGTCAGTCCATCATATGGAAATGTGTGCTTTTATGATCAAGTGGGTTACACAAGTGAATGAAGAAATATTGCACGCGTGCGAAGAACATCATGAGTGGTATGACGAATGTTGACTGAATGTTCTGCTTAGAATAAGATCTTTTTAGTTGGCAAAATGGTGAGTTTAGCTAAGTGTGAGCTCCAAGCATCTGCTTTCTGCAGAACAATATAGGAGTTATATTCACTTAGTATTTTCACTCAAAGGTTGGTACTATCAGTGTACTGCAGCATTAAGATGGAATATGCTGTTGAATGTTAAGTAAATAATACTCTTTTAGCGAAATCTCGGGGGTACGCAATATATCTTGAGTTAGAAAAAGGGATTGAATCAGTGTCAACTGTTAGAGCCAAATCTGGCCACACAAAAAAAAACAAAATAGCAAATGAGAAATACCTTGCTGATGTTTGGAAATATTTTCGAAAAGAGCTTCAAATGGAGTATGGAGGGAGTTGAGGCCTCTGGTGCTGAGGAACCTGCTTACTGAATGTGGCAGTCCCTTTAAGTGCTCATCTGGCCATCATGCCAGCATAGCACCCAGCATTGAATGCCTGTCATGGTAGTCCCAGTTGCAAGTGTCTCACACATTCTGTATGAGTTGCACAGTCCCAGCATATCCCAATTTGGCAATCCCAGTAAACTCCCAGTTTGATAACACAAATATGCTCTCAGTTTGGTCAATCCCATATACCCCACAGGACCACCGTTTTTTCAGTTATCACAGTCCTTTTGTAGTCCCAGTGTAACACTTATAGTGTATTCTCAGATTGCAAAATCCAAGCATTCTCTTAGTTTGACGTTTAAGGTTTGGACAATCGGCATATATTTCATGTTCGGCCATGCTAGTAGTTTCCCAGTGTTTCCAACTCCAGTAAATCCCCTCTTTGATAACCCCAGTATATTCAAAGTTTGACAATCCAATTAAAATCCCAGTTTGTCAATCAAAGCAAACTCCCAGTTGAACCACCCTATATAGCCTCTGCCTGCAGAATAAGAGTATATTCTCAGTTTGACAATACAAGTGTATACTAAGGTTGCCCATCTCAGTACAGTATAAAAACTCAATGTTTTACACCCCCACAATATTCCCAGTGTTGGCTGCACCAGTGTGTTAATCATTTTACAATCCTGGTATCTGTACAGTTCGTTAACCACAGTACATCAGCAGTTTGACAATTCCTGGATTTTCCCATTACCTTGGTATACACTATTCCAGTACACGGGTCAGCGTTCACACTAAGAGCACATTTCAATGTCTACAATTCCAGTATATACTCGTAGTTTCACATTCTACACTACTCTGTGGACTACCACTGCATTTATACACCATGGCATTACATTCCTAGTACACTGTTAAAGAATTCTAGTGCAATTCTAGTTTGAAAATCTCAAAGTGCATTCCATTATGCTGCCCGATTGGCATTTCTATTTTAACAATTTTAGCACATTTGCATGCTAATCTAACACCAACAAATTTCTAGTTTTAATATCACACTAAATTCCACGTTTGAAAAGCATAATATAGTCTCAGTGTATTGAACCTGTGTACCCAACACTAGGCCCTTTAAGACGAGGTAGCAATACTTTGAGATAGATGGAGATGCAGAATATACTCAAACTTCAATAAACAGACTGCTCAGGAAGTTGGCAAAGTACGTCTGTTTTAATATAAATTATCTACAACAGGTAGTTACAACGAACATCAACGAACATCCGCTCGATCTTCTCACTCAACGAATTTCATAAAAACACAATATTTATAGTTAAAACTTGTCGTCATTGACGTCAATCTACGTTGCAAACTACAAAAACGTACTTGGGAAAGTGATTGGCTTAACGCGAACATCTAGGTAGACGTTCCATACTTGTTGGGAAGGTGATTGGGTCTCTATCATCAGGTGGGGCAACTAAGCCCTCCTCTAGTGCAAGTCACTACGAGCATCATGAAAAACACAACGTCCCATTAGTTATACAAACTATAGGGGCCTCTATTATGTGTCCCTCTACAATTGGTTGGCACCCTTGCACCGCTCTGTACTATTCCACACTCGCTAACAGCACGCAGGCTGGCACCCAGGTGCTGGTGGGCTGGTCATAACCATAGCTTCCCACCTCATTAGCCTGTCATCTATCATCACTCTTGCGGTCTGCCAGTCAATTAGCCCTTTGAACATTGGCCTTGGAAATGTTCTCTGTGTCTGAGAATAAAAGGGAGTAGAGGCATACTCTGTCTCTTGATTTCGATACAGCCCAAATCAGTATCTATTTTCATGCATCCACATGACTAGAGACCATGGTTCAGAGCTTTTCTGCACTTGAAATTCTATTAAATGATGAACCTCTGACGTCTTCAATGTTTTCGTTCCTCACTTCAAACAGGAGTTTGTTCTTTTCACACATTTTGTAGCTTCTGAATGAACATCCAAGCTCACAGTGGCCTTGACTTTCTGGTGCTCGGCCAGCCAAGCTCTTCTTGAATCTACCTCTGGTATTAAGTCATTTTCCAACTGCGCCACACTGAAAAAGCCTGTCTATTTACTGGGGCCAAACTCTTCTAATCGTGCATTGTGGAACATTCATAGTCTATCCATTCCTATGTATATATGTTGGCGCATTGCCGCAATCTATTCACTGCATAGCCAGCCTTTAAGAATACTTTGTCTACTTGCGTTACTGCATCTGTACATTTGTAAAATGACTTGATGTTTTCTTCATTGTTTCTGCAGCATGAGTATCTTCATCTCGAGCCTGAAATGTTGCTCATCTTTAACACCTCCTCCTTAGATCTTCATAGAATGCTTACATTCTTCAGCCTCTTGACTCCTTTCTGGATGCGTCATTTCTGCTTCGCATAACATCATCAATCTTCTCTTTTGCTCGTTTATCACACTTCTGGGATTTCATTCAAATGGCCATCATATTGGTGTGAGTGCATATATGGCTTTCTCATTGGGTATCTTACTTCCAGGATTCTTTTCAGTACAGGTTCTCTCCCTGGCACTGCACGTGTCTCACACTCTGGCTCCCAACATGTAGGCATCATGGGGGCAGAGCTTTGAGTGGGGGTACTTGGCTCCAACTCTACACTCCTACCTCTAGGCGCTTCATTGATCACTCTCCCATCATCATTTACATATAGACATCCTCGTCTGAAGAAATGCTTGTTTGGGACCCATAGCTTTATGACTCCTTTCAGGCATCTTGTGGATTTCACATGCTCATCTTTATTCCAGGACATAAGCATGCATTGTCCATATGGACTGCAGTATATTCATCTCCCCACATATTTCTTGTGGTTATTTGGGTACAGGAACTTCCTTCCTTCAGGTGCATGGATCCTGGCCTTCACGTAGTCTCTAATTTCTTCATCTGTCAATTCCTTAGTCTTCCATCCTGATTCGCCATCAATCATGATATTCATTCATGCTGCCTTCTTTGCCGTCTTTTTACATTGTGAGATTATTACCCTGATCACACAAAATCCAACAAAACCATCACTATCAAGACTCCAAGGAACTTGAACAAGTCTGCCATGCATTGTGGAACCCATGAGAAAACAGATCCAAACCAACTGTCACCAGCAATGACTTCCACGTTATCTATCATCTGGATGTGTAAATTCATCAGCAACGTTATAGCCTCTGTCAAGGTGCCATTCTCGTCATCATCAGAAGGTATGTATGTGCAACATGATTCTCCAATTTTGGCACAAACACCTCCATCCATAGCTGTAATCATATTCAAGACATATCTGTTCTGAAGAGTCATCATTCATATGGCTCTCAGCTCCTCCGTGATAGCATTGAAACCCTTTATGGTAGTGTTAATCGTTTGCAACAATTCCCATCTGGTTATCTGTAACCACTTAGTATTTGCTGCTGTCTCGATCCTTGGCATGAAGATTATCATGACTATCAAAGTTGACTGAATAATCTGCGTTCGTATGGAATGGAATCAAAATCTTCTATTGACTTGGCTGAGAAATAGTGCTCTCGCTTAATCCGATTTATCAGCTCAGCAGATCTCTTTTTCCTCAGGTGAGCGTCTGCCTTTTAAGAAAGTCACCAATGTTCAAGTCACTTTTAGGAATAACCAACGCTGGAACATGGATGTTTACTGTAGGAAATTGTCCTCCCCAATGTCTGTGCAGCTTCTTATAAGCTCTGGATCCACAGGCCGAGTAGTGATCCTTTATCACCTTCATTCCTGGTACATCGAAGAGTTGACCACAATTTTGATTCTCTCCAACTTTTCTTGTGCCATTCTTTCTGGAACACAGCTTTGCACTGTCCAGGGGCACTATCTGTTAGGGCCCTCCTTTGTCTTAAACCCACGTCAGCAGTTTAGCAAGTCTTGGCCTTAAAGGTTTACATTCATGCCCCAAAATGTCAATGGTTGGTTCATAGCAACCAATTACTATCCATGCTCTGAAAATAAACACTCCTTCCTCCCATCCATCTGGAGAAAGCACTGATCCCAAAATCTGCATTTGGCCTCATGGGGGCAGAGCTTTGAGTGAGCTATTCATATCTTATCACATGATTGCTGGTGTGTGTTCTTGCTCTTGTTTTTGTGTCTTGAATATAATCATCTTCATCTGGAGCTGTCCATTCTGTTGCCCACACCAAAGATTCTGTTCAGCCCATGAACTGACCTCTTACTTGGCAGAGTGCAATATGAGATAGACAATGTGCTGTCTGGACATCTATTTCAATAGCTATGAATATCTTAGACTTTCCCATACTATAAGGCAGGAGTGCACACACACAGTATTCCTCCTCTCAGGTCCTCCTTCCTACCTCTTTCATGTGCTGATACCACATGTTATTCTCCAAATGTGCTGTACTTTCTAGATAATCATTCAAGTCATGATCATCCTCCCATATACTTTTCTTAGGTCTCTTTTTTGCAAGAAGAGTATGTGCAAGCAACTCATGAAAAACATCAGTGGCCATACTTCCTACAGGGGGAATCATAGAAACACTTGTCTGTGAAATCGGTGTCTCTACATGTGCTACTGGTGCAGGAACAATCACAAAAGGCCTTGGCTTTCGCACAATTGCCAGATCTGTACCTTCCTTCTGCATAGGAAGATACACAGGAACCAACATGCTCTTTGGGCCTAAATAATAAGCACTGTGTATCCTGAGAATCAAAAGAATGACGATAAATATAATACATGTGTAAATTATGTACCAATACAACCAACCCCAACAACAATGGCTTCTTGCACGTCGCTGTGTTCTCTCATGGTTTGCCACATTATTATTATTGCTATCAAATGTTACCAATTGTGCCTGTAACTACTTTTCAGGAAGGAAAAAACTATTTTAATCCAGCAATCTCATGAAATATTCTGGCAACTGTTGAATCTGTTCCACAAGTTCCCCAAGCAGCTGGCTGATTGTGGGGCGATTGATAGGATTCCAAATGAACACAAAGGAGTTGTCTTTTTGCCACACCAAATGAGGATGAGCTACAAGCAAATAATGAAAGATCAAGGCCAGTAAATTGTGAATGTCATCACTCGATAGACCCATCCATACGTTCACGAAGATGTGTCAGGCAGTAAATGGACCTGCTTGCGAATCTCATGTATCGGCCAATTCATTGAAGGTCGATTCCGGGGATCCCTCAGAAATAGACAAGTGTTAGTACGTCGTCCAACAAGATAGGGATATTTACGGATCAAAAAATAGAGTATCAATCCAAATAGTTTGCGAGCGTCTTCGTCAGACAGGACCATCTGTACTTTCTTTACAGAACTCAGGTAGTTGGAGGATCTGCTCTATGATAGCTGCGAGCAGTCTCCTCACAAAAGGATAATTTTTAGGATCTTGCAGAAACACGTGAACGTCACTAGTCCTCCCAACCAGTGCAGGATATGCATTAAGAATGAAGAGGAAAACAGCAAGAATTATCCGATGAATGTTGCGATTAGACACCTCCATGGGTTTCCCCAAAAAGAAACTTTGTGAGAAATGAATCAGGGAACTGCTCCCTCTTCCAGTCGTCGAAAAGAAATTTGAGATTTGGCATTTTTCTTCTTCTGAATCTCAAATGCCTCACAGTCCCCGTTAAGCAAACTCCTGTGGCTCAAGAACAATAGCCTTTTCACTCCTTGTTTAGCAGCTACAAAGAGTGTCTCGGAAGAACGACAGTCCAATGTGCACACTTTTCCTCTGTCTACTTGGCAGTCTCTGCATCCTCCTTCCTCGTCATCGATCTAGTCTGCACGTGCTGAACCTCTTCTCCGTCACTTGCTTCCGAATGGGGTGGGGGTTAGGGGTGTCACGGTATTAGTTTTATGACGGTACAATAACCTTCTTGCCAAATGACGGTATATCATGGTTATCGCGGTATAGCAGGTGGAGTTAACTAATCTTAACAAATATTTTCTAAAAGGTCATAAATTGTCAGATTTATCATCACAAACAAAACCAGGCACCCAGGGCCAGAATTGAGCTTTTCAACATACTTTCCACTGAAATGCCACCCCTTGCTTCCACCAAACACAAACACAAGTGTGGAGAGGAGAAGGGGCGGGGGGGGGGGAGCCCTGCTGCGCCTGGCAAAGCAAACTGAATAGCTTTTCTTAAGTGGTCATTTCAGCTTTTAGCCCCCCCACTGGCTACTGGTGAAGATGAACATGTTGCCATCTTGATAACCTGCATGCCACAGATCAATGGAGTCTGATGATAGTATACGCTTGTGCGCATACACACACATGCACTCTCTCTTTACATTACAGCCTTTAGTTTACTTGAGGGCCAAAAGGTGTTCAGTAATCACGGACATTTTACACTTTGGTATGGCAGCAGGGAATACCCAGAGAGATGAGTAAATTTCGCGCAGTGACTTATTATGTGTAAATTCAATGATGGAACCAGGGAAATCCCCCATTGTCATATGTTTAGAAAACATTATCCATTATAAATATATAAACCCCAAACCGCCAACCCAAAGTAAACCCTTTTGCTTCTTGGCACTGTATTTATTCTTCCTATTGCTAACATATTGATTTTGTGTCAGGCATGTGTGGTTTATGGAATGGCATTAAAAACTGCTCCAACTGAAACTACTTGGCAGACGGCACATCCAACAGTGCAAGACCAAGACTGCGCAGCACTTGCTTACTACAGACTTTCCAAATCAGATTGAAAAGCACACTTAACGGTATGAACGGTATACCGGTATAAACAATGTGACGGTTATTATTGTTCAATTAAGTGGTTCACGGTATCTTTAACGGTATACCGTAATACCGTTACATCCCTAGTGGGGGTGTGGTACTCTCTCCAGTGTAGACTTTAACGTCTCTCCGGTGTATCCATGCGCGCCTCCCTAGTACGCTTACTGCTGATGGGGTAACGTCCTCCACTACGAAAGGGCAGTTGAATCTGGGTTCTTGCCCCTTTTGGGTGAAATTCCTAATCAAAACTGTGTCACCTGGGAATAGTCTGGTACAGGTAATTTTTCAAGTCCTGTTGCTGTATGGCCTTCATCTGTGTTCTGAGACCGATGCCCCGCTCGCTTGACTTGTTCTAAAATGACAGAGATACTTGTGGTCATACATATTAAGTAGGCATGTAACTCATCTCCTAACAATTCTGCTGTTGTCTGGGCATCACTTCTAGTCCTCGATGGAGGAGTGAGAGGTGTTCTCATTCACCTCCCAGTTACAAGTTCATGGGGCGTGAGGTGATGGTCAGAGCCTGGTTGATTCCTCAATGCATATAATGCAAGAGGCGGGCAAAGCAGCCATCCTTTTTTCAATGTCAACTTTAATTTGGGTATCCTCTCTTTGAGCAGACCGTTGAAGTCTTTCACATGTCCCGTTTGCCTGCGGGTGATAAGCAGAAGAAAACGTATGTTTTATGCTGAGCAATAGGCTAATTTGCTCGAACACTTCATTCACAAAATGTGGCCCGTTATCTGATCTCAATACCTCACATATTCCCCATCTAGAAAATACTTCTCGAACTAAAAACTTTGCAGTGCAAGTGGCATCTGGGTGTGTGCATGGACCGGCCTTGATCCACCTAGGAAAGGTGCACACCACCACTATCATATACCTCTATCCATTACAGACCTGCAGCAAATCAATATAATCAATATGTAAATGCTGAAAAGGACCATTTGGTCGAGGGATAACACTTCTAACTGTTTGCAATATGTGCCCAGCAGTACGCTTTTGACATACGATGCAATTTACTACATAAAAAGCAACGTGTTCTAACAAATTTGGTCCAAACCAGTCCTCCACAATAGTTGCTGCAAGGCTTTCCCTAGTGACATGCGAAGGGTAGTGTAGCTGTTCCAACGCCACCCTTAACAAGGCTACAGGCATCACTGGTTACCAGTGGATTCCTGTCACCACAGAATCTCGGAAAGGGATAAAGAGCACCCCCTCCATGTCCACATGTCATTCTCATACTGTGGGGCTCCACCTTGAACTTCTATCAATTGCCTTTGTGACAAATGATTAAAGCTCTCATTCACAGTCATCATCACTACCATTCTTTCTTTTACATCAGGCGTATCAAAGCTCATAATATCAGGTGAATATGTAACTCTTTTTGGATCTTCGTCTGCAGCTTGGTTTCCGCGCGAGATAAAGTCTGCTCTCTTTATATGTAGTGCGCACTTGACTACTGCGATGGCTACTGGGAGTTGTAGTGCTTTAATAAGTCTCTCCAATAAAGCGGCGTGCTGCACTTAAATGATGTCCACTCAGAGGTAGCCCCTCCTTTTCCAGTGTGCTAGCCCCGTGTGTACTGTTGATGTCACATAGGCAGAGTCACTGTACATGCTACTTCCTAGTCTCTTGAGCGCGACAATTAGCACCACTAACTCTGCAGTCTGTGCTGAGAAGTGAGACGGTAGTCGCACATTTGCAATTACATCAAATTCTCAGTTAGCCCTGTGTTTTACTACACTGGCACCGGAGTATCTCTGCGCATCAGTTTGATCGATCCTTGAGAACCATCAATAAAGAGAATTTCCCCCCCTGCTATAGCGTTTTCCTTCACCCATGGGATTTCATCACAAAATTCTTCATAATTCAAGCAGTCATGTGCCGGCTCGTCCTCTGCCAGTGGTTCAGCTACAAACGTGGCAGGGTTCACTGTTTTACATCTGACTATTTTAATCACTAGATTCAAAATAACCACCTCATATGCAGAAGCTTTTTGAGATGTCAGTTTACCTTCAGGTTTCTCCAAAACAGCAAACAAAGCATGTTCAACAAATAACGTCATGGAACACCCCATTACTATACTGGTAGACTTCTCAATAGCGAATGCGGCGGCTGGCAACGATTGTTCGCACGGGAAGTGACCCTTCATTACCGGGTCCAAAATCCCACTGTAATATGTTAGAGGCTTGTAGCCCAACATAGTCCTCCGTGTGAGTACTGCTCCATTTGTGGGCAAAAATAAAAATAATTCCTCAGAGTAATTGGGAATCCCTAGAACCAGAGCTGTACAAATTGCCTTTTTTAACTCCTCAAACATTTTCTCCAGATCTTCAGTCCATACAATCTTTTCTTGACTTTGTTGTGCCTTTTTCAGGGCTTACAACAATGGTCTTGTGTAAGAACTATAATCAAAAATCCATGCTGTAACATAATTGCACAGTCCTAAAAACTTTTGCATTTGCTTTATTGTGTGTGTTTTCAAAATCACCTCAGCCCATTCAGGTGTGACTTTCTTTCCCTCATGCGAGATTAACTGTCCTATGTATAACACCTCTTCTTGACAATACTGTAATTTCTCCTTGTCAACTTTATATCCTTTTTTGGCTGGTATAATCATTAACTGAACTGAGTTGCATCTGCACTCTTCTTCTGATGTGCTGCAGACTAAAATATCATCTACGTATTGTAACACGACACTTGGCAAATCAATATAGCTTAAGTCCATTTGTAGGACTCTATTGAAAATCGATGGAGACTCACAATATCCTCGAGGCAGCCTTGTACTTTTCAACTTAGTCTGACGGAATGTAAATGATGTCAGATCCTGATAATCTTTATGCAACGGGATTGAGAAAAACACATTTTTCAAGTCAATCACAGTGAAATATTGCGCCTCAACAGGGATACTACATAAGATCGTTGCTGGGTTGGGAACTAAAGGAAACTCTGCCTCTACAATCTGATTAATTGGGTGCATACCTTGAATTAAACTCCACAACCTCCCCTTAGGTTTTTTGATAGGATACCCTGCGGTACTGCATGGTGACTCTGACGTTACTAAAATGCCTTGATCCATCATAGCGGATATCGTTTTTAAAATACCGTCATCTGCCTCTCGAGACATAGGATACTTGCTCGATTGAGGTAAAATTGCACCTGGCTTCAGTTTAATCGTAACTTCTCCAACCCCCTTTAATAGGCATGTGTCACAGGGGCCCATGGTCCATAAAGAAACTGCCACTTTCGCCATGTCTTCATCCAAAATGCAGGACACTGTCGCACTATCATCATTTTCTGTGCAACCTTGCGTCTTTCTGCCCTATCCCAATATGAAATGCTCATTTCAAACACCACTTCGTTGTCTAATGGGTCATCTTTAAATATGTACTCATCAGTAACATCAGTCAATCTATAACTCTCTCCAATGGCAATCACTGTGCTCCATAATCTGCTGTCATCATCAAATCCCATGAGCATGGCCAATTCTCCTCGTACCACAGCTGCTTGCAATACTAAGCGAAGAATTCCCCACCTCTCTTTGTCAATGGGAATCTCTGGCCTAAATAGAAATTCATCAGGTATTTGCATAGTATTACCCACGATACCAGGCAGCCATGTTAACAAAATGCCTACCCCAAAGTGAAAAACATCCGGCTCTAAGGGTACTCCTCATATGGCTATTTGCCCTGTAAATGCCATGATAAGTTTGCCTACATTTAAATAATGTATTCCTGGCATTGAACACACTATGCCTTCATCAGTGAAAGAAATCGTCATGTTTAGTTTTGTCATTAAATCTCGGCCCAGTATATTAACTGGTGACTGTCATGAAGACAACAATGGAACAGACATATCACATTCTCCTATAGAGACTGGCAATTTTTCAGTAAAAGGAACTCCACTTGTAGCTCCTGAGAATCCTTGAGCATTCATGGCATTCCCCGATAATACAAATGTTCCCTCCCATATATATGGGCGAGTTGCATCCATGTCTACTAAAAAAGAAAAGGATTTGTCGCCTATAGTGACGTCAACCCTCGGTTCCTCTTGAGGATTGGGAGTCACTGATAGTACTCAACACATCAAATCACCCAGTAAGCTATCCAGTTGTGGGTACATACGCATTCCTGTACCCGTAAAAGGATTCCCACCCTCGACAATGACACGCCCTATCCTAGGAGTCAATAGCTGTCCTTTGTTTGCGCTGTGCTGTGTCTGCATAGGTGCGTGCTGTGACTGCCCTTGTGGCGGATTCATTGGTGTTTGCTGTGGATGCAAAGCCTGTTGCATTCTCGGTGCTTGATACACTGTCTGATCTTGGGCAAACCCATCCCTACATTGTGAGCTATATGCAGGCGAATAAGCGGTTCCCCCTCTTGTGAACTGACCATTCTGTACATACCCTTGGCTCCCATATGTTTGTGCTATGTGCCCTGTCATTCCACATGTCCAACATACAGGAGGGAGTCTTCTAATTTGCCCTCCCTGCATACCTTGATTATCATTCGGCATAGTCTGAACCCCGCCTTGGTTATTCTGAAAGTTCCCTTGATTATTCTGAAAGCCTCCTTTTGCACGGAAACCTCCCCTACCTCTTGGTATGAATCCATTCCCTCCTTCATCTAGCTGCCTTTGGTTATTAACCTTTGACATGCTTGTTGCGATCCTGTCCCTTCTCCACTAGTTATCACCGCTTCTATAGCATACTTTGATAACTTCTTCTGTACTAGCTTAGTTTCCTCAAGCTTTCTAACATCGTCTCTCTTTAGATTTTTCTCCTGCAACAATCGTCAATGGTGAGCAATGGTCAGCTGTATTTCTGGCCATGGTTTCGCTTCTATAGCCACTAGCTTCTTAAGCTGTCTCTGTACCTGGTCGGGTAGTCCTTAACATAATATATGATAGAATACAGGTATAGATTTTCCCCACATCTTCTCCCATTGACAACCCCATTATATTTCCACTTTGATAATCCCAATATGTTTCTAGCCTGATGATGCCACTATGATGCAAATGTGCAACATTCTGCGTGGCAATTCAAGTACACTTCCCATCTGACGTCCCCGGTATACTGCCAGGTTGACAATGCCACTATGATTCCGTAGCATTTTGGCATCCAAGTGGGACTCAGACATGCCAGGCATACACAGGCTAATGCAGCCAGGTCTGATGTGTGTGACAGACCCATGCTTCACACTGCATGGAGATTGTAGTCAAATGAAACACTTGCGCCATTGACTTATACTACTATATCTTAGGCCACCATTTGCATGGCATGGCATAGGCCGCATGGAGTTATCGGTTTGCAGTAATACATGTTTTTTGACAGTGAAACAACTGTTTTGGGAGAAGCGGTTAAGAGAGCTACTATCCATTTTGAGAGCAGGTGCTGCTTGATCTATAGAATGCAATTGTTGTAGAAAAGGTACATAGTGAAGCAGCACATTCATATTCAAAGATGTATGACGTGAGGAGACAGAGGCCAATTGCATTAAGTGATATGGAACACGTGCCCTAGAGTCACAGAAACCCATCCAATAGAAAATGACTAACCATTAAGATGGAAATGGAAGAGGAAATGTCAGGGGACAGACACCTCTACTGCTTTCTAAGCAGGCCGCCTACGGTCCCGTGGAAAGTACCCCTCCTAGTGCTGGGAATTTACTTTGCCGGAATGAAAGCACACCCCAATCACACAAAGAAAAGTACACATTAAATATGTAAAATGTAATAATAAATGAATTGTGAAACGAAGGCACTAACGACTGCTAAACTCTCTTGAAATGTTAACCTCTCATTGGGGCTGCTAGTTTTGCTGAAAAAGGTTGATTCTTACTTTATCAAATTTCGAATCATATAAGTGTGGGAGATGTCCACGCTGGCATACTTAATTGCTTTTAGTTGGAGTGTACTATATAGAGCACAGAAAGCGAGCTTTATTTAAAAGGTACAACCCTGCATTCTCTTCCCTGTCCTTAGTCACCATGGGTGTGTGCAGCACTCCATCCCACCAGCACCGTCGTCACCACTAATTCCCCATTCACATACACTGTGCAGCTGCTCTGCTGCTCTCCTCTATAACAGCTCCGCCTTCCCATCATCTTTGACCTGCATTGACTCCTCCATCTTTCGTTGACCATCATGGAAAGTGAAAAGGGCCTCTTTGGAGTGCTCTCTTTCATAACTCCCATGGTGGCCATCTTTAGTTAGGCATTTTTCTCTTTTATTTGAGGACACGCACAGCGCACAGAACTGCATCAAAGAAAACCGTTTTGAACTTTTCCTAATGGCCCATCAGTGCTGGAAATTGACAAAATTTAGTGGGGGAACTCGCCCCCTCCTCGTCTCTTGCATGCCCAGAGGCGGTGGGGTGCATTTTACCAGTGGTGTGTGCAGGACAGTGGGCATATTGACAGTGCTGTGGGTGGGAGCGAGGGGCAGAGCTAAGTGTCGAATGATGCGCATACCTTGAATATATGCTGTTTGCTGCTCTGCATAAAGCCAAAGTGCATTTTGGGAACATAAGAATGACTACTAATTTATCAAACATGTGTCTGTGCTAGTAATTAAAACGTGCATTCCTTCGGAGCAAGGAGCATGCAATGCACACTTGGTATAGTGCTCATTTCCTCTGTAAGAATAGTCACCCTGACTCTAAAATGTGTGCAAAGCATGATACAGCTTTGGAAAGTTTCAGGTCCAGATTCATGGACAGTTTGGCACGGTTTGAAGTGACTTTGCACTGATGACACAAACCCTGATTCGTCGTTTTGAAGTGCAAAGTCTGTGCAGTCCTTTTGTACTGCAAAAATGAATGTGCACTGACTTTGCATGGCCTTTGCACTGCAAAAATGCACTTTGCACAGTTCCATGAATCAGGGTTTGTGTCAAGAGTGCAAACTCCGTTTTCAGCAGTGCAAAGTTACTTTGAACCGTGCAAAAAAATCCATGAATCGGGCCCTCAGTGTTTAAGTTTGAGCTCTTGAGCAAAAGACGACTTTCAGGTGCAGTCTATAAAGACGATATTTAAGAGACTCGTGGCAGTCAGGGGCAGAGAACTTCCTCATCTTGGGGGAGTGAGGGGGGTTGAGGCTACGGTGCTCCGACAAGACAGTTTTTGCAGGACTGCAGGGCTGTCTTGTTTCGCCCAATTCCTCCCCTGTAGCCCACTAGCACCCGGGCAGATATTCCAGGATGATAATGGTGATCGCCATATTGCAAGAAGATTAAGTAGCTGTTCCACAGGTCAGTATGGACTGGTTCAACTACAATGTGCATGACAGGGTCTTCGACTCTGGTCCAGAGATATGTTTGATGGTGAAAAAAGCGTTCTTCTCAGCATTAGTGTATAATATCTGCATAGAAATAGCACAGACAATGCTGGCATCAGAAAAGGACACCCGATGTAAACACGGGTAATACCAGCATTCGAATTCACGGCCTCTAGACTACACCGATATTATGGCTCACCCTCCTGATCAAAGGGTATGAACCCCAACTAGCGTAGGCAAGGGTAGCTACTTCTAGCCCTAGCAATCCCTTTGAAACCCATGGCCCTGCTGCCATGAACACTGGCCCCAAAAACAGTGACCACGTGGGTGGGCTTGGCTTAGGTTCCCAGAGACTTTTTTTAAAGAGTTCTTCATGTCGCATTGCCTGATCTCCTGACAGGTGGTTATAACGAACCGTGGGCCGCTGCCGAAGGGTAATGTGCACGGGCAGCTGAAGCAGAGGGAAAGGGTGGGGTCACCAGACGTCCCGCCCTCTGCCACTGTGTCCTGGCCGTTTTTTTTATAAAAAAAAACACATCATAGTTTTGGGGAGGCAGAGAGGGTGACAACGTAACCATAATCTCTAACAATTATAAGGTAAACATAGACCATAACAATTGTGCCGTGGTAGGTTGGGGCTCGAGCCCCCAACCTTTCAGGTACCATCTACATGCATCAGCCCGTTGTGCTACAGAAACCTGTCAGGAAACGATCAAATAGAAAGGCCTGTCACATCAATCAGGGAAATAGCTCCTTTGTTATCAAAATGCATACATACTGAATGAAAACAACACATTTTAAAAGTAGGATCAGTTCTGGAAATATTGTGGGGTGGGATGGATGGGGGCAGGCAGTGGTATTGAGGGCGTGGGCACTGAGCGGCAAAATGGGGGTAGTCCTTCATTTATGTTGTTGGCTGTGCCGGTTTTTCTTTCTGAATATCTGGTCACCTTAGAAAAGGGTGAAACAGAGAAAGGAAAAAAAAAGTCAATACGAGAAAGAAAACAGGAAGGAAATGTGCGAGACAAAGCAAGAAAACAAGGAAAAGGACCAGACGACAGAGAAATACGATCCGAGAGAGAAGAAAGGAAGGAGGAAATCAGAAAAGGTGTGTGATGCCTTTTCTGCAACCCCTGGCATTTTGCTCTCTCGACATCACTTTTAAGGGCACTTAGTTACAGTATCACATTTAAACAGAATATAACTGGTAAATAATAAGAGGGATATCCTTTGACAGGCTGCCCATTTAACTGATAAAACACATACCATGACATTCTAGAAGGCTTGCGCTGCGCCGAATCACTGCTGTGTTATTTTCAGAGTGCGTGTCCGTTGAGTGGAGCACTGTGGCCCTAACAGGGGTATTCAGACCCGAGTGTGATCGAAGGCATGATAGGAAAGTGGTGAGCAGATGCTACATACAGAGACGTGCAGCTGGGGTGATGGTAAGTCACTCTTTTAGGAGGACCATAGTTTTGTAAAAAGGCGGATATGTCTTAAAGTGTTGTGATGATTGTGTTGTGTGTCCAAGGCATGGTTGGGTAATTGTAATTCACTACACGATATGTGCTGGTATCCCGCTAACTTTACACGATGCTTCTATTTCGGGCAGTGTGTCAGCTGTGCCATGTATGTCTGCATTGCATTTTGTTTGTTTATTTAGGTTGCATCGCGCCTGCACATAGGCCCACTTTGGTTCCCTGCACCAGGGCTCTCAGGACAGCACCATAAATCGCACCATGGCACACACTGCAGTACTAACAAGGCACGTGGAGGGTGCAGAGAAGCAGGCTGGAGACAGGTGCTCGCTACCAATTCTAGCAGGGAAATACCATCAGAAACTTGTTTTGTCTTAATTACTCTTACATTGCCAGTGACATCAGCGTGGGTTCTTTTGCACTGGGAGAGAATGCTATCCTATCTCGATAAAAGGAGACCCGCTGACTGTGGGATGAGGTAGCCTTTACCATACATAAAGATGTAAGGATATTGCCAGTCACCAAGGAGGTTCATGACTAAATACATGAATGATGCCCAGGGCCAAGTTCCTTCATTAAGGCCCGGAACTCGGGGGTGACATGCAGTATACTTTTCATGTACAGTAGTCAGTAGAAGGTATTTGTTTCCTTATAATACATGGCCCCGGGGTCAAAATAGCTGGGAGCTGTTTAGCTCCTCTTCTACCCTAGGAGAGCCTGGCTACCTGCTTCTACCCTAGGTGAGCCTGGCTAGCTGCTTCTGCCGTAGGTGAGCCTGGCTAGCTGCTTCTACGCTAGGAGCGCCTGGCTAGCTGCTTCTACCTTACAAGAGCCTGGCTAGCTGCTTCTGCCCTAGGCTAGCTTGGCTAGCTGCGTCTACCCTAGGCGAGCCTGGCTAGCTGCTTTTATCCTAGTTGAGCCTGGCTAGCAGCTTCTACCCTAGGAGAGCCTGGCTAGCTGCTTCTGCCCTTGGCTAGCTTGGCTAGCTGCTTCTACCCTAGGCGAGCCTGGCTAGCTGCTTCTATCCTAGTTGAGCCTGGCTAGCTGCTTCTACCCTAGGCGAGCCTGGCT
Organism: Ambystoma mexicanum; assembly: GCF_040938575.1. Lineage (NCBI taxonomy): Eukaryota > Metazoa > Chordata > Amphibia > Caudata > Ambystomatidae > Ambystoma > Ambystoma mexicanum. The sequence goes on from NC_090924.1 coordinate 602,429,318, forward strand.
AGCTGCTTCTATCCTAGTTGAGCCTGGCTAGCTGCTTCTATCCTAGGAGAGCCTGGCTAGCTGCTTCTACCCTAGGAGAGCCTGGCTAGCTGCTTCTACCCTAGGAGAGCCTGGCTAGCTGCTTCTGCCCTAGGCTAGCTGCTTCTACTCTAGGAGAGCCTGGCTAGCTGCTTCTGCCCTAGGCTAGCTCGGCTAGCTGCTTCTACCCTAGGCGAGCCTGGCTAGCTGCTTCTATCCTAGTTGAGCCTGGCTAGCTGCTTCTATCCTAGTTGAGCCTGGCTAGCTGCTTCTACCCTAGGAGAGCCTGGCTAGCTAATTACCAGGAGCAACGTTTGGTTTCCTAGGCCAACTGGTGCCTTACAAACATACATATGTGCTATTAACTTTGGCTGTTTTAAAATGCAAATAAGGAAGAATTAGAACACATTTAATAATAATGAATCAGACGTAATGGGCAAAAATGTAAAGTGTGCATCTCCCGTGGAAGTTAGATGTGCAGTGCGCTGTGCTCCTGCTTCTGGCTCACCTGCGGCAGCTCTTGCCTACTGGGGGATGCAGGATACCCCAGGAGCTGGTTACAGTTCCCTCTCGTTGAATCTTAATTCCTAACCCTGCCAGGTCACACACTGTCATCAGGCTTAACACCTGGCCTCTTGCTTAATCAGATACAAGAGATCTTCCAGTTGTGGATACACGTAATCAAAGTAGAATCTCTAATGTGTTGCGACAAGTGTTGTGAGCAAGTTTATAAAAACGCATGCAAACCCGCTTTGCGGATGAAAAGGATAACATGTGGACAGAGTCTTACTCTCCCGTGTTCAACTCCAGCAGGGCACCACAAACACATACTAGCGTATCTGTGCCCTGTGCCAGCTCAAGCAACACGCATTGTGATATTGCAACACAACAGTGACAGTAAGATGAAAGGCTGAGTGTTATGTTTATGCTTTAGAGTAAAATATACAGGTGGAGCCCGATGTGGGTTTGATTAGTCTTTACTGGGTTAAATCTTCAGGTAGATACATAAGGGCAATTAAGTAAATAACATAGGCAGGGAGAGACATCCACCGGCCCCCTTGTCCATTCAGTTCCAGGTCCCAACTGCTATTCTTGGAACACTCATGCTCAATATGCCAAAGCAAATGGTACCTCGCGCCGAACCAATGGCATCGAATATGCTAAATACCATACTAATGACACTTAATGTGCCAAAACCATGTCCAACAACTTCTCAAACCGGACACTTGCTCTAATAGTAATCATGCTAACCATGAATTAATAAATGACTCGGCCCTTCCCATAACATACCAGTTGAAGGAATCAGACTTAAAAGTGGGCATTACTACAATGTATGAATAAATGCCTCCCAAACCCAACCATTAAAGTCCTCAGAGCCCTATTGGTAAGGTTCCTAGGGAAAAAATGCAAGGTTATAAACACATAGTAATTCAATATGGAATGCATTACATCATATTGCCAAAATTGCCAAAATAAAAACAAATGGCAATCCCGCAGTGTCAAATGCTCAACCCATTATGGATTGACCAGAATATTTGCCAAAACACAGCGAACCCAAAAACAACGCCCCAGTACTTGAGGTTAAAATGTAGTTGTTCCAGTAGGTCGTGGCACTTTACTTCCTGTCCACGTTGGCTGCTCAAAATCCTTATAAACGTTGTTGTCGCCAAAATTCCCTATGACCCTGCAACGTGTCTTTGTATTGATTCCAGCACCGACATGAGTGTTTGATAAAATGTCTTTTTTTTTCCACTGGTCGGCATATTCCACAGAAGAAAACATTCAAGACAACATCCTGCGCCTCAAACCGCACAGCCTGGAAACTCACATAGGCAAAGATCCATATCTGAATGCAGTACGTCAACAAATTGTCTATACAGCCCACTGGCTGCCGGAACATTCAATGTCCAACATTGGGTTTCCGTCTGAAACACGGAACTAGGGCACGTATCTAACTTTGGAAGGTCCTTTTCTCAAACATTCATAACTTTCTTTATGGTGCGAATACCACGCCGCCGGGTCCTGGAATGCCGGCATGTAGAATATTCGCCAGCTACAATTGCCAACACCCCCAGCATTCATTTAACGTCATCATTCATACAGAGGGAGCGGCCACGGACAGAGATCTCCGCTCCAACCGTCACCCTCATGCTTCATGGGTGCACCAGCTCGCCAGGACCAACCCCGCACCGGAAAGACCATGCCGAAGGTGCGACTGCCTGGACCGCACACTCCACGGCCCACAATAAGCGCAGCACTCTAGAGAGCCGGTAAGTCCCTGGAAATATTCGCCACTCATTATTAAAAAGGCACCTCACTCCTTCTACTGCTGGCCATAGGAACGGTGACCGTTGGTGAGCCTGCATGCTTGTAAAGGGCAATCCGCTTTTGTTTAGGGGAAATCCCCTCATCCAGTTGGCCATACGCACTATGCAGCACCGTCGCAGTGAGGAATACATGCGCCTGGCTAGTGTAAAAAAAAAAACGTACTTCACCGCCTTATGGGTCCTTTAAGTGTTCGCTGCCCCTTCAAAGTGCAAGCCAGCCCCCCAAATGATCAAAAACGCAGTCTTTGGCAGGCTCTAGCGCGGGGCAAGCTCACCTTGTGGCACAGGAACAGCATGGGGTGGCCGGTGGAGGTCTCCTCTTCCTCTGGTGTTCTGCCTCCTTTTCCATGCTACAGCTGCATGTGCCCTCTGTCTCCAGATCCCTTTTCCTGAAGTGCAGCGTTTCTTCCTTCCGCTGTTCACTCTCTCCAGTAGACGTTCCCAGAAACAAATCCTCATCGCCAATTTTATGTTTATCCTTTAGAGTAAAATATACAGGTGGAGCCATACGTGGGATTGATAAGTCTTTACTGGGTTAAATCTTCAGGTAAATACATAAGGGCATTTAATTAAATAACATAGGCAGGGAGAGACATCCACCGGCCCCCTTGTCCATTCAGTTCCAGGTCCCAACTGCTATTCTTGGAACACTCATGCTCAGTGGAACACTCATGCACAGTTCAGTCCAAACATTCCACAACAACACTCTGGACATGTCCTAAGCAAACAGACCATGGACAGGGAGCAGATCAAAACTTAACACTGAGCTGGTCTTGCCAGGATGTGAACCTGAGACTTGCAGACCAAACACAGATCACTATGAGCGTTTAACTCACTGAGCCGCGTTACCGGCTAACAATAACGGATGATCGTACAGAAGTGACGCCATGTTTTATAATAGGTCAGTAGTGATGTTAAAACTAGACTGAAATAAGACAATTATTTACAGGCTTTTAACTGGATATCACAGGCTGCCATGTATCACAGCTGTATTAAACCCTGTAATTAATGTTCTTATTACAGTGTAACATCCTTACTCACCTGAAATACTAAAATGTCATTAAGGTCAACAGTAATAGCCTTTTACCATCGTTCTGTGACGTCACCATGTGCTTAATTAAAGCCACCACTAGATTTTATATTCCTTTCTTCTGAGGAAAAAGAACATTTCTGTGACACTAGAGCTATTAATTACTGAGGAACTGTTTGTGGCAGTGTGTTTAGCTTTTGCACTGCTGGATTTTAGCAAGCAAGAATCTGTCTGCAAATTATCGTTTATTTTTTTAACCACAAAATGGCTTTAATGTACATTGTAATAAACTGTTTAAAATAATGCTTGAACACATTACAAGTTGTATATATGTTTTTTTTAAACAGAGCAGATGTGATCGTTATCAAAATTGGACAATCTATTTAAATCAGAGTTAACAAGGGAGTAGGCATCAAAGTAGATGACCACGTGGCCATGTATTAAAAGTAACACATTACTCCTCTATGTAAAAAGGATATTGAACGTCACCCTGGAGTGCTGTGATGATATGAAGGAGCTCGACCTTCACCTTCACTGCTCTGTTTGACCACCAAACTCCTTAATGACATCCAGTATCGTTGTAGCTTAACCCACATGTGCATTTACCTTCTGGAGTGATATTATCCATATAACAACCTCACACGGAAGAGTTGGCTTCGCTGGGAGTCAACCTCAAGGCCTGCAACTAAGATCTCGGCGCATGCGCTTCAGCCACTGAGCTACGTCACCGATCTGAATGTGAGCCTTGCTCCTATTGGGTGCCATTCTCCGCCCCCATCACCGTTCCCCTTCCTCTGGAAGCCCCCAGGCCAGCCATGCTAACCTTGGGTTGTGCTGAGATAAGACACCTTGCGTGTATGGCCGTTTTCTGCGGTGCTGGTTAAAGCATTGTCTGTGCGCTGCAGCTCGCAAGCCATTGACCTGTGCTGACGCAATCACGTCGCGGGGACAGGCAGAACGATGGGATTCTCTCTTTATATAATAGACCGAGCGGCAGATAATGGGCATGGATGTGCCGGTCCATTCTTTGAAACTGACCCCGCCAGCAGTTTGCATAATTTACCACACACATAAAGGGAAGATGTTTAATTGTAATTTGGATTCAGTCTGCAAAGATCTTGAATGTTGAATAACCAATTAGCTTCTGCATTAATCAAGCAACTTATGAACTATTCTCAATTGATATGGGAAAGCGGAACGGGAATGCGCTCTCACCACTTTCTTTTATTCACTGCTTTCATGCAACCATTTTCATTCAAACTACCAACTTCTACCCGGATCTAATTATTCATAATTTTACAGACATCGCAAAAAAATAAAACAATATGCCTGCTTTTTTCTTACTAGGAAGACAGATCCTGTATAATCTAAATCTCACGCAGTCACATTAGCTCCTGAATTGGAAAGGCTGGGATCGAAATTGCTAGGAACTATCTAGCTCCTGCTTGTCGTTTGGAAGGGGCTAGTTAGCTTCACACCAGTGGCTACCAGGCACTACCTCCGACTCCCTGGGTAAACCATTACGAAATGTACACATGTGACTAAAACAGCCAAACCGAAGTACTCTTACCACCAGATGTGATGGTAATTTGCTGCCCGATTATGGTATTAGGTTACTCCTCAAGGCAGGGAGGATTTTTTTGGTGATTGGCGGTATAACTAATGTCTTAATACTGCCTGCACCATTAACGCCAATATGAGTGCAGGTAATATCTCCACTCACATGCAGCCAAAATGAGTGCAGGTAATATCTCCACTCATATCCAGCCAATATCAGTGAAGGTAATATCTCCACTCATATGTAGCCAATATGAGTGCAGGTAATATCTCCTCTCATATTCAGTTTTTTTTTTTTTTACCTTTCAGTTTCCAAACCCATAATCAGGCGGAACAGTAAAACAGGCAGTATTCAGCTGTGTTAGGAACTCCCGGAAGACCTGGCCCCATGCGCCCCTTACATCCGGGGTGACTCTGGGAACCACAGTGGACTCACTGTTATCTAGCAGCTGTGGTCCAAGTCCCCCGGGTGGTTTGCTTAGCCAACGTGTCGCACTATACTTCACGTCTCCCGATCACTTCCTTATTACGGGAACCATGAGGAGAGACTCCCGATATGGATGATATCCAAGATGGCGATCTTCTTGGGATGTCTGGCACCCATACCAAGATGGCCACTCCCAATTCGATGCTGCGTTGAGGAGCATGCAGATTCTACCACACGACAGCCTGTCTCCATAAAGGACCAAACCAGGAAACAAACAGTGTCTTGCAATCCTGCTAACGGTACGACTACTGCGTCTTGTTATAGGAATTTAGTGCTTTTTGATTTATTTGCTCTGGTTGTTTGATAATTTCTTAAGGGTTCTGCTCCCTAGTGAGTTGTACAAGCTTTCCTGGAACTATTTTATGAACCTGTATTTACATCTACAGTTTCTGGTGGTTTTCACCTGGGTCCTGGGAGCATAAGGTGATTACTCCAATCATAGAAGGGGGTGTCATATTTAGGTATTCCGTTGTTTCATCGATAGTCATTTTTATGACTGCCTTTTTAACAAGTACACAGTCGTAAAAATGACTGTCGATGAAAGAACATAGAACCCATATTTATTGGTTAATCCACCATTGTTGTCATCCCACTACAGCTCCAGAGCCCTGCTGCCAGACGCTCGTGAGGTGCATTTTATAAGCCGCCTCTGCCTAGTTAGGGTAGCTACTGGTGGATATCCCCTTATTCGTCCCTAGGGGTTTACCTGAATGGGGGAGGGGAGATGTTACAGGCAGATTCTTCCTTGGCTTCCAGAACTCCTGCTCTGCTCCCTTGTGAGTATTAAAGTAATACAGAGGTTAAGGCCCTGTGTGTTTGGGAATGTGTACAAAGGAGCACAAGGAAACATCTAGAAGATATTTAAAGCTGGATTGAGTCATCAGTCTGGACATTTCCCTGGCAACTTTCAAGGAATGTGTGTACCTTGTTTGTATACTTTTTAAATTAATTTCCTGCCCTGGAATACCATTCCTTGGTGTCCAGCATTGTATCTGCTCACAGATGTCCTTCTCTCGCCATGTGTATCTACAGTGCTACTTACGTTCACCTGGCAGCTCTTCTAGTTGTGTTTTTTTATTTGGTTAAAGTGCCCTGAAACTAACTACATTGCACGTGGAGCTTTCCTCTGCCACAGGCTACAATAAATTAACAAGCAAGAGTTTTGAGGGCAGACAATAGCACGGGTCTGTGTGTGACCCAAAACAATTAACGCAGTAGCAGCAAGTTGAGTTGCAGATATCCACCCATTGGTTGGTGAGTAGACCTGGAGTTCACGTAATGTCATGTTGTGGCTGTAAATAGCGCGTTTTGAGCTTTTTTCTGGAAGAGGAAGAGGGAGAGAACGGTCTGATTCCATGGGATCGGAGCATGTAGAATGACAGTTTCTAGTTTTCTCCTCCTTGCTGGCCCAACTAGTCTCGAGTCTGGCAATGGCCCTACAGCGTGTATGTTGTGGCCCGCCGCTGGTGTTTAATTTAGCCATTTTTATCATGATCCTAGCTGTTATGTTGGGTCCATTTAAAGGCCCCAAACAGAAGTCCCTTTCACATGAATGGAAGTCATTTAAACACTGAAACAAAAACGGCCTGCATTTTGTTTTTTGTTTTTCAAGTAAATTTAAACAGCCAGGTGGAAAGGGCGTACCTGTCATTACCAATGGACAAGCAGCAGTTTAATTTACAAAAAGAAGGCAGAATCAAAGATCCCTCTGACATGCAAAACAGGATTTTTAAACATTGAAAGCAAAAACGGCCTGCATGTGTGTGCAAATAAAAATGGCTTTGAAAAAGCCAAAGTGGAAAAAAAATATCACTGTTCCTAGAAAAATGTCAGGAAAACAAAACCTGATGTGTGGGTGACAAAAGCAATGTATATTATGTTTCACCTACAAAACTCCAATGACATTTGAAGAGCCACTTTATCTTCATAGAAAACCTGTTTCTGGCTGTGGTCAAACATTCACAAAGGGGAACTCCCACTTCCAGCTTGGATGTTACATCTCCCATCTAATGACCCCCACAATAATATTTGCTGCTGAAGGTGTTCAAAGCCCAGAGTCCTCCAGACTTACTGGCTCTGAAAGCAGGGGCTTCAATGAAATTCACCCTTGGCTGGTGCATGACTAATATGTGTGAAAATGGGGGCACCAACTTCAAAAAGCAAACTACCAACTTCAAAGATACTCATAAAACAACTTCTGGTCACAGGCTGGCCCAGGGAGACAGATGGCTGTGCTGGATGAAGCAGACCTCACATTTGCTGAACATGAACATTCATAATTAATTTAAAAGGACTATTATCATTTAGGCCTTTTTCGTAGCATCCATACTGTGGATTGATTTCATTTTTGCACCATTTTTAATGTTATTTCCAGGCAATTTTGGGGATATAAAATGCATCTACATGTGACTCTGGGAACTGTAATGGTCAGATAGACTAGTTTTCTGGCTGATCTGAACATGTTCCAAGTGTGAGAGTTGGTAAAAAGGTGGAAAATGAAATTAGGGATATGCTTAATAGCTTATATCTTCACAACTGTTGTGCTTTTATGGAAACAACAGAAATGTTCCACATGGCCATGCTACATTGTACGGATTTGATGGTTGGCTTATCTAATTCTCCATGATCAGCTAAATCAGAAAATATGTTTGGTATGGCAGTTTCTAGTAAAATTATGAAGTTGTGATACATAACTCGTTTTTGCCAAAATGTTGAAAGGAGAACAAAGGGGCGATTGGAATTGCCATATGTTGCTCCAAACCCCTAAACCAATCCTGACTTGGAGGCGCGGTTGAGAGGAGAGAGAGGAGTAACTGTCCAATCATAGTGGCTGTAACGCTCACCTGGTATCCACGGGGACGTCACTCAGCCTGTTCTGACCTCTTATGACTTCGAACCCTTCCCTGGAGTTTACCCGACTGGAGAATGGGCCTGAAACACCGGATTGGTAGAGTTTAACTCCCTAGTGTCTCTGTGTGCTTGAAACCCTTCTTCCCCGGGGTCCAACCCTTCCCTTTGATCCACAGCTCACCTTGTTTTCTTGGAAAGTGTGCTCTCTGTCCTGCTTTCAGCGCAGGGGCACGTTCATTGATGCAAGCTCGTTGCTGCCTAGTTACTTCACTGGCAAGAGTCCGACAGGTAAGTATAATGAGTCTTTTGAACAGTTCTCTAACTTCGTTCCTTTCCTTCCTTCGATGATGGCCGGCGTCCGGGGATGGCGACGTGCTGCTGAGATGAGTAGCGCTGAAGGTGAGTGAGAGCGCGATGCGCAATGCGACCCTTTTGTATTTGTATTGAACTGAGTTCTTTTTCTGTGTCTTTTAGGTGCCGCAACGTTTTCAGCGTGGATGCCAGTTATGAAGAAGAAATGCGGCACCTCTAGATGTTTCCATGCTGACCTGGAGTGTCTTTTCCCTCTTGCAGATGGATGAGAAGTTCCAGAGACAGAGTTCCCCCAGAGCGGCTGGGATTCAGGTAAGCGTTTGAAGCTCGTACAGCCTTTAAAAATAGGCGAAGATTTGCTGAATGCTGACTAATGCCTTTTTTCTGTTCTATTCCCTTTTCCTTAGGAAGCGGCGTGCCGGGATGGGAATGACATCGCCGAAGATGCCCGCAGAACAGAAGGAGCGATGAATGATGGGCAGAAGCGCCGCAAGGTAAGGCTGTTCCTAACGGTGTTCTTGTTCTTGCAGGAGCTGAGCGCAGAAGAAAGATGCAGGTCTACTGGAGACCGATCCGAACACGGTGAGTGTCACGCTGCAGGTGCAGAAAACGCAAAGCATGTTTCTCAGCCTGGCGTGGCTTAAATAGTCTATGGGTATCCCAGGTGTCTCTGGGCTGAACCACACCCAAACGACTAGAATGCACATGCAGTTCTGGGAACTGAAATATGTGGGGGCATCCATCTTGTCCCCATCAATGCACTACAAGTCCAATCCCCAATGTTATCCTATGGGAGTGAGTGAGTCTGGTGCCACAAGCGCAAAGTCTGACTCCAAGTGGGTCTTTGGAGGGATGGAGAGGCCCTTGAGGGCCATGTAGGTGATCGTGGCCTGGCTCCAGCCTGACATCTTGGAGGGCTGGGGACATGAGGGGCAGGAATCATGACAGTGGCAGGGATTATTGCAGGTACTTCCCCAAGATTGTAAAATTGGCAATGTAATTTCGCTATATAAGGGGGACTGCACTAGGACAGACACACACAAGAACCGGGGAGACAGAAAAAGGAGAAAGACAGGAAGGCTGCTGAAACTTACCATCTGACAGCTGTAAGGAGACATCAGAGGAGTTTGCTGAGAGTGCAACTGGGTGGAGCTGTCCATTTCTAGGAAGGCCTCAAAGCTGACTGGGTCCTGTGGTGGAGAACGGGCGAGCCATCTTTGAGAGTGGGGTGACCAGACCCCATCTTTCCAGTGTCCTGAGATGCAGCTGGCTTTCTTAAAACCTTAAACAGACGCTTGCTATATAAGTAGAACTAAGCCATGGAAAACCAAAAGGTGGGAAGAGTCTGTTTGCGCTGACCCCTTTCTCTTTATAGTGGGTGGGTGGGCAGAACTGTGTAGATCCTTAGCCTATATAACCAAAAATATTAATTGAATTCATTCCCCATTTGGCAGAACACTACAGGGTGAATTTTGTTAAAATTCGAAATTAATAAAGCTCACTTCCCAGTGTGCACTGAAAACTATATCCTATAATTGAATTGGGTAATCCTTGTTTTCCTGCTGATCCGGACTTCTATAAGTAAGAGGGGTGCCATTGTTCTTAAATCAGTCCAACCTTTTTATCCAGCATCTCCAACACAGGCCTTTCAGTCAGGGATTTTTCTGTCTGACTTCCTAACATTGACCAAAGCAAGGGGGGGGGGGGGGTGTATGAAAAACAAAGCAATAAATTGCCCTGTGTTTATTTTCAACAAAAAGTTTGGGGTGAAATTATATTATTGATCAGTGTAATTATTTTGTGAAGTGAGATTTACAGGAAGGGAAGAATTGTGTCTGTGTTCTTTTTAACTCACTTGTGTGATTTATTTATGCTGAGAGAAGTTGATTATGTTGTGCCACGGATAAAGTGGTGTTTTCGATATTTTCATGCTACTTTCTATTACTGTTAATTTAAATAAATACCAATACATTTCCCGTACAGCGGCCTGGTTCTTGGCCCATTGTTAGCTCAGGGAAGAGGTATCCAAGGGGCAGGATATGTGTCTGAGATGGGGCTAAAAAAATAATCTGTTAAACATTTTGTTGAATAACCACATGAATGGGGAGGGAAGGGACTCCCTGTGTGGAGGGTGGCTTCTCAATAAACCGTTACAGTTAAGAGTAACCAGTGCAGCTTGCGTAAGATGGCGCAGAAGTGGTCATACTTACATACCCTGGTGATTTAGCTCCCCGCTGTGTGGTATGCCACCTTAAGGGGGACAAGCTGTGTGACTGGGAGCCATGCTAGTAAGGTTTTTTCCCCCCCATCTATGTGAGATATTACTAGAGCCTGCAATCCTGGAGCGTCAGTAAGATATTCATCATGCGAATAAGTGCACAATGAATCCGAGAGATTTCGCTGAGCTGGAGAGTTGCGGGGTAAATCCACCTGCATACTGTCAACCACCTTTGAGTGGGAGCCACCACAGGTGGGTGGCGGCGGAGGACGAATTCTGTGTTGGTAGAGTTAAATAAATAAATAGAGCATAAAGGGTCATATATAATGGACAAAGGGCTGTAGGTGGTATCTCTTGTGGAAGCTTGATTTGCAGCACACTTTGCATTTGCTTCTCAGTCCCAGAGGTAGCACCGGTTGCCAAGAATATAAATCCTTTAAAAAGTAATGGCAACTGCAACAGGTGAATGATTGTTCTCCCTGACGTCATCTTCTTTTAGACTTTGTATTTCTTTCAGCTGTTGGGATCGGCTTTCCTGTGCCTAAATATGTACTCAGAAAATATATCCGATTTTTACATGTTGCTGTTCAGAGAAATCTAAGAATAGTAGTGTCAAGTAGCACAGAGGTGGCATGGAGGACGGGATGGGCCATGAATTGCTTACATTATAGCCGACGTACGATATTTGCAGCAAACGGGATAAAATATCCAGTGTGAACATTGAGAGTGGCAGGCTGCCAGGATTATTAGGGCAGCAGGGACCCATGGGACCTCTGTTGCTGGAGTTACCAGAAATATGCTAAAAAGCCCTTTAGGTGTATTGTTCTGGGGCCCTTTACCACATTACCAATGATCTCCACCTGCAGCATATGTGGCGCCTTGTGAGTTTCCCTGGGCATAAGACAGGGCCCCCGGTGCCTTCCCGCTTATCCGTGTAACTTGTGGTCTGCGATGTTATCGGGATGTCTTGTGCGGCTGTCGTCAGCGTTGGGGCTTCCCCTGCTTCCTTCTCTTCTTTCCGGAGGTCAGCAGCTCCGCCGTACTTGCTACACTCTCATCAGCGTAGAACTGTTCCTCCACAGCTGCTGACCTTCGGGGATGCCAGGAGGGTCTTCCCTGCTGCTCACCGCGCTGTTCCTGCACACCAGACCAACTTGACAGTGACCTTCTCCTGGCTCGGCACCCCGGTCTGCCATCTCCCCATCTCGCGGTTACTCCAGGGCAGGCTTGCCACTAAGTCAAACCCTTCCTTGCTTTTAACAAGGCTTCTTTCAGTTGGCTGCTGAGAACCCCTAGAATGGGCAAAGTCGTTCTGGTAAGTATTCTGTACTGCTTTGCGCCTCCTCGTCGCAGTACTGAGTGAGTTATGATGTTGTAACTCACTAGAGTTCTTCCTCATCTCAGTACTCTACTTTTGCTGCGCTACACAAGTACATGGTATATGAGGGTAGGGGCGGAGAGAGAGGAGGTGAAGAATAGGTGGGGTTGTTGTAGGGAGGGTGTCTAGAGTCAGGTGGTTGGTGGGGATACTGTGTTCCCCAGAAATGGTTGTCACTGCTCCCAAAGAGGGGTTCCCCTCCCTTGAGATCCATCCGGCTGAGTGCCACCGACAGGGGCACTATCGGGTAGCGGCCTCACCACCCTGGCCTCATGGGAAGGGGGTCCTCCTTCAGAAGCAGTGATGACATCCTGGGATTCGTGATCCTTTCCTTTCTGCACTTCAGAGTTAAACTTCTTTGTATATACTGCTTACATATTGGTTTCATTCCTACTGGTGCTAGAGTACTCCTTTGCATTACTCTGGGCGCTATATTCTAGATTGTTTGACCGTAAGCAGCCGCTAGTTCCAGCACTGTGTAGTAATGTGAAGGCTATGTTTATGGATTTTATAGTGCAATGCTCCCATTTACATGGCCTCGAGGTGCTTTGGCAGATCTAAAAGAGAGGAGGGTGCATAAGGTTAGTGGGGAGAGGGTAAACGCAAACCCGCTTTGCTGTCGTGTTTCTGTGTGCAGACCACATGTACCCTAGACTCTTTGTCCAGGTCTGTTCCTAGATGAGGCATGTGTGTCCACAGTGGAGCCTCCTGGGCCGGTGGTATTAGTCTGCATTGGCCGGGACTGTGATATGTAATCGATTGTGGAGGTTTTGCGTTCTGTTATTTGTCTATTGGCAGGGTTATTCAATTGTTGTGTGTGATGGGCTCAGTTGGTATGTGTATAGTGTGTTTGAGCGTAGAAGGTGGGAATGTTGGTGCAGTGGGGTTAGCGGATGGTAAGGTGGCCAATTTAGAGCAGTCCTCTGATGTGGCCACCAGGTGCTTTTGCTATTTTCAAAAGTCATGTAGATGCAAAATTCAGTACATGTTTCAAATTATTCCATGATAGTTTTGAACTAACGCTGCATGGAATATTATTCGTCATATCTATTAACGTTTTGGGCACAGCACTTTATCAAGGTACTGTATGTTGTCAACCAGATGCTTGATCTGCAGACTTTCCAGTAATTGTTTCTGGTGATGTGTCTCCAAAAGGCTTCAATCACTCACGTTTCTATACCTGGGGCTGGCTAGGACTCTTCCCAATTCAATGTGTTTTAACTGTTATCAGTCTCCGGGTTGGTAGTGCTTTGCTGCTCCTCCTCTCTCCATCTCTGCGACTCCTGTAACAGTTACAGAACGATAAGAGTACTCTCCTGTGTCTGGTAATGTATATGGGATCTGGGTGAACAATTAGGTCTTTACGGAAGTCAATAGTGCAGCAGTCTGCAACCTTTGGTAAGCCAGCTATTATGAACTACAACTCCCATCAGCCTTGGACATCACATTCAAAGGTGAGGCGTCATGCGGGTCATTGTCCAAAGCATCAGGTTTCAGACCCCTGCAGCATTGGCGAAGTACTGACTGCTGCCCAGGGGTGTTGCTAGGTCAGGGAAAAGATCAGGGGCTAAGCTAGTGTCGGGACTGGCAGGATTCGGGGCTAGCTATAGCCTTTTGGTTGTAGTCCCTGAGTTTCTATCCGGGGCTACAACCAAAAGACCTAGGGCTATAGCCCCCTCAGCCCTGCCCCCATAGCAACGCCTCTGCTGCTGCCCCATCACACCTGATTCTAGCCCTGCAAAACAATGGTGAACTGAAAGCACAATTTTTGTCAAGGAGATATGGAAAGACACGGAGTGCCCTGTTCTTCAGAATACACACTTTTGTATGGGCACATAATCCCTGAGGCTGCAGTGCTGGGCCCCAGCTCCACACCCTGGTAACAAGGTTACATGTGATGATGCTGCCTTGGTTGGCCACTATGGTCCCAGTAGTGCTGGATGTATATGCCCATACGTGACCCACTCATTTTCATAGGTCACCAACTCAAATGTTTGCTAACCTACACATATTTGTGGGTCATTTTTTGTAGGTTAAATGAGCCAATCACCCCGCCATAAAGTATCCCTCTCATCTCCCATCTGCACGCTAACAATAGTTTAAACCTTTTAGTTTTAGCTAGTAGGTGGTGCTAAAGCGCTACCTAGAAGCCAAAACTATTGCATTAGAGTACAGCTAGGGACAAATGGCATACGAGGGACACAAAGTTTGAAAGCGTTGCTTGGTTATTTTTCCAGCCATTGACTCTGCATGGTCATGCTAATCCATGTGGTGATTCCCACCCACTTCCTGCCCCTCCCCGCCCAAAACACATCCTCCTGGGATCACTTTGAATTCATTTTATTCAAGCCTTATCATCAAACTTTGTGCTAGAAGTTTCTGCTAGTGTCCTTGTTCAAAGAAGTCTTCTGAGAGATAATGAATTCATTGAAGCTATAAACGTGCTACTGGTGTAATAAACAAGTCTTAACCAGGTCTGCCTTCAGCCATTCGATTTAAAAACACTATGGGCAAAATCAACAGTTTTGACTTATGTATAAGTATTACACATTTATCAGGCACTGCTATTATATGCCAAGGTACTCGCATCAATTTGTAGCTGCTACCATCAATAGCCAGTTAATACCACTATGGAAGTACCTGGCAAATGCCTTTCCTATTCAGACACAAAAGACAAAACTGTTGGCATTGCCAATGCTTGTTGTCTATTTCCATTGTTCTTGTTCTGAGAATCGAAAAAAAAGTTGTACATGTATCACTGCACTTAAGGGCCTAAGTCCCCTCACAGGGCACTAATTTTGCACCTACTGGGACAGATATCAGAAACTTTGCACTGGTGCAAGTGCAATTTTGCACGGTATTAGTTGTAGGGCATAATTTGCCATAGGGAACAAAACTATTCTTTGAATGCATTTTTGCTCCAGGGCAAAGTTTGCCCCACAGAGAATGTCCTCTTTGTCTTTAGCTGTGCCATTGAGATCTGGAGCTCCCATTGCTTTTGCAATATCAGACTTTACATCAGACAGCGAACGGTGCAGATGTGCAGTTGTGAGGACCATATGATCTTTGCCCATTGGTCTGGAGGGTGGCCCTGAGCAATGCCAGTGGTTACAATGTTTGCAAACTCTTCCAACCATCACCCTTCAGTTTTGCCCAAGGACCAGTTATCAACAATGCCAGGGCTGAAGATTTCGTGTAGAGATGCACACAGTTTTCAAATTGGCCTCCAATCACTTGAAATTGTGGGGAACATCTGTAAAATGTCTTGTTAGCATTGCTAAGTTGCTAGGTTGAGAGAGCGTTTGGGTACTGTAAAAAATTAAAAGAATAATGAACAAGAAAGGGGAACAAAAAGAGAGAGAAAGCAGGAGGTTAAAAGGGGGTGCGGAGAAAGTAGCAAAAAAGTAAATAATGAGCAAAAGGGAAAAGGAGATTCAGGGGAGAAGGGATCTAAAAGAGTGGGAGCAGGGACACCTAAGGAAAGTGGTGACAGAAAAGCAAATTTGGAAAAGGATGAGAAGGAGGAAAAACAGATAAAAGGGAGAACCTTAAAGACAGAAAGGGAAGAAGAAAATAAGGAGATGGGAGGTGGAAAACATAAGAGTGAGAGAAAGAAAAGGGCAGTATTTCTTGCATTTCATGGATTTGCACTAATTTGCAGAGCGGGGCGGCCTTTAATAAGAAGCTCTGCAGAGGAGGACAATTGGACTGACAGAGCAATTCCCCTTTCAGGGCCTCACAATAGAACAAAGGGGTCATTTAAAGGTACAGTAACCAAAGAAGAGCAGGGGGTCACTAGGACATCCAGAGGGGATGGCAAGGCTATGCAATGAGCTAGATGCACAGATGAGCATTTACAGTATTTATGCGCATGTTGGCTAAGGCAGCCAGCCACTGAGCCCTGAGGTGGACCCTTAGGATAGAAGCATCACTCTTTGTAACAGTGTTTAAGGGCCCTCTGAGCCATTTCTTACAAAGGCCTGCAAACATTCCAGGGGTAAAGGTAAACTGTGCACATTGCTACTGTGTAATAAAACAAGCTTGTAATCATTCATCCATGGGCAGTTCTTCATTTGCTACAGCATCCACATTTCCTGCACGTTCTCATTCCATTCGTACAGTCTTCTCCAAATGTCGCTCTCTCTTTATGCAGGGCACAGGGAGAGGGGACACCCTAGGCCATGAATAATGGGGGAATTGTTGATTGCACGGAAACCACATGGCAGAGCGTCAACAGCGGCATTGAAGCATAAGCACACATGAGGCATTTGTAGCCGGCATACCTTAAAATGCCATTCCTTTCTCCATTTAGCATTACAAATGCCCCGGGGAAGGCTGTGTGTGTTAGAAGAAGGCTACATGAGTTTGAAACTTGGAAATTAACAGTGGTGGTTGGTTGTGACGTTGCCTAGTCACCAGTGGCAGTAAACACGGAGGAGCTCATGCTGCACTCTTGAGTAATTTGGCGGCGTGGACGCGGTACGTTTGCACTCAGCGTAGCCAGGTCCCTGCTGCATTTTCATCATTTGCACGGAGGAGTGCAAATGTGTAGGGCAAAAGGAGGTGTACCACGCCTTTTGCCCTGCACTTTTGCACTCTGCCGTGCAAAGTGAGTAAAAGCTGCATGCCAGGAAGGGTTTACTTTTAATTGTACATGCCGCTTGCCATGCGAACATTGCAATTACAATCAAACGCTGCACGACATGTGAGCATGTTGGACAGCATTTCATTTTACTTGTGAACGCTTCTTACCAGGCACACATGGTGAGCAGCATTCACAGTTACAATGAAACGCTGCCCGACCTGCGAGCATGTCGGGCCGCATTTAATTGTAATTGTGCATGCACAATGGAATCCTATGGGGTCCGCTTGCTTTATGCTAGTGCATAGAGCAGGTGGACCTAATAGGGTTCTCCAGGATTTGTGCCAGCATGAACATCAACGCTGGTGCAAATGCCAGAGCAGTTGTAGGGCGGAGAGGAAGGAAGGTGGCAGAAACGCAACTTGCAATCTGCCCCTTTTCATCACCATAGAAATGATTTAAACTGTGGCGTGAATGGTTGGCATTGAGGTCTTACTCAAGGCTTTTAAGCCTTTCATTCACGTTACACCACAATGCAACACAAGCTCCTGAGGTTGGCGCAAGTGCATTCTATAAATGGCCTCGCCAGAACCAGAACTCATTGAAAATGCACATGTGTTCCCTGGTTCATTCTTCTGTCGGTCATTTTCTCTTGTGAAGTGGCTCGAGTTTTGTTAAAATAATAAATACATTGTTCACTCTAAGGTTTTTGAAGCTGCTCCATTTGTAAAGCTGGGCTAGCAGGCCATATTCGGGTGGCAAGGCTTGTTGATAAAGCAATCGTTCCATTGGCCCTTGGCTTATGCTCCCCCGCCACTGCAGACCCGTGATCTTCTCTGACCAATCACAAGATGGCATTTTGCTGTTACGTGTCTTAACCCCACCAATCACTGCAGCTACAGATTCATTTGGAATAACCAGCAGCAACCACATCACTTCCGTAAATGAGAACGATGTGCAGGTTGCTCATTTAATGGCTTGCACTGGACATTGTGGTCATGTTTTATTAATGAGAATTAAATTCATACCTCCTTGAGTGGAGGAATGACTGACAATCACCTGAAACTATGTGTGCTCCCCCCACCACGAGGAAGGGTTGCCGTGGTTACAAGATTTGTGGAGACTTGGGAAAATATTCGAGAAACTGCTGAGTTCTACCATATTTAGGTGTCTGATATAGATGTATATCTTGACTAAGTGGCCTATATTTGCTGTTAATTGCTCAAAACTGTTCAAAGCTTTAACACGTCCTCCAACACAGTTAGTGGCCCGTCTAGCCTGGTCTATCAGGCTGGCATTGCCAGTGAGAGCCATTTCAGGCTTAGACACTTGCCTCCGCTGGTACTGGCGTTTTGGATGAAGGGGGACTGGTCCGGCACAGCAAACACATGGGTTCGAAGCAGGTCAAGTTAGTCCCCAAAAAACCCACAACAGCTGGTGGGTCAGGCGGGAGGAAATTATACCTGTGTCTGTGGCATTGTGCCGACTGGGGGAATGGGGCCGTGGGTGGAGAAGGCCTGTGGGAGACCCCAAGAATCGAGTGAAAATTGACATTTATATTAACGCATACGACATGGGGTGGTAGAAGGAGAAAACTGTGGACACTAGCAGGAGACAAGAAAGGTGGTCTTTATGCATGTGAACGACCCTAACAATGCCACAAGAAATGATACAATTATGGCTCACCGCCAGCATATTTAGAACTGCTACAGAAAGCACATCAGATGCATATGGCTGTATAGACAGACACATGGATGCTGTCTACTACCAATATGCCTGATAAAGCAGGACCCTCCTAACACCCCTATCTCTAGGGGTAGAGGTCTTCCGCCTTTGGCTGTCCAGTCCAGATGTGTTGGAACGACAAATTCCAACAGATCCAGCCAGTATAACCAATGGTGAGGGATCATGGGAGCCGGAGTCCAAAACATCTGAAGAGGCACAGCTTCCCGAGTCCCTGCTCTATGGTATGGGCTTAGGAGTAAGATCAGTTCAAGAAAAAAAGGGTGGTGGCATTAGATTGGTCATATGATTCCTACAGATGAAGGTTAAATGTAACTTGAGCTTAAGCAGCTTCTCAGTGACCATCGGGGGATGGAGGAAACAGGGAGAAAAGCAAGGGCGCATTCCTGTAGCCGGCATATTGGTGCATCTCTTGTGGGTGGTGGGTGCCTGGAGATGCCTACACCTCGACTTGCGAGGGTATACATATATGAGCGAAGGATATGAGGGATTTGCAAGAATCACTAAATTATGATGGAAAATCAGGCACAGAAGCCATGGACTTTAATGAACAAAAAAGGCAAAACATGTCTCTCCATTTCCCAAATTTGGAGATAAAAAAGTAGCCCATGCCGCAGCCACCCCACAGCAGTGCACCTGCAGTAATCGGATGTTATCAGTGCAGAGAGATGAACTTCCAAGCTCAGAACAGCTCTCTTTGCTTTGGAGTTAAGTACATTAAGGTAACAATAACTTTAGATGCCTGCATGCAAAGTGGTGAGGGAGTGAATGAGAGTGACTATTGTCTCTTAGGAGGTACCGGTGGTCTGTGATTAGAAATGGTGAATACATCTTCATACTGCGCTAAATAATGACTACAAACTTAATACAACGGGCCAGGTTAGATTTAAACTCACATTGCTTTGCATTCTGGTAATTGTCAGCATCCTCTAATCAGGGGGAAATAAAACTACAATCGTGCTCTTTGTTCAATGTGCAACTATAACGATTTATATGTTGTCAAGTTGTGTTCTTTTGTGATTTGGGTAGGTTTCCAGTCATCTCTATAAAAACAGTGTTTTTTTAATTTAGCCCTGTGTTTCTTACACTTTTTACTAGCATATCACTTTAATGTCATAACTCAACCCTTAGCTTGCCTCAATCATTCCAATTGCCACCCTCCACCGTGTTGGAATCCCAGAGTATGTTTTTCTCCATATCCAGCACCAAGTGGGAAACATGTAAAACTAGAACTGGATGAAAAAAAGCCACTTGGCTGGTGGCAGCCTGGATGCCCTGTATTCCTGTGCTTTGAATGTGGGCAACATTTCTGAATAAAGGGTTGCATGGGGGCAGGAAGAGGGCCGGTGCTTATGTGATATAGACATTTTCAAGGGAATATATGGTGTAAGACCCATTACAGTGGATGTTTTCTGCCTTGTATTTAATATCACTGAGGTTTTGTATATTACCCTCACGCTGTCACCATGTGTACTATCAACTCATGTTCCCTACCCCCACACTGAAGAGCTGAGAGCAGGGCAAACCACGTCTGTGTTTGTTGAACACTACTGCGTTCAGGGTGTGGACACAAACAGGAAGTTAAAGAATGCATACCGCTTAATCTATTGGGACTCCGAAGCGGGCAAACTCCAATTTGTTTTTTAGGCAGGAGAGAACCGATTGAAGCCTATGAGGGTTTTGAGGTTTGCTATGAGGGTGAACTGAGCCGGTCCGCCAAATGTAGGTGACTTGAGTGGTATGAGAATGGCGTGAACGCAATGCATTGCTGAAAGATAGTTTGTATTTCTAATGTCTACACATGCTCTGAAATACACTATATCTCAGGGGTATTGTACTACAGAGCATGTCTTAGTACATCAAGAAGGTTTCCCGTCTTGTTCCAGAGTGCCCCCAATCTGTACTATCCCATTTCACTGCATGCCCGGTGACATGACCGAAGCTGGAGCCGGGGGATGGAATTTGCATTAACCCTGTCCCCACACACGTCTTTGTGCATGCCTTTCTTGAGCTGGCATAGTACCTTGTGGTCATGTATTTCAAAGCTTTGTACGGAGCTTATTACATGGCACCTTTTAGCCACCTCAGGGCACTTAGCATTGAGCGTTCCAAGTGCCTGCATTGTCTGGGTCAGTCAATCTAAGTGCTTTGCATTCAGTGCTGAAAAGGTGCAACCCATAGCCAGGCCCGTTTCATGGGCCGGGTGAAGTGTGCAGCTGCCCGGGGCACAATTTCCCTGGGAAGAGAACATTCCCTCAGGCGCGATTGCCCCTGGGGGGAGAGAGGAGGGTATCATTGCCCTGAGGAGAGTAGTAGCGGCAAGTGCTGCCTCTGCCTCTTCTGACTGGCGTAGTTACGGGTTTGGGTCTACTTGGTTGAAAATATTTGACCTTTTCACATTTGACCAAATTTGTGTTGATCTTTTTTGATTAAAAAACAGGGGTAGACCCCCGCAAACCCCCTAGTCCGACCGAATTTCGACCAAAATAAGGATTAAAAAATGCAGTCAAAAGTAAAAGGTCAAATGTTTTTCGACCAAGTATGATAATACCTAGTTACATTGTTCTACGTAACATTACGTGAGTCAGAGAGGCTCTCTGAGCCCGGCCCACCATTTTTTGAAATTTTGCGCCAAATCGTGGAACCCAATGAACCTGCTGAAACTCATTCCATGCTATGGTATGCCTAGATGTTGCCCGTGAGGGTTTGTGGGCAGCATGAAAACGCAGCCCCTCCCATAGCTTGCGCAGGCCATGGGGGGTGCCTGCACTTTGTTAGCTTGCAAACTCCATGTTGGTGCTGCTGGACTCAGCAGTGTGGCTGCAGCGCACAGTACGGTGGGCTTAGGGGCTAAGATTTTAAGAGGTAACCCCGTTTTCCACGTCAAAAGCATTTGCAGAACACATTGGGCCCCATTCTAACATTGCCGGTATCCTGGCGGTCGAGCCGCCAGTGTACTGGCAAATGTTGTTACCATTACCATTTCCGGCACAGGATTACAGGTGTCTGAGTGACAGTGTTAATTCCCAATCATGGAGAGCCATTGGACTCCATAAGGGGATTAGCCGTCGTTACCGGCACTGGCATGACAGATTTTTTTGCCAGTAGGGTGCCTGCCTTACCTCCAGCTTTAAGCTGGAGGTAACTCAGGTGCCCCACCGGCAAACTCGTAGTCGGACGCCCCAGTAAAGTGCTGGTATCCATGAATACTGGCACTTTTTTACTGGACCGGCTGACTTAGAATGAGGCCCAGTGTTTCTATAGCTATGGGAGCTGACTCTGTTGACCAATCTCCCTGCACAGCCGCTGAGGCATGCAGCAAGGCTCCCCTCGGCAGCGCAGCTGGCCTCCATCCCCTTTTATGCCTTCTTGTACTTCTGAAGCAAGGTTCCGTTGTCTGCAGAATGAGGGGGCACGGTGCAGTGATGCAAGGCTGCATATTGCAACACACTGAAGTCAGGCAAGTGTTGAAGTGTGGAACAAAGTGTGGCAGCTGTAGATTCTTAACAAGCTCACAAAGCTCTGTTAAATGAATCACAAAGAGAGGATGGCCAAAGGCCTCGGTGAAGCCCCCTGGGTTCAGGTGTAGGCAACACATGGCAAGCTCAAAATGGAATTCCACCAGAGCTCTCGCGGTCTACTGTAAATCTAGAAAATGACCCTAACAGAGCATAGAAGGTATATTGTATTGGCCGTAAACCAATCGCATCTCCTAACCAACAGGACGAATACAGATTTGTCAGTACAACCACAGGGCGGCCATTTTGTGTAACATTCGCCATCTTGCTTTTTTCTTTCTGTTAAAACGCTTTTGCAAAATGTGTAATGCTCTGAAAGCTCATACACGGTATGAGGCCACAGCTTGCTTGTTGATGATCGACCCAGCCAGGAATGCCAAGCAGTGCAGAAATACAATGTTTTCCTCCCTCACCAAGTCCTTGAGAACAAGCAGAAATGGCACTTAATCAACAGACAAGGTGCCAGCCTGTCTCACTAAAGCTGTAGCAGTAGGCAGTTAAAGCATGAATTATACTTTTCTAGCGGTCTTCCGCTGCGGATCTTCCTTAGAACAGGCTGACCGCTAGTTCACAAATAGAAACTGGTAGATAACGTGCTTTGGAATGTGTCTCCCTCTCGAACACGACATCCTAGATCATGGGTGCACAACATATGGCCCGCGGGCCAGTTGCGGCCCGCCATGCCGCTTTGTCCGGCCCGTGAGGCACAAAGACTTTCCTAATGGAGGGCGGCCCGCAAGCAGCATCGGCCGCCCTCCATTAGGAAAGTCTTTGTTGTCTTTCGGGCCGGACAAAACACTGGTCCTCATTGGTTCAGTGCACACAAACCACGCAGCTCCTATGAGCCACGTAGTGCGTGTGTGCTGCACCAATGGAGTGCCAGCACTACGGCTGGCGTGGCCAGTAAGGCATTTCAGCCTTGCTTGCCACGCCAGCCGTAGTGCCAGAAGCCTCGCCAGCGTTCCAGCACGTCTGGGTAAGTACATGGTGGGGGGGCTGTATGTTTGTGTGTGTGCGTGTCTGTCTCGGGTCTGTCCTGACTGTGTTTTTTGTTTTTGTATGTATGTTGAGATGCGGAGGTGGGGGGTGTGTGTATGGGTGTGTTTGTATTTGTATGTCTGCAATGTATGTTGAGATGCGGGGGTGGGGGGTGTGTCGTGTCTGCTTGAATGTGTTTGTGTGCAAGTGCAGTGTGTATTGAGATGCGGAGGGGGTGTGGAGGTCGGGTCTGCCTGAATGTGTTTGTGTGCAAGTTCAGTGTATGTTGAGATGCGGGGGTGGGGGGTGTGTCGGGTCTGCTTGAATGTGTTTGATATGATATGATATGGCATTTGTAACGCGCCTATACACAAGTGTTTCAAGGCGCGACGAGGCAGGGGGGGGCAACAAGGGGAAGACAGACAACGATCCTACTAGGCCAGGTGTCATTCAGATCGCGCAAGTGCAGGGGTGGGGGGAAGGGAAAAGTGCAAGGGGAAGGGGAGGGGGGGGGGGGAGTGCAGTACAAGGTAAGTAGCGTAAAAAATAATAAATAAGGCCAGCTGGTGGCAAGTGCAAGGTAGATGCAGAACAAGTGCTGGGAAGGGGGGGCTGTAAGGATACAGTGACAGTCCCACAGTGCCGGGGGGTGCCAGGGAGGCAGTGCAAGTGGAGAGTGGCTGGGCCCTGGACTGAGGTAACTGAGAGTGGCCCAGTTGCAGATTCAGAGCAGATTCAGTGAAGAATTAAAGCTGTTCAGCAGGGGAGAGGGAGAGAGAAAGCAGAAGCAAAGAGGAAGCAAAGAGGAAGGTTTTGAGGTGCTTCCGGAACCGGAGGTGGTTCTCCTCAAGTTTCAGGGAGGCAGGAAGGCTGTTCCAGAGGGAGGCCCCTGCTGCAGAGAGCAGTTTGTGTGCAAGTGCAGTGTGTATTGAGATGCGGAGGGGGTCTGGGGGTCGGGTCTGCCTGAATGTGTTTGTGTGCAAGTGGATTGTGTGTTGAGATGCGGAGAGGGGTGGGGGTCTGCCTGAATGTGTTTGTGTGCAAGTTCAGTGTATGTTGAGATGCTGGGGTGGGGTGTGTGTCGGGTCTGCTTGAATGTGTTTGTGTGCAAGGTCAGTGTATGTTGAGATGAGGGGGTGGGGGGTGTGTCGGGTCTGCTTGAATGTGTTGGTGTGCAAGTGCAGTGTGTGTTGAGATGCGGGGGTGGGGTGTGTATCGGGTCTGCCTGAATGCGTTTGTGTGCAAGTGAAGTGTATGTTGAGATGCTGGGGGGGGGGGAGGTTGGAGGGGTCGTGTCTGCCTGAATGTTTGTTGTTGTTGTGTGCACGTTCAGTGTATGTTGAGATGTGGGGGTGGAGGGTCCGGGTCTGTATGCGTGCATGCTTGTGAGTTTGTTTGGTGAGTTGGGGGGTGGGGGGTTCAGGTCTGTATGGATGCATGGTGTATGCTTGTGGGTTTGTGTGCTGAGTTGGGGGTGGGGGGTTCGGGTCTGTATGGGTGCATGGTGTATACTTGTGAGTTTGTATGGTGGGGTGGGGTCTGTATGGGTGCATGGTGTATGCTTGTGGGTTTGTGTGCTGAGGTGGGGGTTTGGGTCTGTATGGGTGCATGGTGTATACTTGTGAGTTTGTATGGTGGGGTGGGGTCTGTATGGGTGCATGGTGTATGCTTGTGGGTTTGTGTGCTGTGTTGGGGTGGGGGTTCGGGTCTGTATGGTGCATGGTGTATGCTTGTTAGTTTGTATGCAGGGGTGGGGGCTTTGGGGTCTGTATGAGTATGTATGCATGGTGCATGCTTGGTGGCATGGGGCATAGTGTTTGCTTGAGGGGTGGGTGTCTTGGGGCATAGTGTTTGCATGAGGGGTGGGTGTCTTGGGGCATAGTGTTTGCATGAGGGGTGGGTGTCATGGGGCATAGTGTATGCATGAGAGGTGGGTGTCTTGGGGCATAGTGTTTGCATGAGGGGTGGGTGTCATGGGGCATAGTGTTTGGTCGGGGAGTGGGGGCTATGGGGCATAGTGTTTGCTTGAGGGGTGGGTGTCTTGGGGCATAGTGTTTGCATGAGGGGTGGGTGTCATGGGGCATAGTGTTTGGTTGGGGAGTGGGGTCCATGGGACATAGTGTTTGCATGAGGGGTGGGTGTCATGGGGCATAGTGTTTGCATGAGAGGTGGGTGTCATGGGGCAGAGAGTTTGCATGAGGGGTGGGTGTCATGGGGCATAGTGTTTGCATGAGGGGTGGGTGTCTTGGGGCATAGTGTTTGCATGAGGGGGGTGTCATGGGGCATAGTGTTTGGTCGGGGAGTGGGGGCTATGGGGCATAGTGTTTGCTTGAGGGGTGGGTGTCTTGGGGCATAGTGTTTGCATGAGGGGTGGGTGTCACGGGGCATAGTGTTTGCTTGAGGGGTGGGGGCCTTGGGGCATAGTGTTTGTATGAGGGGTGGGAGCCATGGGGCATAGTGTTTAATAAAAATTAGGGGTTGAAAAAGCCTCATGCCACGCCAACCGCCCCACCCACATTTACTTTTCGGCCCACTATAGCCATCATGTAGGGTACTTTCAGCCCTCTGTCAAAATCAGTTGTGCACCCCTGTCCTAGATGAACAAGTGCTTTGTGTTGCTAATAACAAAGAACTATGTCTGTAGCTTTCACGAAATATAAGAAACTTCATAATGTGTCACATTTGTCAAAATTGTCAATCACCGAACCCTAGCTCGAGAAGATACATGATGGGCGGTTCTGAGGTGCTTTGAAGGCTGTTATTTTGTATATATGTTACTGTCAGAATAATGCTTGCGCTCTTGTGTCTCACGAGGTCTGGATGACACACGTTGCGAGACGTTAGAGCCAGTCGGTGACTGAGCATATTCCTTTGTAATAAACCATAGTACTTGGAAAATCGAACTTCGTGTCTGTCGTATCACTAAGTATATGGTCATTGTGCCTTGTTTCCATATGCGAGGGTCTTCAGGGCCTGGCAAAAAAGGTGCCTGAATAGGGACCCTCCCCCATTTGCTCCATCGTATACGTTGAGTTTGAAGAAGATGAAAACGAATCGAGGACAAGGCCGTCAAGCTGGGATCGAAAGGTGTTCGGGGCGCCCCTATGAAAGTGACGAGACTCCTTTGCAGATCTGTACACAGCCGATCCCCGATCAATGAGCAGCGTCCAGAGGGCATCGATGCGAGGGTCCCGAAACAAGGCAGATTGAGCTAGATACGCATTCACAACGATTCTTGGTTGCATCTGTATACGGACGAATTGCGTCTTGAGTGACCAATTGATTGATCAGGTGAGTCGTGTCCCTATTCTTAATTGCCCTGATATTGATTGAGAGTTGCTCTTGCAAGTTCAAACGCCCAGAGTAAGGTACGTGTAAAAGATCAATTATGCCTGGGAAATTGTCTTCCTGTCTAGAGAGATTTTTCCACTGTGGTAGACAATCTTTGGAAACTGGTCAGGCTGCACCACTCGTAGGGTTGCCAGCATTTGAAATGTATGTGAAGTATGGAATAGGGGCAATAATGTTTAACGCAATTGGCATAAGCAGACCAGACATGTAGAAGACTTGCAGTGGCCTAATGATGGGAGTTTTGAATTGGCATGTATAGAACACTTGGAATAAGTATTGCTACCCAAGAAAGCACGCCCCGCGGTGTTCAATGTCGTGAGAGATTGGAGGAAGGAAGCTAATCTCCGCCTGAAAAGTAGGGAGAAACATGTACGTAGACACAGATCAAACACAGAGAAAGCAGTAAAGCTTGATGAGCTTAAAATAACAGAGGATCTAAGAAGAATGGATAGGGCATTCCAAATAGGTGCACAAAAGATTTACCCACAACAAGATTTGCATACATCAGATGAGCTAATAAATAAAATTCTGAATGAAAGAAGAAATGAACATCCTCAAGGTAGTACTGAACGAATTGCACCTCTGCCTATTGCTCATCCGCCTTCACCCCCGTTGTTCCGTCGGCACCAGCCCTTCCTGTACACGTGACACAATTTCCTCCATTTCCGACAGAGCGTGAGTTAGCAGCTGCCACAGGAGATAGTTTCAGAGAGGTGGGGCCTGCACTGAAAGAAAGTACCAGAGTAACACGTAGTATGGTTAACAGAGAGAGGAAAGAGCAGCTGAAAGAATTGGCTGAGATGTATATCGAAGGCAATGATGAAGGGTCTGTACAGAATTCCATGTATGATTATAAGAAGCACGGCGAACAGCAAGTATTGTTAGAATGCATGGGGGAGTATCTCGTAGAGGAATGGAAAAGATTGACTGGTACATTGGCACCGCAGGAATTGTGGGATCTAAATGTTTTTTCTCGCATACGGAACAATGCGTCGGAAATAGCGGAACATATAAACCGGCTGTTTGTGTTTAGAGGTGAGCTTGATCAATTGACTGAAGAAATGAAGGAAAGAAAAGAGCAGGTAGTGCCATATGTCCAGCAACGATTTTTGCCGCTGTTAAAACCTGTTAGTAAAGAGATGAAAATATGTACGCGAGAGGCACTTAGATGAATTGCAGACGTCACCTTTACCCCAATAGAAGTGCATGATACGTTTAGTGAATATACAGTAGAAATGCAAAGGAAGGTATTGCAGGTAATGGTTGAGTATTTGCAAGATGAGCGTTTGAGGAAAAAATGATGTTGCCCCCCTGATTTAATGACAATATACAAAAGAACATTTTTGCCTGAAACAGGGAAGGCTTCTCTCTCTCTCGATTTAGCTTTACTGCTTAGCAAATGAACAGCTGAGGAAACACCTAGTTTGCAATTACCCATGAGAGAAGTGACTCCTACGTTTGTCCCGAAAGTAGAGATTGCTGCCGCTAATGGAAATCTGGCGCAGGTGATAGAAGCCCATTATACAGCACTGTTCGTGCATGTTCCATTTTCAAGACAGGAGGTAAATAATATAAAGCAAACGATTCCTGATTTTAGGAAAAATCCTGCGGGATTTTATGAGGAGATTGAGTCGGTTTTGAATTCGTCTGTTTTTACAATAAGCGATATTGACCTATTATTTCCTGTGATTCTTCCTGTAGACATATGGAAACAGATTAGGAATACAGATGGCGTTGATATTCTGGGTGATACATGGAAAAATTTGATTATATGTGATTAGGACAGGAAAGCTGGCGAGAAACCACCACCGGTTATGTTGGCCCTACCAGCGCGGATAGTACAGAAATTGAAAACGTTGGTACCCGAGAGAAGGATTGTGTGGGACAAATTAACTGCATGTATGCAGGGTAAAGATGAAGTTGCGACAGATTATTTTAATAGATTTGAAGAAGTATTTGCAGATTTCAGTGGCCAAGATTTGAGTACTGAACTAGGGAAGAGGTTGTTTGTTGATAAGTATGTACGTGGGTTGCTACTGAAAATTTCAAATTTAATAATGACATCTGAGAGTGCATGGCAAGTAAAATATGGCAGAGTGAAGTCTTACACATGGCCCAATACCATGAGAATAGAGTAAATGCAGAGAAGGAGAAAGAAATAAGGGACAAAGGGAATTTTAAAACAAGGGTATTGATGCAAAAAGTAGCAAACAATAACAGAGATGGTGGGAACGCACAAACAAGATCTAATTTTTCAAACATGCTTGGGGGTCCAATTTGACTTAATCAACGTCCCTATTGTAGATAAGAAGGCCATTGGCGAGCACAGTGCCCGCAGATACAGAATAGAAATGGAAATTTCCTGAGAAGACAGAACAGAGGTCGGCCTGAATACAAGGACAGAATAGGAATATGAGAGCGCCACAAAACCAGAACAACCAGGGTGGTAGTCACATTCAGAACCAGAACCAGCAGCAGAATGGTACGGGAGATTGGAATTTTTTCAATAACCAGGCCAATGCATACTACTCCGGTGACTTTACATCCGATGACATATTATTTTACTAGGAAAGCCCAAGATAGGGGTTGGAACCCATATCTATCCCCGTAGACCAGAAAGCACCCTACATAGAAATGAAGGTTGGGAATAGGCAGCACACTTTTCTAGTGGACACAGGTGCACAGAAATGTTCGATCGACCATATCCTGGTTCCAGATATACTGCTTGTCAGGGCAAAATAATGTCTCAGTAGGGTTTGCAGGTACACCAGTAATTAGTCCAGTGTCACAGGCAGTACCTATAACACTAGGGTCATTCACTGAGTCTTGTCCATTTCTTTTGACACAAAACTGCAGCAAAAATGTATTGGGGTTAGATGTGTTGAAAAAATTGAGTGCAGTTATTCATTGTTCTCCTGATGGAGTGTATCTGACAATAGCACCACAAAAATCTCCAGTATCACAAATTTTGTACAAACCATTACCGACTGAATTGAGTAAAGTACCAACATGTATATGGGCAATTAATGGTAATGATGTTGGCTGTTTAAAGATAGAGCCAGTGAAAATTGTGTTGAAAGAAGGGATTACATTACCACACATTAAACAATATAAGATCTCATTGGAAGGGGAGAGAGCATTGACAAACATTGTTTCTGATTTGATTAAACGAGATGTAATTGAAGAGATTTCGGGTAGTACTTGCAATAGCCCAATTCTTTCAGTTTATAAAAAAGGAGGTAATGAGATACCGTATCGTATCATAATTGATTTGCAGGGATTAAACAAAGTAGTTGATCCCCAATTTCCATTAGTCCCAGATGTAACTACCAGTTTGACTATGATTCCACCATGTGCATCATATTTTAGTGTTGTAGACTTGAAAAATGCATTTTTCAGCATTCCAGTGCATCGAGACAGCAGATATTTATTTGCCTTTACTCTTGGAGGACGTTCATTTACATTCACACAAATTCCACAATGTTATTCTGAAAGCCTGAGTATTTATAGTAGGGCATTAAAAGAACAACTATATATGCTAGGGTTACCAACAGGCTGTGTATTATTATAGTACATTGATGACTTACTACTTGCTGCAGACACAGAGGATATTTGCAAAGAAAGTACTGCTATGTTATTGACACACTTAGCAGCACATAGGCACAAAGCTTCATTGAAAAAATGTCAGTACTGTCGAAATGGGGTGGCCTATTTGGGCTACCTAATTTCGAAGGAGGGAAGAAGACAGAAAGAATAGAAAGCATCTCTGGTATGCCTAGTCCAAAAACGCAGAAGGAAGTCAGAGCTATAATAGCCATGGCTTCATAATGTAGGCAGTGGATTGGGAATTTCGCCATGATAGTAAAACCAATGGTGGCATTGACAAAGAAGGATGTCGCTTTGCCTTTGCCATGGAGTATGGAATGTCAAGAAGCATTTGATTTGCTCAAAGCTGCATTATGCTCAGCTCCAGTGTTGGGCACATCAAATTATGAAAAGGATTTAAGTTATTTGTGCATGAGAACAATGGTTGTACTTTGGCAGTTTTGACCCAGGAACAAGGCGGAAGAAATAGACCATGCAGTTATTTTTCTTCCGCGCTGGATCCTGTTGTATGCACTTTGCTGAGCTGTTTGTGAGCTGTTGCTGCGGCTGCTGCGTCAGTAAAACAAATGGAGGGGATTGTTTTAGGTCACGCTTTAACCTTGATGGTGCCCCATGCAGTAGATGTTCTGTTAAATAGAACGCAGACACAAACCTCACATCAGCCAGGCTGACGAAGTATGAAATAGTTCTATTTGCACCGAATATTCAAATTATGAGGTGTTGCGGTTTGAATCCGGCCGAGTTAATGCCTCCGCATAATGAAAAGAAGGATGAAAAAGAATTTCCCCATGATTATATAATGATTACTGAACAAGAAACGAAAGGAAGGATTGATCTAACAGATACCCAACAGAAAGAGCCAGATGGAGAACTGTTTTGCAACGGTTCTTGTTTTAAATTACCTGATGGAACATCAACTGTTGCATATGCCATCACAACACTGAAAAGTATTGTTGAGAGCAAAAGAATCCCATACAACTCAGCAAGGCTGCATAGATAATAGCGTTAAACAGAGCATGTGAAATTTCTGAAAACCTAAATGTAAACATATATACTGACAGTCAGTACGCGTTTGGGGTGGTACATAATTTTGGCTGACTGTGGGCTGAGAGGGGGTTCCTAACATCACATGGAACCAAGATCCAGCATGGCACTTTGATAGTAAGATTGTTGTCTGCCCTTGCACTGCCCAAACGATTAGCAATAATGAAATGCAAAGCGCCTAAAAAAAAGTAACAAGTGACGTTGGAAAAGGAAATGCATTTGCAGACAAAACTGCAAAACAAACTGCCACTGATTTAAATACTAAAATGTGAATTGAAAGATCAATAGAGGTACCCTGCATGGTAGAAAAATGGGATTGCCACAGTTAAGGAAATGCAAACAGAAGCAACTGCAGACGAAATAAAAGCTTGGTCAGAGGGTACAGCAGAATTAGACATAGAGGCTTGCTGGGTGGACAAAACGAGTAGAAAATGGATGTTGCCCAATGCCTATGTAACAGCGATGGTCACTATGGCCCATGGCCCTACACATGTATGTGCTAAGAAAATGATCCAGCATCTAGACACGGTATGGCAGAACCCGCACATTAGGAAAAATGCTGAGAGACTAGTCCAAAATTGCATGACATGTTTGCAACATAACTTTGGAAAAGGAACCACGACTCCTGTAGGAAGTTTTGGCCCCCCCACCTATGCCCTTTGAAGTAATCCATTTCGATTTTATAGAAATGGAAAGGTGTAAAAATCTCAAGTACGTCCTTGTGGTGGTCTGTGCATTTAGTAAATGGGTGGAGGCCTATCCACTTAAAGATTGCACAGCAATGAGCACAGCGAAAGTGATGCTAAAAGAGTACTTTTCCCATTTTGGTCTACCACGCGTTATATGGTGAGATAACGGCCTGCATTTTGTTGCCACCGTTATACTACAGATTTGTGCAGGCCTTAAGATTGACAAAAGATTCCACTCGGCAAGACACCCGACGAGTGCCGGTCTTGTTGAACGTCAGAACGGCATTCTGAAGAATAAACTTAGCAAAACATGCTCAGGGAGTCAGTTAAAGTGGACTGATGCGTTACCATTAGCTTTGCTATGCATGAGAGCGTCTGTACAGCCAAGGACTGGACTCTCCCCATATGAGATTGTGATGGGGAGACTAGAGAAAGTTTGGAGCGCCCCGCAGCCTAATCGTCTGAATGAAATAGAATACCCCTTGCTCAGCACTTATTGTAAACGGTTAACTCAGAAATTGCTTTTGATTCATCAGCAGGTGCAGGAGGCTCTTCCAGTCAGATATACCGGCCCGGGGCATTGTCTGCAGCCGGGAGACTGGGTGCTGACCAAGAATTTTGAACGAAAATCTTCATTTGCACTGAGGTGGAAGGGCCCCTATCAGGTCCTCCTGGCAACACAGACTGCAGTCAGAGTGGATGGTCGCAAGGTGTGGGTCCATGCTACGCACACAAAAAGAATTCCATTTCCTCTGAAGGAGCTGCCTGATCCGGACGCCGAAAGTGAAACAGCTGCACTTGATCGCAAAGACACGATCGCCAGAAGTGTCTCTTAAACACGAAAAAGGTCCTGGGAGATCGCAGCCAGTATCAAAGGGCAAAAGGTGCCCCAGCCTTGTCCGACAGCTGCCACATGTTACACTTGTTACATCACAGGCTGACACAAAGCCTGCCTCTGAAAAGGAAAAAGCATTATTCATTGATCACACAGTACCTGGAGCAATAAGGTACAATCTACATTCTCAAAACAGGAAGTGATCTGATCTGCGTGTTTTGTTTTGCCTCTATTCCCGATATGGATGAATTGGGAATCGGAGGCCTAGGGAAGTGGAGCGTGGGAGCTGTATCAACCTGCATCAAATTTAAAGCTCTGAAACGCTGCTTCCCAGTGCTACCTTTGGAAAGTCAATGACCAATGCGAGCCCGTGGGGATAAGTGGGGAGGCATATGGTAACCAACGCAACTGATGCTTGCTCCAACGTTTTGGAGCACTGTGCAGAATCACATAAGCTTGCTGCTTATTTTCAAGTGGGCTAACAAGGACTGGCCTGAATGCTTTACTGCTATTTTGAACACTTTGCTGCTATTCGAACACTTCGCTATCCAACGTGTGCTGCTGTGAAGAAATTCCTTGTGACGAACATTGCAGCGACAGACATTCCAGACAATGCCTATACTAACTCTGGCTTCCTCCTGTACCAATGCTGATGATGCTACAGAAATGGAGACTAAAAAAATATCTAAAAGAGTTTGCTGTGGGAAATATATACTTTGCATTTTGATTACATTGGTCCCAATATTCTGGTACTTGGAATCTGTGTATCCGTTAAACTCTTTTTTGCCTACTACAATGCTCCTACCAGACAGTCCGGTCCATGTGCTCTCTTACACTCTCCCTCCATTAGAAGAGAGACACAGAAGAGGGTATGGTAATAACACATTGCTTTTGATTATGAACATGACTCATACTATCCTGAATAGAGCAAATTGTTGGGTCTGCTCCCATTTACCCGAGCATGGTGGAAAAGGAAGAGGTTGGTACGTACAGCCAGTACCTCTTAATATGGCATTTTCTGCATCATTAAGTGCCCTATTCTTTGGGAAATGGATTAAGAGTGATATGGTCAATTGGATGGGACAAACATGGATGAGTTTGAAAGGGAGGTAATGGAGCCAGTAGGTTGTTCCATATTTAACAGGGCGAGAATAATAAAACCAGTGGTACGACTAGTAGATAGACTCTATGTGCCTTATAAATCATCTGTAATAACTTTCCACATGAATCCAGTAGGGAACAAGGACATTGTGCCCCCCTCCTATAGTATTAATTACAGTCCACATACTGTCCCATTTTGCTTACGGAAAAGAGGTTCTTATTCAGTAGGAGCATTTAATAAATGCATGAATATTGCAGTACTTGAGAAAGAAGAAGAACCAATATATGTGGGTGATCCTGTTTATTTTATATGTGGGGAACAAGCTTATCCCTTTACCCAGAAATTGGGGAGGTACCTGTTACTTAGGGATCCTTTTCCCTGGTGTATTCCTTTCCAAAACATCAGACATTTCAAAATTATCCAGATCCAGGCCACGTCGAGATGATACAGGGTTAATTGCAGAAGATATAGCAAAATCATTTATACCGTTCTCGGGACAAGCAATACATTTGTGGAATATAAGAAAACTGTCCAGGGTGTTAGAAAAAACAATAAACGGAACAACTGATATATTATATAATATGACATTAGAAGAGAAGGCAGTAAGGTTAATGACACTTCAGAATAGGACGGCTCTTGACATAATTTTGGCTGATCGTGGAGGTGTGTGCAAAATAGTGGGGTCAGCGTGCTGTGTATCTGTAAGTGACTCCTCTCCTACGATATTCGAAGCAATCAAGAAATTGCACATTCTGAGTTCTGACATTCATACACCGACAAGCGGTTGGAATCTGAATATAGGTTCATGGTTTTGGGAACTGGTGCGTTCATGGGGATGGAAACTAATTGCAATCACAATAACATTACTTGGAATCCTCATGTTCTGCTGTTGATGCATACACTGCCTGCCATTCTTTTGCTCTGAAATAACAAATTAATGTGTACATGTGATGACAGAAAAGGAGACACAAACTCCCAGGTTGAATAAGGATGTAAATAGGGAAATGGAAACTATAAAGGAATTCATGTCAATCAATATTGAAGATGATGATTGCAGTAGCATGTGTTGTTCAGAATTAGATACATGGTCAGATGAAAACGAGATGTATGAATGAAGCTCTTGGCTTACGGCCAAAAGGAGGGTTTGTAAATCTAGAAAATGACCCTAACGAATTATAGAAGTTATATTGTATTGGCCGTAAACCAATCGCATCACCTAACCAACAAAACGAATACAGATTTGTCAGTATAACCATAGGGCGGCCATTTTGTGTAACATTCGCCATCTTGCTTTTTTCTTTCAGTCAAAACGCTTTTGCAAAATGTGTAATGCTCTGAAAGCTCCTACACGGTACGAGGCCACAGCTTGCTTGTTGATAGATCGACCTCAACAGGAATGCCAAGCAGTGCAGAAGTACATTGTTTTCCTCCCTCACTAAGTCCTTGAGAGAAAGCAGAAATGGCATTTAATCAATAGACCAGGTGCCAGCCTGTCTCACTAAAGCTGTAGCAGTAGGCACTTAAAGCATGAATTATACTTTTCTAGCGGTCCTCCTCGGTGGATCTTCCTTAGAACAGGCTGACCCCTAGTTCACGAATAGAAACTGGTAGATAATGTGCTTTGGAATGTGTCTAATAACAAAGAACTATGTCTGCAGCTTTCACAAAATAAGAAACTTGTTATAATGTGTCATATTTGTCATAATTGTCAATCACCGAACCCTAGCTCGAGAAGATACATGATTGGCGGGTCTGAGGTGCTTTGAAGGCGGTTATTTTGTATATATCTAACTGTCAGAATAATGCTCACTCTCGCGTCTCACGAGGTCTGGGTGACACAAATGTTGGGGTTGAAAGTGTGAGGAACTTGATTTAAAATAACCATGATCATTTTATAAAAAGCAGGTGAAAATCAAAAGGTATCAGTGTTGTCCAATTGTGATACACAAAGTGCCTCTTGGAACTAGGCCTCTCACACACGCCAGAAGGGCTGCGGAGCAGGCAGCTAGCAACAGCCTGGTTGATAACGATGCTAATTGCTGGGGTTGATCCCCGTTCTCTGGCGGACAAGGTTCTTTTTTTGAGACCTTGCAGTGTTGGAGAAAAAAATGCATCACAGGGTGAGAAATGCTGAGAACAAACACGATAGGCTTCTGCAGAAGATCTTACAGTG
The DNA here is from genome assembly GCF_040938575.1 of Ambystoma mexicanum. NCBI lineage: Eukaryota > Metazoa > Chordata > Amphibia > Caudata > Ambystomatidae > Ambystoma > Ambystoma mexicanum. The sequence goes on from NC_090924.1 coordinate 602,465,116, forward strand.
CACAGTCACATTTTCAAGCTCCTTGGCACTAAAAAGAGAGATCCCAGCACTGAGATTTCCTTCGGGCTCTGCTGCTCCCCGAGGACACAGTACTGGTGCAACACTTGACCATAGTGTTCCAATTACAGAGTTTGAGTCCATGACTCCCTGATCCAAGGAACTGTGCTGCTGAGCTCCAGCAGTGCCCCCACTGTGCTGCTGATCTCCAGCAGTGCCCCCACTGTGCTGCTGATCTCCAGCAGTGCCCTCATTGTTCTGCTGATCTCAGCAGTGTCCCCACTGTTCTGCTGATCTCCAGCAGTGCCCCCACTGTGCTGATGATCTCCAGCAGTGCCCCCACTGTGCTGATGATCACCAGCAGTGCCCTCACTTATGACAGGCCGATAGAAGAACCATTTCCTTGGGCAGCAACAGCTGTGTTTTCACATCAGATTTCTTCTGTAAAGTACTTGAATTACAATGCAATGAAACCAGCTTCATTTATAAAGCAATGATTTATTGATATTGAGGAGGGGTTTCGTCGCGCGACACAGAGGTGTTGTTTGGGAGTGATGTGTGCCGGTTTGGGGGGGGAACACTGCAGTGTTTCGCCCTGGGCACCAAGTTGGCTAGAAACTACCCTGCCCACAGCCTCATAGCTGACATATGGTCCCATGCCATGCATGCCACACTGGTCCTATCCTGGGTTTCAGCTTTGCATGCTGAGACTTGTAGGCTCATACGAAGGGACCCCATGGAACTACAAGTCCCAGCATGCCATGGGAAAGGCAGGCCCGTCTCAAGGTGTCACGCATGACATGGGGTCACATGGCAGCTACGCAGCCTCTGCTTATTCCTTGATTAGGCTTTGAAATCTATGTAAGGATCGCGAGATGAACGGGAAGGGGTGTAAGGGATGGGTGTATGGTTACTAGTCCACTGCGGTGCAGAAGATGATTAGGGAGCTTATATCCTAAACAACCACCTTAGAAAATCCTTTCAATGTCTTCTTCAGGCCACAAGCCCATTAACTCCCCCCCCCTCCAACACACTCCCAGGGAGTGGGCCGTTTCACTGTCTCAGTGTTGCAGCATGTGTGGCAAGGCATACAGGTAGACTTTGGAGAAATGATGGCGATGCCAATGGGCCCAGGGTGACCTGTGCAGGGCTGGAGCTGCAATATGGCAATTGTCGACTGCTACTTAGACACCCGGCAGCAGAGGGGCACCACAAAGGACCCTTAAGGCCCTAAAAACGCATCAAACAAAACCCGTCCCCATTCGAAGGCAGGGGGCACCAACATGGCACTGTGCCCGAGGAGCTATCCTTCATTGCCCCGGACCTCTGTGCCTGTAAAAGGCAAAGTCCTGTTGAACTTTTCTTCGGGGTGCACTCACAACATTTTTCAGTCTGGCCGTGTGTTAGCAGCACTGGTGCCAAGGCAAACCCCAGAGACAAAAGCGTGAGTCTTCGCCTGCTAGTCAGCCTGGCTCGCACTCCCAGGCCCGGAAGGCAGTGCTGGGCACCGGCCCGTGTGCATGGCGTCAATCCTGCTGCGGCCCACCCTTTTGCGAGCGGGCCTGGCGTCCAGGAAACTGTAAAGCTCAGAACGTCTGCCTCGGTTCCCACAACTATCTCATGGGTACGTCACGTGCCCAGGGCCTGGCCAGGCAGGGGGGAACACAACAAGCAACAAACGCGTGCGACCTGCAGGCCGAGCAGAGTCTTTCCCGCCCATACACGCAGCTCATCTGTCAAACGCGCCGTCCTTTTGCATCACAGGCCTTTTTGCTGCTCGCTGCGCATTTCATCTGTGAAATCCCTGGTTCTGTGGAAGCGAAAAGGATGAAGCCGGCGAAAGGGCTGAATGAACGCAGGGGATTAAAATTCTGTTCTCTTAATACTTGTCTCACCCACCTTTAAAATTGATACGATCTGAGAGGCAGGATGTTTTTCCTAAATTCCCATAAGGAATCGTAGGCTCCACCTACTTCTGCACTTAAGGTTAAACAACATGTGAACAGGTTTTTCGTTTTCGCCAGCGGGTGGCGCTGAGAAGGCTGACGATAAGCTCAAACTATTCTGTTGAGAAATGAAGCAAGAAGAAAGATGCGATGTGAGGCCGGACGCACAGCCTGAGAGTGTTGTTTGGTTATACACCCACCCATGGACCGCTCCTGGTCATACTAGTCCTTGTGGCCATTCTCACTCACTATCTGCCCCTACACGCGCAAAACACACACGCCTGGAATCCCTTCAAGTTAGCGCTATTAGGCAGTAATATCAAACTTTGATGAAACCAGTGAAGGTCCTTCCTGCGTTATTTCAAAGCTGTCTTCTGAGTGTTAATGGCTTAATTGTAGCTGTGAATGAGCTTCCGGTTTAATACAAATGTCTTTCCCATGTGTGCCTGCAGGCATTTGATTGATGCAGTATGTGTCCCCTTGCATCTTTTTACAAACAAGCATTGACAAAGACAACAGCAGCCCTACAGATAAGTGGTGTATCGGCTAATTTTACTCCCTAAAAATATGCAAATAAGCCCACAAAACTAAAACTGGGAGTAAAAATACCCCCAACAAAAATTAGGAAACACATGCATATTGTGCTCCTGCTTTCACCCACACAGCTCTATGGATATTCTTTGGATATGTTTGGACCAGTACTGCACATCATACCAGAGAATGAGGCTACTATTATAACTGCCTTATCGGTAGAAGTAAACATGTATCTTTTAATGCACATGACTATCTAGGTGCAAAGAAATAATTATTACAAAACATTTTTTTTTCAGTTAAAACATGTTTCCACGCTTAGAAAATACACCCATTGAGAATTGGACTTACCTTTTTACTCCCTAAAAAATCCCTTTACAACCACATTTTTAAAATTGAGAGTAAAATACACTTATCTGGAGCACTGGCCAACAGTGTCAGTTTGTATGTAGGTATCAGATAGGCATTTGCCAGGCGTGGCCATTATATACCCAAGTGCTCAGACTATTTTCCAGCTGTTGCCATCTTAAGTCTAGCTATCCCATGGCAACACAAAACCAAAATGGTTGGCTTTGCCAATGCCTTTAGTTGTTGGCGATTTTAGAAGCTGGTTGTTTGTGACTCTGTTTGGTTAACAGGCTACAGCCTCAGCTTTTCAGTAAGGATGGTTTACCAAAAGGACAGTGACCCTTCATCTTGGTAGAAGGCCATGAAATGCCTCTTCCTGTAGTGTTCATTGCCTAACAACTGATGGGATGTTAGTGAAATGACGCCAAAGATCTGTGACATTGTTGAAGGGCTGGAAGGTAAATTAGGGTGTCTGCAGGCCTAGTGGAAGATGTGTCGGGCCCATTTCAACATGATGGTTGGGGCCCCCTGCTTTGCTCAGAGCAGAAAGCAGTCTGTTTAAGTTTAGCATCCGGATGAACTGATTACTCACGTGAGACCGTGATCACCCACGGGATGCAATGTGATTCAAAATCTGGGCTGCATCAAATCCAACATAGTGCATACCGGTGTAACGTTTGACGTCACAACTTGGAGACGCCATTGAGTACTGATATCAGCCTTTCTAAGGGAAGCGCATAACGCCTTGCGTATGGATGATTATGCAGAATCGTACATATAGCGGTTGTCATTGCTACCTTGGATCATGTTATGGTAGGGAGCGGGCTGTTGCTCGGGACATTGTAGAATCATTTGTATGCTCTGTTGCTATACACATCAATCGATAACCTGTGTAATGGATGATTAATAGTTCAAAATGTTGGAGTGTCCTCTTGAGCCTATCACGTGGTGATAGCAGTGGGGGTAATTTTATAGTCTGTTATGGATTAGCTGGAATACAGGGTCGGTCAATATTGACAGCAGCAATTGTTTGTTTACAGACCCTTTAAAAAAAAGTATCTGATACAGTGCAGAAAGTGAAGGACTCCATTTTGAAAATAGAATCATAGGGTAAGTCAAATGCAAAGGTGGTAACTTCTCTTACTGCAACAACTGTAAACTACGACTTAGTTTCCCCATTCTGGCCCTTTACAGCAAATACACAGAGAATTATGTTTTTCTTTTGTCCTCTCCCACAGATTGCACGTAGCTGCACTAGCACGTGCCTTTTGACGTCTTGATCTTGAGAAGCCCGAACTGAGAGGGTGTTCGTAGTCCTGAGGAAGGCGGCACAGCTACCTAGCACCGCTGAAACCGGTCAACTTTGGTAGCAGAGTAAATCTAAAAATGTTTTGGCCCCCATAAAATACATGAGTAGTGCCCATAAGGGCCTTTTTATGACTTTTGGTATCACTCTGATACGTGAGACTCACCTTGGATATTCACAATGAGGTGCTTGCTTTTTTTAAGGTTTGTACTGAATGGGGTCAGAATAAAGTTTGGGGACTCGCCTCAGATACCCTTTTTTAATCCTATATATGTTGAACTTAATCAGTATGGCGCTCAATTTGTGAATAAGAAGTAAAAGTTAACAATAAATTTACATCCACTGATCACCAACACACAGGAACATTTTTGCGCTACTGTGGTCACCCACCAGCAGCCATCATCATTTTCAAGACATTATACCAATGTGTGGTATCGCGCCACAGTCGCCTACAGAAGCATTGCTTGATAAACAGCGTTAAAACATTCTAATTGTAGTGTAGCTACTTGCACAACTTCAGCTCCTACCTCCTCCCATTTCGTTCTAAAGCGTGCTGTTCCCAGCGCAGGAACTGCACAACACAATCACCACCCCTGCACCTTTAAAACGCCTTACCCTCACAAAATATCGAATTAAGTGCATTGATGTTTAAACAAGTACAAAACCACCCTCCCCCCCCCCTTTTGAACTTAACTAAGAACGTTTCAAATCTCTTACCCCACTATCTGAGCTGGGTCTGTATCACAGTGGACTAATGCATCCACTACCGGGACCTGTGTTTGACCTCATGGTCACAGGTTCAAAGCCCAGAGGTCCACTCAGCCATTCATGTTTCAGAGGTCGATAAAATAAGAACAATTAAGTTGAGTAACAATAAACATCTGTTATTAGCACCAAGATGCCACTTCGGGGCTGAACATGTGCTTTACAAATACGCCTGTAATGTTATACTACCCCCTACCACCACCAGCCCCCATCTCCAGTCGTCCGGTAATTGACCCTCAACCATTGTATCTGGGCAAGTGTATAACTTGTTTCCATTCTTGTACTTAAGTTATTGTTAAGGTCTGGTGCTGCATCACTGGCCGCGAGCAAGACTGGCGCTCCTTTAAGTAAACACAATTAAATACATGCCAACATGCCCTATTCCCTTTGGGGGGTGTTCAGTGGCAGATCTAGAAATCAATACTAGCGGAAGGGCGCACATCAGGGGACATAAATAGGTCTAGGGGCGGGGGACCAAGACACTAAATTGATTTAAGTAAACATATATTGTTCGAAGCTGTTTGTAATTATTTAAAAGATGACATTACGCAAGTTTAGAAATAGGTTTTAGACAAGTTACTATGCAAGTTACTTAAATGCAACAGTTACAAAAAAGCTATACACACTTCCAAAGGCACTCTGATATCACCCGCCCACACTTTTCTGCTTAACCAAGTACTTTCAGGGTTGGTAACTGAAGGGATAGCCCTGGTTCAGTGGCAGGAAATGGAGCTAGAACAGAACTGGTAACAGAGGGGCTCCTACCACATGAAGAGTGCTTTTCACTCTAGTGTTGCTTAGAGTGTTTTACTATACTATGTCAAGTTATTATTTTTCTTATAGTGCTTCTAAAATAAGAAGAGTATCCCAATGCGGGGGTTATTCTATTCTGGATATAAATTCCACAAGATTTACCCTGAGCCATTTCTTTGGTGCTCAAAAGATGTTGCTTTTATTCAGCAGCACCAGTCCCTGAGACTGGATTTATTTTACACAACAAGTACTTTCAAGCTCCAACTCACCAGTGGTCGAAGTGGGTGCGAGCAGTGCTCCTCTACTTTTTATTTATATGTTTTACTGTTCCTATACTTTTATTTTAAAAAGAAACGGTTCCAGAATGGTTTCACATTAAAATAAAAGTGTAGGAAGAAGTTGAAACTTGCACTTCAGTGCACTGAACATTTCCTTAAACAGCTGTTGTGTTTGGGGGTTTGGATCGCACGTGGGAGTGGGGTGGGAGGTGTGGCGATGGGGTTTTTGTGGAGCTGAGGCAGACCAGCGGGGAATATAGTTCCACTACTTCTTTTCGTACACTTTGATCGCTGCAACTCACAGCCCTCTGAATTGCATCTCAGCCACACCTAAAGGTTCCAACATGACACTTCAGCAGCCTTGGTTAAAGGGCCCACTCAGGGTTTTGAAGAAGCTTTTGCATCTACAGAAACCCTGCAAGCAGGGGCGTAGACTTTTGTTTTTTCTGGGGGGAGCCGGGGGTGCGGGTGAGGGGTGGGGTTATGACGACGTCTAAAAAAATAAAAACGTCTCATTATGGACTTTGACGAAAATAACCTTAATAACCTTTCCTGGGGAGGGGCGCCCGAGCACCGGAGCACCTGCGTACTCGACGCCACGCCTGCAAGTTTAACAATATTGTCATGTTTTTGTCTACTTCTTCATGCTGGATAAATCCCTCCTCTAAGTGCTGCGATGAGTGTTATTACTACCCAATTTAATAGTAATGCAACGTAATGTAAAAGGGTCTTGTATAGCGCAGCCCTGCCTTTTTTTGGATTTGTGGCACAAGGGTCTGCAAAAAAAAGAGAGGGATGCTTAGTGCTGTAGAGGGAGAGGAAGGTGCGGAATGTGGTGGTGATGGAAGTAATTGAGTCCTTGTTGCTAGTGTGGTTTTATATGTTTTTTTGACAATGCCCCCGCCTCCTCCCCCCAGCACAGGCACTTATGGAGGTGCATGCAGAATCCCCTTTTTCCTTTGCATTGTGGGACTTGCTGTCAGTGGTGGCTGCTTATTTCGGGCAGGGGGTGTGCCCTCTCCAGGGAATACAGAGAAAACAGTGTCTCTGCACAATAAGCGGCGCGGGCCGGATTCTGGGAGACTGAAACACAGCAGGGGAGCGTCCCATTTCACGCAGTTTTCAGATTGTGGAACTGCACAGAGTTTGTAGGGCTCTGCGCAGTTAGCATAATCAATTTCTGTTATTGGCTTGAAGGGCGCTAGAGCTGTGGCTCCATCAGTATTCATTAATTCTCCAACAGCGCAGTGTGAGCAGACACAGCATCTGCATAGTAACACACTGGTTAACATTTTGTTTCATTGGCTGTATGTCAGCCATAAAAATTTCGTTATGCTGAGTTTGGGTGGAGTCAAGTGGGCGCATGAGAGCCAGAGGGCCGCCACCTTCTCATTTGTTGCGGACTGGAGTCGGGAGTCCCTGTGAGCCTCTGCCAGGGCGTTGTTGGCCTAGCTGCCTGAGCCAGCCCAGAAGAAGCAGCTGTAGAGCCACGTGCGTGTGGTGTGGGCGGCCTTGCCTTTTTAACTAAGTTGTGGGCCAGCCCAGGACCGGTAAGTTACAGTACTAATAGGATTTATTTGTACCGCGGCTGAACGACTGGTCTGCAGGAGTCAAGTCCTAAACATGAAAGTGGGGGGACTCATCAACAAACTGAATGGGATTTGACGTCTACAGAAATTAGCATATCAAGGTTAAATATGCACATATCATTAAATTGGTTATGCTTAACCACCCAAATTGCACAGGACGGATGGCATTTGCCTTTCATAAAATCAACACACACACAAACAAAACCGAGAGAGGATCTTTTCTTCTGATTGTGTTTCTGAAAACGTTCAAAGGTGTGCATGTTTTAAACTCCAAGAACCAATACAAATGTTTTCCCTGGATCTTGCATGTGACATCTCAGCGCCACTATCGCGCATGCGTGGGCCTCGTTCTCGGCCACGCATGCGCAGTTACAATAAACCGCGCCCGTGCGGCAGTTCGCGCCGGGACGCGCAGAGACCAGCAGCCCGTCCCGTGTCTCCTTGTGTGTGTATGCGAGTGGGGCCGTATGATTGCCTGACAGTTCCCCGAGACCCTGGGGACCACATAACAACTGGCGACGAGGGGGAACGATCGCCACGGCAACGTCGTGCATGTACGCACTGCAGCTGCGAGAGAGAGTGATCGGCAGTGCTCTTGTGTCGCAGCGTGTCACGGACCCGACGCGGATGATCCCATGATACACGTGCAGCGGTAGCGGCCTGAACAGGTGCTCGTGCGCCGCTGTACAGCTAATTAGCTAAAATTTTTGGTTGTCCCCCAGCACACGGGGACGATTTTTTTTTTCTTCTCTTTCCCCTCTGGAACGCTGACGCCTCCTGGAAAGAGAGAAGAGACACAGTGGGCAACCGTCTGGCAGCAGGTTCAAGAACCCCAAGTAAGGTTGCGGCCTCTATACCACCAGGAGGTGCCTGTGCGACCTGTAATCATGGCGGAAAGCGATGGGGAGGAAGGAACTGCGGCAGGTGCAGTCATGCCACAACAAGGGTCTCTGCTACCAATGCAAGAGTTTGATGTGTCTGGCCCCCCATCCAAGCTGGGGCCTAGGTGGTTGCTATGGATTAAGAAACTTGAGATGTACTTTACTGCAACTGGCATTACCGATGATAATGCGAAGAGGGCTACGCTGCTATACTCTGCGGGGTTGGATGTCTTATGTATTTTCGAATCATGCAACCTGCAGGTGGTGACGTACAATACTGTCAAAACTGCGCTGGAGAACCACTTCATTCCTCTCTCAAATGTTGACTACGAGAGGTTCCTGTTTTGTGGTGAGAAGCAGAGAGAAGGAGAATCCCTTGATCAGTTCTGCGCCAGGTTGAGGTCGATGGCCACCACGTGTCGGTGGGACAATGACGAGTTAATGATACGGAACCAACTCATCCAAGGCTGCAACTCCGGAAAATTAAGAAGGCAAGTGCTAAGGGAACCGGGGTGGACTCTGCTGCAGATCCTAGATAGTGGCAGAATATATGAGCTGGCGGATGTGAGAGGAGCCAAGATGGATGCTGCAAGGCACCCAAGCACGTCCGAAGATGCATTTGCCATAAGTAGACGGCCCGGAACAAAGGACAAGTGGGGACAAAAAAGGCAAGAGACTCGTCATCCTCCCGAGTCGGGGTCGATGTGTCCGGCTTGCGGGTACGACCTGCCCCATGCAGAGGAATGCCCAGCCGTGTCGAGGTCGTGCGGCCGGTGCGGCAAGCCAGGGCACTACGCCCGGATGTGTCGCGCTCCGGTTCCCATTCCGGTGCCGAGAGGCCCTGCACGAAGCAGGAGCAGTGGGACCAGAAGACTAAGGAGCATTGCGGCACTGGAACAAGAACTACAGCGACTGCAGCTGGCCGAAGAGGAGGAGGATGAGGACGAAGAAGAGGTGTTCTTCATCTCAAACCTGGCCTCTGTGGCTAAGAAGAAAAGACAACCTAAATGCATGGTGGACATTCAAGGGGTGCCGACACAGGTCCTGATTGATACAGGCGCATCAGTATGTGTGTTGGCTGAGGACCACTATCAGAAGCTGCCAGGTCCTCCCCCACTGGACAGTTCGGCAGCAAAGATATTCACTTTTGGTGGGATTCCCCACTGCCTATCAAAGGGGTGTTTATCACGCCAGTCGCGAAGGGGGACAGGGTCATCAGAGCGCGATTCTTTGTCACAGACGTGAGTCCTCATTCGTTGCTCAGCTGTGCCGCGTCTGAAGCCCTCGATTTGGTGCATTTTGCATGGGAGGTGTATCAAGTAGACATTGTGGGCTTACTCGACAAGTATGCGGACATATTTGAAGGGGTCGGGAAGTTGAAAGCGCCCCCGATAAGGCTACACATCGACGACACTATTAGACCAGTGGCCCTCAAGCATAGGAGAATCCCGTTTCATCTCAGGGAGAAGGTTGAGGAAGAACTGAGGTCGCTTATCAGCATGGATATAATTGAAAGGGTGGAGGGGCCCACACCCTGGGTATCGCCTATAGTGGTCGCTCCCAAACCTAAGCAGCCAGGAGCGGTAAGGATCTGTGTTGATATGCGCCTCCCCAATGATGCGATTAAGAGGGAGAGACACTTAACACCGACACTTGATGACATTGTGGGGGAACTCCAAGGGGCACGTGTGTTCTCAAAGCTGGATCTACGAGCCGGCTATCACCAATTGGAACTTCACCCGGACTCCAGATTTATTACGACCTTCACCACACACGAAGGCCTCTACCAATTTAAGCGACTAAGCTTTGGCATCTCATCGGCGGCTGAAGTCTTTCAGAACACCATAAGGGGGGCGCTGGCCGGCCTTCCAGGCGTTATAAACATGAGTGATGACATTTTAGTGTTCGCAGATTCTGAGGCGGAGCACCTGAGAAGGTTGGAAGGTACGTTAAGGAGGTTGAAAGAACTGGGTCTCACTTTACATCGCCAGAAATGCAAATTTTTCAAAGACCGGATAGGATTCTTCGGTTTCATTTTTCAGGCTGCAGGCGTGTCACCAGACCCGGCAAAAGTCAGAGACATAAAGGAGGCTGCAGCACCACAATCCCCCACGGAATTAAGGAGCTTCCTAGGAATGGTGACTTATTGTGGGTGGTTCATCAGGGGGTTAGCGTCGATGGCGGAGCCTCTCAGGGCTCTGACACGAAATGACTCGGTATGGAAATGGGAATCCCGAGAACATGAGGCCTTTCAGGCCCTCAAGAATGCTTTGTCAGACACAGACACCATGGCGTACTTCAACCCGGCCGTGGAGTCGGAAGTGGTGGTAGACGCCAGCCCCGTGGGTGTAGGTGCGGTGTTGCTGCAACCCGATGAGCATGGCGAGATGAGACCCATTGCCTACGCCAGCAAAGCGCTGTCCAATACTGAGATGAGATATTCTCAGATCGAAAGGGAAGCACTGGCCATCCTATGGGGCTGTCGGCACTTCCGCCTGTACATTTTGGGCAAGCCAGTCGTGGTGGTCACTGACCACAAGCCTTTGCTGCCGATACTGGCGGGAGCATCATCAAAGCCGCCGCCCCGGATCGAGAGGTGGATGCTGGCTCTAATGGAATATGGGGTAAAGCTTGTGTATAGGCCCGGAACCAACAACCCCGCAGACTATTTGTCGCGTCACCCGAACAAAGAGAATGCCGAAGTGGAAAATGGAGAAGTGGACTGTAAGGGTCTGCTGTGTCAAGTGGTAGAAAATGCACTTCCCATGGCGCTCTTGAGGCCCACCGTAGCGACGGAGTCCTCCAATGATGAAGTCTTTCGCATCATCAAGGCAGCAGTGAGGAGCGGGGACTGGAGAGAAGTGCTACGGAACAACTCAAGGCGCCAGGAGGAAGCACAGAAGGACTTACAGGCGCTCTTGAGAGTGAGAGATGAGTTGTCGATTTCCGAGGATGGACTGCTTCTCAGGGGGCAGCAAATCGTCATTCCGAGGGAACTAAGGATGCGCGTGCTGGAGCTGGCGCACATTGGACACCAGGGCGTCGTCAAGACGAAGGCCAGGTTAAGGCCAAAAGTCTGGTTTCCCGATCTGGAAGGGAGAGTGGAAAGATTTGTGAAGAGGTGTCTGGCCTGCCAGGCGGCAACACCGGGTGACAAAGCGCCACCCATCAGTTCGATGGAGCGCAGTGAAAAGCCATGGGGTACGGTCCATGTGGATTTTGGGTCGACGGGCCGTGGACGATACTTTTTGGTGGCTGTCGACCAATGGTCACGGTACCCGGAAGTAGAGGTGGTTGAATCGACGGCGACTGAGTTCACCACGGAGGCATTGGACAAGATGTTCGCGGCACATGGATTCCCGGAGATCATCTGCTCGGACAATGGGCCACCGTTCAACGGCAGCCAGTTTGCGCAGTATCTACGAGAAAGGGGAATAAAACACAGGAGAGTCTCTCCGCTATGGCCGCGAGCCAATGGCGAAGCCGAAAGGATGATGAGAACCCTCAACAAGGTAACGCGGATCTCGGCCAGCAGGGGTGAGGATCTGGTCCAAAGAGTGGGGGAATTCCTTCGAGTGTATCGCTCAACCCCCCATCAATCCACAGGGGTTGCCCCAGCTGAGGCGCTCTTCGGGAGGTGCCCGAGAGGGATGCTTCCAGAAATGAAAGACAGGAGGCCGGGGGTCATAGACAACGATAAAGTTCGTGAGGACAGAGCAGTACGCAACCAGAAGGAGAGTGAACGTAGAGGACTGCAAGAAAAAGAAGTAAGAGTTGGAGATTCCGTACTAGTAAAGAATAGACATCCAGAAGGAAAGTTGTCCCTACCGTTTGAACCACGCCCATGGACAGTGACTCACGTGAAGGGCACGATGGTGACCGCAGCCAGTGAACGGGGTACCGTTACCCGAAATAGATCTTTTTTCAAGAAAGTGGATGTCCCGGCGGAACCGCAGGTAGCGAATGACCCCTCGAGTCAGGAAGGAAAATCAGAGGACCAGGACGGCGTCCCCTCATCGGATCCCTGCCCCACAACGGAGGCTGACCGGGTTTTGCCAATGGTCACATCGAGATATCCGGTGCGTGGGAGTCGGAGGCTTCCAGCTCATCTGAAAGACTATGTCATGGACTCAGGGGACTGAGCGAGGGGTGAGTTACGTTTGGGGTCACCGGCTCACCATAGTTGGTTACTGTTATGTTCTACTGTAATGTGTTATGCACCAAAGTTTTGTTTTGTTCTGTTGTTGGGGAAAAAGAAGGGATGTGACGTCTCAGCGCCACTATCGCGCAAGCGTGGGCCTCGTTCTCAGCCACGCATGCGCAGTTACAATAAACCGCGCCCGTGCAGCAGTTCACGCCGGGACGCGCAGAGACCAGCAGCGCGTCCCGTGTCTCCTTGTGTGTGTATGCGAGTGGGGCCGTATGATTGCCTGACAGTTCCCCGAGACCCTGGGGACCACATAACATTGCAGAACCAACATGGGAAATTACATTTTTAGTTGTTTGTTATTTCACGGTTTTCATTTTAGCTGGGCAGGGGGGACTGAGTCCACCCTCTGAAAAAAGTGGGTGGACTGCGTTCCCCCGCGTATACCCTCAAATTAAGCCCTGCTGGTCTGGACTTGGTCTTTTCCATTCAATGGAGCCAGTAGTCCAGATGCGGAAGGTACAGGCTTCCATTCCCTCCCTGCAATCCAGGCAGGGAACCCTGGACCCTGTCTTCAGTTTTTGAGGCTTGGGGGCTGCATGCATAGTCATATCTTTATGTTTATGCCCTGTCTTGGTTTTTTATTTTGAAAATCTGGTCACCCTAAATACGGGAGAAATTGAAACGGCAACAATAATATTACTCAGTCGCTGCAGTGTCTTGTGGGGGTGTCGGGAGATTATCACTGCAACAGCTTTTAAAAGAACAAATAAGCAGAAAATGAAGAGATAACAGGGTGGGCGTCACCTGGATCACAAAAGAGGCAGCTTAGGGTTTAGGTCTTCGAGTTCTGGCACACAAATGACTTTCAGTCTATTGTCAAGTTGCATGCATTGTGGATTTAACACGAAGGCCCAACTACTTAACTACTGCATTTATTGTTTTCCTCCCATTATCCAAAATCTGTTTAAAATGTCCACTGTATCTGGCAACAATCATGTAATGATTTATTTGCATCAAAATAAACGTATTCTCTTTGGTCTCATGGCTTTAAGTAATTTCTTTTCCAGCATACCATCAATGCGCCGGGTAGTGGCGTTATGCACCCACATTGCCGCTGGTGCCACCGGATATTCCCGCAGAGTAAGATCAGGCCAGGCATGGATAAACTGCTGTAAAATACACCACCATACTTGCACCCATAAGAATATAGTACCATCTCAGGAGGATAGCTCAGGGGCAACGCCTTGGAAGCAAGATGACACGGAGCAACACAGCTTCGGGGTCGCGTTAGAATCCTCTGGCTATTAAGCGCGTTATAAATAACCAATTACAAAGTCATTAATACCTAAAACCTAATGCTTTTTAGGTCATGTTTGTGTGGGTTTGACAGTAAATTGCACATTTTGGAAGCCGTTTTTCCAAAGGGGGACCACCCGCACTTTCCTTGACATGGGGTGGCCTTGCTCGCTGTGCTCGTTTACTTACAAATTCATCCGGCAAAATGTCCATCTCACCACCTTTCAAAATCACCGGCAGCCGCCACTGCTTGATCAAGAATCCAGGACTGCAAGTCCCAGAATGCAGATAAAAACAGGACTGGGTATGAAGTTATGAGGAAGCTAGGGATTTTTGGATAGCTGGGTGAGCATAAGTCTATTCTTATGAAAGAAATAATTGTTGTATAACTGATTAAACTGCTAGATGGGGGCTACTGAAAGACTCCCAAGAAAGAAAACTTTACATGGTGTATTCGTGGGAGGCTTGAACCCCCTCGTAAACATCTACAGAACTGTCTGCTCTCCAGCCCCCCGAGGCGTCTCAGTTTTCTATACAAAGTGCCTGTGTTGCTGTGCAGGTTTGGACTTATGAGAAAGTCCCTGCTAGGCATCCATGCGGAAAATCAGAACAATGTGCTGGCAGCGGGGTCAATCTCGAGGCAGCGAGAAAAAGACACAATTCCCCTTTCTACTCCTAGTCAGGCAGGCAGGCCCCTGAGGAGGAGCTAGCCGCGGCTCACCCCAACACCCAGCGCCATGATATCATCTGCTTGTGGAAATGGCGGCTCCCCGCGGGTTCCCGGGAAGGCTCCCTAGCCAGCGCTGAGGTAACACTGCTCATTTTTTTTTACCTAGAAGGGGCAGCCTCGTTCTCGGAAGCTTCGCAGCTCAGATGCGCAGGAGCAGTGTTTCAGGAGGGAACATTCCCCTGGCCCGTTTCCTGGTAGCTCGGAACCGAGAATGCAGGAAATCTGCGAACAGCAAGTGCTGCCTGTGTCAGGCCGTCGTGCATCAGATGTAGAGCCGCAGTTAAGCGCGCCATGACTGGCAATAAGTGGGACAGCTCCGTTTTTGTTAAAAGCCTGATATTATACATTTATTTAAGCTAAAACGGACACGGCCATTCATTAATTCTTTTCCAATACAAACCTGGGCCGTAATTGCTAGCCAATTAGGAAAATCAACAACTAAAACTGCATTTACATGTACTAGACTGCTCAGGGTTCAAGCCCCAAAACAAAAAAGGTGGCAATGCCAAACGTTTGGGCTTTTGTGTAGGTATGGGAAAGGCACTTGCCAGACGCAGCTGTTGAGCAGTTAATTGGTCATTGATGGTAGAAGGTGCAAAATGGTACGAGTACCTGGGCATATAATGGCATTGCCAGCAAATGCCTAATACTTATACACAACTCAAAACTGTTGGCTTTGCCAATGCTTGTTTTTAACAAGACTTCAGTGAAGGACATGCAGGGTGCTTATAACTTGAATGGCTGAAGGCTGGTAAGACATTTTTACGACACCAGCAGCGGGTTTACAACACCAATTAAGTCATTAACTCTCAAAAGACTGCTTTGAAAATAACTGGCAGGTACTTGAAGCATGAAGTTTGATAGTATGTATGGCTGGATTAAAGCAAGCTCAAAGAGTTCCCAGGAGAAGGTTTTTTTGGAGGCAGGAGCCAGGTGGGAATGGCCATAAGGACTAGCATGGCCATGGGCAGTCAATGGGCTTCC
Source organism: Ambystoma mexicanum (assembly GCF_040938575.1). Classification (NCBI taxonomy): domain Eukaryota; kingdom Metazoa; phylum Chordata; class Amphibia; order Caudata; family Ambystomatidae; genus Ambystoma; species Ambystoma mexicanum. Next base: position 602,480,670 of record NC_090924.1, read on the forward strand.
CTGTCTGGCCCTGTGATGACAACACCAGCTCCACGGCACAGGAGTGCTGCCGGGTTTGAAGAAATGGATGCAGGCATCCATTTGCGTGCCACACTATCTAGCGAATCCTGCGTGCCAGGTAAGCCCTGCTGGGCTTGAAGCTCTTACAACCACGGGCCATTTAAAAATGGCCGCCTGTTCTGCCGACTCAGCTTTCTTCCTGCCTAGATGGCCGCCTTCCGCCTGCTCACTATTGGCTGCTTAATTCCTTTTTTACTGGCCTACCACAGTGAGCCGGCAGGTAGTGCTGGCCTCCTCAAAGGGCCCACTTACAAGGCCTGGGGTCTCTTCCTCTGTCTGGCCCCCTCTGGCAACGGAAGGCTTTTATTGCTGTTCCGCATTCCGTGACCAACATTCTCCACCACCTCTCTGCCTATTGTGCTTCCCGTTGTCCAGAGCATCCACAAAACTACTAATACAAATCTGCCCTCTACTACTTATCACCCTGCTCCTGTGATGCCAGGTAAGGCCTGCTGCCGTAATCATATCAAACAGCACCACACCAGGCTACCATTGCCCCACGCTGCTGATGCAGTCCTGTTCTAACGGGGCGAAGCTCTCCTGACCGTGCTTTGCTGTCTCAGCCTCGGACCCACTTTTTCCTTGATTTGCTTTCTTTCACTCGTCCATTCTAGTTCACTGACACATCAAGCCGGCATGCTTCTGTCCTTAACATGAGCCAGGCTGCCCTCTTCTGTGATCCACGGGTCTCCCCTTTACAACGTACACACAGCAAAATAATCCCTAACGTTGCATCGTGATTTAATTTACTCGCTACACACCTTGACCGCATCAGTCGAATGCTGCTATTGGGTTTCCTAAGCAACCTTCTTACTGTGACTGTTACAGCTTATGCTGCTAATGTATGCCATCTGCACCCTACTTACTATAACTCTACTATCCTATGCTGCTCGCAACCTACCTAACTCTTCAACATCAGTACTTCTGCTGCAAAGGCTTGTCACTGCCTACTGTGATTCTACCGGAGTATGCTGCTAATGTATGCCACTTGTAACCCTCCTATTTGGTCCTTTATGAACTTCGAGAGCACACTATTGTATCCATAGTTGAGAGCTGTGTTCAAATATCTGTGCAATATGAGAAGAGGCTGTCTAATTTACTCGCCCTTATCAATGTTGCTTTTTACCTACCTGTATCTGCATTCTTGATGTAGGGCCGCGCACCAAGAGGGGCGGTGTGAGGGCGATTGATCAATGTTATGCTTCATCCCCTCTCCTAGTGAGACCCCAAGCACTTTTTGTGGGACATCTGGACCCTTTTCGAAAATCCAGAATGAGTGGAGCCTTTTTCCACTGATTCATTCTTATGGGCTCTGTCTTTTGGAACTCTATTCTTTGTATTTTACCTGTCCTATGGAGTCTATTTTCCTCCCTAACTCTTAAAGATCATAGATCAGCCACAGGTCTAAGTATCGCTCCTAAAACTTTATCGTCTGAGGGATTGGCACACAGCACCTTATGTGGAGTGCCAAAGGGATACCTAGTATCCCCCTTCGCTCTGCTCCTGTGACTTTTTAGTCACATAGACAAACTAGTTACGGCTGGTGGCAGTGGATGTATCCTACCTACTATTGCATGGTTGTTCTTTGTCAGACCTTCTACCACTCTCGGAGGGGGAGGCCTGTGAGTGTGTGTGTGTTTTACCTTTGGTGAGAACTCTTGGGTGTCCCTGACAAGGCTCCAGAGTATCTGGGCAGGTAGGAAGTGGGGGGGAGTTTTCCACCCCCCCTTGTCCTTTGTCTACCAGAGTGCCTGAATGGGACCAGCTCCCACTGGGGGTCTGACTGTCCTGATTGGACAGTCACATGCCCCTTTCTGTAAATTGCTGAGGAAGATTGCAGAGGAGTGAGTTCTGGAACTGGATAAAAGGCGAGGCTCCTGGAGTGAAAAGCAAGTCAACCACTGAAATCTGAAGTAACCGAAGAAGACAGCCAGAGATGCCTGCAGACAATGTGCAACATCGTGAAGCGACCACTGCTGTCCCAACACTGTTTTCTGTGTGACAGAGGAACTCTGAAAGAGGATGACTCCTTCCCTTTGACTGGTGGGAACAACCAGTCCCAAGATGAACTTTGATTTGAGCCATCTCCTGAGGTCCTGTGAGTTTCCAGAGCTGCAGAACCCCAATAACAGGAGACCTGCTGCCTATTTCGAGTGCATCATCGTGGAAATGCTAAATTCATCCAATTCTTTGCTGAGCCCTCAAGGACACTCCAGAGACACAATCCTACTCATCCAGACCACCTCATCAGAGTGTGGGACTGTAGGAACCGAAGAAGATTGACCAGGCAAATCATGTCCTTTGTTGGTGTTATAGAAAGGGGCCAAAACCGCAGAGTGACCAGAAGAGTTGATGAAAGCCATGCCAGACGTCTTCCCTCAAGACTACTGCTGCAAGATCCCGTCCTTTCTCCTGCCTTTCATCACCAGACCAAGGAATTGGGGGTCGGGTGCAGCGCTGCCACATCGAAGAGAATCCAGCCACAATCATTTCTTCTAACCTAAGGTACTGTGGGGGAAAAGGTATTGCTTACCTTATTTCAGAAAATGGCACCAGAGCATTGGAGTGCACATAGAGGTGTCCAGGGCAACGCCCTCTGGCCTCTGACTCAAGTCGCTGCTTGCGTCCCTTTAGCAAGTGCTTTAACAGGGTCTCCATTGTTGGTTAAGCCTTCTTGTATCTTCTCTCCTAGACACTAGAAAGTATCTACAGGAACTTTTGACTTCTGCTGCTTTTCAAGACATTAAGCCTCTCCGAACTGCTTTTAGCTAGGGTTGCGTTTTGGGCTTTAAAAGACCTGCTGTGTGCAGAAACTGCCTATAGGACCTGAAGCTCTGCTAGGATAACGCAAACCAACTTTTTTCCTTCCCAAAAATCACCATCTTGTATGTGTATGCTGACTAAATGCAATTACTGTATTACTTTGTGGGTGCACGTTATTACCGATAGTACGTTAGACCTGTCAAACTCCTGTAACAATTGTGCGTGTTCAGCAACTACCAACTAAGAAGATGCTTTTTGAAAGTATTGGAAAGTATACCTATGTGTGTTTGTTTATCGTGCTAAGTATTTAACAGTGACTCTTGTGTAAATATAATCTATATTTTAATATAAATGTATGTGTAAGTGTTGCTTTGCAGTGCATTACTAATTGGTTTCAGTGTAGTTACCTACAGCTCACATCTTCCTCTTAAGATAAGCCTGACTGCTCAGCCACTCTACCAAGGTCTCTTAGTAGTACAGATGGATACTAAGAGTTGGGGATCTACAAACCACTAGCATAGCTCACTAAAGTCTTACCTCCAAGTGGGATTTTAGGAAAACTTCCCTAACAGGATGCTTTCCAAATTGTGCACCCCTACCAATGTCACTTTTACCTTCCTGCTGCTGTACACCCGAGATAGCTCCCTGCACCATGAGGCGAGGCTTTGCCAGTCTTCAAACAGTCATCTCTATTTTGTCTCTCAACTCCCTTCCACATGTTGTAACCATTATGCATTGTCTCTTACTTTACCTGCTCACCTGCACTTACTGTAACTAGTGCTGTGATACCTGAGGGTATTGGGCGCTGCAATAAATGGTAAAATAAAATAAATGGGAGGGCAAATAACCATAAAACACCTACAAGCTGTGTGTCCCTCCTCATGTGCCATTTTCCACTATATGCACTTTAATGCAATAGTTTCCGCTTATAGGTGTCGCAAGTGACACCCAATAGCCCAAACTAAAAGTGGGAGGACTCTTGACGCGTATTGGGAGGTGACGTCAAGGGAAGCCAAAATGAAATGTCCACATTTCATTTGGGCATGTCTTTCACGATTGAAAAAAACACACTAGAGAAAAAAGCATTAGCTAAGAGAACAGATTTTCATATTACCTTGCTACTAAAGTATAAAATGTATGCATCTTTTAAATCTGAGACACTGTAACAAAACATGTCCTGTATAGTAAGATGTCAATATGAGACATTGTGCAGCTTCACCACACACGATTGCCCTGGTCTGGTGGTTAACTGTCTCGTTTCTGAGGTGTGAGGCCAGGATTCGATTCCTGGCTGCAGCACTGCAGCCTGTTATTTATTATTTGTTTGATTTTCTTAAACACACAGGGAGGACGGCGCCCGCCCTCACAAATAAGTGGCCGGCTGTCGTCCACCGTATGGTCCCTCGACTTGAGCCATGGACTGGGTTCTGACCAGTCTTAATCCTGTGTGCCCCTTGCTGCCATTCCCCCACTTGTCCCCTAGCAGCTTCCCACCGCAACACCTCTGATGCGTGTTCCAAATGTCTTTATGATTTACGATTTACCCAAACAATATTTTAAACCAGTGCTTTATGTGGGGTACAAAATCAATTTGGTGCTCTGAAAATGGCTCATAGTCAAATTGTGCAGGGTGCTTTGGCAGAGGGGTATATGCCTCAAACAAACAATACATCATGAGGCCCTTAAACATGTCTTTTGGGTAACTCGGCAATGTCACAAGTGTTCTTGTCTGCATACTTTAAATACAAATCCCTCTGGTTCAGTTTGTAAATAAACTGCTGTCTGTAAATTAAAAACAACTCTTTCTCACTTGGAGTATAAGCAATTTCAATCTGTGAGTAAATCCGCTTCATTCTTTAAATAAATGACCTTTGCCCAGCATACTTAATAGCTTTTCTTAAGTGCTCCATTAGAGTTTCAGCTACCCTGCTCTCTGCCTGTCCTGTGAAAATCAGTATCTGCTATCCCTGCATTCAGCTCTTTGGTGTGGGGGCAGGGATGCTGGAAGAATAATGAAATTCAAGGCGGGGATCATAATATGCCCCCTCAATGATAAACTCAGAGGAATTCCCCATTGGCGTTTGCATTAGTAACATCTCCACTAGATTTAAAGGTGAAGTTCTCTCAGAAATGTTATTGGCCCAATGGATAGGACATGTGTTTATTAGCATATTTCGATCGATCCGAAAATGAAATTCCTATGCATCTTACCTTCGATATTCTCACATTCGGCAGTAAATCAGAAGACTGCCCATAAATCTGACATCATTCTAAGCTTACACCCCTCGTCACAACAACACTAGTGCACGTTTCATGTCTCCCATCCACAAACCATCCCAGGCTGATCCTGATTAGCTTTACAGGGTGGCAGGGTCAAGCCCTTCCAGGCTGTAAAGCAGAATACAATCAGTGTTTCAGCCAAGCATCCTCAATACTACTCATCATTTGCTTACCCTTCAATTGATTCCTTAATTTTGGTGTACAAATTTCATTATCAATGTTCCCATCAGTGTAAATGTTGTTCACTGTATTTTCTTGGCCTTATATTTTATCATTGACCAAGGCTTATTATTGTGTCCAAAAATAATTCAGAACTGAGTTTTTGGTTTTATATCCTTGGTCTAATTTAATCCTCAATTGTTCGCAAATGTTTTGACATATTACAGGGGTGTCCTGTTATGGATATTTAGCACTTCAATTCTTCTTTGTAAAAATTCATTAATCAAGGCTTCTTCAATTCCTTAAGTATTGCATGGATGATATTAAGCATTCACTGGTCGGAACCAATGTTCATATTCTTTGATAGTTCATTAGTTAAAGTCCTCTAATAATGCATTTAATTGTAGTTTCTTTTTCATTAATTAGCTAGGCTAATTAATTAATTAGAGCTTCTGTACATGTCTTCTTCTGTTTAAACACACTGTTTTATGCCGTTAATAATTAAATCTCCATCTTTCAATGACTCGTCCTTATTTTCTTCATTCCTTCCATTGCATCAATCTTAAAACCTTGTTTGCAGGGGTTAAAAGTTCAAGTTGCAAACTACTAGCCAGCCATAAAAAAGTCACTTGCCACCTCGATTCCACACATACATGCAGCACACCATTTCTTACTCGCTAAAAGTCAAATATCACTTCTATTGGTTAGTGGTGAGTGCAAATTTTGCACCCTGTTTTATAATATTGTAATTCTCCTCCTTATATTTTCAGCTCTTGGGGGGATGCATCTTTTCCTAACAGCCTTCAGATTCACTGTTACTTTCACCCTTTCTACTCTTGGGGTCACTTCCCCCTCATTCCACTACCTTTACTACCATAATCTTCTGTCTTTTAACGTTCTCTGATTTATTCACACTCTTTCTAATACACTTCCTACGTTCTCTGAATTTTCAAATTTCTCTGTTGATTTCGTTATATCATCTTTTAACTCTAGTCTGCTCTGTACCTTTGATCTCTACCCAGTTCACGCCCTCCGTCGTTCACGCAAACCTCCACACCCCTGGCTAACTCCTGATCTTCTGCCTCTTCGCTCCTACGATTATGCAGAAACACTCTAAAAAAAGGGTCATTCATCCAGTAATCTTAATCTTCTCTCATATTTACATTGTTCCTATGAGTCATCTCTGCTTGTTGTTAACAATATTACCATGATCTTATTCAATTCCTTTCTCCTCATATTTGCTGTTTGTTTCAACTTCTGAATCACATTCTATCTCCTTCCCTACCTGATGCTGCATCTTCTTCCTCCCTTTCCCAAACCTATTTTGCCCACTTCGTTACTGATAAGATCTCCCAACTGTGCTCTTTTCTCCAATCTTCTACTCTCCCCGGGGAGACAGCAGTTTCCCTGTTTTCATATGTTCCTTTCGTCTCTTTTTTCCCTTTCTCCGATTTCTGAATCTGATATTGTTTGCTACCTATCTCACACTCATCCCACTGCCTCGGCTCTCAGCCATGTCCCTTACTGCTTTATTTCTAAGGTTTTCCCCCACCTACTCTCATGTCTGACTGCCCTATTTAATAATTCTACCTCCTGTCTTCCCCATAACATAAACAGCCTTCTCCTGATCCTTCTATATGTGCTACTATTGCCCAACATCACTCCTAAGCTACTTTTCTTAAATACTGGAACATGTAGTCTATGTCCAAGTCCCAACCTTTCTTGATCCTTTGTCATTTTTAATCTGGGTTCTGTCCTCACCATTCTATTGAAACTGCTCTTCATAATGTAACCAATTTGCTTCTCTCTGCTTGTCATTCAATGATCTTGATTCTTTTTGACTACTCATCTGCTCTCAACACGGTTGATCATCCTACTGTCCTTTCCAACCATTCATCATTGTGTTTGTCTGGCTTTGTCTTTCACTGTTTCCATTCTTATCTATCTAACTATTCAGTTTCCATTTCCTTTACCTTTCCTTTACAGCATGATGTTCCTCAGTGGTCTGTTGTTGGCCCTCCTGTGTTCTCTCTGTACAAATCTCCCCTTCTATTATTTCTTCCTTTGGCTTGTCTGCCACTTCCATGACTCCCATTTCGATTTGTCTCTTTCTCCTCCTTCTCTAACTCTCTTCACACGACTCTCACTGCCTGTCTGCTAGCCATCCAATCGTATATGTATTCACACTTTCCTTACCTCAACGCCTCATAAAATGAGCTTCTATTCTAGCCTGCTTTAATGGTTCCTGCTCCATTTGTTCCATTTCCTACCCCTCTTCTCACATTTCCTCCCTCTGCTATCCCTCTGTCACCGTTTGCTCGCAACTTCAGGGTCACCTTTGACTCTGCCCTTTCTTTCTCATTTCTCATTTCGTATTTGTAATATTTCCCATTTATGCTGTTTCTAATTTCATGACATCTGCAAAGCTTGCCATTTTCTTTTCTTTCATGCTACCAAACATCTCATTTCGACACTTGTCTTTTCCCGAGGTAATTACTTGTCATGACCCTCGCCCTAAACCCCTGCTGGCAAACCCATTGGCCAGGTGGAGTCAGGACTCGGGCCTCTAGATCCTGGCATCCTCTTCAAAAGCCTTCATCGGGCCAGTCCTGGCGCCTATGGTGCCAGGCTCATACACCATGAAAACAATGTGCTTGGGAACTACTTTATTGTATTGTCAGCCAACATGGAGGCATCCACATAGCTTGGTTCCTAAGAACCAAGCTATGCGGTCTAGTGTTTTGGTTGTGGTAGCCTAGGGACTACTTTAGCTGAACTATTTTGTTGGGGCTATTTACCACAACCGTGCAAGACAACACGCTTTGCGTTACTTTGCAGCTTGCAATGTGACGCTCACCGTGTCCAGCTATTCCCTCGAACCTCGGAGAAGCAGAACCTGCAAGGAGACAAAAAGAACATCATTAGCAGCAGCATCTTACCTGCGGTCTTCAGCTTTAAACACTCGCAGCTACTGAGAACAGCTTCCTTGAATCTGCACGCCTCCCGGACAGAACGACCTGAAAGAGGAAGATAGAGGCAACTTTAAAGAAAGCAGTAGAGACATTTACAAATTACGAACTGCTCAAAAGGCTTACCTAGCTGGTTGCCTCTCGGCTGGCACCACTCCGAACATTCCACTTGCGCTGAAGAACACAGCGACATACAAGGAAGGAAAACACAGGTTAGCAAAGGCAAGACTTCGCAGCGCTGCGCATAGCGCTTACTTACCGCATTATAGCACTCTTAATGCGCCATCATTTACCAGCGGGGCTCAACCAAGCCAGTTCGCCGCGCTGAAGCTCTGCATACCTAAGGGAGAAAAAAGAGACATTTCAAACAAGGAAAGGCATACAGGATAGCAACAAAACTAAAGAATAGCAATAAGACCTACCTGAACAATATCAAATGGGCCGGCGTCAGTGAAGTAACTGGACCGCACTCGCCCATGAAAGACAACGTACCCCTGCAAAGAAGGCAGGACGGAGAGCACGCCTAATTCTACCACAAGGTGAGGAGAGGGTGCCAGAGGGACTGAAATCATACGGGGGTGGAGGGAGGATACTTACCCCAGTCGGTCAGTCTTGAACACAGACCTCCTGTATTTTCAGGCGGAACCTTCCCCGCAGACCACATCAGGGCAAAGCTGAGAAGCATACCAGCGAGTAACCCGGCTCGGTGGCGTCCCTGTGGATAACAGGGGAGCGTAACATAACGCGAAGCCTATCATAACAAATCCACCTGGGCGTCATGGAGACATCAGAAATGGACCAATTGGCCCAATTACTAGGAGAGCTTTGTGCTGAGGTTCATTCTGCCCAACAAGAGACTAATGCCCTACGGAGAAACCTTATAGTGACCAAAGAACGCACTGAAGAGATTAGCAGGCAATACTTGCAATCACAGGCAGGACAGATGCCTCTACCTGGAAGCAATCCAACGATGCAAAGCCCCGCCATACCACCCACTCCGGTACAGATCACGTTACCTGGAACAGTGCCCCTGGCACCACCAGAAAGGTTCTCAGGCGACCCACGGAAGTATGCAGCATTCATCAATCAGTGCTGCCTTCATTTTCTTTGTAGGCCTGGAGCATTTCCAAATGACCAAGCTCAGGTAGCTTTTGTCTTATCATACCTGAGTGGTAGTGCAGCAGATTGGTCGGTGCCGTTGGTAACCCATGACGATCCTCTATTACATGACTTTGGGGGGTTCCAGAGAGAAATGGAAAAACCTTTTTCTCGCCATACTCAGGAACAAGCAGTAGACAATGAACTCTTGTCCCTCCGATAGGGGAATCAGGACATATTAACGTACATTGCTACCTTCAACAGACTGGTTGCCGAAGCTAGGTGGCCAGAAAACAAAATAACCATGTTATTCCATCGAGGCTTACAAGGCGAATTAAAGGACATCTTAGCCCAGGTGGTTGACCCACCCAGAGACTGTGCATAATTCATAAATCTGGTCGTGCAGCTAGACCACCGGTTGCAGGACCGAAAGGCAGACCGGTCTAAGACGGACCGTGCATTTTCGACCAAGGGAAAACACACCCCGTGTACCTGAAAATGCTGTAGAACCCATGCAGATTGGAGGGATACGGCCTCCATTAACAAAACAAGAGCGGGACAAAAGAAGACAACAACAGCTTTGTTTGCATTGTGGGAAACCAGGACATTTCCTGAAGGACTGTCCAGTAAAACCCCCAAGAAGAACAGTCGGGGCCACAGAGAAGGATGAAGCTAAGAAATCGGAAAACTACCAAGCTCGACAAACGTAGAGGTCAGTTTGTCGAGTGAGAAGAAAGAGTTGCTGACCTCGCACTTTGCAATACCAGTGATCTTAATTAATCACCAACAGTCGTCAAGAATGCATGCCGTTTAAGCATACATCGATAGCGGAGCAGTTGGAAATTATATTGATCAAGAACTGGCAGCAGAGATGGGGCTTCCTTTGTGTTCTAAGCCAACTATAGACAAGGTTACCACCGTGGATGGGACAGAAATCGCTTCCGGACCAGTAACCCAGTGCACAGCCAGGGTAACCTTGCTGTGCCAGGACGGGCATCAGGAGTCTATTTCATTCGATCTTATCAAGGCACCTCAGTTCAGGCTAATACTAGGGATGCCATGGTTGGTTGCTCACAACCCTTTGATAGACTGGCGGGCATGAAAATTAACCTTCCCCGGTGACTACTCCCCTGCCTGCTATTACCAAGAGGAGAAACCCGACGTCTGTATCCCCATGACTCCAGGAGCGACATTATCAACCCTGGGAGCAACCAGTAACTTGCCAAGTGAATACTATGATTTCCAGGATGTTTTCCGAAAGGACGAAGCCAATACATTGCCGCCGCACAGGCCCTATGAATATCAGATCAACCTTGTTCCTGGTGCACAAAACCCGTGCGGCAGGATCTACGCTCTCACAGAACCAGAAAACCTTCATTTGAAATCCTATTTAGACCAGTACCTTGCAAACGGATTTATCCATCCTTCGAAGTCCCCCGCAGTCAGTCCTTTGTTCTTCATACCAAAAAAGGAAGGAGACTTGAGAACCTGTATTGACTACCGCGCATTGATCCAGATCACCGTGAAGAACCGCTACCCCTTGCCACTTATCCCTGAGATGCTAGACCAAGTTAAAGATGACCAGAATTATACCAAATTGGACCTTCGAGGAGCGTACCACCTGGTCCGAGTCAGAAAAGGAGATGAATGGAAAACCGCCTTTTGTACTAAGTATGGCTTGTTTGAATATCAAGTCATGCTCTTCGGGTTATGCAACGCTCCTGTGGCATTCCAATATTTCATGAATGATGTCTTAAGGGAGTTAACTGATGTGTGCACCTTAGTGTACATAGACGACATCTTAGTATACTCAGCCTCGGAACAAGATCATGTCAGGCACGTTCGTTCAGTCCTCACCAAGCTCCGTCAACATTGCTTGTTTGCAAAGCTTGAAAAATGCTTTTTTCACATCACCGAAGTAGAATTTCTTGGTTTTATCCTTACTCCACGAGGCATCAGAATGGACGTTCACAAGGTAGATGCCATTCTGAAATGGCCTTCACCGACGTCTCTGAAAGGGGTACAAAGCATGCTGGGCTTTGCGAACCTCTACCGCCGGTTCATCCCAGACTTCTCTCAGGTTGTGCACCCAATCACAGTACTATTACGAAAAAACAATAAAAAGTTTGCTTGGACCGAAGAAGCAGAAGAAGCCTTTCAGGAACTTATACAAAGGTTTACCTCCACTCCAATCCTGCGACATCCTCGTCCAGACCTCCCTTATGTCGTTGAAAGTGATGCGTCCAGTCTCGCAATGGGGGCTGTCCTTTCACAGAGAGACCAGGAAACCGGCCAGCTACATCCTGTGGCCTTATTGTCGAAAAAGTTCTCACCTCCAGAGATTAATTATGCCATCACGGACAAGGAACTCCTGGCTATCAAATCCGCCTTTAAAGCCTGGAGGCACTACCTTCTGGGGGCCAGACACACCATTACAGTCATCACAGACCACCAAAACCTGCAATATCTCAAAACAGCCAAGGACCAGTCCTCGCGCCTATTACGGTGGGCCCTTTTCTTCGCCAAATATGATTATGTAATCACATTTCGACCAGGAGTCAGAAACGGAAAGGCGGATGCCGCATGTCGCATGGGCATAGATGTAATAGTATATACAACTCCAGACCCAGTACCTATTATACCTGAAGACAAACTCTTGGGTATCACGACAGCCTTAACACAAGCAGAACTTGAAATCCAACGGACAATGAATCATGATGCCTACCTCGCATGGCAAACTCAAGGAGAACAATATACCATCAAGGACCATCTACCCTTTTTTAGGGATCACCTATATGTACCCAAGAAGGGATTACAACAGCATATTATTTCAAACTATCACGATTCACTGATCGAAGGGCATCCTGGGATCGCCAAAACCCTAGCTAAGGTGAAGGAGAACTTTTGGTGGCCTAACTGGCGTAAGGACATCATTCAGTATATTCAGTCCTGCGGTGTCTGCGCACAAAATAAATCACAGAAACAAAAACCATCTGGTCTCCTACAACCATTGGACATTCCTCCAGTTCCATGGCACACTCTTTCCCTTGACTTCATCACTGATCTACCTCCAAGCCAAGGGTTCAACACCATCCTTGTAGTTGTGGACTTATTCTCGAAGATGGCCCATTTTATTCCTCTCAAAGGCCTCCCAGACGCAGCCACTTTAGCAAAAGTGTTCCTGGAGAGCGTGGTTAAGCTGCATTGCTTCCCTTCGGTTCTGGTCTCTGATCGAGGCAGGCAGTTTGTTTCAAACTTCTGGAACAAATGTTGTGCAATGGCGCAGATCGACGTTCGGCTATCTACCAGTCACCATCCCCAAACGGACGGCCAAACCGAGAGAACCAAATAGACACTTGAGCAATATTTACGGTGCATGCTGCACCACGAAGAAAGGAATTGGAAAGACCTACTATGGATAGCCAAAATATACATATAACAATTCTTTGCATTCAAGCACGGGACAAACGCCCTTCTATACCCTTTATGGCAGACATCCACGTACCTCTGAACTAGACCTTCTAGCCAGCTTGGAAATGCCAGCGGTAAAGACTCTACACCCAACCATTACCCAGGCTTTCAAAAGGGCAAAGGAACACCTTATTCATGCCAAAGAAAAACAAAAGAGATTCGCCGGCCAACACTGGAAAAAGGCCCCTGATTATTGTTATTGTTATTGTTATTTTGCACTTATATAGCGCCTTATATACCATTGGTATGGTCTGAAGGCGCTGGTAGGTTGAACGCCCTTGGGAACCGAAGTTCAGATCAGTAGAGAGAGTAGGGGGAGTCAAAAAGGTGCGTGTGTGCACCGGATATGTGTGCAGCTCGTGCGGTACGCGTGTAATAGCTGATTCTTATCGGTAGGTGTGGTGGTTGAGAGATCAGGAGAATGTGTTCGTTCTGGCAGGATTAATCCGGAACGTAGGAGAGAAAGTTTGGTTAGCTGCTAAATTTGTACCCATCAAGGGAACCCGGACCTTTCATCCCAGATCCTTAGGACCCTATACCATTAAGGCAATTATCAACCCAGCAGCCGTGAAACTGGATTTACCACCTAATCTAAAAATCCACCCGGTATTCCATGTGTCCCTCCTGAAACCAATGCAACCCGGCACACGGATTGGGACATCACCTAAGCTCATACATGTTGACGGAGAACCAGAATTCAAAGTCAAAGATATCTTGGACTCTAAATACTCTAGGACCAAGCTATATTATCTCGTCGATTGGAAAGGATTTGGACCACAAGATGGATCCTGGGAGCCTAGTGAGATTATCCACGCACCACGTCTAATCAGGAAATTCCATCAGAACTTCCCAACCAAACCTGGGCCAGACAGAAGGAACACCATGGGAGGGGCCTTAGGGGGGAGTGCTGTCATGACCCTTGCCCAAAACCCCTGCTTGCAAACCCATTGGCCAGGTGGAGTCAGGACTCGGACCTCTAGAGCCTGGCATCCTCTTCAAAAGCCCTCATGGGGCCAGTCCTGGCGCCTATGGCGCCAGGCTCATACACCATGAAAAACAATGTGCTTGGGAACTACTTTATTGTATTGTCAGCCAACATGGAGGCATCCACATAGCTTGGTTTCTAAGAACCAAGCTATGCGGTCTAGTGTTTTGGGTGTGGTAGCCTAGGGACTACTTTACCTGAACTATTTTGTTGGGGCTATTTAAACCACACCCGAGCAAGACAACACGCTTCGTGTTACTTTGCAGCTTGCAACGTGCCCCTCACCGTGTCCAGCTATTCCCTCGAACCTCGGAGAAGCAGAACCTGCAAGGAGATAAAAAGAACATCATTAGCAGCATCTTAGCTGCAGTCTTCAGCTTTAAACACTTGCAGCTACTGAGAACAGCTTCCTCGAATCTGCACACCTCCAGGACAGAACGACCTGAAAGAGGAAGATAGAGGCAACTTTAAAGAAAGCAGTAGAGACATTTACAAATTACGAACTGCTCAAAAGGCTTACCTGGCTGGTCGCCTCTCGGCTGGCACCACTCCGGACATTCCACTCGCGCTGAAGAACACTGCGACCTACAAGGAAGGAAAACATAGGTTAGCATAGGTTAGCAAAGGCAAGACTTTGCAGTGCTGCTACCGCATCATAGCGCTCTTAATGCGCCATCATTTACCAGCGGGGCTCAACCAAGCCAGTTCGCCACGCTGAAGCTCTACATACCTAAGGGAGAAAAAAGAGACATTTTAAACAAAGAAAGGCATGCAGGATAGCAACAAAACTAAAGAACAGCAATAAGACCTACCTGAACAATATCAAACGGGCCGGCGTCAGTGAAGTAACTCTACCGCACTCACCCATGAAAGACAACGCGCCCCTGCAAAGAAGGCAGGACGGAGAGCACGCCTTATTCTACCACAAGGTGAGGAGAGGGCACCAGAGGGACTGAAATCATACAGGGGTGGAGGGAGGATACTTACCCCAGTCGGTCAGTCTTGAACACAGTCCTCCTGTATTTTCAGGCAGAACCTTCCCCGCAGACCACATCAGAAGAAGAAGCATACCAGCGAGTAACCCGGCTGGGCGGCGTCCCTGTGGATACCAGGTGAGCGTAACATTACTGTACTTGTCTGTAAATTGTTTTTCTGACCTGTTGACTTTCTCCCCCTGCACACCGTCTTTAATTCGGTATTACCCAAATTGACCTTTTACAATTGACCTTTTGCACAATTGACCTAATTATAGTGGTCCTAATTGACCTTCTGCACAATTGACCTTTATATTATTTTAGTTATTTTATATATGAATTGGGTTGGTTTTGGATTATAAATAATATAAGGGGATTGGGTGGGGTGTTGAAGGGGGTTTTGGATTGGGTGGGGGTTGCGAGGGGATTCCCCCGCATATATTTCCTAATTGACCTTCTAAATTAAGTAAATTATCCCGAGGTCAATTCTCTCAAGGTCAATTGTGCAAAGGTCAATTAGTATATAACAACCTTGAATTCTGCTATGCACATTCTCTTCTGTCTCCTCGTGCTTCAAGTCTTTTATTCTCTACCATCAATTTCCAGGCTTCTCTTTGAATCCTGCCTTCTCTTGCACTTTTTTCTTTATCATCTTTAAATGTATTCATGACTTGGCTCCAGCTTATCTTTATTCTCTTGTCTCAGTGTATACTCTAGCTCATAACCTCCCTTCTTAGACTCTCTTCCTCTTGTCAGCTCCCAAGCCTCCCTGTGCGCAATCCAGTTCCTGCTATTTCTCACTTCTTGCACACAAACATTCAAACCGCTGACCTCTTGCTAGCAGATGCTATCATACTCTTTCTTTATTCTGCTATAGTCTTAAAGCTCACATGCTCTCCTTTCTATCGTCATTTGATTTATTAAATCGCTTTCATTGACTTCTGGTAGGATATATGCATATTGGCATCTGGGATTGATGTAATGGCACCTGCCGGGCATTCAGGATGGGTTGTTTAGCGCTTATTGCCTTCACGCACTTTAGACTCTGGGCCCGATCACTAGTTGGTCAGTATCCCGGCTGGGAAACCGCACAACTTTATTTGCAGTAGTGCCCACCCATCCGACGGTATTACTGCCGGATCACAGGTTGGGTGCTGTTACTGCCCATTCCCCATTGGGTCCGTTGGACCCAATGAGGAATTTTCAGCACAATTATTGCACTGTAATACTTCCTGCGGTAATTGCACCAAAAATTCTCATTTTTCCAGCATGTTTACCCCCAGCCCTTAGCTGGGGGTAAACACGCCAGACTCGTGATTGGGAGGACCCTTAAATGAGGCAGTAATACGGTAATCGCTGCATTTAAGTGCTACCGCCTAACTCGTGATGAGGCCCTCTGTCGGGGTGTTATAGCAGACACCTGGGACGGTGGTGGTGGAGATACTGGAAGGAAAGGAAATAGCATTTGGTAAAGGAGCAGAGAGAGAAAGAGACTGAAAAAGAAGTTTAATGCAGGACGTTCTATCCCTCGTCCCAAACTGTCTGGTTCATACCCTTTCCCATAACTGTTTCATAAATTAACATAACTATTATCAGTGGCAGCTGGATATTTTTTTTTATTGGAGTGGTGTTAACCATGAATCTGTACAATCTATCAAGCACAGTGAGGGAGTCTGGACCACTCGTGCGTGGTGCGTAGGGGTTGTTCCCCCCCCTAGAAATGTTTTGACATATTGGGTAACGGTGGTGCATATTGAGCACACTTTCTGTGAAAAATTGGGTAAAAATCCACACAGTTTGCAATCGGTTTATAGGGTTGCACATTAAAAATATCCAATAAATGCCAAGTCACTGACAATGCACGGCAGCATTTTCCAATGCATGTTCATGGTGCCTTTGCCCCAATACATCCCAGTATTACCCCATTGTTAAAGAAACATTTTCATGTTGGCTCTGCTCAAACATCCACGTAAGAACATACTCGTTTACTTTGCCCATAATGCCACTAATGATACCATAAGAAAGCATGACCATGCTAGGTCTGCCAATGTATGCCAGTATGCCTCATAAGAATATACTGCTGTTGGCTTTGCCGGTAATGCTAGAACAAAATCTAATGCCACTGTAAAAAGCATGCCCATACTGGCTGTGCCTATGTAGGCCAATATGGCTACGTAACAACACTGTTTGTGTTGGTTTTGCCCGTAATTCCAGTAAGAATTGCCTTGCCACTGTAAGACGACATGTCCATATTGCCAACCCCCTCAAACAAAGTAGGAACTCTTACATTAGTTTTGATCATATTGCTAGTACAAATGCACTGACTGGTTACACCAATGTGCCTGTCCCCACTCCAAATCAGGCTTGCACGTACAGACACACATTTACATTCATACACACTTATGTGCACAAGCTAAAATTCATGCTGCTCACTCATTCACTCCCTGGTACCCATACACTGCAACACTGTACCCTCATTCTCTCTCTCTCTTACACACACACACACGCACATAAATGTGCCCAACCATACACTACAACAAAAACATGCACACTTACACAGAAAAGTCACACACGTCCTTGCACAGCATACATACATTCATACATACTCAAAGCAAGCTTTTCCATTTCCTACCTGCTCGAGACTCCTGTTGCACAATGGTCATCCGACTCGCTTGCACCCCGCAGACAAGAGCAAAGATCCAGGAAGAGCTTCCAGACTCCTGACATGCACAGTGTAGCTGCAGCACCACAACATGGCCACCCTAGGCCACAGAAATAGGTAGATAGGTGCAGATGCGCCCCAATGCCCATTTTGCATGTACCTGTAAACCCAATCATCCATGCAAGGTTCGGAAAGCAATGGTCCAATGGGCATGCATATTGGAGTAGCCTGATTTGCATATGGTCTTTCTGTTTCTGTAATTGCTTGGCAGGCTGAAAAACGATGGTCTAGAGGGTTGCCCAAGGCTGTGCCTGTGGTTATGATTTATTCAAAACCTTCCAGCCATCAATATTTGTTTTTGCATACGGTAGTTTAGTGACACAGAAGCCAACCCAGCACTCTGCAGATCAGGGAGCGCTCACATTTACACTGGGTTGCTTCTGCCCTTCCCATGGGTCAGCGCCTCCTCACCCATTATGGACAAGCTGCCCCTTACCATGATAAATCCCAGTGAGAAAAATCAAATCATGTTTTGAGAGAGTGAACTGTCTTACCCCAAATGACACTGAAATATATGAACATACTTAGATTGTGAAATAAATAAAACTTGTTTTTTATGTAGCACTTGCTGACCCACTTTGCACCGGTGCATATGCGCGCGGATCTATGTGATCACTGCGACCCCCATAATTGCGACGGTCGAAAATGCAGACTTTTTTTAATACATTTTTTAACCCCATTTACACCACCTAGATATGCGAGGGGAACCCACTGTATGCCCCTATAATATCACCTACCCCCCACATATATATGTGATGTAAGGGGGGTTGTTAAAAAAAAAGTCAGACATTTCAGCCGTCGTAATTATGAGGGTGACGTTTGGACCCATTACCTATGTCAGCTGTTAATGCTATCTAAGTCAGTGTAACACATTTGATCTACCACGGAAGGATGAGACGATGAGTAGCCGGGACCTACCGCAAAATGTATATCTATGAGCTGATGGCTCCATAAAGATGTATGTAGCGATGCATGAACCCACCGAGCTATCTCTTTGACAAAATGTAATTATTGATAAAATGAAAGGGAACTAGACAATAACTCTTCGCTGACATGGCTTCGGTGAAATCGAATTTAAAATCCTAGGCTGGCAACACACGATGTCTTTTGAGCGTGCTGTGGTGCCAGTCGTGTGATTTGATCAATGTTGTGCTTTGTGCTGATGTGAAACGAGCGCTGGAGTCCTGCCAACAGTTACGCGTAAGCAGACTGTGTAGGAATCAACGACATGGCATAAGTGGGCACGATAATAAGGCCGCGTTCATCCAACAAAACGAGGCAACATACTGCTCTTTGCCATCGTTGCCTCGTATCACAGCGGACACGCATTTCTTGAAATCTACGTTTTCTATTTTACCGTATGTTGCGTGATATTCGTAGAGCACCTAACTGCCATGGTATGGCGTCGACGTCCTGGAGTGGTTTGTATTTCTGAGGTGATGCGTCATTATTCTTTCATAGATAAAAAAAAAAGTACATTACATGTCCGTCACACAATTGCCGTAAACGTCTAAGCAACCTAGAATTACCAAGAACATAAACCGTTGAGCTGCGGTGCTACGTATGCGCACCTATGTTTCTTAAAATGACTGAGGGTGCAAGGAGTTGCAATGGTGCGTAGTACGATCTGCAGGATTAAGTGGCATTGGCCATAAATTGGCGCACGAGCTGTACGATTTAGTTGCATGAATCTATCCCGAGACAGCTGGTTAGAGCTGTATGAGGTCCACTACAACCAAACAAATGATGGGTGGAAGGTTTTGAATGAATCGGAACCACTGGTACTGCTCTGGGCACCTTTCACGCTACCGTTTTTAAGCCTTTCTGAGATAATTGCAAAAAGAGTCCAGTAGGGCGACCAGATATTCCAAATAAAAAACTGGGGACAGGCCACTGACATAGAAGTAGGATAGGGGTTAGGACAGCTGCAGCAGTGATAAACACAAAAGGACTACAACACAAACAGGACGCGGATCAAATCGTAGAGCTACTTCCATGTCAGTGACCTGTCTCCATGCATTTTAGAAGCACAGAACACTGATTAGAGGAGAGAGGACCTGGCAGAAGATAGAAGGTATGGGGACGGGGTGAAAATTGAGTGGGAGAGCGATAACCAGCCCAATCATGGTTTTTTTGGGGGGGATTTATAGAGCGCACTACAGCCCAAAGACATCAAGGTGCTATGAGGAACGTAAGAAGGCTTGATTCAGGGTTACAAGAATGCGGCCCAACAGGGTATTGCTTGGTACAAGTTGTTTTGTTGCATATAAAAGAGGTCCTATCAGGTCTCTCAAAAAAAAAAACGGGACAGTCTCCACCTGACCCTCAATTCCCAGGAAAGGTTTTTTAAAGTGAAAAAAGCCTTTGGACACTGGGACGGAGCAGCAAATTCCAGGACTGTCCCAGAAAAACTGGGACATCTGGCCACCCTAGGTCCAGCCATATGCAAATCAGTCAGGTACTGCCACCAATGGTAGCAGCCCAGCCCAAACTGCTAGGCCAGGTCCCCTCTGCATGAAAACACAAGCAATGAGGTCCACACCATGTGCCCCAGTTCTACTTACCTTAATCCTGTTGGCTTTGGTGGTGGGTGGGGTTGACCAAAAGTGTTTCTTCTGGGAACTGGGATGAGGACATTTCTGGCTTGAGTAGCACTGAGGTGCACTTTTAATTGAAAACGAAATCATTCTCAGGTGCAGCCCTTACCGGTTATAGTATACAGGGGACATTGGGGTGCTGCAGCAGAACTTTCTTTGGACAGCAAAATAAATTGCAGCAGGATAGGTCTGTTCACGAGGAGAGGAATTCATTGACGGGCCCATAGGTCAGCGCTCTCCCTTTAGAACTTGTAAGACAAGATAGCTGCACCATGTGAGGAATGGGGGTGCAGGATTCACATACTCCAACACGACTCAATAATGAGGACTCAGTAAATTGGCAAAGGGAAGTCAGTTTAATGACAAGTACATCAAACAGAGAAACAAATGGAAATCAGCAGCATTGCGATCACCAGTCTCGCTCCGACTTCCACGAACTTCAGTTGAACAGCAACTTTTATGGATAAAACTCGTCATCATTGATGTCTAACTCTACAAAACTCGTCATGCAATATAATTGGTTAGGAAAGGTAACTTAAGTGTAGGTGCTATATCTGTATATGGTAACAGAGCATGCGGATTGGATAACTCTTATCGGGTGGGCGTCTACGTCCAACCCTCTACACCACGTGTGATAGACGTCACTATAACTACGAAGTCCCATTGGTTCTACAATCTATAGGACCCCAGATAACTCGGTCCATTGTGATTGGGCGGGTTACACCCCTAGACATAAATCCCCATTTTAATTAGCAGCATGGTGCCTGGTGCCCCAAGTTTCACCCTGCCTCCCTTCCATCAATCAGTATCTTAGGGCTATGTGTCAATTAGTTGGCTGTGTGTGACTTCAGAACTGTAGCCTCTTATCAGGAGAGGTTATGGCATCCTCGGGTTCTGGATGACATCAGTCGATGGTACATCTTCGCGCCTGGCTGGTCACGTGTCTATTCACCATGAATCTGTTTCAGTTTCCAGCTTTTATTGTATTTAATTCTGCTTCGGCCCTGCCACCTGCATGGGCCTCTCTTATCTTGACCTTCACAGGCGAGCTGGTATGCTCCGAAGTTTGATTCTTGCGAGTTGACGCTCTCTTCCCTTTCTATGGGTGACCTCGATTTCCCAGGCATGAGCCGCTCTCTGTTGAGTTCCGATTATGCTCTTCCTCTCTGTTCTGGCTGGGTTGTGAAACTGGGCCTGTTAGGCCTCGGGCAGCCTGGGCACATTTCTGCTTTACAAAATGGAGTCGCACGTCTATAATGTACTTCTTGAGGTAGATATATATTTGGCGCATGCCGCTTCCATTATTCTACTAAGCATAGCACGCAGTATCGTTTTCTTAGCTTCTTGCGTTCCAAGCCTATTTACACACGTTTGACTGGTTGGTTATTTTCATCCTGTCCTGTAACACATTTCCTTACATTTTAGCATCGTCTCTCCTGTGTCCATTACATCTATTTTCATAATTGCTCGCGCTGGAGTGTTATCTTTGATAGCCGTTTTGTTCATTTGCGAGTCTGATCAGGCACTTATGTCATTTCTACTGGCCTTCCATTAAGGCTATTTGGGTCTCTTCGTGGACCGTATGTAGGTACTCCTCATTTTGTATCAGTGGCTGGTATGGCTGTCTGATAGGGTACCGTGCTGCCAAGGGTTGTCTGGTTATGGGCGCTTCAACAGGTACGGATCTTCTAATGTACAATGGGCAGAGCCCCAGTGCGGCTCTCTGTTGGTTCATTTGCTCTTCATACGTTATGTACCTTGGTGAGTACCTTCCTGGTAGCTCGAAATGAGGGGCTGGGGTGCAGGTCATGTCTGGGACCTTCTCTACACTCCCCCCTCTGGTCGGTTCATTGACCACTTCTGCTTCATTTTTCGTCTCTGTTTCTTTTGGTTCTTCAGTGTTTTGCTCATCGTCTTCAGGGTTGGTACATGATGGCGTGAACATGTGCGTCTTTGGAGTCCATATTTTTATCACGCCTTTCAAACTCCCTGCTGTCTTCACATGTTCGTCTTTGTTCCATGTCATTAGCTGTCATTATCCATTTGGGCTGCAGTAGATCCATTTTCCTTCATACCTTCTTCGTTTCTTAGGGTATGTGAACTTTGTTCCCTCTGGCGCAAATTTGCTAGCTTTCACAAAGTCTCTTATTTCTTCATCAGTCAGGTCTCTGGGTTTCCACCCTGGCTCGACATCAACCATTATTTTCATCCCTATGGCTTTCTTCGTAGTTTTCTGGCACTGTGTAATGATTATCTTGATAACACAGAATCCTAGCAATACCATTGCTAGTAGAGCTCCCAGAAACTTGAATATATCTGCCATCCATTGTGGGACCCACGAGAGTAGGTCTCCAAACCAGCTGTCATCCTCCACTTCATCACTTTCCTCCGTTTTTCAGGCTTGTCAACATGCTTATGGCCTCTGTTAGGGTTCCGTTTTCTTCATCGTGTGATGGTACAAATGTGCAACATGATTCTCCGGTTTTTGCACAAACACCTCCATCCATTGCAGTGATCATGTCAAGCACATATCTGTTCTGGAGGGTCATCAGTCTGATTGCTCTCAGCTCTTCTTTGATTGCGTTGAATCCTTTTATCATGGTATTGATGGTCTGCAATAACTCCCATCTGGTGATCTGCAACGATTTAGTATTCACCCCAACTTGGATGTGTGGCAGGAGCAATGTTGTGAACACTGCTGAGGTGAGGTGAATAGCCTGTGTTCGAAAGGGATTGCATGAAATGCCTCTTCTGATTTGGCAGAAAAGTAATTTTCTCTTTTCATCCTGGATACTAGTTCCGCAGATCTCCTTCTCCTTAGATGAGCGTCTGCTTTCGGGAAACTGTCCAAATTTAGGTCATTCTTGGGGATCACTAGTGCAGGAACATGGACGTTCACCAGTGTGCATATACCTCCCCAATACTTTGGTAGTCTTATATATGCCTTGGATCCACACGCCCAGTAATGGTCCATAATCACTGCGGTTCCATATACCATTCCTGGGGCATCAAAGACGCGTCTGCAGTCCTGATTCTCTCCCATCTTCCTCGTACCATTGTTTCTGAAGCATAAGTTTGGGTTCTCCAGTGGTACTATCTGCAGGGGTGCCCCTCTGTCTTCAACCCATGTGAGTAATTTTGCAAGTTTTGGCCATAATGGCTTGCATCCGTTTCGCACTATGTTGATGGTAGGTTCGTATTGACCAATGACCATCAAGGCTCTGCAGATCACCACTCCTTTCTCCCATCCGTCTGGTGGGAGTACTGTCCCCCAAATCTGCATTTGGCCTCTGTTCTTCCAACTTCGAGCCTCCTCTGGAGTTTTTCCTTGAACTTGTAGCTTGTGATTCACTACCCATCTAATTCCAGCCCCTTTTACTCCAGGGTTCTCGTACCTGATTACATGATTCTTAGTATGGGCTCTGTTTCTTGTCTTTATGTCTTGAACATAATCATCCTCGTCGGGGTCAGTTGCTTCAGTTGCCCATTTCAGGGAGGCATCACTGCCCATGAACTGGCCTCTGGTCTTGCACATTGCTACGTGTGACATACAGTGTGCTGTCTGGACATCAATTTCTACAGCCACAAAGACCTTGGATTTTCCCATATTGTATGGCAGGAGTGCACAGACAAAGCATTCTCGTTCTGCTTGCCTTCGTCCTACTTCCTTCATGTGCTGGTACCATATGTTGTTTCCAAGATGGGCTGTGCTGTCCAGGTAATCGTTAAGTTCATTGTTATCTTCGTGAGGGCTTCTCTTGATCCTTAGCGTTCTTCTGTAGTTTGCTATATCTGTGTCTATAAATCCATCTGTGCTGCTTTTCCACTTCGGGTATCTCGGTGGAGCAGGCTGCCTCGACTGCATCGCTGTGGTAGGAGAAGGTCTTGTGCTTCCTTTCCTTTCATTTTCTAGTCTGTCATAAACTTCCCCTAACCACCATCTGTTCGTCAACCTCCCAACGTGTGGCTGTGTTGTAGGCCTGCGGCTTGTTCCTTGCGTTGGAGCAGGTCTGCTTGCTGTCATAGTTTCTATAGTCCTGCTTTTCAGCTCCTTGTGCAGTTTCTTTGCTTGGACTATGAATGGGAACAAATAATCTATTAGCATTTGTGTCTTGTCTGTGAATTCTTTCTTGGCCACTTCTGTTCTTTTGAGGGATTTTGCTATTCCCTCCGTCCTTGGTATTTCACTTAGCTTCTCTTGGTCATTTTCACTATTCTCTGGAATTGAATGTTCGGCATGCAGTCTCTCCTTCTCTGCTGCCTTCGTTGGAGGCCTTGTAGCCATTGACACTTGCCCTTGTTTGTGTGCATTCTGTGTGTGGGTGCGTGCCGTGGTCAGTGCTACATTATCATTCATTCCGTGCTGACCCTGTCTCCAGCTTTTCTCTCCATTCATCACCTCAAGTGTGTATGTGTCACTGCTAATTACATTTAATTTTAGGTTGTTTGTTTTATCATCAGCTTTTCTCGGAACAGGGATTACTATATATGGTCTGGGTGCTTTTGTGGGACCCTAACGTACATTATCTGATGGATGCACCGAAATTGGGACACTCCGTGCACCAATAAAGAAAACAGTTCTGATTGTTAATGACAGAAAAACAATAATAATCATTGTACATATGCACATTATCGTTCAGAACGACAGTTTGCAGCATTTTCTTACAGGGATGTGGGGGCGCCCTTCTGCTGGGGGTAAAACTATGTTACTGTTCTGGGCCCCCATTTCGACTGAGTCCATAGTCAATTATTTATTCTTTTCTTGCTCAGATCTCACAGTTCAAAAGTTTATTATTACTAAAGTGTCGGGTGCTTTTCAAGTGTCCCCCCTCATGTGAGTGACAACGATAGTCTCTGGGTACTCAGTACAGTTCCTGTGCTAGACTATGGAAAAGGGTTAGGCTAGCAATTTTGGTACATTCCATTCATTGTGCATATTGATAATAGGTGAGGTCCCAATGCACGCCTCGAATTTGCTTTGGTCCTGAGGACATGCTGCAACTTGCTCAATGCGAAGGAATGAAAGGATGGAACTGCTAAAAATCACACAAAAATAAAAATGTAAAAATAAAAACAAAAATAAAAATAAAAGTGAACATATGAAAAAATAGGAAAAATTGGGAAAATTAAGAAAAAGAAAAATAAGATGGTGAAGTTCTTGTGTCTGCTCCTTTCACTCGGTCTCTCGGCGACAAGTTGAAGAACAGTGTCTCTCTCCTCGATCTGCTCCACGGCGGAAGGATGATGAAAAGGATAATAAGAAAAATAGAAGAAAAATAAAAATAAACTAGGAACAAGATGTCGTAATCCTTGTTTCTGCTCTTCTCGATCTGTCCTCAGCGGAAAGTTTATTGGGATCCTCTCTTCACAAGGCTCTCCTAAGCAGTTGATGAACATAATTACTTCTCAGTTGCGCTATCATGGCTCTCAAGAGCTTGTTTAATTGTGCGTTCTTTACTGGGTCTCTGAGGAATGTGGGTGCGTCAACATTGTTGGGTCTACCCACTAGTTCTGGAAAGTTCTCAATGAGGTGGAAGAATACATGGTGTGCATATCTGCTGTCTTCTGGTGACAACGACATTCGCTCTGATTTTCTGGTCTCTAGATCACATGCCTTTCTTGTGACGTGAACAGTCTTTACACTTTCCTGCTGGGTGGATTGTGACCACGTAGTTCAATTTGTACCACACTTGGTTTAGGAATTTGTTGTTTCTTGGATCTCTGATAAAGGATAAGGTATCTGTGGTTCTCCCGACGAGTCCTGGGCATTCCTCTATGATGCGAAAGAAAAGCGTGTATGTCAGCTCATCAATTATCACTTGTGGTGGAATCATCTGTACCCTTATCACCGTACTCGGGCAGTACAATGAAGGCTTCCTTGATGACAGTCAGTAGTTGCCAAATTATTTTCTTGTTGGCCGGATCTTGAATAAAGTCTGTGATACTGGTAACTCTCCCCACAAATGATGGATGTGTCTCTAATACTAGCCGGAAACAGGAAAGCACATCCTCTGTGATGTTTCTACTGGGGGATACCATAAGTTATGTGAACAAAGTCTCAAGACTGATTGCTTCTGGATACTGTGTTACACTCTCAGGCAATGTCTTATTTTCCGCTTATCAGAGTCTTAGGGCTTTTTTCAATGCTTTGTGTGGCTTTAAACGTTCATATGAGTAGCGTTACTGCAGCTTTGGATGTGCGATTCTCTTCTTTACCCTGCACCTTTGGCTGCACAGAGTGTCCGTTTTGTTGTCTTTTATCCCTTTCAGTGCTTAAAGGAAATGTTCAGTGTAAGACCAAGATTTTCACGAAGAGCTCTCTCCTCTTGCCTTTTCTGCTCATGCGTCCTTCTTCGTCGCCATGGATCTTGTCTGCACGTGCTGAGGTTCTTTCCCGTTGTCTGTAGATTCTTGCAGTTGGATGCAGCTGGAGGGCTCTCTCCTATGTAGGGTTTAATGTCATTTAGGAAGATCCATGCTCTTCTGCCCTGGAGCTTCACGTCGGACGGGGTGCAGTCCTCTACGATAAAGGGCCCATTAAATCTTGGATCGTCCCACCTTTTTTTGTGTGGTTTCTCACCAATACTGCATCACCAGGGAAGATGAGGGGCGCACATAGACCTTGAACTGCACCTGCTTCAGCACTTCCTGTTGTGTTTTGTGCTGTGCTGTCCCCTTTTCGCCGTCGCTGCAGCTGGCCTGTAATGACAGAGGTGCTGGATGTCATGCAGTGCAAATACTCCTGATTCTCTGTTCCCAGAACCTCCCTAGTCGGCTGGGCATCACATCTAGCTCTATCTCAGGGGGTAAGAGGGGTCCTCATCCTTCTGCCTGTAACTATCTCGTGCGGCGTGAGATGATGGTCGGAGCCGGGTTGGTTCCAAAGTGCATACAATACCAATGGTAGACAGTGCAGCCATCCCTTCTTTAATGTGAGCTTCAACTTGGCTATCCTCTCCTTAAACCAGCCGTTGATCCGTTCACATATCCCATTCCCCTCAGGATGATACGCCGATGAGAACTTATGCTTTATACCAAGCAACAGGCTAATCTGTTCGAAAACTGAATTTACAAAGTGTGCTCCATTATCTGATCTCATTACTTCCCACACCCCCCATCTAGGGAACACTTCCCGCACCAGGAACTTGGCAGCACAGGTAACGTCGGGGTGTGTACAGGGACCTGCTTCTATCCATCTAAAGAATGGACACACCACCACAATTAAATACCTGTACCCGTTGCACACTTGAATCATGTCGACGTAGTCGATATGCAAGTGCTGAAACGGCCCATTTGGTCTGGGAATGATTCCTCTCACTACTTTTAATGTGTGCCCAGCAGTGAATTGCTGGCAGATTATGCAGTTCACCATGAAAAATGCAACATGCTCTGCTAAATTTGGTGTGAACCAGTCTTCTGCGAGCGTTGCAGCCAGGTTTTCTTTCGTCATATGGATGGGGTAGTGTAGTTTTTCTAATGCTACCTTTAGAAGGCATTACTGGTTTACCAGTGCTGTCTTGCCTCCACAACCCGTCAGAGGGGTTTAAAGAACACCCTTGAAGCTTCCACAAATCTTTCTCCTCCTGAGGTGCCTCCCCCTTGAGCTCCATTAGCTGAGTCTGCCCCATATTGCTATAGGCTTCTGGTGTGGCTTGCGTTACCATCATCCGCTCATGGGTACGTGCCACCTCCACGTCCATGATTGTTTCAGTTTTGGATGCCATGCGCTTGGCTTCCGTGTCCGCTTCATGGTTTCCACGTGACACGAAATCCGTCCTCTTGGTATGAGCGGCGCATTTCTTGACCGCTATGCCCACTGGGAGCTGCAGTGCTTTTATCAGCCTGTCCAATAAGGCTGCATGTTGCACTGGCGTGCCGTCTGCTCGGAGGTAGCCCCTCCTTTTCAAGCGCGCTAGTCCTGCATGCACTGTGGACGTCACATAGGCGGAGTCACTGTACACTGTTACTTCCTGGTCTGCATGATTCTCAATGGCGAGTATCAACGCCAATAGTTCTGCAGCCTGTGCCGAATAGTGAGATGGTATTTGTGCACTAACGAGTACTCGAAACTCCCCATTCGCTAGGTGTTTTACAACGGCCACGCCTGTATACCTTTGTCCGTCTTCTTGGTCGATTCTCGAAGACCCGTCAATGAAGACGATCTCTCCACTCGCCAAGGCATTTTCCTTTACCCTGGGGATCTCATCATAGAATTCCTCATAGTTCGCACAGTCGTGTATAGGTTCTCCCTCTGTGACTGGCTCAGCTATGAACGTAGCAGGGTTTATAGTTTTACATCGTACTATTTTGATTGATGGATTAGAGATAATTACCTCATAGGCAGATGCTCTCTGAGATGTCAGTGTGTCCTTTGGTTTCTCTAGTATGGCGAACCGCGAGTGCTCAACATACAATGTCATGGAGCACCCCATCACAATGGATGACGCCTTTTCGATAGCAAATGCGGCAGCAGCTAGGTTTTGCTCGCATGGGAAGTGGCCGTTCATGACCGGGTCCAGACTCCCGCTGTAATATGCTAGGGGCTTGTACTCCAGTGAGGTTCGCTGCGCGAGCACTGCCATCATAAAATTACCATCGGTATGTGAGAACAGATAGAATTCCTCTGCATAATTAGGAATCCCGAGAACTGGGGCCTTACAAATTGCCCCCTTGAGTTCTGTAAACCCCTTTTCCATTGCCTCAGTCCATTCGATATCCTCCCTTGTCGCCTGGGCCTTTTTTAGGGCCTGAAGCAAGGGCTTGGTATATGAGCTGTAGTCAAAGACCCATGCTCTGACATAATTGCACAGGCCTAAGAAGCTTTGCATTTGTTTTATTATGCGTGGCTTGGCCATGTTCATGATAGTTTCAGCCCTTTCTGGGGTTATCTTTTTCCCCCCATGTGAGATCAGTTGCCCTATGTACAACACTTCTTGTTGACAGTACTGTAGCTTCTCCTTATCAACTTCCCTTCTCAGCCAGTATAGTGAATAGCTGGACAGAGTCGCACGTGCATTGCTCTTCAGTGGTGCTGCAGATCAGAATGTCATCTACATACTACAAAACAACACTGTCCACCGCAATATTGCTTAGGTCCATTTGCAGGACTCTGTTGAAAATAGACAGGGACTTGCAGGACCCCTGTGGCAACCTTGTGCTTTTCAGGCACATTTGTCTGAAAGTGAATGACGTCAGGTCTTGTGAGTCACGGTGCAAAGGAATCGAGAAAAACGCATTTTTCAAATCGATCACCGTGAAATATTTTGCCTCAGTGGGTATATTGCATAGAATTGTAGAGGGGTTCGGGACTAGAGGGAACTCGGCTTCAACAATATCGTTTAATGCTCTTAAATCTTGGATTAAACGCCAAGACCCTCCCTTTGATTTTTTGACAGGGTAAATCACTGTGTTGCACAGTGATTCTGACGTCACTAGGATGCCCTGCTCCATCATGGCGGAAATTGTCTTCATGATCCCCTCATCCGCTTCTCTGGACATGGGATATTGTTGCGCTTGTGGTAAAATTGCTCCTGGTTTCAGTTTAATTTTCACTTCATCTGCCCCCTTCAGGAGACCTACGTCATAGGGCCCTGTAGTCCATACTGCAGCAGGCACTTGGGCCATGTCGTCATCAAAGTATTCTGGACGTACCAGCGCCAACATCATTCTCTGTGGCACCTCCCGTTTGATCATTTTGACCCAAAATGTGAGACTTACTTCCACCCTTGTCTCTTCTAGGTCAGGGTGTTCTTCGAAAAGATCATCATCGGTGACGTCAGTCACTCGATTCCCTTCTTCAATGGTGATGATCGTACACCATTGTCTGCCCTCGTCATCATATCCTTCGACAATAACACCTTCCCTCGCACTGCAGCAGATTGTTTCATTAAGGGAAATACTTGTCCCTCCTCTTCGTGCATGGGTATTCTTGGTCTGAATAGAAACTCATCAGGGGTTCTCATGGTTTTGCCTGCGAGGCCTGGCAATCCTGCCATAAGCACCCGCACGCCATATGCAAAGACTTCTGATTCTAACGGCACAGCTCTCATGGCTCTACGTCCTGAGTATGCTCTGATCATTTTGCACACGTTTGAATAATGCATTCCTGGAGTGGAGCACATTATGCCATTCTCGGTAAACAAGATGGTCATGTTTAATTTAGTCATCAGGTCCCGACCCAGAATATTTACTGGGGTCTGACATGAATATAATAGGGGTACATTCATTTCGCACTCTCCCACTGACAATGGGAGTGCGTCTGTAAATGGAACTCTACTATGAACTCCAGTGAAACTCTGAGTATCTATAGCCTCGCTGGACAAGGAAAACTTGCCTTCTCGTATGCACGAACGCGTTGCACCCGTGTCAACTAAGAAGGAATATTCTTTACCCCCTATGGTGACATTCACCCTAGGTTCCCTATTAGGGTCTGGTGTCACTGATAGGATAGAGCACATCAAAGTCTCCCGTGAGCTGTCCTATTTCATATATAGGTTCGGTCCACTGTATACTTGTGTGTTCCCTTAACTCCCCCTCCGGAGTTAGTACCCTGTGCCATCTGTGGCGGTGCCTGCTGGGGTTGTCCCTGTGGCAAATTCCCCATGTTCGGTGGTTGAACTATTTGCTGTGCACCTTGCTGAAAGCCTGACGCCTGCTGCTTCACGGTGTCATTTTGCGGGACGGCAGGTTGATTCACCATGCCTGCCCCGTCCCTTGGCTATTCTGCCACATGCCTTGGCTTCTGCACATGCGCGCACGTGTCCTGTCATTCCACACAGCCAACATACTGGTGGTGGTCGGGCCATCTGTCCATCTGGCATAGCTGGACCACCCATCTGCGCATTCTGGAAGCCACCTTGAACATTCTGAAAACCTCCTTGGTTACCTCGAAACCCTCCATGATTACTCTGCCATCCTCTTCCTCCAAAACCCCTTCCCCTCGTGGTAAAATCCTGTGTTACCTTGATTATTCTGCGATGGGTTAGTCGCTTGCTGTGCACTTCGCTCGGCTGGGCTGGTGAACATGGCTCCCTCGAGAGCATACTTCGAGAGCTTCTTTTGCACCAGCTTTGCCTCCTCTCCCTTACGAGTTGCCTCCTTTTTCCGATTCTTTTCTTGCAACAATCTACAATAGTGTGCAATTGTCAACTGTATTTCAGCCCATGGTTTAGCTTCTATTCCTACCAATTTCTTGAGCTGTTTTTGCAGCGGTTCAGGTAACCCTTCGCACAATATATGGTAGAATACAGGGATAGATTTCGTCCAAGACTCATGCGTTTTGAGCACCCACGCGTCTTGAAAATTTTGGATATAAATCAACGGATCCTCTGACTCTTTCATTTTTCAAGTCATTATAGCTCCCATATCAGAAGTGTCTGGATATAGCGTTCGCAGCGCTTTCCACACTGCTGCCCTACAGTTATTAAATGGTGCTCCGTAATGGTAGGTGTTAGTTAGGGTTACCCTAGCATAGCCTGCCAGTTTCCATACATCATCTGGTCTTTCACCAAGTATGGCAATTAGGAGTCCCTTTATGTCCCCTATAGCTAAGGCGACACCCCCCGTCACTTTCTCTAACTCATGTATCCACTTTCCGGCTCCCGATGTCAGCATTGGAATCTTATATTTAAGGTTCTCTTGGTCCATGTGTGGCCATGGAATATATTGTGGTCTTGCTCCGCCCTTTTCTAGCAACAGGAATTGGAATGCGCAGTCCTCCTTTTCTTTCCCCATAGCTCTCTGGCCTATCGCCGGGGTGGCATTCCCGCCTTGACATCTACCTGCAATGCCCTTAGCCTGTCTGTATAGGCTGGTGCTGACGCCCGCCTCTGTCCGTGGGGTGTTCCTTCATGTCAGCTGGACTGAGCGGCAGACTTCGGTGCCCTACTTGTGGTTCAGCTAGCGTCTGACCATTGTATCCCTTCTTCATGTGCCACATCCTCTGTTTCCCCACCGGAGTCAGATTCTGAATACTCCCAGTTTACACAACTCCTTGCATCTTCTTCTTTGTGCCAAATCTCCAGCCTGTCGAGGGACAGTCCCCTGCTCCCACTACTTCGGGTAACATCCTCAGTGTCATATAGCTGAGTGCTCTCTAAGCGCTCATCTTCCCTTCCCCCATCGGATATTTGCTCTAGCCCCATCTCATCGTATATTTTATCAATCGTTTCCCCAATGCTTCTGGAGTCGAAGTCATCTTCAATATTTGTCCCGCTTGTACCTGGTACCGCATCGCTTGCAGGAAAGAATTCTTCTATGTCTTCCCATTCTACTGTAGGATTGGGTTTAATCACTTCCCGCTCCAAATATTCGAGATCCCGTGCCCTCTGTCTATGCTTACGTTCTACTTCCTCATCTATTTCCTTTCGCTTCTTTGCTTCTTCTCTAGCCTTATCTACTTCCCTCATCCGTTCATTTCTACATTCTTTTGCCCTTCTACTTTCCTCATCGTCCCGCTTTTTTACTTTCCTTTCGTGCACTCTCCTTTCTTCCTCTACCTTAACATGTTCTGCCTGCAATTTTTATAGGCTGCGTACTGTGTGCGACTGAGCGGTATTCCTTGCTCTTCGCGATATAGTTGTTCTCGCCTTAGCCTATCTTTCTTTCTAGTCCTTTCATCTCTTTCTTCCATCCCTTTCTCTCTCTTTCTCCTTTGCGTCTCTTCAGACCTCTCCCTTGGCCTCAAATCATCACTTCCTTTTCCATCCAACTTCAGTAATATTTGACCTCCCATCCATTTGTCTTTCGCGAATGCTATCTCGTCACCTCTACCTTCCTTTCCTTTACGTTTATTTCCCTCTCTCTCCTTATTTGGAGTTGCACAACTCCGTGCCCAATCTTTCCCTTCATCTTCGCATCTCTCTTTGTCCCTTGAGACTGCAGAGGCAATATTGTTTTCCTGTTCTTTTCCCTTATTATCGTCACTACTGTACTTAGGCGACTCATATGTGGGGTTGCTATACCCCGTGGCTGCCTTAAGTTCTCTTAGTGGGTAAAGATCCTCTGAATTGCTTCCTTCAATGACTGGCTCAGGCGGAGCTGGTGGCGTGGTAGGCGTCTCACCCCCCTCCGTACATTCATTTAGTATCCAGTCTGTGGGTGGTTCTTCCACCTTCGTTTCTTTAAACATTTTCCACAATTCTAGAACAGCAAGACGTTTCTCTAGCTTCTTGCCTGTATATGTGGCATGTAGGAAGGTAGTCATATGCTGTAAACCAGCCTTAGAGAGTGACCCGTTCTGGGGCCACGGCATAAATATCTTATTGGCGGTACCCTTAACCCACTCTGTGCTGTATTTCTTTAATTTTGGTGCATGCTTGGGCAGCTGTTCGCACAAATGCGCAAGCGGGGTAACTTCCTCCATTTTTAATTTCGTCACTAACAATATTTGTACAGTTCTTTGACCTCTTAATAGTATGAGTGAGCACCAGATACTTAAGCTCCAATCCAATCTTTTCCTGCCAAATTTATACCAACAATTTACTCAAAACCCATCAATTCAATGGCGATTCCCTCTTAGTTACAGAATCGCGTAAAGCCATAATGCATTTCAAACAATCATCAATACAAATATTTTACACTTGACATAAACAGGAACACATATGACAGACATTTGACAGACCAGACGGACACCAGCTGGACACACGTATACCTGCCTTCTAATCAATACCCCGACATGGGGTGTAAACAAACCCCTTTGATGCCGTCTTTATGTCCCCCTACTGTGGGCTATGAGTTCACATTTCTTCTGACCACTCTTTAAAGCGCAGGAATAAGGCAAATCCTTACGTTTTTATCTCAGATGCCCCCCTGGTATTCCTTATGTTTTATCTCGGGTGCCCCCCTGGTATTCCTTATGTTTTATCTCAGGTGCCCCCCTGGTATTCCTTACGTTTTATCTCAGATGCCCCCCTGATATCCACTCTTTATTTCTTATGCTCGAGTCATAACCCCCTATATATGTACAGTCTTCTCTACTTCTAACTACTTTATTTTTTCTCCGCCACCCTCCGTTACCTTTCCCTTACTTACTCTAATGCCTACAAGACATTTGCCAAAGTAACGAGTTTGTTGTTTCACTCACCAATTGCATCTTTTCCTCTCTGAAACTTCGGGATCACCGCCCCTTCCTCTTCCTGCTTTTAAGGTTTTCGTCGGATCCGCTGCCCGTGGGAATGAGAAGGGTTATGCTTGGAAAGGCAGGTTACTTCAGACCCACTGTAGATTTTTTGAAATTTTACTCTATCATTGTCCACAAGGAGCTTCTCAGTCTACTCCTCCGGAATGGTGAAAGGACTTGTGATCTTACCGAACGCCTAGAGTTACTTCGTGCTGTCGGTTTAAAGGTGTCTTATAACTATATCAAACGATAATCAATAATCAATGGCCGAAACCATCCTCACGCTACCAAGTGTTTACGAGGAGAGGAATTCACAGACGGGCCCATAGGTCAGCGCTCACCCTCTAGAACTTGTAAGACAAGATAGCTGCACCATGTGAGGAATGGGGGTGCAGGATTCACATACTCCAACACGACTCAATACTGAGGACTCAGTAAGTTGGCAAAGGGAAGTCTGTTTAATGACAAGTACATCAAACAGAGAAACAAATGGAAATCAGCAGCATTGCAATCACCAGTCTCGAACCGACTTCCACGAACTTCAGTTGAACAGAAACTTTTATGCATAAAACTCGCCATCATTGACATCTAACTCTACAAAACTCGTCATGCAATATAATTGGTTAGGAAAGGTAACTTAAGTGTAGGTGCTATATCTGCATATGGTAACAGAGCATGCGGATTGGATAACTCTTATCGGGTGGGCGTCTACATCCAACCCTCTACATCACATGTGATAGACGTCACTATAACTACGACGTCCCATTTGTTCTATGATCTATAGGACCCCAGATAACTCGGTCCATTGTGATTGGGCGGGTTACACCCCTTGACATAAATCCCCATTTTAATTAGCAGCTTGCAGAGTGGACACCCAGGTGCCTGGTGTCCCAAGTTTCACCCTGCCTCCCTTCCATCAATCAGTATCTTAGGGCTATGTGTCAATTAGTTGGCTGGGTATGGCCTCGGAACTGTAGCCTCTTATCAGGAGAAGTTATGGCATCCTTGGTTCTGGGTGACATCAGGCGATGGTACCTCTTCGCGCCTGGCTGGTCACGTGTCTATTCGCCATGAATCTGCTAAAGTTTCAAGCTTTTGCTCCGAAGTTTGATTGTTGCGAGTTGACGCTCTCCTCCCTTTCTCTGGGTGACCTCGATTTCCCAGGCATGAGCCGCTCTCTGTTGAGTTTCGATTCCACTCTTCCTCTCTGTTCTGGCTGGGTTGTGAAACTGGGCCTGTTAGGCCTCGGGCAGCCTGGGCACATTTCTGCTTTACAAAATGGAGTCACACTTGTATAATGTACTTCTTGAGGTAGATATATATTTGGCGCATGCTGCTTCCATTATTTTACTAAGCATAGCAAGCAGTATCGTTTTCTTAGCTTCTTGCGATCCAAGCCTATTTACACACATTTGACTGGTTGGTTATTTTCATCCTGTCCTGTAACACGTTTCCTTACATTTTAGCATCGTCTGTCTCCTGTGTCCATTACATCTATTTTCATAATTGCTTGCGCTGGAGTGTTATCTTTGATAGCCGTTTTGTTCATTTGCGAGTCTGTTCAGGCACTTATGTAATTTCTACTGGCCTTCCATTAAGGCTCTTGGGGTCTCTTAGTGGACCGTATGTAGGTACTCCTCATTTCGTATCAGTGGCTGGTATGGCTGTCTGATAGGGTCCTGCACTGCCCAGGGTTGTCTGGTTATGGGCGCTTCAACAAGTACGGATCTTCTAATGTACACTGGGCAGAGCCCCAGTGCAGCTCTCTGTTGGTTCATTTGCTCTTCATACATTACGTACCTTGGCGAGTACCTTCCTGGTAGCTTGAAATGAGGGGCTGGGGTGCAGGTCATACCTGGGACCTTCTCTACAGGTCTATGTAGTGACTTTAAATGTAGGAGTGTAAATAGGGTACATGGACATAGTGTGGTGTATACAGAATAGATCCAGAGCAGGTGGGGGCCTTGGATGAATTTGGGGGTACAGGGCTTGGGAGACGAGCAACAGATAGCAGATTGCCTGGCCTGGCTTGCACGATACTGGGGATATAAGCAACCCCTTCCTAACGCAAAGGTGCCGTTATTTTCTTCAAGGAACTATTCTGCATCTTCAGGGAAAAATGACACAAAAACCATGCCTTACCCCCTCCGCATCCAGGAACAGTGCAATGACCTCTTGTCCTACGACAAGAACAAAATAGACATTGTCAGAGATAGTAGGTGTTACTAGATCTGGAAAAAGCTGGGGCTACGCTAATTTCGGGACTGGGGCTAGCTACCCTTTTGGTTGTATTTCCCGAGCTTCTATCCAGGGCTACAACCAAAAGACCCATGGCTATAACCCCCTCAATCCCCCCTAGCAGTGCCCATAGCACCCCTCCATAACACAGCCTCCTTGCCACGACCCTATGACAACAACCCCACTGTTCCTGCAGCCTGATTGGCCTAAACCCAGCTGAAGACAAGGATGTGACAAGAATGTGGACGTCCTGAGCCTGCTCCACCATCAGACATTGCCAATGGTTAAACTCCTGGCCAGGGCCTTCCCGTCTGGACCCTCATCCTCAGCACTGTCATCTACTCATATTTAACCACTGGCTGCCAAAGGCATTCAAACACTGCCATTGGGACCCTGCCCTTCTGAATATGATCCAGCCATCATCACGAATTACTGACCCATAATGCAACTTCCTTGCAAAGCAAATGCTCTGGGAAACGTTGTCGCCAATGCAACTTTCCTCCTGCCTGGAATCCAACACATCCTTAATGACTTCCATCCAGGCTTCCACTCTACTCATCATAAGGAAGGAATTACTGTCCAAACAGAGATCACGTCCAGCACTGTGCCCTTACCATCCCCGAATTTCCTTCTGCATCGAACACCATCAACCATAACCTGCTCTTAAATTAAATGTCAAGCATAGTCGAATTGGAGGCATTTCGCTCCTCTTTAAAGGTTCACCTCTTTCCTCAAAAGCTGTATCCATCACAAATCCATGCAGTGTTCCACATGGTTCAGGTTTATTGATGATCCCATTCATAATGTACATGATCTGGCTGACCGACACCCTATAGTACACACTGCTCCATGTGTACACTGATGACAGCTAGACCTGAACAATACAGAGTTCCAAGTTTACGCTGAGGACAGTCGGATACACCAGAATCCCGGCAAGATGTCATATGATCAATAGCAGATTGCTTCTCCCCTGTTCAAGGAGGGAGGAACTCTAATATGCCCATCCATAACTAAGATCCTCCTCCCAGACACTTCAAAAGCAACTTCTTTCCCGTCCGACTAGCATATTTCTATACACATCTGCTTCAACCATGAAGGAAAATACAAAACATTTGGCAGGGCGTAACATTGGCCCTCGCAACTAGCTACTGGCTAGAGATATTTGACTCTTGGTGAGTAAGAAATGTTGTGCTGGCTGTATCTAAAGAATTGAGCTGGCAAGTGACCTTTATATGGCTGATTAGTAGCTTGCAACATGAATTTCTACCCCCAGAATTAGGGGTAGGGCTGGATGCAGACTTAATGGTCTCTCTAAGTCAATGCAATATCCAAATCCGTCTTTATCCACTTAAGCAAATTGCACAGTACCAGATAATTATTAAACATGCTGTAAATTATTGCCCTGGTTCTTGCAGCTAAACTTTCTTGAGTGGATTATAACATCTCTCTACACAGGGCCCCCATCAACACCATCAGCAGACACCATGAGGCACAAAAATATGCCTCAAATATTGCTCACCGTGCCTCAGAGAGACTCAACTTCCCCTCACTGAGGACACCCAACAAAGCCGAAACATGTGTCTGGGGTTGCTGATGGTACTCTTGTTCAGAGGAGAATTGCCATAGCCTTTTGCTGCTGCACTGCCCTTGTGGGTGGGACAAAGACTGATGTGCAAATGGATATTTCTCCTCTGTGAAGGGTGCAGTGAGCTAAAACGTGGTAGTAGACCCTCCTCAGTGGAAGACATTCCATAGAACAGGGTAATTGATCCATGTTCCGTCTCAGTAGAGGGGCTCCCACACTCCTTTTCTATGCCATACATATTGTCTTTGGATTATATAAAACTGCCGGGAAGCCAATTTCTCGCAACCGGGGGCATGGGTCTCCTATTTAGGGAGACTTTCCTCCTGTAAAAGCAGCCCAGCAGAGTAAATACACTACTGGGCTAGGGGTTCAGATGAAAAGGCAGGAGGTGTGCACGAACAGAGTAGAGTAAAAAGAGAAGGCGACATATATTAATGGGCGAATATGCAACACACCCCAAGGAGCGTCCTCTTCCCCTAGCAGCCGTATTCTACCTGTAGTCAATGGATGTTGGCGTAAATCTAGGAAATACCTCTCACCAGGAAAAGGAAGTCCAGGAATCAAAGAATAAATCAGGGGATGAGCATGTTTCCAGGGACCAGAGAAAATGTTCTTAGAAGTGCCAAATCCAAGAGCACAATTCAGGAGAAAAGTGAGGTTCGAAAAAGCCAGAGAAACAAATGTACCAAGCGCCAATACAAAGGGGTAATCCAGAACGGCAATTCAGGGACATGTAGCCAAGATGCAACATGGTACAAGCACAAACAAGAGCCACTTACTGAGTCAGTCTAGAAGCACCGGAACCGTCGCAAGTCAGTGAATATATAGCGAGGTCCACAAAACGTTTCCTAACAGCGTCAGGAAGCTGGACGTGCATTCAACATGTGACAGGAGCCGGCTCCCACAGGAGTCCTGTGAAATGTATTTCTCGTTCTGTAATGAAGGAAAGTCCGCTGAGTTACTTTCCGAGGAAGCCTCCACCTTAATAACGTGGCACCAAAAAAACGCTGTCCTGACAAAAACTGACCACACCTCTCATGTCTTGATCATCTTATATGGTTGTATACGAATTGTTCGTTTTACAACTGTTCGAATGACAATTGACCTTTTAACAATTGACCGAATTGTGAAGGTCAATTGTACCATATATGTGGGGGGAAACCCCCCACAACCACCCGCCAAACCCCTCAACACCCATATATATATATATATATATATATATATATATATATATATATATATATATATATATATATATATTACCAAACCGATATATATATTCGGTCAATTGTGAAAAGGTCAATTGTGACCCTTTAAATTCGGTCAATTGTTTATTCGAACAATTGTAAACGAACAATTTGGGTAATACCATCTTATATTGGGGTGTATTTTCAAGAGAATGTACCTTATCCACAAAGCAGTGCAATGAAAGAGCACCACCCTACATTTCTAAGCTTTTTGACCCTTTCCAACCGCCCAGCGACAGTGTTACCAAATGTCCATGAGGCCCAGGTACACCGCGTTTCCACAGTCCAGGACACCAAGATGCACTGTGTTAACGCAGTCCAGGTTGGCTAGACAGTGTTACCTCACCCAGATAGCCAGGAATTACAGTGTTACCCTTATTATTAGAGCATTAGTGCTGGCAGTCCATAGAGGCCGGTTACTAAAGCCCAGAAGTACAAGTCATATTGTATTAATATAGTCCAGTGTTACCTGCCACAGCCCACGCGGTCCAGACATAGTGTTACCACTGTCCAGTGTCCCTAAATGTATAGTGTTACCACAGTCTAGCAGAGTTACTTGCACATTTTTCCCATAGCCCAGGTGGTCCAATTATACAGAGTTTGGGTGAGCCAGGATGGGTTGTCATAGTCCATCCATGACCGAAAGAAAAGTGTAGACAGCAGTTTTCACATGCGAGGAGATCGGAGAGGGCTAGCATGTCGGTGTTGTCATCTCTCTGGTGTAGCCACTGTGCCAAGCCAATCTGGACTATTGTAAGATACATTCACCACAAATCCTGATACCTTTTACTGAGTCCTCTGCTGGGTTGATGGAACCTCTGGTGAAGGAGCTGGTGGATAGAAATGTCCACTCGGGGGTCAAACCATTCTCCTTTCCGATTTTCCTGCATCCAGTTTAAGGTGTCCACTTTTTTAAAATCCAGATAAACAGTGTACCTTCATATTTTAATCTCTAATCAGGTCAATACTCCCACCAAATAAAATGAGAGAGTAATGGATATTGTGCCGAATCGAGCGAAAATCGTCACTTCGCCCCAGGGCGGTACCCCTTCCTGTGAGGCTAGGGAGGTAAGCCCGCTCTGCAATACACTCTCTACGGGTAGAGGCAAGTGGGCCCTCACCAGGAGAGACTCCTCCTTGGGGGACAAGGACTCACGTGAGGAACTCCAAGTGGTACATACTATGGCCTAGATGGGATGCTTCAGAACACCAGATTCCTTAAAGTACCAAGACTGGGTGAAGAAGCTACAATAATAAATCCTGGGAAATATCCATATTGTGACGAGGAAACCGTGATACCAGAAACTATGGATCACCCATACTGGGACAATAAGAATCATAACGGATATTATTATCTGAAGAGAAAGGACATATAACTTTAAAATCCAAGACCCAATCCCCAAATAGGTGGATGAACAATAACTCCATTGAGAGATGAGTGAGAGGTAGACAAAGAGAAAAGAACACACTCATGTCAGCTGGGAAAAGTCCTGAGCTGGGTGACGTGAATCAAAGAGAGAGAGAGAGAGACCCGCACACCATCTGGGGAGTTCCCCGAGCTGCCTGACGCAAACCAGAGCACAAGAGAGACGTGTACACCAGCTAGAGCGTTCCTCAAGCTGTGTACATTGCATCAGAGTGAGACACCAGAGCCCGCGAGTTTCAAACTCGTGCAGCTTTGAAAAGCATTATGCCGAAAAAAGGGAAAGCACAGACCAGAGAAAATCTGAGGGCTGCAGCCCTTCTGAAGGTGATGGCGAGACCATGGATGAGAATCCTTGGTGAGGCAAATGTTCAGGCAACGTCGCTGATACCACAGACATTTGGAACCTACAGTCGGTATGGTCGAACTTTGAACGACTGCGTTCCTGTGAAGAAATGGGAAACCACACAGAGAGAGATGCCGAAGCAGGAGAGATGCAGGCAATCTGTGCATCGAATGAGGGCCTACAACGACGGAGGCTGCCACTGAAATTCTCCTACCATCAGGGAGGTAACACGGAGACTGGGAGGCAGGAGAAGATCTCAAAGAATAATTATTGCAACCAGTTAACTCGTCCCAGTACAAACACTGAAAGAGAGTTCAATTTGAGAAAAAGAGAACCCAAGTATAATACTTGTGAAAAGCAACCTGTTGAATGTTTAAGTTCCGGAAGTAGCAGAGGGGATAAAGTTACCCATGGGAAAAGGAGAAGATAACTCATCATCCTGTACAAAGTCAAAATAAGTTTGAGGAGGAAGCAGGATGTGGAAAATAGCATAGAGAAAATTAGAGTTGAATGGAAACAGTCAAAAGAGGCTATTCACAAGCCAGATACTGAAAGACTGGTACTAGAAGTAGTAGAAGTACTCTCAGAAGAGAGGCATCAGTTTCAAGAATCCTTTTCAAGAGCCTATTTTTGAATGACCTACTAGAAAACTGGTACTAGAAGTACCTTCAGAAGAAGGGAGTCATTCTCCTGACCTAAGTTCGTTTTGGTATTGTGGTAGGGTCAGTGAGTTTTGTTTTTGGACAGCAAACTTATTTGTTTGGACAATCCCAACTGACTGACAAGCACCTTAGTTAATAAATTAAGCAGGGAACACCCATAGTGATAAGATAATATAGACCTTATCCCTTTTATTTTAATAACATACTGACTATAATGGCACCACAGAGTCCATGTCTTTCTTCTGACCCGCCACGGTATGCATGTAACTGGCCCTTAATACCATCTGCACATCTTAGTGGATGGGTTCACACCAGTGGC
This sequence comes from Ambystoma mexicanum, assembly GCF_040938575.1. Classification (NCBI taxonomy): domain Eukaryota; kingdom Metazoa; phylum Chordata; class Amphibia; order Caudata; family Ambystomatidae; genus Ambystoma; species Ambystoma mexicanum. The sequence goes on from NC_090924.1 coordinate 602,522,687, forward strand.
TTGAGCAGTACTTTTCCCAAGGAGGATCACTGCTAGAGTGCCAGATGATGGGAAGGCAGTCTACAGGATACAAATGCTTTTTTTCAATTACAGGATTCCTAGTTACAAAAAAAGGTTTGGAATACAAGAAAACAGTCTAATTTAAACAAATAATATATTTTTGTTGCTTAGAAACATAGTCGGGAATGAGAGCTATGTTTCCCCCTAAATATCCCTTTACTCCCACCTTCTCAAAATCAGGAGTCAACTACTCTTAGAAGGATATGCATTCCTCTGTAAAGTCTATTTTTTGGTCTTAATGAATATGATATATATTTGATTGAGTTGATATTATGTTTATTTTGAATCTCTTGAGGCTTGGCAAATTAAGGGTGTGCTTCTTTTATTTAACTAATCAACTGCAGACTTGCGTTGTGCATACTTGTTGTTTGGGTGACATGTGGTAGGCCAGCCTACTGCTTCAACCACAAGGAATTTCACTCTGTCCATGAGCTGCTGCCACCGCAGCTCAGCGTAACGTGATGCTGCTAACTTGTTCATGGAGGTGAGGTGATTGGAAAGTGTGTGTCCAAGAACGTCTGTCGGCCAATCACTGTGGAATGATTGTGACTGGGTGAACAACTGGCATTAGCAACAGACTGCAACTGGCCTTAGCAACAGACAGCTCTTCACCACACAAGACTGAGCAAAGCTGCCTACCACTGTACGCTGCATTACTATGATGGCCTGTGCCAGTACAGCCCATGCCTGAGGGGTATAGAATGGTAAGAATAAGTCTAGCTACTTTAATGCGAATAACATTTCTGATACTCTTTAATGTGTTGTGTACATTATTATTTGTCGTGCATTGTCAACAGACTATGGTCTACTGGAAACACAGAACTGGGCAGTATCTCATAGTGCTACGAGGCCATACCAATGGCAGAGGAGCACTCTCACAAAGGCCCACTGACATAATTTAACCATGGCGAGATCACATATGTTGAGAGGAGAACCTGTCCCACGGATCTATGAGATTTCGAAAAAAACGTTGTTCTGAAATTTCAAATTCCTGAATTTCAATTTTTGTAAAAGCTTTTTCCCCCATAGATTTCCTCTTCACGCGCTGTGCAGCCTGCACTAGCTTGCCCCCTTCCAGTTAATTTGGGGGAATTTGCTTTTGCATATCAGTTGCATATTTCGACATTTTCTGGAAAAACACATAAACCCGTCTGGCCACGGGTAAAGCAGTCGTACATAATGTTGGTGACCAGTATTATGTGGTATTGGCCCTTTACATATTATAGCTTTATAGACTGAGGGAGAGGGCATCATCGGGGGAAATGACTCACCATGCCGAGGTCTATAAGCAGGGGTGGGTTGGCCTATAGGGAACTCTGGAGATTTCCCAGTAGGCCTCTGCATCCTGGGCCTCTTTTGTGTGGTATTTCCACACGTTCTCATAGGAAAAGGGTTGAGCTTGCTGAAAATGTGTAATATGGGGCCACTTTGAGAATTATTTCCAGGTCCTCTTTTGGTTCCAAGTCCACCCCTGGCTATAAACTGGGGAAGAGCCATTATGCTAAGCAATAATTACCCCTTCCGAGGTTAATAAGACTATTAGCACATGGTGGTAGTAGTTGTAAATGTTTTGGAGTTTTGGTGGCGAAGTACAACTTTTTACTTTAGAAGTGAGTAAAGTAAATAAACCGAGTAAATTAAATGTGGTTTTATTTTGTAGTATTTAAATAACATGGTTAAGCATTTTATTTTCATCTCGGTTGTAATGGAACAGGTCCAAAATGAGCCTGCTTTAGGTGTCATGTAAAAGTAAACGGTTTTGCTATAAGAAAGTGGAAGCAATTTCCAATGTTTTCTCTTTCGTGTGTTAAATAGGATGTTGCAGAAAAAATGTCATCCCAGAGAGGAAGGGCATTGTTGAAAGAAAACTCGCTTGAAAATTGCATTGTTGATTCCCTGTCTGCTTGCTTCTGTAGAAAGAATGTCCAGAATTAAGTCAATACCAGTAGTAATTGACTGCACTCTAAACATTCTGATTAGCTGAGAGGAGGTCAATAACGATGTCCATGTGCTAATGATGTTTGCTGGCCCGCATAATAATTCCTGGGGTATTGGCCTTGTGTAGACAGTTTATTATAAGCTGTAGCTGTCTTCACTCTGATATTCGTGTGGGCAGCGGTCAATGTGAAGTTTACTTTTTGCCTTTGTATTATAATAAATAAGCATGAAAATTAGTAAGGGTGAGGCAGCAAACGTATGTTTTTTTGTTACCAAAAAAATGAGGAGATGTGAAGCAAGGCATTGCAGACCCATCGAGGGGTAATAATTAAGATACCCACACATATTAGTGTATTACAAGAGGTCAGCCCCTCTACCCCGCACCCCATGCTTGCTTGTAGGAGAGGAGTACCTGTAGAGTAGTGTCATCTTGCTGCAGGCACCAGAACAGTAAGTTTCCACCCCCTTTAAATCCGTATAGCGCTTGGAAGCAGTGCACTGCTTGGTCGTACTCAGAATAACCCATCAGATCACGTCGGGATTATGTCCCCTAGAAGTCGCAAATGTTTAACAATATTGGGGTATCTATCCCGCAGTCCTAGTACATACAGTAGGCACTGCAGCGACCCATCACCACTGTTGATTTTGGTATTCGAGGAACACGGACAAAGTTTACCCTGTTTGCGTCTTAACCTTTTCAACTACTCATAAGCAAAACCTTGCTTTAGCTGCATCTTTCCACCACAGTGGACAGAGAACTAGCGGCTCAAAACCTTGCCCAACCTGTAGCAAAGAAGCAGGAACCTGTGGAGCGGGTGATGTGGCCCAATGAACAGTTCATTCAAGTTACTGTACAACACAAGAGCACCCCAAATAATGGAAAAGGGGTCTCTCTCCTTGGAAAGACAGTACAATGGGGAGGTACGGAAGGTGTTTAGAAACCACAACTATATCTGAACTTGGCCAGCACCAGAGTGTTGCTTATGTCACACCAATTTCTTCACTCAGAGCTCTCTGCTCTCTAACAGACTAACTTGCCAGGACTCCTGGAGCACAGTCATAGGAGAGCCGCTGGTCATAGAGTGCCCACATTTCCGATCCACGGCCAATTCTGCCGTTGTGGTCCTCTGGTGGAAGTGAAGCCCTCCACGGTCAGCATCATGACCCGTTGGCTAATACTTAAGCCATCATTGAGGATGTCCAGCTGAGTGATCAGCATATATGTCCCACAAAACTCCTGATCGGGATGTTAGGTCTACAAAACAACATGCCACTGGAATCAAGAGGCCACCAAGGAGAATATGTGATCGATCAGTCATTTTAAAGCCCAGCTGAAAGACGCCCCAGGTCAATCTTTAGAGCACTTTCTTTAGCCAGGGTTTACGTAACATGAAAGTGATCAGAACAAGATATAACATTCATTTATAAAGACCAAATTGTACTGAGCACTCTTGATAACCCACAACACCAAACCTACGCTCTTAGGCATAATGGTACGAGCACAATGTATATCCTCAAATAACAATGACAGCTCATTGGAGCCAGATAGGCCTGCATCCTCGGTTACTGTAGCATTATTTGCACTGAAGGAATCTTGGTGCACCAGTCGGTGACTGGGGAACATGCACTGTATTTGCTGGTATAAGCCCTCGTTCCCTGCGTTTCCCCGTCACCTCACACCTTCATGTGACACATTCTCCCACCCACACTCATCTGGCCTGCAGCAGCATGCCAGCTCACTGCCACTCCTCCCTGCCCACACTGTGCCGCTCGTTGCTACCTCTGCCACGGCCATGCCTCATTTGATTTATGTTCTCATCCACACTTCACCTGATGTTATATTTATATTTGCCTGCTCTTCCCCTGCAAATTGGTCAGCACCCTACGAGTGCTAATGGGTATTATGGCCCCCTCCTCAGGCTACTACCAGGGGTTAACATCACTTGGCCATTGGATTGTGAACGGAGGATAGCACAGGGGCAACATGCTGGTCTTAGAAGCAAGACTATGCAGAGCAACCGAGGTTCGAATCCTGGATCTGTGCTTAGGAACCAAACTCCAGTACAGCATGATGCTCGTTATAAAAAACAATAAAATAAAACTTAATGCGGCATTATTGTTAAGGATCAACTTTCACTTTAATTCTCTTCACAGTGCAACCTGAACTGTAGCTCAGTGGCGGGCAACATACAGCCCCCCAGATGTTTTGGCCTGTGGCTCACATGATCAGTGCTGGAAATGGAAATTATTAACTGTGGGATCTCACCAGTGACAGGGGATGGAGGGTTGCAAACACGAGAGCCCTAAGCCCCCCATAAGAACACATTTCCATTTCCGGAGATTAATTATTAACACCTGAAAAATAACCCAAGAGAGGAGGAGCTGAGTGCTTCCTACGATGTTGCAAGCTAAGTATAAAAGGTGCACACCTTTTAAGCCTGCAAAGCTTGCTTAAATATTGTCTGCAGAGTGCAATCCTAACAAGCACATTCACATGTATCCTGACTGGACGCCCAAGTGGTCTAGTGGGTAAGTCTTTCGACTTTCATCCTGAGGACGTGTATTCTAATGGCTTCGGCAACAAAGCAAATTAAAAACATGAAAACCCTTGAAGGGTGTACATGGTTTTACCAGATCCGGGGAGGCATATTTCGATTGATCTGAGAAAATCCAGTGCTGCCAATGATTCCTAACAATTGACCATGCTGGCTAGGGCTGGTGGGAGTTGTAGGTCAAAACATCTGGAAGTGGCATGTTGACACCAGTACTGAAGTTCCACCATGAGAGGTGCAACAAAGAAATCGCTGTCAAAGAATTGTTTTACTCGAAAACTCGAGGATTTACTTACCCCTTTTCCTCAATTTCCATAACTCTCTTTTGGAAACCAGGCTTGCTGGTTCAACAAATATCTACCTAAAGGAATTCTGGTTAAATTGATACTATTGCTTTGATCCTTACCCTGAATATCCAAGAAACAAGTGGAATGAAGAATTACATGGAAGTAGCACCTTTCAATATAAGCCAACATTCCTTATATATTCCAGGTGCCAGGAGAGAGGAAAAGAACATCTCTCTGTGACTGAACAGTTGGTACTGCTCAGGAATGTCCATTAAAGCATTTGATGATGCCACCGAAAGGTAGTTAGAACGCTTAGTCCATTCCAATAGTTCCTGCTTCTTGGCGTCAAATAAAGTCATTCATTTGTCCATATGTGATGATGAAGGGGATGCAAAGGGCACAGGGGACAAAGAGGGCGCAGATGTTACTTTGTGAATTGGCGGGCCAGTGTTGAAAGCAGCTGAAGTCTTCTGCTTTACCACAGTCACGATGACTTACTTGAGCGCATCAGGTCACGTGTTCTATGCACTCTCTGCAATGTACAAAGCATTGCCATGGTTCCCTAATGTATGTCAGCATGCAATCATGCCCACCAGGGAATGGCAAGACTCAAAAGACCCTGCAGCAATGGCAGCAGCGCTTCTTATCGAAGTAAGTTCCAGGTTTGCTTTCCCTGCTAGAGATATATTTGCTCTTGACCTTTGGCTCTGTTTAGATTCCCCTTTTGAACTTATGTTGCAGAATTGATTAACTGGTAACAAACCCTGCTCTCCATCTCTTGAACTACTTTTGGATTTCCCTTTGGGACTACAAACTGAACATCAGCCCTTGTGTTTCTGGCCTGATTTTCTTTTGGATTGCTAGCTTGATTTTCATTTTGTGGAACTATTGGAATCTCCATCTTGCATGGCTGTATGAAAAGACTTTAAATGGTAACAATATATATGGACGCTATGCTGCTGAACACAAAGTGTTGCCATTAATCTGTATAGTGCATCCCTGTGCTGTTTGGAGATAGGTCCCTTAACCATACTAACCATACCCTTCCTTTCCGTGATAGGGGTTCCTCTTTCCATTTCCAATCCTTCTCTTCTAACCTCAATACAGCTATACATCAAACTAAAAAAGAGGTGAGCCGTGGTCCGATTTTGTTACATATCACAGGTATTATACCTACCAATAGTACAAGCCTATTGTTTTGTTCTACAGAGCAGAAAACAGAACTACAGAGCCTTACCAACATCACCTTCCTACTATCAACAGAAGAGTAGTGCCCAGCTTATGCAGGTTAGTAGACAGAGGGCCTCATTACGACCCAGGCGGTCCGGAAATAACAGTGGCGGTAAACCAGCCGCCACCGTTGTTTCCGGACCGCCTGAGTCTGACCCCTGCAGGCGGGAGGTGATGTTCCCGCCAGGTCTGACCTGGCGGATTTAACACCGCCCGCCTGCAGGCGGACGAGGAAACACCGGCAGCATTACGAGATGCTGCCGGTGTTTCCATGATCCCCATTCCCATCGAGTCCTGTAGGACTCGATGGGAATGGGGATTAACACCATTCCACCTCCGTGATTCCCAGAAAACCGGGGTTGTAATGCCCCGGTAATTCCGGGAATCACGGAGGCGGAATGGTAATACGAATCTGGCGGTAACCAGGAGGTGTTACCGCCGGACTCGTAATGAGGCCCAGAGTCTTATGTGATCAAACCATTATTCTGATACATCATCATTGTTATAGCATTGTTCTGTTGAATATCAGATTCATCTGTATGCAATCTTGGGTAAGGCTTTGCTTCATAGGAAGTTCGCCCTCAAATGGGGAGCCCCTCTAGGGGTTTTCTGTAATTGGAGTATAATAGTCTGTGTAAGGATCTGACAGCCGGGAACAAATGTTCCTCGGGGATAACAAGGATTGGCACATGGAGTGTAGTGAAACTGCACACACCTTGCCAGGCTGGAGGCAACTGCCTATAGTCATACAATCCACATGTGAGCACCCTCTCATCACCCTTAAAACACAGAGACAAATTGGTAAGTGTCTGTATCTGAAAAGGTTTTGATGGCTCCTTGAGCCGCATCAGATGCAGCAGGTAACATTACCATACTTTCCACATTCTCGATTTACCTGTGCCACTCTTTCTTCGGAGAATCCCCTCATTCCTTCAGCTCTGCAACTCTTCACCCCTTGCTCCCATTGATTTTTGGTAAAAATTGCACCTTCTTAAATCAATTGGGCTATTTGTGTATACCGAACCTTCTTCTGCTCTTTACGATCTGTGTCTGAACATTCTTCATCAATACGCAAAATGGATGCTTTGACTGATTGCCCTTTAAACTGCCCTCGGACCCAGCACAATGCTAGGTGCACTAGACTAGTGCATTTGCTACTTCTACCTCATTTGGGATAAACACCCTAGGGACACCAGAAGCATGAGGGGTGAGAGAAAAAATGTAGCAGAATCCTACAGATCTCTCTCTCTCCCAACTTTCCTCACGTGGCTGTACCACACATTATCTGTTGCAAAATCATGTGCATCTACTGTGGGGTCTATTTCATCCTCAAGAAACTGTTCAAGAAATCAACATCAATATTTCTTCTTAACCTTAGCAATACATCCTCAGATTCTGTAAAATGAGATATATTGAATCCTTTTTACATTTACACTTGTTGCCATCTTCGAAGATGAAGACAAAAGGAACACAAAGAACATATAAACACTCAACCTAATATACTTCATGAATTAGAATATTTACGTCCCTTTCTAAACAAAGGAACCAATTCCCAGATTTCCGTTCATACCCATATTTTCCACTGGAACGAACTGCGGATCCTTAGGGCATACTTTAACTTTGAGCCTGCTCATGTGCCGGTGGAGGGGTACCGGTATCACTTTGTCTATCACTGACATGATCCAGCTCTTGTTGCACTCCACCTTTACAGCAGTCAGAGTCACATAAATAACTTGGTGCAGCCCATGGAAACACCACTCACTCCAATGGTGTAAGGAGGTCCGGACATAAATCTGGTCTCCCAGGAGAAATTGTTGGTTGTACTGATCATCAGTTTCCTTGTCACTTTCTCCTGAAGACTGTTGATGAGAAGACACAACCTGTGAAGATATAATCTTAACACTTCTGGTTAAAGCCCTTAAATACTCCCTAAACCCATCTCGTATGACCTCTGCGGTCTTATGTGCATCTGATGCAGTCCATGCAGGTGAGAGAGGTATGTGTAGATTACACCCCATCACGATCTCATGAGGGCTGGGGTGATGGTCTTTTCTTGTGCTAGGGGCAAGCAGTAATACAATGACTTTCTTAAATCGTTGCTTATTTTGGCCAACCAGGCCTTAAGGACCTTATTTAACCTTTCCACAATCCCGCTGGCATGCAGGTAGTATACTGAGCACAACCTGTGCTTGATTTTCAAAAGCAAAGTATTTTCTCTTAACAAGGCATTCAAAAAGTGGGTTTCATTGTCAGATTTTAATACCTCACAAATTTCCTCCATGGAAATACCTCTCTCACCAGACATTTTGCTGCAGACTTAGCATCAGGATATACGCAGGGACCAACCTCGAGCCACCGGGACAATGGACAAACAATCACAATAAGATACCAGTAATTAATGCCTCTCATGAAGCATGTCCACGAAATCTATATGGAGCTCCCTAAATGGCCCAGAAGGCCAAGGCAAGACTCTCCTTACTGACCTTATGATGTTTCCGGGATTTAATTATTTGCAAACTATGCAGTTTCCTACACCTCTACTTACCTGGAGGTTTGGTATGAACCATTCCTCCTGGAGCTTTGCTGCAATTTGTCATTGACAAGTGTGCGACAGGTAATGTAGTTGCTCTAGAGCCCCAAGGAGCATTTGTACGGGCATTGCTACCTTCCTCATCAGCTCATGTCTACTCAGCAAATCCATGGGCGAGAGAACACATCCTCTCTTTTTCCAAAGCTCCTGTTCTTCTCTAGGTGCTATTCCTTGCATTTCTTTGATCTGATGCCCCAGGACTGCGGTATATGAGGCTGGCAACTGTACCTTCTGGGACACGGTTTCCATTTTCTGAGAATCTGTAAATGGTAAGTACGCCGCTTCCTTCGCCGCCTTGTCTGTGGCATCATTCACGAGGGCTATTAAATTAGTACGGTTAGCCTGCGCAGTGCATTTAACTATGCCTACCTCTGCGGACAGGGTTAATGCTTTGATTAGTATGGATAGCAGCACAGCATGCTGAACAGGGGTCCCGTCAGATCTCCTTAACCCTCTACTCTGCCACCTTGAGAACCCTGAATGCACAGTGGAGGTGACATATGAAATTCCAGAATAAATCGTGACTGCCTTCCCCATACTCATTTCCAGTGCCTCTATAAGCGCCACTAGTCTAGTACCGCTGCTTCTGCAGAGTAATACAAAGCCAACTGTATCTTCAGTCTGACCCAGTATTCCTCCTCCACAAGACACACAACCGCTGCATCCGTATGCCTTTCACCAGTGTCTTGATTAATTGTTGAAGATCCATCGACAAAATGTATCTCACCTCCCTCCAAGGCATCCTCTTTAACATTTGTCCTCTCTTCCTCTTCTCCCTCATAGGTCTCACAATCATGAACAATGCCATTGTAACGCTCACCTGATTCTCGCAGAGGCGCCGGTCTTGACTGGGCGACTACCGTATCTTCAAAGGTGATGTGTAGCACCCGGTTGGCTCTTTGGGCTGGACCTCTGTGCACTGTATGCCTGACGTGAAGAGTAAGATGTCTGCAGATAGAAAATATGGGGTTAATGAACTGGGGTTATTGGGGTGTCCCTATCTCTTTCCTCTTCTCCTCTCCTGAAGACCCCCAAAGGTTAACGCTCTCACCTTAGGTAAGTGAATGCCGAGCTCTCCATCTGCCTCGGGGCAGGGTGCTGTAACCAGTTTCTTCACTGGATAGGTAGCGCAGGCCTCTTGACTTCAGAGGACTGCTGTCCGTTGTTTACTGCACGAACGGTAAGTTTTGAGTAATTCAAATGTCTTTAAAGTCTTTAATAATGATGTCTCTTGTTTTGCAGGGTTCCGGCAATGGCGGATGACGGGCTGAAGTGAGTTGAAGATGGAGCCCGTGTGATGAATAGAAGCGCCTGGAAGCACGTAAGTAAGCGCTTGTTGCCTGCTTCACGATGCGCTCTAACTGTCTTTTTATTTTGCAGGTACAAGTTCGGAGCGGCTGCAGAGTGCCGGAATACCCACTGGGTTAGATGTGGAAAGGAGTAATGGCACATGAGTATTAAAGTTCCCCAATGTCTTTAAACGCACCTTGTTTTGTCTTTCAGATGCGGGATGCAGCGCCGACGGCCTCCGGAGCGTGCGAAGAGTTGGTAAGCTTTTGTCTTTCAGATGCCGGAATGCAGTGTGAAGACCTCCGGAGCGCACGAAGAGTAGGTAAGCCTTTGCCTTTCAGATGCCGGAATGCTAATCTGTTCTTTCTTGTCTTTATAGGTGTTGCTGAAGACTGGATTCAGGATGGTAAGCCTTTTTCCTTAGGCCCAGGACCGGATGCAGAAGACACGATGAGCGTTCTGCGGCAGAGGGTGCAGAATAACGCAAAGCAAGATTCATCCACCGGGTGTGGTTTAAATAGCCTCCTGTAGTGCTTAGGTGTCTCCTTCCACAGCCACGCCTAGGTAAGAAAAGAGTTCCTGCTTTCCAGAAGAGTTCCAGTGTTCTGAATCTAGGGAGTGGCTCCAGCCCCACCCAACAGGAAAAGTAGTTCCAAACAGAAGGGGATCAGAGGCTCAACTGGCAGGCAAGTAAGCAGCATGGTCTGCTGCAGGTAAGTCCACCCAAGCATTATGAGCCCGGCGCTTCCAGCGCTGGGACTGGGCATATTTATGAGCCTGGTGCCACTGGCGCCAGGACTGGGTCCAAAAGGTCCCAATTGGGACTGGTTGGCACTCGGAACCTGGGTTATGGATCTGCTTCCAAGGGAGTTGGGAAAACCCTGACCTTTTGGAAGCAGAAATCATGACAGTACCCCCCCTCAAGCCCCCTCCCAAACCGGGCTTCTCTGGGGGTTTTGGCTTGTCAGGAAATGTTCGGTGAAATCTTTTGATTAGGCGAGGAGCGTGGACATATTCAGCAGGTTCCCAGGATCTCTCTTGGGGGCCGTAGCCTTTCCAGTCAATTAGGTAGAATAGTTTAGATTTGGAGATCTTGGAGTCCAGAATACTTTTGACTTCAAACTCGAGTTCTCCATCAACTAGGATAGGTTTTGGAGATTTGGTTAGTCGGGTTTGAGGTTGCACGGGTTTTAATAGAGAGACGTGGAAGACCGGATGTATCTTCATGTGCGGGGGCAAGTCCAACTTGACCGCTACTGGGTTTACTATGGTAGTGATGGAATAGGGACCAAGGTATCTTGGGTTGAATGTGCGTGGCCCTTTTAGAGATAGATATTTGGTGGATAACCAGACTTGATCCCCTACTTGATAGTGAGGGGCTTCCTTCCGATGTTGATCTGCTCCTTTCTTGTATTGTTCTTTAGCCCTTTGAAGGTGAGGCTTCCTTAAAGGCTTGGGTGATTGTAGAATGCAGGTAGTCTACTGTTGGTGTTTCAAGATCTTGGAGGGGATCCAACTCCGAGGTTCGAGGGTGACTGCCGTACAAAAGAAGAAACGGGGTTTTCCCAGTTCCCGAATGGACAGAGTTATTGTAGGCATATTCGGCTATCCAAAGGATATCTTTCCAAGTTTTTTCAGTTTGTTGCAGCATGCAGCGTAAATACTGTTCCAGAGTTTGATTGGTCCTCTCGGTTTGTCCGTCGGTCTGAGGGTGGTGACTGGTCGATAGTCTCACATCAATTTGAGCGGACCGACAGCAACTTCGCCAAAAATGAGAAATAAATTGACTACCTCGATCCGAAATTAGAACCGAAGGAAAACCGTGCAGTCGGACGATGTTTTTGAGAAATTCTCGGGCCAGAGTTGCTGCCGTTGGCAAGCCTTTGAGCGGAATGAAATGCGCCATCTTGGAGAATAAGTCCACGATTACTAGAATCGTATTGTGTCCGGAGCATGGAGGTAGATCGGTGATGAAGTCCATAGAAAGTGTATGCCAAGGGCGAGGTGGGATGTCAATAGGGCGTAAGAGGCCTGCTGGTCTTTCCTTTTGACTCTTGTTTTGGGCGCATACTCCACAGGACATTATAAAGTCTCTGATATCTTTTTTCCAAGACGGCCACCAGAAGTAGCGCTTGATCTTTTCTGAGGTCTTGGCCATACCGGGATGACCTTCCATTAAAGAGTCGTGATAACAAGAGATTACTTTTTTCTGTAAATATGTGCTGGGTAGGTAGAATCGTTCTTGGAAATACAATAAGTTGTCCTTTACTGCAAAGTCCTTTCCCTGCCGATGCCAATTCTGTATGTCTGCTGGAGTTACAAGTTGCCTGGCTTTATCCTTAACTTCCTCTATGGATTCTGTGGCGATTACACCCAGAATTCTTTGTTCGGGAATGATTGGTACAGGTTTAGGGTTGATCAAGTGTTCTTCCACTCCCATCCGAGAAAGGGCATCAGCTTTACCGTTCTTGGTACCAGGTCGATAGGTAATTATGAAGTCAAACTCGGCAAAGAATAATGCCCAACGGAGTTGTCTAGAGGATTGGGCTTTTGCGGTTTTCAAATATTGCAGGTTTCGGTGATCCGTAATCACAGTAACGGTGTGTCGGGCCCCCAGCAGATAATGCCGCCAAGCCTTAAAGGCAGACTTGATAGCCAGAAGTTCCTTGTCAGTAATCGTGTAATTGATTTCAGGAGGCGAGAATTTGCGGGACCAAAATGCCACGGGATGCAAATGATTGGTTACCGGGTCCTTTTGTGATAGAACTGCCCCCATGGCAAGGCTTGAAGCATCAGTTTCCACGATGTAGGGGAGTTCGGGGCGAGGGTGTTTTAAGATTGGTGCAGAGATAAATTTAGTCTTCAAATCCTGGAAAGCTTGTTCCGCCTCGGTAGACCATTCAAAACGTTTGTTTTTCTTTAACAAGGCAGTGATGGGCTGGACTATCCGAGAGAATTCGGGGATAAACCTGCGGTAAAAGTTAGCGAAGCCTAACATGCTTTGCACACCTTTTACGGAGGATGGTGATGGCCATTTGAGAACTCATCGACCTTCTTTGAATCCATACGCACTCCGCCAGGTGATAATATGAATCCCAAGGATTCAACTTCAGTCACGTTGAAAACACATTTTTCCAACTTAGCGAAAAGTTTGTGTTGACGCAATCTTTCGAGGACCATTTTCACGTGTTTCCGATGTTCAGATTCCGATGAAGAATAAACGAGAATGTCGTCAATGTAAACAACAGCACACACATCTATGAGCTCTCTGAGGACATCGTTCATAAAATATTGAAAGGCGGCCGGGGCATTGCAAAGTCCGAAGGGCATGACCTGATATTCAAATAGCCCATACTTGGTGCGGAAGGCCGTCTTCCATTCATCGCCCTCTTTTACTCGTACCAAGTGGTAAGCTCCTCTAAGATCCAGCTTTGTATATATGCATGCTTTTCTGACTTGGTCCAGGAGTTCAGGGATCAAAGGTAACGGATATCTATTCTTAACGGTGATCTGGTTCAGGGAGCGATAATCGATACAAGTTCTAAGGTCTCCTTCCTTTTTTGGAACGAAGAACAAAGCTGAAGAAGCAGGGGACTTGGAAGGACGAATAAACCCATTTGCCAGGTATTGATCCAGGTATTGTCGAAGGTGAAGGTTCTCAGGCTCGGTGAGGGCATACATTCTACTACAAGGAGGAGTAGATCCAGGTATCAGGTCTATCTGGCAGTCATAAGACCTATGAGGAGGTAGAGAGTTAGCCTGCTCCTTCCGGAAAACATCTTGGTATTCTAGGTATTCGGGAGGTAACTGGGGAGTCTCTGAAGAAATTGCTGCCAGTGCAACACCAGGTGGAGGGTGACAAGTAGAGACACATTCTGGAAACTGGACCGTTCTTGCTCGCCAATCGATCAGAGGATTGTGTTTCTCTAACCAAGGTATTCCTAGAATAATCTGAAACTGAGGGGCCTTGATCACATTGAACATGATCTTCTCATGGTGTCCATCTTGACTTACTAGCGTCACCTCTTGAGTGGTATGCGTTACTGGCCCGGAGGCTATCTCCGTACCATCCACCGTAGTAATGACGTCCTTTACAGCCTTGGGACAAAGAGTTAGATTCATCCTCAAAACCATTTCATGATCCACATAATTGCCGATGGCACCGCTGTCGACGTAAGCTTCAATTGCATGTAATCGACCCGGATTATCAGGGCTAATGAGGACCATAGGTATCACGAAATGCGAGGTCACGGAACTGGTTTTCACGCTCGGCAAGAGGACCTCTATTCTTGTCGGGCGAGGTCGTTTCCCTGCTCAGAGTTTGTAACTTTGGTAACTGCAGCTCCTACTGCCTTCTTGGCAGGTTTCACCGGACAGTCTCGAAGAAAGTGCCCTGAGTTTCCGCAATATAGGCATAATTGCAACTGTTTTCTCCTTTCCCGCTCCCTTTGTGTTAGAGGACCTTTCAGACCCCCTATTTGCATGGGTTCCCCGGAGTCTACTCCTTTGGAAGGAGTTGGCGGTTTGGAAAGTACTCGAGCATCAAACTTGGAACAATCGGCCTTCCTGTTCTACAGTCTGTGATCTATTTGAACGACCAAGTCTATATAATCCGAACAGTCTTGTGGGGGATTCACTACTTGGGCTAAAACGTCTTTGAGCTCTCCACGTAGACCTCTATAAAACAGCGTAATCCTTTTGTCCTCAGGCCATTGAGTTTCCACTATTAGTCTATTGAAAGATGCAATATAAGCCAAAAGGTCTTGATTACCCTGTCGCAACGAAAGAAGCTCATTGTCCAAGGCCTGCCCCTGTGCATGTCTTGCGAACAGTTTTTCCATACTAAGCTGAAAGGCTTGAAAATCATGGAGAACCGGATAATCTTGATTAACTAGAGGGATCGACCAGTCTGCCGCATTGCCACTAAGGTACGAAAGTACAAAAGCTACTTTAGCTTGATCAGTTGGAAAGGCTGCTGGCCGGCATAAGAAGTGCAACCGGCACTGATTGATAAATACTGCAAACCTCTTTGGGTCACCAGAAAATCGTTCGGGCGGAGCCAGAGGTACATTCCCAGGTAGGTTGATCTGCACTGGATTCATAGAGGATGTTGAAGGAAGATTTGCCCCTGATGCGGGTAACGGGGTCTGTCCGGCTTGTGACTGTAGCAATTGTCTAGCAAGATCATCTGTTCTCTCCTTGGAAATAATTAGTTCCCTTCTTAGAGCATTCGTTTCCTGACGAGCTGCATGCACTTCTGCCCTTAGTTCCTCAAGTAACCGGGCTAGGTGGTCAGTATCCGAGGTTTCCATAGCGCCTGGGCGAGAGTTTTGCGGTAGGCTTTGCGTTCTGTAACGCTCACCTGATTCTCGCAGAGGCGCCGGTCTTGACTGGGCGACTACCGTATCTTCAAAGGTGATGTGTAGCACCCGGTTGGCTCTTTGGGCTGGACCTCTGTGCTCTGTATGCCTGACGTGAAGAGTAAGATGTCTGCAGATAGAAAATATGGGGTTAATGAACTGGGGTTATTGGGGTGTCCCTATCTCTTTCCTCTTCTCCTCTCCTGAAGACCCCAAAGGTTAACGCTCTCACCTTAGGTAAGTGAATGCCGAGCTCTCCATCTGCCTCGGGGCAGGGTGCTGTAACCAGTTTCTTCACTGGATAGGTAGCGCAGGCCTCTTGACTTCAGAGGACTGCTGTCCGTTGTTTACTGCACGAACGGTAAGTTTTGAGTAATTCAAATGTCTTTAAAGTCTTTAATAATGATGTCTCTTGTTTTGCAGGGTTCCGGCAATGGCGGATGACGGGCTGAAGTGAGTTGAAGATGGAGCCCGTGTGATGAATAGAAGCGCCTGGAAGCACGTAAGTAAGCGCTTGTTGCCTGCTTCACGATGCGCTCTAACTGTCTTTTTATTTTGCAGGTACAAGTTCGGAGCGGCTGCAGGGTGCCGGAATACCCACTGGGTTAGATGTGGAAAGGAGTAATGGCACGTGAGTATTAAAGTTCCCCAATGTCTTTAAACGCACCTTGTTTTGTCTTTCAGATGCGGGATGCAGCGCCGACGGCCTCCGGAGCGTGCAAAGAGTTGGTAAGCTTTTGTCTTTCAGATGCCGGAATGCAGTGTGAAGACCTCCGGAGCGCACGAAGAGTAGGTAAGCCTTTGCCTTTCAGATGCCGGAATGCTAATCTGTTCTTTCTTGTCTTTATAGGTGTTGCTGAAGACTGGATTCAGGATGGTAAGCCTTTTTCCTTAGGCCCAGGACCGGATGCAGAAGACACGATGAGCGTTCTGCTGCAGAGGGTGCAGAATAACGCAAAGCAAGATTCATCCACCGGGTGTGGTTTAAATATCCTCCTGTAGTGCTTAGGTGTCTCCTTCCACAGCCACGCCTAGGTAAGAAAAGAGTTCCTGCTTTCCAGAAGAGTTCCAGTGTTCTGAATCTAGGGAGTGGCTCCAGCCCCACCCAACAGGAAAAGTAGTTCCAAACAGAAGGGGATCAGAGGCTCAACTGGCAGGCAAGTAAGCAGCATGGTCTGCTGCAGGTAAGTCCTCCCAAGCATTATGAGCCCGGCGCTTCCAGCGCTGAGACTGGGCATATTTATGAGCCTGGTGCCACTGGTGCCAGGACTGGGTCCAAAAGGTCCCAATTGGGACTGGTTGGCACTCGGAACCTGGGTTATGGATCTGCTTCCAAGGGAGTTGGGAAAACCCTGACCTTTTGGAAGCAGAGATCATGACAGCCATCAAGTTTTACTGGATCGGCTTCAAATGTTGCAGGATTTACTAGGTCATATCGCACAGGATGTATCGATGCATTTGATAGAATGACCTTGTATCCCGAAATTCTTTGGGTCGTCAAAGTCGACTTGGACTTTTCCAAGATCGCAAAGAATGCATGCTCCACATACAGTATCACTAGGCAACCCATGCTAATGGTTGAAGACTTTTGCTAAAGCTTGCTCACAAGGAAACTGTCCCTGCATCACTGGGTCTAGGAATCCGCTATAGTACCCTAAATGTGTGAGGCCTAGCAATGTCTGCTGGGTCAGGCTTGCTGTCATCACCTGCCTGTTTGAGTGACAAAACAAATAAAATGGTTTCTTGTAATTCGGGGTCACCAAGACCGGAGCATTACTGATCGCCACCTTGAATTCCCAAAAGCAAGTTACCATTTCTTCAGACCATTTTATCAGATCCTTCACCTTCTGCCCTTCCATAAATCCCTGCAGTAAGGGCCACACATAACTGGAGTAGTCACTGATCCACAATTGTACAAAAGATACAGAGCCCCAGACAATGCTGCATTTGTTTCACTGTGACTGGGTGAGGTGTATTCTGAACTGCAGAGGCTCTCTCTGGCATTACCTTCCTTCCTGCGGGTGATATCACTTGCCCAAAATATACTACCTCTGTTGGACAGTACTGTAAGGAGCATTATTGAATCTCCTCAACACTCCTCTTCTGAAGTGCTACAGACTAGCAAATCATCCAGGTACTGGATTACTGTACTGGACACATGTAAATTCCCCAAATCCATCTGAACCACCATGTGAACCACCCTGTTCTTCTTAATCACTACCGCCTCTTAATCACTACCGCCTCTTAGAAAATCATAACAATGGTGCCTGCTGTTACTTCCTGTGGCACAACAGGCCAAAACAAAAATTCAATTGGTACCTGCCATGTCTGATTTCCGATCCCTGGGACCCAACTCAACAAAACCATGACCCCAAAAAGAAACAAAGTTGAATGTACAGGCACCCCCTTATTGTGCTGTCACTGCAGTATGCATACAAAGTACTTCTTCCCTTACCAGATACAAACCTGGAGTCGAGCATACTATACTTTCTTCCATGAAAGCAATCGACTTTTGCAACTTACTCAAGAGGTCTCTACCCAGAAGGTTTTCTGGGGTATCTTCACAATACAAAAAAGGAGTATATACATTTTGTGTACCTACCCTAATTTGTAGATGTTCAGTATAAGGAACCGACAGTATGCCCCAGAGAATCCCTGTGCATCCATTGTATTGCCTGACAAGGGGAACTCACCTTCCGTAATGCAAGATTTTGTAGCCCCTGCCTCGACCATGAATGAGAGCGTTCAGTCATCTACCTGTACATCTATCCAGGGTTCCTCTTGCGGATTGGTGGTATCGGACAAGACCGGACACATCAGAGACCCCCTGTGGGCTGTCCTACTCCTGGTACAAATTCACACTGGGGAGTGAAAAAGGGCTGCCCTCCAAAAACACTTGCTCCACTGTAATGAGTAACTGTTCCTTGGGTCTGTACATGGGCTTGTGCTGGCATGGTTGGTGGGATCCCATAGGTCTGTGCAGCACCAGTCGCTGTGTTCTGTTCAACCCATGCCTGCTGTGATTGCACAAAGGCTGGGCCATATAGCAGGCTCAGGATTGCATCTGCTGAGCTCCCACGTTAAAGTACTGCGACCTGTCTCGACAATTTAATGACACATGTACCAACCTCCTGCACAACCAACACTGAATCTCATAGAACACCCCATAATTATTTCCCATTGGCCCATTAAACTGGGGACCGTTCCTCCGAACCCACCAAATGACCCATTTCCTCGTGGAAATCCTCTCCTACCCTTTCGGAAACACTCATTTGCCTTGGACCGGGAGCATACCTGTCCATCCAACCCTGTTTCATACCCGATTCACCCTGTCCCTGTTGTCCCAATTGCCTCTGCTGTCCCTCCATAGAATTCATAAGTACTGCCCCTTCCAAACAGAGCTTTGCCATTTTTTCCGAACAAGCTTGGCCTCTGCTTTTTGTGCCTGTTCTATACTCTCCTTTTCCGTTTCTTGCCTCCTTTTACAGAAATGCACAATATGTGCCTGAATTTCCAGCCAACTCTTGGCCTCCCCACATGCTACTTTATCTAAATTGTGCAGAGCTTCCTTGGGTAGTCCCTTCTTTAGCATGTAGTTAAAAATCACCATATTCTTGTCCCACGCTTCTCCCGTCTCTGCCCTCCACATCTCTTGAATTAACTGGATGTATGCAGCAGGATCATCATCCAATTTCATTGTTTTGGCTGAAATTGAATTTATATCAGGCATATCGAGATACATAATCTGCAAGGCCCACAAATGTGTGTCCTGCAATTATTAAAAGCTGCTCCATAGTGGGCATTTCTATCCAACTGAACTCCCGGATACCGCGCTCTTCTCCAAAGCTCGTCTTACCATGCCCCCATAAGTGCTGTAAATAGTTTTTCATTCCCCTATAGCTAATATCACACCAGTGGTGTGTATCTCTAATGCATAAATCCACTTACTAGCCCCTGCAGTGAGCAAAGGGAGTGTCTTCATCAAGTTATTCCAGTCCATGTGTGACCATGGCACATAATACGCCTTTCCCAGACCCTTCTTGAGCAATGGAAACTGAGTTGCACCTGCTTTTACCAGGACTTCCCGGTACTCCCCTGCTACTTACTACGGCCATGCGAGTACCCTGGTGTGTCCTAACACCCCATGGTGTGCTCTCTGTCACTGCTACTGGAGCGGGAAGCAGTGTTGGTATACCTTGTCTCCCTGTTTGACATCCGATTCCCATTCCTCTTCATCTCCTGCTCCTGTTATTCCTCCCCTTAACACTTCTACAGGCACAGAAGCATACCCAGCACTACCATGGGGTGCCATCTCCCATTGCTCCTGCTTGAATCTTGTACCAATGGCAATATTTCCTTTATCCATGTTCACATTGACCTCTTTGATAACCGAGTTTATCCAACCTAACAAGAACTTTTGCCTCCACCTTTCTTCCTCTACATCCTTCTTTGCCTGTCTATTCACTTCTCCCTGCTCTTCAATTCTCTGCCGCTGTAACAGCATTATCTCTTCCTCCATTAGCCTCAGTGCTTCTCCCATTTTTTCCCGCTCCTGTGTCTCTACTACCGTTCACATCCTATCCTCTATTCTATCAGAAAACGCATGGTCTCCCCTTTCTCCCTCATTCTCAAACCTTGATCTACTCTTCTAAATGCCGGCCTCACTCTCTCTCATTTTTCTACCCTTAATCTCTTTGCTAATCTAGCAGTCGGGGCAGTTATTCCGTTTCCGCTCTCCATTCTCAGCCTTTCTGTAGCCCTAACCATTGAAGGAGTTGCCCTTCCACTTTCCTCGCTGCCCCATTTTCTAGGTTTCAATCGGCCATGATTTTGAATCATAGCTGATGGAGACTTGCCTGTGTCCGCCTCGAAACCACTGGACTGACCGCTGGGGAAAATGGAGGTTTGAACTCTGGGTCTGTATGACAAATAAAGGATAGCACCCATATTGGGGCAGTGCAGAAGGAATTCCCGCACCCTCATTTTTCAGCCCCTCTTCTGAGATTTTAATATGAAGGCCCTTCCTGCCTTTTTTATGTATCCTCAATAGCTCTAAGATGTTCAATCTCGTCTCTGATGTTAGAACAGTATGCAGGTTTTCCAATATCCCCTTATCATAGGTCCCCTCGATAGGCCATGAGTTGAGCATTTAACCCTTAGTTTCATGCAGCCATTCCCAAGGGTATTTTAGAATCTTTGCCTTATAACCAGGAAGCACCGGATGCAAATGATTCAAAAGTCTCCATACTCGGCAAAATAATTTCACCAAACCAACCGCGAAACCGTACCTGCAGCACAAAAAATCTCCATCCAAAGAGCCTCCCTTTTCCCCCCTTCTTGGTTTCTTGATCTTATCCACAATCACTCACCACATTCGCTTCCACTGCAATCACCTCGCATAGCTATTCACTGTATTTACACTTCTCACTCTAACACAAAAGACAGCATATATTAAATAAATACATGCTGTACAATATTTCCAAGATATCTCCTTCACTCGAGCATATAAGGAGCATAATGCTTTTCACTACAACACTGCTGATCTCACTCTCTTCATCACTAGTACATCACTAGTATGGTCTTCTCTACTACAATACTGTCTTTTCCTGACTACAGGAAGTTTCCCTTCACTACTTCCACTAACCTAGAAAAGCTAGGCCAGGGCTCCGTCTGCACAGTCAATACAGAATGAAAGATGCCAAGGGTATACTTCAGGAAGCTATCTGTGGGTGAATTTACCATATGGGAGCACCTCACTCCTAGGTGAGGCCTCCTGCCGACCAGACAAACAAACTGAAGGGTATCAGGACAAACCTCACAATGGACATGCTGGGTAGGATACCACCTCACAACTCTAAAATAACAAACTAGTAAAAAATATATACAAGGGACTTACAATGTAAAACAATTCAACATACTCCTTCAAAGCACTCACCCTTTCTATCCCCATAACCTCAGCTAACTCCACACATACATTCTGATTTTACTCTTACGACACCCCTTAAATCAAAGAAAACAACCCTCTTTTCCCCCTATTTCCCCTCTTGCTTTACCCCCAAAAGTGCACTCACGTAAACCCGAAGCGCTCCGATGTGGTGCTCCGTCAAGTCGTCCTGCACAGCTGGGCCACAGTACCATGCCTCAGGGGAACAGACAGGCCTTTAACCAATATGGCACCCACAAACCTCTCTGGCACCCACAAACTGTGCACGGAAGACTGTGAATGGAAGACTGGTCCCCACAGAGAGGTGCAGCAGCCGAGTTGTGCGGACAGAAGACCCCCAACATTGGAAAGCCTGGGATCCCTTTGTGGTCGCCAAATGTATGAATGGGTCCATGATCACCTTAACCAAGCAGGTCCAGCACTTAAGATGCAATTGCGCATTTGTGCATAAAGCAAGTTTATTGTACAATTGTCCAGGGAGCAGCTAGATAACCCTATGGAGTCAAACTAACCCAAGTCTCGCTGAACCACATAAATTGACACATTATATACATTTTTGCAACAGTTAAAACACTCCATTATATTTTATTGCAATCCACCCCCACATGTGATTGAACAAAACCTATACAAAGAAATCCCATCTTTCTCCAATCCTTTCATTCTCATTGGCCACTTGTTGTCTTAACTACCATCTTCAGATCATATTCATAGCACACCCTTTCTTGGGATTCATCCGTGGTAGATCATGACAACGTCACACAGTTATACATTCATCTACAAACATAATTCAGTAAAAGTAACAACTGGCCTGAGCCCTTTAACCTTATTCATAATTGCACATGGTTCGCATGGATACTTGAACATGAGAAATGCACAAAAAAACAGATTCCCTTTGAACTGGCGATAACCATCTCATCCACTTCACCTTTACTGGCGTCCCAGAAAATCTATATATATAAAATGCTTAGGCATGTTTCTGTACTTGGCTGATGCAATTCATCAGTGTTAGGTTGCCCTCTGCTGTCCAAATGGCAAACTGCACATCTGTGTGCCCTTCCACTGCGACAACAGCTATCATTTTAACAAACAGAATGAGAACGGTTCTACACAGTCACCTTCCACTATCGCAAACATTCTGAATAATTTCAAGTTACTTCTTTTCAACCTCACTTCTCTTCACATAGGGTATGGTGGTTCCAGTGTCAATGTCCAGTTAATTACAGGCTCAACATTTCAGTCTCTAAAGAGCGAAACGATGTAGTATGGATGCTAAAAATGAAAGTAGTGCTGTAATTATACACTGTAATGATGCTACTACGTAATCTTATGTCATCACAGGTACTCTGCAATGGGCACTCTGCAATGGAACAAGGTTGACAGTTATGCATCTACAAAGACACCTCATAGAGGCCTGTGTAATCGATGGATTAATCTTAGAAACTGTTCTTGTACCGTGCATACCTCTCATTCCATACAAATATGCCTTTTAAATTCAAAAGAAGACAGTTTCCCAACTATCAATACTCATGTTACCAAGCTCTAGAAACACTGAATACTCAGGAAATAGGGAAGAATCTGCCGTCTGAATAATTGCAGCTTATCAGCCCACTGTGGGCCTCCTCTGAGGGGGCGACCTTCGCTGTGAAACACCACCCTGTCTGTTAAAACTAAAATGGGCAGGACAGAGGTTCACATGAAAGAGCAAAAATACCACAAGGTATTCACCAGGCTGAAAGAAAACAGGGGACAGTTTTAGTACCGGAGCATGTTTGTGGAGATAAATTAAACAGGGTGATAAGGCACTAACCTGAGTCGCACTGGGAATGGGCTTCAATGTAAGGAGGCTGACTGGTAGCAAAAAACGTCTAACTTGGATCAAGAGTCTTGATGGGTTTCCCAAACTGCACACACAGAACAGGAAAAGGAAGGAATGTGAAGGAATGGGAAGGCTTAGGCGAAAGGTGAAGGGAGTTAATAGGGTTAGTAAGGACCTGTTTTCCGGGCAGCAAGAGGGCGCTCTACCATTAGACACAGTGCACACCAATGAGTCAGCATAGCATCCAAAGTTCAGAGCACACTGTCAAGTAAGGCAGATAACAAGAAACCAATTCCGAAAATGGAAAATCCAATAGGCAATCCATGGAGCAGAAAACTGTTTAACCAGGAAGTCAGAAAAGTACACATTTGTAATCCAAGATGAGTCGTAAATCACAAGGCAGGGCTCAGCAATGGAAGGCAAGGACAGAATTAGGTATACGGGCAAAGGAGACAAAGTAAGACTTACTATAATCAGAAGTGCAGGCAGAGTTCTTGCTTCTTTATGCTTCTGTGTTGTCTGTGCCTTACGTAGTGACGTGTATGTGTGCGCCATCTATTGGCTGGTACTGGATGGGTGCTGCATAGCCGTGGCAACAGAGGAGACACTCGGAAATCTTTGTGCGTTGTGCAACGTGAACTCGCAGCATTGTTGCAAGCGCCATGTCAATCGCCAGGAGCATCAGATGTGCTTCGGGGAATGGTGCCGCTTATGTAGAAACATGACACCAACACATTGGGAGGGGGGAGCCTGGAAGGACTAGCAAGACAAATGCCTAAAGAGCATGCTCCAGTTAACTGCCCACATATTTACTGATTGGTAAACACAGAGCCCAGGACCGGCAGCAGAGACAGTGTGGGGTTTGCATTGATGCGCACCAACATCAAATCACTGCCTGTATATGTTCCATACGGTTTTCGACTGCAACATTCACCATTTGGTCTCAACGCCGCATCCAAACGAGGCGGATAAGGCAGTTTATGGGTAACTTTATATTGTCGATTCTGCTGAAGCAACATTGTGCAATCATATGTAATTACTGATCTTTAAGATATGCTAGAATGGCATGTGTCATGTCAGGAACAGTTAGATCTTTTCTAAACGACTACCATTTCAGCACGCACGACACATCTAAGAATACAATTGAAACTCGTGGGTATCGATCACTTTAGCCTCGAGCGTTACTTCACCCCATGTTTATTGCTGGTAAAAGAAATTGCCTGGTTCCTCTGCAAAGCTTCAATGCATTTAAAGAGATTACATTTGCCTCCTGCGGAAACTACCAAGCCATAAACATTGTGTCCTGTTCAACGGCTGAACATCTGCTTGGTTAATCATTGTTCCTCCACCAGCCCTCAATCCTGCATAACTAGATTTTCCCAGCCCCCTGAAATTCACTGCACGAACTGCTGACTGCAGTCTAAATGAATTCATAAAAGCTTACTACATACAGATTAGAAATTCCCTTTGTATGATCCTCAGTGTTCATGCATGTTTAATAAATATTATCTCTCCTTTACAGTGGGTCCTTCGGGAAAGGTCCCCCTTCCCCGCATGCGCATTATGAAACTCTTTGTCACGTCACACACACCATGTCTGAATCGTGTTTATATTTAATTTTGCAAATTTAGCATTTTATCTTTCTACGTGCATGCAAATCTAATGTGCATCAGCTTTAAACAAAAAGTAACACTAAAGTAACATATCCAATTCACATTTACCTACACTGGAAACATATGAAATTGCAACATCGCGCCCAGTTCGCTGCATCCCCAGTCACAAATATGGCACGCGCAACATGAACCGCTCTTTATCTCTGGGACCTTTCCTGACCATCCCAACACCTGTGTGGAATCTATCAATAGCCAAAATAGAAACTGGATGCTGGTATTAAAAAAAACAGAAACTGTGCAGTTCTGGATAAAACGGAAACTTGACAGCAGTAGTTGAAAAAGGATTAGCGTTCTTCTAACTTGGATTTGACCTCAAACCGGTTTATTTCCAGGGGCCCATTTTTTAGTCCCACCGGATGGCTAAAGTATATGCTAAAATCATATGTTAAAGTGTAACACCTGTTTGAACAACTATTTTAGCAAACTGGAGGGATTTTGTAGGTTTTTGCATGCACAGCTGCAGTTCAGAATGGGATTTGTGGGTGCAGCCAGTCTCCAAAATGCCACCTGCAAAAGCAACATGGTTTAACACAAGCATGCCTTTTTCAAAATGAATTCCAATAAATCTGCCTGTTTTTAGCATCTGTTAAAAAAGACTTCCCACTGTTGTTGATTGCAAGAGGCACTTGATCTGTTTGCACAACGTAGAGGAAAGCCAACACGTTCACCTGTTTCTGGTATTTTTAACACCTTTTTTTAAGCCACATCATTGTACGAATGGCTAAAATTGTACACAGGGGAACCACTTGCATGAATTGCAAATTTTGGTGATCCCGGCCGTACAACTACCGCTTTTATCATCCATTTGAGCTAGGTTAAGAGTCAACCAAAAAGACCATGGAACTTCAGTACGTCTCTCCAAACAATTAAATGGTGCTCACTCTTTGATCTTCCGGCAGCAGGCATATCTTTGCAGCAAGGAACACCCCTGCTGATCTGGTGATCCTGTTTATTCTCCACTAGTCCTGGTGATCTGGGTTAGAAGGACTGACAATGCCAATCAAAGAGTTGTTATTGACTGGAACTGTGCAGACAAACCATGAGAAAACAAAGTAAGGATACCTTAATGTGGGCAGTGATGCAGTTACCGGCTGTTCCAGGTATTAACGCCATTAGCACCCGAGGATACGAGACGCAAATAGTAAGGCTTTTTTTATTTAACATTTATTTTAAATGAAAAGTAAATCTTATCTGTATCTGTGTGGCTGTGTCCTCCCCACTGATGTCTGTTTTCAGTGTTGATTATGTGGAGGTAATGAACAGGGAAGACAGATTCTAGTGCTGCGGACACAGCATCCATAGTTGTGAGTACGGTATGTTTTTTCCCGTACAAAAAGGGCTTTAGCACCCAGGGAAAGAGCAAAACTCACCAGAAAGGATGTGACAGATGGGCATGGAAGTAATGGCAGACACAGGGGGGGGGGTCTCAGCTCTCTGGCTGCTTCAAGGTGGGGGCTGTAATGAGAGGGGGTGGCCTACATGATGGGCGTGCCTGAAGTGTCCCCAGCACGGGACAATAAAAATAAAGGTGACTTTCCTTGCTGTCTGGTTGCTTTTATTTTTACTGTCCCGTGCTGGAGATGCTGCCGCTAACCATCCAGGGCCGCTTTGCACTGTGCTATGTTATCAGTACTCACTTTCCTTTGATTCAATCAATAGACTTTTTGACACATAAAGCCTGTTAAGGGCTTTACCTGTCAAGCAGTTCATTGAACCAAACAAGAGAAATTGAGCACCGAAATAGCACAGTGCGATGAAACACTGGCTTGTCACAGGCCTTGGCTTTGAATCCCCAGTATGGGACAATAAGTTGGGAATTCCAACCCGAGCCCTCCTCTAACTAGCCAGTGTCATGCACAGTGCTATTTCATAAATTCTCAATTTCTTCTGCATTTTAGTAGACAGCTTGACACATACAGCCCGTAACCGGCTTTGTGTGTCAAACTGTCCACTGAATGATCCAGCATCTCTGAAATAGCACAGTTCTAAGTGACACTGGCGTATCACCAAGAGCCGCAGGGCTGGGAGTTCAAATCCCCAGTATGGACAATTATTATCTTTTTTTAAAGTGACTTTCCTCTATGGTGAGAGCCCAGGGAACACCGTCCAGGGCCCCAGCTCGATCAACGTTTCTTGAGACTGCTGGCTAGCCCCGGACCACTTAAAGCCCTGCTTGTACTAGTGAATAAAAACCACGTTCAGAGTAGCCTTGGGGGGATAGTGTTGGGGCCCCCTCCAGGGCGCTCATTTTAAATAATGCTCCTTTGCATTCATTCATTTTGGAAATAAAAAAAGCTAAATTGGGGCACAAGAGGAGATATTTTTATTTTTTTAAACATACATTTAGAATCGGGCCTGATTTTCTTTGAGACAGTAAACAATCTAAGAAAAAATTATAAAGAGCGATCCTACATTTAAAAAAAAAAGGTCTCAAGTTCAGGGGTTTGCATTCTCGTGACTCTGGTAAATTCTGCATTAGATTTCTTACCTTACCCGGACTCCAGACACCCCTTGGTCAAAAAGGATAACTCTCTGCCGTTACCAGTAACAGTGCTACCTCCAGGCTCGAGAAACCTCACTTTTAGAGGGTCTTTAATCAATGGATTGACTCGTTTTGGGACCACATCCGTTGCTCCCTGTGTGTAAGATCCAAGGGTGGACTGGTAACCAAAAGTGGGTCTGGAAAGGTTTTTCAAAGTGACCCGTTTTACAGTGTGCGAGCAAGTCCTATCCCTCCAACTAGAATTTGGGGTTCTCTCACAAACACATTTGGAAAGAATAGGTCCAAATAGTGAATTTTAAAACACATTTGTCCCTGCATAGGGATTAAAAAGTAGTTAAGCATAACAAAAAAAACTAACAACTATTGTTAAGAGTGAGGCTTTCTATCAAATCTTCAAAGGGAGGTGAAGGATGAGGAAACATAGAGGCAAGGGTGCCAGGTGCACAGGAGACAGGGTACGAACAGCAGAAAACCAGGGTACCCACACAAGAGCAGCCCACAATGAAGAGGCCCACCGTGAAATCTCCAGAGTTCCCTGTAGGCCAGGCTGGGCATATCTTTTCTGCATAGTCATTTGCTGGCTTTAGAAACTTAATTATCATTTGAAGTGCTAAAAGACCCTCAGTTATTGGGGCAACAACACACTATGCAGGTCACCAAGTCAAGAATGGGGAGCCCTTACCACACCAGGTTTTTGGTTAACCACTCACTATATGGTTAACTCCAATTTAGATTAATTGAATTCAGATATGTTATGTCTGGATATCTTAAAAATATGGAGCAGATTTGGCTCTTGCGGACCAAACTTGGAGGCATGGCTACACATGATTAAAAAAAACAACGTAAAACACATACATCATATTTGTGACCTCATTAAGAGGGGAAAAAATAAGTGAATAAAATGAAGCCTACTACAGGTGAAGAACTACACAGTATTGTATAAAGCAGAAATCAAAGAATTCCAACCTCTTGAGGAGCAGTTGAGAAGACATGACCACCCAGCGTTGAATGAGGCATCATTGACACTTTGCAGAGCACCCCCTCTATGTGGGCATTAGGTTGTATGCAGTTGCCATCTGGCATACTGCATAAGACTGCAGAGTGAGTGGTGTGTTTCCCCTGGAAGACCATCTGGGTGTTCACATGGCAAACCACCACCACCAGCCAGTGCAACTCATGCAAGGTGAGGTTAACATGAGAGAAACTAAAAACGGATTTGAGTATGCTTTGCACCAGCTGCAGCTCTGGGGCTCCACGCGTGAGTAGCTGTTCATTGCGTGTGTGTCCGTAGTCCAATCGTTCAGTAAAGTGCATAAGGTGGTGTAACACGCTCACCTTCCTGAGATAAAAGTACCCAGTACTTTAAGTGGGGCAAAGGTTTTAGGGTGGGTTCTAGCAATAGGCGTGGTCTAAGTCTGGTAGGGGGGCGTAGTAGGAAACCAGTAAGAGAGGCGAGGTGTATTTATGCACCCTCCCCTTTTGTGTCTTATTCACTGGCTATGACTACCAAAGTCAGGTGTCTGCGGGGGTCCGAACCAGTGTTTAAGAAACAAAAGTCCCCGCCTCTCCTTTTGTTTCTTTGTTACCGGTGACAAACCCCTAAGGCAGCCCTTTAACTATCAACATAGCCATGTGGTTAAAAAGCTGCATGAAAGGTCGGTGCCTCTCCTTTTTTTTTACATTCAGAAGTTCCAACCTGCAGGCAGCTCTTTGACCATGCAGCTCCGTTGAGCTAAAGTGCTGCTAGTGGGGGTTGCCGCCTCTAGAACTAGTGAAGGGGAAGCCCGGTAGAACTGCCTGGGAGCACTTTTTGAAGACTGCCAGCCCACTTAAAGCACTGCAAGTACCTGAACTCACACACCAATGATCATGATCTGGACACCCCCTTGACTTGGTTCCTTAAGAAAAAGTATGTGATACAATGCGCTGCATGAAAAATTACACACTGCACCCTGTCCCCGCCCTTTCCCTTACATGCCTGCCACTCATCTTGTGAAGTGCTAAAGTGGCGTCTACCTTTTTTAGCCCTCTGAATAAATTCTAATCCCTACCAGTTTAACGATCACTTATTTGCGAAGCAAAATATCTATGTATCTGTCAGGTTTCATATGCTTTCGAGCACAGAAACTTTCATTTGCAATTGTGGTTCCTGTCAGGCTTTGCTATAAACTGAAACTGAAACAAATTATTGTAACTGGAGGGGAGCTCGGTTTACAAGGCAGAAACAAGCCTCCAGGAGACACAAGGAACTCATTGTAGAAAAAAGTCGCTGCTGGTAGTAAAGTGGCGACGCGGTCAAACATCGACGCGCAGACTCATGTGCGGCCTTCCTGGATTTATCGAGCTGAGGCTATTTCTTATTTTGACTTTTTCAGATTATTTGAAAATGTGATCGGCCACCTTCCGCCTGAACCCTTTCCAGCTGTATGATATATCTCGCGCCCTGGCCAAAGCTAATATGTTTTGCATTGACACATAATCCCTTCAATAGAGAAATGAACAGGGACCTGCTTTTATTCTTGTCCTCAAACAAAGTGTTACTAAATCATAGGAAATCTCCAATCACGCATCACAAGTTCATCTTTTTGTATCTCAGTAAATGCGGCGTTCTGGGGTTTACAGAAAACAGGCAATTACCAGCCCCCTCCTTCTGACAGGTGAGAACAACACTGACAGGAAGGTGATGGGTAATCTCCCTCAAGATTGTGAATTGTGCATCAGGAGAAAGGCAGGGACGTCATTTTTGGGGTTGCTGGGGTAGCAGCTGCTACCCCTGGCTCCCCTTCTGCTACCCCTAGACCTGTCCTTGCGACCCCTGGGGCACTGGACAAAGAGGCAGTGACAAGAGCAGATATCTGTGTTGCACCTGAAAAAGGCGGTTGTAAATGCAGCTGAATGTGCCACAGCTTTTTTCACCTGGAATCTAGATCTTGTTAGCTCGAGAAATAACAGGGATGCCGGGAACACCATGAAGCCACCATCACTAACAGGTGGTCAGTCCTTTAGTGAAGAATGCCTGAATGGTTGGGTTCAGAGGCGGAGCTGGCTGTGCAGCTCATACCCAGTATGGTATCAACCGGAAGGGCATGGGGGCTAGATGAGGGCTAGGTCTAGCTAGCTGGGGAAGGGTAAGAGCAGCTTGCAGGACCCAGTGACAGCACAGCATGAATAACACATCATCAATGTTTCTCATCTGCTTTGCACATCCAGTTCTTCTGCCATCAACCCTGCCAGACCTGCATCACAGGCACACTGTAGAAAGACACAAGGTGAGATAATTAATTTACATGAATTTGCCCTCCGCCTTTGAAGTAAACCATCTGCTGCTTCCTCAAGCAAAAAAAAAACAAATATTTGGAAGGATAGCTCAGGGGCAACACACTTGCTTTTGGAACAAAGGGATGCAGTACAACATGGGTTCAGTTCCTCCTCCAGTGCTTATAAGCTGGAGGAGGCTGGCATTAAGAAACATATAAAGGACCAAAGAAAATAATAAAATGGGCCTTTTATAGGGGTGATTTAATTGAGCTGCTGCTGCTGTTGATGTTTAAAAATGAAATAAAAACTGCAATTACTGTGACCTGCAACACATCCTTCCCCTCTATCTGCTATCTAACGAAATAAACAGTGGGTTACTTATCAAATAAGCAAAACAGAAAGGTGATGCGGGAAGGTTTCAAAACATACATAACCACTAGCACGGCTCTGGGTTTGAGGTGTGTGCTTAAGGCTCAATGTTATGAAGGCTGGTACTGGAGACCTGCGATGTTGTACGGTTTACATTTGTTGGGAGAGAGTGTTTGAGACGTAAAGTGTTGCAAGAGAGTTGCAATGCATTGAATTCAGATATCAGATGTTTGAGGAGGGTAATTGAGACTCACAATGTTGGGGTGTTGAAGGAGGGTACTAGAGACTTAAGTTGCTAGTTTGCTTGAGGTTGATGATGTTGGAGGATGCTGGAGACTTATGTTGCTGGAAGGTGGCACTGTGATAACATAAAGGTGTTGGAGCAAGGCATTGGAGATTTAAGGTGTTGGAGGGCGGGAGTGGGTGCCAGACATTTCAAGTTGTTGAAGGAGGGCCCTTAGAGACTCGCAGTGGATGGTGGGATGCATGTGGTGAAAATGGTTGGTGGATATTCAGGCTCTGGGTGACTGGTGGGAGTGGGTGGCTGTGTAATAGTTCGAAGTACCTATTGGCAAGAAACTCCTTGTGCATATTGTCCAAGTGTAAAAGCATGAAGTGGCACAGTCTCTGATTGTCTTCTGGTTGGACTTGTGTTGGGCAGTTGCTGTTTCCAGTCCTTGGCCAGACACTTGCCGGGCACTGGATGTGTGTGCTTTGGGGTTTAGGCCTCTTCGAGATACTCTGTCAGTTTACTGTTTAGCCCGAGTAATGTACAATAGTCCAAGTTGTTTTGTTGGACGTCTGCTTAAATTCACAGTAATTTGGAAATATGGGCCTATACACACTGATATTAATGCTACATATGTTGATCCATTCTTGTATGAAATGTAAATCATATTATAGTGATATTGTAACCATATTTTTCTTAGTGTACCGAGGAACAATGCTATGTGATGCCACTTCCTGTTTTGTCAAATGGTTAAAGGTTGTGTGCCATCACTTCCTGTGATGTCACTTGGTGGTGGGGTCAAATGACATCACTTGCTGTGATGTCATTAGAGGTCAAGGGTCATGTGATCTCACCTCCGTCACCCCGGGCATTTTGGTGAAATAACATCCCTGGAGAAAGCTCCCTCGTCCCAGTAGCAACCCTAATGCTACTGGTAGAAATAACTGAATTGTGCATCGGGAGAGAGTTCCCGTATTTCAGTAGCAACCCTAACGCTATTGGTGGAAAGAACTGTGAATTGTGACTCGGGAGAAAGCTCCCTCATCCCAGTAGCAACCCTAATGCTACCAGTGGAAAGAACTGTGAATTGTACATCGGGAGAGAGCTCCTTTGTCCCAGTAGCAACCCTAATGTTATTGGTGGAAAGAACTGTGAAGTCTGCCTCGGGAGAAAGCTCCCTTGTCCCAGTAGTACTTCTAAGGCTACTAGTGAAAGGAAGTGGTAACTGTTCTTCGTGAGAGAGCTCCCTCGTCCCAATGACACACATAAAGCTACTGGTAGTACAACATATACTGATACACTGTGGAGAAACAAAAGTGTGAAACCTACTGAAAAGGTGATCAAAGGCAACAGGGAAACCCAGTTCACCCATCAAGAAACATGGGCACAGTGGCAGACGCTCCTTGAGATTATTGGCATGCCAAATAAGACGACTTGATCAGGAGATGGGAGGCATTCACCTGATGACTTATGCAGACTTTAAAGCCAGAAGATAAAAGTGGAAAGAGGAATGGTGTCTGGCCACTTTGTTGTGAAGAACTGTGAGATTTCAAGTGGAAACTGCATGAAAAGGAGAAGGGAGGCATTCTCCTGGGTCTTTTGAGAACTGGATTTGGGTACTGGTCCATTGGACCTGATGGGGATTTTGTTTTGTCAGGAGGAGGGAGCCATCCTCCTGATAGATATGTGTTGTTTAGTATTTTAGTGGCAGGGTCAGGCTAGGAGATTGGGACAGAGTACTGACTTTTGATTTTGACGTATCCTGATGACGACTACAGCAATTATTTATGAATTAGGTGGGGTTATCCCAAGAGTTAGGTTTTTGCAATATGTGCAGACCTGTACCATGATACCTGTGCCACAGTGCAGACCTGTGCCGTGATATCTGTACCAGAGTGCAGACCTGCACCGTGAACTCTGTGCCACAGTGCAGATCTGTGCCATGATATCTGTGCCACAGTGCAGATCTGTGCCGTGATATCTGTGCCACAGTGCAGATCTGTGCCGTGATATCCATGCCACAGTGAAGACCTGCACTGTGAAATATGTGACACAGTGCAGATCTGTGACGTGATATCCATTCCTCAGTGCAGACCTGCACTGTGAAATACGTGCCACAGTGCAGATCTGTGCTGTGATATCTGTGCCACTGTAGAATGGATATCACGGCACAGATCTGCACTGTGGCACATATTTCACAGTGCAGGTCTGCACTGTAGAATGGATATCACGTCACAGATCTGCACTGTGGCACAGATATCACATCAGATCTATGATGTGATATCTGTGCCACAGTGCAGATCTGTGACGTGATATCCATTCTACAGTACAGACCTGCACTGTGAAATATGTGCCACAGTGCAGATCTGTGCCGTGATATCCATTCTACAGTGCAGACCTGCACTGTGAAATCTGTGCCACAGTGCAGATCTGTGCAGTGATATCTGTGCCTAAGTGCAGAACTGTACTGTGAAATCTGTGCTCCAGTGCAGATCTGTGCAGTGATATCTGTGTCACAGTGCAGATCTGTGACGTGATATCCTTTCCACAGTGCAGACCTGCACCGTGAAATCTGTGCCACCGTGCAGATCTGTGTCGTGATATCCGTGCCATAATGCAGATCTGTGTTGTGCTATCCGTGCCACAGTGCAGACCTGTTCTGTGATATCCATGCCATAGTGAAGACCTGTAGCATTAAATCCGTGTTACAGTTGGTTCATCAGCAGTCACCCGATATGGCCCTCAGAGGTCTGCTTTATACATTCGCCGAGACATAAGATATCAAACATAATAGAAGTTGAAGAGATCTTGGTAGACGCTCACTCTAGTGCCTATCGGAGAGTAACGTGACCAGTGGCAAGCCCAATACATGTTCTCCCCTGTAGCAGAACGAGGGACCATCCGGTTTGCGTGTACCTCTGCAATTGCATGGCGATCTTGCCCCAGGCCCCGGGCTGTACGAAGGACGACACGATAAAGGGCCTGGGAGGTTAGGCACGGGGTGGGGGGGAAACGGCACGAAAGCCGAGGGGAGGGTCGTCCAAATGGCACCCACAACTCATGATGGCCAGGAAGCATAGGAAATGGCACCAAGGAAAGGTGTGAGGGATAACAGCAGGGGGCAGGGGGAAACCCGGGCCCCCAAGGGAAGAACAAAGGGGCTGAGGAGTATAAGTAGCCCAGGAAAAGGTATGTGGCACAAACCAGGCAAGGAGCTCACCTCTCTCGGGCAAGCTCCTAGGGCCTGGAAAAGGGGGAAGGAAAACGTTTACTCTTGCGGGTTGGACGTGCTTTTTCCCTCTTGTTTTACTTTGCAGGCAGCGTGTTTACCTACCTTCCAGGATCGCTGTGGCCGCGAGGAGAGGACCGCGGGGAGCTGCGACTACCACACCGGAGGCCTGCGTAGGAGGATCTGACAGCAAGCAGCAACAGCAACGGGCACCAGCAGCAGGAGTCTGCATTGTATGCAGAGAGAGGCGGTGGCCGAAGACCAGCAGATCTGCATGAGGGATCGGGACGGCTTCGCCAGCTGAAGAAAGAACCAACGGAGGCCCGGGAAATCACAGAGAAGGAAGAGGCAGCTCGAGGGCCGAGAAGCCACCGACAGAGGGAAGTTCCGGAGCCAAAACGGTGAGAATATCCACGGAAAACCAAGGGGCACCCGGAGAGCAGGACGGTGCAGCAGGCCTAACGAACAGTGCAGGAAGGAGGGGCTGACCCGCCCACAGGCACGAAGGGAAGCATTTGCAACTTGTGCCCGGGCCGTCGCTTAGCAACTCACGCGCAGGGCGTGAGCGTTCGTGCGAAGAGGAGCACACATGTAGAAGAAGACCACAAGGTCTTAAAGGGGCAGCTACACGAAATAAGAAGTGAAACAAAACGGCGCCCGAGGCAATATTAAAAAGGAAAATACAACAAACAAAGGAAGACAATCAAATTGAAAAGACGGGGCAAAGTAAAAGAAAGGACCAGCAGGGTGAGGAAAAGGGCTTTTAGCAAAGAAACAAGCACGAGGGCCAAGGAGAGGCGGCGTACAGCAGAGAGGAGGGATTCAGACAAAAGGAATGGCAGAGGAAAGAGCAAGAAGGGCTCAGGAGTTCAGTGAATGGGCAAAGAAGGCAGAGAAAGAGTATGGGGCCCAATGGGTTCTGGAAGTAATGCAAAAGGAGGAGAGGGCAAAGGTAATGTCGCCTTTGCTGATTGAGGAGACCAGCAGCAGTGAAGGAGAGGATGCAGTGCCACAAGGACAGAAGAGGACGAGAGAAGAGCCAAGGGGATCGCTGGAACAGATGGAGGCACCCAGGAAGAAGAAGAGGAGTGGAAAAAACAAAGGTACTGTCAAAAATTATGATAAAGTGGGGAGGCAAATTGTTGATATATTGAACACCTGCATCACAGGTACAGGTAAGTCGCCCAAAACCAGTGGCAGGAAGGGCAGAGGGTATAGGGGACCCAGGGAGGAGCAGGGGGTCTCATCATCGAGGCATAGAGCAGCGATGATGAGGAGAGGGAGCACCTGAAGGCATGGGTTAATTGGAAAGGCGTCATAAGCAAGGAAAAGCAGAAGGGTTCTAGGCCACAAGGAAAAAGATGGGGGATGGAGAGGTGGGGTCAGAACCCATAGAGAGTCCAGTCCCAACACCTCAGGGGGCACCAATAGTACCAATTCCAGTAGAGGATCCACTGGGTACCAATCCACAAGGGGCAAAACCCGGGCAGCCGCTAGTGCCAGTAGGAGCAACGGCAGGGCCAGGGGCAGGGAACCCACCGCAGGGGGTGGTACCACCAGTGGTAGCAGCTGCAGTTACAGCAGACAAAGAAGGGGGACCCCTCATGGCTAAATATGTCAGGCCAACAATGGGAAAGGATGCACAGGGCAGGTCCATGAAGGCAATGGCATGGTATATAAATGACAAGGTAAAGGAAAAGATATGGAGAAAAGAGTTTATTGACATTTTTTCTCTGCTAGATTGCCAAAGAAGAGGGGTGAATGTGTCAATAGAGGACATAAAGGAGGACGAGAAAGGCCTACTGAGGAGGGTGACGGTAGTAAAGAGCTTTGACAATTGGATGGCAGCCTTCCAGATAATGTCCACCATTATATTGCAGAAATTCCCAGAGGACGAGGTAGCATTAGTCGCATATCAGCAGAGGGTACAAGGCATTTGGGGGGATGCATGGCAGGAATATGATCACGGGTTTAGAAAAGAAATGGATTGCTTCTCGTATATGGGGTGGGACGAAGAAAACTTTAACCTATACATATTTAACGTATTGAAAGAAAAGTGGGAAACCAGGGAACGGAACTCGGGAGGGCAGCAGAGAAGGCAGTATTGGCAGAATGATTACAGATCTGATTATAGATACAATAACAGAAGATATGAAAATAGCATTGACAGATCTAGGGATCAAAGCTTTCGGAGCAGGCAATATGGATCACAGAGAGGGTGGCAGAGCAGCTTGCCACCAACCACACAGGGAGGCGGCAGCGAGAACACTTGGGCAGCACGGGCAGAGCCAGGGCAATGTCAACATTTTGAAAAAGGGGTACCATGCAGCTGGGGCTGGAAGTGCAAGTTCAGCCACAAGTGCAAGAAATGAAAAGGTGACCATAGCAGCGCCAAGTGCACAAGGGCGACAGCACCCAGCAACAGAAGCAACGAGAAGCGGAACTAAGGGCTGGGACAGGAAGGGGGCCACACTGGTAAAAATTGAGAGAATGGAAGGGTGGCTCCAAACATTCCCAGACCAACAAGCTGCAAAAGTGATCAGACAAGGTTTTCAGGAAGGTTTTAACATCCCATTTACAGGGCAAGGATCACAGAATATCCCCAAAAACCTAAAATCTGCTATGG
The DNA here is from genome assembly GCF_040938575.1 of Ambystoma mexicanum. Lineage (NCBI taxonomy): Eukaryota > Metazoa > Chordata > Amphibia > Caudata > Ambystomatidae > Ambystoma > Ambystoma mexicanum. The sequence goes on from NC_090924.1 coordinate 602,559,641, forward strand.
AGAACAAAGAGCTAGTGACTAAAAAGATCCAGAAAGAGGTAGAGCTGGGTAGGATCGGGGGTCCTTTTACAGTTTTGCCATTTAAAGAGTTCATATGCTCACCACTGGGGCTAGTCCCAAAGAAGGAGGAAGGGGAATACAAACTGATCCACCATCTATCATACACACCCGGGGCTTCTGAAAATGAGGACATTCCGCAAAACGAAGCAAAAGTAATCTACTCTGACTTCCAAGAAGCATTGGAAGTAGTCAGGAAAGCAGGAAAAAGGGCATGGATGGCAAAGGCGGACATTAAGTCAGCCTTCCGGCTGTTACCAGTCAACAGCAAATCACAGAAATGGCTATGTATGCAATGGGAAGGTGAACATTTAATCGACAAATGTCTACTATGGGTTGTGCCATCTCATGTGCATACTTTGAGAGGGTAAGCTCATTTCTGCAATGGGCAGTCACAAAAGAAATGGGGGAGGCCAGGATGGTGCTTTATCTGGATGATTTTATTTTGTTCGTAGGGCCCAAAGGATCAAAACTATGCAAGGCAATTCTGGACAAATTTGTAGAGATAACAAGTGAGTGGGGTTTCCCACTGGCAGGGGAAAAAACATTGGGCCCAACACAGATAATCCAATTCCTGGGGATAGAAATTGACTCAAGGCGGTGGCCAGAGGATAAAGTAACAGACCTACTAAAAACAATAAAAGACCTAAAAGGGAGGAACAAGGCCACTGTGAGAGAATTGCAAGCACTAGCAGGAAAGCTAAACTTTGCAGGAAGGGTCATTCCACAAGGGAAAGTGTTTCAAAGAAGCATTGAGCTGAGGACAAGTGGGGCCATGATGGGGCACCACAGAGTCAGGATAGGAGGAGGAATTAAGAGAGACATGGACGTTTGGGCAGAATTCCTGAGGTCTTTCAATGGGTCGGTCATCTGGCGCTCACCCATAAACAAAGAAGGGAAAAGAGTGTTGTTCACTGATGCGGCAGGTGGTTTTGGTTTTGGCCCAATACTGGGGAAAGGGTGGTGTGCAGAGAAATGGCCAATGGCATGGCAGGAGGTAGAATGGACGAAGAACATCACGCTGCTGGAACTTTTTTCAATCTGGGTAGCATTATGTGCATGGGGGAAGAGCTGAACAACAAGGAAATGGCAGTGTGGTCGGATAACATGGCAGTGGTGCACGTGTTGAATAAAGGGAGCGCATCATGTCCAATAGTATTGGAATTAATGAGAGCCATTACACTGGAATGCCTAAATATTAATGTATGCATAAGGGCGAGGCACATCGCTGGAGAAGCAAATGTGGTAGCTGACGCCTTATCTCGTGTTCAGTGGGAAAGGTTCAGGGAGCTGAGAACGGACGCCGACAGGGAGAGAACGCCCATGCCACGGAAGGCATGGGTCCCGTTAAAAGCACTGGAAAGGAAAGAATGGTTGACTACAAGGTTAACACAAAAGAAATTGGAAAACCACAGAAAACGGAACGGGTCATAGACAAGCTGACCAGGAACGCCCTAACGTAAAGAATGGGTAAGCAGTATGAAAAGCATGTAAAAGAAGTGTTGGTCAAATCAGGAGTGCAAGATGTGGGTAAAATTTCAACGGAGAAAATGTGTGAATTTTTGGAAGGGGCATTTGCCAAAGGAAAAAAGAAAAGCTGGGCGGCAGAACACCTAGCCGCAGTGGCATACACCACAAAGGTAGCCGGTGTACCAGATCCAACAGACAGCCCTAGAATAAAGTATGCAATGAAGGGTTGGGCAAAGTTAGAGGGGAAGAAACCGGACAGCAGGAGGCCGCTGAATTTTGGGAAACTAGTGATTCTGTTAAAAGTATTGCAAAGTACATGTAGTAGCATATATGAAACATCACTGTTCAGGGCAGCTTTCGCGTTAGCATACTCTGGGGCCTTCGGGGTAGGGGAACTAGTGGCCCATAACGCGATAGCGGGAGATGGCCTGGCAAGAAGTGATATTAGTATGGGAACCAAGGGCATGTCCATAATGTTAAGGAAATCCAAGACTGACCAGGCAGGAAAGGGGAGAGCAATAGACATCAACTGCATCAGAGAGAAGGACCACTGTCCCAGATGCATCACCCAGGAATTCCTAGATATACGACCGGAGGTCGGAGGGCAATTGCTGGATGGCAGCGCACTCAGCAGGTACCAGTTCCAGGCGGTATTGAAACAAGCAGTGGCCAAAGCAGGATGGGATCCAGCCGAATTTGGAACACACTCATTCAGAATAGGAGCAGCCACTTCTGCATGGGCAGGGGGCCTGGGAGCAAAAGGTGTGAAAAGGATTGGGGGGTGGAGGTCACAATGTTTTAAAAAGTGCATAAGAAAGGAACTGATATGAACCCTCTATCTCCCCCATTTCCACAGAGACGGGCCCCTACAAGTCGGCATGGATAGTGGGGCACTCCTTCGTGACACGGGCAGACAGGTGGATTGAGGAAGTGAAGCAAGGACTCCACTTCAAGAAAACAATCACATCATGGTGGGGCCTCCCGGGGATGCACTGGGAGGACATTCACGACAGGTTGTCGGACTTAATCGGCTTCAGGGAACCTCCCCCCCCCCCGAGTACCTGGTTATACACCTCGGGGGGAACAATTTGGTCAGCACAAATAGGGGAGAATTACAGAGAAACATTTGCGAGTCCCTGCATAGCATAGCACACAGTTGGTGGAAAACTGAAATTTTTATGTCGGAGGTAATAGCACGAAGAGTCTGGTATGGGGCACATCAGAGGCAGGCAATCGAGACAGCAAGAAGGAAGCTAAATAAAGCAGTGGAGAAATACTGTAGGAGCACAGGGCTCCACTTCATAAAGCACGGTCTCTCCCAAAACAATCCAGACATGTTTCACCAGGACGGGGTGCACTTGTCGACCAAGGGGGTGGGAGTTTTCTCTGACAAAATTTTCAGGGCGCTGGAAGAAGGGGGATGCAGATAGAGGCACTTTTGGGGGGGACCTGAGCGGGCGAGGCAACACCCACTCCGTGTGGCGGCATGTGTCCAGGAACGGATGCTCAAGGGTAACAAAGACTTGGGAGGAGAAGCCTGGGCAACTCCTAACTGGACACAATGTGCCCAAAAGCAAATTATATGTGATATATGTTTTTTATGACGTATTTTCTGTAAGAAAATAAAATGCCTACGGCCTATGATTTTTCCACAAACAAAATTGGTCTGCTATGTTATTATTTAGGTAGGGATCAGGTAACAGTAGCAAAGGGAGCCCACACTACTCAGCCTATGCCCCAGGCCCCGGGCCGTACGAAGGACGGCACGATAAAGGGCCTGGGAGGGTAGGCGCGGGGTGGGGGGAAACGGCGCGAAAACCGAGGGGAGGGGCATCAGAATGGCGCCCACAACTCAGGATGGCCAGGAAGCACAGGAAATGGCACCAAGGAAAGGTGTGAGGGATAACAGCAGGGGGCAGGGGGAAAGCCGGCCCCCCAAGGGAAGATCAAAGGGGCTGAGGAGTATAAGTATCCCCAGGAAAAGGTATGAGGCACACACTAGGCAAGGAGCTCACCTCTCTCGGGCAAGCTCCTAGGGCCCGGAAAAGGGGGAAGGAAAATGTTTACCACCTAACCCAACCTACAAAGATAACGAAAGAAGGAGGAAGCAGGCAGGAGCTGGAACGCCAAGTACTTTCTTTCGGTACACGGTGCAAGAAAGTCATAGACGGCATGTGTCCAGTAACGGATGCCCAAGGGTAACAAAGACTTGGGAGGAGAAGCCTGGGCAACTCCTAACTGGACACAATGTGCCCAAAAGCAAATTATTGTGATATTTGTTTTTATGATGTATTTTCTGTAAGAAAATAAAATGCCTACGCCTATAATTTTTTTCACAAACAAAATTGGTCTGCTATGTTATTATTTAGGTAGGGGTCAGGTAACAGTAGCAAAGGGAGCCCACACTACTCAGCCTATGCATTATCCCTCTCGGCCGACTAACCAAACCCCACCCACTCTCTGTCAGAGCCACCAGAGTGGCTGAAGACCATGCACATGTCAGCGCTGTGAGACCACCATATGCAGTAGTGGAAAGGCATTGGGCCTCATTACACGGATGGCGGAGAACCATGGCGCTATTAGCGCCATGGTTCATGCCGGTAAAATACTGGCACCGCCTTGGCGGAAAGGGGAATTACCGCCCCATTCCAAGGTTGGCCGGGCGGTAATTCCCCCTTCCACCATTGCCCTTCCCCATTCCCATTTTTGCCCCATAGGGCATAAAGGGAATGGGGAAGGCGCTAATTACGGTACCGCAAATTGCGGTAACGTAATTAGCTCCCTGGGTCCCTTTGCGGGTTGGTTTTTAATGCCTGCAAAAAGCAGGTGTTAAATCCCCCAACCCGCAAAGGGACCTCGTAGTAAGGCGGTAAGGATTTACCGGTACCGGTATTTTACCGGTACCAGTAAATCCTTGCCGCCATCCGTGTAATGAGGCCCATTGTGTCTTCTCTTTCCTCTGAACTGCATTCAGACAGGTTGGAAAGAAGTAGATGGTCCATCCGACCGGCTTCCTCTGCCCCCAAACATCACGCATCAGAAGATGACCCAATGAAGCAACTGGCAGAATGGCGGAGCCTGCACGCCCTTCGTGGCCGCAGCCCTTTCGGCGCCGCGATTTCAGTGCGGCACTCTCGGCGCAGGTCCCTTTGAGGCACGTCCTTTTGGCTGCAGGGATCCACCCGTGCCGGATATTACTGTTTCCTTCCTCCCGAAGCACTAATAAATGCAGTGCTTTTGATGAGAGTATATTTTAGGAAAACATCACACGCCCAGTACATGGAGCTGTACTGTAACGAATGCTGAATGCTCCGTCCACGCATGCCATGCACGCGGAACACAGGAGCCCCATTTGTGCACGGTGCATGCAATGAAAGTACAGCTCCACGTACTGAGCATGTAGTGTTTTCCTTCAATATTCTGTCTCCCAAGGCACTGCATGTATTAGTGCTTTGGATGACAGTATATTTAAGTAAACAGTAATACCCCAGCGCAGATACGTCCATGCACCCTGCTGGTCGTGGTCAACAGGGTGAGCATGATAGGGACGGCGCCCAAAGTGCCACTCCAAAACGTCCACCGCCGAAAGACCACTACGTCGGAAGGTCTGGCTTCGAGGCGAAGCTGCTGCTTAAATTCTCCCACCCTCGGCCTTAGGAATCCAGGGTGTATTTTTACTGGTGCAGGAGACGCAGCAAGTGGCCCTTCAAAGCGAGGAGCCCCCTGCATGACCTCTCCATGACCTCCAAGGTAAGAACAATGGCAAAGAGTGAAAGGGGCATTTCCTTCCTTGGTGTCCTGTTCTATTTTCCGAATCTGGTTTTATATTTTACAGTAGCATATGTATACATGTATTCACATCTCTTGAGTTATAGCCCAGTCCACACGTGTTATCTGCGTGGATGCACACCATCTACTATGACATCTAATGTTCATCCCATTGAGGCCGGGATGGGGCAGAAATGTGTAGTATACTATGGTAGGACTATTTTCTGCCTCTCTGGGCCTATCTCGTGGCTGCAGACTACTCTCTGACCTTTGTCAAATATTCTTTCACATTTTTTTGTTTGTGTCTCAAATAACTTGTCTCGGGTACATCTTTGCACACGTTTGTTAAACATATAGAAGGTGTCAGCTGTGAGTATGTTAATTTCGCAGTGCCCCAAAAACGTACAATTTAAAGTGAAGTTTCTTTTGCATGACCTCTGGATTTATATTAGTTTGGGCTATTAGAAGGTACTTCAAGCATTGCCCATGAGCGTAAACTTTGGGAATGAGAATTGAAAAAAGGAGAACAGTGGGATCACTGGCAGAGCTCTGTGATTTTAAGGGGATGCCAATGTTATTTTTAATCAGTCTTCTGTATGGCAATGGCTAAATTAGAGCTGTAAAGCAGCTCCTTCTGTAAAACATGTCTCAACCAGGTGTGCTTTCAGCTACCTAATTTATAGGCAATATGTGTGTTCTTGCATCTGTTCCTTGCTTGGAATTTCTTTTAGACATGACCAATGGCTCATGAGCCAACCGTTGTGGTTCTTGCATAGGAATTGAATAGGCATTTTTCAGACACTGCGATCATATTTCCAAGCACTAACACCATTTGGCAGCCGTTGCCATGTTATGGCAGTTAGTACCATTACTGAAGTGCCTGGAAAATGGAATTGTTGCGTTTGCTCAGTCATCTTGGTTATAGGGGTCTCTTCAAATCTCCTTGCCATGTATGTGTTTCTTTTACATAGAGTGCCTCCCCAAAAGTGTCGTCATCTCAATAAACGGGATTCTGGAAAATGCTGACATGCAACATTATTCCAGCCTCTGGCGATGGTCAACCTGAAACACCCATGCTGTACTGTATTTGGATTTCTAACGCAATTTTACGCTTCTTTTTGTACTTTCTCTGTTGACTGGTTTGCACTGGCCTGTGTGGATGTGTTTCCATATGACTTATTTGTCATTTTATGTCGTTTGTCTTAACCTACGCTACACACACTTTTAAGAAGATGAACGCACAAAGAGCCAAACCACCGGCTGCGACTGTCATCATTTCCTTTGTTTACAGAAGTCTCGAGTGCTCCAGTGGAAAGGAGCTGCTTCCGAGCGCTGGGAGGCAATTAGACAAATGAGTGTGTTGGTCCGACATCAAGTGCCCAAATAAATAAATAAAGTGTACGGCTTCTTCGAAGGAGAGTGTGGCCTGTTTGACACACGCTGAACCTTGCAGATGGGGAATATATAGTGTTGCAGTAGGTGCAATGCTATGTCCAAGCATGGTGGGGTTGATTTGGGGGAAGACGGGGTTATATAATGTCATAATTATGCTTTAAATCAACATGGCTGAGGAGGCGGCTAGATGTTCAAGGGCCCTCGAATGCAAAAGGGACATGGACCTTCAGAGGCTCAGGGTGCCCAAGCACCCCATCGAGTGAGATTACGCGAGCCCAAATGGTCAATTCAGGATAGAGATGCCAACTAACCAATACCACTAATAATTTCCCCCTCTGCATACACCTCTCAAACTCCAAACCAAACACAACCACAAACCTCCAGCACAACAAACCGCACTAAATTTACTACACTGCAACAACAAAACAATAAACACACATAGACTCGCAGATCAGTACACGACGACTACCGGCCACATACACCCCAGGCCCAGCCGACGGACCCACCGGGCTAAGGCTATCCCACCGGGATGTGCCAACAGCACATCACTGCACTCTTGCACTTTTCCAGCCTCCACCCATTAACTCACCTTCCCTCCCTTTTTTCAGAGCCGCCAGAGCGCCAGGGGACCACTCCGGTTGTGATAGAGCGCGGTACAAATGTCCTTTAACATTAACATTAACATGGCCTTGCACCTGAGTCACATTTTTCAATAGCTCGACCCCATTTATTTCATCAACCCATCCACAGACTACAGAAGCGCCAATTCTCAAACCAAAAGGTGCAAGCCTAAGGATTTAGGGAAATGACAGGCAATCACTCACAAATGCTTTGCATGTGCCCCGACAATTGCTCTGCACAGTGCACAGTGGGTGCAGTTGTGGTGGACCATGTGGCTGGCACATGGCAAAACGCTGGCCGCAGGCTTGCCCCTTTCTCCCACTTGCTTGCAACACAATGCAGGCTGTTATGTCAACAGAAAAAGGGGCAAGCACCGGATTGACTCACATGCACACTATTCATGACAGGGTCTTTTATTTTGCCCTGCATTCGGTTTTGTGCACGGGTGACAACCTGTGCATGTTTTCTGTTGCAGGACAGCCGGGATAACATTGCATGTCAGCTTGCACTATGGTCCCGATTCATAGAATATCTGCCCGGTTCAGAGTGAATTAGCACTGCTGAAAAGTGACTTTGCACTCCTGACACAAACCCTGATTCCTGGAACCGTGCAAAGTGTATTTTTGCAGTGCAAAGTCCGGACAAAGTCATTTGAACTGCAAAAATGACTATGCGCTGACTTTGCCCGGACTTTGCACTGCAAAAATACACTTTGCATGGTTCCATGAATCAGGGGTTGTGTCAGCAGTGCAAAGTCACTTTTCAGCAGTGCAAATTCACTTTGAACCGGGCAAATATTCCATGAATCGGGCCCTAAGTGAACATTTGTGACTGCTGCCATGTGCTGCGCCAGCTGCAAAGCAACACCATCCCAAGTAAATTACACATCAGAGAGACAGAAAGAGGCTGGCAGAAGGAGCAAGCGTACACGAAGGCTGCCCGTAGAGGGCAGTGGAAGGAGTGGGTGGCATGCCACGGAGACATGAGGGTGGTAGAAGTTCTGGGTATTTATACAAATGTGTGTATATAGCGCGAACAAGGCACAAGTGCACCCGGGCACTGTACTCTAAAAACATATACAGTATGCAACAGAAACTAAAACAGTGCAAACACCAAAAAATCAAGAATAGAACATCACGACAGAAAACTGCTCAGGTGTCAATGGCAAGAGTCTGAGTCAAAAATCTAATAAGGATTTAGTTAGGTTTTCAAAGCTTTCCTACATTTCTAGAAAGCCATTGTGTATGCACCTGGCACTGATATGCTAGCTAGGTTCAAGTGCACATAACTAAAGAACTGTGATAATTACAGTGCAGCAACCAAGTTGGGTATTGAGTTCCATAGGAAACCCCAAAACAACTGAATTGCTACTCACTTTTCTTTTTTATGAAACATTTTTTATTATCATTTGATTACAACATAAACAAAACAACCAAAACCAAAGGGGGAGGAACAAGAGAGAGACGAGGCAGCTACATCCAATGGGGCCGACATGTCTTGCATCACCATTCTCGTGGAATACGATTACAGTTCACCTTATAAGTGTTCAGAGTAACATCCTCTGAGTTCATATACATCAGGGCCTTCCCTCCCCCCATCCGTCCATATTTTAGAGGCTTTGTTGGGACAGCCTCTTGCGTTATAGATCCTTCTTTCGATTGTAGCACATGTGTCCATGTCCAATGCCCATTGTTCCAGTGTCGGAGAGTCCGGGGCTCCCCATTTTTGTGCAATTTTGCGCTTGATTAGGGCGGCCGCTGTATGCAATAGCAGTTCTTCCCATTTATTCAATTCGTGCTCCCCCGGTGCTCCCAGGATTAGGACCTTCGGGTCCATTTCTATTGTTTTGGAGAGTATCTGGGCCAGTTCCCGACAACATGCCTCCCAGAAAGTTTGGATGCGGGGACAGGACCACAGAATGTGAAAGAAGGTCCCCTCCTCATCCCCACATCTGAGACAGTTCGGGTTCGTTGCTTTCCCCCACCCAAACAGTGCAGTTCTAGGATAGTACACTCTATGCAGTATTTTAAGTTTCACCAGTCTGAATCTCGAGGAGATGGCGGCTTCCCGTGGGTGCATTAGTACCCGGATCCAGTCCTCAGGGTCGATCTCCCCTACATCTGTTTCCCACTTGTTCTTTAGACTGGTCAGCTCCGGAGTCGCGAAGGAAGTGATGGCATTATAGAGAATGGATGTGCATTTGCAGGGGATATATTCAGGCAAAATGTTGCGTTCAATAGGTGAGCATTCCGGGATATTGTCTTCTGTCGATATGTGGACTCTCAGGACGTGGGACATTTGCATATGATGGTATCTCTCAGTGCCTGGGAGCTGGAACCTGCGTTGTGGGTCCGCAAACGGGGCAAGATTCCCATCTTTCAAGACATCCCCCACCTTCTGGATCCCAGCCCTCACCCAGCAGGCCAAGGCTTGAGTTCCGCAATTTCCTTCAGACTGGCGTTTCGCCATAGGGGTTGCACCGCTGATATTTTGTTCCCCCACCCCACAAACTTGTGTACGTTCCTCCAGGTGGTAATAATCTGTGCCTTCATTGTTAGTGGGGAGGATCTGGGGGGGTTTGGTACAATAGCTGCAATGGATCGGTGCATAGTTCCCATCTCGGCTTTGATATGGAGTAGTTCCCGGTCTCCGTGCAGTAGGTCATTGACCACCACCAGTTGGGAGGCCCAATAGTAGGTCTGAAGGCGGGGCTCTCTGATCCCACCCTCCCAGACCGACCTCTGAAGTGTGGCCAGGGCTATACGTGTTTGTCCTCCGCCCCATAGGAGCTCCCTAAGAAAGGTTTCCACCCGGCCAAATTTAGCCCCCAGGATCTGCAACGGGGCGTTTTGAAGGACATAAAGGATTTGCGGGCGAGCTAACATTTTAAAAAGGGCGGCTCTACCCATGAGGGTCAGGGGGATGAGCTTCCAACGTTGTACATCATTGGAGAATCGGTCCATGATCGGTTTAAGATTGTGCACTGGTAAAATCTGTTGTTATCCAGATCCCAAGGTATCGGAAGCCAAACTGTTCTATGTGGTATGGACAGTCAGATGGGTCGGGCTGACCCCCTCCTTTCACCGGGAAGAAAACGGATTTCTTCCAATTGATCTTTAGACCGCTAAATTCCCCGTATTGGACAAGCATCCAGGTCACTATGGGGCAGGTTCAGACAGGCTCTCCCAGGTATATCAGGAGGTCGTCCGCGTACAGGGATATCCGGTCTTCGTGTTCCTCTGGCCATCTGAACCCCATCCAGGATGTGCTCTGGCGAAGCCATATGGCCAACGGCTCTATCGCAAGAGCGAAGAGAAGGGGGGAAAAGGGTCACCCCTGCCGTGTACCCCTGCCCAATCAGAAAGAGCGAGAGGTCCACCCATTCACCTTGACCTCTGCCCGGATATTTGTGTACAGCAGTTTCACCCATCCCAGGAACCCCTCCCCGAAGCCCATGCGTTCCATGATCTCCCAGAGGCCATCCCATCGGACCGAATCAAAGGCCTTCTCAAAGTCGATCGCTAGAAGAGCAAGCGGGTTGTTAATGGTGGGAGCCCTCTCTAGTGCCAAGTGAAGTCGACACAGATTCATATGGGTCGATTTGTGTGGCATAAAGCCATATTGACCCAGGTGTATTAGGGCATCAGCTACCGGTTGTAACCTGTTGGCTAGGAGTTTGGCGAGGACCTTAAACTCGCCATTGATTAGTGAGATTGGCACACTGCTCCTGAGGCTCATCAAATTTAGGGATGACCACAATGGTGGCCTTACAGAGGTCCTGCAGGAGGGTGCCCTGTTCCCGGGCAGTCAAGAACATTTTATGGAGGGAAGATGTAATGTTGGCTCCCCACAGCTTCCGCCAGGTTTCAACTGGGAACCCATTCAGGCCCGGTGTTTTCCCAGTCTGCAGTTGGGCTAGTGCTTCGGCCACCTCGGTCTCCGAGAGGGCAGAGTCCAGACTCTCCCTTTGCTGTACTGAGAGAGTTGGGAATAGTATGTTATTAAGGAGGGTTGGGTCCAGCCGCGGGGTCGGAGCCCGATAGAGTGTTTCATAGAATTGGGCAAAGGCCTCGGCTATCTCTGCATCCGATGTGCACCTTTCACCCCGTGAGGTGACAATCTCACGAACGCAGCGTTGTCCCTCATCCCTTTTCTCCAGCCAAGCTAGCAGTCTGCCGGCTTTGTCCCCATGTTCATAGATTCTGGCTCTAGAGTCCCAATGGGCTTGTTTAGCATTGTCCAATAAGAGGTTTCAGAGCCGCTCAGTGGCTCGTTTAAGGGAGAGCTGGGTCTGTGGGGATGGGTCAAGGATGTGTTTGTTCTCGCGTTGGGTCAGTTCGCCCTCCGCTTTTGCTATGTCTTGGAGTCTCTCCCGCCTCCTGTTCGCCACCCAGGAGATTAAAGCGTCCCGTAAGACTGTCTTATAGGCCTCCCAGACGACCACCGGGTCCTGTTCTCCGTTTTCATTAAATTCGAAGTACTCGGTGGAGACTTCCGTAAGGTGGTCAACTAGCTCGGGGGAAACCCAGGTAGTAATTGTTTAATCTCCATGTTCTAGGGGGGGGGGACCCTGTGTGCGAATTTCCACAAGTAGGGGTGAGTGGTCTGAGATGCCCCGGGGAAGGAAGTCGGCCGCCCGTGCTCTGTAGAGATCTGTGTGTGGGACAAAGAGATAATCAATCCTGGAGAGGGAGCCGTGGGCTCCAGAGTGGAAGGAGTACCCCTTGGGGTCCGGGTGTAACTCTCGCCATACATCACCCAAACCCAAGGCAGATGCAAAGTTAAACAGCTTCGTAGGGGTGTCCGGGTTGCGTTGTCTTAGATGTGTACGGTCAGTGGTATTGCACATGACATCATTAAAATCTCCCCCCAGAAACAGCCTTGGTTGGTGTTTACCTATGAGGGCAGTCAAATCCTCCAGCAGTTCCTGCCCCAGTCCGGGTGGGGAGTACACTGAAGCAAAAGCGACCCTCTCATTCCAAAGCGTTCCCAGGATCCCAGGATCAGCACATAACGGCCCCTAAGGTCCTGTTCCAGGCTTTGAATGGCAAAAGGAAGGCGCTTGTGTATAAGAATGAGAGTACCCCTGGATCCCATTGTGTATCCTGCATGGAAGGCAGCCCTGTAGTTTGTGCGTCGGAAATAAGCACAGTTTGATCCCGCTAGGCGTGTTTCAGATAGCAGGGCCACGTCGGGGCAGTGTCTACTGAGTAGTTGCTTAATCAAGCGCCTTTTGATCGCAGAGCCCATCCCATTTACATTCCAGGTGAGCACCTTAAATGACTTGGGGCGTTCAGTCGGAATCGAATGGGGTTGTATGGATGCAATCCAAGAATCGGGATAAAGGGTTGGGCGGGTGTTTCACGAGGAGGGTATCCCCGTTAATGGTGATGTATTGCGGTGCTCGCCCGGAGTAAAGAATATTATACTGTCTGGACCATCTGTAGCCTCATCTTACCATGAACCTCAACAAACCTTGGAGTTTGCAGTGACGCGTTGATCCCAGGGTAACAAAAAACTCCCTATAACCTTCCCTCCCCTCCCCATACTCCACCCCAAAACAAAGTACATGTAGCCCCAAAATCACTGACACTCAAAAAAGGTAGGGTGTCAACCTTGCGAACCCTTGTTCAGGTTAAAACTAAAGAAGTTGGGGGGGCCCCCGTAGCCTTCTCCCAGGTGCGATGGAGGTACGCCACCGCTAGCCACAGTATTAATGACGTAAACGACTTACAACTGTTTCGTGGCACCCAGCATAGTCAGTAGTATCAATTCGGTCTTACACCTGCTTGTGGGATCAGACCCCCCCGCGGGGGGCCCGCCAGAGTCAGTCCCCAGCCTCCGCCGGTTGGTTCGGTGAGGGTGGCTGGTCCAGCTCCGGAGGGTGGCCCGCAGGTGGTCTGGGATTTCTGTCCCTGTTGGTTCGAGGTGCCGACCAGTCTCCCTCGATATGCTACTCTGCCCATAGCCAGGCCTCCTTTGGGTCGTTGAAGTGGACCGTTGTGCCCTTGTGATAGATTCTCAGCTGAGCCGGGAAGAGCAGGCCGTATTTGACTCCCATCGCTTCCAACTGTCTTTTAAGTTTTTCAAAGAATTGCCTTGCCTTCTGGACCTCCCGCGTGTAGTCTGGGAAGAAGGCTATCTTGCAGCCGTTAAAGGTGATCGTGCCTTTGGTTCGTGCAAGGTGCAACAGCGTGTCTCAATCCCGATAGTTCAATAGTCTTGCTATCACCGTTCACGGGGAGCACCAGGCACTGGTCTACCAGTGGGCATTCGGTGTGCTCTGTCTATAGAAAAGAATTTGGAAAAGGATTGCTGGTCGAACAGGTCCATCAGCCACTGCTCCAAGAAGAGCTCCATACAGGGGCCTTCTGCCTTCTCGGGAATACCTAGAATTCGAATGTTGTTGCGCTTGGACCTGCCCTCCCCTTCTTCGACTTTGGCTTCCAGAGTTTTGAGTTTGGCGGAGACTCCTTGAAGCGGTTGTTGCACCGCGTGCAACCCATCCTCCATGTTGGAAATATGCTGTTCCGCCTCACCCGTTCGTGCTGACATTTTCTGCAAGTCATGTCGGAGGAGGGACACATCCAGGCTGATTCCGTCCATCTTCTGCTCCATCGATGTGCGGGAGTCTGATATAGCCGCCATGACATCCCTCAACGAGAGTCCGGGTGCCGAGTCCTCCTCTACCGACAGCAACGGTTGGGAATCGGGGGGTTACGATGGAGGAATCGTGTACTGTTCGATTCTGTTTTGCATGGTGGGCCATCTAGTTTTGTCTTTACCCATGTCCATTGCCGGGCACTCGCCACTGTGTATGGGCCTTTGCCGCAGTGACCAACTGGCCGCGCCAGTCTCTCCTCGTCCGGGCGGGGCAGCTCAGAGTCCAGCACACCGATTCCTCTGGTCGGGGTCCCACGGGGCCTCGCCTCCACTCCCAGCCCCCGCCAGTTCTCCAGAGCTCCGTCCCCGGCTCAGGCTGGCAACCACCGCAGGGTGTGTGGATGGTCCGGTCCCCGCTCAAAGCACGCCCAGCGCTCCGGCGGCCATCCTGGTTCATCGTTGGGCCGCACCGGCATCTCCTTCCCCGATTCCCACTTCTGCAACCCTGGCACATTTCAGGCTGGAATTCGCCCCAGATGTGCCCTGGGGTATCACGCACCTGAGAGCGTATTTTGGGGGTCACCAGATGTCCTTAAGTAGTCGTTTATAACAGGATGTTAAGCCGCGGCAGCGGGAGTTCCAGAGGCACATGTCTACTGCATTGCGCAGTTGGCCACGCCCCCCTGCTACTCACTTTTGACTCGTATGACGGATTTGGCTGAAATTCTGCAAACAAAATTGTACTAACGAAACATTTGTGAAGGGCCCCAAACTGCAAATGGTGGGAATATGTTATAAAATGAAAAAGTTATTACGAAAACAAAACATCACAGTTTCAGTTTTCAGTCCATTCATTTTCCCATAGAGAAAAAGTGCAGTTCTTTAACAGCTGTAGCGTGAAAACTGCTGGGCAGATTTGGACCAAATAAGAAAACTTGGGCACAAAGCGCTCACTTACATTTCTGGACTGGATTGGGGTAGAGCCATCCAGTAGTTATTCAAATATTTTACAAAGAAGGGGGTGCCTGCTGCTCCTTAAAACATTTATATCCAGTGGTCAAAGTGTACAAAAAGAAGTAGTGGAGCTATGGCCCCTACTGGCCTGCACCCACTCCCCGCAAACCCCATTATCACGTCCACTCCCACACACAATGCACACCCCCAAACACTTGCACCTGCTGTTTAAGGGAACGTTCAGTGCACTGAAAGGGCAAGTTTCTACTTTTTCCTACACTTTTATTTTAATACGTAACCATCCCGGAGCGGTTTCTTTTTTAAATAAAAGTATAGGAGCTGCAAAAGGTAATTTAAAAAAGTAGAGGAGCACCGCTCCCGACCGCTTCCTCTCACTTCGACCACTGTTTATATCGGTCTTGGTTTTTACAGCAGAAATGCTGAGCGAGGCTAATAAGTTTGACTTGCTGGATGGATTTGGATGACATTTTCCAAACAGTTTGTCAAGAGCCCCACTAAACTGGACATTTTGGGAATGATTCATTAGAAAATGAAAATGTTATAAAGAAAACATAGAAACACTGTTTTTAACCTACTCGCATCCATTTCCCCATAGAGAAAAAGTGCAATCTTTGGTACAGTGTGAAATCCGTTTGCCAGATTTGGACCAAATGTGAAACAATTTGGGCAAAAAGCGATGACTTGATTTCCTTGACGTGTTTGGGGTAAATCCATCCAGGAGTTTTTAAAATAGTCAGTAGAGAGCAGTTTGACTCCAAACCTTTATATCAGTATTGGTGCTTAACAGCAGAGAGGCTAACTTTTGACTTGCTGTATAAATTTAGATACATTTTTTTTTAAACCAAGGAATTGTAAAGGGCCCCCACAGACTGGGCATTTTGGGAACAATTTGTCAAAATATGAAAAGGGTATTAAGAATGGTGTGAATAGTCTAGTGACCTTGGCCTAAGGCCTGGAAGTCAATTTTCAAACATGAAAAAGGACTTCAGGGAAAGCAGCACTAGGCGGCACCGGGCCACGCAGCCAAGGTGAGTTTCTTTTTTTTATTTACAGAAAAAAAAGATACCATTAGCACCCATGTAGCAAGCTACATGGGTGCTAAGGTGAAGGGGGAGCTGGGAAGGAAAGGGGGCGCTGGCTTCCCAGGCTACTTCGAAGGCAGGTTTGTACCATACAGTGTAGCCGGCGTGCCGAGCATCAGGATTACCTTTAGTATTCTCCTTATACATCGGCCTCACACTTGAAAGAAGCAGCACAGTTTTTCTGCATCAGTTTGCTTTCGGAAAACAGTTTTAGGTTTTATTTATCTTCACAAAGAAGTGCTTTTGTAATAAAGGGATGCTGCAGAGACCTCCAGCACTGCCGCATGAAGTGTTAGAGAGAGTATTCCCTGGCCAGATGCAGCTTATATTTAGTTTTTGCGATTTATAATCAGAACTGCAATTCAGACATATTCATTTCAAAGCCCTAAAATATCTTTTTGATTCCCTTCTTGCAAATTAAATAGAAGCGCAAAGTTAAGGTATCTTTAAAAAAATAAATACGCTGCATTGCATGTGTTTACATTTAAAAACATCTATAAATTGTAGGTAAAAACAACTCTTGTTCCTAAAAATGTGTTTACCTTTAATTTTGATATAACAATTTAAGAACAATTGACCATGATATTTTTTGTATCACAGCCAAATACAAACATATGAGCTCTCCCCTCCCCACTCCCATTCCCTCTCTCACCTAGATGTGGGAATGTTCATGGCCAGCCCCAGCGACTAAACAACACGTGTCTTGTGTACACCTAATAGGTACATTGTGGTGTCTTCTACTGTTTCCTCAGCATCCGGACCCATATCTACAAATACTCCTAAGTAACATCCCTCAGCAGTCATCGCTTCTCCATTGACTTCACCGATCAGCCAGAGCAGCCATTGCGTTCTTTCAGCGGTATTGTTCTTAAATAGGTGTCCATTCCTTTTCCCTCAAAAGCTGTGACCCATTCAGCAGAGCTGTTCTCCATGTCAAATAGGTCCCCTGCTTTAAGTACCCAGCCTCTTTAATTCGGCAAGGGTTATTTTTTCCATTTTATCGTCAAACCCTGGCTCCTGGCTGCCAGTAACAAAAAATGTGCAATATGCGTGAGTGGCACACAACTGCCCCTTCGCTTTTCCAGTTCAAATAAGACCAGCATTGGGTCCAGCACCCTTTGGATGCCCTCCAGCCCCCTGGGGCAGCTCATATCTTCCTACCAATGACTTTGGGCTTTACAACAAGACCACCACATATGCCAGTAAGAGGCTTTTGCTCCACATTTCCTCCAACAGTAGGGGCTCACAGAGGGAACATCTTTGAAAGTTGAACCGGATTGTGCTGCCACATGTGCAATAGTTTAATCCCATGCAACTTGTACTGACATGCAATCAATGTCTTATGTGCCCTCAAACATAGCTGTTCCCAAAGTTTCCCCTCTTTTTTTCATTCCCAGGTCTTCCTCCCATTTGCTCCTGAGTCACCCTATGCCCTCGACTTTAGCCGTATCATAGTGATGTATATATTCTAGATCACTCCTCAATTGCTGTTGTGTGTGATTAATATGCATTCTGTCGGCATTAACTCTCTCTGCATGTCAGCCCTACACTTCTCTGCCACAATTACCCCTTTCAATTGTGAGTAAAGGAATGTGGATAATCTTCCAATGTTAAGGTTCTCTTCCAGTTGCTGGATCGTAGGAAACGTGCCACAACTGACCAGCCTTTTCAAGCCCGGCATCAAACCACTTCTGAAAACTAAGTGGCTCTGAAATGTCATTGCTAATAGGCAAAGCCCATATATGGCTAAGTGAGAGGGCCATGTCTTGATTGTATCCATATGTGTCTGTTGTCTCCAAATTTCTCATATCGGTCCCAATATAGCATGATTCCTAACCCTCTTCGGAATAGTTTTTGCTGGCACCCATTGCCATTCTCCCACAGTAACCAGCTGTAGCCAGTCGTTTTCCAGAAATACAAATTATTTAGGGTTGTCAGCTCTAATGTGGCCCACTAAAGCTCTCATTTGAGGGGCCCTGTAGTAAGAATCCAGATCTGGTAGTCCCACCCCCCCTGAAGATTTTAGGAGGATCAGTGACACATAGGCAAATGGATGTTTCTTACTTTGCCACAGAAGTTGCAATGTAAGAGTGGCACATCTATTTAGATCTTTGAATACTTTTACCAGTAAGGGCGGGAAATGTACCTCCACCAAACATTCCAATGTTCTCATTACTATTACCCAAAGGTATATAAGGCTGGTTCTCTGGATCACAAAATGGAATACCTGCAGGTATTTATATGATCCTCTACCTATCTATTGAACGGGAAAAGGACCAACTTATTAACATTAACCTTAAAGCCAGAGAGCAAGCCATCACTCTCTACCATCTAGAGCGCCTCTGGTGTGGACTCATGGGGATCTAGATGAAGCAAAATGTCGTCCACATACATTCCCAGTTTGAATTCTCGATTCTCTACTGCTATGCCTTCGAACCCCATATTTTGTCATATGTGTTCTGCCAACGGCTCTACAGATAATGCAAAGAGGAAGGGGAAAAGGGAGCATCCCTGCCCCTCCGTAGTCCGAACAGCTCTGACTTCTTCCGATTTACAGCCACACATACTCTTGGATCTGAATATAGGGCCACAATACCATCAAATATCTGCCCTTCCCCCAATACAAATGTTTTCAGCAGCTCAGATATGAATTCCCAATTCTCCTGATCAAAGACTTTCTGTGCGTCAAGAGCCAAAAGTACCTGGTTTCCTCCATTTCCCCTAGAGAGTTCTATCAGGTTGAGTGTCTTCCTAAGGGTATCTGCACCTTGCCTCCCAGAAATACAGTCACCTGCTTAGTTCACTAATCTTGGCAGTAAACTCTCGAATCTGGACCCTGGTGTTCCAGTGAAGATTTTGGCATCCACATTTAAGAAAGACATTGGTCTGTATGATGCACAGTCCGGTGGGTCTTTCCCCTCTTTGTGTATTACCAAAATCAGTGCCCTACGGAATGAGTGTGGAACCACCCCATCTCCAGAATATGATTAAATAGTTTGGTTAGAAATGGTGCTACGGTCCTAGCAAAGGTTTTGTACAAGTGAAGCCATCTTCCCCTGGGGCTTTCACTGCCGGCAGTCAAATGATAGACACTTTCACCTCTTCCTTTGTGATCTGCGAGTCTGCCATAAGCTTTTCTTCCTGCATTAAACTGGGAAGAGAGAGCTTTCTGTTATTCTCTAATGTCCTGCACCCTCACATCTCTTTCCGGATCATATAATTTTGGATAAAAGCAGCCACATCCGTCGGGTTGCTGTGGTCCTCTCCTTCTTGGTCCCTTATCCCATCCACCCATACTCCCCCTCAACTCTCTGGCCAACATCGAGCCTGCCTTGTCCCTCTTTTCATAAACCTTTTGTTTGAGGAACCTCAGTTTCCTAACCAGCTCCGATTATGCCATGGATTTCAAGTCTTGCCTCATCTGTTTCAATGATAAAAGAATCTCCTCGTCTTCTCCTTCACCCTTCACCCATTTCTCCAGTCTTCTATGTCTTTCTTCAGGTCTTCCCTAGTAAAGCTTTCTCTCTTTTTTCCTTGCTCCTTCCTGTATATGTAAGCCCCTCGAGGTGACCTTTGCCGCCTCCCAGACCATGCATGGACTTATTTTCCCTCTGTCATTTATCTTAAAGTATTCACTGATCTCCTCAACTAATGTGTCTGCAAATATCTGGTCTTTCCAGAGTGTGTCATTGCACGTCCATATGAAATCCCTTTTGCGCAGGTCATCTACATCCACCTCCATGCTCACCAGGTCATAGTCTGTCCATCGTACTGGCTGTATAGCATAGCACAAGATTTTCCTTTCCTCCCATTCATCCTCAAGAAATAGCCATGTTGGTGTATGTATCAAGTGTGGACGTGAAGAAAGTAAACCCTCTGGCCTCCGGGTTCCTCAGCCTCCATATATCCACCAATCCCCATGAATTAAGGATCTCCTACAAACCCTCAATCCCTCACTGTGAGTAGTCCAAGTCCTTCCACCTCTTCTGGGGTAGCCTATCTCTTTTGGGGTCGACCCAAATATTGAGGTCTCCTCCCACTATGAGTAGGCCCACTGCTCCCACAGCTATGAGAGACACTGCTTGTCTACAGATTGCCACCTGACCTTGATTTGGGCAGTAAAACGTTGCCACTGTAATCTCATTATCCCCCAAGGGCCCTTGTACCAGTATCACCCTGCCCTCCATAGCTCTAATTATTTTTGATGCCTTAAATACAAGAGCCTTGTGAAAAATAATCCTAACGGTACCAGAGGATCAAAACGTCTGGCCCAACTGAGCACCCGACAGTTTAAGCTCTTAACCTGACTTAAGTCTGGCCTCTTGGGGTAGCAAAATGTCAAGCCCATTCCTGTGCTACTAAATGGCTCTTCATTGGGGAATCCAGTCCCTTGACATTCCAAGTCCCTATCTGTACATATCCTTTCTGCGAATCTGCTGAATGATCCACCATCATCTTGACACTCTCTGTGTTCCCTTTTACCAGCTTCTTGGATCCATTGAGTATCTCTCTTACCACTTGCAAATGTCCCCAGTCTCCCAAATAGTTCCCGCATCTTCAAAGCCTGCTTTCCCATATCAACCCCCGATCTCCCAGAAAACCCCAGAACTTTGAAGAAGAAACCTACATAACATGAGACGCCCATTTGCAAATGGGCCACAATGATCAAGCCACATTCCCTAGTTCGATATTCAAAAACACCACTCTTAAGGTCACTGCGGAGGCTTTAGAATGTTAAGTGGTGCTCATGAGGTGGATGCCACCCTTTTACTTATGCGGGAGGATTCCCCCGACATACGCTGCTCCAACCATTAAATTATACATGGATGAAGTTTCTATCACTCATTTGTTCGGAGAAGGCATCCCCAGCCTAAGGAACTTCCTCCCCCAGGAACTTTTTTCCTCCCCCAGGAACTCTCTTCCTGAGGGTGGGGCCATGCTGGGGTCTGTCTTCAGCACAAAGGGAAATGCCCACTGGCATCTGATCCCCTTAGGTTGTCAGCAGCCAGAGTGTAAGCTGGTGACAGTCTCTCCTTCTGGTGAGTGTGAGGCTGGAAACAATCTTGGTATACCCTGAAACAGTCCTCTTCCTATTTGAGGTTCCTCAGCACCTCAGTCTTTTCCTAGTGGAATCTCACAACAATTGACCTTCGACCGCCACTGCGTCCTGCCCCTCCCGTGTGGGCTGTGTCAATGGATACATCTTTCCCTCCCTCATCTCTAAACAAGGCATTCACCATTTCCCTTACTTTCCTCCCCACATCTTTAGGAGTCTACCCCGTCGACTTCTTCAGCCCCAGGACTCGTAGGTTGTTTCTCCTTTCACGATTTTCTAAGTCATCCACCTTGAGCAGTAATTCAACCTCTCGCATTTCAAGGTCCAACGATCTTGATCATATTTAATTCCCAGCATGTCTCCCTTGAGCTGATTGTTCTCCAGACCACCACATCTATTTTCCAGGACATCTACTCTGCGCATTAGATCAGCAATTGAGGACTGGATGTCTCCTTGGAGCACCTTTAGTTCCTGAAGTATGCCCGGCCCGATATGTCTTCTTTAGTGTCCAAGTGATTTTGTCCACCACCACCCGACTCGGCAAAATGGGGATCAACCCCGACAACTTTGGAATGTCTCATCTGTATTTCTGTAGGGATTTAATACCTTGCCTGGTTCTCTCCGCTCCCCTGGGTTTGAGTGTTCCTGTAATCACCACAACTTTTGGAGGGTCTCTCAGTCGCAAGACATCATACCCTCATCCTTCTCAACTCCGGGACCATCATTTGCCCAATACAGTTATTGCACCGCCACATCCAACCATGAAGCCTGACACCAAGCCCTTTTTCATGCCCAGGCTCAACTCCTCATTCACCTCTCCAGATCCAGTCCGCCATCTTCGGGATAGCTCAGCGCCCACCCGGCACTTCTATCTGACCATCCAAGTCTCCACCCTGCTTTCCGGCCCTCCACCAGGGCTCACACCACCATCTGTGCTTTCCACTGTTCACATCCCATTCACATCACCTTAATCAGTGAAAAGGCGTGTTCACTATTTTTTGGAACTGTGCATTTCTCAATCAGACAGGGCTGGGTTTTAGGCTGACTTCATATAGCATTCTGGTCCTTATATTGCTCTATTTATAATGTGAATAACTACACATACCATAAAAGAATGCAAAATGCTAAAAGAAGCCAGGATGGCAGCCATATATAACTTGTAAGCTTCTGTCCAAGCTGGTGCCGCACCCTGTGCTTCTCTCTAGTGGTATTAGGTGACACACGTGGGTCGTGGTTTGTCAGCGAGACTACTCTTGTGTGGTTTAGAATTTGCATGCCCAGCTTGTATGTTCTACTTCACATGATGACTACTCTTCGTTGGAGTTTTTAAGACACCAAATGCGGGCACAGGAGCTTTGTAGCACATCTAGGACATGGAGAAGGGTCACAGCATGTATTATTTCACAGGCTTTGGAAGCATTCAGATCAGTTAAATGCAAGGGGGAATTAGGATGGGAAAAGTAAGCTTATTAGAAAAAATTGCACAAGCAAAACATGGGCGTTTTAAGGTTACTCCCTACATGGGAATGTGGGACATTAGTAAATACTTAATGAAAACAACAACCTGGTGTTTGCAGACCCTCTCGGGGGAAGTGTGAGAACTTGGAATGCACTGTTATGTTGTCCTGCAATCCCACCAGAAACTAGTGGCTGGCTCTGCCCCGGTACTCCTTCCTGTCCAACCTCGAGACCAACAGTGTCCAATACCTTGTCGCAGCCCCACCTGGATTTTCCCTTCTCCATTGACAGGTATATTTGCATATTTTAATAAATGGAAACCACATGCCCTGACCTGTGGGATATCCCCTTCTGCATACAGCACCATCCTCTTTCAGGTCATGGAAACCTCTCTTCCTCGGTGCCGCTCCCATGCTTCTAATATGCCCTACAATCCATTTTTGCCAACACGGTTTCGCGGGTCCGGCTTTGGTGATGCAAGGATTTTCTGTGGAACCGCCGCTTCCCCAACCCCAGGATGTGTCTTGCCCACTTCCCCACCTAAATGCCGAGTCTGATGGGGGTGATACTCCTGCCATCCCCCGTCTTCCGTCCGCCCCTGCTCCTCCATCCCACCACCCTATTTCCGCCAGCCGCACAGCCCTGTTGGCCTTCCTCTCCCTTCACCCACGTTCCCGCCCCCGATCTGTTTTCGCCTCTGACCTGACACCCACAACACCCCTCACCTTATCAGGCTGTTGCTGTCGTCCCTTCGGGTGCACAGAAACATGCGCAGATTTGGGCATGTGCTGTTCCTGACAGGCCACCGATCGGAATGTCAGCCTGTCGGTAACATGGCATCAACTAAAATGGCCGCTCCCACCCTTCTAAGGATTCAAACCCAGTCAATATCATTATCTGACCCA
Organism: Ambystoma mexicanum; assembly: GCF_040938575.1. NCBI lineage: Eukaryota > Metazoa > Chordata > Amphibia > Caudata > Ambystomatidae > Ambystoma > Ambystoma mexicanum. Next base: position 602,583,031 of record NC_090924.1, read on the forward strand.
ACAACTGTTGACATCTATTCCCTATTTGTGAGCTTTTTAAGAAAAAATACCTTTTTCCCACATTGTCCACCCTTTGGCACACGCGTTCAAGTCTAAAATCGGATCACATTGAATGCCCATGACGGACAGCTTACTGCCCCCAGCTAAACTTCCTTATCATTCCCCTTCGACCTTATAAAATACACACCTGACAACATACCTAGGAAATGCTAAGTACCTGGGAACCTCTAGCACAATGACAATGGCCCTGTGTAGCAATGTCCACAGTGCTATGATACCAAGGGCACAGCAGATCACTGCTTTACAAATGTCCTTGTAAAATGTATTTCATATAGCATTAATATAGGTCTACAGAGTGGCAGAAATGTTTGACATGGAACATGTATGGATTGTATGAGCCTAAAACTTTTCTCAGTTGTACTATTTTACTTGGCAGACTAAGGGACACACAAGAAACTGTGTGACACGGTCATCTGCTCATAGTGAGTAACCCTACCTGTAGCTGCACTGGGTACCTCCCACGCACAGCACTCCTTAGCTTGCGACCTAGGTTCACGCTTTATAAAGCCCATACATACAGAGTGAGAGCCTCTGGAGCATTCAGCGCTGTACTTAGAACATTAAGGTGTGTTGGGTTCAGTTGATACCAGATGTGATGGGAAGTTCAGGAGTGCGTGATAAGGACACTTTAGGCACGGTGGTGCTATAAGATATCATGTCGCTGCACAGATTTAACCACCGGTTCTCAGGTTCTGCCATTAACGGACCATTCAACAGCACAATATGTGGCATAAACGCCAAGGGAGCATTTTTCATTACGTCAGGCCCTCCTTTGGGCTGCTAATCCGCAATTCAGCCACTAGACCTCATTTCCCCTCTAATTTCATAACATAAGCATAGGTCCACAGCACTCCCAAAGAGCTGATGGGCGTCCTCGAAGACCTACCCTCCCCCCTGCCCCCCCACTCATCCTTTCACATTCTCCTTTAAAGAGCTTTCAAGCACAAAGAACAAGGACTTTTGGTTCATCCACGACTAACAAGCTCCTACATGGTTCTATGTCTAAAATGGTGCTGTCAGAAGCGGGACTTTGTGAAAGCCTGCCAACAGAACGCTTTCAGGCAGTGCCATTTTCGAGCCCCCATCCTTCACTCCACCTGGTACCGCTGTGTTTTAGCCCCATCCTCCTCCCACTCCACTACCTCCCACTCCCCGCGTGTACACCTTCCCGACAGGCACTGTTTCACCTGTTTGTGGTCTGGAGGCCGTCTAGGTAGGCCCATTGTTTTGTGCGTCGGTCTTTACCCTTGTGGCGTCCAGACTGCAAATGTCCCACATATCCCACACCCGCAGAGACTGGTAAGGTAATGCTCTCAATGTCCCATGTTGCATGCATGGCAAGGCCATCCAATGACATTTTCTCCTGGAATTCTGGGATTTGTAGTCAAGCATGGAGTTGGGAAACTTGAGAGCTCTGGGTAAGGCCTGTTCGCTGCTCACAATAAGAACTCATTGTTGCAGACCGTAAGAGACAATGAAGGGCACATGCCAACATGCCCCATTTCCTTCAGGAGATGGATGTCCTTTTCAGGTTTTTTTCATGGATTCTGGGATTTGTAGTGCTGTATTTATAATCGGAAATGCAGGCATAGCTCTCAACCTTTTGTGTCTCCCAGGAGGGTGAAAATACCTGATTTTGTTTTTGGCGGGTGAAAGCCCATTGCTTGGTGGGTGAGTCAGCGGTTTACAGGGCTGGTGACACCCACCAAAAGCGTGTGATTTGAGAGTTATGCTTACAAGTGGCAGAATGCAAAGAAAAAACACAGGTCTGGTTAAAACTGTCCTGCATGGCGTGGGGGATGATTGATGGGGGCCTTTAAACAAAGTAATTTGCCTTTCCTCTCAGTAGCCTACCCCTTCCCCTACAGACCCATACTTGCCAACATGACCCATTCCAATCTGTAGGCATAGCTCTCAATCTTTTTTGACACCAAGGCGGGTGAAAACTAGGGTGACCGGATTTAAAAAAAAGAAAACCCAGACAGGCCATAAACATAAAAGTAGGACTGCCGTAAAAACAAATAAAACGGTAGTCCCACTTCTATGTTGCTAACCTTTTGCAGGCGGGGTTGGTCCCAGGCACAATCCTCTCATTGGAGGAGACGGCCGGGGAGGGGAAGGGGGAGGAAATGGGGGCGTGAAAAGCATTTCACTTGCTTTTCACACCCCCATTTGCACTCGGGCAGTGTTGCCAACTTGGCGACTTTGTCGCTATATTTAGCGAGAAAGTGCGCCCCCCTAGCGACTTTCTGCTAAAAAAGCGCCTAGCGAGAAATCTAGCTACTTTCTTCCATTGGTTTGGGAATTACACTTTTTTCTATTGGTTTCCAAACCAATGAAAGAAAAGTAGCTAGTTTTCTCACTAACAACTGACCTAATGCGGACGTAACTCTTGACTTGACAGCTGTGGGGTCACCAGTGTATGCAACAGCAAAGCGTGACCCCATCCCTCAGCCTGTCAGGCTCAGCCTCCATTTCGTGCAGTGCTGCACTGATCAGGCTGCTGATGCAGGGCACTGGCAAACGTTGCCTTTCGGCTCTGCGGTTTTTCCCCAGTGAATTTAGAATGTGAATTCAATATTCACTTGCATTAAGAATATTTAACAGATTTTAACATCTTTCCCTCGTGTGCGGTCAGTTGTGTATTTTAGAAAGCTCCATTAGTGCATTTTGTCAGAATAAACCCACAAGGCTGCAGTCAAAAATGTTTGAACAACTGTGTTGCAAAAATGAAAATAGCAAAACATAAATACATGTCAAACTTTTTATTCCAGAAGTAAACTGTACTATGATAAAATATCAATACATAATTCAGTATACGGCTCGATCCGGGAAAGTAATGAATTCTCTGGGTCTCTATGCACCAGGACAGGCAACCTTAAGCCACCTGGAGTCACACCTAGTACATTCTACATGTTTTCAGACATACTGGTGCGTTCGTAGAAGGGTGATTTTTTAAAGTGAAATTCACAGATGTTTGCCTCTCTGATTTTCAATCACCCGTCATGCACTTGCCCAATCATGCAAATTAGGCGATGACGTCATTTAGCTAGTTCTAGCTATTTTTTGGACAGCCAATAGCTACTTTTCTTACTGAGGAGTTGGCAACACTGCACTCGGGTCCCGGCAAAAATTAGTCATTGGCTCCAAGGCGGGTGAAATAGATGAGCTGGCGGGTGGGTGGAAGTCTGGATGCTTTTGACGGGTGACACCCGCCAAAAGCGGGTGAGTTGAGAGCTATGCTGTAGGTGCTTATCCAGACCAGTTTTTTTCTTTGCATTCTGGGATGTGTAGTTCCACTTTTACTATCAAAACTAGGACTGCACGTCCCAGAATGCAAAGTAAATACCAGGACAGGATAAGCACCTACAGATTGGAATGGGACACGTTTGCAAGTATGCAGACCCGCCTCCCCTTACCCCGTGCCCTCCCACGACCAAGATAGACACAACTTGTTGGTATACATCGTTCTCAAGTTTCCCAGTTCCATTTGTGAAAAAGTCACCCAGCCCTGTTTTTCTTGGAATTCTTGTAGTGTTCTTTTCCATTTTAAATTAAAGACTACCAATCCAAGGAAAGAAACGGGACTGGCAGGGTTTCTTAAGCATGGAACAGGGACAATTGAGGGCTCTGTACAGTGTGTGTTATCTGTTATATTTGTACCACTGCACGAAGACGTTCTACTTACTATCCTGGCTTTGCCAACGTATTGAAAATATTCAATGAAACTGTTTCCTTGTACGTGGGAGAGACAGTTCCTGCAATCGACGTAGTACTAATCAGAAATGGGAAGCTGTGACTTAAACTGGTAATTCCTTCTTCGTCTTCTAACTTGGAAATCGTGATACGGCGGTGGTTTCCGCTGAGTCGTCGTCTTAGCAACATGCGCTGCTTGTTTGATTTCCTCCAGGACGTCACCGGCCCTGTTTCCCCTCAGCTGACGCCTCGGGGAGAGACCCTTGCATCACGGGGCTGTGATGCAACGCGCCGTTACGCACTCACTGCAGCCGGCAGCCGGCCTTAAAAGGCACCTCTCTTTTCATGGGCGCGTCACGGGAACGTGTGCCATCGCAGTCTGCTTTCACGCACGGGCTGGGCGGGAACAGCACTGCGAGGAGGGGAGGGTGCTCTGGGAGGCGGCGAACAAGAGAGGAAAACCGAGAGGCAAGCCAAGCCAAGTCAGCGAACATGACAAATATGGCAACCGTTTCGCAGCAGCAGAGATGTATGAATAGAAACGGAAGCGCGTGAAACTCTATCATCACTGCCACCAGACAAGAAACGAAAGGGGATTCCAGGTCTGTGAAATCAAGTAACCTCAACAGCATGCAGCACTATAACACCATTTGTAGTTGCACAAAAATACACCCAATTTTTGATGTGCAGATGCTATGCAAATCAACGAGGCACTTTGATATATGGTATGACATTTATAACGCGCCTATACACAAGTGTTTCAAGGCGTGAGAGGCAAGGGAGGGGGAACAGAGGGAAGACAGAGACAACGATCTTACTAGGCCAGGTGACATTGAGATCGCGCAAGTGCAGGGGAAGAGGGGAACGGGAGAAGTGCGGTGGGGGGGGCGAGGGGTAGGTGGCAGTTGTTCTGTTCTGACTAGGGGTTATGTAAGTGATGTAGGTTTGGAATGTTGAGGTGTGGAATGTAGCCCCACTCTGGGTTCTATTGTTGGCGGTTGATCGTACCTGGCAAAGTGAGGGTCTGGTGGATGTTTCTACTACCTGTATCTTACTTCATATATATATGATTCCTGTAAAGTAACTTAAGTAAAAGTCTGAACTTTAACCTGCATCCGGTCTCATATGTATGAGGCTAACAGTGGCAACGAGGATTTAAAGACACTGAAAGCCGAGGTGACGGCAAGAGAGAAGACAGAACAGCTGAGCAGCGCCAAGGAAGAGGAGACATCCACCAGCCCGAGGGCTTCAAAGGTGAGCAGCCCCAACCCCAAAGGTGCCTAGTCTGTGATAGAGTTGGGATGTCGGCGGTGGTGGGCACCTGTTAAGGAGCCTTTGCCAGGGAAGTGGGCTACTATCCCTCCATTAATATAAGGGAAACCTACTACTACCGGAAAAGTTCAAATATTTTGGAAGCCTGCGGGAGAGGAAGCGAGTAAGGCCGTCAGCTGTGCAGAGGGATGGTCTAGGCGAGTGTCGACATGGCACTTTACGAGTGACATTTGCCATCGTACAAGGAATTTTGTTGGATGAAGGGCAAGCAATAAGGGGCGCAGTGTGTAAGACTCGGAGCGGCAATTAAAAGTAGCTAGATCGGGCTACGAGAAAGACAGGGTAAAGCCCATACCTTCTGTCTGTGCATTTCCAGTGCATATGTGGCTGGGCTGTGATTAAAATAAGGAGATCCGAGCTTCACGCTGACATAGAGGTTCTGATGATGTTGTCAAAACATATAACGGCCGCATCTGATTTGACACGTTCTTCACGCATTAAGAAGGTCCCTTCTAGTGACTGGAGTATGGCTCTCCTGGGAAAGCCGTGGGTCTGTGAGGATGGCGCTGTTTCACAAACAGATATTGACGGGGGTGTTCTGCACAAGACGGGCATGTAAGATGTTAATTACTCACGGTATGGGTAAAGAGTTGAAACTGGCATATACAGAAGATGACTTTTTGGCTGTGGATCAAGAGCAGCGTATATTTAGTGAAAAAAACCTGTTATGGAGGTGGGCTCTGTCACGTTGATATCTCCGTAGTTGGGGGGGCGGGGCCAGGGGAGGGGAAGTGACATTAGGTATGGGAAGTGACGGGTGGTGGGAGGAGGGTCAGGGCAGTCCTACTGGAGTTCAATAAAGAAAGACGTGTGAGCAAGCTCTCCGTGTCCGAGCCTCATTGCACGTGTGCCGCACGCAGCGAGTTAGGCAGAACCCTGCGCCGACACTAGTGACGAGGCGGGTGGCCCTCCTGCGAGGCACACATGCGCCGGATCGCAAGGGAAAGGCAACATCACTGCCCGCACTCCAGCTCTGTAGGTGCCAGAGTGCACAGAACGCCAGAGGCACGCAAGAGAGCGGCCGCTCCCAATGGCCTGCTAATCCTGCCAATTAAGGGAAAATTAGCATATCCTGGGCCGCAGCAGTGATATTAGAGACCTTGGAGACTCAGGCCAGATGACACTGGCCCCAGAGGAGGATGGAGGCAGCCTGCCAAGGTAGGCCAAAGCGCAAGGCCACACAAAGGAGGTTCAGGGCAACCAACCCCAGAAACAGCCACTTGATGGTGCTCGTGCCCCGTGGGGTGGTCATCTACAGGAGGAGGGCAGGGAGACATATCCCTTAAGCAGAGTGACACGTGGGGGAGCCAACAGCCTAGAAGGGAGTGGTGCTCGCGCCCCAGTGGCGGCCACACCCTGTAACCCTGTAATACAAGGACTTGAGGAGTACATAAGCAGGAGGTCAGGATGTCCGGTCAGGACAACGATCAAGGGGCACAGGCCCAGGGACAGGGCCCTCAGGTGGCAGACCAAGTCCCCTACAGGCTGCCCGACACGCTGGCATCCCATATGCGAGGAGCATTTGACATCATCGACAACAGCAACATAGGCCCCCGATGGGGTAAGTGGATCAGAGATTTTGAACTATACATGGGGGGCCAGAGGGCCCATAGAAGAGGATTGTCAAACGTGCCTATTGAAACTAGCCGTGGGATCGGCTACCACGGATATCATTGACGAAATGCTCCCAGACTCCATTGGATCTCTTCAAGAACTAAAGGATGCACTGCCCGCGTATTTTACACCCCACACCAATGTAGACTATGAAAGACACCTGTTTCACAGCACCAAACAGCAAAAGGGTGAGACCATGGATGCCTTTGTCATGAGGCTGCACACCAAGATGAAGCATTGTGACTTTGCGAACTACTCTAACACTGAGGCACTGAGGTCACAGATCATAGCGGGGTGTGAATCGCAGACATTCAGACGAAAGCTAGTTCAAAAACAACGCACCCTGGACGAAATACTCGCGCTAGCCCCCGCTGAGGGAGCCATAGACTCACAGGTGGAGCGCTTCAGTGCCCCCGCAACCGGAGAAAGCATCCACAAACTGCAACCCAAGAGAACATCAGAGGAGCTGTTTTGTTATAAGTGTGGTTTTGAATACCCCCACGAAGGGACCTGCCCTGCCATCGGTCAAAGGTGTGCCATGTGTGGCCAAGAGGGCCACTTCAAGTCGGTGTGCAGACTTTTCAGAGACAGAGGACGAGATTGGGCAAGGGAAACACCACCCAAATACAAGACGAGAACTCGGCCCTCTTCAGGGAACCACCCGGGACCCGCTTCCCAAGGACCATCCACCCAGGCCAATCCGGATTTACGTGAACGAGAATCAGGAGACGACAAACAAAGGAGAGAAAGAAGAGACAGAAGAAGATATGTCATGAGAGCGACACCGGAGCGAAGGTCAAGAAGGCACGTACACTACTTAGTAGAGCAATCACCATCAGACTCAGACCCCAGCTCCTCGGGAAGCGATCAGAAAAAGAAGGCATACGTCTATGCTCTAGGAAATCCCACTGCCACAGCACACAGCCACACTTTGATCATCAAGCCGAACGAACAACCCACGGAATTCCTGATTGACACAGGTGCCACCTTAAATGTAATCAGTGAAGCAATTTTCAAGGACCTGCCCACAAGACCTAAACTGATTCCCGCTGTCGTAGACATCTATGCCTATGGTGCCAAGGTACCCCTCAAATGCCTAGGACAATTTGAGGGCACATGTCAATATAAAGGGCATGAGAAAAGTTTATCTTTCCACGTCCTAGCAACCGAAACGGACAGCGGATGCATCCTAAGTTTAAAAGTGGCAGTCATGGGACTCATACATATTCTTTATAACATCATGGTTCATAAGTACATCGAACCCGTGGAAATGATCGCTAATCTATATCCCCGCATCTTCCGGGGCATCAGAAAGCTGAAAAATAGACAGATCAAGCTACACATAGACGAGTCCATACGTCCGGTGTCCCAGCACTACCGGGGGATTCCGATTAACATCCAAAGGAAAGTGGAGGATGAACTACATAAGCTGCTTGAGCAAGACATTATTGAGCCAGCCACCGGCTCCACCACCTGGGTGTCACCGATAGTACCAGTCACGAAGAAAGGATCCAAAGCGATCAGACTCTGTGTGGACATGAGGCGCCCGAACCAAGCCATCCAGAGAGAGAGAGACACTTGGCCCCACGCATCACTGACATGATACACCTGTTAAACGGGGCCAAAGTATTCTCGAAGCTGGACCTACAAAAGGGATATCATCAACTGGTGTTGAGCCCCGAAAGCCGCAACTTAAAAGCATTCGTAACACATCTAGGTCTGTTTCACTACAAAAGGCTAAGCTTTGGGGTATCCTCGGCTGCGGAAATATTTCAGGCCGAGGTCCACAACGTCATTCAGCATATACCCAACTGCCTTAATTATAGCGACAACATCCTGGTCTTCGGCACTGATGTCAGCAAACACGATGAGGCCCTCATGAAAGTATGCAAAGCCCTGGAAGCGGCCAACCTTGCACTGAACCGGGATAAATGCGAGTTCCGTAAGAGCACGCTGAAAGTCTTCGGCCACATCTTTTCAGAAACCGGCATGTCCCCAGACCCTGACAAAGTGGCATCACTAAATGATACGGCACCCCCGGCAAATGTCTCAGAATTACGATCATTCCTAGGGCTCGTAAGCTACTGCACCCAGTACATCAGAGAATTTGCGACAGTGAGCGAGCCCCTGCGGCACTTAACAAAACAAGATGCCACCTTCCAATGGACGGAAGAGTGCCAAAGGGTGTTTGAAGCCATCAGGAAAAGGGTTGCCAAGGCCAAGAACATGTCATACTATGACCCAGAACGTCAGACAGAGCTGACGGTAGACACCAGCCTGGTTGGGCTGGGGACTATTCTAGCAGAGAGGGACCCAAGTGATCCCTCGCGAATGCACATCATCGCATACGCCAGCCGAAGCCTATTGGTTATAGAGCAAGCATATTCCCAGGCAGAAAAGGAAGGCCTCGCCGTTGTCTCGGCCGGTGAACACTTCCATCTATTTCTGTACGAGAAACCATTCCAAGTGGTCACAGACCATCAAGCACTGCTATTTCTATATGGAAACCCTCAAGCCAAAATGCCACCTCGAATCTGGGGTTTGCGACTACAAGACTACGACTTTCAAATCATGCACAGGCCAGGGAAAGGTGACAACCCGGCTGATTTCCTATCCAGAAGGCCTCGGGAAGGGTGCACACCAGAACCATCAGTGGCGGACAGGTATCTCAGGTATCTGATACACCAATGCACCCCAGCGGGAATAGACATTGCCACGGTTGCTTGTGAAACCAAAAACGACCAGGCGTGTCGGATAATCTGTGAAGGACTTATGTCGGGCATGTGGAGAAGGGCCCAAGAGAAAGGAAAAGCAGCCAGAGATATGGTACATGCTGATGTCGAACGCCTGGTGCAAGTACGAGATGAACTAGCCTTATCCGATGACCACCTTCTGATCAAAGACCGCAGACTAGTAATCCCATTAGCTCTGTGAGCCAGGATCATCGATATGGCTCATGAGAACCACCGGGGAATCGTATCAACCAAACGCATGCTGCACCCGAAAATCTGGTTTCTCAATTTAGACTCCATGGTAGGCGAGGCCTTGAAGGCCTGCCCCACCTGTAGCCTCATCACACCAAACCGACACCCCAAACCACTGAGGATGTCCGAACTCCCGTAAGGGGTATAGGAGGCAGTGGCAGCTGGCTTCTTTGGGCCCATTGAAGGAGGTAGATACGTACTGGCAGTCATGGATGAATACTCACAATATCCCGAGACCCACCTAATTTCCTCGACTGTCGTCCACCACCTTATACCAGCCTTGGACCGCATCTTCTCTGCGTATGGTGTTCCAAGCGTACTCTAGACTGATAACGGGCCCCCAATCAGTGGGCACCAGTTCGCCCAGTTTGCGACCTATTTAGGCTTCCATTATCGCAAAATAACTCCACTGTGGCCCCAAGGAAACGGGATGATCTAGCAATTCATGGCCAATCTGAAACGAGCGCTCCAGATAGCCAAGCTGACAGGACAGCCTTATCAACAAGTGCTGAACCAGCTCATGAGAGACTATCGCAGCACCCCACACAGCACTACCGGACGAACACCCTCAGAAGTCATGTTCAGGCGGAACGTCCAGACCCGCATTCCACAAGCTCCGCTACAAGAACCAGCCACTGGTCTGGATCGAGAACTACGTGAACCAAATGAGGCTGCCAAGGAATGGATGAAGGACTATGCTGATCGAAGGAGAAGGGCCTTGTCGCCACAGATTGAGGTAGGAGACGTTTTGGCCGTACAACAGACACAAACCCATAAGCACCCCCCGCATTTCAGTCAGAGCCACTGTTCGTCACTCAAAAGAAAGGGTCCATGATCACGGCGGAGGGCTCCAATGACCCTATCACAAGGAACTCTTCACATTTCAAGAACATTCCCACTCTGGGAACTCATCGGCTTAGTGGGCGTGTAGTCCTCCCTATCGATTATGCCTCAGATGACCCCTACCAAGCGGATCAGGGGGACACAGATGACTCTGATCTGGAAGGTCCCATGGTGTGTGAAGCCAGTGGGAAAACGCCAGAACGGGCAAGCGCCTGCCCACAGCGAGCTCGGAACAAGCTGTGCTGCTGGATTGAAGAAATCTGCTAGGAGTCCCGCTATGTATTTGCGCCTTTTGTGAACATCCTGGCATTTGTTTAAAAAGGGGGAGATGTCACGTTGATATCTCCGTAGTTGGGGGGGCGGGGCCAGCGGAGGGGAAGTGACGTTAGGTATGGGAAGTGACAGGTGGTGGGAGGAGGGTCAGGGCAGTCCTACTGGAAGTTCAATAAAGAAAGACGTGTGAGCAAGCTCACTGTGTCCGGGCCTCATTGCACGTGTGCCGCACGCAGCAAGTGAGGCAGAACCCTGCGCCGACAGGCTCGAGCAAGAGGAAAAACTCGGAAGTGCATTTGCACAACGTCTGGAAGATCCACGAAAGGGGTGCCGCACTGTGTGAGCGCTGCGTGGTGGCTATTGAGGAGCTGGACCCTCACTGGGATCAAAAATGGGGTCACTGTCGTGCACGTGGGATGCTATTTGGAGAGGAAGTTGATACTTCCATTGCGGTCCTGGAAGAGTTAGACCCTGACTTTATTCGTTTCTTCAGAGAATTGTCTTGTTTCAACAGAAGTATTGAGAGTTAGGAAATGACGTGAGCTGTGACGCCTGGGTTATGAATTAGTTTTGTGCAACCTGTGGGAATGTAGTTGTGTGACTCACTCACACAACTACATTCCCACAGGTTGCACAAAACTAATTCATAACCCATGTGTAGAGGAAGAGTGTCGTTGCCTCTGTTTTTGGTGCCTAATACAGTGAGGTGCATTTTAAATGGAAAAATAAGTTTTTTTTTTTACTTTTCAGGTTCGTCTGGCAATTGATGGACTTTTTGGTGAGGTGATAAAATATAGGAATATTAAGTGCAGCATGTTTTTTCTTACAGGTCCTCCGAGTAATTTATGGACTTTTGAATATGAAAAGGGAACATTGTGTGCTGTCCAGGATGACCCGGTTGTGTCCTGAGTGTGTGATGTTGTGGTGCAGCAGGGTGCTGTAGCTCCCAGGATGGCCGGGTTGGGTCCTGTGTATTTGAGATTGTGGTGCAGCAGGGTGCTGTGGTATTTTCAGGATGGCCGGGTTAGGTCCTGTGTGTTTGGTATTGTGGTGCAGTGGATTGAAGTGCTGCATATTTCAGGATGGCCGAGTGGGTCCTGAGTGGGGAGAGTGAGGTGTTGTCTGGTAGTGGGTTGGTTGATGATTGGTGAGTGAAGTGGTTGGTTGTGTTGGTTGTGAGAGATGGATTGGAGCTGGTCTCCTCAGTATGAATCCAGCTGCAGAGCTCTCATGCTTGGATGGATGCTGGTTTGGGTTGTGAGCGTACATAATTGGTAGATGGTATGCGTTGAGTGAAATGGACTTGTTGACTGGAATGGAAGTTCTTTCAGTTGATGTGGAGTTGGGTGATGTTATTGTTGGCTCTGTTTTGCCTTTTGTTGGTATTGTTTGGGGGGGAAGATATGTTATGTTCTGACTAGGGGTTATGTAAGTGATGTAGGTTTGGAATATTGAGGTGTGGAATGTAGCCCCACTCTGGGTTATATTGTTGGCGGTTGATGGTACTTGGCAAAGTGAGGGGTCTCTGGATGTTTCTATTACCTGTATCTTCATCTATATATGATTCCTGTAAAGTAACTTAAGTAAAAGTCTGAACTATAACTTGCCTCCGGTATCATATGTATGAAGCTAACAGGCAGTGCAGTACATACGATCAACAGTAAAAAATAAATTAGAATAAATGAAAACAATAGGTAAAAGTGCAGCCAGCTTGTGGTAAGTGTAGGGGTGAGTGCAGACATCAAGTGGCAGGAGCTGGTGGTGACTGTAGGGATACAGAAACATCCCCCAAGTGCAGGGGTTCCCCAGGAGGCAGTACAGGTGTGCAGCTGGCAGGTGGAAGGGACCTGGGCCCGAGAAAACAGGGTATCCAGGTGACCAGTTCAGTTTCAGTCAGGAGTTCAGCAGGAGAGAGGAGGAGAGAAAGCAGAAGCAAAGAGGAAGGTCTTGAGGTGCTTCCGGAACTGGAGATGGTTCCCCTCGAAGTTTCAGGGAGGCTGTTCCAGAGGGAGGCCCCAGGCGAAGAAAGAGATCTACCACCAACTCGTTGCTTGGAGAAGCGACTGACCCTGAGGGAGTTGGAGGCGGATGAGCGAAGAGCTTGAGAAGGATGATATTTAGGAAGAGAGAGTTGAAATTATTGAATCCCCAGGCCACAGAAGGCCTTGTGGACAATGCAGAGGGTTTTGAACTTAATCCTCGCAGCCACTGGGAGACAGTGCAGAGATTTCAGTCCTGGAGAGATGTGATGCTTGGGCTTGAGGCCAAGGACAAGTCTTGCAGTCCTGTTTTGGATGAGTCGCAGAGGGCAGAGAGTAGAAGCAGGCAGATTTAGAAAGAGGCTGTTGCAGAAGTCCAGCCTAGAGAGAACCAGAGCTCTGGAGACAGTGAGCTTCTGGGGGAAGGAGAGGAAAGGAAGAATACCTCTGAGGAGGTGCAGCTGGTAGTGAGACCTCTTAGACACGTCCGAGATGTGAGGAGAGATGTGAGGAGAGAAGGCGAGTGTGGAGTCGAAGATGATCCTGAGGTTTTTAGCCTCACAGCTGGGAGACGGAAGAGGGCCAAGAAAGGCCGACCAGAGAGCGATAGGAAAGGAGGGAGCAAATGTGCTGATGAGGAGAATCTCAGTCTTACTGGCATTAAGGCAGAGTTTATTGGCGGCACACCACTCCTGGATAGCAGGCAGACAGTCAGAGATGAGAGAAGGAGAGGAGGTGGTGGAAGGGAACCTGAAAATGAGCTGAGTGTCGTCCGCATAGCACTGAATGTTTGGGCAGAGAGCAGCAATGCGATGGGCGAGAAGTGCCAGGTATTGGGTGAACCGCCAGGGAGAGAGGTTAGACCCGTGGGGAAAACCAGAAGTAGAGATAGAGGAGAGGAAGGACCCAAGTTGGACTTGGGAGGGTCGATCGGTCAGCGTTGCCAGAAATAAGAAAATTGTAACATTTGTGATTATGTTTTATTGTTGCTCTGAAAGAATTAACATATTTCATAGCTTACTGGAACAAGAGGTGCACGGCCTGGACTAAAATTACTGAGGACTAACCCTTGAACTGTCGGGAGAAGGGTTAACTTCAGAGACTGTGGGGGAGGGGTAAACTTACTTGTGTGGGGGTAACCATTTTGTATATTCTAATCTAAGGAGACTGCAGGTGCAGCTTCAATGTTACACCCTCTTAACTCGCTCCATGTTTGAAACCACACACTTAAGACCTGCTGTGAGAATGAGCTGTCTTCTGGCCTCACTTCCTTCCCAATCACTTCCCTGACGTGGAAGTACTAACATCCCATAACTATTTCAATTGACTAAAAATGTATGCCTTTGAATACAGGTGCTAGCAATGAAATGCCTCATTATTAATTGCCGACCCTTTGTTGACTGTGAAGCCACAGGCACTGTGTAACATCTGTGTCCTGATCTGTTTCGTTATGTAGGTCAGCCAGGTGCCTTTGTTCCTTACAGGCAATTTGGAGCTTGTGGCCTTCTCAAAATCTGGAGTGGATCGCTTGGTCAGCCACTTTCACTCAAACTTGGTAGCTCACTTGGTTTGGGAGGAGAGAGGAGCCATGCAATCTCAAGGTTACAACTTGTACGAATTAACTGGCCCTGCTGAGGTTGACGCATTCCTGAAGGTACACAAGGTGAGCGGACCAGGAATCAGTGAGCCTCCAACTAAAAATCCTAGAGGAGGGGTGAACAGCACGACAGTCGACGTCAAGAACTCGCAGGAACAGGACTGGTCATGGCTCTATGTTTAAAAAAGCTAGAGAACCCACAAAGTGCCTTTAACTTAAATTCAAAGTCGTCCATAATTCATGGAAAGTTTACGGTTTTAATAACATCTCAAGGGCAATGCATTGAAAGATCTCTCTTTTTAATAATCATATTCTCATGTTATAGGAAACAATGGCCACAAAACATCTTGACATAGAGGGGTTTGTAACTTTCTCAAAAGTGGCAAAGAAGGGAAGGAGAGGGAGACCAAGTGGTGACTTGCTCATCGCAGTAGAGCTGTATTTGAACATTCAATATTTGATGATGGAAACTCTTTTTGACAACATACTTGCTGTTGGGGTTGTCGTGTTGGCATATGAGGCCTGTTAGCCTCATTGTGTGGGAGCGACCTAGTTGGGGTATGGGGTGGAGAAGGGAAGTGATGGGGGCTGAAGGGAAGCAGTTAGTCTTATGGAATAAAGCAGTGTGAACAGTCGACCAGTGTCCGACTCCTCGTTTCCTCATAATGCGGGCGGCAGGCTGCACAGCGATTGGTGTGAAGAGGGTGACGTGCAAGGCTGCACGGCACTGATAGCATAGACCTTACAGGGGTCACTACAGTCCCTTGTGGGAGGGAGTTTCTGTTTATCAATGTATAATGGAACCCTGTTTCCATTGAACTTTCTGTAATTCTTGAGGCTGAAGGGAGGGAGAGACAATTTATAGATATCACAGGGTGGGGTCACGGTCATGGATCGACCATATATTTTTTCGCACAAATTGGAGGTCTTCTGTTCGCCAATGAGGTTGGTGGACTTATGTATCACCGACCATCTGACCTTGAATGTGGTCATCAATCTCCCAGTGAGCTTTAACGCCCATCACCTCCCTTCTGCATTTCTCGATATTGATCAGGGGGTTTGACAATCAAATGGAATGCCTCCTCTTGTGCAAACCTCACCAGGGTGCTACGTAGGGAACTAGAGACTTGAAATATCTGAAAGGGGAACACCGATAGAAACCTTTAATGAGTTGATGTTACGGTATCTCAGAGAGGTACGAAATAGAAAAAAAGCTTTACCAATTGGGGATTGGTATGCATGCTTACGACCATAGGATTGTCAAAGTGAAACAACAAAAAAGGCAACTGAGGACCCTGGTGAATGAACATCATACCCCAGAATCGTATCAGAGGACAAGAATTTCCTTAAAACCATAAAACTAAGTAGGCTGAACAATGACAAGTGGGAGATGCTAGAGGTGTTTAGGTCACACAATCCTGTATATTTATGGACTATAATCAACAACAAAAATGGCAATTCATGTGCCGGAATTAGTCTTGTCTGATTTTTGAAAACACGTAGGTTGAGCACTTTTATTTTTTATTTTTTTTATTTTATTGGTTTATAACAAACCTTTAAAATATCACACAAAAAATCACTTTTCTAGCCAATATGCTCGCCCAGCCATGAACTTAGCGTGGGAGCTTCAAATCCCGGTCGACAAACTTTGTATCCTTTGCACCTGGACAGAGAGTATGTACTATGGGCCATTAACAAGGCCAAGGCATCTCAGACACTGGGCCCGGATGGCCTGGCGCCTACAGTGCTTAAAATTGATATCCCTTATGGACAGGGGTGTTATGTCCCTTGTTTAAGTCCTTCTGGGGCAGTCATCGGATGCCCACTTCTTGGGTTTAGTCCATGAACATTCCCATTCATAAGAAGGGGGATGCTGGTGACCCAAACAATTTCAGACCCATAGCACTACTCGACGCCTCAAGTAACATTTTCGCAACACTCCTATTGAGAGAACTTAATGCTGTGTTTGTGAGGTGGGGGTAATTTCCTGATACCAAGTGGGATTTAGACAGGGAATGGGTACACCACTTAATGCTACCATCATGGCTCACCTCGGGGCCCTCATCAGGGCAGGCGGACATGGTGCGGCATATATGGCCTCATTGGATAGGAGTTCTGCGGTCGACCGTGCAAAAATCGCTCTGTGCTATGGTCGAAACTGCTGAACTGGCACGTTCTCACCCAACTGGTGCAGCTGCTGGACCAGCTGCACCAAAGTACATCTTTGAGGGTGAGACTGACCAAGGAAGGGGCCTACATGGGGCCAGTACCAACCCATGTGGGACTTAAACAGGGTTCCGTACTGGCCCTGTTACTCTATAATGCCTACATTTCGGACATAGACATGTTGTGGATGGAGGATATCACCTTTCCTGTTAGAATGGGGTATCTGAAACTGAACTGGATAGCATTCACAGATGATCTGGTCTTTTTTGACCTGACACCTGTTGGTCTGCAAAGAAAGTTAGATCTCTTTTCCTCCTATGTGTTTAAAAACAACTTATTGGTAAACAGATCCAAGTCTAAGTTGGTGATCTTCTCCAACTTGTCCAAACCAAAGACCATGGGCCTCATTACGACTGTGGCGGCCACGGTATGAACGGTGCCGGTAAGGGACTGGCACCATTCATGCCGGGCCGCCACATAACGAGTTCTGCAGCGGGACCCGCTCTGTACGCCTGGCCAGACTAGACGTGCAGAGCGGCACCTGCTAGCCGAACAGGATACTAACAACAGACCCGCCATTAACGGGTCCGTTGTTAGCATCCTCCCCATTCCCAGTGAGGGCTCAATGGGAATGGGGACGTAACGGGTTTGGGTCCCGCGAATGGGAATTACCGGGCCTGCAAAGGTCGGAATGGCTCGGTAATTCCCATTTTGCGGGACGCAGACCCGAATTTGGGGGCAGCCATGCCGCTAAAAACGACATGGCTATCTCCAAACTCGCAATGAGGCCCCGTGTGTTGGACAGCTAGAGATCAAAGACTCGAGAGAGTTTTGACAACCCGTTACTTGGGCTATAATTTAACTAACACCTGTTCCATGTCAAACACCATGGAAGGGTTGAAGGCTAAGGCGAAACCGCTGGTTTCGCAATTAAAGAGGGTCTACAGTTTACTCTGCAGTTTCTCTCTTGCCTTTAATAAAGTACTACCTAGCCAAGGTGGAACCTATCGTCCTATATGGGTTGGATTCCACATTATTGGAACTGAGAGACATCCTTGATTACATGCAGGGTATGATTTGAGTTTGCCGCAAGGGTTACCCAATGCAATTATCCAACATGAGCTGGGTTTAATTTCACTGGGGTCAAGGTATCAGTGAAAGCAACTGACTTATGCTAGGATCGTTGGGCCCCGCACACACTCACTGTATGAGGACCTGGGGATTATCTGCCAGCATGAGACGGTTGCCTCACTGGTTCTATTCAAAACTTTCATGATTACTCTGTTGGGCGAAATTAACTCAACAGAGGAGGAATTGGTGAATAGGTCCGCTGTGACAAAAAGAAGCTGTTGACGGCAGACTGGAGCTGCACAATACAAAAGATGGGGGCTTACCCGTCCTATAGGGAATATGCAAGCTTCCCCAGGAAAAGAGGCAATCTGTCTAAATACATCTCTCTGTTTCCATTGACAAGAGCACACACCCCCTACTTGCGGTTCAAACTGAACATTTTACCTGCTTTGGACCGGACTAATAAATGGGCTGGTAAATCGTATGTGGTTTTCAGTATGCCGACTCTGTAGGAAATCTTCTTGCACAGAGTCATTGAAATATCTAATGCTCTTTTGTACCAGCCTAACAGAGTGTAGAACATTGTATTTTGGGGGGTATCTGGGGACTGAGGGGAGACCTCAGGATATCTCTGGGCTCGGTTTATGTGGGGGGACAATACTTCACTTGTTTTAGCATTTTACAACTTTTTAAAGGAGACACTTGATACGCCTGAACTAAGTGTATGCATGTGCTTATATTTTCTTTTTTCTCTTTTTTTATATAGGTTGCTTGACATTTTCACATGTTTGAAAAAAAGAAATTGTGCGGTATTTGTTGTTTTTATGAAAATCTTGCTTTGTACTTTATCCAATGTCAAGCTGTAACACAATTAAAAAAAAAGCCTGGTTTGCCCAATGGTCGTTGCACCAATGACTGGAACTCTGCAGCGTTATCAAATACTTATGCACTATAATTGCATAAACATTAATATTTCACAGGCAATGGTGACTCCATCGTGCATTCCATACTTGTTAGAAAGTGTTCAAAAGGCCAGCTTCTGGCTCTCTTAGTGTGCTGGGGGAAGGGGTTCTGGTAGCACTGTGCAAGGGGAAGGAGGAGGAAGGCAGTACTTGGAGGGCTGAACAAAGGGTCAAATATTTTGTGCCAACCACAGGGACGGCACATAGCTTCCCACAGCCTGTTGCTCCAGAATCTCTGCCGGCTTCGAACCTCCTCAAGCCAACGATCAGGAATGGAGGCAGTGTGTGTGATTTCGCTAAGTGTTTAGGCAATGGCCCCCTAACCCTCAAACAGGTCCCGAGTGATGCACATTTTTCACAGAGCCCCGTTCCATTGGGTTCTGAGTCCTATTTCCTTACTTCATGAATAGGCAAAAAATATAGCACACCTTTCAGCATGCCAAGGACTGAGGGTGGTGGGCAGTTACTACATGGTATGGCCCTTTAATCTCACCATTGTGTTTATTAGAATGTCATGACAGCCAAGCTGCTAAGGGTCTTTTGTTTATTAAGGATAGCTTAGGGACAACCTGTTTGTCTTGGAAGAAAGACAGTGCATTGCAACACAGGTTCGAATCCCGATTCTGCGCTTAGAAACGACTCGTTGGTATTAAGCGCGTCATAAATAGTCAGCGTTGAACACTCCACCCATGTTTTTTTTCTTTTAAAGTACAACAAACATGGCTGCCATAGAAATGTTTAACTGGTGCTTTGGGAAGTTCATCATCTATTTCGATAGCGGTCACAGACTGTGAAGTTGAGTGTAGAGTGGCTTGGGCATGTCAATAGAGACAGGTACAAGAGAAGAATTACATTTATTTTATTTAGGCATTTGGCGCTAGAACGTACATTGAAGGCAAGCATGGTAATTCATGTAAACAGTTCCTTAATAACATGGGTTTTCGACTTGTCAGTGTGATGTAATAAGGCAAGTGCAGAACATTCTCCTTACAACACAAGATCATAATAACAGCGGATTTGCGGAGAATAGCAGTCTTGAGTTGTTTTCTGAACACCCAGTACAATTGTTCCGCTCTGAGTGATGGTGGTAGTGCGTTCCGGTCTTGGCCGATGTAACCGGGGAAACTATATTCCCCCCCGCTCTCCTGCGCCTAAAGCACAGGCTATTGAGTTGATGAGCGTATGGAGAGTGGGTAGGTTTGGTCGAGTCCTTTTTTTGTACAGTTCTATGAGAGATAACTGGGGACTTTAGTAGCAAGGGGCGTGCGAATACAGGAGTCAAAGCGCAGAAAATTGATCTGGGAAGGAGACCATGAGCAGACAATGATGCCACCCAGAATGCTGACATATACCAGGAAGTAGCGACCCAATTACTTCCAGGTAATCTTCATTACTCCTTGTCCAACTCTTCCTCATCACTTTTTTAATTTTTCTTTTTCCTTCTTTCTTACTGGGGGCATATCACCGGAGGCTGTGTGTACCGAGGTGTACTTGAGGAGCCATTCCCGTAAGAGCAACCTCTCAGGGGCGCTAGGGTAGTCACCGGAAGGCCTTTCAGAAGGGCATTGCCGCTATTCCGGTTGGAGAGGTTTAAGGCTTGGACAGCAGATCTGAAGTTGCTTTGTGTAATGAAAGGCTTGATTGTACGCAAGAGGGAAAGTTGGTAGTAAGCAGTGTGTGTCTTCCTTGCTATGTGTTGCTTGAATGAGAGTTGTCTGTTGATGTCGAGCACAAGGGACTACACAGGTGGTCAATGCAGCTGTGAAGCCTTTGAGGCTCTTAGTGGAGAGCGAAGGCTGGATGTCAGGGAGTTCAGTATCAGTAGGAACTCGGTCTTGGAAGGGTAGAGTTTCAAGTAAGCACTGGACTTCCAGGACTGGATCATAGTGAGGCAGCACTTGAGCCTGTGGATGTCGTCAGTGGATGGCATTTTGAGGTAGAGCTGTATTTCATCTATATATTGGTGGATGGGGATGTTGTGTGGAGGGAGGAGTGTTCTGAATGGTTCCAATGAAAGGTTGACGATCACTGGGGAGAGGATGGATCCTTTGAGGACTATCCATTTGAATTAATTTGTTGTGGTTTGCAAGATAGGATTTAAACCAGCTGTGACAAATTGACTTCTACCCTGCAAGAGTACAAGGATGAGTCAAGCTAAAAACGCACACTCGGCCCTCACACTTCTACAAACCAAGAGCCAACACAATCATAAAGGTAAAACCAGTTAGTAGATATACCTCCTTTGCCTTTTGTGGTCAGGTGGGCCGAGGGAAGGCTAGATGCCCAAGAGGGGTGTGAATATGGTTCAATTTTAACCCAAACAGCTGAGTATAACAGTCCAAAATAAAGGAATGTCCAATCAAGGTTCTACAAAATTATATACACTTTAATTAAACACACCATGTACAATAATAACTAACTAGAATAGCACTACACAAAATCCACCCGTGAGGAAAGAACTCTGAATAAGCAAAGCTAGTAGATGCAGCACTCTGGGTAAAGAATCAGGGGTGAAAGGCAAGCAAAAGCAACACTGTTCTTGAAAAAAGATATGTACTTGGGAGCAACACAAGTTTAAAGTGACCTAACTAGGCTCTAGGCCCCACAAATGGACAAAGGGGGTAGTTAGCAGTCAATAGTAGCTTCTTTGCAGTTCTTGGTTCAACAGCACCAAATCAGACTTCTTAGTGCTGTGTGAAGATCGGCAGAGAGCAAAACGCAGCAACAGATGGTCCTTCTGGTTCGAATGTGTTGAACAGTTCTTGAAACACACTCCAAGCAATTAAACAGCGTAAAACACTAGGATTCCCAGCTGTTTTGGATGTCAAGTGCTGCGAGTCCCACTCTTGAGGCTCAGGGACAAGGTCAGTCATTTTCTTGTGCTCCCAAAATGGGGGAGGCTGGCACACAACTGCAGAGGGCCTTAAACACGGTGAGGTTCTGGGTACTGCTGTGGCTGGCAGAGAGGTGGTCTTGCTCCAGCAGCAGGTCACTTCTTAGGCTGCTGTGAGTACCACTCTAGGGACAAGATGGGTCCTTGTTCTCAGGCTCCCAAACACAGGGTAGGCCGACACACAACTGCAGGGGTCCTCTGACACAGCGAGGTCCCGAGTACCACTGTGGCTGGCAGAGAGACAGGTTCTTTTCCAGCTTTAGATCCCTCCCCCATGATCCCTGGGGATGGTTAAGGGGCAAAGCTGGTCTCTGCCTTGGAACACCTGCTTTTAACTTCACAACTGAAGGACTTTAGAAAGGTTGGAGACTCTTCTTTTATAGGCACATGTCCCCAGGTGATTGGATTAAAGCTAGTCTGCTTTAGGGGTCTAATCACTGCTCTTGACATGTGTGGTCTTTGTTCTTAAGATGTCACCCCCAAAGTGCTTTGCTCCAGAGGAAGTGGAAGGGACAGGAAAGAAAGGCAGAGAGAATAAAAATGACAGAACTCTTCTAAAACTGTACAGATCCCTCTCTGGCTCCCCTAACTGTAACATTTAGAAATGCAGCTCCGTGTGTGAGGCCGGGCTCAGGGGGAAAGGGTGTTACATGCTCGTTACAAAGAAACAAAGAGAGGCAATTCCCCAAGTCTGCAGTCCTGTCAGTGGACAGGGGTGGGCCTTTCCTGGGTGGAATACACATAATCGTTACACAGCTGAACTGGTTCACAGGGCTGACACATGTACAAAATCAGATTGTATGTGACTGTAATAATTACGAGAATATCATCCACCGTAGCCTAACTCGGTTCTGGCTTATGTTGAAAGATGATTCTGCCACCAGGAGGTAGACCCACAATTATAAGGATTTTGGAACAGGGGTGCATATTTTAAATGCAGACCCTGCACTGCAGAGACTTGGGTTTCACTGCAGCTGTTAAGAGGGCACCTGTGACCTCTGAACCTGCTCTTTGCCACTGGCAGAGCAGGTGCTGCGAATCAGCATACTGATTCAGCAGGGCACAGGTACACACTATGCTCTGGCATGGATCTTATCACAGGGGAATCTGATTACCAGATTTCCCTTTCAGAGATGAAATTACCTGCATTTTCTTATTAGTTTATACACATTTTTAAAAAAATACAGGGCTTTCACACTCTTGCCAAATGGCAATTCATCAGACCAGCTGACTTGCTACTGCCATACACCGATGTAGAATGCTGGCGAGCGTCTGTGTTGCATGCTGCTGAGAGGTCACGGAGAGCTAGGAGGCGAGGTTGGCCATCATCAAGGATGCTAAGGGCATCATCGATCACTTTGATGGTAGCAGTTTCATTGCTGCATCTGGGTGTGAAGCTAGATTTGTAGAACTGAAGGATGTTATTAGCTTCACTGTGCTGAAGGAGTTGCATGGCTACTGCTTTCACAAGGATATTATCTAGAAAAGGAAGATGTGTGATGGGGTCGATGTTTCTGAGGACATCATGATTTCATTGTTGGTTTCTTGAGAAGCAGAAGGATTTGCCCGGTCTTGACGATCAAGGTGGAGAGTGCCTTGAATGAGAGAGCTATTGATGATTGTCAGGTAAGGGCAGAATGCTTTAGTCAGATGGGTCTTGAATATGGAGGTAGAGAGGATGTCATCTGCATACACTGTGGCCTTAAGAGATGCTACGGTAGCAGTGGTCTTCCGAGGTGAGTGTCTTAAACGTTGTCCAGGTAGTGGTGTTTTTGTGGGATACAATGTTTACTGTGATGTTTGCTGGCTGTGGGGCGGTACCAAAGCTGGTCTTGTTGATTGAAGAAATAGTTGATGGTGGTGGATTTTCTGATGGGATGCAGTGTGTGGGTGAGGAAGAGGTTTGATTCAATGCTTGATGGCTTTGATGAGGGCTCTGCTTTTATTGTGGGTATTGGTTATGGTGTTTAGGCAGCAGTTTGCCTTGGCACTGGTGATTTGACATCTGTGTTTAACATGTCGTTCTTTGAGCAGGGTGAGGTTTGATGCACTCACCAAGTCTTTTCTTGGTTTCTGATGTTTCTTTTGTTGAAGTTGAGTGCACCAGGGTGTGGAAGGTTTATTAAAGATGTAAGTGCATAGATGTAAAGATATAAAATGAGTAAAAGGAAGGAAAGCCTTGTCAGGACATTTCCACCCTTACCCCACTTCATGTTCCTGCCCTGACAGCACTCTTCATTGTCTCCTTGGAAATAGGAATATCCATTATCTCCTTAATGAAAAAACCCAGTGCCGACACTATAGAACTGGCAAATTTCTGTCTCACCAACAACAGACCCTTTAATAGGACCGCTATTAGAGAAGAAAGTCACTAATCAACCACAGTCAAATAGAGAGGATAATACTTTGTTCTATAAATATCTGTTGTGGTTCACGCCGACAATAAGCATTGAATCCACTCTTCTATTAATGGCAGAAAATCTAAAATCACAGGATAAGAACAGTTTGCAAGTCCACCTCTTTCTTGGTCTATCATGCGATTTGGTCAGCCATACTATTATCCTTTTTATAGACTCCACCACAAGAGGTTAATTGAATGCACTGTTCTGGGTGTTGATATTTATTACAGAAACATGCTGCTTATGTTAAACTGGAATATTTCCCTTCAGCCACACATACACTCTTCTGCGGAGTCCCCAAAGACATCGCCCTTTCATCCTGGCTCTTTAACACTTATACTCAAACTTTGTCTTTCATTATTGAGCCTTTCTCTAGGTTTTTCAATCTCAATGCAGATGACTTAACGGTAGCTTGATATTATTAAAATATTGCCTTGATATGTGGTTCCTGTGGCATTTTTTAATTGGAGTGGCATAATCATTTCCCATGAATGTGCAGAAGTGACAGAGCGTACCAAGGGAGGCTTAATCAACAAAGGGTCATTTGAGGAGTGGGACTCTAGGGTTTGGGGGTGAGTTCTCCCAAGGATATCTTTTAAATAATGGGTGAAAATGGTGCATTATACAGCACACTTTCTGTGACAAACTGGATAAAAAGCCCCACCGTCTACCATCAATGTTGTAGGGTAAAACCTGAAAACATTCAGTAGATACAAAGTCATCTACCGGGCACAGGAGCATTTTCCAACACATTTTCACATTTTAATGATGCCTTTACCCACTGTATACTAGTATTCTGCCAGTCTAAAAAACATTTTTGCTCTGCCTATATATGCCAGTACCCCAGTATAAGAACAAAAGAATGCCATGCCACTGTAAGTAAACATGTCCATACAAGCGTAGCAGCACCAATGTAGGTCAGCTGGCCATGTAAGAACACTCATTGG
The DNA here is from genome assembly GCF_040938575.1 of Ambystoma mexicanum. Lineage (NCBI taxonomy): Eukaryota > Metazoa > Chordata > Amphibia > Caudata > Ambystomatidae > Ambystoma > Ambystoma mexicanum. The sequence continues at coordinate 602,607,847 of NC_090924.1, forward strand.
GCCTCATTACGAGTTTGGAGGTAGCCATGTCCTTAATAAGGGCATGGCTACCTCCAAACTCGGATCCGGGTCCCTCAAAAGGGGACTTACCGGGCCATTCCGACCTTGGAGGGCACGGTAATTCCCTTTCGCGGGATCCAGACCCGGTATGTCCCCATTCCCATTTGAGCCCCTATAGGGCTCAAATGGGAATGGGGAGGATGGTAGCAGCGGTACAGTTCATAACGGTACCGTTGCTACCATTCTGGTCTGCTTGTGGGTGTCGCTCTGCACGCCTGGTCTGACAAGGAAGGCAGAGCGGCCCCCGCGAGCAAACTCGTAATGTTGCGGCATGGGAACAACGGCGCCGGTAGCACAGCCGGCGCCGTTGTTGCCTACCGCAACATTCGTAATGAGGACCATTATGTTGGCTTTGGACATAATTCCAGTATAAACTGCCATGTATGATAAACATGCCTGTACTGTCTTCTTAAATATAGGCCACTATTACCACATAAAAACACTCATGTTGGGTTAGCACATAACACGTGTAAAGAATGTCGTGTAAAGAATGTCATGCCACAGTAAGAAAACATGTCCTTCAGGGCAGCAAACATATAGCCCTCCTATGAAGGAACACTCATCATGTTGCCTTTGACCATAAAGCCAGTAAGGAACGCCATGTCACATTAAGTAAATATGCCTGCGTACACCCACATGGAAAAACACTTATGTTGGCTTTGCCCATAATGCTAGTAAAAATGTCATGCCCCTGTAAGAAAACATGCCCATAGTGACTGGAACAATGTAGGCCAGTATGACCATGTAAGAACACTCCTTGTGTTTGCTTTAACAATAATGGCAGTAAAAATTCCATGCCACATAAAGAAAATATGTCTTTGCGGGCTGGATACATGTATCATGTATCCCCGACCCTTCACTCTATTCTTTTAACTGACATGCTATGATGATTGTCCTCATTCAAGGAAGCAAAGAACTCTGGATTAATATTCAGTATTGCAATAACTTTTCTTCCACTGATCAATGCTCGTTCACCAAAAACATTACCTATTCCACCCACTCAGACATATCTAACCTAAAATAGTTATTTTGCTTTTATACTAGAAACGTTGCTTTTGCTCAAAATTTCCCTTTTTTACCCAAAATTCCGTTTTTTTTTACCTGCACAAGGTGTAGGTAAAAAGAGTGATGGTCTGCCTTTAAGTTGAATATTGTTAAAGTGCATAGGTTAACCACAAAATGTAATCCTGCAATAACTGTAAAACAGGGCAGTCAAACCAACACTTGGTCTCAAATTAACTCCCTATACCTCCGGGTCTCAGTGATATTGCCTTCCGGTCAACAGTGCCAGATTAAACCCTGTGGAGGCCCCTAGGCTTGCAAATTATCCCCTAATCTGTTTTAAATTTTCTGCACCGCTTTGGTACCTCTTCTTTTCAGGGGCTGACATTATGGGTCTACAAAAGAATGACCACAACTAATATTTACGCGTTGTTAAAAAAAAAAGAAATAATTCTTAAGTATCATCCAAAAACGAGTAAAAGTGCCTGTACAAGATAGATTTGTTCTGTTGCAGTAGAAATTAGATGGTGAAGTTAATCAAACTTCATTATAACTCAGTAAAGCTAACTTAGTAACGCAGATGTCGGTTACCGTATATATACTCGTTGGTGTTCTTGAAGCTTCTACTAGGTCTGGAGTCGGCGGGAATTCGCGATTAACTCACAGAAAGCTTTGTTTCTGCAGGTTTCCCGTGCACGACTACATACGCTGTAGTGGGATAACATTGAACTGAGTAGTGTGCATGTCGGCCGCTCGATGGAGATGACATCACTAAATTTACATAGTTTGCACTGGATTCTTTTACAAACTGACAGCTGCCAGAAGATGAGCTTTTAAGAGACAAAGGGCCTCATTACGACCCAGGCGGTAATCTTCCGTCATTACCACCATGGCGTAATGAGCGTTTACGGCGTGGGCCGATGGCGTAAAGAGCGCCACATTACGACCCATCGCGCACAAGCATTACGCCATGGCGGTAATGCAATTAACGCCATGGCGGAAAAGGCCCCTACCGGCATCGTAAAGCGAGCAAGGTGCACTTTCGCCACCGTAAGTAGCGGCCACCGTAATTAGCGGCCACCGTAATTTGCGGTGGCCATAAAAAGCAGGACCGGAAATAGCGTCATCGCGCCGGAACGGGAAACAGCACGTCGGCCATCTTTAAAAACACAATCCATTGCCATCCTACCGAAGAACACCAGATCCAACCCTGACACCTGTCCCAACCAATAACCCACCCATCCAACTACCCAAAAATGCCTAAAGCTGTTAAGAAGGCATGTGACCGCCAGCGCCAGGAAAGATTCAGCCGGGAGGAACTCTGCATGCTTGCGGAGACCCTGCAAGACAACGCAGCTGTCGTTTTCTCCCCTGAAATGACCAGGACAGCGATAGGGAAAAAGAAGGCCATCTGGGCCCTGGTGGCTGAGCGCGTCAGCGCGGTGGGGACCGTACCCCGCACCCCGCAGCAGTGCAGGAAGCACTGGGACGACCTCCGCATCCGGGTCAGAGCGGTCATCTCTCTGCGAATCGCAACCTTGCAATGGGTACCGGTGGAGGGTCGGAATCCCCACTAAAACTCCAACCGTGGGAGGAGATTTGTGCAACCATGATTGGCATGGAAGCCATTGAAGGCGTCGGAGGGATGGAAAGGGGAGCTCCGACATCAGGCGATGAAGGTAGGTGCCTCAAACAAGACATGCCATAGTCACTGCAGTCCATTCATGTGTAGCACAAGGTTGCCCTAGAGTGTAAATGCAACACATTTCCACACTGCCCATAGCCACATGCGAGCACCACCCTGTATACACTGCTGGCACCCGCATACCTGCATCCACATCCCACACTAAAAGGAGACAACCTGCATGGCCCTGCCTGAAATCTGCCTCATCTACTGACCAGAATAATGTCTATCATTGTCATTCCAAAGTCCGCAGACCCATCAATAACGCCCTCCCTCCTTTGCTCCACCACAGGCACAGATTCACACCCCGAGGACCAGGACACCCCTGCGACGAAGAGAGCCAAGAAGGCCAATTATACCGTCCCCGTACCCTCGACCTCAGCTGCAGTGAGGCAGACCCCACAACAAGCAGGACCCACTGCAAGCATACCGGACGTCCCACCGGCAAGCACCCCTGTAGTCAGCAGGCCAGCAGCAGCTGCTCCACCTCTACCAAAATTGCCTGCCACAGAAGGCACCATGTCAGCGGCCAGCAGCAACATGGGTGAGACAGCTGCAATAGCTGCATGTTCAGACTCAGACATTGAGGAGCACGAAGTCCGAAGCCCCACTGACCTACTACATTCCCCCTGTTTGTCAGACGCCAGCCCCCATGAGGATCACACACAGGGGCACACAGAGGTAGAGGAGTGGCCTTCTACCCCATGCCCAGTCCTCAGTCCAAAGGAGGGGAGCAGCCCCTCCAACACACCACCAGCACTGGCCATGGGCCAGCAGGGGCAGCAGTCCCTCGAGGACATCACAGAACGGCAGCAACAACTGTCCACGATGCTGGCTGAGCATGGCGCGGAATGTGTGGGGGCTAGGGCAACCATTGAAAAGGCCACGGAGACCCTAAGGGCCGAAGTTGCGCAGAGCACTGCCACCCTGAGGGATGCCATGCAGGCCATGTAGAGGGACATCTGTGCTGAACTTGCCGGCTTGCGTCGTGCGCTCACTGAGCTCACCCACACCCTACAGGACGGGCATGCACGGGGGCAGGCAGGGACATCCTCCACTGCCAGTTCTGCACAGAGCAGCCCCGTCCGACGTTCCGGACGTAACCTGCGCTCCACAGCCAGGGGTGCCCCGGGGGCCGGGAGAGGGGGCATGTAACAGCCTGTGCCCACTGTCACAGGCATCTGTTGACACCTACATGGGGTGTGTTGGGGTGTGCAGGGGGGAGGGGGGAGGGGGTGTGTTGGGGTGTGCAGGGGGGAGGGGGGAGGGGCTGTGTTGGGGTGTGCAGGGGGGAGGGGGGAGGGGGTGTGTTGGGGTCTGCAGGGGTGAGGGGGGAGGGGGTGTGTCACGACGTTTCATAGTTTAAATACACTTTTTTCTTTCCCAAAATGAAATGTGTGGGCATTTTCATTGCTTATGTGTGCTTTATTGGTGTACAGTCCACAGTGTGCATGTCCCAGAGACACACAGTGCCCCAAGTGCAGTCTCCATGTGATTCACACCAGCCGTGTGTGCTAGAAGCAGTGGTCGATGATACTTAGGCGCATTGCACGCCCCTCCTGTGCGTCGCCTCCTCCATGGGGTGCCGCCCCATCTGCACCCTCCTCATCCTCATCGTCAGGTGGTTGCAGTTCTGCGTCAGGGGGCAGGGGCACATTCTGTCTGACGCACATATTGTGTAGCATGACACATGCCATGACGATCTTTGCCACCTTCTCATGGTGGTACAGGAGTGCCCCACCAGACCTGCTGAGGCTTCGGAACCGTGCCTTCAATAGGCCGAATGTCTGCTCTATGACCACACGAGTACGTGTATGTGCACGGTTGAAGTCCTCCTCATGCTGGTTCTGCGGGTTACGGACTGGTGTAAGGAGCCACCTCTTCAGGGGATAGCCTGCATCACCTGTATGTAGGCGATCATGTATGTGTCAGTCATGTCGTCTGATCAAGAACATGATGTGCCAACATGGCTTGCATCCAACTGTTACTTTGGCTCACTTCTACATGCACTAATTGATTCACACAATGCAACCAGTATATGCTCATGGCTCCCATGGCCTGTTTTGCATGCCATCACCCAATGTATGCAGAGGGGTTGAGTGCATTGTGAGTGCCCATCCTCTGTCTCCGTTCTCTGTGTTACTCACAGCCAGGTGGAGTATGCATCACCCCCCCCCTTTCAGCCAGGTGGAGTATGCATCATCCCCCCCCTTTCAGCCAGGTGGAGTATGCATCATCCCTCCCCCCTTTCAGCCAGGTGGAGTATGCATCATCCCTCCCCCCCTTTCAGCCAGGTGGAGTATGCATCATCCCTCCCCCTTTCAGCCAGGTGGAGTATGCATCACCCCCCCCTTTCAGCCAGGTGGAGTATGCATCATTCCCCCCCTTTCTGCCAGGTGGAGTATGCATCACCCCCCCCCTTTCAGCCAGGTGGAGTATGCATCGGTACGTCATTCACCTGCCCACTTCCATGACATTGGACTCACCGAGTAGCCAGGATCTTGGGCCTGCATGTCGCTCCATGTAGCGTGGTATTGTGGAGTTCCTCAGGACCATAGAATCATGGGTTGATCCGGGGAATCGGGCACAACAATGTGTGATGATCTTGTTGGAGTCACAGACCATTTGCACGTTGATTGAGTGGAACTGTTTCCGGTTGCGGTACGGTACCTCCATGGCACGTGGAACCACCAATTCCACATGGGTGCAGTCGATGGCACCAATGCAACCGGGTATGCCGGCTAGTGCATGGAAACCCACTTTGGTGTTTGCAATGTCCTGGGCAGTCCGTGGTAATGAGATGTGGTCGTCTGTGTGCTTGAGGAGGGCATCGAGCACTTGGATGAGTGTTCGTGAGAATAATGGTTGTGAAATGCCATGCAAGTGCCCCACTGTGTGCTGGTAGGTGCCTGTGGCCAGGAAGTGGAGTACAGACACTACCTTCAGTAGGGGGGGGGATGGCGGTTGGAGTGTCTATCATGCTGACGATGTCGTTGTGTATCATGTCTACAATGGCGGTGATGGTGTCCCGGTCCAAACGGTACAGGGTGTGGATCTGCTCAGCAGTGAGGTTGAATGGATTGGCTCTGATGCGTGGGATTGGGGGCTGCCTGCGTGGTGGCACTGGCTGTGCTGGTGGGTCTTGCTGGGCCTGCCTTGCCCTCCTTCTCCTCCTGCGTCTCCTCTGTGCTGCCTGTTGTTGTTGTTGCTGTTGTAGCACATGCATTGCTATCAGGTCCTCCAGCCCCAACATTGCTAGTCGTATTGGTATCATTGTGGAGTGTGACTGGGTGTGGGAAGGGGTGGGTGTGGTCTTTTTGTACTTCCTGAGTCTGTATTGCCTTCACCTGTGCTGTTTCTGTGCACCTGTGGCAGCTGCATTCACTTTACAAAGCCCTTTACGGTTGGTTCGCGATGGCGTAATTAGCACCATGGCGGTAAGGTACTTAACGGGCTGGGTGATGGCGTTAGGTGCATGTCCGCTTGGGTCGGCATTTGCGTACCTTTCCGCCATGGCGCTAAGTACGGTGTGGCCGGTCGCGTGCGCGCACCCTTAGCGCAGTTAGCGGCAGCGTTAACTATGATGCCGCTAATGGCATCGTAGTTAACGGTCACGGGTCATGATCGGACCTGGCGGAAAACGATGGCGGTAACCATTTACTGCCATCGTTTTTCACTTAGCGCCAGGGTCGTAATGAGGCCCAAACTGTTATGTGAATCTGATGTCTCTGGTTTATGTACATTAAGTTCTTAATGGGTACATAAAGGTTTTGTTTGTTTCTTTGAGTTGGTTCATTTTTTATCTTCTGGAAACAATTTAAGAAACCTTGATTGTAATTTTCTTTAAAGATCAAATCAATATTATTTTGATCCGTTGCGCAGGCCCATAAAAGGAGTGGAGCCCATGGGCCGTTGCCTACTTTGCCTATTTGGTAATCCAGCATTGCCAGTCAGGCACAAAATAAGTCGAAACATTATGCCGTATTTGCTGTGTATACTGGGACGGAGGGCCCTCATACCCGTCATAAAGAAAATACATATACCAACCTCTCAGGAACCGAAGGAGGCCATGAGACTCTGCATGACTCCCTTCATCAGACTGCCACAAGGTAGCAACGGCAGCAGTCGTGGTACCTAAACTTTGGAGCAACCTGCTGCTAAACATCACTGAGGAGGAAACTCAGGAGGGCACAGAAAACAGTATTCCTCAGACGAGACATTGACAGCTAAAGGTTGCCCACTGTAGCACGGGCCATCATGAGTTATCGCGTGCACATGAGCAATCTCTGGCCCTTTAATATTCAGGAAGGTGATAACTTTCACTGTGGGTGGTACTGTTTTCTCCCTTAGGGTTTTTGTGCCCCCAATACCCTAAACTTGTCATTTCTTTCCAGGGCCCCATGAAACAGGTTGTCCACAACAGGCACCTTACAAACAGTAAATAATGAATAAATGTAATATGTTATCTAACGCGTGTTTCTAGTGATTTTTTCTCACCCGACCGAGCCTTGGGATCGTGGTTTATGATGGCAAGAAGCCCTTTCCCGTAAAGCGATTATAGAGTCATAATTACCCACATACTATTTTCTTAAATTGTTGCCACGGGTCAGGCAACTTTACATTTGCTGTTCTTGTCTTTGTAATTTGTCGACTCTTTTTCTTGGAAAAGTAGCCTTGCTTTGTGTTACCAATATCATCAATTCGTTCAATGCAAGATTTTGGTGAAAACGGGTAAAAAAGAACCAGGGAAACTAGATGTTAAAATTGTGTTTAAAATAGTGAAGTTAAGCTGCAAACAAAAGATGCAAGAGGGATGCATATGTGCACAGATGGGTGCAATCATTCAAACAAAACCAACACTGCTACTCTCATCCTGCACTTCATTGCCTCCCTTTGCCTGGACTCTCCTTCACTTGCCCTCCTCCCTCTTCTTATGTGTGTCTGTGTGAACACAGCTCTTTTCACTATAGAAAAACAATAAAGGTATTCTGTCCGTTTTTGGCATATTTTGCATAATATGCCCACATCCAACCAGTGCTCTTGAATAGGGGTGGAGGAAATGACCACCAGCAAAACGAAATTGGACATTCACCACCAGTTTCGCTTCTTTGGAAGAACAGATCTTTTTTGCCGATTTGCAATTTTAAGGAGAACTTTGTTTTTTTGTCGTGACATTTCTAAAAGAATTTTTGTAGCAAAACAATTAGATTTTTTAGCCTGAAACATTTCACATCCCTTTATCAGTACAATAACGAAATGTTGGTCAAAAAACGGAATTTTGGGTAAAAAAGGGAAATTTTGAGCAAAAGCAACGTTTCTAGTATAAAAGCAAAATTTCGGCAAAAATGCAGATTTTCAGATCGGAAAATGTACAAAACGGCTAATTTTGCCTCGTTGCCAAAATGGGCAAAGCGGTGAATCTTTTTTTTTCTCCAGGTTTTGTACATTTTCTACAGAGTGCATTCCGGCATTTTGCCCACCCCCCCTAACCCGTTGGTCTAATGCAGGGGGTGGAGGGGGGTCAAGGAGACAACAGTGCTGTTCTCTGAGCCTGAGATCGCTCGTAATGCTGTCACAGATGGCCTTAAGAATACCAATGCTCAAGAAATGGTTGAAGGGTTTATATTTCACTAAACGTAAATGAGGCTGCCATTAAGGGAGTTTGTGTGTGTCAGTCATGAGACGTGCAGACAGTTCAGTGAAGATTTCACAGCGGATTATCCGCTGAGTTCTGAGCAGAGGAGCGAGTTTGTGAATTGAGAGTCGATGATGGTGTTTGAAGAGGCCTATTTAGGAGGTATGCTTTTATGATTCATTGCGAGACATGGGGGAATTGAATATCGACAATCCTGCCAGTGGAGACAAGGGCGCCGGCACAGCTTTACAGAGCAGTGAAACAGCATGCCCAGCTATGAACTGCTGCACCACAAAGCTGATTGGCTCTTTTGTGTGGTAGGTGACCACAGCCCAAGTTAGAAGTTCCAAACCAGAAGCTTGGAATGCAGCCTTTACAAATGTTTAGAGCCTCCATTTCAAGCTTGCTGATTGGCGACAGAGCTGGAAACAGTGAGATGAAAAAAGGAAAAGGATGCAATGGACCCAGCCACTTTTACTCCCTAAAATAGGCAACTGCTCCCCAAAAAGAAAACTATAGAGTAACAAAAAATAGGAAACTGACACATAGAAGCCTGCCCCCCTGCTCTCACCCACACAGCTCCATGGATATGTTTGGGACCAGTAGTAGATGTAAGGCCACAGGAAGAAACCACTAATGCTGCCTGAGCCCAAGGGGTAACCATTTACAATGTACACGAATAACTAGGTGCAAAGAAATATTTATTACAAAAACATTTCTATTTTACAGTTAAAAGATATTTTTCATAATTTATAAAATACTGCCATTGGGAATGGGACGTACCGTTTTACACCCTAATAAATAATTGTCCTTGAAAAAATATGGAGTAAAATACTCCCAGTTCAAAGTATTATCTGAAGCACTGCTAATTCCCTTAGGGTGCAATCTCATTAAAAACCTTTCTCATAGGCTGCTGAATGGTGTTCAAAATTCACTACATAACCAAATGAACAGCGTTGAACATAGGGATGAACTTCATCCAAACACCCTTAGTATCAAGCTCTCTAAATATGATGTCCCCGGCAGAATTGTGACAGAATGTCTTCTAGCGAGGGTGGGATAGTCAGAGGTTTATTGATTTTTATTAACAAAAAGATGCCGGTAAATGTGTGTCTGAACTTGAGATCTGCTATTCAGACCCCACTTTCATAATGCGCCATGGACCTTTAAGTAGAGGCTTGCCGTGGACCAATCCGCTGTAGCATTGTGCCTATTGAAGGGTCGGGAGGTTCCTCCCTTTAATTGATTAATCTTTGGAACACATTTGAAGAAAGATTCACCTGGAACCTGGTTAGGAGTACATTCCCCTTCCATGTCCTCTGCCAGAGAGGAGAAGATGTGAAACTTACAATAGAGGCAAACTCTTGTCCCCAACTATTCCAGGGGCATGTTAGAGGGTGAAACTGCTGTAGTGTCCGATGCTCTGACTGCACCAGAGACCACTTGCACCAAGGACCTGCTCACGGCAGGTGATGGAACCCTTTAAAAAGGACTCCCCTTGCCCTTGAGAGTCCGGACTGGATCACCCATCAACTGCAAAGCCCAGAAATCGGCCCAAAAGGTTTTCTACCACCTAAAGATGCTTTTCGTCTCAGCTTGAACATGCTTGACACACTATGAGTCGCTACAGGACCTGAAATGCAGCATTTGGCAATCCAAGTACTTTGAATTGCTTGCCTTCTTTTCAAGCCACCCAGACGCCGACTCAATCCATTGAAGCAGATCACCTTGACTTGACCCGATCACCGACTGAACTCTGTGGACGCAAATGACACATCATATCTCGATTGCTGACTCAATCCAAATGATGCAGCGACTTGATTTAAACACCGAATTGACTTGCTGAAAGCCATCGTCTCGCCCACCTTGAATGCTGACTCGACCCATCAGAAGCATTGTCTAAACGCTTACTCAACTCACTGGAAGACATTGCCTGAAACCATCTCAACATAGACTTGCCATTGGTGAAAGCATGACTCGACAGTCTCAACACCACTTGACTGTAGTAAAGCACCTGGAAGCCTGGTTGATCCTGTTGAGCCCAACAGACAAGACACTAAAGGTATTAAAGAGGGCTTGTTCCCTTGGTCCACCTTTAAAGACCATAGAAAGGTAGAGAAGTGGGAGCTTAAAAGCCACTAAAGACATCTTGGTAAACTGTGACATTTTTGTTGCTGAAATCTTTGCCTAAGCGCTCCTGTCTGCAAACCCAGAGTGCCCTCTTTAAAAAGTCTGCTTTCATTGTGCCTTCCCTTACAAGGGTGGGCCAGCAGTTATTTTATTAGTTCAGTGTTTTTGCTAGTTTAATGAAATATCCTATTTTTACAAAACCTTGGTTGGTCATTCTTGTATTTTGGTATCACCGTGCTATTATTTGTGTTCTTTTGTTGCCAACTCACACCCCTCCTGAAGAGTATAGCCTGATCTCTGCCTGCTTTACTCTAAATGGGAAAGAGGGTATACCTTTTGGGCTGCGCCTGTTTCACCTTTATGATTGGGATCGCTGCTGGTTTAGTAGCAGTGTGGGCTGAGTAGGAGCTTCAGCTGCTACTCGTCCCTATACTCCTGCAGTGCAGTAGTCCTTTCACAAACATCCGGACTGAAAAGGTTTGGTAAGGGATGTTTAGCAGAGACTAATCCTACTCTATGGAACACATCACCACCCGAGCCGAGAAGTGGACCAAATCACCACAAGTTTAGAAATGCCTTGAAAACCATTCTTTTTCAAGAAGGCCTTTAGTTAGACTGGACAATCGAGAAAGATCTGACCGCAACCAGGTACCAAAGTGCTTATTAGAACTGCGTTGTGATTCATGCAATAGCCTCTCCGATCGCGACTCCACCTCTCATCCCTACCCGCCCAACCCCAGTACACCTTTCTACCTTCATGCTCTACAGTATTTCGTTGGTATGTGACACATTACAAACCACCAAATAATACATTTTCAGTTGTTTCTAAAATTGTATGTACCTGTTAACCCCTACCAGAGGGCTTACTCTTTTCGTATTCCCCAATTCCTGTTTTTTGTCTAGTTCCAACTTTATTCCCCGGAAACCAACAACTAAGCCCTCCCTGGAGGAGACGTGAAAGCCAGGAGGAATCCGACATGCACACAGGTATTGACCTGGACGCCAAGGAGACGAGAAGAGAACGCAAAGGTAGTAAAGGATGCCAGGACCACACAAACTAGACCGTCGAGCCGCCCAGAGTCCCGGGAAGCGTGGGAGCTGGAAGCCACACCAGCCTGGAATGTAAAAGTGTTGGGGAGCTGCCACAGAGCCAGAGAAGCTCAGAGAAGGCAGCAGAGTCCCGCGAATGAGCCCAGCGACCTGCCACGGAGCCAATTACTGTGCAGCCTGCAGAAAGAGGTACGCGGGTAGTCTGGTGGCTCAAGCAAGTTGTGGAACAATTTAGAAAGTGGGGTCTGGGATCCAAATACAAGTAAAGGGAAGCAAAGAAGTACACATGGCTGTACCACGGCTTGGCAGGAGAGTAAACCAAGCCTTGGGAAAAGCCAAAGTAAGGTTGTATTTGCGAGTCTGGGTCTCACACCCAAATAAAGAGAACTGGGACTTGTTGAACAATTCTTACAGTGCCTGGCAGGTTAGTGAACCAAGCCTGTATCACCCACCACAGCCTGGGAAGCCTCTAGGCCAAGCCTCTTCACAGTACCTGGTGAGAGAGAACCAGGTCTGCCCACCAGGGTCAGAGACCCAGTACAGCTTGGGAAGCATCCAGGCTATTCTTCCCCTGGAGCAGTACCTGTTGAAAAGGAACCAAGGTTGCCAATCAGAGTCTCGGACCCCAGAGAACTGCAAGCAAGCATGAGAAGGGCTGGGGAAGGAAGACATTCCCCCCCAACAGCTATGGAGTAGTTGAGACCACACAGGGAAAACCACAAAGCTAAGAACGACCTTTTGTCCATGGGTAAGGGCGTCCTCCCTCTGAACCAATAGTTAACTTGTTCTGTTAGGGACAGATTTAGGGTTTTGACACTGGCCATTTGGACTTTTTACTTTGGACATTCTGACACTAGATATTTCAGTTGAGGCAGGGAAACCGCTCATAGAGTTATGGCAAGAAAGGGTTCAGTGGCAATGCGCCTGTTTTGCTCCAGAGTGCTCCTGCCTACTACACGTGCCACAGTCGTTTACATTGTACATTGATGAGGGGGAACTTCAAGCATTATCTCATGGAGGCAATGTATTGGTCAGGAGAGAGGCATGAATGATGCCTGAATTTGGGGCGTAATAATTGATTCTCTGCTGTCTCGGAGTGAGCCCAGGCGTCTAATTGGTCCTTCTACTATACATTCATGGACTGATGACTATTTATGGAGTTTCTCAATAGCCTTATGGGCAAGTGTGTTAAATATTTTTACATGTACAAGTTTTAAGTATTTGTTCATATGGGCAAGTACTATGGACGCTCCGATGTATTGCAAAGATATGCGATTTCATGGCTGCTATTGCAGAGCATTGTGGGTGGCGTATGGGAGCAGATCACATCAACATTGGGACTAACTCTCGAGCTCACACTGGGGTCTACTGATTACTGCAGTATAAGTGTTGTTTTATTTTCTGGTTGTTGGCCTTTTTTGCTAATGACAAATCTGAAGGGGGTTTCTTTGATCTTCCACCCTCCTATATTGTGAGGGGATGGTTTTCTGTGTGCTCTTGACGGTTCTCATGACTTATCCATGCCATTGTACATATGTTCAATGTGTGCAATGTTGATCTGTCCAGTTGGTTGGATGGAATTGGGGGTTTTACGTTGCCAAGTACTCTGTTACTTGATTAGGGGTTGTCTTTGAGTTTTTGGTTGGGGTTGACTTGTTTTTATTCTAATATGTGACTGGTGGGGGGTACCGGGTGTTGGTCTGGGGTTTGTTAGTGCTTGTTGACGTTGGATTCATACTCCTGTTGTAGGGGGCGGGGGTGGGTTTTTGACTATTTGGGGGGCAGAATTTTTGTGCTTCTTGGTGTTTGCCTTTTTTCTGTTATTGCAATGTCGCTAGGGAAGAGGGACCTTTTGTCCTTATCCTCTTGTAATGTGAATGGCCTCAACAATCCTGTCAAACGACAAACGATTTTCAATTGTCTGAATGATATGCACTGTGATGTTTATTTCCTTCAGGAGACGCATGTATTGTTGGATGAAATTAATTTGTTGCGCAAAGGGTGGATTGGGGAGTTTTTTGTCTCTTGTTTTTCTTCGAGGAGTAGAGGGGTGGCTGTTTTGATACAGAAAAATGCCCCGATTAAAGTCCTGCGTTCCCGCTCTGATGGTGAGGGAAGAGTCATTGCACTTTTGGTGGAGGTTCAGGGGGTTCAAACTACTCTTTGTAATGTTTACGCTCCCTCTTTGGACGACGGCTTCTTTTTTGGAACTGTGGCTCAGATGTTGCAAGATTTTGGTACACGGAATGTGATCCTGGGGTGGGGATTTTAATTTGGTGATGGATGGTGCCAAAGATCGTAGTGGTCCCTGTGCTACTCGGAGAAGGGACCCGACTTATTGTTCTTTCCGTTCTCTTGTATCTGAATTTGCCTTGGAGGACTGTTGGAGATTGCGTAATTCTGGCTTGAGGGAATATACCTTTTATTCTGGCTCACATGGTTCACAGTCCGTATTGATATGTTTCTCACAGCTGGTTCTGCGACATCCAATTTGGCAAGTTGCAAGATTGATTGTATTGCTGTTACTGATCATGCACCGGTGTTTCTAAATATAGGTCTGAAGTTTGTTACATCCAGGTCATTTTGTTGGAGAATGAATACCTCTATTCTTCAGGACGAGAAGATTGTGGAAAAGATCAGAACCGAGGCTGACCATTTTGTGGTTGAAAACAGAACTGATGGGATTGCTGTTGGGACAATTTGGGAGGCTTTTAAATGTACAATGCGGGGTCTGATTCTGGGCTTGTCCAGTAGCAGGAGAAAAAATTTGGAGAGAAAAAGTATAGATCTAGAACAACGTATTAAACAATGCTCAAATGACTTGATGAATGATCCCACACATCTGGAAAATAAGAGAACATTAAGGAAAATGCAAAGAGAGTTGAATGAGTATTTGAGAGTACGATCTGAGAAAGATTTGTTCAGGTTGAAATGTTCCAATTATGAGTATGGTGAGAAATGCGACCGCTGGCTTGCGTACAGGTTGAGGCAACGACAGTCGGAAGGTGCAATCAGTTCCATTGTAACGGCGGGTGGTATGGTGACTTCTGATCCACAACAGATTAATGGGATGTTTAAGGAATATTATGAGAAATTATACCAGAATGAATTGGGAGTTGGTGGTTTTGATGAGTCCTTTTTGGACGGTTTGGATATGCCTAGAGTAAGTGATTTGGAGAAGGGCATCTTGGGTGAGAATGTAACTGTGGAAGAGATGAAGTTGGCGATCAGAAAACTGAACTCAGGCAAATCTCCTGGTCCCGACGGTCTGCCTGTTGAATTTTACAAAATGTTGCCGGATTCGGCGGTGGAACTTTTACATGATATGTATGTGGTGTCCAGGGAGGGGGGTCTGCTTCCTGCTTCTACCAACCATGCCACAATTTCGGTTTTCCTTAAAAAAGGTAAAGACAGTAGTTTGCCTTCAAATTACCGTCCGATCAGTCTGATTAATACAGATAACAAGATATTGGCGAAGTTGTTGGCTATGCGTTTGCAGACTATGCTCGTTAAATTGGTGCACACTGATGAATCAGGTTTCGTCCTTGGTCGAAGAACATCTAGTAATATTAGAAATTTGTTCCTGCTGATGATGCATGCACAGGATTCGGATGATGATGTGGCCATTTTTTCGTTAGACGCAGAGAAGGCGTTTGATCGTGTTGATTGGAAGTATCTTTTTTCAGTACTGCATGCTATGAACCTGGGGGAAGGATTTATTTCATGGGTTGCCCTGCTTTATGCTTGTCCAACGGCCACTGTCAGAACTAGTGGACAATCATCAAATTTGCTTGTGCTACAGAGGGGTACGAGACAGGGATGTCCTTTGTCACCTCTGATCTTTATTTTGGCAATGGAACCCTTGGCGATAACCTTGAGGTGCGATGTGCAAATACAGGGATTAAACTTTCATGGTGCCGATCAAAAATTGTGGTTTTATGCAGATGATCTGCTTTTATTATTGCGGAATTTGAGTGTTTCCCTTCCGGCCTTGTTAGATGTCTTGGATAGATTCTATGCGGTGGCAGGGTTTAAGGTCAATTGGTCTAAATCCGAAGTCTTGCCGGTTTCAGGATACTGTGATAAGAATTTGGTTACAGGATATGGGTTTCAGTGTTGTGAAAGGAGATTGAAATATCTGGGTATTTGGCTGAGCCCGCTGGTGGATGAGATGGTTGTGGTGAACATGACTGAGGTGTGAAGTGACTTGAAATTGAGCCTTTTGCGGTGGTCGTTACTTCATTTTGTCTCTTTGGGGCAAGGTGAACACTCTTAAGATGAGTGCGGCTCCGAAAATTAATTACATTCTGGGTATGCTTCCTGTGAAAATTGGTCAACATTATTGGAGGAAAATTGATGGTTTGTTGCAGTCCTTTTTGTGGGATAACAAGCCGCCACGGCTAAAGTTGTGGAAACTTCAATTACCTGTCAAAAAGGGAGGACTGGGAGTTCCGAACTTTAAGGCATATCACTTAGCGTTTTCCAGTCACTTCATTGTACCCTTTTTGGTTGATGCACCTGATAAATGGGCAATTGCTGAGGCGAGTTTGTTGGGCCCGCTCCCTCCTAGGCAATCCTCACGGCTATGAACACATTGTGTAAGAAATCGCCTTTGACAGTTTTTCTGAGAGAAACGTGGAGACATATACATGAATTGCTTGGATCGGTTGCTATGAAGACCACTCATGCATCTATCAGGTTGAATCCGTTGATTTCTATTGGAGGTAGGTCTTTATTCTGGCCGGATTGGTTTTTGAGTGGGATTTACTGGATTGACAATGTCTTTGTGGATGGTGAGTGGATAGGTGAAAGAGAATTACAGACGAGATTTAACATTGACAATTTTCGAACTACTGATTTCAGAAAATTGAAGAGATGTATAGGTGATGTGGTAGAGAAGGGGGGTGCAATGGTGAATCTCTTTCTTAAGGAGAGGGAGCCAGGTGGTTGTTCAATTGCTAGCAGGATTTACAATAATATTGTGTCCGCTTATGAGGAGAACTCTGGATTGAGGGATGAGTGGGGGAGGAGATTGGAATGTGAGATTTTGCATGAGATGTGGACTGAAATGTGTGCGAACTTTAAGCTTTGTGCTATTAATTTGGAGGAACGATTGAGACAAGTAAAGATACTCAATAGAGTGTTTTGGTCTCCAGAACGAATGTTTAAGAGAGGGATGATTGATTCGGATGATTGCTGGTGTTGTGTAAATGGATTGGGAAGTTTGGAACATCTGCTTTGGGAGTGTGTGCGTGTGCGGGGATTTTGGCATGATGTTTGTCGTATTTGTTTGCATGTTTTGAATTTGGATGTTGAGTTGGATTTCATGACGATGATTTTGGGGGGAGGTGAGTTGCTAGAAGATCTCTCTGTTTCACGGAAAAAGATTCTGCTCCGTGGTGCTAGTTTGGGCAAGAAACTGGTTCTGAGGGGTTGGGAAACACTGTTTGCACCTATTGTGGAAGACTGGATTGAGGGAATGTCTGGGCTTGCAACCATGGAGAAGCTGATTTGTAAGCGACAAGGGAAGTTGAGATTACATGAAAAGATTTGGGATGATTTTCTGAGTTTGTACTAGTTCTTTGATGGTTATTTGTATATTATATTCTGCGTGTATTTAATTGATTTGTTTTAATTGTATTAATTGATTTATTTGTTTATCTTTGTGTAAATCTTATAAATGAATCAATTAAAAAAAAAAGAAAGGGTTCTCTTTTACTTTTTATCTTCTAACAAAGGTTTATAGCCAAAACTATAACTCCTACGTGTCGGAGTCTTTCGTCTGCACCCTTACAAGATCAATAGGAGAGACAAGGACACAGTGGCATGAAACAAACAGGCCACCAACATCACTGATGTTGCAAACTCCATACAGGAAATGTGGACTCCTTCTCTTTGCACAGCACTATATGCCAGTGTGTGGCAGCCTCTGAACACTGGAAGATGCAGAATGCACCAGGGAGGGTGTAGGACTGTTCTGAAGGTTGTTGGCGACTCCTTTTAACAAATGTTTGTTGTGTGTGATCTGTTTTCATGCGATGTCCTCTACAGTTTAAATCTGAACATGGCTGTAGCCTTGGCATGGAAGGAGCCCACAGAGAGTTGAATACCTACAGATGAGGTGTATTGAAGCTGGTGTGCTACGCGTATAACTGGTTGGGAGCAGTAGTGCCATTCATTGAGAGCCTTATTGGGATGCTTCCGCTGTACGCTGCATGAAGTGGAGATTCTTTACATCACTCTGTAATTTGATCAAGTCAATCTCAACTTGAGGGTCTGATGAGGAGGCAGCCTCGGAGTTGGAGCTTTCATCGTGCACCTGGTACCAAATTTCTTGTATTGGTTATTGGGAGGCTTTTGAGTAGGTTCAGGATTTCCGATCTCAGTCATATCATTGTTTGATGTGGGTGGAAGAACCCAGGCAGTGTGCCTGGACAGCACTGGGGAGGGACTTGTAGATCAGTAACCGGATCTTGAAGTAGGACCTTTCCTTCTCCGGGAGCCATTGTTAGTGCTTCAGTGCTGGTTTCATGTGGTCTAAAAGGCTCAGACCAAATGCGTCACAGGTTGCATCATTTTGCTTAGAAGGAAAATCTATGTGAGATAACGTGACCGCCTTCAATATGGGGCACGCCTGCATTTCCTTTTCATTTATGGCCTCTGGAAAAGCATTTCTGCACTCCACTGTCCAAGTCCCCTTCTGAAAGAAATGTTGTCTACGACCCGACTCCCAGTGGACCCTTTATTGTCCAATTCACTCTTCACATTACTAGCCAGTCGGTAGAGCAGAAACTATTGCCTAACATGCCGTCCTTTTCATCAATTGTCTTGTGCAGAGCGTGCCAAGCACTGGCCGTCTGCCCTCCACCCAGCCAGCTTCACATCTAGAACACGAAAAGGAGATCAAAAGCAGTGCAAAGCGGACGGAAAGCATGTAAATTCGCCTAGTAATGCACGCAAGAGGGCACTGACCAGCAACGATGCTCCAAAATGAGCAAAGATGCTCCAAAATGCCTATTCATAAAAGGTGTGCACATTTGCACCAAAAATATGCCAAAATGCCCCCCAAAAGTGCTTTGTACACCATTTTATAGTGTATTTCGATTGTACATGACAGTGCAATCGAAATACACTATAAAAGCCTTAATATTTCAGGAGGTACACTTTTCTGAAATGGGCGATCCAGTTGGCATCATGTTGCTTTAGGCGGAGGTGTAAAAGAATTGATGGGAGGAGAGTTTCCTTATTTGAATTGGCAGATGAAGAGGTCATCTTTAGACACTGCTTAGACTCAGGTTTGTATTAATTGATTTATTTGTTTATCTTTGTGTAAATCTTATAAATAAATCAATTAAAAAAAAAAGAAAGGGTTCTCTTTTACTTTTTATCTTCTAACAAAGGTTTATAGCCAAAACTATAACTCCTACGTGTCGGAGTCTTTCGTCTGCACCCTTACAAGATCAATAGGAGAGACAAGGACACAGTGGCATGAAACAAACAGGCCACCAACATCACTGATGTTGCAAACTCCATACAGGAAATGTGGACTCCTTCTCTTTGCACAGCACTATATGCCAGTGTGTGGCAGCCTCTGAACACTGGAAGATGCAGAATGCACCAGGGAGGGTGTAGGACTGTTCTGAAGGTTGTTGGCGACTCCTTTTAACAAATGTTTGTTGTGTGTGATCTGTTTTCATGCGATGTCCTCTACAGTTTAAATCTGAACATGGCTGTAGCCTTGGCATGGAAGGAGCCCACAGAGAGTTGAATACCTACAGATGAGGTGTATTGAAGCTGGTGTGCTACGCGTATAACTGGTTGGGAGCAGTAGTGCCATTCATTGAGAGCCTTATTGGGATGCTTCCGCTGTACGCTGCATGAAGTGGAGATTCTTTACATCACTCTGTAATTTGATCAAGTCAATCTCAACTTGAGGGTCTGATGAGGAGGCAGCCTCGGAGTTGGAGCTTTCATCGTGCACCTGGTACCAAATTTCTTGTATTGGTTATTGGGAGGCTTTTGAGTAGGTTCAGGATTTCCGATCTCAGTCATATCATTGTTTGATGTGGGTGGAAGAACCCAGGCAGTGTGCCTGGACAGCACTGGGGAGGGACTTGTAGATCAGTAACCGGATCTTGAAGTAGGACCTTTCCTTCTCCGGGAGCCATTGTTAGTGCTTCAGTGCTGGTTTCATGTGGTCTAAAAGGCTCAGACCAAATGCGTCACAGGTTGCATCATTTTGCTTAGAAGGAAAATCTATGTGAGATAACGTGACCGCCTTCAATATGGGGCACGCCTGCATTTCCTTTTCATTTATGGCCTCTGGAAAAGCATTTCTGCACTCCACTGTCCAAGTCCCCTTCTGAAAGAAATGTTGTCTACGACCCGACTCCCAGTGGACCCTTTATTGTCCAATTCACTCTTCACATTACTAGCCAGTCGGTAGAGCAGAAACTATTGCCTAACATGCCGTCCTTTTCATCAATTGTCTTGTGCAGAGCGTGCCAAGCACTGGCCGTCTGCCCTCCACCCAGCCAGCTTCACATCTAGAACACGAAAAGGAGATCAAAAGCAGTGCAAAGCGGACGGAAAGCATGTAAATTCGCCTAGTAATGCACGCAAGAGGGCACTGACAAGCAACGATGCTCCAAAATGAGCAAAGATGCTCCAAAATGCCTATTCATAAAAGGTGTGCACATTTGCACCAAAAATATGCCAAAATGGCCCCCAAAAGTGCTTTGTACACCATTTTATAGTGTATTTCGATTGTACATGACAGTGCAATCGAAATACACTATAAAAGCCTTAATATTTCAGGAGGTACACTTTTCTGAAATGGGCGATCCAGTTGGCATCATGTTGCTTTAGGCGGAGGTGTAAAAGAATTGATGGGAGGAGAGTTTCCTTATTTGAATTGGCAGATGAAGAGGTCATCTTTAGACACTGCTTAGACTCAGGTTATACTAGGAATGGGGTCCACTTCACCTTCAATGCAATTAAATGGCATACCACCGCTAGTGAAGCTTGCAGCAGACTTGCACTTTTTTACTACTGTCTACTCCCAGAGGACAAGTGGTGTCATAGCAGGGATCACCCAGTCCTCACAGTCGCAATCCTCAATCGCACTCTCTACACCAGATTCCCAATGTGACCTTTGCATCGCCAGGGTATATTAAACCATGCCTCATTATGCATGTACAAGAGCAGGAACAAGGAGTGCATTTTATGACATAGCTGAGTTGCCCGATTGTGTGGTGCCATTGGTTGCACCCATGTGGTGCTCATCCTCTGTGATCATAGAACAAGAACATGAGACGCTGGCACTCAATCCAAGTACAGATGGCCTGCGATGCACACAACATCATCACACATAAGAACGGCATCTACCCTGGAGCAACACATCACAGATAGTCCAGGTGTGTTGATAGGTCTGGAAAAGATCTGGGGCTATGCTAATGTCAGGACTGTCGGGACTCAGGGCTAGCTAGCCTTTTGGTTGTAGTCAATGGCCTTCTATCCGGGGCTACAACAAAAAGACCTGGGGTTATAGCCCCATCAGCTCGCCCCTAGCAATGCCTCTGGCTACGTCTACTCTACAGTCACTGTGAAGGCACAGAAGTGCATTGATACATAGTTGCCACATGATCAGGTCACTGACCGGTGAATGTACATGACAGGCAAGTATCCTCACATGTGTTCTGGAAATGCATGAAGCTAGCGCACGTCCTGGCCTCTGTCTAGAGGTTAATCGCCCTGCAATACATACGCTCAGAACAGTAAGAAGGCACTAGGAAGTAGACCTCTTTCCATGTGTCTGGCTTGTGATCACACACTGTCAGTTTTTACACAATTATGTGAATTAAATGTATGATCCTGTGCTACATCAACACACCTGTGACATTGAAATGGTCTTCCACTACCTCATGGCAAGTGATCCATATCACAAAGTGGACTCCCAACGCAGATGAATTTAAACAAAATGTGTATTATCTGAATTTCAGACATATTTCTTACATAATACAAAAAGATAATGAACCATAAACAAAATGCCTGGAATACTTTGCATGTGTATTGTAGCGTACCTGCACTCATTTTTGGTGTATCTGATAGGATGCACATGTTTTGATGGATGGTGATGCTTTTGATGACATTAATGTCCCAGAAACATGTGCATCCTGGCAGATATGCCATTAAATGCTGCAAAGGCATCATGGAGTAGACACAAACAACTAAGTAGAGTTTTGGAATACAAACTTTTATTAACCAAAATGTGGGATTGGAAAAAGGCCTAACTTGCCCTATACTAAGCTGGGTTTTCCTACCTAACTGAAACTAATGATAGTCTCTGTCAGGAAGTCCAACACAAATGTCTGTCTGTGTCAAAACCTATAGTTGCCCTCACATCTGGATTAAGGCGCTATATAAATAAAATAAATACAAATACAAACACATCTAACTGTACACAATCTGTAGGGATGTCCGCATCAAATTAAAAAGTGCTCAAATAAAAGTTCTGAGTTTCTTCCAGCTCTTGAATGGAAAAGGGTTTCCCCTTCCCCAAAGTTCAAGTAGTTCACGTTATTGGATAGGGGTTCCCTTCCCCATGCTTTCAAGTCTCTCAAGGTTCACAAGTAGAACCATCTTCCAGATCCCTCAATGTTCCAAACAACACAACTCCTGCGGATACTCCCCAGCTCTTCTGGTTTAGTCACCTTTCACCAAGTTAAAGAGTTCAGTTCCTTAATTTCAGTTCACATATATCTTTTTTGATTCAATCACAAAAGTGGCTTCTCCTTAGGTAAATGCACTCCGTCTAGGTGCAGTTGTCAGACCACACAGTTCACCCATAACAGATCACGCAACCGATACATCTTACTTAGATTGGCTTTATATGCTTTATGCCCCAGGTTCAGATTTTCAATGAGGCTTGACTTAATATTCATTCACATATCCTTGATACATATCTTCTCACCATTCACGTGTAGCCTTTTGCTAACAAAGATCAGTATAAGTTTCCCAGTACACTCTCCTGCTAGGAAACTTATTTGTGTTTCTTGATTCTAGGCAATGCTTGTTTGCCTCTTGGCAATGTTCATCACAAACATTCATTCTTTCAATAATAACTTGCTTCTTTGAAAAATGCTCACAAGTTTTGGCAATGCCTCTTTGCCTTTTTACTTCTTTAAAATGTTCTTTAAAATCATTCATTCCATTAATTGATAACTCACTTTTAAAAATGCCCACTTTAACAGTTCATGGTCCTCTGGTTTCAGACCTTTACTTGTTATGCACTTTCCCTGCTACTGCTGTTCATTCGACATGCCCCGGGGTCCCCCTGCCTTCCGGGCAGACCCACCGGTTTCTGGTCACGTTTCGGTTGTCTTCTGTATGGCGCTGGAGAATCTCCTTTGGCTATCTCTGCCTTGCGACACCTTTCCACGTCCTCTGGCACCTCCTCAAAGGACCTCGCTTCACCCTGCTGCCTTGCCGGGAGTACCAGTAAGCACTGTCCTCACAATCCTGGAGCTGCGAATGCCCAAGGAGCTTCTCCCTGCAGCTTTCCACGACACTAGTTCCACTTCTTCCATCTTGCTTGTGCGTCTCTACCTGGCTTCTCTCCGTGTTCCGCTCCTCTGTTTCTGCAGCCTCTCCAGGTCTCCGCTTCTCCTCTCATGTCCCGTCATGTTCCCACAGTGAAACAGAAGTCTTTCTCTTGCCATTGCGTCCTCGATTTCAAGTTCCCGGCATCAATTATGATGTTAGAAAGACTAGACCGCTCAGTGTCAAACCAACAGTCTTTCTTCCGTGTTTGATGCCTCTTCCTCGTCCCAGTGCCTGATTGATGCCTACCTGCAAAGGATGGATGGGAAAGATAGGGAAGGGACTAACATTAACCAACAACGGCCTGGGGGATTTTAGGTTTACTGGAAAAGGGAAATGAGGGATACCATGGGCCTCATTCCAAGTAGGGCGGTGAGGGATACCGGGCACCGGTAAGGAGACCGGTGCCGGTAATCCCTTACCGCCCTACTACGAGTTCCCTTAGCGGGTCCCTCCTTTATGGATGGGACCCATTAAGGGACTTCAGAGCTAATAACGGTACTGCAATTTGCGGTACCGTTATTAGAGCCTTCCCCATTCCCATTGAGCCCTATAGGGGCTCAATGGGAATGGGGAATGGCTTTTTCAAGTCCCCATTGAACCATACCGGTGCCATACCGGTGCCGGACCCATTATTGGAGGCAGTCATGGCGCAAATAGCGCCATGACTACCTCCAATCTCGGAATGAGCCCCATGTCTCACCCGAGGGTGCCTCATCGCCACTCCCCAAGTCCCATCCACCCAGGTGATCCTCCCTCGCATATCCACCCCCAGAGTCAGGATCCGAAAGAGAAAGACCTTTTCCTGGCCGCCTGGTAGGAAGATATTTTGGAGAAAGAAGCGAGGATGCCCTCCGATTTCTCACAATGCACACTTAATTGTGCGTCTTTTGTGTGAATAATTGTGCTGTTGTGCTCATTTTTTGGGGTCTGTTTTTGGTGTTGATTTGGTCATTGCAATGAGATGTGCAGTTAAGCAAGCGGTTCTGTGTGGGAATAATAATCCCCAAGCTTTTTGTTCCCCAGAATATAAAGCCTTCTCTAATTGTTAAACGGAAATGTACTATTGTTGTAAATGGCCCAGAACAGGGATATCTCACTGCAAACACCCCGGGCCTTCTTCTGACCTCCTCTGCTGTCCCCAACACCTTCCTCTGAATGTTTGTAGACCTGGTTCCCCTTTCATTTCCACCTTTCTCCGTCTCTTCCCCCTACCTCCTCTCGTAACCCCCCCAAGCCCCCAGTGAGTATCTGGATCAGCCCCCAGGCTTGGCTACCAATGCCCTTAACTTGCTCCCTCTCTTCCTATCCCACGGTCTCCTTTTTCTCCTACCTCGTAATCAGGATCTGGGATGTGGCCCCCTGGCTCAGCTGTGACTGTTTCCTGACATCACCATCCCACTTTCCGTGATGGGTATGGCAATGTAGCAGGTTGCAAAACATCAGTTAAATGTATGCATAAAATAAATATTAGCAAGCCGCAGTGTAAGGGGTCTGTGGGTGTGTCATGAGTGAGGAGGAGGAAGGGTGGATTAGGGGCATGTACAACGAACATCTGGAGGCATATTTTGGCCCATGTACACGTTTTGGGACCCAAGTTTGGAAACTGTGGAGGGAACATGCCTGTGGGTCGGACTCACTAGCTATCTGTTTTGCTGGAAGATGCTGCCATCCAGGCCCTGGGTAGGGTGACCAGACGTCCCGGTTTTCCCGGGACAGTCCAGGGAAATCACCCTCTGTCCCGGGAGTTTTTTCATTTTAGAAACCCCGTCCGGGGTTTGCATGGTTGGCTGGCTACTGTAATTAAAGTTGTAATTATATTTCACAACACTTTGAGGGCGTGTTGGGGGAGGGGCAGTCATTGCTGGGCTGCGATGGGGTAGTCCCTCTTTTATGTTGTTGATCGTCCCGGTTTTTCGTTTTGGAAATCTGGTCACCTTAGCCCTGGGGACCTTGAATGGTGTAAGATTTGCATCCTGGAGGGTCATGATGTGCCCACTTTGCAGGATTGACTCGGCCGTGTAGTCCAGAGCAGTGGCAATGCCTGCAAGAAGAATAGGGTGGGGATGTTGGGGGGAGGTGGGGGCCTCGGTGTTGAAGGGTACATACAACCGTCGCACCTTCCCCTCATTTTGCTGCTCATGCGGCTGAAAACCATTGGGCTAAGGGGTCGTCGGATGTTGGGGATTGCCATGGCAACATCTAGTCATGCTTCCACAATGACTTGCAGGCCCTATGGTGACATTTCTGGCGAACGCAGTGGCCCATTGGCAGAGTTCACACAACTGTCATCCCATAGAAACACGACAGCATCTGGGCCTCCTCTGGAAGCACGGTACTGTGGGGGCAGGGTTCCTACAGCCAGGACATGCGTGGAGGAGACATTGCTGACCCTGGTAAAGTTTGTCCTCATGCTACTAAAATCAGGGCCTTGTCATTTTCGATGAGGGCTGGCGTGTGCACAGGTCACAGTGCAGCAGAGTCATGGGATGGAAAGGGCACGGTTCATGAAACGCCATTAGTGGAAATTGGCGACCGTTCACTGGATTTGGACAAGCCTAACATGTCTGCCTTTGAAAAGCCTATGTTCGAGCCAACACACTGCACTGTGCCTGCAAGCTCCGGAGAGCTCTGCTGCAGTGTGTCCTTGCTTTGCACTTAAACACATGGATGGCAGCAGACACAGCAGTGCGTGGGTGGTTTGTATGTTGTTGCACAAGAGGTGCGGATGGATAGATGATTAGAAATTGGAATGGTTTATAAAGTGGCAGGATGGAGCAAGTTTAAAACCACAGGTGACTTTTAAGGATCGTGTTTCTTTGCATGCTAATAATTGTAAACTCCATTTAGGAAAAGAATCTGGAATCGTGTTCCACACAAATGTTAGAGATGCTGGTCGAACACGCCATCCGAGAACAAAAGAGAGCCATGGAACAAATAGAAACAATTAAAACAGAGATCACAGAAGCGAAAGCACTGGAGGCAACCAAGGAAAAAGATTATGTGAAGATGTATGAAGTACTGAAAGAATATCAAGATGACATCAAACTACGAAAATTACGGAAGTTTTACAGAGATGAGAGAGATTATAGGGAAGACAGGGTATATACATTTCAGGAGAAATATAACAAACTTTAATTGCCATCTTCCAAAGATAGTACACCAAATACATCACCGGCTAGCTCAGATGCAGAGGAACTGTTGGAGGGTGAACCACTCTCATCAGATGAAGACACCAGAACAGGGAAGGGTTTCCTCAACCAGATCTGGAGATACAAAATGGGTAATAGAACGCAAACAACAAAACAAGTCCGTTTTCAGTTAACGAATTATCCAAACAAGAAACAACCTTTATTAGGAGAAGAGGAAGGAGGGGGCCAGGAAGACACAGGCAGCCCAGATGCCTTAGAAGATTATCGAAGACTAACGAGAGCAGGAGCCAGAGCAGCAGCCAAGAAGAACCCATGAGCAACCTTGTGATGAATCTGTCGGATATAGAATTGACACAAGATGAAATTTCACTCCTTAATAAGGGATTATCATTTGGACCGACTACCTATATGGAACCTATGCAAGTGCATATAGATCTTTTCAAATTTGTGAGGAAACTAAAACTCAAGAAATTCTTCATGACCCAAGTGGGGAAGGTGAAACCAACTACAGAGCAAACACGAATAAGTGAAGTTACGATAGAGGAATTAAGCAATATTCATCTTTTGAGATCATTACAGGAACCAGAGAGCTTCTCCATTCACCAGACTATGCAAGAACTAACAATTTCACCTATCGGATTATGCAGTAAGAAGCTGAAACCAACATCCAAATTCATACCTCAATTGCCTATGGACAACATGATAGATGCTTTCTATAAATCGGTCACAAAAGAATTGTATAAGACCCAAGACAAACTGAGAAACACACGTAGAAGAACTAAACGGGAGAATCTTACACTACAAGAGAAGGGTGCACTTCAGAAGTTAAAAACTAATCGACATCTAGTCATCAAGGAAGCAGACAAAGGTGGAAGTATAGTGGTTATGAACCGCATGGATTATATAAAGATGGCCCAAAAACATCTCGATACCCCTAATTGCTACGAAGCTTTGGCAAGTAATCCTAAGAATCATATTGTTCGAGACCTTAAGGATACAATTGACAGATGGTACTGACAGGGCCTTATAACAGATGAGGAAAATAGTATCTTTACTTTTAACAACATCTGTTACAAACAAAAACGAGGAGTGGCCATGGGGGTAAAATATGCACCAGCTTTAGCAAATTTAGTAATGGGTATGTTTGAGGATTTGCTAATTTACACCACAGAGGCTTTCAACAAACACGTCATCAGATGGACCCGATACATTGATGACGTTTTTTTAATCTGGAATGGGTCACTACAAGAATTGGAAACCTTCAGAACTCAGACCAATAGCAACCAACTTGGTATAGAATTTACAGGAACCTGCAGCAAGACCGAGATCAACTTTTTAGATTTGAACATTTATGTTTTAGGAGAATATCTCAAGACTAGAACATACAGGAAAGAGACGGAAGTCAACTCCACACTATATGCTACAAGTTGTCATCAAGAATCTGTAATTAGAAATATCCAAAAAGGGGAATATATCAGGGCAAGGAGAAACTGTAAGGATGAATTACATTTTCATGAAGAATGCAAAATCTTGTCAAAGAGATTTCGAGCCAGGGGTTACTCCAGAAAGAGCATAGCAACTGCACATAAAAAAGCACAAGAAACATCGAGAACACAGACTCTAATACAGAAGAAAAAACCCAACTCACAAGATAAGGTACAATTTATTACTACATACTGTGCTGATAAACATGCAATCAAGAAATCCCTGAAAAAACAACATTGGCATCTACTTAAGTTGGATCCACATATAGGGGCTCTCATTCATGATCATCCGTCAATGATTTTTAGAAGAGCTAAAACTCTTAAACAGAGCCATCACTATTACCAGAAGAAAGAAAAGAGACAACTGGAACCTGGTTAAAAGAACTTGAACCAGGTTTTAGAAAATGTGGTACCTGCACAATGTGCAAATATGCTATATCAATGACAGATATATTCAAAATTGAGAACGGACCTCAAATTAGAATTCGAGAAAAGATCAATTGCAAACCAAAATTTGTCGTATATGCTATTATCTGCACTTGTAAGAAAATCTATATTGGTAGTACGATCCGGGAACTTCGTTTTAGGATTAGAGAACATTTTGCAGTAATTGGAAGTCAGGACAAGAATTTGCCTCTAGCTGATCATTGGCAACGGAACCATCAAATGGACAATAAGCAACATCTTAAATTCATTGGTCTGAAAAAGGTGACTCTGGGACGCAGAGGAGGTAATCAGGAATTGGCATTACGACAGGAAGAGGCCAAACTTATTAATTTTTTCAGATGTGTAGAAAAAGGCCTCAACACAGACAATGAAATGTCATATTTTTTATGAATTAGACAAAGGCTCCAGTTGTATGATGTACCCTAATATAGGGCAAATAACAGTGACACCGTGTGCATTTGTATGAACCTATTACTTTTTTGTACATGAGTCTACATATGCATGAATGGGGTTCCTAGAAAGGAATTTATTATTTTCTGCACATAAGTTTTCTAAATGCATGAATGTGGATTTTCCCTTTTAATGGGACAGTATATTGGTACTGGACAGTGGTAGCATTTACAGAAGAAATACTGAATCCAATCTGCACTGCTCCTGAGATAACAACTATGGCCCATAGGGACTAATTTTCCCAAAATACACCGGGAAGAGCCAACACTCCACTAGGGAGGGGCGTATGCCTTGCACAGCTCTAAATAGACAACAAATGAGACAATGTAATCCTATATTTGATAGGACAACGCTCCGTCCCCCCTCTGAGTCAACAATTGAGTACACAGGGACTATCTTTCCCAGAATGCACCAAGGGGGAAAATACTCCTCCGGAGGCGCATTTTGCGTGGTTCGTGAAGTAAGTAAGAAAAGAGTTAATGTATTTTAATACTTAATATAAAAATGGGTCTCTCCACAAGGAATATAGCCTAACTATACATACATACGGATTAGTAATAACATAAATGTTTGACCTTTAAACATGGCCGACGGTTTTCGATCACGGAAGTAGAGATAGGACTACTAACTCTCACCATGGTAACATTATGTATACATCAGCTTGTTCATGGTGGCTTCCACTAGAGTAAGCCGACGCGTGATGCAGAACACTTGAAAATATTCAGGTGAGTCCTAAGAGGCTTCACAGCCTACCCGCCAGCGATATAACATGTATAACGTATAGTATTTGATTTTCATTTTGTTCGGTATCGTTATCTGGAGCGCCAACAAAACGCCATTATGCCTTTACACAGAGCATACTACATCAACTTGCGCTTATATGGACCTACAGTATGTTATCACACCGTAATACAAATCAACAAGATTAACCATAATCCAGTCATTTTTAGGTTAAATCCTTAAACGGATACGCACGAAACAACTGTGATTGCACTTATAGGTCGGAGATCTCAATTTATAACCGAATGGTGGGAAGGTGAACCTAGGATAGTGGGATTCGTGCAAGTGAGGTAATAAGTGAAGTGACCCATCCTTTTTACTTTTATCCCCATAGAAATATGCATAAAGTCTGACGGGACTTTTTCTGCCAACTACGTTAATATATAGCCGACAAATTCAGTGGACAGGTGAGCGATATTCTAATCACACAACGATGTAACGCTGTTACTATGTTGATTTACATATTTATTTTTCCATCTTTTTTCATTTTTTCGTCTAATTTTTCTTTTCAATTAATTTTCGGGCCCTACCTCCACTCCCCTTCCATGGATAAATTCATTGATGGCCGATTGGTATGTTACATTTCATCATGTTTATCACAAATGGTTCAATGAAATTCTTTTGATTGTCTTTCAACGGGATATGGATTTTATGCATTGACATGGGACATGACCATACGTGTTCAAAATGAATTTTTGTTACCTGTTTTCTTTATATTTAACTGTATATCTATTTTCTTTCTCCATTTATTTTTCAAATTATTATGCGTAATATGTTGCATAATTTCTGTCTTTTGATTTGAACTGCATGGCCTATCCGGGTCTCTCTGCATGTTTGCAACGTCAGAATATGGTTTCAAAATATTAAGTGTAACAAACATTGCCCCGATCTGAGGAAGGCACAGGGAATATGCCGAAACACGTGTTATCAAAGAAGGGCTTTCAATAAATCGTTTTTCAACATAAGCAGTGTTACTCATTCAAATCAAAGTGTGGCGCAGTAAATAGATGTGTGCAGCCTTCCTTATCCATTTAGGATGGGGTGAATAAAATCATCATCATACCCTTTTTGTTCAATGTTACAATAGAGATGTATATATTGTCAGGTTGGTATATCGTGATGTGTGCATATATGTCACCCCTCACAAATTGGCGTATTGTTATATTTTATCTGTGTATTTTTTGTTATAGTTTTCACAAGCGTATCAGTTGCCTGCCATGACTCAACCCTAATTGGCGGCTGGTCAATTTCTTAATTGGTGGGATGTAAATATTTGCCACAAATATGTGAGACGGACCATGTGTAGTGGGGAAGCCCTAACTAACCAAGGGAGGCTAAGGGCAGGTTCTCCTTCTGAGAATTTTTTAAAAATATTTAGTTAAAATGGTGCATTATAAAGCACACTTTTATGAAAACTTGGGTAAAAAGACAGAGAGTTTGTCATCGCGCAGTGCAGGGGAGCATTTCTGAACACATTTTTATGATGCCTTTGCCTACAATTATATACAATAAAACATGTCATGCCAAAGTAAGAAATGGCTAGACTGGCTGCACCAATGAATCTGACTGAATGGGGTGCTGAAAATGGAACTTTCTGGCACACTGTGCTTCTTGGTTCCTGTTCTTGTGCTCAGGAGCCAGGGGGCCTTCTTTATGGTAGATGGTGTTGGGGCAAGGAAACATCCAGTGCAGGGCTGAAGGTAATTGTGGAATTTTGTATATATGATATGTGTGTATATGTATGGGTGTGTGTGAATTAGTGATTGTGTGATGTATGAGTGGCCGGGTGCGCCTGTGAATGGGCGCGTGTATGGGTGCACATGTGAATGAGCGAGTGAATGTGCTTTTGTATAATCAAGTGCTTGTGTTTTGTTTGTGTGGCCCGTTGTGCTGCTTTTGGCCAGAGGGGATTGCCGGATGCATATCATTTTCTACTAGGCATCTACTTTAAAAGGAGCATGATAAGTGTTATTACGTGGCTATAATGGCGTTTTTCATACTTTGGCATGCCATTTTTTACTGGGCATCTATGATAAAGCAAACATAAGTGTTATTTCGTGTCTATACTGGCCTACATTGGTGTATCACATTTGAACACGTTTCCCTATTTTGGCATGGCATGTTTTAAGGTAAAGCCAACATGCGTATGTTCTTACATGTGGTACGCTCACATAGAGGCAGAGCCAGCTTGGACATGTTTTCTTTTAACATCACTACTAGCATTAGGTGCAAAGCAAACATGAGTATGTTCTTATATGGGAATTGTGGAATATATTGCTGCAGCCATCATGGAAATGTACGGGCACAACCAGCATGAAAATGTTTTTATACTGGTATATATTGTGGGGAGCATCATGATGCAAATGTGTTGGGAAAGGCTCATGTGCATTGTTGGTGACTTGCATTTATTAGATTCTTTCATGAATTTCCCTACAAAACCGATTATAAACTGTCTGGCTTTTTACCCAATTTTTCACAGAAAGAGTTCTGTATAATGCACTTGAAGAGGGAGACCTAAATGCTGCTCTCGTTGCTCTCGTTGCACCTGTCCTAATCCTATCTCGGCGGCAGAGAAATGAAAGGTGTGTATTGTTTTACGGGTCTCTCCTCCCAATCGTCGATGTATCGTAGGTGTGAGAAACGCTATGCACTCAGACAGCCATTCACATATTATCCTGATGACGTCATAGGACAGATGAGCCTGCAATCGATGCAGCAATTCGACTGACTGTAACCTTGAAGAAAGCTGATGTTGTGGCGACTGACAACATGACATACATGCATTAGACATGAAGCACATAGGCATCCCTGCACAAAGCTATGCAGACATTTAGATTAAATGCTGATAGACACGAAGAACATGCTTATTACTCAGTCGGTTAGAGTACTGACACACTCTTGCTATGCAGAACCGCAAGTTGCCCAAGAATACGTATGAACTGCATGCTGATGCCCAAATGCAACTATCATGGACGGCCATGTAAATCAAGATGGAAGTCACTATTACATTGGAGTGAATATAAGGAGCTGAGGGGACTCGAAGATGCATAGAGGAGCTGACGGGCTGATCAACAGAAACGTGCAGACCAGGATTCCAGTGCAGCCACTGTGCACAGCCTTGTCAAAGACACAAGAGAGGGACAGTTTCAAGTTAACAGAAGAGTTAGGCCACATGCAGGAATACAAGCTGAAAACCCTCATAAATGCAAGCAGAAGTCAAGTTTGTGGTCCCTGCACATGTGATCTGAACCTGGGAGACCAAGCCTATTAATCCGAGCCAGGCTAAGGTGGCTGTTCCCATCAAACCGAAGGCAGGATGATACAAAAGTAATACCAGGTTCAAAGCCGAATGTTCTGTCTCAAGCCTAGGAGATTGGCGCTGGTAACTTGTTGAGAACCTTCAGCACCTTTGGGGCCGTTCTCACCACCTTGAATAGTTGCACTTGGCCTGGTAACTTTCCTATGCTCCAAGACTGAGAAGACCCTCTTTGCCCAATCCCTGTCCACCTTCCATGTTACGCTCAGACTTTGTTGCATTAACCAATTATAGCACACTAACCTGAAATGTTTAGTTGCTACATTTAGGAGGTGGTCGCAGGAGGAACCACTCGATATGTCTTATCCAAGCGATGTACTAACCCCATATATAATGGAGATGTAGTCTACCTTACTAACCAATCCTGATCTCCGTTAGGTTATTGGGTGCATCTTTGTTTTGTGACATCACGCAGCATCTTAATGGGATGACCGACTCGAGATTGGAGAGAGAGCACTGGAGAATATTGCATAACTACCAAACAGCCCAGCAGTGAATCGCCTGCGCAGGCCTAGCCGCCTCTCCCCCCCGCGCTTCCCTCCATTCGGGTGATGTGTGGCAGCTCAGCGCTTCAAAACTGGCATCTCAAAGTACAACTAGGGTTTGTGACAGTCGCATCCGCAGCAGCAGTCTGGGCGCCCGTACTAGTCTGGCAACCCAGTACCGCCTGCTTCCAGGTTCTTTCTCATATTTACCAGCCTTTTTAGCAGGACTGTAGGGTGAAGAAAAGCCAAAAGACTGCTTCCCTGCCACCATGTTAAAGCACATTATTGTCTCTGCTCAGGAGCTGTAGTATCCCCTGCGCGTCCATCCAGGAGTGTGCTGAACCCTTAATGGTCCTTTAAATTCAGTAGCACATCATGCAGGGATGGGGATGCAGAATAACTCTTACACCAAATAATAAGACCGACTCAGGAAGTTGGCAAAATGTCTATTCTGACTGTTTTATTTTCAATGGTCTAAAACAGGGAGTTACAACAGACATCGACGGACGTCGCAAAGCATATCTCTCGAAGAATTTCATTAAAAATGACACTTTTATAGTACAAATTAATAATATGTGATGTCATACTATGTGGCAAACTAAGAAAACATATGGAGTGTTGTGGTTGGCTTAAGGGGAACATCTAAGTATACTTTCTGTAAGGGTTTGGGTTGTGATAGGGTCTCTACAGTCAGGTGGACAACTCATGCCCACCCATAGTGCAAGTCATCTTCACAGTTATTAGATACACGGTACATCATTGGCTTTTAGACTATAAGGCCCTTCGTTATATGGCCTTCTACAATGGGCTTGTGCCCTTCTGGAACATTCGGCCCACTAGCAGCACGTAAGCTGGTACCCCAGGTGTCAGTGGGTGGACTTGACCACATCTCCCCACCCAATTAGCCCAACATCTATCATCACTCATGCCTTCTGCCATTCAGATTGTCTTTGTAACTGGCCTTGCAAAGCATCCTTGCTCCTGAGAATACACAGGAGTGTGAGCATGTTCTTATCTTAAGGCTGGTTCTGTATGCCCAGTTTCTATTTCCATCTAACCCATGTGACAGGAGACGGTGCTTCGGCTCCCTTTCTCGCATTTAATAGTTAAATGAATAAAACTTGACACACATGGTGTCTCTTCCTTTCACCTTAATAAGGGATGGTTCTGCTTCTCACGTTCACTGTTCTTCAAGGGTAGATAATCAGTTCTTGGCTGCTCCAGCCTTTGACACCAGGCCAGACAGCCTTCTCAGTCTTTCCTCAATCTTCATCTGCTTTCTTGCTGCGACACACTCATAGCTATTAAGCCATCTTTCTCTGTGGGTTTGAGCTTACTAAAATTGGGACATCGAACGTCCAGATTCTATAAAAAGGCAGCACCGCCTGCAGTCTATTCACTATGTATAGATAGCCTTTAAGACTACTTAGTCTACTTCCATTGCTGCATCTGTACAGTTATTGAATGGCTTGCATTTTCTGCAGTGCTCTGCTCTTCACACGTGCAATCTTCATTCCACATATGCCAGTTTACTTGATTCTTTATTTCTTCATCAGATTCTATAAGGTCTATGCATTCTGTTCTCAACCACTCTTCTCAGTACATCACGCTTGCTTCTTGTGACGTCAATAATCTTCTCTTTCATTCATCTTAATATTCCTTCGGGGATTTCTTGCAGGAGATTGTCAGTTCTTCGGGGGTACATCATATAGGGTTTTCTCAATGGATACCTTTTCTCAAAGAGTCTTCATTCAATAGGCATCATCACTGGCGTTGTGCATGTCATCATCTCTGGTTTCCAACATATAGGTAAAATGGGGGTGGGACTTCCTGCAGAGGCATTCAGTTGCTCCTCTACAGTGCCTCCTCAGTGCTTCCAAAAAAGTGTGACCTTCCATTGTGCAAGACTTTCAATTTGGCCAGCTAGATCAACATGTAGCGCATGTTCGCTCATCTTAGGCGCTCCTTGGTCGGCACAAACATTGCTCTGCATCGTTGGACCAGCGCAGTACAGTTAGGGTTTCTCCTTCTCTGGAAAAGGCCAAAATCCTTTCCCTTTCCTTTATAGTTTATGATCTTCCCTATGATTGGCCTCAGAGTGGCACCCAGTGGACGCTTCCTCATTGGCGATCTGTGTGAACCCCTGCGTCAGTGTGCCCAGGCCCACTTCCTGTTAGAGCATGGTCTCCACATAAGCCATAGGATCTCTGCCCTAATATTCTGACATTGTTCTTGCACGCTTGTCCCTCTGCATCTTCTGCCCGGTGTTCCAGAATCTTTACTCGCTCAAGTATGCCAACCACCTGGGTCTCGGTTCTGGTGATGTAGGTCGTATTGTCCTGCACTCTTAGCTCTGCAGATCCGCCAATGCACTTACATGCTGTCACAGTAGACCAACATCCACTATGACCGTATCAATTTTATGCTCTAGTGATGTCTTCAGCGTGGCTATAACCACCAGGAAAGGGTCTTCTTTTTACGGGGTCACCTCCAATGCTGCAGCCATTTCATCAGGGTTACCGTGCTGCACTGCGTTATTTTCCTCTTTGCGCACGTAGTCCTCTATACCAGTCTGTCTGGCCTTCCCCTTGCAATTATTGTCAGGCATCTGGATTGAAGACTGTGGCAACTTAGTGTGGGCATCACAACGGCATGTCCCTAATGGTGTTCAACTCGCAGGAAGAGCTCCTCCTTGTCCTCCTCTTGGTGCTGCACCGTTCCCTTCCTGCGCTCACACCTCGTGAGTGGCCACCTCATGCCTGTATTGTGTGCTTTGTCTTGTGGCGACTTGTATGGAGTGCATCCTGCAGTGTCCTAGGTCAACCAGCCCGCTTGGTCCATTAATGTTGGTCTGTTCCCTCCCTGCCTTTACCACCTCGCAGTGAGGGAGGATGTAAGTAACGCTCCTCGAGCTTCCATATTTTGTCTTGTCCTTGGGGCGTTTCCACCACACCTCGATGTAATGCGCTGTCGTGGCCCACACGCCTTGCGCATCCCAATATCAGGCCTTGTTGGATCGCCCAGGGCAAGCCCAGGTATGTAGGCTAGGCACTGCTAATTTCCCTTCACCGGGGCGAGCAGGCCACCACACGGGCTGCTCTGTGCCCACTTTGCCACCTTCTGGTCCACTCCGTCACTCTAATCACTTGTTGCTT
Source organism: Ambystoma mexicanum (assembly GCF_040938575.1). Classification (NCBI taxonomy): domain Eukaryota; kingdom Metazoa; phylum Chordata; class Amphibia; order Caudata; family Ambystomatidae; genus Ambystoma; species Ambystoma mexicanum. The sequence continues at coordinate 602,644,278 of NC_090924.1, forward strand.
GTCGATAGAGGGTGCTTGAATCTCAGCCCCATTGTTAACTCATTGAGACACAGCGGCCGCCATCTTGGGCCTTCTCGTGGTAATCTTCTATCACTCCTATCTCCTGCATGCATCTTGTTTCAGAGTCACCTTGCATGCAGCGCCGGTCCACCCGGCATTGGACCACGTTCTCATGTGATTTCATGTGAAATCAGGCTGGTACAAGAATCGAAGTAGCAGGATCATGCAGGAACTGCACAGATAGTCGACCTCACAGCATGGCCGTTAGCCACGCCCAATCTATATCACCACTTTGATGCACAATTGTATAGTGTGCCAAAAGTTTAATGCGGGTCACACATTGCGCGTAGTGCAAGGAGCAATACCACGCCCTACTGCGAACTTCCAACATCTCCACATAGACTACGTGGATATGATTCAAGTTTTCAATGGCTGCAGGTACATGATTGTGGTAGTATGCACATTTTCTCGCTGGATCTAAGCTGGTCCATGCTTACACCTTGATGCCCTCAGTGCAGTGAAATTACTCATCAGAGAGGTGTTCCCCTGGTGGGGAGTATGCAAGGTTGTGCGGTCAGACAATGGACCTCACTTCATAAACTCCATTTTTCTACACATCACAGCATTCTGGGGATTAAGTATACATTTTCTTGCGCTTATCTCCAATAAGGGGATGGGATTTGTGAACGCCTCAATGGCTTGCTCAAAGATAAAATTGCCAAAATAAGTGACACTGAAGAAGGGATGGCTTCATTACCTGCCCCTTGCTCTATTTGCATTACACAATCAACCTGGATCTGACTACCATCAAAGCCCTCATGATATAGTGACGGGATGATGCATGTGTCTCCCGCTTGCTCCAGCCACTACAGCGTTAACAGATCCCCAAAATTTAGCTACGGTTCTCTGTGATGAAATGTGTGAATATCTCGCTTTGATGATGGCTAGTGCCTCTTTTATCTCTCAACAGTTGAGGTCCCGGCTAGGGAGGTCGAAGAAGAGCGATGAAGCCAGCACACCAGTAGAACAATCTGAACTGTTTAAACAACCACCTCTTTATTGTGGAGATGGGGTACTCTTGAGGAACATTGTAAGATTATGGCACAAACCGATATTTGAAGGCCCCTTCACAGTATAGCAAGCAACAGAACCATCAAGCTAGTAGGTAAAAAGGCATGGAACTACCTTGGAGATGGTAAGACTTGCAGAGGTGAGACCCCTCTGGCCCAACGAGTAGACGATTCAATGCAAGAAGAAGAAGAAGAAGAAACAAAATAGCAAATCCAGAGACGATCAAGAACTAGAACTAGACAGTAGCAAAGTAAAAAGCTAGAGGCACACTGTCTTTTCTTCACACTAGGTGGCTGCTGCAAATATCTGAACTGCCTTTCAACGAGTAATTCCACATGTGCACAAGCATAAAAAAGATGTATGAACTCATAGCAGCTTTGGAGCAGATGATACCAACAAAGATTTTCTTCTATGCTTTTCTTCTGTGTGTTGCACACACATATCCAATGTTAACCAGAAGCAGGGTGCCCATTATTACTTTGCTTGGGGACACCCAAAGGTCCAGTTTGTTTTTGATCGACTGTTTATTGCTGCATTTGCACAATATTACCATAGAAGAGCTTAAGTACTCTAACAAATGACAATGTTGAACATTAAAAGTTCTGGTTTTTATGCTGAATTTTTGGACAGAACCAGAACTGCACCGTTCTACATGACATGGAATCTGCAGCCAAAGCAATTGTATTGACATTTTCTGCATTCTGCTGTCTCTACCTCTTTACCATCTTCTCATTACAAAAGGTTTCATTGTCTCATGCACACACTGAATTATATGTTAACACAGCCCCAATTCCTGCCATCACTGAAGCCATATCAGAACAAGCCAATAGCGCTGCCCGAGAGGTAAAAAGACTTTGGCAACGCGCAGTCATGGATTCTGAAGCAAGCTGATTCAGCCCACGTGTCTAACAATGTGTGGTACCAGCACATGATGAAGGTGGGGAGAGGAGCAACAAAGGAGAGCTGCTATGTGTGCTCGCTCATCCCATATGCCATGAGTGCTTCCTGAACATTTATAGCCACAGAAGTTCCAACAGCCAGAGCACAATGCCTTGTGCATCAAGCTCTCTGCACCACAAGAGGCTGATAACATGGAAGATGGGCCACATTGCGATGGATGTCACAGAAGACGTTCGCGTATGAAGACGGCTACATCAAGACTCAAGCAATGATAGATGACTACTGGAGTGCAGACAAAACAATAGAATGCATTTTTAGTGTCCCAAACAAAGGGAAAGCCATAATAGTGAGACAAAAGGAGTTGCAATGCCCAAAGACAGTAACAAAGGAGACGGGAGGACTTCCACGGTGCTGTGAGAGACCTCAGTTGCTGGTGTATAGACAAGCATTCACAGGAGAAGGAGGGATGGATGGAAGGGATGGTAGGGTGCAAAGTACATGCACTCCTGACAGTTCCAGTAGAAGAGGTACAGAAAGAAAATTATGATTGCCTAATGGAATGGGTGGCAAGCGACCAGCTGCTCACATGGGTGGATAATGAAGCAAGTTTTATGCCTGTTATACCACTCGTAATGCGTCCCTGTGTTTCCAGAATGATGGTCCAGTGAAAGTTGGAGTGAATAAAGGATTCAAACAAACATCGAAGATACTAGGTATGAAGGTCGGTACGGCAGGAATAATGGACTATTGCTGGGCGTTGTGGGTTCAAGCTATACATGCAACTAACACCAAACTGGGGAGGAGTATGCAACTGAACACATCAGCGTTAATAGTGCCTCGAAAGGACATACAAGTAGACCAATTTCCCCAAAATGGAGGCACACCAAAGGAAGACGAGATCAGTGGAGCTCACAAGAGTGAAAAGAGGCAACTACATCTAGTGTAAGATAGAAGTAGGACTCAATGTGATATCGGAAGAGCACAGACTGCTCAGCAGAACTGAATTCTTCTTCGCATCAGTTGTTCCAGGGGTCCAGGCCAACTCAAATACCAAATGGCTCCAGATTACCAGATGGGAACTGTTGCAGACAGTAAATCCGACAGTGAAAGGGTTCAATGGTATCAGAGAAGAACGGAGTGCTGTCCGACAGATGACCCTACAGAACAGATACGTTCTGGGTCTCCTCACAGCCGTGGAAGGAGGCGTGTGCGCTAATATTGGGCCATCTTGCTTTCGTATGTACCAATCCCACGATGGAGAGAATGCAGTTGTCAGACCTGCATGCCAAGATGGAGGCAGTAAGAAACCCTGTCGGAGAAGATTTAAGATTGGCTGACCTATATCTTTTCCTGGATGCCATCATGGATGGCCAGTGGACTGAAGGTACTCATAGCTGCCTTAGTACTAGTACTACTAGCCATCTGTGTTATTAGAGTACCTATAGCACAGTGCAAGAAGACCTCAGAGAAGGCAATACGAATGAAAATGTTACTGGACTGAGAGATAAAAACAGACGGAGAGACACAGACTTTTGACATAGTACAGTCATACCTGAAGCAGAGTGCTCTGTTTCCGCCAGGCATAAAGTTCTCATTTTCCCCAGATCGACACAACTATATGGGAAGATGGGTGTGGTGCAAACCCGACAGAGACTACTGCTGTATGACCTGGTGCTTAAATGAACAAGTGAAATATCATGGTCACTTGGGGGAGTGGTGAAAGTAGGGATCCCAAAGCTGCACCTGAATAGGGAAAATGGTCAAGGACATGTGGTTGATCTCTCAACCAGAGGGGAGATTGAAGAGGGAGACCTAAACATGGCCCTTGTTGCACCTATTCCACTCCCATCCTGGCGGCAGAGAAATGAAAGGTGTATATCATTCCTGGGTCCCTCCTCCCTATCGTCAATGTATTGCAGGTGTGAGAAACGCTATTCACTCAGACAACCATTCAGATCTTATCCTGATAATGTCATAGGAAAGACAAGCCTGCAATTGATGGAGCAAGTCGACTTACTATAACCTCGAAGAAAGCCGATGACATCACAACTGACACCATGACATAGATGCGTTAGATTTGAAGCACATAGGCATCCCTGTACGAAGCTATGCAGACATTTAGATTAGTTGCTGTTAGACACAAACACAAAGAACATGCTTATGACTCACTCAGATAGAGGACTGACACACTCTTGCTATGCAGAAACCCCAAGTTGTACAAGAATACATATGAACTGCTTGCTGATGCTTAAATGCAACTAACATGGGTGGCTATGTAAATCAAAATGGAAGCTACTATTACATAGGAATGAATGGAAGGAGCTGAGAGGACTCAAACATGCAGAGAGGAGCTTAAAGGCTGATCCCACTGAGACGTGCAGACCAGGCTTCCAGTGCAGCCACTGTGAACAGCCTTATCAATGACACAGAGAGCGAGGGAAACTTTCAAGTTAACAAAAGAAATAAGGCATCTGGAGAAATACAATCTGAAAATCCTCATAAATGCAAGCAGGAGAAGTCAGGTTTGTGGCCCTTGCACATGTGATCTGAACCTGGAAGACAAAGCCTATTAATTTGAGCCAGGCTAAGGTGGCTGTTCCCATCCAACTAAAAGGCAGGATGATACAAAAGTAATACCAGGTTCAAAGCCGAATGTTCTGTCTCAAGGCCTAGGAGATCGTAGGAGGTAACTTGTTGAGAACATGCAGCATCTTTGGGGCCGCTCATACGACCTTGAATAGTTGCACTTGGCTTGGTAACTTTCCTAAGCTCCAAGGCTGAGAAGATCATCTTTGCCCAATCCCTATCCACCTTCCACGTTAAGCTCACACTTTTTTGCATTACCCAATTACAGCACACTAACCTGAAATGTTTCGTTGCAAAATGTAGGAGGTGGTCGCAGGAGGAGCCACCAGACTTGTCTTATCCAACCTATGTACTAACCCTCTATATAATGTATATGTAGTCTGCCTTACTAACCAAACCTTAACCCCTGTTAAGTTTTTGGGTGTATCTTGATTTTGTGACATCACGCAGCACCCAAAACGGGACGACCGACTCGGGATCTGAGAGCACAGGAGAATGTTGCATTGCTCATGTCTCAATCCCTGTTAATTATTTTTGAATCAAGAAAGTAAAACATTTGTTGCATCGCTGGACTCTTCAGTTTTTGGTGCAGGGGATTTCTTTGGCCCAGTTCTTCTTGCTGGTAATTAGGGAGAGTAATAATTCCCCTGCCTTAATGCACACCATTTTAACCTATTATTCCAAAAATGTTCTTGGTTGTGTCGGGATGTCTCGCTACACTTGCTCTCTCTTGTATTTTTTTGTGGTTAATATTTAGACCTCTCCAATTAAAAAATTCACCAACTGCCACTGTATACACCTAATAAAGCTTAAGACACTCTTAGTGGGATCTCTGATGTACGCACAGAAATCGGGTGACCCTTCTCGGATATTCATTACTAGTTAATGTTACTTAGTTCACTAATTAGTCATATACCTAATATCTTGTCTGGCTATCGTTCTCCGATGTGTGCATAATCACCTAATCTGTTTAGTAACATACTTAAGTAGAACACCTACTTTTCCACATTAAAAATCCCCCTTTTTAATATAATGATATTAATTTTAGCCACACTGCATACCCTAAGTTCACATACCTATAAAGACAAAGGAAAAAAGCTCTAGTAATAATGTAATGACCTAAACCATGCTATTGATGTTTCAGCATCTTGTCTGATTTGTGCATGTCTTCTTCAGGACCATTAACATCTATGAGTTTGAGTTTACAGGCAAATTTGAGTTTACAGGCAAAGCGTACTCAAAATATGAGGACATTAATATGGATCCTTGTTTGCCTTAATATATCAGGAAATCTACCATCTCATTGAATCCTTTTTTTTAAAGTTCGATATGTAAATTAATCTATCATGGGTAGAGCCAGGCAACAGGAGTGGCGTGTCTTGAGGCACTATGGTGAAAGAGGGAGAGAATTGCATGCTTTAGACCTCTCTGTCTTAGTCTACTTCTCGCTCTGCTCCCCAAATTCTAATTCCCTGTGGTATTCACTGGCATACTGTGATGTCACGTCCAGCCTCATATACCCATGTGTGAACATGGCCATCAGGGTGAACATTGCCCTACGTTTTACATGTGAAAATCCTTATACGCATTTTCAATGTTATCTTTATATTTAATTGGTGAATCGACTCTCATAGTGCCTGCTGGATTCACATAGACGAAGACATTACTCTTTTTATTGTGTGGGGCTGCAGTTTGAAAGGATATTGCTGACAGTAATTACTGAAGGGAAATAAAAAAATGCGATCAAATGGTCCTAAGACACATACTCAAGACAGTAACTGATAAATATGTCTGGCCTAACATGTTGAGTGATTTAACAAATCACCCACATTTCCTATATTTGTGGTTGCCTCAAATTTTAGAACTGTTGCAAAGATCTATCTGTGGAAGGCAGAGGCTTGAGGGGTAAAAACGAGGACCCTATAACGTGTCCACTGCCCTACTGTGGCTGGCAGGCACCTACAGGGCAAGCAGGCTTGTTAAAATTGTGTTTGATTCCCGCTCTTGAAAGAGTAAAACAAAGTTGCATTATTATTGGGTGTTGGGGCCAGAGGAGCTGTTGGGAGATGGAGATGCCATAGTGGTTGCCCTTGGGGTCAGAGAGGAGGCTTAGGGTGAACCAAGTTCTGGTTGTCAAGCCCAACAGTGTCACCTAAAGATGTTCAGCTCCTCAAATTATTTTGGGGAGGTTTGTTAAGCCTTAATGATGCAATTGAAAGGTGGACCATTTATAAAGCTACCTACATGGACCTAGAAGAGAATTGCCATGCTGCATAATCATTTCTGTGGAACAGGGGTAGCTCTGTAGGCTGCAGGGAGATTTGGGGTGGCCCATTCTCCCGGATGCCATGGCTTCTAAAGACAAGAACACATGGTTCCCCCTTTTGTAGCGAGGCTGACTGCAGCGTATACTCTGTAGACTACTGATGGGATGGCACAGATTACCCCGTAGCACATTGATGTAATCTCTATAAGCAAATGGATATATGAGGTCATTATAAAAATGCTAAACTTTAAAAAATAGAAGGCAATTCTAATTTAGGGAAACTAGAGAATCCTTTATCCTACTTCAAACAATCTAAAAAACAAAATAGGTTTGGACTACAGAGAAGGGGAAAATCTTACAACTACAACTGACTGGCCTCTTGTTTCTCTAACCAATCTCTCTCCATCATGTACAACGTTGGCACCTCCACCTATATCCACTAACGGTGGGAGCCCCCAAAAGGGTCTATCCTAGCATCCGCACATCCTCACTTGGAAAACATAGCTCCTCTTTCGGTTTCTCTTTTAAACCTATTTGATGATTACAAACGCACATCTTCACCTTTCACTCCTTCACCCCATGACGGTTGTAATGGCTCTCTTCCTCTTCTCCATATCGTTTCACCCCAACTCTTTACGTCAAACCTCATGGTTCACAGCGACGGGGTCCTCTGACAGCGATGCCAAGCTCCAGTGCTTCCCCATCTCCCCTAGCTTGGCTTGGATGAAACCCCTCCTGAACTTGCGGTAAATCTGTGCAAACCTTACCTCTCACTAAATTATTTAGCTCTACGCCTTCTGGGCCTTTCTTTCCACTTATTTGTTCCTCTCCAAAACGTATGGAACTTAGCAATGTGCACCCTCCATAGCCTCCCCATATCCTGTCCTACCGCTGCCCACCACTGGCAGTCCATTTAAAATTTGACCCTGAGTGCCCCACGACCTGCCAATCTCTACCGTCTTCTACTCTCACACTCTACACATCCAAGCAGTACTCGCCCACATTGTGCTACCACGTTTGTACACATTTTGAACAGGGACTCTACCTCGAGAAATCAAATACACCCACACTGTTCAATAATGTAACTTATCTCTCAAGAAGCAGCTACTCGAATGTGAGGGGGTCACACCCACCTCATCTAGAATCACCACAACTCCAGCTGACCCACTTCACTGGAAATTGTTCTAAATACTTTAGATTTCTGTAAATTAATGCTGTTCAAACGATCTGTCTGTACCTGTGTGTTTCCTGCCTCATCAGGCCACTTTGCCACTATGACGTGTACCGCATTAGAGCAAAGCACCCATATTTTGGTTGCCTCATTCTATATTGTCACTATTGTACAGTGTTTCTGGTAGATGCTTGTGACGAATCAACTTCTGGGGCACCAGTGGTCTAGGGATGAATATCGGTTTCTAAACCACCAGTCAGTCCCACACCTCTAGTACACCAGAAGGGATCCGAACAGATTGGAAACACAAGCATATTATAAAGCTCCTTGTCCACTTTTGGTAACGTGGACGGAACTTTAAGCTTACACCGCAAGGTTGTGGCTCATTGGTTAGTTGCAACACAGCGAAAATACAATTATTACCCAATGATAAAAGGGACTGTCCAGTCAAGGTTGTATACAAATATCTACTTTATTATTATTCAAAAGAAAGTTCTAGCAGACTACAAAATACAACCCTCTCTATAAAGCAGGGATCGGCAACCTGCGGATCTCCAGATGTTTTACACTACAACTCCCATAACCCTTCACTATTGTGGCTAGAGTTGTTGGGAATAGTAGTCCAAAACATCTGGCGAGCCAAATGTGGCAGACCGCTGCTGTAAAGGAATGCAGAGGACAGACAGTCTCAAGAAGGAAAAAGGATGCACTCTGGATACTGACAGGAGGGTAGTCAATAAAGTAATTAATCGCAATAGTTCAAGGATACTCAGTTTCAGCAAAGAAGCAGCAATGGGTTGTAAAATGTCACAAGGGGCCTTGAGAGAAGGACAAGGGGGACAGAACCACAAGGTACCTTGTGTGTGTAGTAGTTCTTGGTGCTTGTCAGTGTAGAGTCGGTTTCAGGGCGCTTTGCAGCTTCAGCGACAGAGTTCAAGATGGGAGATAGCTGCTGGTAGTAGGCGGCAGGCAGTTCGGTGAGTGAAAATGGATGGGCGGCTGCAGATTGGCCTACACATCGGCTCAGGAATCATTGTCTCTGTGCTGGTCGGCGGGTCTGAAGCACTGGTCGTGGTGTCTTGGACGGTGTGAGCGACTGCGCGTAACAACAGTCAGAGGTGCAGTCAGTTGCAGCTCGAGGGGCTCAAATGCCCTTTAAGGAGGACCTTGGTGGATGCTTGTAGATGCACTCCTCCTAGCTTCTTCACTGGGCTTTTGTCCACCTAGGAAGCTTGCTTTCAGAGCCTAGCAGGGCACGCTGTGTGCGAGTTGGATACCGATTCTGGAGCTGCTGGAGGGTCCTCTGGATTCAGTATCTTCCTCTGTTCCATGGTAGATGTTTATGGGAGGGCTCTTGCTTCCCTCTTTGGAAATCCTGGCCTTCCTTTACTGGTGGAAGGTGTAAGACAGACTGTACCTTCGGCCAGGGTCCAAATGAGTTCTTATTGTTACTCCTTGCAAAGTCTTCAGATTATCTGCCAAAAGAGGGGTTCAACCCTTTTTTAAAGCCAGATGGGCGCCAGTGATTGGTGTAGGCTAAGCCTATCTCAATGAACCAATCCTGGGTCCCCACCAACAATCTCCTGTATGCGTGAGGTCATGACCAGAGTGCTTTGCTACAACGCATGTAATAATAAGTCCCACCCATCTTCCTGTCTGTTGTGGATCAAATGGTCTCTCTGGTTAATTGAGCTCTCTGTGGTTACTGAATAAAGCGGCAGGTCTCCCTTGAAGCTGGCGAGAGCAGACTTTTGGTCGCCACCAAACCACATATTCATACCTTCTGAATGGGGTCCCCCTGCGGGGATGACTACTGTAAATACATAATGCCAGACATGACTGGTCACTGACCTTAATACCAAGAGGCGGGAGCTGGCTTCAGGTTGAAACAGTGCATATCAAAGGTTGTTGGGGTTTCCCTTTCTTTTGTTAATCATCTGCAGCTAGGCCCCATGTGGGCATGTTTGAAGCATACTCTATTAATATTTTAATTTTGTTAATTGCTGCCACTATCTGCAGAGGATAAGTTAACGGACTGGGTGGATTCATGGAGCATTTGATAGTTAATTAGGCTAACAATGGCAGGAGGAAGGTTTTTGCCTTCCCCCTTCTAAGATGCATCATGTACTCCCCGGTGTCCAGTTAGAGTTTCGAAAACAAAAGGATAGAATGCCAAAGGTGAGCGTGCATTCGACCGAAAACAAAAGGAACAACATTTTTTTTAAAATGTATATTTTTTTTTTGTTGCTCTAGTTTAGCTTAAAAGAGGTGTTTTTACACCAAAAACAAGGGTTCGGGGGGATCCCCCCCCCCAAAAAATTAAAAATACAAAATAAAAATTCGATCCTTTTTTTTGGTCCAATTGACTCGACCCTTTTGTCATTCGACCCTTTTGAGTCGATCCTATAACCGTACTCCACCTGTCAGATCCCAACTAAATATGACCGGGGGGACAGCGCCTTTAGGCTCTGTCCACGGGTTTATGTCGTGCGGTGAGCATAGGAAAATGTGTGCGCATTAGCCCCACACATTTTCCAGAGGTTGATCTACCATCAGTCAATTTCATTTAAATTTTCAAAAAAGCCCAGGTGGGCACACCCCCAACCGTGCAGATGGTGGTTGAGAATTTCTTCTGCTGAAACCTCAGGAAATGCCATGGATGGCGCTCACTAGATTCTAGGCAACCTCTACATTTAGAACCCTGATGGCAGTTCAGTGGTGGGTGCTTCCGTACTGATCTGACTTGCTATTAAATATACCGGGGTGAATTTCCAGTCCAGAGGCTGAGGGCCACAGCGAGAGTGTAAATGGTAAAGACAGGGGTTACCTCATGCAGCCCCAGGGTATGTGCAGGACCTTCTGGTGAAAATGATTAGAAATACTGTATACAAAAAGAGGCACAATGTCCAGCCTGTAAGGGTCACCTTAGGGCATGAGCAGTTCTTAGGCAGTAGAACATAACCTTTCCAGTCAAAAGGTGTGTGCTTCAGCTGCTCGGCCACAGGGATAGGGTTTGTGATACAAACGTGACGTTTCTAGGTATCCTGGGCAGTCATAAGGCTGTACCATACATGGCCTGGCTTTACACAGCAGAGCTTCCCCCTAAATTGCACATATTGTAGCCTACATAAACAGGCTTTAAACAGCAGAGCTTACTCTCTACATTTCACATAATGCACCGTACATGGCGAGCCTTTAGGCACAAGGGCTATGCCCTAACTTGCACACACTGTATCATATATGGTTTGGCTTTAGACTGCGGATCTATCACCCCAAATTGCACATAGTTGCACCTTACATAATCTGGCATTAAAAAGCAGGGCATCTCCTATACTGCCCCTTACACAGTTAGGCCTTGGAGAGCAGAGCCCTCCGGCTAAATTGCACATTCTGCACATCAGTGTCTGGCTTTAGACCACATAATTATCCTAGGGTATGCATACTGCACCCTGCAGGGCCAGACATTTGACAGCAGAGCTCTACACTAAATAGCACATATTGCATGTTGCAGGGTCAGGATTTACACAGCAGATCGTTTCACCATGAATTGCACATGCTGGAGACCCGAAGGGCCCATGTCTCACAAGAAGATGATTTGATTTGATATTTGAGTGCACGTTCATCCCGAGGCCCTTGAGGAAAGGCTAGATAACTCTATGTAACCCGCAACCCACGAGGCAGTGATTTCCAGAGCTTGGCGGCTGTTACAGAAAAAGCACGGCCACCAACACGGGAGAGCCGGCTCTTTGGGACCGAGATAACTGTGTTATCCTGGGAGCAAAGTACACGGCTGGGGACACACGGCCCACATTTCTGTTGCAGATACTCCCTGTGTTCTAAGCACAGGGATTTAAACTGCACTTGTTTCTCAATGGGGAGCCAATGAAGCTGCGAATAATAGGAGAAATGCAGGAAGAAAACGGGAGATGGGACACCACTCGCGCCGCACAATAATCTGCTCCACTCAGAGCGAGTGAAGCGACCACAGGAGAATGGAGGTGAGAAGGGATGAAAGGAAGGACTTTCCACTGAATTTTTAATTTAAAATGCCCAGCCTGGCAAACAACTGCCACCTGTGCACCCAGGGAGAGTGAAGCACATAGTTTAATAAGGTCCTCACCACTAGAACAGGAGGTGGAAGAGAGCCAAGCGAGAAGAGCCAAAAGTCAGGAGTCTGAAGAGAAGCAGCAGGAGGGGGACCCACCACCAAGACCTCTGTCTTTCCCCATTCAACTTAAGCCAATTATCACTCATCCACCCTCCCACCACCTCCAGGAACCCCCGCAGCTGAAATGCAGCCTCCTGATGATGATCAATACGAACAATAATCTGCGTGTCATCAGCATGCGAATAGCACCGGAGGCCGTGGATATGGATGAGCTTGACCAGGGGCTGAATATACACGTTAAACAGTGTGGGGGACAAGGCAGAGCCCTGAGGACGACCACAGGAAAGAGAAAGAGAGGCAGAGTGGAAGGAGGAAAGAGAAAGAAATTGAGCACGCCCAGTAAGAAAGAACTCCAACCAGGCCAACACCTGGCTGGACACCCCTTCCTCCATCCATCGCGCAACCAGGATGGAGTGGTCGATGGTGCCGAATGTAGCTGATAGATCTAAAAGTATCCGTGCACCCACCACACCCTGACCAGAGAGCCAGACGAGATCATCTGCCCCAGCGACTAGAACACTCTTCGTGCCCCGGCCAGGATGAAAGGCTGACTGGAATGGATTAAAAAAAAAAGATCCCTCAAGAAAAGAACTAAGCAGAGGTGAAATTAGTGACTCTAGCAGTTTCATAAAGAAAGGGAGCAACGAAATAGGCCAAAAGTTAGAAAGAACAGAAGGATCTTGTGATATTGTTTTGAGAAGAGGGATCCCAGAGGCATGCTTTAGGTGGAGAGGAATAGTTCCAGAACTGCAAGAGTGGTTTACCGCCTGCACAACCCATAATGCAATCTGGGGGATAATGTTCTTCATAATTTTCAGAGCTACGGGATCACAGTGGGAAGACCCTGCTATCCAGTCTGGCCCAAAGATGGGAAAGGCCGACCATGACTACATAGGTTCATTAGACAAAGTAGGAGGAGGCCTACTCGCTGATACTAGGCTGGACGAGGTAATTTCGCCTCTAATAACAATCTTCTGAAAAAAGAACTGGGCCAGGGAGTCACATAGTAATGGGGAGGGAATAACCCCAGACTGCGCATTAGGAGGTAATGGGGGAGGAAGGATAGCTCAGGGGCAACGCGTGTGTCTTGGAAGCAAGACAATGCTGTGCAACACAGGTTTGAATCCTGATCCCGTGCTTAGAAACCACTTGCTGTTATTAAGCGCATTATAAAAGAAAAATTCTAATAATAATAAATAATAATGAAAGTGTGTGACCCAAGCTAAAATGTTCCTTCGGCTGATTAACTGCTGTCCGAATCTGGGACATGTAGAAACAACATTTTGCCTCCAGGTGGGCATTATGGTAACAGATAGTTTCCTGTCGAAGTGACAGTCCATCTACTTCACAGTATGTCCTCCTCCATTTCCTCCTGCCTACATTTGAGCTGGTGAAACCTCATTTCACCCGTAAACCACGGCTCAGAAGGGGCCCGACGAAGATTGGAGAGTTTAAGGGGAGCCCGATTATCAGCTGCAGCCATAAGTGTCTGTGTAAGTAGTGAAAAATCTACAAATTGGGTGATCATACAGCCACTTTCAATTTGAGCAATGATACTAGAGTCTGGAACAGGGCCCCATTGATGTTGTAGGGTCTTAACACAAGCAGTAAAGCTACTTTGTATCTTAGTATTAATATAAGGGCACAATAAAGTGATTTGCCAATCAATTGGAAAAACCGGTAAGACTGAAACAAGAGCACTAGGAGAGCGAAAGGAGAGCAAATTAAATCTAACATGTCACTGTGCTGGCGGGTGGGCTGATGCACCAGCTGAAAAAGCCCTAGATCAAGCTTGGCAGCAGAAAAACACGTTGTCATAGGGGAGGTAATATTAATATTCAAGTTAAAAAAAACAACTATTAAAGTTGTAATTCTGCTACCGCTTCAATAAGCACACCACAAAAAGTGGCATCATATCGCGGAGGACGGTAGCTAATTAAAATATGACAGGTGTCAATGGGTGAAATAGACAAACGTACCTGACAGGCTTCCACCCGGATGTTATGGATCATGGGGGTGAGAGTGGCCTTAAAATGAGATTGATACATTAAGGCAACCCCCCTCTCCAGGATGAACCGAGTCACGGTCTTGGCGTAGTATATTATATTCAGCAGGAAGCGCTTCTGCAATAAAACGGCCTGAAGAGTCACGGGGCCATGTTTCCATGACACAGGCGATGTCAGGTTTGAATTCCTGCAAGAGGTCATAGGTGGCAGTTGCATGTGCTGGCTGTGAGCGAGCATTACACCGAAAGCAGTTAAGACCATTTGCAGACAGTAATTGGGATGTCATAACCCCTTTCATCATAGGCATAAACCCCTGAGGGAGATTGGTGTCTGAAGGAGCCAAACTTACCAAATTGGAGCAGGGATACATTAACAGATCGAAGGGTGCTCCAGCACCCTGAAGCCCGCCCGAGACATGGATGAGCACAGACAGGCTTGCCTTTTGCACACCATGGGTGCCCCTGTCGCGCCCGCTGCGCTTTCTGGTCTGGCAGCACATTAAAGCCATGCCGGTAAGTCATGCGACCGTTGAAGAGCGGCAAGTGAAAAAAGACTCGTAGCAGCAGGACGCTAGCGTCCAACGAGCAAAATAAAACCCTGCAAAGTAAAATCAGATAGGCAGCATTAAAGGGCGTTTGGGGCGAGGGAAAATAAATACAATTTGAGCATAATTATAGTGACAACAATTTAAAAATAACGGCGAGCAGTTGGGCAGCAGCTGCCTTGCTAGTTTGCTATAAGGCAGAACATGCAAAGACAGACCGGCAAGGAAAGGCTGCATTCATTAAAGGGTCTGCATGTCCCAAGAAGTCAGAAAATTGCCATGCAATCAAACAGCCCATGTGGACAAAAATATGTCTTTTCATAGCTTTTGGAACCAGCTTCAAAACTATGCAAAACAATCTTTGACATTAATTCCCAGAGACCACACCAAATTGTGTAAACATGTAATTGGAGTAAAAAATCAGTCAATTACACATTGCTCCAGAAAGGCATCCCTCTCCTCTCCATTTTGTTTTACTGTGTGAGGTGGTTCTTTCCTGGCTCCAGGAGACCTCCCTTGGAGATAGTTTGCACCTTTTCCATATGATAATCCCTGACTACCCCTCCCTGGCTCTGTGGCCCCTCAGCACCTAAAATTAGATCAATACAGCATACCTGTTTGCGCCCTGGTTTCATTATTTAGCTCCAGCACAAAGCTTTCCAAAGATTTCTACCCGAGGTCAGTACCTGGGAAGGGGCAGGAGATACTGTAAATTCGAGATTGCAGTGTTATTGGCGTGCCCATCCCATGCCCACCCAAAACTCCTCTCACTATCAGCATGCTTCTATTCACCTTCCTGTAACGGTGGTACCCCATTTTAGGCCAGGAATGGTGTATACAGCTTTCTGGGCACTGAATAATCCACACACCACTTTTTATCTTTCTTGCTCCTCACCCCCACCCCACCGAACTGTTTCAGCATCATTCTGATACCAAAGTTATAGAGTTGCCTCGACACTAGGTGAGGGGTGGTGGACATTTATTGTGCCCTGTGGCTGCTCACACTTTTTGAGGGGCGTTTGAGGCTTGTGGGAGACGCTGCAATAGAACGTTCACCTGAAGGGCAGCCTCCAATGTAGCCCGGTGTTAGGGAAAATTCTCAGAAATGTGTTAATTCCCTTCTACCTTAGAGACCCCCAGCTCTTTTGCTGGACTTTAGGACTTTTCATCTCTCATGCCATTTTAATGTGATTTAATTTCTGTGTTTCTTTTGGCTTTGGAGTCTGACAAACTCCATAGGCATCATCTTTACATTGTGGCACACAGCACCTTCAGTGCAGTGGCACAGGGAAGTCTCTTAGATTTCCCAAATGTCTAAATACCTTCTCTTGGTGAAACTACTGCTTCCAAGTGCAGAGAAGTGAAATTGACTTTACTAACATTTTGTAACTTTCTGGACCCAGCACACACTATCTTACAATAGGGTGCTGGAGGGGCTACTTAGTATCCCCTTTGTCTAGTTTCTCAGGTAACATTTTTATGTTACCCTTCCTACAATTAATGGCTGGTGGCAGTGGTTTACTTTTTACTACCATTGTGTGTTTTTACTGGGGCTGCGTTTGCAGCCACTGTAAGGCACCTATGGGTTCCCCTTTCGTCAAAATGATCCCGGTCTTCTTTTTTCGCCATTTCTTGTCAGGAAGGTCCTTCTTGAGATTTAGTAAATCACAGTTTTGGCTTTTGGTAGGGCTGGTCTGCTTGGCGGCACTTATCCACTGCCACTTTGTTTGACTTGTGCAATGTTGGTTAGTACTTTAATTTAAAGTATTGCTGTCGCGTCATGCTGAGTATGGTGGTTAGAAAGCCAAAGGAACCACCTGAAATAATGGAAAATCGGCACACTCACACATAAGACTGCGCCAGTTGATTTTACACATATGGATTTAATTTGAAATGTAATTCATATGATTGCCCTTTGTGATGACACGTGTTTCGGCTCTAGCCGCCCTTTTCAAATCAGGGCTCATGTTCAAATGAACATTGAAAACACTTTCTATGTTTCGAAATTAAGAAAATTGTATTATATTCATATCAACAAAAATATTTTTTCAAAGTATGTGATAATAGTAAATGAAAAAGAAAATATTATTTTTGAATAGATAGTGATGTTTCAGGATAAATTCTTGCAATGGTAATCACATTAACAGAGATTCAAGGGTTGGTGTAGGGGAGGATTCTTGAAATTTACTCTGCACGTCAAACACAAACCAGGTTTGGTCTTTTTGTTTGTTTTATCTTTGGTGGGATTCACGAGTGAAGCCCACCTCAGGCACCAGTATGTCTGGCAGTGGCAGGAAGTGAGGGACATGCCCAAAACTCCCTGTGCTTAATCCCCTTGGTTACAGGAATGCACCCAAAGGAGATTGGCCGGCTGGCTGTCTGGTAAGGACAGCCACCCTGCTGTGTGATTGGCAGCTAGACTGGAAAGAATGGGAGAAACCTGCATAAAAGGCAAGGCTTTTTGGCTGGAAGGCAGAGTCGATCACTGGAGGAAGGAATCTGAAGAAGAACTTGGAAGAGATGCCTGCTGCAACTCCTGTACCGTTGGTTTGCCCGGTGAAGCCCTGCTGCTGTGCTAAAGCTCAGAATTTGCCTTGACTAGAGAAGCCCTGCAAGGACGACTTCTCCCTTTGAGTTTGTGGGACCAATCAACTCCAAAGTAAGCCCTTTTGGACATCCTCTCGAAGCTGGTTGCATTTCCACTGCAGTTGCTACTGGAACCGAAGAGCCAGGGAGAGGAACACCAGATTGTGTGCATTGCTTTTAAGTCGGACCCGAGTGCTAGGTAGATCCTCAGGACTTCCCAGATGCAGGACTGACCAAGCCTGAGCCACCTCAAGAGAGTGCTGGACCCCAGAAGCAAGGAAAGTCTGAAGTGGTAGCCGAGAACCACAGGGTTGCTATTTGCTGTCCGACACGAGGAGCTGAAACACAGAAGAACCGCTGAATTGAAGTATGCCCATTGCTGCCGCTGACCGTCCCATTGCAGAGCAGGAATCCCCAGATGTCCTCCCTCTTGTCCCCATGACTGAGGCCCAGGAACAACAGGATCTGCAGAGCTGTACAGGAACAGAAGCCAGCTGGAACCATATCTTCTAGTCAGAGGTACTGTAGAGTCTAAGAGGACTTATCTCTTGTTGTGTAGCTTTACTTGCTCTCAGTTGAGACCTGTCTTGGTTACCTTGCAGAGTTGCTAAAGCTTTGCCCTTCACAATCCTCCCAGCTTGTGGCCCTTCAAGTGTTCTATTTTCAACAAGCATTTCTACAAACATTGTGCAAGACTTTTTACCTTCCTGCAAAGAAGATCTTCAGCTCCCCTTGACATTGCGCAGTTACCATTGGCTGTCCTGGCTCCCTGAGAGACTCCTCTTTAGCTCTGACTTTGTGCTTTGGAAGGTGTTGAAAAGTACTTGCCTGTTTTTGAGCTATTTGTTAACCTTTGTTTTATTCCTCTAGTCTATCTTTTTCACCTAACTCAGTATTGCTCTGAATGTACCAGTGATAAATCAATGTCCACGGTGTCCTAGCTATTTAAGTCACCTGAGTGTATAGGAAGTGTCTGTGTGCCATCCCCAATGGGTGTCATTTGATTTAGAGAAACTAAGAGTGTGTTTTGAAGTATATTTAAGAGTAACATGTTTTGCTCCCTTTCTGAATAAAGCTTATATAACTGTCTGTGAAATAAATGAATAATTGTTTTATCAAGAAACCTTGAGTGTAAGTGTGTATTTGGACAACTATACTGTCAAACTCTGTGTCACAACATTACTGCTCACACTGACCCCTCTTGAGATAAGCCTGGCTGCTCGACCACACTACCAACCTGTGTAGTTCAGACTTATACCAAAGGTTGGGTCGCTATTGCCAGGAGGTCAAGGCTATTGTAGTACCCCACAAGGGTACTGCATACAATCTTGCCTAAGACCAGCTCTCACATGGCCACACTCTAGGCAACACCCAGGGTGACAGCGTTCATCCTCATGGTGCTACAGAGAAACATTTGATGCCAAGCAAGGTCTAGGTATGGGCACCCCAGAGGGCACGTCTTTGGGTAGAGAGGTTTGTAAACGCACCCCCTTGAAGGAGGTGGGATGGAACAACACTTCAGGGTGGGTACCACAAGGCAACCGTTATTACAAAGTGCAATCCAATTTGCAGCTGCCTCAAGGGGCAGCTTTGTCTTCCAAGTCACATTAGTCCCCCTTTCACTTGGCTTCCAAAATATTTCCCTGGCGAAGGCCACCCATCCATGCACTCTCTTCACACCACACCTTATTGTCTGGCTTGACTGAAGCATCTTGCAATGGGAGGGTTTGCAACCCCAGGGCACTGCAGTGACCTCTTAACAGTGACTCTTTAAGGACTTCTCCAGATGATGTGCTCCGCATAGCCATAGATGTTAATCGTGCGAGCACCAGGCCACTGCAACATTCTGTCCCAAGAGTGGCTATATTAATATCTCGGAACTGCAACATAAAAAGAAGATATGCAGCTCTTTCCCCCTAGCTCTGACACACACATCACACCCTTCCAGCATCTCATCCAGGCCACATGAAAAGAACATTATTAAACACCAATGAAATCTCTCTGTCAATTAGGCTTTTGGAGTTTGTAAAGGCAGGTTTCGCAGAATTTTAACGATTTTCTGGGATAGTTATGCTCTTATGTTATTAGATTGTAATTATGGGCTGTAGATTTCATGAATCTTAGCTATTTAGGTTACTTTGGTGGAAAAGTATTTGCGTACATTTTATATTTGTGAGAATATGTGAAAGTTCAAATGTGTACTGTAACACACAATAAATAAATAAATATTTAAGGATCCACAGGAAGATTGCTCAGGCTTAATCTAACGCACAGGCTAGTATTATAACGTTATGTTGCCTAATGTGTGTTTGCAAAGCACTAAACTGCCACTGGTTGGATCTCCTAGCCAGGTGGCCTCCTTGTGAAAGCAAGCTTCCACAGCACTCTCAAAGGCAGACGAATCGCAACACTAAAAGCAGTCCCAAGGCTTTCCAGTCACTTTAGCAACAATCGACCGGCAGAAAGTAAATGCGGGGGTTGTGCTGCCTGCACGAGGGTTCAAACGAGAGGGTGAGACCATGTTAAGACGTTGTGACGCTGAGCATGAGAAGCAAGGGCTTGTTCGGTGGTTGTGTGTTTGGTACCCAGACAACTGTTTACAAATTGCAGACTGTGTCTTTCTTTGCTATTAACACTAAATTAACTGCAAATGACAGTTACAAAAAAAAGTGTCCAGGGCAGGTTCGTTGTGCAGGCTCTCATCAGTGTGGCCCTTGAAAAGGAGCTTGGATTCCCTGGCAGGTGCTGGAGATTGGGTCAGGACAGAGGGGAAGGGTTGGCCGGTGGCAGTTTCAGGTTGCTGGCATGTGCTAGGCATTATTTTTCACAAAGCCTGAGTCTTTCCTCAAGCAATGCGTCATTGTTGGTTCTGTGAGGTTCTGCATCAAAGCCAGATGTAACTTTTTTACTTAAACTCAGCAATAACACCCCCCCAATCAAATCTCAATGATATAAAAGCCACTTCGCACTGTGCGCAGCGCTGCCACCAATAGTTTCATTATACCTTCTATGTGTGCTTGAGTAGCTATGACTATTGTTTCCTCAGAACAAATGGCACGCACTTCACTGCTCAATAGTTTCCTGTTTCATTCCGGTGTCCATTGATTGATGAGCGCAAGAGAGGGGCGGCGCTGCGCATGTGACGATTCTAGGGATGGTTCAGCGGTAAAGGACTTCCGCCTCTTCTTTTGTCTTCGCAACACGCATTTCTCTTGCTGTTCTTATATTACTGGGGTTATTGTGTTTTTACAGGCAAGATAACTAGGTAAATTACCTTTTACATGGCAAAACAATTTTTTTCATACCATTTAAGGTGCTTGAAACACGCAGAAAGAAGCACGTGGTTGAAAAGGCGCGTTGGGCCTAAGTTGGGCGGGAGGATGCGCCAGGGCTGATTGCAGTGGTTGAAGTGTAAAGAGAGGAGCTATTGGTACTCTGTGTTGGTTGGTGGGTGGGGATTCATTGGGGCGTTTACCTCCTCTCTTTGACAACATTGTTTGGACATTTGCGGGTATGGGGGCATTACAGACAAATGATTTGGGCTTCCTCTGACGTCATTTTACAGCCATGCCTGCCACGCCCTTCCTCTCCTTTTCGTGTTATTCCCAGGTGCAGTGGCCTCTCTATACAGGCCACCATGAAGGGTTGGGGGCTGGAGAGGGGAGCAAGAGGGCAGGGCAGTTTTTAGCCAACTTGGTGCTCACGGAGAAACATCAGAATGCGCCCCCACTCCCCTCTCAACTGGCCCACGTCCCTCCCAAATGACACCTCTGTCGTATGACAATCCCTCCTCAATATGAATAAATAATTGCTATATAAATGAAGCTGGGTTCATTACATTGTAATTCAAGTACTTTACAGAAGAATTCTAATGTGGAAACACAGCTGTTGCTGCCCAAGTAAATGTTTTTTTCTGTCACCTGCTTTTAGGGTAGACCTCGCATAAATGCAGTTTCAAACTGTTCGTACTGGCACACTGTGGTTGAAAAGCCTACCGGGGTCTGAGGGCTCACTGACCTGGCCCTGTGTTGCAGGTGTTCTGTTCGTACCACCTCAGTTGTATTTTGCAAGGGAAAATACTATACTTACCATATGAACTATTTTCTGATAGGTTATTCCTTGATGGACAGTTTGATGCACTCTTATTGTACTCTTTCAAAATACCTCTCTGAGAGTAGGAAAGGGGACAAATAGCACCAATGAGGATTCATGTATGCTTTGCATTAAATCACAGAGCATTTCAGGACTATAACAGTGATCAGAGATCTATACATTTGATAAACAAGCCTGTGATAAAAGGATTGTATCTGTGAATCTGTAAGGAATTATTTACAGATAGGGCAGGACACCGCACGAGAGTGACCCAATAAACAATGTACAGAAAGGCTACACAGAAAGGATTGTACCTCTTTCAAACTTTAGCCGACCAGTAATAAGTTGATGAAGTGTTTTAAACAAAAACGCTTCTAGTACCTGGTAAAGCGTACACAGTTCCTCAGCCACTACCGCCTAACTATTACGCAGACCTCAGGGGTTATTTTGGCAAAAAAGAGCAGGTGCCTGCTTTATCTAACAGAGCTGGCATTAGCATCTCTTATTATTGCTGGCCTGCAGCTAGTGAACATCCTGGTGTGCCAGTGTAAAAAGGGTGCTTGGCCTAGTGGAAGTTGAGGCAACTTCTTTGATTGCTTTATGTGTTTAAGTGTGGGCACAGTATGGCATGCTCATCAGAGTCATATCTAAAGAACATCCCAGTGTGCTCTTGTATGGACATTGGGCACATCGGACAAAAACAGGTATATGTGACGTTGCATAAGGGAGCACCACATAGACACCATTAACCAACAGGCTGGTCACTTGTGCAGCACACAAATCATTGCTGTACACAAATCACTGCAATGATTTTCCACGGACTACTGTCTGCACAGTGACACACAGTGAACTCTACTTTCCTAATCAAGGTGCCAAGTGACATTGGGGTGCCATCTGGGGTGCTCGCTAGGCAGTGGCTAGCTTGTTCAGACAATTAAAAGATGCATTTAGTCCATGTCCCCTTAGCAAGAAAATTAGAGTTAACCTTCCCAGGGATCCGCCATATGTAACTAAAAAGTAATATATATATACATGACAATGGTTTAAAACTTTTCTTTGTGTCGCGTTAATTCTCCTGGAGGAATGCATGGGTTTGGTCAGCTAACGGATACTTGTGCTGGCCTGGTGAATACAAATGCCCATTGTTCAGTTCTTAACATTAAAATGTTAAGCAGATACCGTGTAAAAACAATGGCTTGTTAAGTGAGCCATCACTTGTAAATTGCCCCACTTGAAAGTCTATCAGCACATAGAATAAGGAGCACAGGGTGTGTGACTCCAGAGCATCTCACACGCTGTGTTTGGAATATGCATTCCTTTGCTTGCATATTCCTCGCGCATCGCATGTCATCCAAATGTCTGCAGAGAGCAGCCAGCTGCACATTGCAGAGCAGCGCTCACTGGCGAAGTAGGCTGCCTCATCTGTTGTTGGGCAGCTTTCTTGGTGGGCCCCTTGTGCCCACCTCCTGAGCTATTTAGCTCTGAGCCCCGGGCAGTCGCCCGCCCCGTCCGGGCCAAGAAACAGGGCTGCAAGAGAGTATTCATCCGGGTGACACTGACGCCGAATGCATTTGGAGGGGGGTTGTTTTTTATGAGAATAAACACCAGCTTATTTCTCTATTAGTTGTATAATTGGCATTTGACCAATCAGCAGCAATTCTAAAACACGCCCAGAAATGTGGCACAGGACAGTGTGAACTAAATGGCGCAGGTGTTTTAATCTCTTTTAATCACCTGGAGAGCAGTTTGTGGTGAATTATGCTTCGCTGCCATAGGCCAGCCAGAATGGTGTAGTGGAAATCCAGAGATGGAAGGCAATGAGTTGATTGACAGCACACATGCATTTTCAACTCCTCTGCCGAATTTCCCATACCTGGACTTTGGCCCCTGAGGGCATTCAACCTACAGCGCATTGAGACCATACCAATGTTGAAAGGCGCTATACAAATGATGATGATGATAAGCACTAGTTTGCTGCTGGTTCTTGCAATGCTTGGGATTGAGGGTGACAGCTTGAGGATACCAGCAAAGAGAAGCCTGTTATGTGCAAACCTCAAAACGTGCTTTTAATGCACTGAATTAAAGAATTATTTCGCTTTATGGTAAGACTGCCAACATGGTAGCAGCCGCTCGCGGCCACCGCAGAGGCTAGTGGCACATTTCAACTGAAAAAGTTGCAAGGCCCTGGCACCACTCCCCAGGACTACCTTCGTGGACACAGAGGATACTGCAGGGTTGAAGGGGGTGAGCAGTCCCTAAAAGTTTACAAAAGAGAGAACTGGGAGCTGTCCTCGTGTATGGACAAGAACATGGATTCCAATGGGCAGAGGCATGGTTACGCCTCACACCCTGAGCAGAACAGAAAGTGGCCGTGCCCAGGGGTTGCTGGTCCTGGAGGAAGAGTGATGCAGGGAGGGAAGAGCAAAGGAAAGTGCTCATATGAGGGGTGAGGTCTGAGGAGCAAAAGAGGAGTTGGGGGTATCTTGCTTGGGAACCCTGGATGGAGTGTCCACAGGTCAGCGAGACAGCAGAACGCCAAAACGACAGACGCCCGTTATTCTGCAATGTCGGACTATGATCAGGGGCTTGTGAAATGGGCATTTCGCTGGCGTAATTGGGTATCTAAATTGCTGAAAGAAATTCTGCAAATGTTGGTGGGAATCCTTTTCAGGACAAGTGGAAACTTATGGTAAAGCTTTTTCCTTTAATTTGCTGAGAATAAATCTATTAAAAAACACATTTGCAAGATCGATTTATCTGCAAAATAAGTGGAAAACCCTAGTTTAAAACTATTTACTTGAGTGAACCACTCACATCATAAGGAAAAAACTGCAGATCAAGTGTTGCAGATTTAAACTAAGTAAACACTTTACAATTCGTTTGTTGAGAAAATCTCCAGCATCAGCCACTCAGTAAAGCCACTTTTTGCGGAATTAATTTACCACTTGCACTGATTAATGCTTCAAATGGCAACGCAGCTTCCTAAAAATGACACACAATCAAACAATTTCCAAGCACACCCAGAAGTAATTCCACACTCCCCTAACGGTCCATACGCCAAGAGTGTCAAACACATGTTACTTTGCACATTTGTAAAGTGCCCACGGCCTCAGCATCTAAGTGCTAACGATTACATACAAGGGCAGGAAGTATTAGAAAAGGTTACACAAACAGGAAGCCTTCGATTTTTTTTCCTGAAGTCCAGTTCATGTTCGAAGCCATAAGGGAGTGCATTCAGGGACGGACTGGGCCATAAAATTGTCTCGGGCACCAATGGAAAAGTGGCCCACAGTTGCAAATGGCTATTCTTTCCTTTTGTGACACTGTTTGAAAAGTACCCAAGGGGGAGTTTTGGGACAAAACGTGATGCAAATTGTGCATTTTAAAGAATATTTATTCAGCAACACTGGTCAAAACTACTAGCCACATAGTGACATAACTCATCAAACTAGCCTAGATTGGCCCAAAAAATGGCCCACTTTCCCCCAGAAAACTGGCCACAGCAGCATTTTGTGTTTTTGGTTTGGCCATGGCCTATTGCCCTATAGGCCAGTCCGACCCTGAGTGCATTCCAAAGTTCGGTGGCTAATACCCGAAAGGACCTCCCATTGCCCTGGATCGTCTGCTCTAACACCACAGAGAATCCTAGAATACACAGGGGTGGGGGAGGGGGATATTTACAGCTGATATTTCCGTTTAAGGTATTTGGGGCCAATTTTCTGTAAAGCCTCAAAGACCAGAGACAAAAACAAAATATATTCTAGTGGCAACTGGCAGCCATTGAGGCGACTTTAAGACTGGAGATATATGTACTCCAGTGGAAACACCTGAAGCCGCATGCACAGTGGTATTTCGAAACACCTGTAACTGGTTCTGCATGTTTTTAGGGGCACTGAGCAATAATGCATAGCCATAATCAAGTCGTGAGCTGATAACGGCTTGAGCGATAATAGCGCATGACATTCCAAAAGGAAAGAAAGGTCTAATTTGCGTCAAAATCATTATATGGTAACGTAATGGTATGATATGATATGGCATTTATAACGCGCCTATACACAAGTGTTTCAAGGCGCTACGCAGCAAGGGAGGGGGAAACAGAGGGAAGATAGAGACAGCGATCCTACTAGGCCGGGTGTCATTCAGATGGCTTAAGTGCAGGGGGAAGGGGGAAGAGGAAAAGTGCGGAGTGGGAGGGGGTGTTGACAGTGCAGTACAAGGGGTAAAAGAATAAATAAAACAATGAGAGAAGTAGGGCCAGCTGGTGGCAAGTGCAAGGATAAGTGCAGACATCAGGTGTCAAGTGGTGGTGGGGGACTTTAGGGATACAGAGAACACCGAATAATGCATTATTTACGTTATTGACATGTGATGCCATGGAAAGTGGGAGTCAAAGTATACACCCAGATTTTTCACAGGTAGTTGGAATATGATCTTTGCTTTGTCCAAACAAAGCTGGGCTGGTAAAGGCAAGGATCTTGAACTCATGGAGGTGCACAGACATTCAGTGTTTCATGCATTAAGGCTCAACCAGTTTGAGTCCATCCAGCATTCAATGTTGTTTTGATATACCTCGGTTTGCTCCAGATCAGCCCCAGCGGATGACGAATGAAAATGAACATCTGCATAGTTCTGGAAGGTGATATTACGGGCCAGGGGCCAATTATGTAAAGGTTTTAGGTAGACGTTAAATACCAGATGGGACAAACAAGCACCCTCTGGTGCCCTGCATTATAGGAGATGTTCTTTAGCATCAGTGATCTATTTTAACTCTGACACCAAAACCTGTTAGATGCATTGTCTGAAAGGTTGGCTACCTCTTTTACCCTAGACAATAAGATGGTGTCTCCAGAGTATCGGAAGCTGCTGAAAGACCCAGCAGCATGAGCAAGGCTGTGGAGTTCTGATCCATGAAACCAAGGAGCTGGTTTTTCACATAGACCAGGGCAGTTTCGGTACCCCTACCTGGCCGAAAACCTGACTGGAAATCCCAGAGAAGAACCTTTTTTTCCAAGTGATCTTGTAGCTGAATTGTACCCATTTTGTCTATTAGTACCCAGCGAGGGGCAATCATATTTTTACAAGCTATCTGATTGTTCCTCGCCGGGTCTTTACCAGCCCGACAAAGCACTGCTCACAGTTGCGTCCCTTGGTGTTCCTTTCGTGACTGGCTGCCATGGAAAGGGAGAAGGGACTATGTCTAGTCCATTCTTCCCGTCCATTGTAGGCCATTTCTTTATTTTTTGTTCTCACAATTCAATGGCCACCATTTATTTTCTTCATTTCGTCAGTTGCGAAACGCCGCAGTTTCACAACTAAAATAAAGGCACTATTAGTATCCTGGTTTAGCGGGCTAGGCTACTAAGAGCAATAAGCCCCTTGTCGGCCTGTAACTATGGGCCCTGGGGCATTATCTGACGCAGTAATGCCCCCTCAGCTCAGAGATTATTGCTTAAGTAACTTCAGAAGAAATAGAGAATTGGAAATAGGGCGATAATTTGCAGTTGATTCAGTTATTTCTTTTTTGGTAATAGAGTGATCCATGCATCTTTAATTTCTGCTGGAATATATCCTTTGGCAAATGGATAAAGTTAGTAATAAAAGGTATTACGGTAGGACTGCAGATTTTAATTCTGTTTGAGGGGCAGGGATCACCCAGGCATGTAGTCCTGTTCACAGATGAAATTAGACTAGCCACCTGATCAGCAGTGTGATGAATCCAATGGAGTCATCACAGATTCCCCAGCAGTGACCTCCACCCCTGTGGCCAGTGGACGGCAACCACTATCCAATCCTGGGGTCGCCGTTGAGAGGATCACATGGGAGGGGATAGCCACCGGGGAGATGTCATGGCCTCATTGCTTAGAACGTGGGTATCCCCCATTTCCCCATGAGGAAAACTCCCTGTTGCCCAAGACCATAATGCCCTGTGTAAAGAACTCATGCTGGCAACAGTAAAGACAGACACAAGTGATCACAGTTCAACAGTGTTTATTAAACTGTATTAGAAGGTAGGAAAAACACCTAATCTAAACCTAAATCTAAGATGGGAGCAAGCTTTGACCATCAATTGATAATAAGGCCGTCTTAGTGGTATCGTTAAATAAAAGGGCCTTTACGAAACAAAACAAAAAAAAAAATTGCCAATCCTTACGCTAAATACAAAAAGAAGTATGGGATAATTTTAAGAAAGAAGGAAGTGTTCACAAATAATAAGTCAGCATGTGGTACTTGAGGTCTCCCTTCCCAGTGTTTTCATCACAGGCCAAGGTAGGCCTTTGGAGTACAGCACACGCTCGAGCTTTCTCAACACGAGCTAACAGTCTGCTTTCAGCAATCAGGTTTTTCGGTGGTGAAGTCTTTTTTCTACCAAAAACTCTCTTACCACTGTGGGCCTGATGTATTCAAATAATAAACAAAGAGTTCCTTTTCACATATACATTGAGTGATGCTTTTCACCCCTGAGTCATCCTCTTCCATGATCAGGCCCTTCTCAATTGTTAGTCTCCCTCCACCAGGTTCACTATGGCTTTCAACACAATATTCGTCTGACATTCACGAATCTCAATGTCCTTTTAAACATTACACTCTGGACATCCCTCTACCGGGTTCACTCTTGTCAACGCACTGTATTTTGGAACTTTAGACTTCGCCCCATCTTTATCAGCATCCCTCGTTCGGGTTCACTCTTGCCAATCTTGTCAGTGGTGTATTTTCCATTCAACTCTCATGATAGAGGATTCACTTCCCTTGGTTTCACAATCATCTGTCGGTCAAAGACTTTCGACTGTACTGAGGATTTTACAAGACACCTGTATGACCACTTTAACCCTCTTCTTGACTTTCCCAAAGCCTTCTGGTTATGGTTTTTTCAACAATTGGGTAATTGCCCAGAGTTTCCCGAGTGAGCACCGACTTGGTGCCGGACTTCTCTGTTTCAGATTTTCCCCCTTTTCAATATCAACATTTCTTTCTAGCTTTCACAGTTCAATTAGCTATTTGCTACTTTTCATTCACCACAGTTCGGTTTCTTATCGACTCTTCCCCTCGACTCACCGGCTGTGATGAACCGCTTGGCTTTCTTTTCTTTCGGAGTCAAGGTTGGTACCACAGAGACAAGCGTCTCTCCCCGGCTTGGTTATCAGCAGAGATGGGTCTTGTGTACCGTTGACATCTGCTGCAACACAGGCTGGCTATTGTTCGCGGTCTTACGATTACTTCTGGGAAGGTTTCAAGGGCCTTGGTCACAAAGAGCAAGGCCTCTTCTCTCCTTGTCACCCTCTCAGTATGTGCTGTCTTTCTCCTCCTCTTGAACTGCCATGCTGAGTTAGCTCTGTCGTTGTGTGGTCTTCCTTGTTCATATTGCGCTCCCGTGCACCACCCCTTATCCCTGTGGGGAAGGGAAAGGGCCGCCAGGTGTGTGTGGTTATCGTCACTTGCCTGACTTTGCCTGGCGTTGGGACATGTCAGGTAAATGGCTCGAGTGTTAGTCCGCCGTCCTTTGTAATATGCGAAAGTGTTCACATTGGAAAAGTGGGGGGTAAAGTGTTTGTGTATCCTACGTGGTAGGTTGGGGAAAAGATGTCATAGGAAGGGGGATAGCGCATCTCACCTATCGGTGTCCCACTTCTACTCCCCAAGAACCCCCCATCCTGATGATCCTCCCTCACTGGTCCATGCCAGGAACTAGATCCAATAGCGATGGCCGTGCCCTGGCCACCTGGATGACAGATTCCTGGGGACTAGTCAGGAAAAAACCTTCAGGTTTCTCACACCTGTTGCCATGCATCTGTTTCACCCTATAGGTAAAGTAAGGAAACTTTTTTCCACTACCCTTTAGGCCAAACTTCCATCCCTGACCTAAAGAGTAAGAGCTCCAAAAACCTCCCTTTCAATTATAGTTCTCTTTCAAGTATAAGTGATCGTCCATGTGAACCTATTAAAAAGACCTTTTAAGAATCATGCATCAAAAACCATTAATGGATGTTTACTCCCACAACCACCTAAATCCTCAGTTAATATCAGTGGACTTCAATTCCCATAACTCCTCGAGTACTGAGACGAGCAAGATGAAGGAATTGATACTGAGCAGCAAGTGTGTCGAATGTCTAATCATTGGGTGAAGGTTTCTATGTTCTTTCCTCGTCAGGCATTGTTACGAATGCCTTTTAAATGAGTACAAAATTACAAAAAAGTCATCACATTTTTTTAAAATTCTTTTTGGGGGGGGTTAGCTCCCCAAACCCTCTTTCCCACCTATGTTTACCTATTCTCTACCCCCCCACCACTTATCTGCCCTTTGCTACCCCCCAAAACATTTTTGAAGAGGAAGGGCAGAATACGCCTCCCGTCCGGAAGATTCTTGAACAAGAAGAAGTACCAAAGACAATATAGCCGCCGATCGTACGAGCTCACACCAATCCTCACTGCTCCCCCAATGGACTCCTACCATGAGAGATACCCTCTCACCAGACCCTACAACCCAGGAGCCGTGCAAATACTACCCAAAGTGAATGAAGACGTGCAAGAAGGAGATGGAGACGGCTACATGGACAGAATTGACTAAGGCGCCAAGAAGCCATGCCTCAAGTCGTTAGAGACACCACAACGACACAGATGCGTCAGGCATGAAGCGCACGTGCCATCTGCACATCTGGGACTCTCACACACCCAGCTACACGAAGAACACATGTGTACAGTTCTATTAGTTAGAGGCAGTGACATGCACATACTGTCTGCACATTTATTATTTTTGTCATTATCTTGCCGCAGCAACGCTGGAACGTAAGAAGCAACAAGGAAACGTGTAAATGCTTGCAGATGCTTATATGCAAATACCCATATGGCATGAATGGATCACTCAAGGGACCTGCCGGCCATAACGCACTAATCTATGGACACTTTGGAAGCGTATACAGTAGAAGCCAGACCATGGTTTAGGAAATGGTATTAGGTCATGACCGTTTTAGGAAAACCTGAAGCCGCACAGACTGCTGTGCAAGCAGAACCAATCGGTGGGAACGAGGCTACTGCCAAGGTCGCAATGTTGCAAGTGACATTCCACACCCTGAACCAAAGTAACATCACCTGCAGAAGAGGCCATTTCTTGTAAAAAACAGAATAAATCAGAGCTCCGGAGCTCACAAACGTGGTCTCCAAGCACGTGATCCAGCCGACCTAATGAGGAGTCAAGATCTGGGCTGGGAAGAGCCAACCGTCTCACGGAGCAGACAATGGTCGCGACAAATTTGTTACACTCAAGCTACAGTTCTGCACTGGGAATGGAGCACGCTCACGGCAATGATGTTCCACACACGGCTACGATGCTGCCACATAGTTGCACCTCACGGACACATAGTTGCACATGCACCGAGAACAGGTGTCCTGCAGGCTGGGAACAGAGTTTGACCCAAGTTTAGGGTCCCGGGGGTCCACCAATCAGAATTCATGGCTCTAGGGGTGGGTAGACTGGTTCACTGTCCAATTAGGGGGTCCGGACATTGTAACAATTATGTATTAAAAAATTTGGCAGATAGTCCAAGCTTGACACCTGACATGGACTGGTCCAATGGATAACCCTCTATATGGGCTCCTAAAGGGGATCTACCACTCAACAACCTATCCTGAGTGGAGTTAGGTTTTTGGAAAAGGGCCTGGATTGTGACGTAAGTGTGACGCCACACACTATCGAACTGGCCTGCAAGCCAGAATTCGCTGAGAGGTGCTCGGAATTGCTGCCGTGCATGAGATCCCTGTGGGATGGTGGCTTTAATAACACCCAGTTATATCTTGCTACTTGTCTGGACCTCACATTCTTTTGGGCTGGGAAGGAGTTGGGCCTTCCATGAGGTCTGCATTCGCGGACTCCTAGCAAAGATTCTGCCTGCTTGGGGCTCCACCCTAACATTTAATTTACCTTTTTCGTAATTTTGTACACGTTTAAAAGCCAGTCCTAAAAATGACTGGTGATGAAACGAAATTATACCGGGTGAAGACACCTGTGCACAGGACCTTTAAAAATGGTAATCGTGCTGAGACATGGCGCTCAGGAGAGGACGTGATCTCTCCAGGGAAGGCAGAGAGAGGCTGGAGTCACGAGCCGGTGGATAGAAGCTGGAGGCACGAGTCAGCGTGCAGAAGCTGGAGGCATGAGCTGGCATGGTGAGGTGAAAGAAGGAAAGAAATGTGGTGCGAGTGAGGCGGTCTGTGGAGATGCCAGGAACCGCAAGAGGGTCCTTTGGTGTCTGGCAGCCAAGTGTAGCTGCACCATCTTTACCGGGAGCTGGAGAAAAGCCAGTGTGCAGGAGCAGAGCCGCAAGAGAGCCTGGAGAGCCATCAGAGCCACACAGAGAGGGAAAACGGGCAGCAAGGGTACACCGTGTAAGCGTGAGGGAGCCAGAAAACACTACAGTAAGCTGGTGAGTCTGCCAGAGCAGAGTGGGGACCTTGGGGTGTTTCAGCAACAATTAGAATATGGGGAAGTTCAAAAAAGTGAAACCGCAAGAAGATTGTGTATGAATAAAAGGGCCGAAGATTTTCTTGAAGCGAAGATTTTTTATCAAGTAGATATACCAAGCCAAGAAGAAGGGTATATGCGACTTGAATAATAAAGAGGAACTGCAAGGCTAATTGCAAACCAACAAGGTGTGTCAAGCAGAAACATTGTTTGGGTTAAATGAAGCAACTTGTTGCAGGAGAACTTGCAAGACTGAAATGATTTCATCTAACAAGATTGTTGTGGAAAGGAAGGCATGAAGAACTGTTAGTATCAGAGACATTTGTATACCTGCGAAGAATCCAGGGGAAGGGAATCACCCTCTGGAATTAAGGTATTTTCCATTTTGGAGAACATTTACGTTGAAGCTATTCTACTTTTATTTAGAACCACCTTTTTGCAAATACCAGGTTATAGACATTTCCCTTGTCACTTTCTTATTTTGTTTGTAATGTGAGGGTTAGGATAGAATGTTTGGACACAATTTGCCCATAAGGTAAGCTGCTGGACACATTGTACAAGTGTCAGCAAGCCCCTTCCAGCTGATGAAATAGAAATCATTTTTGTGGATAACAAGTACGACTTTAACAACCTGCATCCTCTCACGATCCAGAACTCACCATATCCGCTATTTCTCCTACCTTCCTCGACACCCACGGATAGCAGCATCTGCTGCAACGAAACTTGTGCCCTCCTCGAAATGGCCGCCATGTTTCTTGGTGCCTGACCCCCAGCCACAAGACCCATTTGCCTGGCTGCCCCTGGATTGGCTGCAGTAAACACTATCAGCCAACCAGCCTGCCCCGGAAGAAGGCTCCTGTCCTGAGCCTGTTCAGAGCTAACTCACCACAGGGCCAGGAACTCTGCCTGTTTGGATCTTTGTATGTTGGTTACCTACACCTATGCAAGGACTCCTAGTATATGATGGGCCTTGTGGCTCACTTATGAGACTTCAGCTTTATCTGCCCATCCCATTGTCATTCACTATACACTATATAAACGCTATTATGCACTTGTGACCACTACACTGAGCATGCCTCAGGCCGCGCGCTGCCGCCGCAACATACTGTCGCCCCTCAGACAATCCTTACCGCCACTGCATTCTATGTCATTACTTGCTCATTATTAAAAGGTGCTACCGCCTCTTTTATCCAAGGTATGACTAAAACATGCGGCTGTACAACTTCATACAAGAATCTGTGCACACCATTTGATAATCTAATTCTACCCCAGTGACCCATCATTGACACTATTGCATTGCCGCTTACCTCTTCAGTAACTCACCTGACCGACCACACACGTTCTAGTGTGTCTGTCAGTGTATTAAATTTTCAGCTGCATACCACTAATATTGCATCTTGAAAGCTGTTGCCTTTGAGGTTCTTTCTTACTGTGCCCATGTTGAACCTAGCCTAATGCGCTCATGTTGAACTCTGCTTACTTGCTCATGTTGAACTTAGCCCACCGGTCTCATGTTGAACCTAGCCTGCTATGCCCATACTGATTCTAGATCTACTATGCCTGTGCTGAATTTAGACTACGAACTCTGCTTACTTGCTCATGTTGAACTTAGCCCACCGGTCTCATGTTGAACCTAGCCTGCTATGCCCATACTGATTCTAGATCTACTATGCCTGTGCTGAATTTAGACTACTGTGCCCCTTACTGGTAGGCATGTGCAGACAATAATTATCCACACTCGACACCAGTATTGAATTGTCTTTGATGCTAAAGCTTTGAAGTACTTTTAAATGAAATTGCCTTATACTGCTATTGCATCGATACGTCACAACTGAACTACCTGCATGCTGCCACTTTTGATTACCTTACATATATTAGACCGCCTTGACCATTATTGCATTGAAGCGTTACAACTGAACGGCCCTGTCTGATGCGCTGTAGTGCTAGTTCTGTATGACCAGATTTGCCGGTACTGTTTTAACTGAATGTATCTACCAGGTATTTACTCATGCCTGCTGAAAGTAATTCTCCACCTGATCTACTCATCCTGCCACTCAAGCCATACCCCCAGCTCTGCCTCCACAGACACCCTACTACCCAATACCATGACTTACACCCACTCACCGACACCACTCATCTACCCACCCACACTACCCCACTTATCTATCCCCTGTAGTCCCTCTGTCAGAAACTCTAGATTACGCACCAGGCTCCCCAAACTATACAAACCTCGTGCCAGGGACCTCCCTCATTCTAAACCGACTAACTGGACCTCACCTGAGTACATAGACACACCAACCTTTCTTCCCATAAGCAGACCTACGCACAACCCAATTAACACAGCTGTCAAGCTCAAGCCTTACAATAGAGCCGCTCCACCAACTCCCACCAAAACCATCACCCTTCCCACTAGAGGCGCCTTAATGAATGCACGCTCCTTAGTAGCCCATGCTATAGGCATAGCAGACCTCATACTAGAAGAAAAACTGGACTTCCTAGCCATCACCGAGTCCTGGCTACACGCAGCCGCTGGCCCAGCCCTTATGCTAGCCATCCGGATGAGTATACCATCCTCAGGCAAGACAGAACAGAATCTAGAGGCGGAGGCTTCGCCATAATTGCCAAAACTCACCTTAACATGAGACTTGCCACCTCGGACAACCCCACTTCTTGTGAATCGCTAATAGCTAAACTGGCCATTGCCAACTG
This sequence comes from Ambystoma mexicanum, assembly GCF_040938575.1. Classification (NCBI taxonomy): domain Eukaryota; kingdom Metazoa; phylum Chordata; class Amphibia; order Caudata; family Ambystomatidae; genus Ambystoma; species Ambystoma mexicanum. Next base: position 602,678,830 of record NC_090924.1, read on the forward strand.
CCAAACCCTTACCATTCACCTACTCTCCAGACCCCCTGGCCCTCTAGGCTCTTTTGAGGAGGACTTTTATAACCATTCTCACTAACAACTTAAAGAACACGTCCCGGAGCCTTCTCCTAGGTGACTTTAACTTAGGCTTCAAAGACCCCAAAGACCTTCAGGCCACCCTTATCGACAAATCCTTATCCGAGATAGGGTTTATCCAAAGAGTGACCCTCCCCACCCATAATAAGGGGAGAACCCTTGACTGGGTTGCGGACTATAATTGCTTGGCCTCCATCACCGCCATCTCGGCCCTGCCATGGTCCGACCACCATCTCCTTACCTTCTCCCTCAAGGCCTCAACCCCTACCACTAATAATTCACGAGCCCCAGCTACCCCAATGAGAAATAAGAAAAGCATTACAGCTGAAAAACTCATCCCCCTCATACTCCTGACCCTGAATTCACTATCAGTAATCTCCACCCCTCATGCCCTTGTAGATGGCTACAACAAAATCATGAGATCAGCACTAGACTCCATTGCACCGCTAAAAAAAAAGCAAATATAAAATGCACCTGAACACATGGTTCTCCCCCTATCTAAAATCTCTCAGACTCGAGAAACGCAAAAGTGAACAGGTTTGGAGACAATGACCCTCGGATAATAAGTTGAACTTCAACAAAATAACTGCACTTTACAAAAAAGAAATCTTAATCGCCAAACAAGAGTCCTACAACTTGAGAATAAGCTAATTCTAGCACAAAATAATTTTTCACTATCATCAAAGAGCTGGAAACACCCATTCCAGTCCATGACACATGCGTGAAAGACAAACAATGGCGCACCAGTGTCCAAAAGGCCCTCTCCAATAAAGTCGCAGGCCTACAAGTCAAAATCAAAAGCAAGAAAGAATCTCTCGCCTGCACAGCCCACGACGTGTGGACTGGCCGATAGGGAACTCTGGAGATTTCCCGGTGGGCTTCTGCACCCTGGGCCTCTTTTGTCTGGTATTTCCAAATTTACTCATAGGAAAAGCATTGGGCTTGCTGAAAATGTGTCATATGGGGCCACTTTTACCTTTATTTCCAGGGCCTCTTTTGGTCCGCAGTAAATATTTCCAGGGCCTCTTTTAGTTCCCAGTCCACCCCTGCAGCCCACGTATCTAACAGCACCCCTCCTCCTCCACCCTATAGCTCCACACCTACACCTCCCATTCGCTTCAGCTTCTTCAAAGTTTCCACGTTAGAGGTGGAAAAAATAATGCTTAGCCTCAAACCCTCGAACTGCCAGGGTGACCCATGCCCTTCACAAATCATCAAAGATGCTGCCAGAGACCTATCATCCTTCATTACCAAGCTCATCAATGCTTCTCCTGAGGGACCATCCCTAGCAATCTGAAAGAGTCATGGGTCCTCCCATTACTCAAAAAACCCTCTTTAGACCCATCAATACCCACGAACTACAGACCCATCATCACCATCCCCTTCCTGCTTAAAATATTAGATAAGACAGCCTGCAAATACAACAGTACCCAGAAAAGAAACCATCTCCTGGGAATCCGTCAGTCGGGCTTTAGACCCCAACACGGGACAGAGACTACACTCATCGACCCTAAAGCTCAAATTGATACCCTTAGAGATAACGGGAAAACTGCTATACTACTTCTACTTGACCTTTCAGCAGCATTTGATTTAGTAGACCACAAAATTCTCTGCAACCACCTAGACTCGTCAGCCCACTTCTCGCAAGAGGCTATCGGCTGGATTGAATCTTTCCTCAACAACAGTTCTACGCGTGTCTTCTCTTCTTCAGCCTCTGCTCACCCTATCCCCATCACCTGTGGGATTCCCCAGGGGTCATGCATCTCCCCTACCTTGTAAAACGTGTTCACAAAGCCCCTGTTCGATGATCTTGATGGTCTGGGTATCACCTACACTAACTATGCCGATGATACCCAGATCCTCATCCCGCTGACGGGAGATTACGACAAGGATTTGGCCTTGATGAACAAGGTGTACCTCATCATCCAGGCATGGATGGCCTCCCATAGTCTATGCCCGAATGATGACAAGATCGAGCTCATCATCCTTGGTTCCACCCCTAACTTAAATAAACTGAATCACAATTACGCCAGCTTTAGTATTGATGGAAATCCCATTAATGTAGCCAAAGAAGTCAAAACACCAGGGCTCTATCTAGAAGCCACTCTATCCTTCCGTAAACAGGTTAGCTCCATGGCCTCCTCTACAGCTTACACCTGTAAATTAATAAGAGCAGCTAAACCCTTCCTCTCGACCCAGAGCTGCACTACCTTAGCCAGAGTCGTAATCTTATCAAAACTGGATTATTGCAATGCCCTTTATGTAGGAGCAAATAAATATGTTACAAACAAAATCCATATTTTACAAAACAATGCTCTCAGAGTAGCTCTGAGTATCTCCAAAAAAGAACACATCTCCAACATTAGGAGAACCCACAACTGGCTCACCACCAACGACAAAATCATTCTCAAGGTAGCCTCTCTGACACACAAATGCCTCAATAATGCAGCCCCTCGCTACCTTATCGACAGAGTAAAGAAATACACCCCCAACCGATCTACTATAACTGCCAACGCCAATTTACTTACAGTCCCCAGATTTAAACGAACCAAAACTGGTGGTAATAGCTTCCAGGTGAAAGCAGCCCAACATTGGAACTCCCTGCCACCCACCTTAAGGACACCTCAAACCTACCCCCACTTTAGGCGTAACTACATTCAGTGGATAAAGGAAACTGACCGCTAATTTCACCCATGCTTGCCCTCCTTTATGTACATTTTGTAAATTGCTTGATGTACATTTTGTAAATTATTTTCTAATGTTTCTGCCTTGCACTTGTACCTGTATTGACCCATGTACACACCTGTAAATTACTGTACAGCACTATTACCAAGCTGAGAATAACCTTGTTGCTCCTGCGCCCTGATACCCTTGGGTCTGGCGCGCATTACAAATGAATAAAACAAACAAACAAACAAACAAACAAACAAACAAGGACAGCTTTTGATTTCTGCCATCCTAACAAAGACAGAGCCTTAGTTTTTGGTTTTTAGGTAGGGAAACTCCTCTTTAGAATAGCAAAAGAGAGGCATTTTCCCAAACATTTTAATTTGAATAAAAGTCTATAACCTAGAACATGGGCACTTTGTACAGGAAGACATTTGACTGTTCCCGTGGATGGTAGGGCATTGTCCACAGTAAGCATCTCATCTTTTAATTTCCTGACTATTTTGCTTCTGATGTTCAATATTTTATTACAGAATCCTGAGGCCACGGCATTGCACCATTCCGTGGAGGCAGGGGCAGAGCTTCTGCAAACTTCTGGGTTACTGAATTGTTGCAGGATTTTAAACTCTATTTTGGGGGGCCTTATCTGCGCTATCGATATTGATATTGATATTTTATTTATATCGCGTTCGTACACAAGTGTTTCAGAGAGCGACAAGGCAAGGAGGGGAACAGGGGAGAACAACAACGATCTTACTAGGCCCAGTGACATTGAGAACACGCAAGTGCTTGGGAAAGGAAAAGGGGAAAAGTGCATGGAAGGGGGGAGAAGTGGAAAGTGCTGAGCAGAGGAGAAACAGATACATAATAATAAATAAATAAATAATAAAGGCAATAAACGGTGGTAGTGCAGCCAGCAAGTGGCAAGTGCTGGGTTTAAGGCAGCAGACAGGGTATGTCTGATAAGTGCAGAGAGAAAATAAGGGGCGTGGGGGACTGTATGGGTACAGATGCATGCCCCAGTGCAAGGGGTGGCCCGGAGGCAGTGCAGAAGGGTGGCAGAGTGAGCAGGTACCCGGGCCTGGAGGACAGAGGGTGGCCAGGTGCATGGTGCTGAGACTGAACAGATGAGCAGGGGAGAGGGGGAAGAAGGCGGAAGCAAAGAGGAAGGTCTTGAGTTGTTTCCGGATCCGGAGGTGGTTCTCCTCAAGTTTCAGAGTGGCAGGGAAGCTTTTCCAAGGGAGGCCCCAGCTGAAGACAGAGATGTACCCCCAGCTCGTTTCTTTGATTCTCATTAAAAAACACGTTTGACGTCCACAATAACATTTTTGTATCCTAGGCAGAGAGACTTCAGTGCAGAATTGTTGTAAGGAGAAGGATCCTTCCTCCATGTTGGTTTGAGGGCTCTAACATTGGGTTTAATGGTTTTCAGATGAGGATTGAACCATTTGTTCTTGGTTTTTAGTCTGATTGTCTTTCTGTGCAGGGGAGCTTTCTCATTTATAACAGAATTCATTCTTAAAAGTAGCGTTTAGCTAACTGATCCAATGATAGATTTCGATCGATCCAATCAATGTTATTTTTAATAAAAGTGGCTAGATTAACTTTAGTCAAGTGTCAGGCATTGCGGTATAACATTTCCTTGTAAACGCGCTGAACCGGTGTCTGATCAAATACTACATTAAGACTGATAAGGTAGTTGTCAAACCAATGAGGGGGAGAATGAATGGTGTTGACTCTCACCAAATTTCTTGAAATAACCAAGTGCAGTGTACGCCCCTTAATGAGATCGACCATCAACGATCTGAGAACACCCAGAATGGACTGAAATTTGGTAGCTTTTTAATCTGAAGGCCCATCAAAGCCCAAGTTAAAATCTCCCATAATTATTAGTGGCCCTCTATTAGAAATCACAGACAGAATTAATTCAAGTAGATTAGAGATAAAATCAGAGAGTAGTGAGGGAGTAGTGAGGGTGGTCGATATAAAACTAGGAAATACACTGAGGTTAGGTTTGCAAAATAAATGCTGACACATAACGGTTCACAGCCTGGTATCCTTACGCCTAACCCCTGCAAATCACTCTGAGGAAGGTTACCAGATGATTGTCATTTCAGCGAGAATGAAGCAGCATGCACAGTTGAAATTGAAGGGGGTGGCGACAGCCATTGAATAAACTAGTAGTAAGATTTTTGGGGTAAGAAAGGAACTTAATGGTACGGTGGAATTGTGTGTAACCTCACCGTTCCACCTCTGTGCGACCCTATTCTTCCCGATGGCTATTTTGTAAGGGGGTATTCTCCAACCACATTAGCCACACACTAACCAGCTGGTGCAATGCGAGGCCTGCAGCCAGTACCAAAACTACGAGCATCCTTGTGACAGTGTTAACGTTGGCGGCGCAACAGGATCCCTGTGGGCACCACACAGGGCGAGTAAGGCCACGTGGTCCCCCGCACATCTTGGCGGATTGCGCCAGGTGTAGAAATGCTGCCTGAAAGCTTGCAGTGCCGCCTCTGATGGCAGCAACATGAGCTTCTTGAGGGGACATCAGAACCCCGGTTGACAATAAAAATAATGGACTGGCAGGAGACTAAACCTGCAGCAAAACCACAACACTGAGTGAGTATCTCGAGGGATGCAAGACCACAATTATTACAAAGCAGGTATGAAAGAGAAGAATAAGACCTCATACAACCTCATAGTTAACCAATAAAAAACAAAATCATGGATCATTAGGGAGTCTTCATCTGGGATCATTACTACAAGAGTCTGTGCCAGCCAAATAGTACCTCATTATCACCCAGCTGTTCTGAAATAGGTTTACGAATTACATTAAATTTCTTAATCTCAATCGATTTTAAATTTAGAGAAATCATGTCATATTGCATAAGCTACTTCCCCTCCCATATCATTGGGCGCAATGGCCATGCCGGGAACAGTTGTGACCCTGGAGACGCGCTAGGGCCGGCAACCCCTGTGTATCCAATGGACCTGGACCAGCTGTGGGCGCTCCGGGTAGATCACGTGACTAGCTTCCATCACTCCTGGCCCACAAAACCAGGGGTAAAATAATGTAATGAAAGATTGCGGCAGACCTAGGTGAAAACGAGGCAATTACAGATGTGGGTTTATAGAATGCTCTTTGAGCCAACAAACACCTTCCACACTTGTTCAAGTGTGGTTGCCAGACTGCATCTCCAAGCAAAATGTTTTCCCGCATATTGGGATGGGGGAAACTGTCCCTCGACCTACCCCGGGGGAGGCCCTAATTTAGTTCCATCCGTGCTAGTGAGTTTGAATCCTTGGCATTTGTTCTCTGGGTCCTGGCTGATGGATCAGATGTAAAGTTCTTTACAAATAGGGACTATATGCCATACCGCTCCACACACCTGCCCTGGACTCTGTTCACGACGACGTCAAGGCCCATATGCCTCCCTAGACTTCAGTGGGCTCTTACACACCAAAACATTGGATTTCACATGCTTGGAGTCTCATCAGCAGGGCTGGCTTTAGGCTTGGGCCACCCGGACGGCTGCCGCAGTGCCACAGTAGCACATCTGCCACACCAGTGGGGGAGTCATTCAAGGGCTCCCAGAACTGATGTGGTGAGTGAGGGTGTGGCATGGGTTCTATTGTAATGAAATGCGCCCTGCTCTCAGGCTGGTGCTGGGCTCACCAGCAGGAGAGAGGGTGCTTTTTAGTACAATAGGGTGCCGATGCTAAACCAGCATGGGGCAGTCTTTGAAAGGCAGCCTCATGCTGGTTTGACAGCCGCGCTCTATTAAACTGATTAACTCCCTGCTCTTGCATGGGAGCGGGGAGTCGAGCACCTAATTACGTAGAGCACCGCAGCTAGTTTTGTAGCGGTGCTCTACTTAGCAGAGCTACAAGAAATGTGGCACTCATCCCCGTGCTGGGACCTGGGTAGGGTAGCACCAGGGAAGGGGTTTAGGGTGGGTGGGGCCCATTTTGTTGACACGCCCCGGGTGCTGCCAAAGCTAAGGCCGCCCGCTCAACAGTGCTCCAGATAAGATGTGTAAGCGTGAGTATTTTACTCCTTATTTTTTAAAGTTGGGCATAAAACATTTTTTAGGGAGTAAAAATAAGTCCAATTCCCAATCACAGTATTTTATAAGCGAGTAAAAATAGGTTTTCACTGAAAACCAGAAATATTTCTGTCATATTTATTTCTTTGCATATAGTTCTTCATGCACATTAAAAGATACATGTTTACTTCTTGAACTCGGGCAGAGTTAAAATAGTAGTGTTTTCTTGTGGTACTACGTGCACTACTGCTCCAAACACATCCATGGAGCTGTGAGGGTGAAAGCAGGGCCGCAAGATTCTACTTGTCTTTTTCCTATTTTTTGTTGGGAGTATTTTTACGCCCTGTTTTTATTTTTTGAGAGTATTTGCCAATTTGTAGGGAGTAAAAGTGGCCGATGCACACCGTATCTGCAGGGCTGGGTTCCGTGGTGTGCACCAGCAGAATATGTTTGTGAAAGATAAATAGCTGGAGCCCAGCAGGGCAACGCAGGCATAGCTCTCAACTCACACGCTTTGGGCGGGTGTCATCCGCCTTGCAAAGGGCTGACTCACCCGCCAAGCCTCCTGCACGCCCATTCATTCCAATGGGCGTCTCACCCGCCAAAAACAAAATCGGGTGATTTCACCCGCCTTGGCAACACAAATGGTTGAGAGCTATGCAGGAGCGTGAGAGGAAATTACAGACTTGTCCCAGCGTGAGAGGAAATTACAGACTTTACCCACGTTTGCTTCGGGAAGTTATTCTTGTAGGCCTTTAGCAGACCCGGGCCCTGCTCAAAAGGACAGTGGCCTGGCTAAATGGCATATAACACAGCGACATGGCAAATGTACGGGATTCGTGATTGGCCGGACCTTTGATAAAAAAAAAGGAGGCGGCAGAACTCCGAGTGCATTGGAAAAAATAACAGTCTAAGGCAGGGCGGCGCAAAGGAGGAGGACGTGTTATGGGAGAAAGTTGGCTGCTCTCCATCTCTCTTTAAGCAGGTGGTGCTAATCTTGTTGGCCTTAGAGTGATCTGAGTCTTGGCATGCGGGTCACGTGTTTCAGATTGCTGGTTAATCCACAGTGCAGCGTGCAGACGTGCCACGTGGGAGATTGTGGTTGCTTGTCTTTTAACTTTTACACCCCCGTCTTTATTCAGCAACAGGTCTGCTAGTTAAAACACACACATGCACGCTCGCGCACACAGGCACACAAACACCACCTTCCCCCCAAACCACATGAGAACAGAGTCAGGGCCCGTAACAATACGTCAACTTCATGAAGCTGCCTAGGGCATTAGAACCAGGGGGCGACATTTTGGCCTTAAACCTCAAATCTGGCCCCTTCTAAGAGCAGGGTCAAAGTGGTACAGCATGGCCTGACATAAGATACCCAGAGACCAAAGTGTCTTTATGTTGTGGTCGATGTATAGCCAGTTGCTTAATGCCAGCAGTAGGAGGCATGTCATAACAGGAATACAGTGGTATGCCAGTGGGAAAATTAGGCAGCGGAGCACTGTAGAAAATACAAACTTAAAACAGAGTCCCCTTGCTGTAGGCATGAGCTGATTACTCAGGTGCATTACAGCCTTCTACAGCAAGATTCCCAGGAATGTAAAGTAAAAGAAAAAATATGCAAGCAGATGGGTAAAGTGAACATAAGCTTCCTGGATCCAATTTGCCAACATATAGTACACATACGCACAGATAAGTATTTAAAGAGTGCACAGCGGCACCTCGCAATGAATGCTAAGGGCAGAAAAGAAACTGGCAGTGGGTTTTGAGTTGGAAATGAAAATATGAAATGTGAAAACACAAGAACACTTGTGGTTGAAGAAAAGCACAGAGCCCGATTCACAAACAAGCAAAAACGAGGTAAAAACCTGGGGGTTATTTTTTCTGCTTCTTTGTCCATGGGCGCTCACGTTGGGACCATTTGTAGGGCAGAGTTTTTCCAACTCCGAGTCCTTCGTAAAGTTTTACTGTTCCTTCCTATCCATTTTAGGCCCGTTGTAATGCCCTCCTTAGTTTTGAGTCGACTAGATTATTGCAATTCTCTTTTTCTTTTTTTGGCCCAACCCCTATATTTACTTCGTCTGCAGCTCCTCCAGAACTATGCAGCCCGTATGTGTGCAGGTGCGCCGTACGGGGTCCATATTTCTCCCGTTCTCCGTTCCTTACACTGGCTTCCCGTTCTCCAACGGGTTCGCTTTTAGTCCCTGGTACTAGTTCACCGGGATTTATATGGATCAGGAGCCGAATATTTGCAGGAGAAGTTCCGTCCTTATGTGCCCGCCCGGGAACTACATTTAAGGATTCCTGTCTAGTTCCGATTGCCTGCTATCAGTTTGAGCGGGTGGGTGGTCGTTTCTTCTCAGCTGCGGCTGCTAAATTATGGGATTCTCTGCCTGTGTCACTTCGCGCTACCAAGAATCTCCTTACTTTTCGTCAGCTTTTAAAAACACATTTGTTCTCAAACAGTATTGTCAGTTAGCTTTTAAAACTCCCTCGATCATTTTAGCACCAAGATGCTTTGGCATATGTGCACTTTATAAATGTGACTAACATAACATAACAAGTTACCAGGTGTAAGTCTGACTTGAGAGTTGACTGTCCGGAAAAGGGAAATGACTTTAGGAACCAGACTCTCCTACATCTTTAGTAAGCCCAATGCTGGAGAATTGCATATATTCACAGGGCATACAGATTTGGCTTCGTAGGCCATTTTGCTTGTTTGTGTTATATAGTTCTAACATGTTGCTTCTGAGCACCTTGAGGAAACTGCATGCTGCAAGTCCAGAAAAAGGTAAGGTTCCGAGATCTGCAATAAAGGGAACAAGTGCACCACAACGCCTGTGCCAATACCCTTGGCTCTCCAGCCCCTGAGAGGGCTCCTCAGGAGGAACATCACAGACAGTACTCATTATTGGCAGGGGTACCTGGATTCAAACCGTTGATACTCAAGTGAGGGTAGACACCAACTTGTAAGTTTGAAACTCGTCCACTGGCTTACTTCTCTCCTGTAGTCCACCTTACTCTGGTAGTTTACATTATGAGTTCCCCCATTGGTGGTATGGTTATCCCCCGGAATCTACATTAAATTGTGAGTTGACCCTTAAATAATTCTAAATTGGAATATGCAGATATCCTCTGTACAGCCTATAACCATTACCCACTAATTTGTTGCAAGAGAATATTTAACGCCTTGGACTTTTAATAATGGTTCAATTATTTAACAAAGGGAGCAATTATCCCTTTATGGTTCTTTGTGTAACCTTGCACAGGTTAATGTACTTTGCTTGTCTGTATCATCTATTATGTTGAATAGATCAATCAATGATGCCAATTCCCTGGACAGACCTCTGCTTGATCCTCACCAAGCTCTTTACATCAGGAAGGGGGAGCCAAGCACCACCAATGGGGGAGGCACCATTGTAGTCGGACCAATGAACCGGGTCTCAGCTCTCAGCTTCAAAGAAGCTTACCCCAGCACAGCTTGGGACGAACAGCTGCCATATACTAGAACCTAGAAGATACATTAAGGTTTTTGATAGTCATTCAGAAAGCTTAGAAATGACCTATAAAAAATTAACCATGCGTGGTATGATGGAGAACTGCCTCTCTGTAGGAGGGTAAATTGGTAGCTAGCATGCACATGGAACAAAATGCGAGAGCAAAAAGATGAGGAGAAATGCACCAGAAGCCACAAAGTACACTAGTACACCATCATGAGGTAAAAAAGTGTTCTTCCCCAAACACATTGTGCCAGCATGTAACACATCTTCTGCACTCTTTAAGATTTGTAAGGAACTAAGCACAGCCACCCAATACAGTTGCTCAAAAACACCCACATCGCCAGCATCTGGCTGATGATCTAGCAACTTTTTCCAAGATGAGGTGAAAGAAATCTCCAACACTATTGCTTCCCATCCCAGGTCTTGCAGGCCGCTCACTACAATTCTACGCTTCAAAAGCATGTTCAGACTGTTCTCCCATGAAGAGCTCATAAAAACAGTCTCTAAAATGAATTTTCTTTAGAGGAGGAGCCAAGTGCCTCTAAGGAAAGTCCTGCCCCCATTTTGCCTATATGTGGGAAACCGGAAATTGTGACATGCGCAACACCAGTGATGGTACCTATAGCACAAAGAGTCCTTGAAACAAGGTATCCATTGAGACAACCCTATATGATGTATCCGCGAAGAAATGATGGTCTTCTGAAGGAAGTGCCGGAAGAAGTGTGAAGATGAATGAAAGAGAAGACTGGTGACGTCACACAAAGTAGAAATGACGCAGCCAGAAGAGATGCCAATGAAGAAGATGAATAGACCGTATAGAATCTGAGGGCGAAGTAAACAATTGAGCAATATTTCATAAGCAAAATAAAGATTGCACGTGTGGAGAAGCACTGAAGAAAATGCAACACTGTTTTTACAATCGTACAGATGCAGACACAAGTAGACTAAGTAATCATAAGGCTGGCTATACATAGTGAATAGACTGCAGGCGGTGCCACCAATATATATATATATATATATATATATATATATATATATAAAGTGTGTATAGAATCTGGATGTTCCACGATGCATTTTAGCAAACTAGGAGCCCGTGAACAGAAGGGCTGAAAGTGTGGCTCAGTTGAAGAAAACAGCTGATGGCGAAAGATGATTTGCGAAGGCTTGTCTGGCCCAGTGTCAAGAGTTGGGGGCCACCAAGAACCTGGTTATCTAGTTGAGAAGATACAATGAACGTGAGAAGCGAGCTGAGCTTCTGTTGAGGCATAATGGAAAAACACTAGAAGTGCCAGGTTTTATTCATTTAATAGTATTAAATTCATCAAAGTAGCTCAAAACACTGTCTCCTGTCACATGGTCAAGTTGGAAATAGACTTGGTGTGAGCGACACCGAGACCAGAAGATAAGATCATTCTCACACTCCGTTTTTATTCTCAGGCACAGTGATACTTGCGAGGCCGAGTTCAAAGGACTAATTGAATGGCAGACAGTAGGAGTGATGATGATGTGGGGCTAATTGGTGGGGATGCATGACCAAGCCAACTCTCAAGCACCTGGGGTACCAGCTTGCGTGCTACTAGTGAGTGGAATATTCCAGAAGGGTACAAGCGTGCCAATGAATTATCGAGGGCCACGTAGCAGGGAACACTATAGTTTGAAAGCCAACGAAACGTGTATTTTCATGACACGGAAGATGACTTGCACTAGGGGTGGGCATAGTTGTCCACCTGACCTTAGAGACCCAATCGCAATCCTATACCCCATAGAAAGTATACCTAGATGTTCCCCTTAAGACTATCACAAACCCCCCGTAGGTTTTGCTTATTTTGCCACATAGTATGACGTCAGTAATGACGAGGTTTTGCTATAAAAGAATGCCTTATTATGAAATGTATTGAGAGAATACTTGTGCGGCGTCCGTTGATGTCCGTTGTACTCCCTGTTTTAGACAATTGCAATTAAAAACTGTTATGTTTTGCCAATTTCCTGAGTCGGTCTGATTATTGATGTTACAGTAAGATCCGCATCCATTCCAGATACTGTTACCTCGTCTTGAAGGGCCTACGGGTTCAGTTCCACGAAGCAAATTTATCCTTGACCTGTTATTACCATTAAGGAGAGTGTTATGACATTAGCCCCGGAACTAGTAGCTCTTATCAACCGCTCCCTGGCCCATGGTAAAGTTCCAAAAAGTCTCGAAGGCCAGTATCTCCCCGCTGCTAAAACACTGGTAACCTGAACCTAATCTGCTCACCAACTTAAGGCTTATGCCAAACAACCGTTTAATTGGCAAGACACTGGGGAACATGGCTGCTCAAGTACTCCTGGAATGTAACAAAACAACACTCTGTTTGACAACAATCATTGTTCTGACCCTTGCATAGCACAGAATCATCTCTGCTCGACATGTACGGCTGCACTAGCCCAGAGATCCGTTTTCTGGTTGCCTTATTTGCAACATTTGACACGGTGAAACATCGAGCCATTGAGAAGATGCTTCAGTACACACTGGGCTCTCAGGGCATGGCTTGTAAATAGATGATGTCATTCTTACATGAATGGGACATTTCTGATCTACGCCTTTCAGCGCCCGGGATGGAGTCCCCCAAAGCTCAGCCTTCTCTCCCTTGTTGTTCAACTACTCTACCAATCGTTCTCCCAATATTTGAAGCCAGTTCTCAACGGATCTATGTGATATCTCTGCGTCAGATTTTCCTGCGATGCAAATGTTTGCATGGGAAATGCACAAATACAAAATGTTTGTACATTTCCCATGCGTACATGCAGGGGTGTCCCCCGCAACCCTTGCTTACTATACTGTGTAGTGTTGTGGGGGACACCCCATACCCCTCGCAGCCTTTTAAAAAAAAACATTTTTTCACACCGACCCCACCAAAACACCTAAACACATACCAATAAACGGTCGAACTGTTGGTAGTTACAATTTTTAGTGTTATGTGTTTTCGGTATTTTGGTGGGGTCAGTAATTTTTATTCAGACATTTCGTCCTATCCCGTTCTCAACACCCAATCCAATAATCCAAATGTATGCTAATGACTTGCAAATGGCCTTCAAACTGCATATCCTCTCTTAAACACTGTATTAAATATTTCCCTATGTCTGGTCCAGGTACAAGACTGGACGGCTGACAGTCACTTGTGTCTTAATGCCGTAATGCTTGATTCCAATGCTGAGTGCTTGATGTAAGATTCCAATGTTTGTCTGAATGCTTCAAAAACTGAAATTGTCTTGGGTCTGAGCATTCCCAGTATCCCCCCTTTTAGCTGGCCAACCACTACCCCCTTCCCAGCCCACCACAGAGGTTAAAAAGGTAGGAATGTTCTTTGACAGGAAGACCAAACTCAACAGAAAGATTAAGCATCTTTCCAAAACTTGCCATTTATATCTGCACATGCTAAGGCATATCCTTCCATCCCTTAATGTGCACCGTGAGGGGAAAGTGACCAAAGTGGTGGTGCTGACCAGGATTCACTATTCATTTTTTCATGAATTCTTTAAGACCACCAAAACCTTTGTGGTACTTGGTAAACATGCCCCAATGTTGTCAACACAAGGATGTCAGACTGACCCAGACCGATGTGCCGCAAGAGGGTCAAATGCATATGTGGTTGTCTGCATCCTTGAGAGTGGTTTGGCTTGGGCTGAGACAGATGCATAAAATAGTACTGCTCTATAAATCAAATATCACATGGAGTAAAATAAATGTTTTTTGGCTAATTTGCATACCCACAATGCATTGCTCAGTGGTTCCCACTTGGCGGTGAACCTCCAGAGATGGCTACTGGGTGGCATGTGTTTCTGTTAGCTGAAATGTCCTATTTTACTCTCACTTTTCAAGTAAAAGGGTTTTCATGCTTTTTTGTTTAATTACGGTGCTACTTCGCTTACAGAAAATCTTAAACACAAGAAAAACAAAAAAAAAGAAATGTAAAATGTCATCATACGTAATACATACATCATTTTAACAAATGCCATCATAAATAATACTGAGCTCATTTCCATAAAAATGTTTTAACCCACCATAACTTTCATGGTGTTTGTCGAGCAGTAACTATAATAACAGCCTGTACTGGGACCTCCCAAAACGTGTAATGCACCCCTGGCAGCTAATACAGAAGAAGACTGTGAGGGCCCCTGCAATGACTCTGCTCACCTTTTTGTAATTCTGCATCTCTCACGTTTGTTTGTTTTTTGTCTGCTTGTCCCTCTCTAGCATGAGACCTTCGCATATTTGTCCTCTTCTGCACTTTTATTTGTATCTGTATTTATTTTGTTTATACAGCGCTTTACTCACTGATCCCTATGAACACCAATCTATGGACAGCCTATTAACTGTGCACCCCCCTCGTGTTCGTCTTTGCTTCCCACCATCTTGGGGCACCACGAGCAGTCTCATGCAAATCCACAATACATTAAAACATATAGGGATTCCTTTGTGAATACAGTACAGTACCCTTTAGCAGTCAACCTGTTCCATCACACAGTCAACTGATTTAATACTGGTTACAGTCAAATGTCCTCTGTCCTGTTTAAACCGCCACGGGTTATCCTGGAGTGGGCCTTCTTGACCCACATCCCTTTCATCAGGACTGTGTTCTTTACTCTTGAGATCAGGTGAGCTCAGATGCCCCAGTGGAGGCTGTGGATATGGAGAAGCCGGAGAGCAATGGTTAAAGGTTTGTGATGTGCAGAGAGCCTTATTTTATAGAATTGGTCCCCAGGAGCCTGGACTAATAAAGACCTGTCAATGGCTTGTGTCAAATGTTTAGAAATAAAAGCTACACTGGCCTTTGGTGCACGTGCCCTTCAGTATCTTCATCAAATGCATACGCGTCCCTAGAGAAGGCGACACTCCGTGCTTAGAACATGGCACAGATGGTCAGTTTCTTGTTAGCTGGGCGGGTGTACATTTCTTTCTCCTGCCAAGGTTAACACCACTTCTCCTCGTAGGCAACCTACAGTACCCAGGGGCCATTTGTGTACAATCAGTGTGGAAGGTGGGTTTCCCAACGCCAGATGAAACCTTTACTTAGTCTTTGCACTCACTAGTAAAACATATGGGGTGCAGGGTCGGACTGGGGCATACAATTGTCTCGGGCACCAATAATAAAATGGCCCACAGTTGCAAATGCAATTCATTCCTTTTGTGACAGACTGTTTGAGTAGTGCCCAAGGTGGAGGTTTTTGATATAATGTAATGCAAATTGTGCATTTTAAAGAATATTTATTCAGTAACATTTATAACGTGCTTAATACTCAGAGGTTCCTAAGCGCGGACCCAAAAATCAAACCTGTGTTGCTCCGTGTCGTCTTGTTTCCAAGGCGAGCACGTTGCCGCTGGGCCATCCTCCCGAGATATGGCATGGTGAAGTAAAAAATGGCCCACGCTGCCTTTTCACATTTTTGGTTCAGGCATTGCCCTAGTGCCTTATAGGCCAGTCCGAGCCTGATGGGGTGCATGTTTATTTGTGGAGCATGCAGCCCCACTCGAGAAACCTGGCATGTAGTGTTGTCATACATCTGCTATGCATATCTGTGTCAGCCTATGCCGCCTTCAAACTGGAGCCTGATTCTCTGAGGTAGTGGTCCTACTGTTTCCATAACGGGACTCCCCTCTCAAACTATCAATACAAGGATCAGGATTCTGGAGAACATGTCACCAGCTTCCATTCACAACACAACAAGGATTTTGCCACAGTAGTTCCCTTGGTGTGGTGGTGCTTGCAATGCACCACGAGTCATCTTTGCAGTTCAAGTAAGGACATTCTTTTGCAGGTGCAGAAGCATTTCCCGTCACGCACTTCTACGCCTGCATCACTGCTATCCCCATTGCGCTGCTAGGATTAGAACCACAGTTGTGGTTTTGCTGTTGGGACAAGCATCTTTAATGCTGAAACTGGTGCATTAGTTTTGCTGTTACTCTTCCACCCATGAATGCTAGTTCCACAGCCAGACCGCCTCTTCAGTAAACAGAGGCAGCTGTGAAGAACACGGCTTAAAGTGTGATTCAAGAGATGGTTAGTGTCAGGTTAACTAGGATTTTGTTTCGATATTTGCCTAAAGGAACTAAGAGTGCGCCCTAATAAGAATTGTCTAAGGCAACATAGAGCCAGGAGTGTACTAATGCAAAGTGGGTCCCTAAAGGTGTTCACCACCTTGAAGGTCAAGTGGTCAAAGTCATAACGCAAAACCTCTTAAGAGTCCTCCGGCCTCCAAAATCGTGCCCAGGTTTCCTGAATGGAGAAATACCGAGCCATTCCAAGTATGGACAACCCCGGTATTTCCTCCTTCAGGGAACCTGGACCCGGTCCTTCCCCATTCCCATTCGAGGCCTCGAATGGGAATGGGGAGGGAGCCAACAACGGGCCCATTACGAACGGGCCCATTGTTAGCTCTCTGGTCCCCTCGCGGGACCCGCTATGGATGTCTGGAAAAACCAGACGTCCAGAGCGGGTCCCGCGAGGGGACCTCGTAATAGTAGGGAGTGGGTTTAACAGCGCCGGCACCATTACCGGCGGCGTTAAACCCATTCCGCACAAGTCGTAATGAGGCCCCTTGTCTGTTCGGAACATCCTATTCTACAAATAACATTCCAAAGAATGTGGGCAACAGAAATGTTCCACATCTACTCTTAACAAATCTTTTAGCCTCCTACGTTCCCTTAACTAAAAAAACAAATTGGCCAAAGTGAGGCCAATCAAAGAGTCTTAATACAGTTCTCAAGTGTCCATCCCTATGTTAATCAAAACCAAACCAACAAACGTTCCTGGTGAGGCTCCTTCCAGAGCTGCTCCCAGTCTGGAATTTCCTTCATCCTCTCTGCTTTCACCCTGCTTCTTAGGACCTCTCTCGGGTCTAGTACAGCTTTTTCTTCTTCAAGCTTGCCCAGGTTTGAGTGCCACTATTGGTAGTCTTCTCCCTGACTTCATGATTTCCTGCTTTCTGGCAGTCCTGGGACCTCAGAGACTGTAAGCTTCTCAGTATGCTTAACAGGTCCCCCTGGACCATGGCTTTCTTCAAGATTACCAACAGCTCTTTCCTGGACCATGTCTTTCTCAAGATTGGCAGCAGATCCTTGTCCTTGGGTTACTCAGGATTCCTAACTAGTCCCTCCTGGACCTTCACTTTCTTCAGGATTCCTAACAGGGCCGGCCCGCCCGGAACTTGACTTTTTCAGGATTCAAAACAGGTCAGCCTGGACATTGGCTTTCTTCAAGATCCTCAACATATCGCTGGATATTCAAGATTTACAGCAGCTCCCTCTCATAGACAGTGGGTTTTCTGAATCCATGGCAGTTTCTCCCCTACACCTTGGGTTTTCAAGATTCACAGCAGGTCTCTTTTTTTCGGATCTTGGTTTTTCAGAATGCACAATAGGTCGCTTTCCAGACCTTTAAATTCCAAGGTCTGATAGGTATTTCTCCCCTCCTCATTCATGGTCCTGTTCAGGGAGCTGATATTCTATTGCCCTATTGCAATGGGCCTGGGACCTCTACTTTCCTTCTCCCAGGGGTCGCTGTCACTCCAGGATATGAGTGTAGGGGTTCTTGTTGCCCTCTGGTCTGCTATTCTTCCCAAGGCTTCCAGGGGCAGCTTTCAATCTCTCCTTCCAGTCTCTTCAATATTGCACACATTCCTCCAGGCAGCAGTTCTTCCATTAATCCTATCTTAAGCAATCTACCCATCTATCAAGGAAGCCTCAGCACAGGAGTCTGCTTCCCCCTGGTCCAGGACACTGGCTAACCTTCTGCAGCCTATTTTAAACCCATGAGGCTGCAGGGTATTTTCTAACGTAGGCGCGGATTAGTTATTCCCCAAACGCTCTTGAGTTCCTCTCTGGGACTGATCACCTACTCTTGTTCTATGATTATTAGTCAGGGCCAGTGATCGATTCATCGAGTAAGCATTTCTATTGTGATTGAAGATTGTGGTTTAATAAGCGCAGTGAGCTTGCAGCACCATCTTGGAATTTCTTTTGTGGTGTTCAGTGGGTCCTCGGCATTCCCTGATACTGCTGATGGCAACATCTTTTGCAGTATGGGCGCTGAAGAGCATGGTTGCTTTATAGCTAGTGAAATATGTTTGTTTAGTTTCATGCAAGCCACAATTTTGCAGAGAGCATCAACCACTCCTGTTTCTGTATCCCTGTCCACGGACTGCTATGTCCTTGTGTGAGGTGCTATGGGAAATGGCATTCCCAGGTTAAAGCTGGACTAGGTAATTTTTGAGGGAAAGTTACTGTGTCTGTGTGGTTCCTCAGAGCAGGCGGGATCACTCCTCGACAGTCCTCCGGGGGATACATTGGGTAGCGGCTGGACCAACTGCACCCCTGTAATTGACTCGCCCACAACTCGCCACACAGCACAGTTACTAAAATATCAAATTCTGACTGTAGATGGTGTTATTCACAGAAGCCAGGTTTCAGCAGTAGCACATCAGGGGCTTATGGTCATCCTCCCCATTCTGTGTGTATAGGCCTAGATGCAATCTATTCCTATGGGGTCCAGTCTAAGGCATCATAGGTATGTAGAGATGAAACAACAGTACCACACACAGTGCAGTCATGTATAAATGTTAGCTGGGGTAAATATGGGTTCTTTAAGGGGGTAAAGTGTTTGGCTTCTTCGATATACTGAGGCGAATAGATATACAAGAACTCCTGCTTAATAAAGTGATCCGCCCCTCCCCTCCCTTGTTTGGGGATATACAGGGGCAGAAGGCTTGAGCCGCTGTTTAGCCCCAAACATGGGGGCTATTACTATTAGCACTGTGGGGCTTTTTTCCAGAGTGGCATATTTATTTGAAGGAAATTGCATCTGTGCCTTACCCACGTGGCCAATTTCCCTAAAAACAAAACAAAACTAAACTAAAAAATGCACGCTGCAGAAAATAGTAGAGGGGTTTTATGGATGAGTCCCTCGCTATTTCTACTGCAGCCATCGCAGGACAGAGAGGAGGTGATTGCGGTAAGCAAGGATGTTGGGAGGCGTGGGGAGAGGGTTTGGGATGGATGGGTAGCCGCGCAGGGGTTAGTCAATGAGAACATGGCTGCTGGTGACAGCGCAGGAGGATAAAATGCAATGCGGGCAGGTAGTGGTGGATCCTGACCTCCTGACTGACTAGCGCCTCTCTCCGCTGGGAACCTATTGCATTTTTTGGTGTTTGTATTTTTGTTTACATTTACTTGGTTGAAGATCATTGGCGCTTCAACTGGAACTACCATATAGTGCGAAAACACACACCGGAAGCTTTCCTAATTCTGGGTGCCTTAACAGGGCTGATGGAAAAAGGTAGGTAGTGGTATACCAGGCGTCGGAGTGGAGGCGAAGTGCAGACAAGATCAGGCAACAAATGGCAACAAAGTCGGCCCTAAATAATAGATGCTACATTGTCGGAATATCTGGAGATGAGTGTGTAGATGTGCTCACGCGCTTCCTTCTGGACTACTTCATAAAACTCAAACCTGGGCCAGCTTGAAGGGGGAAGAAGCTGTACTGGACCTGAGAGAGGTCCTATGAAGCAGGGTGAAAGGAGTTTGGGGTGCATTTAAAATTTCATATGGCAGTGGCTAGTACAATTATGACGTTATGATACATAACTGTTTTTTGCCAAAAAATAGTGATGTAACGCACCTTCATTTGTATTTGTATGTTATTCATTTTTCTATATCGCGTTGCGCCAAATCGCTGTACAGCATAAACACGGTGGATCAACTGCCAACATGGTAGAACACCCGGGGCTTCCATTAGGGGGAAAGAGAATGTTCTTTAAGGCGGGTTCGGAAGATAGGGTAAGAGGGGAGCGAGCGAAGGGCTGATGATAACTGATAACTGGAAGGAGATGACTGGAGGTGGACGTTGAAACCCGGGGTGGACATTTCGAGCTGTTCTGCCCAAACGCATCTGCTTTTTGTGTCCTTGCAAAATCCAATGCCTCTGAGATCGTTTTTTTGACATCACAGCATCCTTTGGCATCACAGCATCCTTTGGCATCCCAGCATCCTTTGGCATCGCAGCATCTTTTGGCATCCCAGCATCCTTTGGCATCCCAGCATCTTTTGACATCCCAGCATCCTTTGGCATCCCAGCATCCTTTGGCATCCCAGCATCCTTTGGCATCCCAGCATCCTTTGGCATCACAGCATCCTTTGACATCACAGCATCCTTGTCATTTCACCTCATTTTGGCATGGCTTTTTTCAATGCGGCCAGAGCCGTTTATTGCCAAATCTGGCGAAGTTAGATGGTCGAGGGCAAAAGTTATGCAGGAACATGTTTTCTCATTCTCCTTAGTGTCACAGAACCATAACCGTAGTCTCGCTAATACGAAACCATACTACATATGTTCTTTTTGGATGTTACTAATATGGGGAGATCTCCCTATGGAATGTAATAGTACTTTATCACAGAAGTCACACATTGACAGGGCTGCGGGTAGGCCTGGCGTGTCCAGGCACACCATTTCAGATGTGTTTTAATGACAAATATTTAGGGATGTGAATCAGACAATGGTTAGAGGATGCAAATAATGAAAGTCCCTGTGACTGCACTTGAGCTGGACTTTTGGAAAATACCATGGCATCTGGAAGAATGCGTTTGCCTGGCGTCTTGCGCAATTGCGGCATGGTGCTAGGTGAGCAGCGGTGTAACCGGGCTGCGCATTGGTCCTAGGGTGCAAGCGTGATTTACAATCTGAGCAGGGGCGGAACTGCAGTGAATGAATATGCTGATAATAAACATTATAATTACAATAATATATTTTAAACTGCTCTTCGCCCCAGATTCCTTCCACTGCTTCCATCTATATTAATATGTATTCTTGTTACTTCATGTAATGGTTCTCAGAGGTATCAGATTACTTTAATTTGAACAATGAAGGCAGAAATCTAGCTCGTCTTTGGCTCGCCTACCATTGGCTCCATTAGTTTTAGCTTTCTACCGCTTTCTTTGTGGGGCGTATTCACTAGTGCACACATCACTAAAACTAGAAGCTGAGACAATTCTGACAAGGGCAGCAGAGTAGGGCCTGCACGCGCATCTCCGCTGCCCAAGTCCCTGCCGGAACTCTTCTCACATAACAACAGCTCTGCCTGCTCTACCGTCCCTCTCTCTACTCCGAGGCATAGAGCACGTTCCTTTGGCATCCTCCGCCTCCCCATCTGTACAGCTTGAAGCACTTGCCTCTGTCTTCAGGCGATTTCTGATGAGTAGCTTTATTTATTGTTTTTTTTTATAACGCGAAGAACACCTGAGATCCGGGATTCGAGCCTCTGTTGCTATGCGTGGTCTTGCTTCCAAGACCGGCACGATGCCCCTGTGCTATCTTCCGTTCCGGTAGTGTCCCCCCCTGGGCTGACTCTAATCTAAAACGAGGAAGGCTGGGCTAATCAAACCTTTCCCGTTTGGAGACATTCACACTAAGATTTGGACACAGCTCTCTAGTCCCCACCAGTGATTTAACAACTGCCACCACAGCTTCTTTTTCCAGTGCTTACACACTTACCTATGCACTGTCACAGGCCAAAAGAACTACAGACGGCTCAAGCCTACTTTTAAAGTTTAAGCGTGTTTATTAAAAAACAGGGGTTCTCGGGTCTCTGGGGGCAGCAGTTCAATAAAACAAGACACATTAGCGTGTTCTGTAGGAAACTTCTTCATTCCCTCCCTTCCTCCTTTAGTGGGAGACAAAACAAGGTCATGCCTTGTCCTTGGGAATTTAAGTTCCCAGAATGTCTTTCTTGGCTGGCATTGTGGCTTACTCGTCTTTCAGAGCTGATGTCAGGATGTCACACTACCCCTGGTGTCTTGGTCCATCTTGGCGTGGGTCAGGCACCGGCCCCCTGGCGATCCTACGCAGGATCATGGTGGGCCCTCTGGTTATTAGGCTCAACACTGCTCTAGGCCGTCAGAGATCACATGACTTTCCGCTTCACCAGCAACCTAGGAATTTCCACTGGGTCTTGGTTGCTTAACAGTCCACTCCGCTCCCCGCTTTACTGTCTCTCTGGTGACCTCCTCCGTCCTGCTCCAGTTAACACTAACACTTTCTTACTCATTGCTCTACAATGCACGACTGGTCTCCTCCTCCTCCTCCATTCTTCTCATTTCGCCTCAACCTATTAGTAGTGCTTCCATCCTCTTGCCCCACTGGATGTTGTTCCACTCTCCCTGATCTTCTATCATACACCTCCTTGTGTTTATCCCTGGCCTCCTTGGTCACCTCAGTTGTACCTCAACTCCAAGATCTATCTTTCTTCTTCCTCCTGACTTTCACCTTTTCTGCTCCTCCTTCCTGTCTACCTTCTCCTCATCACTTTGGCATCCATCCTCCCCTCCTCTTTCTGCATGTTTCTCCAATCCTCAAACCTGACTCATCTTGCTCTCTCCAACCTTCTCCTCTCCTCCTCACTGCTCTAAAACATTCAGCTCTCATCCACTTACCTCCACGCTGTTCTAGCTCCCCTGGCCCCTTTTTATCTTCAGTGACCAGCTGGTCAATGTATTTGGTAATTGCTCAACTATACTGAACTGGCTCGGCACAGGCAGTGAGCCTCGGGATTGGCCTTTTCTCCCTGGACTACAACTTTTGCATCTGTGTTGCCCTGGTGGATGGCTTTGGTGGTTGCTCCTCAGATTGCTGTTATAATTTCGAATGATGTGGCCAGCATAGATTTCCTTTTCATTGGCTCACCGTCACAGCAACGTTGTATATCTGTGTGTTCCCTGTCGTTATTGACAGGTGGCCAGGGCTTCCTTCTAGGCCGAGACTGTTCACAAACACCGCCTTTCTGGGTCCAAACCGCATGAGAACTCCCTTCAGAAACCAACTTATTTGTGCTTCCTGACACCTCTAGGAATGGGTGAGGGTGAATGGGAGCAGAAATGGGTGAGCGTGGCATCTGGGCAACAGCACATGAAAACGTTGATCTTTCTGTGGCGGGGCTGCACCCTGCGCTCCTCATCCTGTGGTGCTGCCTTGGGGTCTGTGTCCACATTTAATAATAACAATAGTTTCCTAAAATCCCTCCTCTGCTTTAGATCTTGGGGCCATCTGCAAAGGCAATATATAACATTCACACCTTGGAGTAAATTGCTGTGGTTTTATCGAAATAAATGACCACATGGTCATTTACTTTGACAAAATCACTAATGGAGTGATAGGTATACGTTTTTAAGGTTTGAGAGTATAGGAAAAGTTGCGGGGGCTTGGTTGGTTTGGTAGTGGCGACTCTAAAAACACTCATTTTAAAAAACTAGAACACATTGAAGTGATTCTGTCAAAGTAAATTACCAGAGGGTAATTTACTTCGATGAAACTGGTATACAGTGCAGATTTTTGGTAAAAGTATATATGGGGGGTGGTGAGGGATTAAAAAGGGTATTTTGGTTGGTAGGTGGATAATAAAGCTGGGCAAACTGGTCGGTTGGGGGGGACCCCTCAAATTAAAAAAGAGAACAAAATTCGACCTTTTTTCATTATTTATATTTCACTGAAAAAGTTTTCGTTATTTTTGTATTCGTTATAAAGACATGGAACTAATACATCCATGTAAATTCCTCACTTACACAGCCCAGATATCTCCTGAGAACCGGATGCTCTTACTACCTTCATTTCAGGGAGTCCTTTTTCGCAGCTGTTGTTTATAGTAAACTCACTGACAGTCATAAAAGCTGACTCCAGTTTTCTGTGAAGTCGAGGGAACTATAAAGTGAGTCATCCAGTATCTTTGATCCATAGAACTGGTGGAATTAACGTATCATAGTTTTGATCAAATATCAAATGAGTAATGTTGATTTGTTTTCAAAAGTTTATAATTTGGATGAAAAAGTAAAGCGTTGGTGTGATAAAGCGCCAGTTGTGTAACTGTTTTTCCAGATGCACTTGGCCCAAATTGAGACGCCGGTTTGCAGTCCAAGCAGAGAAGCATCGACTGAGCAGTCACGGTAGCGCTTAGCTAAGAAACATTCTTCCTATATGGGGAAACCCTATTGTTTCCTTTTACAAAACAGTTCCTTTTTTAGTTTAGACTATTAGGTGGTGCTGAAGTGTCACCTATAAAGTGAAACTATTGCATTGAATTATAGATCAGAGATAGGTGGGTTCTGAGGCAGGACACAGAGCATGGGTTTGGGCTTTTAACCACCAGTTGACCACTGATGGCCTTGCTAATCCCTATGGCCATTCCCATCCACTAACTGTCCCTCCCAGCCCTTAACACGCCATTATGGGATCTCTTTGAAGTAGCTCTAACATGCTGTAACATCAAACGTTCTTACATAGGGCCTAACAGCTTTATCTCTAAGCAATCTTCCTAGATGTAATTCCTTAATGGTAACTGTCATGAATTCCTATCGTAACAAACATGTCTTACCAAGTCTGCCTTCAGCCACTTGATATATAAGAAATATGTATGTTCTCACATCTATTCCTTGCACTGAAATCCTGGTAAAACAGGCGTTGGCAAAGCCAACAGGTTTGACTTGTGCATAGGTATTAGATAGGGATATGCCACTTCTGACATTATGCTCAGGTACTCCAAAAATGTTCCAGCTGTTGCCCTCTTATGGGTAGGTGGTACCATTATGCCAGTGCCTGGGAAATGCCTATCAAAAGCTAAACTTGTTGGCTTTGCAAATGCTTGATAAAAGGTTGTCTGGTTCCAGGAAGAGAATAATGTCTGGATCACTCCGCTGACACAGAGAGGCAGCTGTAGGGCTTTAGAGACTGCTGAAAAGGCTGCAGTCAGTTCTTTCCTTGCCGGCCAATCTGAAGTTTAACTTCATTAGAACAGATCAATCAATGGATTCTGCACTCTTAATTGCCTCCATCCTCCGAACAGAATTTCCCTCCAGTTTTCACCAGATGAGCATGGGGGACCAAGTTGGCATGATTCCAGCTAATCAGATTGACTCATTCTTTCTGGCCACCTGATTGGATGGAAAATCAGTCATTCTGGCCAACCATGATGTGCACAACGTCCCAGCTATCTGATTGGCTGATCTGTGCGCATGTCCATATCAGATTTAATATGCAGCCACCTTAATTGGGTAGAATTCTGCATAATAAGAGCGGCCGATGGGTGTCACAACCAAGGGGGCTGTGGGTGGATTTTTCACCTAATCTGTCGTCCCAATCTGTGGTAGGGGGAAATGGGTCTTTAGCCCACCCGCAGGGGGCAATATCTTCTAAGCAATTCTTTCCTTTAATTTATTCTCCATGGCAGTGGCCATTGTTGGAGCACAGATTTCAAATAGGTATTTTTATTTTCGTGTTGTGGTGCTTCTTTTAGTTCATGGGCTGTGTCGCCAGAAAGCTTCCTGACGAGGGAGATATGAATGTGGCCCTCGCTGCACCGGTCCCGCCTTCTTCTCGACATCACAGAAATGAAAGGTGTACATCTTTCCTGGCCCCCTCCTCCCCAGCGCCGATGTACCGCAGATGTTAGAAACGCTATTCACTCAGACTGCAATTTAGACCCTATCCTGATGACGTTGTTGAAGAGATAAGTATGCAGCGATGGAGCGGGCAGACTGAATGTGACCGTGCAAGAGCTGATGACGTCACAACCGAGACCATGACATAGATGCATTAGACATGAAGCACCAATGCCTCCCCGAATGAAGCTACACAGCCATGTAGATTGAACTATTTGAAGAACATTCACTTAACCGCAAGTTGCACAAGAATACATATAACTGGGTTGCTGACGCTAAATGCAAATAATGTGAGTGGCCATGTAAGTCAAAATGGAAGTCACTGCTGGATTGAAATTAATGAAAAGCACTTAAAAGGCTCAAGAGCACAGAGAGAGGCCTGACATGCTGATTCTGCAGAGAGGAGCAGACCAGGCTGCCTGTGCAGTCATTGTGCATATTCTTGACAAGGACACCGAGGAGTAGAACGTGTCACCCGTGCAGAAGAGATAGGAAACCTGCCTGCATAGAAGCTAACAATCCTCATAAATGTGAGCAGGAAAATTAAGTTTGTGGTCCCTACACACGTGATCTGGAACTAGACGACAAAGCCTATTCGTTCACGCCAGAAAGAGACCACTGTTTCCATCCAATTTAAGGCAGACCATACAAATTTAATACCAGGTTGAAAGCTAAATGTTCGATCTCAAGGCCTAGAGGAACAGGGATGGCAACCTTATTGGGTACAAGCAGCACCTTTGTGGTTGTTCTCACTACCTTGAATTGTTGCTCATGGGCTGTTGCCTTTCCAAAGCGCCAAGGCTGAGAAGACCCTCACTGACTAATTCCTACCCACCCTTCACGCTAATTCACACTTTGTTGCAAGACCCAATGTTAGAATGAATTTCTGAAGTCTGCTCTGGTGAACGGATGTTCAGGAGGCAATCCTTGTTTAGTGAAACAGGGAACACTTCTGCAAAGTTAGCCAGGACAATTCAAGGTAGCTTGGAGAGCAGTCAAGGCTAAGTCTCAGGAGTAGTGGGGGTGATCTGAGGTCTTGGATGAGCACACACAGTAGGATGACAAGAATCACCCTTAGACAGTAGTATATAAGAACATATACAATTTATTAGGCCCAGAACAAACACAGGTGTGTAATGCAGAACCCAGTAATACTACTACTTAAACACACACTAGGTCAAATTACACAGCCTGCGGTAGCGGCCGTGTAGTTATGGTTAAGTTGCTAAACCCATAGGAAGACAACTTTTT
This sequence comes from Ambystoma mexicanum, assembly GCF_040938575.1. Lineage (NCBI taxonomy): Eukaryota > Metazoa > Chordata > Amphibia > Caudata > Ambystomatidae > Ambystoma > Ambystoma mexicanum. The sequence goes on from NC_090924.1 coordinate 602,705,832, forward strand.
GGACAGCTTATAACTTCGCTCCCCCTGGATGAATCCTAACCAAATTTTGCAAAAAAAAAAAGTATATTACCCGGTCTGAATTTCTTTGGTAAGTTTGGTGAGGTTTCGTGAAGGGGGGTCAAAGTTATTTGGGGGGGGTCCCAAAGTTTTTTTTTTCTTCCATAGACTGAATGGAGAAAAACTTTGCTCATGCATACAGGTAAAAACCGTGGACGGATTTTCACCAATTTTAGGGCAGGAGCGGCGGCTTGCTTTCGTAAATTTGGTGAAAATCTGTCCAGTAGTTTTTTAAAAAACAGGCAAAATGTAGGTGCCAAAAAATAGTGATGTCAAGGCATATTTTGGTCCTTGGAAATCTTCTAGTTTATGGAGTTTGTGTTATGTGGACAGGGAGTAGACAGTCCCAGCCTTCCTTTCTGGGCCACACACAAAGGCTTACTAGTGCTCAAAAGCAGTAGCTTTCCCAGGCAAGTGCATGACCTTCTCAGGACTTTACTGACCTGAAAATGCAGTAAGAAGGCCAAACTACAAGCAAAAGTCTTGCGGCACATGGGATACAGGGTGTATCATGGAACATATAGCCATTCTTTTTTTGATGGTACTACTGTACATAAAGTGATGATATGCTATAGAATCGATAGTCGGTCATCATTTGATAGTTATACCTGAATTATAATGAATTGGTATTACTGAACAAATAGCCATACCTTCTTTGATGGTAATACTGAACACTTGAGTGAAGGTGTACTTTCTAATCTACAGCCATTCACCATTTGGTAGGAATCATTGAAAGAGAGTGAGGCTGTCCCATTGAATAGATGGCACTGGCCCTTGATAGTAACACTGAAGAAAGAACTATGGTGTGCTATGAAAAAGCTACAAAACGCAAAATTATTTTTGAGTTTGTATGGAAAGGTAGGAAAAGAAATCAAAGAAAACAAGATAAATCGTTGGTAAAAGAAGAGTGTTGCAAGCCTTCACTTGTAAATCTATTTTTCCGGTTATTTCACCTGGTGCGTGTTGGTAACCTTAATTTATCCATTAGTATAGTCTACCGGTTTCAGTGGAAGTTCATAATTTTAACACGTTCATCAGGATGGTAGGTTCAGGTAAAAATGATGAACCTCCTTGATTGTATACTCTTTTTACCATACTGCTGTATCATTGCATGGGTTGCTTCATGCTCTGGGTATAGCACAATCAGCAGTCCACAGGCATTGGTTCTGTTTGTTGTGTGACTATTCTGTTTCTTGCCGGAGGTCTGGTCATTGAAGGTAAGGTCATGTATTTGTAGTTGAGTGCCTCATGTCGCTCCGTTGCTCGTAGTTCTTAGGGAAGACTGCCTCTATGCTCGTCCCACTCGTTCAGTGTGATCGGCTTGTCTCCTGTGACACTTGCCGTCCGCTGAGCTTTGTAAGTGATTTCAATCAGGCACACACCCTAGTCTCCCCAGCATATAGTGCGCAAATTAAACCCTCATTTATTTTTATCTATAAGTTCATTATTCTGAATGATATACCACTCCTATCACACCCTCCTCAAAATACCCCCAGGTTACACTGAACCAGGAATCAGGCTAGTTGTAAATGGAATTATTTGTTTATTTATTTAGAATTTAAAATCACAATATATTTTTAATAGGTAACAACAATCACCAATGGGGTGACAGGAACAATGAATAATATCTTTAATACACTAGGAATGAAGTAATGAACACAAAAAGAATGCAGTGAAGAAAATAATACTTCTTAGTTGGTTTGGAACAGATAGCACTATGGTTAGGGGTTCACCTTGCAACGCCCCTCAACCCACCAATAGGCAATTTAAATAGATGTGAGGAGAGAGCAGGTATTCAGGAATAATGCAGACCAAACAGAATATCACTCCCTCCTTCCCCCCTTAAACGCAAGAGAAAAACGGATTTGACTTTTCAATTGTCAGATGGCTTTGAAATTGGCTGAGCAAAAACACAAAATATGTTCAAAATGCTTAAATTATTATAAATTCCTATGGAAGCCACTTTGAACAGATGCAAGCAAACACAAGCAATGATCTAATCAAAAGGAAACAGTTGGGATCTCAAAGGCCAAGTGGGAAATAATTTAAAGGTAATTCACACATGTAAAAACTTTTCCAAATGTCAATTCGCGGCAAACATTTACTTATGCAATTTTTGATATAACGGGTCAATTGCACTGTTTTGCATTGCGATTTTGGGTTGTAGATGTAGCTAAGGATGTTAGGTACAAGTGGAAGTTGAAATTCTATCTTAAAAACTGAGGGAGTTATAGAGGTTTTCGTGAGAGGTGTTTTTCGAAAATAAAGACCCGAATTCGGACACAGACTTCAGTTTAGAATCAGAAAATATGGCTTATGCTTTCATTCAAGGCTAGAGCATTCAGGCTAGGCAACCAAGTCGGGACGAAGCTTTGAGACTGATTCATGACTTCAGTAACAGATCCCCATCACCTTCCCCGGCGGCACCAGTCCAAACACTCAAAGTGGGATTTATGGATCAGAGTTACACAAATAAAGATGACTATGAAAATGGCATTTTAGCAACTAGACAGAATAAGATAGCACTACAGATTTTGACACTGTTACTGGCTGGGAAAGTAGGGATTGTTCAGAGATCAGAATGGAACAAGATAATGCAAGGTATACAATAGTTTGCTAGCGTCCTATTAATACTCACAATCCACTGGGATTTTTAGATTTTTGGACAGTCACGGTTCTGGTCAATGGATTGGATCTATCAAGGAAAGACAGCACATCAGGCGTGCGACTGTATCAGCTAGGCCGGTCACCAGAACTGCACAGGATCTGCCCTTCTTGTTTCTAGGTATTTCAAATCAGCAGGATAGCGAGTTCATCAGGCAAGCCTTATGGTAGCAAGCCATATAGTTTCAGTATGCTAGTTTCAGGATGCTTTCCCACACCACAGTGCTTCACTGGGTTGTGAGGATTATTTTGAGGATTGAGGCCGAACTGAAAATGGTTCAGCTACTGCTTGGCGAGGTCCTTGACATCTGGAAGGATGTTGAAAGAGTCAGTCCCTATGTGTTGTCAGCTGTCTCTATTTATCATTTTAAATGACATCACAAAAATGGGTGTATGGGCCAGCTTAACTTAACTAAGGATTCCATATTTTATGTACTATCGGTTCATCCAAATCCTGCAGCTGTGAGATCTTGTTTCACCTTTCTGCAGCATTTTTTCCATTTCTCCATGAAAACATTTTTCAAACTTTCTCCAAATTTCAACAAATATGTTTGTTTATCATAGGGATGTGTGTGTAAAGTTTAACAATTCTAGCATAAATACAGTTTCCATAAAATCACATATATCGCCATTCCTGTTCATAATATGCTACACAGTTCCACCACATTTTTAAATGTAGTGCCAACACTTAGACTAACAAATCTGCCCTTTTTTGTATATTTTTCACCATTTCTGATAAGTTATGAGTCTCTAAAAAATGTTCATTGCATGTTCTTAGCAGCAAATGGTCTGCCTTTTGTCTCTCTCTGGAGCTCAAGGAGTAGCCCCCACCTTTGAGAACCTTCTGCAAGCCAAGTTTACGACCTCTTCACACGTCCATTTCCTGGCCTGGAGAATCTTCCATTGTTCAGCCTCTGGCTGCAGACAAAAGTCTGTCCTACCTCACAATTATCATATGTCAGTGAGTATCTGCTGAGAGGAATGCCCTCCCTTTGGGGGAAACCTATTTTTCCACTTCTTGCAGACCCAGCTAAACAAATTTATTCCTAATTTATTGACTTAAAATCCAGCAGAAAACAAACTTGTTGCATCAAATGACATAGATAAATTACTTTCTTAGATTTAAACCTGTGGGATCAAAAACAACTGAAATCTGTGTTTCTTTCAGCAACAATCCTTTTATATTTGCTAATCCGGCATACTTTTAGTTTAAATAACTTTAAAGCTTAATCAGGAAAGCCCATTTGACAGGAACTGTCATTCACAGGCAATCCAGTTTTGCTGAGGAGGTTTTGCTCTTAGCATTTCAGGACTTTGTACATTCACAGTGCTTCCTTAGGTTAAATGGATTTTAGCGCCAAGCAAGATTTTGAGTGTTGAGAAGTGTTGTGTACAGGCATTTTGGAGTTTTAGCAGCAAAGAAATGTCATTTACAGGCAAATTCTAGAGTTTCACTTGCAAGGCGCTGCTGCTACCTCTGCACTCTGTTTATTTGTCATGGAGCCCACTGGCCCTTTTTCTGCAGCGTGTGCTCTTTCCCACCACACATGCACCATGGGTGGTAGGTTGTGCAGCCATCTTTTTGTGTGTTGAAAAATGCGGTTTTGGAGGTTTTGGCACGCACAAATGTTTTGCCACTATTTTTGCTGTTTCTTGCACCATAGATAGCAGAGCGATGCCGCGTAGTATAGCAGAGTGGGTCAATACATCCCACAGCTTGAAGAATAATTTACCAGTGGGTCAGTTTAAAAGGCCAAAAAAAAATGAAAGATGTGTTGTTTCACACATCTGAAGATCTAAGAAATCTTGTATACATCAAACCACGCTGTGGGATTTGCCACGATGGTCCATCATTTTAGATGCAGCCGTTGTTCCATATGTAGTTTGACGAAAGATATGAAACAGGTGGATATATACGGACTCTCTTGGTGTCTCTACCAATTGTAAGACACGATGGGTGATATACAGCATTAAATGCCCATGCGGTCTAAATTATATTGGCAAAATGAAGTGCAAAGTCAGACATCGTATATGTGAGCATCACTCTTGATGAAAAACTCAACTGGAAGATAAACCAATGGTGGCACATTTCTTGAGATTTAAACACAAACCATCAGAAATGCTTTGCTTTGTGATCCAGACCATGGAAGCCCGAGCTAGAGGAGGTGACTGAGATCTGTTGCGTAGGAAATCAGAACAAAAGTGGATCTTTAAATTAGATACAGTCAACAAAGGCCTAAGTACCAACATAGAGTGGGGATTGTTCATGTAGCACACACTCTTGAACCTGTAACAGCTGGAACATTATGTACTGCATGGCGACCAGTTCTGGGAATAATATCTGTTTGTACACAAGGAGGTCACACTGACATTAGAGATATCAGGTGTCCGTCTTTTAAGAAATTCTCAATTTTAAGTAGTTATTGCCCTTTATGTCCCCATGGTTTGCCAAAACGGTCTCTGTAAACGATCAACACTTTGTTTGCTCCAGTGTTTTTTCTTTCCACTGTATTATCCATCATAGCATTGCAATGTTCGGAGAGCATGCTCTATGTATAGAGAACATGTGATCGTAAGAGCATCACATTATCAACATTGCAAATGTAAACCTAAGACCACATATATTTTTATGTGCTCAGGATGTAAGTGTAGGGGAACCAAAATAAAAATTAAACCAATAAGGAATATATCTCGCACAAAAAATATTTTCCATACTGAGGCTGAAGGCATAACCAATAATACAACGGCATACTGGATAGGTGCACGACTTGTTTTTTGCTGACTATAAAAAACTTAAATGGTGTGATAGTGTCCTTACTAACATGGCCACCAAGGTGAACCTCCAAGCGTAGTTCCTCCACACACGCTTCTCGCCTCTCATGTCGAGCACCATATATAGTCTGACAGTTCCGCGCGTTCGATTTGACGCAAGCACAGCATTACTGAGCGAGTGAAGGTACCCCATTCAGGTGAGCGCTCCAGAATGAAACTGGGCAGCGTCTTCATAATCTAATTTTTCAGACAATATGGTGCGGTTGTATATGAAACCCGACTCTTGGTTTTCTGAAACGCGTAACCAAGTTTGGCAGGTAGCGTCCGAGATTTATAAAATCGAAATCATGTGGCACCTTAGGGTCTCAACGAAATGATGTGCCAGCAGAACAACGTTGTTTGGTTTGGAGCAAGCTTTTATGAAGTATCTTTTGAATAATTGAACCACTGAAGTGTCTAAACAGAAAGATATGGTTGTGAAACATACTTTTTTTTTTCTTGCGCACTAGTGTTGTTGTTAAGGGAAACGTCCACAACGCGATTAGCAAGTCATAAACCTCAAGTGCAATGGCTATTAAGAGTCAATAAACATAATTAGACCTGATAGCCTGTCTTGACGTGTTTGAAATTGGAACATGATAGGCAATTTATTAAACAAATGTGAGTAAGCTTTAGTAAACGTACAAGAATTAAACTCAGTTTTATGGATATTATTTTTCAGAAACTGTAAGAAATAAGAAAAAGAAACTGAAATAAACGCGCAACATTAAGGGCATCAGAGACCGTAGGAGAAGTTCCTCCATTATAAGGTCAGTCATTTCAGAATTATGACTATATGGCTCGTTAAAGGAGCAGGCTGCATAATAATGGGTCTTTGCTTGTTTTGGGAAAGCAGAATTAAGCTGCTGTCTGTTTTTTTCAAAAGAGAAGAAATCTATTGAATGTCTGCTCTGCATATCACACATTAAGAATAAGGTTAGTAGTTTGCACTGCAGGTAGAAACTGATTAGACAGTTGTTCAACAGAGGTTTTTTGCTTAGTAGTTCTAAGTAGTTTTTATGTTTGTATTTTAGAGTGCCTGTGCTGAAAAATGTCAGGGTATAACCGATTGATTCTAAGATCAAATAAAGTCCCGTACTGATGAAGGCCCAATAAACAACTGACCAAGAACGTTTTGGAAAAGTGTATCTCGGTTGAGGGGCCGAAACAGGTGCCGACAAGAACATGGCTAGACATATCGGAGAGATTAGTCGAGCGTATTCCAGAAAAGAGATATTGACATTGTTGTCTGAGTGCCATAACAACTTCATGTCTATTAAAAAACCTAAGTATATATCTCTGAACAGATTAAAACTGTGTTCTATGCTCATATCTGGTATGTAGCATAGCCGAGACTTGGTACTGTAATTCTCCTTTTTTCCTTTTTTGACTTTCATGAAATGCATCAAAACTGTATTGTAGATGTGGTGTGTTTTTATTGTTTATGTCACATCCTACTAACACCTAGGCACAACTTTTTTAGAGTGTCTTTGTTTCGTTTAACGAATATTATATTAAATATGTTTGTTTTGTACAATGGTTTTGAACCACGGATATTATTATAAATAACAAAAAAACCTTTAACTAAAAATGAAAACATTTATATTTTGAATACATAATCCTTTGTTGACTAAATGCTGAAATAAATGAAGCATAAAGTAGTGCAACCACAAATTGTGTGAATAGTAAAGAGAGGGGTAAACCAGTGTCCCATTCTATTTTGTGCTTACTATTTCTTCCTGACTTGGAACTAGTCCCCCATGAACAAAAATAATTGGGAAGTACCCATATCTGATACAAAAAACAAAAACCTCCAACATTTTACATAATGTTAGCAGTGCCATTGAATTCTGCTTCTCTGGAATCCATGGAAAGCTATATTGTGCAGGTAGCTTTTCACACTCGGCAGTGGGAGGAATTTTGTGAAATCCCATGTATGGAAAAACCTGCACATGTGCCGAACCAACTAATAGTTCTACATAAGCACGGAATAGTAGAGTTGTGCAATGTACAGTAATCTGGCCATTTCACCCTTCATCCATTCCCCACAATATCCCACTGTAATCCCAGCGTCGGGGGTCATAGAGGGCCGGTACCAGGACCGGTCTTTGCATCAGGTAGTACAGGCAGCTGCCTGAGGTGCCAGCAGCTTTTAGGGGCGCCAGAACGACTGCTATCATGCCTCATTTATTTGTAATTGTACAAAGTGCTATGAAACCTCTCACTTTGGGCACTGGAGCAGTGACCAGTAGCACCAAAGGCCAGCTAAGATGCTGCTGCCGCCGTCAGCAGCGGTGCGTGCGATGCCTAGCACCTGGGGTCTCTGCAAGCTTCTAGGGCTTTTTTCTGAGCCAGGGCGAAGCCCCCTATGAGCCAATGAGCAGCCCCCTCTCAGTGCCTTTAAGATGCCCCTCTTGAAGTCTACACCAGCTACACCTTTCCAAGTTTACACACAATTTCCCTTATGAATCCGATGTATTTTGAAAGTGTATGCACCCTCATTCTGTTGCTCCATTGGCAAAATAAATGCACCTATTTAGAAGCTCATTAAAACGTACCTCTGTTCAACAATGGCCAATGGAAGCCTGACATAGCTGGCTATTTGATCAATTGAAAATGACATTGGTCAGTCTCTCGATCTATCTGACGCTGTGCTTCAATTTACAAGGGCAAAGTCAAGAAGAAATTCTTTGAACACATAATACACGTAACATTCTAAGACTGTCACCTAGTATCTAATGTATCCATTTTGTATAGCATTTTCATTCGGGTGTCCTATTTAAAAAAAAATGAACATGCAATTTATGTTCTCATTTTTGGGGTAGGGGCAGCAAGGATGCTTCCTGCCTGGGGTGGAATCTGGTCTAAGACCAGCCCTGGCCAGTACCCACCTGCCAGCCTTCACTCAGGCCTCAGCGAAGGCTCAGGGCAGTTACCGGCCATGCACGTCCCCTGAAAAGCGGGTGAAAGCTATTCACACCCTTGGGCTCCTTTCCAGGGTGCGAATAGTGTTATTGTTATTATTTATTTTATGGAGATGGGCTACGCATATGATGCGCAAGCCCAATCTTAAGTTACAAAAAAAAGATGGCCTCTGCCATAGGAAGTAGGAAAGGGATCTTTTGGCTGGGGCCGAGGATGGGATGGAGCACAGTGATTGGCGTAAGAAAGTTCTGGTCCAGCAGGTAAGTGGGCAGGGAGAGAGGGGGTGGGTGAAGGAGCTCCCTGTTACCTCCCCACGATCAATATGGCATCACATGGTAAAGGGCCTCGGGTGGCTGAGAAAACGTGGGTACACACTATACTTCGGCCATGTTTCCAGCCACCTGATTGACTGAGCACCCCTCCTGTGAATGACCTGTGGCTCCCATGCATAGCCCTTTCCCTGATAGACAACCCAACTACAATCTGGGGCAGTATTACAGAAACGTTCCACCAGTGCAAGGGGAATCAACAGTGGGGCAACTCGAGCATTGCCCTTGTGCAAAAATACAGTGAAAACATATTTGTTTGCCCTCTCGCACTAGGGGAATCACCAGTGGGGCAAGCATTGCCCTTGTGCAAAAATACAGTGAAAGAATATTTGTTTGCCCTCTGGCACTTTTTTCCTGACTAATAAGTGCATGCGCACCTGTGCAGTGTTTTTGTAATGACCTTGCCAGGCCTTCAACATATAGTTAAGACAGTGAGGTTTAAGTGCCTAACGTACCAGTCATTGGGAACTCTATCTTACCTCAGACATAGCATCGTTTTTGCTAAATGTTTCCCCCTAAGACAGCTCAATGGGCCAATGTCCCTATTGCAGAGCACCGTGAACAACCTGTGGAGTTCAGATTTGATGGCACAGCTTCGGAGGTTGTGCAAATGAGTACCTTTCATGTGGATAATAATACCCCCTTTTATCTGTGCTTGGAGACTCTGGTAATTATATGCTACAAGAAAGGTCTGCCAGCTCTCTCTCTACGGAGCTTTGTTCAATAAAGTGCCTGATTTAACTCCCATGAATAATTAATTTCAAATGCCTCTGACGTAAGAGCCACCGTTTTTGACACCCAGTTCCAGCGCATGCGCGGTGGGGATCTGAGAGTCTGCAGTAGCCGCGCGCCTCCAGAGGCAACCCTAGAAGCGCGTGGTGCACATTCTTTCTGCAAGCGGGAAGGAATCACTGAGGCAATGGGATAACCTAAAAGGAATGCACGCCTCATGCCACTGACATGCTGAGCATCTTAATGGCCTGCGCATAAGCTGCTGCGCAGGCCACCCTGGAGAGCAGGTTGCATTGTTACACTCCTTAAAAAGTCAACTAGCCGCTGATGCTCGGCGCGAAGAGAATTCAAAATGCATGTGTCTGTGATAGATACATAGGCACCGTCTATAGCTGATAAAAAGCGGATAGAGGCAATGAAAATGGTAGCAGTGCGCTGTATAAAACCCAGTAACATAACATAATAATAACTCAAGAATCAAGGGAAGCTGTGCTTCTTCTTAGAAACACATGAATAAAGCAGTGAGTGAGCCTAGGAAAGCTGTAGCCAGGGCCGGCCTTAGCGGCAGCAGCCACCTGGGCGAATTGGCACCCCCCCTCCCTGCGTGCCCCTGGTGAACAGAGGGAGGGGTGGAGGGGTTTCAGGATGCGCCACATTTTTGTTCTACCTCCCCGTTCCAATGCAAACCGCCTCACTCCCGCGTCGGGGAGGTAATCATCTGAATAGGGTGCTATAAGCACCCTATTGTTATTAAATGCGCTCCACCACCACAGGCGCATTTAATAACAAAAGGACGGATGCCGCGCCTTCTCCCCCTATGCCAGCTGAGGGGAGCCCTTGAAAGACTCCACTGAGCTGGCATGGCAGGGGGCTAATGGTCGCCCGGCCCGCCCTGCCCTAAGGCCGGCCCTGGCTGTAAAAGAGCAGAGAAGAGGATGCTAAATTGGCAGAGAACATCCGTTTCAACCACGACCCATTCTAGAGTGGAGACATTCAGAGCTTTGGTCGTTCTTACCAACCAGCATGTCCACAGCAACTCCCAGTTTGTGGGAATTCCCAAGAAAAAACAGGATTATAAGGCATGAGAGTCTACAGAGTGAAATCTAGAAGCCGACCTACATGATGCTCAGCCCACTGGCGCCATATTAGGAAGGCGGTTCAGCTCAAGATTCTAAACTATGGTCTGCAGGTTTTTGGGGAAAAGAGAGACAAGATAATATCACGCTTTAGAAAAGCACTTCATGCCGGATTCAGCCTGTGCCTAACCACTGCAATAACAGATGTTCTTGTTACCCAATTAAATGGTATTCAATGGGCTTCATTACGACTTTGGAGGTAGCCATGGTGCAATTAGCGCAATTAGTGCCATGGCTGCCTCCAACATCGTGTCCGGGTCTGACCTGGTGGAGTGGGAACTTACCGGGACATTCCGCCCTTGGCGGACCCGGTAAGTCCCCATTCCAAATGCCATTCCCCATTCCCATTTGAGCCCCCACAGGGCTCAATGGGAATGGGGAAGGCGCTTATTACGGGCCTGCTAATGGCAGGCCTGTAATTAGGGCCCTGGTCCCCTAACGGGACCCGTAAGGGACGTGTGGTCCGACCACACATACCTTGTGATTCCCGCTAAGGGATCTCGGAATTGGGCGGTAAGGGATTACTGGCACCGGTCTCCTTACCGGTGCCAGTTATCCCTTACCGCCCACCTCGTAATGAGGCCCAATGTATCGATATCAGGGGGGTGATTGGCAGAGTAGGCACCGCTCAGGTTTGGACCTGTGCTATGTAGGCAGAACACAGATAGCTGGTGCAAGCTCTTCACCTGCTGAGCTATCTTACTGGCTGGTATAAAACATTATGATTACAAGATAAGTGGTAGGGTGAACCCTCTCTCTCTCTCTCTCTCTCTCTCTCTCTCTGTCTCTCTCTCTCTCTCTCTCTCTATCTCTCTCTCTCTCTCTCTCTCTCGCCTGTCCCCTAGTTCCCTTCATGCTATGATGAGATCATTGAGACACATTAACTTCATGTTCAATTGAGGGCCACCTCAATGTCCCATAGAAAGTTTAGTACAATCTGTCCTGATAATATTTAAGACATGCTAAATGGTGTCACGTGTGGCCATGGGTGTATGTGGAAATGTATGTGCATGGCGGGCGGCTTTCCTATGGAGCCCACCTGCTTTACAGGCAGAGAAAGCAGGTGGAAGAAATGGGGGTTCAAGCCTCTTCACCTGCATCAAAATGAGATGCGGGCAGAGTTATTATTGTTTTTTCTTCAAGGAGCAGGAGTGAGGCAGTCCAAATGTCATACTCTATTCCCCCCACTCCATCCAGGAAATTAAATAAAAAGGTTACAAAACATAATAAACGGGCTGAGTGCTTGTCTGTGCAAGTTTATTTCATTCCATGCCATTTACTGACGGATTAAAAATGAGGCCTTTTGCGTCATAAGGAATGCTGTATGCAGATTTTGGTGTTGGGGGCGAGGGGGGCGGAGTGGAGGTTAGTAGCTACTGAAGTAGTGCCAGCATTCTAATTATTCAAGGTCTGGTTCAGCTGCTGAATATTTTTAGTGGAGAAACAATCGGATATCACTCAAATTAGCGTGATCAGCCAAAGAGGACCCAGGGAGGGAGGGGGCGAGGGGGTTAAACCAAGCAATTTTTTAAAATGGGCTGAAATGCATTTGTTGCACACTTTCTGATAAATTGAGGTAAAAGGCAATCAATTTACAATCAGTTCTGTAGTAGGGTAACACGTGAAAAAATGGAATATATGCCAGGTCAACAACAGTATATAGGAGCATTTTACAATATTTTATGATGCCTGTGTCCACAATATATGCACTTGAAATCACTTTCATGAAGCAGTGCTGGACCCAGAATATATGCCTGTGTTGCCCCTGTAGATTTTTTTGATAATATCGTGCCCACAATATATGTCAGCAGTTAACACTGGAAATCCTTTTCAGAATACAGCACCAACGGTATATGCCATATGTCCCACTGTAAATCACTTTGATGTCATGCCTATATTTCCCAGCACTGTCATTGTATATCACTTGCATGATGCTGTGCCTACTATATAGGCTAGCACTGGCATTGCATGTTCCCTGCAGGCATGGTGTTTTACTTTCTCTCTTTGCCCCTGTTCTCGCCTTCAGGTGCCTGAACTTCGCAATATCCCCTTCTTGATAATTTCTCTCTGTATTTCTACCACTTGTTATACTCTCTCCTGTCTTGATCTCCCATGTTTACTCCTTAGCAGCCTCCTTCATGCCACCACACATTGCTTGTATTCGCTTTATTTTTCTCTTTATTTTTTAGGACTTGTTCTTGTCTACCACTCTGCTCCTAACCAGATGACACTTACAATCCATGTTCATCACTCTCATCTGATCTCCCTCTTGCTCTTTTGCCCGTACCCACAACCCAATTATTCTTATCTATCCGAACATTTCTTCATCCCCACTTTCTCTAGTTTCATTGGACTGTGGAGCGTTCAGTCTATTTGTAACATGTCCCACTCAACTCTTGATTTCTTTTTGCTGTTCGCACTACACTTTCTTTTTCTTACTGAGACCTGCATCGCTCCTTCCAATGCTTCCACTCCTGCTTCTCTCTGCTCTTCCACTAGTAACTTCTCCCATGCACCGTGTCTATGTGGCAAAGACAGTGGGGCCAGCATTCTCTATGGCCGCTCCTGCACACTCTCCCCTCCTCGTATTCACCTTCCCCTTTACTCTTCTTTCGAATATATGTTATCCTTTTCTAAACCTCTTTCACTCTCTTTTGTTATCCTCCACAGACCACCTCGTGGTCCTCTCCTTAGCTTGTATGACAACTTGAGTTCTCGAATCTGTACACTCCTTTCTATTTCTTCTCCCTACCTTCTCCTCAGTGATTTAAACTTACACCTTTCCTCTACTCGCTCTTCTTCCTATTCTGAGTTCCCATCATCTCAGTCAAATGCCCTCTCACGCTCACTCTCTTGATCTACTCTTCCCAGCGTTTTCATCTAATGCTACTGTCACTACACATTGTCTCTAATCCTTGGACCAACTGGATGCTTTAGTCGACAGGGATATGGGCATTTAGGATATGGGGGTAAGTCATGCTTCTGTGATGAAGAGTGTATCAAGTTTTTATGTACTGATTGTTGCGTACTGCCTACGCTGGTGATACACATGCACGAGTGGCAACGAGACTCGCGCATGCGCTGTGTGTAATAAAGATGGTCACCCGGCAGTTCGAGCCGGGGACCCGAGCAGCGTCCTGCGTGGTTCCTTGCGTGTATGTGCTGGCGTGCGTGTGAGTGCCGGTGGGGGCCCTGGGCAGCCCCCACCACCTAACACTGCCGACGAGGAGGCTCAGGAGCATTCCATCACCATTCCGACAGCATCGCAGTCGGAATTGATGCTCCGTGTCAATTCGAACTTGCTCGTAAGGCCGGCGGCCATTTTGTGTCATTAAGGATCGCAGCGGTTGCGGCTCAGGAAGGCGCTCATGCGCCGGCTGCGATCCTCATCGCATTACAAATAATTTTTGGATCCTCGCGCAGCTCTAGCTCACTGCAGGGCTGTGGGTTCAAAAAAAAAAGAAGAAAAAGGAAAACATTGCCTTGAAGGGAATAAGAAGATCTACAAGGGTGCTAAGGACTTTCCAGGCTTGGCATCTACAGGCCTTCCAGGTGCAGTCACTGGTGTTTAGAGTAACATCATCCCCTCTGGTGCCTGGATCACACCTACACTGTCAATCACCATCAACCTGTGAGTAATCTGCCTGATCATCAGCATGGGCGAGGAAGGAGAGGTGGAAGGTGCCCTTGTGCCCATCCCACACAGGATGCACAGCACACTGGCCCCCATGCCTGAATTTGACACCACGGGTCCACCATCCAAGATGGGGCTGAAATGGCTCCTGTGGGACAAGAAACTAGAAATGTTTTTCAGGGCCTCCGGGGAGGAGGATGATGACGCCAAAATTGCCATCATGGTGTACTCCGCAGGCACGGAGGTGCACAGAATTTATGACTCTCTCAATATCCCGGTGGTCACGTATGACGCTGTGAAGCAGGCCCTACGAGATCATTTTCTGCCCATGGCCAACGTGGATTTTGACAGATTTGTCATGTGCGCGGAAAGACAGCAAGAAGAGGAATCGCTGGACCAGTTCTGTGCGCGGCTGAGACATCTGGCAACCTCCTGCAGGTGGGTGAATGAGGAGGAGATGGTCCGAAACCAGCTACTGCAAGGGTGCAGTTCAGGGAAGCTAAGGAGGCAAGTACTGAGAGAGCCTGGTCTGACTCTACAGCAAATCCTAGACACGGGGAGAGCTTACGAGCTGGCGGAGGCAAGGGGGGCGAAGATGGATGCAGCCATGCAATCTGGCAAGGGCGAAGAGGCATTTGCCATTGGACTCTCTGCTCCAGGGAGGGCGAGATGGACACCAAAGAGAGGAGATGGCCCTCCAGCGCCTGGTGCTGCTCAGTCGTGCCCCTACTGTGGGTATGACCTGCCACACGTGGGGGAGTGCCCAGCAAAGTTGAGGGTCTGCGGCCGGTGTTGCACACCAGGACATTACGCGAGGGTGTGGAAGGCAACCACACCGGTAGCAGCCTCGAGAGGACCAGCAAGAGTTTGGGGGAGCAATACCCGGAGGGTGAGGGGCGTGTCAGCTGTCGAGCAAGGCCTGCAGGACCTGAATATCGCAGAAGAGGAGAAGGAAGAGGAGGAAATCTTCTTTATTTCAAGCATTGCCACAGGCCGCGGAGGAAGCCGACAACCAACATGTATGGTAAACATCGGAGAAGTTCCCACCCCGGTCCTCATAGATACGGGGGCGTCTGTCTGTGTGCTAGCGACTGAACATTATGAAGCACTCCCAGGCCCTCCCGAATTGGCAGAATCCAAGGCGTGGATATATGCCTTTGGGGGAGACACGCCACTCCCCATCCAAGGGGTGTTTGTGGCACCTGTGTCTCATGGACTGAGCAAGATAAAAGCAAGATTCTTCGTCACAAGCGTCAGCCCACACTCCCTCCTGAGTTGTGCTGCCTCCGAAGCACTGAACATGGTGCACTTCACGTTCACTGTATATCACACAGACCTGGAACGCCTGCTCCAACACTTTGACATGATCTTCCAAGGGATAGGGAAGTTAAAGGCCGACCCCATATGGCTCCACATCGATGGGTCGGTGAGACCAACAGCAGTCCAGCATCGCCGCATCCCGTTACACCTGCGGGCACATGTGGAGGAGGAGTTAGACACTGGTTGACTTAGACATTATTGAGAGGGTGGAATGCCCTACCCCCTGGATCTCCCCAATCGTGGTCGCCCCAAAGGCCTAACAGCCAGGTGCACTCCACATCTGCGTGGACATGAGGTTGCCAAACCTGGCGATCAAAAGGGAACGTCACCTCACGCCCACCCTAGATGACATTGTTGGCGAGCTTCAGGGGGCGAGAGTTTTCTCTAAACTGGATCTGAGGTCTGGCTACCACCAGCTGGAGCTTCACCCCGAGTCAAGATACATTACCACCTTTAAGACTCACAAGGGGTTATACCAGTTTAAGAGGCTTAGCTTCGGGGTCTCGTCGGCAGCGGAAGTCTTCCAAAATGCCATCAGGGGGGCCCTGTCGGGACTCAAAGAGGTAATAAACATGTCGGACGACATTCTGGTGTTCGCAAGGTCAGAAGCGGAACACCTGAAGCGCCTGGAGAACACCCTGGAAAGACTCTGCAGCCTAGGACTGACCCTGCACAAACAAAAATGTGAGTTCTTGAAGGACCGGCTGGAATTCTTTGGGTTCGTGTTTCAAGCCGGGGGCATCTCCCCGGATCCGGAGAGGGTGAAGGACATTCACAAGGCTGCCCCTCCGGGTTCCCCCCTGAAATAAGGAGCTTCCTGGGGATGGTCAATTACTGTGGACGATTTATTCGCGATTTGGCCTCCCTGTCGGAACCCTTGCGGGCACTCAGTAGAAATGACGTGGCCTGGACCGGGAAGGAACAGAGGGCGTTCACTGCCATCAAGAAAGCCCTGTCGGGGCAAGAGACTATGGCCTACTTCCATCCTGACCGGGAATCAGAGATCGTGGTTGACGCAAACGCGGCAGGGCTAGGAGCGTTCCTAATGCAGGCGGATCCTGAGGGGACCATGCAGCCCATTGCTTACGCTAGCAAGGCTCTCACTGAAACTGAGAAGCGCTATTCCCAAATTGAGCGTGAAGCCTTAGCCATTTTATGGGGCTGCAAGCGTTTTCGGATTTACATCCCGGGGAAGCCCCTGATCCCGATCATGTCGGGGGCATCGTCCAATCCACCACCTCGCATCGAGAGATGGATGCTCTCACTCATGGAGTACGGGGTCAAGTTGCTGTATCGGCCTGGCACGCACAACCCAGCGGACTATCTGTCCCGACATCCAGGAGCTGGGCGGCCCAGGGACTCGGCGGAGGTGGCGGACTGCGTGGAAGCTGTGCACCTAATGGTGGAATCGGTGCTGCCCGTCGCCCTGGCGCGCCACGAGATTGCGGACGAATGAAATGCTGACAAGGTATTCCTGAGAATCAAGGAAGCTGTGGCCAGCGGGGAATGGCGCAAAGTCCTTGTGAACAATGCCCGGAGGGACGACGGCACACAAAAAGACCTGTAGGCTCTCTGGAGGGCACGTCACGAGCTGTCGGTAGCAGAGGACGGTTTCCTGCTGAGGGGCCACCAAATCGTGATCCCACGGACATTGGTGGGCAGAGTGATGCAGCTCGCCCACAAAGAGCACCAGGGGACGGCAAAGACGAAGGCACGCCTACGGTTAAAAGTTTGGTTACCGGACCTGGAGAGCAGGGTTGACGAGTTTGTGAGGGCTTGCATCCCCTGCCAAGCAGCGAGTCCAGTGGAAAGAGGGCCACCCATTCAGGCCATGGAGAGGAGTGAACGCCCATGGGGGACAGTGCATGCTGACTTCGGGTCCACGGGCCGGGGAATGTACTTTTTGGCAGTGACAGACCAGTGGTTGCACAATCCTGAGGTGGAGCTGGTTGAGTCCACGGCCAGTGACCACACCATCCTGGCCATGGAAAAGATGCTGACTTTGGGTCCACGGGCCGGGGAATGTACTTTTTGGCAGTGACAGACCAGTGGTTGCGCAATCCTGAGGTGGAGCTGGTTGAGTCCACGGCCAGTGACCACACCATCCTGGCCATGGAAAAGATGCTTGCCACCCATAGATTACCCCTGGAGATATGCTCGGACAATGGAGCGCCGTTCCAGGGGCATCAGTTTGCTCAGTACTGTGAGGAGAGGGGGATAAAGCATCGGAAAGTCACCCCACTCTGGCCCAGAGCAAATGGGGAGGTAGAACGCTTCATGCGAATGCTCAATAAAGTTTTCCACATATCGCTGAATGGAGGGGAGGAACTCTGGCACAACCTGTTTGACTTCCTACGCGAATACCGCACGACCCCGCATCAGTCCAGTGGGGTCGTGCCGGCGGAAGCCCTTTTCAAGCGGGCTCCACGAGGACTATTACCCGAAGTTGAAGGTCAACATCTGGGAGAGATTGATAACAACCGGGTGCGAGCAGAGAGGGCTACCCAGAACGAGCGAGAGACTGTTCGGCGAAGACTACCGGAGAAGGTGATTGCAATGGGGGACACCGTGCTGGTGCGTAATCGAAGGCCTGAAGGGAAGTTGTCGTTACCTTACGAAGCACAGCCGCTGGGGGTGACCCACGTCAAGGGATCTATGGTCACAGCGGCCAATGCCAGAGGGACAGTCACCAGGAATGCGTCGTTCTTCAAGCGCATAAGGTGGCGCCGAACCCGGCAGAGAACGACATGCAGAGGCCAGAGGAAGATGCAGGATCGACACCGAGAGACGATGGACCGCCAGAGGCTCCAGGGACACTAGAGGCACCCGCATCAGAGGCACGCAGGTACCTGAGGCGGGCAGGGCGCAAGCCGCCGCAGAGGTTCCAAGACTTTATTATGGACCCTGCCTCGTAACTGGTGGAAGACTGTCAGTTTAAGTTTCGATTGTTACTGTTGAGTGCATTACTTGAAGTGGTTTATTGTTTGGGGAAAAAGGAGGGATGTTACGTAGTGCCTACGCTGGTGATACGCATGGGCGAGTGGCAACGAGACTCACGCATGCGCTGTGTGTAATAAAGACGGTCACCCGGCAGTTTGAGCCGGGGGCCAGAGCAGAACATACGCGTCATGCGTGGTTCCTTGCGTGTCTGTGCTGGCGTGCGTGTGAGTGCCGGACCCGGGTGTGTAAGGAGCAAAGCACATTGGTTATGTGGGGTGCGTTGTGCAGGAGTGTTGGCCATTGATCCTTTCAAGGCCCTGATAGGACCAATCAGGTGGTGTACCTGTTGAATCCCTTGTGCACGTCAGCCCTTTTCTCATGATGCTCATGGGAGGGACACTCGTTTTAGGAGGGTTTTGAAAGCATGGCGAGGGAGGAGATATACAGAAGCATGGGAAAAGAGAAGGGGGAAAAGAGGAGGAAAACGGCAGAAATGCAGACAAAGGGGAGATAAAGGAGGAAAAGAAGCAAAACTGAGACAAAATGGAGAAAAAACACAGCAAACGCAGGGTTTTAATGGCAGGGGGCGGGGGGCCAACAGAGGGTGGAGAAAGAGGAGGCAGAAAGTATGGAATGAAAAAAGCAGCCACAGGATCATGGAAAAAGAGGGAAAAGAGCAGTAAAAACAGAGACAAAATTATGTAAGGATACAGTTTTCTGCATACCTTTTTAAAATCATATTCAGATGTCTTTGATGCTGCTCATACTTTCTTGTAAATTGAAGTGATCTGTTCTCAAATTTTGCGCGCGCAGTTGCATCTGCATCACAATTGATCTCCCCCATTCTTTTTTAGATCCTGGCACCCAGCCATATTCCGGCCTAGTTTCGCAGCATATCTTGATTTCATCTAAAAAGCACAGCATTTACTTTGAATCCCGCATTGATCTGCAATCTAGAGTCAACAGTGTGTGTGTGTGAATCTTCCCCTGAAGATACATAAGCAGGCAGAGGAGTAAGGTCCAACAGATATTATCAAATGCTTTTTTGGCAATCATACTCGGATTTGCTAATTGAGCTGGTAACTCATTGCAATATTGAAGCATGACTGCCAACTGGCCCTTCCGCATATTACAAATCCTGCCTGATCTGTGTGCAGCAGTCTGACATGATGATGGAGCTTTCTTCGTTAGAATGTTCGTGGGGATGCTAGTGTCCACATTCACGTGAGACACTGGTCCATAATTACTGCAGAGTTCAACGCCCACTCTTGTCTTCGGAAGTACTCTGATAACTGATTCCTTTAAGGCTTTGTGAAATATTTGAACCACCATCTGCAGGAACTGCACTGTGCAACAGCCCCAATATTAGGGTCAGAAACAAAGTGGTGAGCTGGAGAGACTTGAGGACCAAACTGGTGGAAAGGGCTCAAGATCCCAGAAGAAGTGACGGACAGATGAAGTCTTTCAAAGGCCGACTTGAGGAATTTGGCCTTGGGTTTAGGGAATTGTGGACCTCCTTCCAGCTCCACAAATGTGTGGACAAAGCCAGCGAGGTACAAGCTGGAGAGGCCTAGGATGAGGACTCTGATCTGAGAGATGGCATCCAGGGAAAGCAAGGCACTCTGTCATGTTGATAGTTCTGTGCCAGAAAAGATGACCAAGAACATAAAGCTCTTTTGACAAATCCAGACTGGATTGGACGGAGAAACTATGAAGGGCTGTCTCACTCGAAACGTTGGCATAGTGGATGGGAGCAACCCAGAAGGGTGCATCAACTTAGAACATCGGATGTATCAACAAAGAATTGCATTAGAATTCATTGGACAGCGAAAATGTTCGCGCCAGGTCTTCGGGACTCGGTCACAGGCTGTAGGTACAATAAGAGTGAGAGAAAGTAGAGCCATGAGTAATGTGCCAAGGTGATACATTGGTCAGACGTAAAGCAGAGGATGAGCTTGGTTCGGCAGACCCAGCTCACAACAAGCAACACATTACTCATCTTCAATGACCTGTTCACACTCACCGATGGGGTTGGAGTACTTGGCCAGGCTGTGAATAAAGAAGGCTCTATCAGTGGGGAAAGCGCTGGTACTCGGGGAGATGGGAATCCGAAAAGGCAAGCAAAGTAGAGGATTAGATTGAGGAGTTAGGAAGACTTGCCACTATTGATAGACTAACCTTGAAGCTGCGAGACAGGGAAGACAGAATTGGTAAACTATTGGGCAAATACCTAGATCCATACCTCTATACCCCTACTGGCTGGTAACCCCCTCACTGTGACAAGGGCCCAGTTGACAACACCTACTTGCTATGCAGGAATGCATTCTTGCCGTTGATCACTGAACTCAGTCACCTTTGATTGCATTTGACACTGTTCCGAAAGGCAGTGAACACATGACTCTCCCCTTAATAGGTACATAAATACCTGTAAACATATATTTTGAAAAAGGGACAGGAGAATTTTTTTTTCACAAGGAATGACACTGGATGGGAAGCTCCTGGGTTAAGCGCTCACCACTGACATGTTGTCGCTTGTATCTCTCAACTTTGCATCCCCAGCATGGCTGACTGAGCTCTCCATCTTTCTGAGGAGCATATAAACCAGTAATAATAACAGATATTAGTACAGCACCCAGAGCAGTAGGATTCTGCCATGACAATATGTATACAGATACGATTTTGAAGTGGGAGTAATTTACTCCCTATTTTTTAAAGTTGGGAGTAAAATGATTTTTGGGGAGTAAAAATGTAAATCCATTTCCCAATTGGTGTATTTTATAAACGAGTACAAATGTTTTAAGTGGAAAATTGGAAATGTTTTTTTAATAATGATTTCTATGCACCTAGTTATTCATGCACATACAATATACATGTTTACTTCTTGCAATCAGGCAGCGCTAATAGTAGATTCCTCCTCTAGTTCTACATGCACTACTCGCCCAAACATATCCATGGAGCCATTCGGGTGAAATCAGGGTCACAGGTATTAAGTGTCTTTCTCCTATTTTTTGTTTAACTCCCTATTTTTATTTGTTGGGAGTATTTGGCTATTTAAGTGAATATATGTGGCCAATATACCCCTTATCTGTAGGGCTGCATACATGTATATATATTCACCGAAAAAACTTTAGTTAAAGTGTAGCTAAATTGAGCAGATTTAACGCAATAAAAACCTTGAACTTTAGTGGATGTGTGAAGTCATGACCAGCTTAACTTGAGCACATACATATGATAAGAGAGAAACGGCATTATGGGGGATTTAGAATTAAGGGGGACATCAACAGGACATCAACAGGAATGGGCCGACTTAAGCTGGTCACGACTTCCCACAACCACTGAATTTTGAGTTAAGCTGGTCATGACTTCCCACATCCACGTAAAATTTTAAGGGGTTTGCTTCTCTAAATCTGCTCATTTTAGCTAAACTTTAACCAAAGTTTCTATAGTGAAATTCAAGAGTTTTGTTATACCATTGTTTTTTTTATGGGCCACTTGCCATGGATTTCGGCTGTATCCCCTGTACATGCTCTGCCAATATATTTCTTTTGAAACCACTAAGTGGCCATGGGATTTGGCCGTGGCCGCTATAGATGTCTTTTGGGCCCACTAATCGGGGCCCTCGGCCATGCCGTCTGTTTCTTTTTAAACACTACCTTTCTTTCCCGCTTCTTTCTAGCCATGCCCTTCACCCATGACCAATAGCCCCGGCCTTCGACCGTCACCCCTTTACAAATTGCCCCAATAGCTTTCTTCCGGTCCCACTAGCCGTGGCCTTCAGCCATGCCCAGTGCCCACGGCTTTTGGCCGTGGCCACTCTATATATTGCTCCAATAGGTTTCCTAAACGGGCACACTAGCCCTGGACTTGGGCCAGGGCTAGTGGCCTCTGGCTTTGGCCGGGCCACAGCACTATGTTTCTTTTGGCACACTAGCCATGGCATTTTGCCATGGTCCCTTGACATGTTGCCTACTAGGATTTGCTAGTGCCTACTAGCCATGGCCTTTGACTGTGGCCACTTTCCATTTTGTACCATTCAGTTCCATAAAGTAACCCTCTCTCCATAGCCTTTGGCCACACCCATTACCACTCACCTCACTGTAACTGTAAAATTTGCCTTTTTTGCTTTAAAAATCTATTCACAAAACGTTTTCCCAGGTTATCAATGTACTACAGATAACTGCAGTTATATGTAAATGCACACAAATGAACGTGGTTATCTGTCAAAACCGTGCAAAATTCCAAATCCTTCTCTGCCCGGCCAGGCACTCACCAAGTGCCCCCCTCCTTGTGCCATTCTCCCTGCACTCCCCTCAAGCTCTTTTTATTTCTCTAGCCCTCTCCCATTCCCCCAACACGTGCCCTTTAGTCTTCCCCACTTTCATTCCCAATCTAGTTTTCTATCATAACCCGCTGGATAACCCTGCTTATGTGAAAATGTTCGAGCTCTGAACTTGATCCCCAGCTCTCCACACCCCACCAATTCCCCAATTTCACATGGTGTCCTCATTCCCCCTCCCCGCTTCCAGCCTGATGCCATTGCATCATTTATCCGCCGCCAAATGGCATTTTTTCCACTTTTCGTTTTCGGCTAACCTTGGTTATACCTTTATAACAACGGTTCTCTCACATCGAGCACAAAAAAGGCAGCTTTTTCATTTCTAAACAGCCTCGCTGATGCATTGTTGGACACATTCATAGCTATAATTTTGGGAGGAGGGGCAACACCCTTCAACGTGAAATATTTTAACATCTACTGGACGGAATAACCCCAGACCCCTCCAGTAAATTGTATTAGCCTCTCTCAGCTTCTCTGCTGCAAAGGGTTCCTAGTGATTGCATCGAATGCAAAAGCATTGAATGCAAAACCATTGAAAAAAAATACATCGTCGAAAAAATGCATTTTTTTCTTTAATGGGGGGTCCCCTCAACCCCTGGTTTCTTTACCCCTTAAAATCCATTATAGTAAAAAAAACTTTACTTTTTTTTATGCTTTTGCATTCGATACTATGTATTCGATGAAATGCCTGAATACCGCTGCAAAGCACCATGACTGATATAAAGGTTTTAAGGAGCAGGGGGCTCCCCATTCTCTGTCAAATATTTTTTAAACTACTGGATGAATTGACCTCAAATCAGTCAAGGCAATTAGGCCAGTGCTGTGTGCCCAAATTGTTTCTTATTTGGTCCAAATCTGCCAAGTGGTTTTCACGCTACTGCTGTTCAAAAATTGAAATTTTTGTCTATAGGAAAATAAATGTGAGTGTGGTGAAAACAAAATGTTTATGTTGACAAACTGTCTGTTTGGAACACTTCATCCAAATCAATCCAGCAAGTCAAAAGTTATTTGCCTCGCTCAGCCTATCTGCTGTGAAAAGCACCAAGGCCGATATAACGTTTTAAGGTGCAGGGGGTGCCCCCTTCCCCGTCAAATATTTTCAAAACTACTGGACCTAATACCTCCAGACCCCCATCCTCCCAAGAAATCTAGTCAATGCTTCGTGCCCAAGTTGTTTCATACCTGGTCCAATTCCATCCAGCGGTTTTGGCTGTGCGCTGGAACGAAATTAGGGCTTTTTCTCTATGGGAAAATGAATGGGGACTAGGTTGAAATAGCATTTTTTAAACTTTCTTAATAACTTTTTCATTTTGTAACTGATCTTTTTACAATTTCAGCCAAATCTGTAACGTGACTGAAAAGTTATTAGCAATTCATATACATATATATATGGATAATCCATTTGAGCCAATTCTCACATGCCACAATGCCATCTAGTAGCCATCTCTGGAAAGTGTGGATATGCAAATTAGGCCAAATACAAGCCTTTTGCTCCAGGAAATTGTCTTTGTCTTACAGGGCAGTGATACTGTATACATAGCTTTATCATACAAAGACTTTTCTCAAGGCTGCCAAACATCCACACACCTGTTTTAGCCTGATTAGTGTTCATCAGTGCAGTATAGTCTTTGCAACTTTGTGCTTGGACATTGGAGAAATGCCTTGCTGATGTGGCTCCTAACAGCAGGTGAACTTCCAGCGGTGGCAACTAGGTAGTGTTGTGGCATGTGTGAATTGGCTCAAATGCCTTAGTTAGGGTCTCTTAAGTAAGCTAAGTGATTATTTTCTTAATTTGCCTGGGGGAAAACATTCTTCAAGAGTGTGGGTTTTATAGGTTTACTGGACTTTTTGTAGTCTACTAGGAGCATCAAGTACTAACACCACAAACACCATCTCTTATCACAAAACCCAACAAACAAATTTCAGCAAAGTCTACACACCTACTTTTCTACTCCATGTAGATTAGTCAACTTCAAGCTCTGCTACCCCATAATTGGATCCAGAAGGTTACAGCCACACTTCACATGGGATCCTCTAAATAATTTGTTAAATCCACCCAATCGTATGTTGTTCCTTATAGAAACTTTAACATCCTCAAGTGCCTGGATGCATTTTACAAAGCTGAGCCTCTCAGGATCTTACCCTATTTGGCCGCTAGAGTTAAAATCTGCAATCATTTTCCTCAGTGACTGCATTTCTTCAATATATTCCTAGAGAGGCAACGCTAAAAGTATTTTTTATTTATTATTATTATGCTATTTATTGAGCTCGGACCTAGCTTCGAGAAGCAACAGAGCACTTTACAGAGATATACAACAATACAGATACATAACAGTGCTTTACACAGGTGTACAACAGTACAGATGTATAGCAGATTGCTTTTCAGAGGTAACAACAGAACAGATATACAGCAGAGGGTAGGGTACAGAGAGGCACAGAGGAGGGGTACAGGTGCACCTGGTGGTGGGGAGGAGAGGGTGGGCGGCCTCTAGCGAGTCAGGTGGCGCGACAGATGACGTGATGGCCTAGCTGCTCAGGAGGAGAGACTCCTTGAATAGGTGGGTCTTGAGTTGTTTTCTGAATTGTAGGAGCGTGGGGGCGAGTCTGATGCTGACTGGGAGGTGGATCCATAGTCTGGGGGGGGTAGAGTAAGGAACTCATGGTGGCAACTGTAAAGACGGACATAAGTGATAACAGTTCAAGGGTGTTTATTGAACTTTATAATGGGTGAGATAAACGCCTGATCTAAACCTAGCTACGACCATCAAATAATAAGGCAGTCTTAGTGGCCTCTTGTCAAATAAAAAGGGCCTATACTAAAAAAAATACTATTGCCAATCCTTCCTACTAAATTACTAAAAAGGGTGTGAGATAATCTCCACCGGAAAGAAAGAAGTGTTCACAAAAATGAAAAGTCAGGATGGTATGGCTGGGTCGCCCTTCCCCACGTTTGAAGCATGGGACAAGACTCTCGAGCACAACACACTCCTTTGCCTTTTCAGCACGAGCTTCACAGTTCTGTTCAACTATAACAAAAACCTTCAGAGGCTAAGCCTCCTTCTTGCAAAAGTCTCTTGCCTTAGAAGGCTGACTGATTCCCCATGACAAACAAACAAAAGTTCTCTCTGTGATCTTGCACCTTGGCGATTGCTCTTCGCCCCAGGATCTCCCTCTGCCGGGCTCAGATCCTCCTTACAGTTTGGGCCTCCCTCCATCAGGTTCACTATGGCCTTTCTTTATCACAGTTCATGTATTTCTCACACAGTTCATGTATTTCTCACACAGTTCATGGGTTTCTCCCACAATTCATGTATTGCTGTTTTTCAGCAGAAAGCAGGGGTTTCCTTCTCCTAGCTTACCCTCGGCATCCCTCCATCGGGTTTACACTTGCCTTATTCCACAGTTCACAATCTTATCGGAAAGCAGAGTTCCCTTCCCCTAGCTTTCATCTGGCCACGGTCAGAGACTTTTGACTGTATAAGGGGTTTGACATAACCCTTATATGACCACTAGGCTGCAATTGAAAGCTTAAAACATTGCTTTAATAAATCAATCTGTAGATACAGGACATGTTTTGATTTCTGGAGAATTTCTATTCAAAGAAAAAGATTAACATTTATCTTGCCCTGCGCAACTGACCAACCCTTACCAAACAGCTTATAGGACCACTCTGATGCCCCACGCCACCCTTTTCCTAGGGCTTTAGGTTCTTGTAGTTTCAAAGAATAGGTCCCGGTCAGAGCCTTTCGAATGAGCACCCATGTGGCACTGGAACCCTCTGCACCTAGACCTCAACTGCATTTACTTTACAGTTCGTTCACACATACAAGTTCTTTGCCTTTCAGATTCCTATCGTTCAGAAATGTTGTCACTTGCAACCTTGGGGTCAACACAGTTCGGTTTCCTATCAGCTCCATCCGACTCATTGGCTGTGCTGAACCTATTGGCTTCTTTGTTCTCTGGAGTCAAGGATAGTACCACGGTTGCCAGCTTGCCATTCTGCCTGCATTATCAAAGTGGGAGTTCCCTGTGTACCATTGACGTCTTCTGCTTCGCACGTGGCTCCCAATCTTATGCTTTCCCTTTTGGAGGCTTCGCTGGTCTGAAGTGAAAAGGGCAGGGCAATTCGCCCTCCGTCATCCTTCCAGATCTTAGCGCCTTTCTTCTCCTCTTAAACTGCCATTTTGTTGTAGCTGTCTCCTTGTGCGTACGGCCTTGCTCAAAGTGTGCTTTCGTGCTCTGCCTTTTATCCCTGTGAAGAAGGTAAAGGGTGTGCGTGATTATTGTCAATTGCCTGACTCTGCCTGACCCGTTCATTGGGACATGTCAGGTAAACAGCTCTGGTGTTAGTCCGTTGTCTGTTATTGTGTAAGAAAGTGTTTGTGTGGGAAAATGGGGCCAGGGAGTAGAGCTTCTGAATGACCTAAAGGATAGTATGAGGAAAAGGTACTACAGGGAAGGGGATACTGTGTCTCATCCCTCGGTGTCCCACTTCCACTCCCCGAAGACCCCTCGCCCAGGTGATCCTCCCCACTGGTCCACCCCCAGGAACTGGATCCAATAGCGATGGCCGTGTCTTGGGCCACCTGGATGACAGATCTCCAGGGACTAGCGGGTAAGACACCTTCAGGTTTCTCACATTAGGCAGAGAAGGCTTGTTTTCTGGTCCTTTCCTTTTTCCAGCAGTGAATTTCAAGTCTGCAGGTGGTGCGGTGTCTGCTGGAGATGCTGAGTTTCTCCACGAGGTAGCTGAGTGACTTGAGGGTGACTACCTATATAGATGATGCAGAAAGACTTGAAGGTGATTTGTGCATGCAGTGGGAGTCAGTGAAGGTTGTTGAGGGCTGGGCTGATGTGGTAGTGTATGCGTAGACACTTGATGAGGTGTGCTGCCGCGTGTAGGACACTTCTCAGGGGCACAAAGGAGGAGGCTTTTCGAGGAGTGCATTGCCACCATCCAGGTGAGATAGTACCTGTGCTTGAACTGTGGATCTAAAGCTGTCCGGAGGGATTAAGGGCTTGACTTTCCATAGGAGGGAGAGCTTATACCAAGCTGTCTGAGTTTTCTTAGGTATGTATGTCTTGAAGGAGAGGTGTTTGTTGATGTGGAACCCGAAGGACTTGGCGTAGGAGGTGAGCTCGGATGTGCATCCTTCAGAGTTCAGGGTTGATAGCCAGGTCTGTATGCCTGGGTGTTCGGTGTTGTTGGTGAGGAGTAGGCATTTGGTCTTGGAGGGGTTGAGCTTCAAGTGTGCACTGAACATCCAAGACTGGATCAGCGAGAGGAAGGTTTTGGGCCCATGGATTTCCTTGATGGAGTCGATCTTGCGGTGTAGCTGTGTGTCGTCAGCATATTGGTGGATGTGGATGTTGTGTGTGGATAGAAGGGCTCTAGTCCTCAAGAAAAGGGGAACTTGCTTGAAGAGATGCTTCACCCAGTGCATTAAAGTATCCTAATAGATGTTATGTTGCAAGCTTGCTGTATGCTTTGACACCAGTTAGCCTTTACCTGGTCCACAGACTGTATTGCATTTTAATCCATTTATGTTCTTCTATGTCTGACTCTTCACTTAAGCCAGACCTTCGAAATCGAGCACAGACAGCATTATTATGGGCAAAGTGCATATTGTGCCCAGTAGTTGTCTTGAAGAATCAGGTTTAAGTAGAGTTTGACTGGCACAAAACATAGTCCTGGCAACAGAAAAAGAGACCTCCATTCCCAAATCACTATTTGTGATTCATCACAGCACAGCTTTGTAGCACATTGGGCCACACTGGTATAGAATAAGGTGCAGTTTAAAGCACATTGGGCCTGGAACATTTGTAAAACGGAAAAACGCAATAGGACAAAATGACCGTGGGCAAAAAGTCTGACCCGCAGATATATGTGTGGGGGTCGGGGGGTATAGTTAATAAAAATGTATAGGGGTAAGGTGGGGGGCTGTGGTGGGTCTCCCCCCCACATATATATTTGCTGAAAAAGGAAGAAAAAAAAGTCAGACTTTTGGTAGTCAGACTTTTGCATTCGGTCATTTCGCGCAGATCCTGGTAAAACTACCAGCTGCACAGTGCACTAAATCGTTAAAGTGGCCATGGTTGGCCTAAAATTGTGTTTCTGGTTGGCCCTTCATTAATTGCTGTATTGTCAGAAGGGCAGTGGTTGAGGTGAGCGGGACCGGTCGGGAGCGGTGTTCCACTACTTTTTGCAACCACTTTCACCATTTTGGAACTGTTTCTTATGAAGTTTAAGCACACTTCTCTACTTTACCACCAGATATCAGTTACAGCTAAACTGAAAAGTATTTCAACTCAATTAGCTGTCGACCAGCATGACTGTAACCCTTGAAAAATGAGTTTCACTTTGTTCCTTTTCTTCCTATTCGGTCCCCCGTTGGAATCACAGTTCCACTACTTTTTAGGTACACTTCTATCACTGCATAAGGGCCATTCCGGGCCTCATTCTAAAGCATACAAAATTGATGAGACTGTTATCTCTGACTCTGCAATTGCGCCAAGTGGCTTGGATGCGAAGATGATGCAACTTCTACCTCCCCTCGCTTCCCTTATGACCCATGGTGCAGCTATGGAGGAAGAGGAAAAGACGGAGCTTGGTGTTGCAGTGGTAGCGGTTGCCAGCTCCGATTCTTGGCGCAAGGCGCAGTGGTTACAGAGCTGCAGATGTATCCCAATAGGGGGAAGGTGGCAGGTGGCTGTAAGGTGGCAAATGGCTACTGGGCTTCGACAGTGGCAAAGGACATGGATAGCAGTGGAGAGCAGCTGGGGAAAGCAAGCTGTTTTAGCAATGGAGTGTCACGCATGGTTGAGAGTGACCCGGGAACCAGCATGCTCCTCGTACTAACGGGGCATTTGTTAAAAGAATGGAAATGTTTGAAACCTAGACATTTGCCTTATTTGATGGAAGGAAACATTGGTATGAAACACAAGTAATGTCCTGTGTGGTGAAATAAAACCACAAGTTTGACACTATAAACATCTCCAAATTGAAAGCAGTAAGAAAGTTTTAATTGTCGTCTATATTTTCTTCTGTTTGATAAAAGTATAAGAAACACATTCATTCTACAGGGAGCGCAGGTCTGAAAGATATAGGGATTTCTGTTTTCTCTCGTAAACAAAAAGTGCCCCAGCTTCATATAAGTACTTTATCACAGGGTGTGCAATGTTATGATGAAAAGGAGAGACAGCACCTTCATGATCATATGCGGATGGGTGATTGGTCCTGCGCCCTTCCCATTATTCGACAGGATTAAGGGCATCTAAATGTATTTCAAAGGGATTGTTTTCTCCGACGTATTCCACATCTATGACAGTTGTGTCCCACAGCTTTGGAAACCTTTCAGCAGAGGGCGTCCTGCGTCAATGGCGTTGAGCTAATGTCCGTCAAGGATCGACGTCACTGGATGTTATATATAGGATGCACAGCGCCCGTTGCCTCAGTTCTGTTTTTTCCAACAGCGAATGTGTTAGCTTCGTTAAACTCGGCACACCTTGTGGTTTCTTCAAATCTCTTATTATGTCGATTTCTTCGACCCCTCCGACTCCAAGTTCCGGGTTCAAGACTTGCCGGGACTGCAAGTCCAAGATGTTGTTGACGACCCGCACCGTATTTGCTTATGGTACCTGGGTGAGTCGCACGACACCAACGACTGCTCCAAATGCCAGTCTCTAACAGCCAAGGCCTTGCGTGAAAGGAAGGGGAAGCTCCATGCAGGTAAGCCATCGAAAAGGTTCCATAAAACCGGATCGAAGTCTAGGGTTTCCACCGACAACTTGAGGGGCGACTATCCACATCGGGAGGAAGCTCGAGGTTCTCGGTCCCGGAGTGGTTCCCGCCATTCCTTGTCTTCGCGGCACTCTCGGGAGCGCTGACACCAGTCACCTTTACCGTCCTTTTCGGAAGATGGTGCAGTGCATAAGGATGCCGGTCCCATGAAGTTCTCGATGACGGAGGAGTGGGCGGCGTTTAAAGAGCAAATGATGGTGAT
This sequence comes from Ambystoma mexicanum, assembly GCF_040938575.1. Lineage (NCBI taxonomy): Eukaryota > Metazoa > Chordata > Amphibia > Caudata > Ambystomatidae > Ambystoma > Ambystoma mexicanum. The sequence continues at coordinate 602,736,719 of NC_090924.1, forward strand.
TTTCCAGTCGCAAGGCACGGTTCCTGTCATGCCTTCTCATGAAGCCGGCAGAGAACGCTCTCGATCCGTGGCTTGCACGCCTTCAGGCTCAGGCTCACGCCACGACTCGCACCGGGAGCCCTCGAGGTCCCGTGCGGACAAAAGCACTGGAAAGATACGTGCATCCAGGTCTCGGTCCTCGTCCCCAGCGAGATCGTTGCAGCCTGAGGAGGTATCGACATCGACTCGTTCGGCGCTGGGTCAGTCGGACTCAGACGATGTGGTTCCGTCCTATCAGCCCACGCCGGTGGCGGCGTCGATGCCGATGGTCTCGCGTCGACACCCTCGACACGGATTCCGGTGTCGAAGCCCTTGGCCGTCTCGACGTCTATGTTATCGACGCCTTGGCGTCGAGGCTCTCAGTACCCTATGCGCCCTCGGCGCTTTTTGGCCGTCATGTGTCCGAGGAGTTTCCTGCTGGTTCCTCTATGTCTGGGAGGCTGATATTGGGCTCCAGGCCCTCTTCTGTCAATGTGGCTGGGTTTTCCAAGCCTTTGCCTGACATTTTTGAAGAGGAGGAAAGATCAGACATTGAAGATCCTGTTTCTCAGGATGATGCTCCGGGATTGTTGGGTGACAGTCCATTGGAGGAGTTGTGGCAGTCCTTACATGACGCCAGTGGCCTGGATACTTCTCCGGAAGTTGAGTTTGGAAGGCCTGAGCCGGGGGCTCATGCAGACTCTTCCTATAGGCGGCTCATGTCTAGGGTTTGAGAATACCTGGGATGGTCCAGTCCTCCTGAGGATTTTATTCAGGATGACCTTACTGACATCTTGGACCAAGGTCCCCCCTCTGACACGGGATTGCCCCTCCATCTTACATTGCCAAAAAGGGTGTCATTGGCTTGGCAGGCCCCGGAATCGCTTCCGGCGGTCAATAAGAATTTGGCGAAAAAGTACCACCCATCTGTTAGCGACCCCAGCTATTTGTCTACCCACCCCACTGCTGCAAGTTTGGTGGTTCAGGCGGCTACGTCCACCTTGAGGCAGCAAGCGTACCCTACCATCCCTCTGGATAGGCACGACAAGCACTTCGACGGATGGCCTCGGAACGTATTTTTGTCAGGGAGCATGGCACTGAGAGCTGTCAACTCCACATGTGCCCTGGCAAGATTTGCACACACCCTGTGGACCTGTATTTCCTACGCAAGTGAGCATCTTCCCGAGGGGGGGGGAAAGGGATGGCTTCCTTGCCATCATGCATGAAGGCAAGGATGCTATGTGTGAATCCCTTCAGTCGGGGTTGGACACAGCACACCGTGTCAGCCTGTCCATGGCTGCGAGCACCGTACTACGCAGGTTTGCGTGGTTGCGGAAGTCTGGGTTTGCTCCTGATGTGCAATCCCGTCTTCTAAACATGCCCTTTGATGGCATTAATTTATTTGGCAGCAAGGCAGACGAGAGCCTCGAGAGGTTGCAGACCTCCAAAGCTGCAGCAAAATCTTTGAGCGCTGCAGTACGTCAACCTCGCCTTTTTTGTCCTAGGGGACAGCAATGGAGGGGATGTTCCTTTCATTTTGACTCCTCTTTTGGTAGATCGAGAGGAGCTGCCAGTCAAAGGGGCCACACTAAGGGTACCCGTGGTGGAAAGCAGGGTACTCTGGGTGCCAAAGCCGCTCGGGCCGTTGCCTCTTTGCCCCCAGGCACTGCCGCAGCTGCGTTTGCTGAGTCATGAGGCCATGTCCCATGGTTCGCCATTTGGGGGCAGACTTGCGCAGCATCTTGGAGAATGGCGTGCTATTACTTCAGATGTGTGGGTTCTGGATATCATAGCCCACGGCTACTGCCTTGCCTTCCTTCAGCGGCCTCAATACAATCCACTGGGGAAGCTCTCTTTGAAGCGTCTGGATCCGCTCCTTGCGCAGGAAATCCTATCCCTGCTGGAGAAAGGCGCCATAGAACTGGTGCCTGTAGCAGAGAGGACCAAGGGATGGTACTCCCCTTAATTTTTGATCCCAAAGAAAGACTGGGGAATGAGACCCATCATGGACTATTGTTGGATGAACAGGCTTCTCAGCAAGGACAAGTTCAAGATGGTCACTCTTTCTCAAGTCCTCCAGGCCCTTCAACTTCAGGATTGGTTGGTGTCTCTGGACCTCAAGGATGCTTACTTTCATGTGCCAATTCATCCCAAGCACAGGAAGTACCTGAGGTTCGCGGCTGGCGACTCGCACTTTCATTTCGAGTCCAGCCGTTCGGATTGACCTCCGTCCTGAGGGTTTTCACCAAGCTGATGGTGATGGTGGCAGCCTACCCCAGGAGAGGGGGAGTTCACGTCTACCCCTACCTGGATGATTGGTTGATCAGGGTGCGTTCTCCCCAGCAAGCCCTGGATCATCTGTCTGTCACCTGCCATTCCCTTCACAAGCTGGGCTTCTCCCTAAATTTAAAGAAATCACATTTGACACCTTCCTAGCCGCTCCAATACATCAGAGTAGTGCTCGACACGTTCCTGGGGCAGTGTTCGCCTCCCCAGGTGAGGGCTCATAACATTCTGCAGATGGTGGACAAGTTTCAACGTGCCCAGAGTCTCCTGGCATTCGAATTCTTAAGGTTGCTCGGTTTCATGGCATCCTGAATTTTTCTGGTGCCAGAGGCCAGACGGAGGATGAGATCCCTGCAGTGGGCTCTTAAGATGCAGTGGTCGCAGTTCTCCGGCAAGATGTCGGATCCTGTTCAGAATCCGATCTCGGTCGCCGAGGATTTTCTATGGTGGGCCGACAAAGGAAATCTGATGAAGCAGGCACAGTTTTGGCAACCATGGCCGGAGGTGACAATCGTGATGGATGCCTCCCTCACAGGATGGGACGCTCATGCCAACGAGTTGACAGCCAGCGACCGTTGGTCTCCGTCAGAGTACAGACTCCAGATCAATCTGTTAGAGCTGAGAGCCATCAGGCTGGCCCTGAAGGCTTTTCTGCCGTCTCTGCGGGGGAAGACTGTCCTGATTATGACGGACAATAGAGTGGCCATGCATTACCTGAACAAAAAGGGCGGACAAGGTCACTCCCGTTGTGCAGGGAGGCGATGCAGCTCTGGTTCTGGACCATCCAACAGGAAATCTCGATCTTGGCAGTTCATCTGGCCGGAAAAGAAAACGCGGCGGCAGACGCTCTGAGCAGGCAGAGCATGGTCTCTCATGAGTGGGAGTGGGCTTGGGAAGTCCTTTTGGAGATCTTCGCCCTTTGGGGAACCCCACAAGGGGATCTCTGCACCACCAGTTTCAACCGGAAATGCAAGAGATTCTGCTTGCGGGAATTTCCACCAAGAGGAGCCTTAAGGGATGCGTTCGTAGTGGAGTGGTCCTTCCCACTGCTGTACGCATTTCCTCCAGTCCCTGTCATTCCTCGGGTGTTGCGGAGGTTCAGTTCCTGAATGATCCTCATTGCTCCGGATTGGTCCAGGAGAGCGTTGTACCCGAACCTTCTCGACATGTCCATCTACCCTCCACGCCGTCTTCGCTACCAAGACGATATGCTCTCACGGGAGGGCGGTCAGGTTCTCCATCCAGAGGTCAGGTCTCTCAACCTTCACGTTTGGTATCTGAAAGGTTGAGATACAAGGATTGGGACCTCCCAGATGACGGGATGGAGTTGTTGCTTTTGGCCAGGCGGCCCGCAAAAAAATCCCTATACCGTTGCCATTGGTGTAGGTTCTGTGACTGGTGCAGGAGTCAGAATGTGGATCCTTTCCAATGTTCCATTCCTATGGTGTTGTCTTTTTTGCTTACTTTAGCGCACAAGGGCCTTCAAGTGGGTATCACTTAAGGCTCTTGTGTGCCCTAAGCACCGCCAGGTAACTTAAGGGTTACCTGGCGGTGCTATCTATATTTAAGCGCTCGTCTGAAGAGTGTTCTTGCTTTAAGATTCCTTTGATTTCACAGTTTCTGAAAGGACTGTCTAATGTGTTTCCACCGTCCTCTTTCCAGGTGCAAGGTTGGGATTTGAATTTGGTTTTAAAGTTCCTGATGGGAGCTCCGTTTCAGCCCTTACACTCTTGTCCGCTAAGACTGTTGTCTTTTAAAACTGTGTTTTTTTTCGTTGCGGTTACTTCGGCACGCAGAGTGAGTGAATTGCAGGCACGTTCTGCCAGGCCACCCTTTACTGTTTTCCATAAGGACAGGGTTGTCCTGCGGGTGTGACCTTCTTTTCTTCCGAAGGTTGTGTCTGAATTTCATTTGAGCCAGAAGGTGGTTCTTCCGGCTTTTTATCCTCCTCCGCATCCCTGTATGGAAGAGGAGAGGCTCCATAGGTTGGATCCTAGGAGAGCTTTGAGCTTTTATCTTTCACGGATGTCCCGGGTCAGAGTGGACAATCGGCTCTTTGTAGGTTATGCTGGACACCGCTTGGGTCAGGCTGTTTCCAAACAGACCTTGTCCAGATGGATTGTTTTGACTATCTCTGAATGCTACCGTTTGGTGGGGAAGGACCCTCCGGTAGGCTTACAAGCTCACTCTACTAGGGGTGTGGCTGCCTCCACTGCTCTACAAAGGGGTGTTCCTATTCGCAATATTTGTGAAGCAGCCACATGGGCCTCTGTCCATACTTTTGTTAAACACTATTCCCTGGACTCCATGGGCAGGATTTGGCCTTTGGTAAGGCAGTCCTCTATTCAGCCATTTGATTGGGCACTCTAAATTTGACATTCTTAATTCTTTCCCTCCTCCATAAGTGTGGTACTGCTTTGGGAGTCTGTCATAGATGTGGAATACGTCGGAGGACACAAACCCTTTGAAGAACAAGTTACTTACCAACTGGTAACGTTCTTTCGATGTCATGTTCCTCCGACGTATTCCACATCGCCGTCCCAGCCTGCCCCTCGAGAATTTCCCTTGTGATTACAGCCTCCATTTACGCAAGGCTGTAGGCAGTTATACTGGCAGGAGACTAGTGTCACACGTTCTGAGGGAAAAAACTAAACTGAGGCAACGGGCACTGAGCGTCCTATATATAACATCCGGTGACGTCGACCCTCGAGGGACATCGGATTAACGCCATCGACGCAGGACACCCTCTGCTGAAAAGTTTCCAAAGTGCACAGCTGTGGGACACAACTGTCATAGATGTGGAATACGTTATGTTATGTTATTTTGCATTTATATAGCGCCTTATATACCATTGGTATGGTCTGAAGGCGCTGGTAGGTTGAACGCCCTTGGGAACCGAAGTTCGGGTCAGTAGAGAGAGTAGAGAGAGTCCAAAAAGTGCGTGTGCGCACCAGGTATGTGTGCAGCTGGTGCGGAATTCAAGTGGTAGCTGCTTCTTAGCGGTAGGTGTGGTGGTTGAGAGATCAGGATTATGTGTTTGCTCTGGCCGGCTTTATCCAGATCGAGTGTGGCTGCATTAGGCCTGAGGTGAACGCCTGGCTGGGGCTTGCGAAACCAGCAATGTTTAGTGATGGGGAGTGAGCGGGAGATGTTGATATGAGAACATTTATACCGAATGGTGTCATAGTATCTCTGTGTTCTAGTTGAGTGGTGGTGTAAGGGAGAGAGTAAGCGTGGGGTGTGGTATGATGTATTCCCTGCATTCCAAAGTATATTATGTACGTCACGCAATTCCGTACGGACAGGCCCGTTCTATGCATTTTTGTTCATTTCAGGCGTTCAAGATTGTCCTACACATTTATGACGTGGGAGGAACATCCCATCGAAAGAACGTTACCAGTTGGTAAGTAACTTGTTCATCTATAATGATGGCAGCAAAGTACCCCTCTCCTCCCCAGTGCCTTCCAAGTGTGACTTAAACCCATTCGTGTGTGCCCCCACCATGTTTTATGTGGAATGTGCAAGAAGGGAAATCTCTGTAAGCCTGCATCAGTACATCTCCTTCTTAGGACCTTCCACCACTGACGGGAAGACATGGCGGGGCATGGCTGGGGTGGCCAGCCAATGTACACTCTCCCTGGAGTAGTTACTCCTAAGTCTCCATGTTGGGGGACCCTAAACCAACATCCGGGAAAAACTGACGAGCACACATGTATGTCCATTGCGTTCAGATAGTATTCAGCTTCTGATTGGCTGTAGAACAGTCACTCCCCACACACCAGTCAATCACTTTCTCTTGCAAGATGCTGAAAACAACTAACAAAGCATCAGCCCAGAGACATGAAGTTCCTGCTTATGGTCCAACCAGTGAGCAGAAAAATCATCCAGCCGACTCGTCAAGAAACTCACTTTTAATTGGGTCAAGGATTTCTCTAAGACCATCCAAGCCTGAATAGGTGTTGTGCACAGAAGTCAAAGTGGGTGGGAACTAAAGGGTACCACGTTCCCTTACTATTTGGGGAAATCAGTGATCTTCCCTTTAACGGGGAGCACCTTTGCAGGCAGTGATGGACACCTTAGTTTATGTATTTAGTAACGACTCTGGATTTGAACCTGGCTCCTGTGGGTAACACTCCAGTGGCTTAACATGCTGTGCTATCTCGCACCTGCTGGGTTGCTGTTGTTCCTTTGTATAGACTGCCTGGGACATAACGCTCATTGTCAAGCAGTCACAAAGCCCAGTTCTTGGCACTGACATGTCCTTCTGTAATTAATCATGGATTGCTGCCGACACAGTGTCTGTACAGAGAATGGCCAGGGGTGTGTAGCTATGGCCCTATGTGTGCCCCGTAAGAGGTGGGAATGGTGGGTGACTGCAAGGAGGCGGCTGCTTAAACCTGCACGCTCTGGGGGGAAAATGACCAACTAATGGTTATTTAAACGCTACATTTTTTCCGTTGTTTTTTTGTCTTTCTTAATAGTACTGCATGGGGTGCAGTGGAGAAAATGAAGGTATTGTGTTTGCATTATTGGGGGTTGAGTATGAAGTTGCCGGGCAATGGGGGAGGTGTGTCTACAAGTAGAAGGGGACGGGGCAGAGGAACATAGTGCGCTGTGTTTTTTATTTTTACACTTCGACCACTGGTCGTGCACCTTATATTCAGTCATGCACTATCTTTAGTGGTTTCTGGTCTAAGACTCCTCGATATTCTCGAAAAGACATACCCAAGTGAGGCCTACAAATACACTTCCTGTCCTACTAGCAAACCCACGGGTGGTACTTACTGTCTTGTGTGGTAAGCACCCTCATTCCCTGTAATCACAAGAAATGGTGTTTTGTAAATTGCAAATCACAAGGTCTGCTTCTATGATTTCCTTAAAGGTTCCTTTTTAGTTTTGGCTACTAGGCGACACATATAAAGGCAAAAGTATTGCATTGGATTACAGTTACGAGGAAGATGTTGAATGAGGAGGGTGACGCAGGATGTGGGGTTTTGGTTATTTACCCACCCATTGCCAACCTATTGCCATGCCAATCCCTATGGTCACTCCCATCAACTAGATGCCCCTCCCAACCCAAGATACATTCTCCGGGGATCTCCTTGAGCTAGCTCTATTAAGCAGTAACATTACATTTTGTGCTTGCAGAGTATTTTAAATTATTTATTGGTCATTTGTAAGGAGCTTGTACATCAAGAAATTGTGTTTCAAAGCGCCCACAGGGCAAAGGGAAGGGAACAAGGGAAACGCAAGACAATGGAATATAATAACAGAGATGAGCAGTACATAAAAGCGGTCCTACTTGGACTTTTGAACATTGCGATTGTGCAAGTGCAGAGAGAGAGAGAGAGAGGGGAAAGGGGAAGGGGGGGGAAGTGCTAGAGGTTTCACAGAGGGTTGAAGTGCCAGAGAGCTTGTTCCAAAAGCAACATGTAAGTGCCATGCACTGACTGCTAAATGGAAGAGGGGTCACCAGTCCCTATAAAAAGTGCAGGCCTGTGAGACAACACAGTCCAAGTGGTGCCCAAAGGCAAGTGCGGTGGAGGACGGATGCTGCAGCGATCAGACAAGAGGCCAGGACCCAGGAGGACACATAAGGGCTCACACCAATAATCACAGCGACTGTGGGCTTTAGCACGGGAGGGAGAGAGTAAAGGAGGAGGAGAAGAGGAAAGTCTTGAGGTGCTTGCGGAACTTGAGAAGATCGAGCTCAAGACAGAGAGAAAGGGAGAGGCCATTCAAGAGGAGGCAGCCAGCCGAGTAAAGGGAAGAGACGCCCGCTCTTTGCTTAGAGAAGCGCTTGACAAGTAGACAGTTGGAGCCGGAGGATTGGAGAGATGTGGAAGGAGAGTATTTGGTGAGAGCAATTTGCAGATTGCATGGTCCCTGGACCCAGATAGCCTTATGGATGATGCAGAGGGATTTGAAGTTTATCCTTCAGCAACTGGGAGCCAGTGGGGAGGTTTTAGGGCTGGAGAGACCTGGTGCCCGGGCTTAATGCCAAGGATACGTCTCACAGCCCTATTCTGGATTAGCTGGAGGGGTGAAGAGAACAAGAAGGTAGATTAAGGAAGAGGCTGTTACAATAGTCCAGCCTGGAGAGTACCAGAGCTCTGGAGACATTAAGCTTCTAGGAAAAAGGGACGAAAGTGAGGGTGCCCCGGAGGAGGTAGAATTGGAAATTGGCCTTCTTGGCAAGGTACAAGATGTGAGGAATGAAAGAGAGAGCAGAATCAAAGATGACTCCCAGGGTTTCTGGTTTCCGAGGAAGGAGAGGGGGAGAGCCCATCGAAGGGTGACCAGAGTGAAGGGAGGAAAGAAGGAATGGGAGTCCCAATAGGAAGAATCTCAGTCTTGCTGGCATTGAGACAGAGATCATTGTTGGTACACCACGATTGGATGGCAGACCAGCAATCAGGAATGGCAGAGGAAGTCAGAAGAGATGCAGAGGGTAGTCTGAAAAAGAGTTGGGTGTCATGTGCGTAACGCTGGAAGTGGGGTGAGAAGGTGGAGATAAGGTATGCAAGAGGGGCGAGATAGATGTTAAAGAGCCATGGTGAAAGGTTAGCGCCCTGGCGAACGCCACAAGTGAAGATAGAGGGGGCTGAGGTGAAAGAACCCAAGATAACCTGGGAAGGACGGTCAGTGAGGAAAGAGGTCAGCCGGTCCAGTGCCTGCTCTGAGATACCAAGGTTACCATGGACCAGTTTTATGAGGATGGAATGGTTAACCATTTCAAAAGCAGAGGAGAGATCGAGTAGAATGAGAACAGCAGGTGAGTTGGCGTCAAGAGATGCAAGCAATTCTTCACGGGTGTTCAGGAGAGCAGTTTTCGTTCCTCTGGATGCTCAGAATCCAGATTGATGGTTGGGCAGGCAATCAGCGAGCTCAGTGTGATGGGTCAGTTGGGGGAAGACCAACTTCTCCAGATTTTTCCCAAGGAAGGGAAGGAGAGAGATGGGGCAGTACTTAGCCGGACATGAAGGGTCAACGGAAGGCTTTTTCTGGAGGGGGCACACAAGGGAGTGCTTGAGGGAACTGTAGAAAGACCCAGTGGCAAGAGAGTGATTACAGAAGTCCACGAGTGCAGGGGCAAGGGAGCGATATTGTCCTTAATAGTTCTGGAAGAACAGGGGGAGACCCATTTGGAGGAGACCTTCATTGAGCAGACTACTCTAGTGACCTTGTCCTATGTGATGGGAGAGATGGAGGAAAGAGTGTATGGGGAGGAGGAGGGACAGAAGGTGGAAGGGATTTGGGGGAAGGGAAGAGGGGTGAAGAGAGGGAACTCCTGAGTTTTAGCAGTGAAGTGGGTGGCCCGTGATTGCAGAGGGCCTGGGAGGGTAGATGTGAGGTAGAGAATGCAGATGGATTGGCTAGTTCCCTGCAGATTTGAAAGAGTTCAGCTGTGTTGTTAGAAGCTCCAGAGCCATTAACCTGGATGTGAGCCCTCTTCTTGGAGCTAATGGAGAAACGATATTGCCTTTGGAGAAGACGACAGGCCAGTTTATAGGAGGATGAACTCGAGGTCTGCCACTTCCTTTCAGCAGCTCTGCACTTGCGTTTCAGGGCTACTAGGTCAGAGTCATACCAAGTGTTATGCTTGGTAGCAGGTTTCAGACGGATCCTCATGACAGTGGCAATAACATTGAGAGTGTTAGTGATAGCAAGATTTAAATTGTTGAGAGCAGAGTCAATAGTTGAGTCAGTAGTTGGAGGAGGCACTCACACTGGTTTCATCAGATGGAAGTCTGCAAACGAAGCTGGCAGAGCTGGGGGAGGTTCGGTTATTTCTAAGCAGTCTACTAAGAGTTCGTTTTAATTGCAGCTGTAAATGGGCTATGTGCGTAATACAAATGTCATAACCAAGTGTGCCTTCAGCCACTTGATTTATGTATGTTCCTTGCAGTGAATTGGTGCTAAAAACAAGCATTGGGAAAGCCAACAGCTTTGGCTTGTGTATGGGTATTACGCATTTGCCAGGCACTCGAACAATTTTCCAGATGTTGCCATTTTATGCCTATCGCTCTCTGCTACACTCTTCCCTGTCTCATTCAAATCTGCGACTGCCCTGGACCGTTTGAAGAAACCCTCTCCTGACTCAAAGTTCCCAGCAGAATATATGCCATTTTCCCTCCTTCCCCATTATTCAAAGGTCTTCAACCGGATCGCGAAGTACCTTCAGCAGGTGGTATTCAACTGGATCACTAACTACCTTGAGGACATTGGCCTCCGTCATTCTCTCTGATGTTCACCACTTCAAACTCTCTTCTAAAAACATTCTTTTTGGACCTATGTGCCGCTTTCGACAGTCCTCATTCCGTCTCACACTCCAGGACCGTAGGTTTTACAAATCTGCTTTTGCCTGGATTGCCTCGCACATGGAACATCATTCCTCCAAGATATTTTGGAACGTGCAACCCTTCTGAATCCACCCCTTGGTCTTCTGGTGTCACCCATTTCTCTGTTCTTGGACCTCTGCTTCTTATCTCACCCTTTGGCTTTCGGTATCACATTTTGGCTCACCACACCCAAACCTTTTTCTCCTACCCCCCTTCCACCCAGCCATCTCGGAACAGATTACCCACTATATCACTTCAATATGTGACTGATGGCTCGCTGCTGCCACATGCTGAACTTTTAAAAAACCTAAGTCCTCTTTCTCCTGGCTTTCAGTGCCATCCATGCCCTTCCCGCTCCTATCTTCTTGCTTGCTTGCCCAAGGCTAGCAACCTTGGAGCTGCTCTTTGATAGCAACCACTGACTGCCACGATTTAGCACTACCCTCACCTCTGCTGCTCACATGATCCTCCTTAATATTCAGAACATGTGTCAATTTCTTACACTATACAATAACTCTGATCTCCACCCTTGTGCTCAGCAAACTCGACTCCTATTTGTGCCCACTCATTGGCCTCCCCCTCTACTGTGACAACATGACTACTGCTCTGAAAGAGTACGCGGATGAGTAGTGGCTACTGCGCCTCCTCAGCCCCATACTACTATAAACCAGCAGTGATGCCAATCATATTGGTGAAACAGGCACCGCCTCACAGGTTTATCTCCTTTGCCTCTTTTGGTATCGTGGGCCGAGGGCAGGCTATAATCTCCAGGAGGGGAGTGTGAGCTTATACAGATGCAACACAAACATCAATAGTACAGCGGCACCAAAATACTATAATTTCCAACCAAGGTTCTGTAATAATAGGGTCTTTAATTAAACTACCAAAAATACCCACAACTAATAAAAACGAGACTGGCATGCCCCTATAAGGAAAAACACAGAGAAAACAAACTTAATAAAAGGGCACTCTGGGATTGTAGACAGGGGTGTGCCAGCAAAGATTTCAGCAGCAAAATTTCAGTATTGTAAAGATGTGGCGGCAACATCTTCAAACAATGCAGTGCTATTAGGCAGGGGCTAAATCGTGGGGTAAAAGACACTGGGGACAGCAGGTGATGTTGAGTTGGTGGTTCTGGAAGATTTGTCAGCCTCTGGTGCAGAGAAGTGTAGACCAACATTTTCACGGCAAGGGAGAGGGGGGGCTTGGCTGGCTCCACTGGGCAATTGTTTATTGCGGCAGCAATAGCTTAGTGCTCAGATAAACTGGTGATCAGGCAGTGGCATGGAATCAGGGATGTTGGAAGGTCTCGGATATGGAGGCAGCAGAGCTTCCACATCTAATTTGTGCGAAACTCAGAGATGCAGAGGCAGTTGAGCAGCCAGGTCAAGAATGACTCCGGCAATTCCCTTGCAGAAGCTTATGCAGCGTTAACATTTTCCCCGAATGGCAATGAGGCATTTCAGAGATGCATGGAGAGCCGCAGGCCTTCCAGCTTTGTTGTTCTGTTATGGGTGGGAGATGCAGTCCAGACTCTCAGGGGCAAGGTTGGGCTTTTCCTTTACCCTTTCCAACTGGTAAGGTTTACTGGGGGTACTTGAAAGACTTCTGTCACCTCCAGTGTCAGGGCCCTTCTTTTCAGTGCCTCAGTTGCAGTAGGCCTTGTTCAGACAGCAGTTTCATCTCAAATGTGCTCTATGTACAGGTGGGAAGACTAGCTTTTTCTTCCTTGGATCCTTCTGTCTTCACCGATATGGCCGAAAACTTTGGAATAGACTGTATCCCCAACAGAGTTCCAGGTGAATCCTTCAGGTCATGAAGTCCATAGATGCATAAACTATGGGGAGGTGTTTTCCCCCTTTACATAGTGAAAATGCTACAGATTGGTCTACAGCAAGCCTGTTCTCAGGGGGAGGGGTTCTGTAAGACATGTCCTTGCCTGATGATGGCATACCCAGAGTGCCATGTCTTCGGGAAGTTGGTAGATGCAGAATGGTTGGGAAACCTAGCAAAATCCAAGATGGTGAGACCCCTCTGTGGTCAGACCCTCTCTTCTGGGGTACTCTACCTCCTCCCCCTTCCTCTACCTGCCCTCATCCAATTTGTTCCTGGTATCAGCACACGGGTGAGGACTACCCCTTGTATCCTGAAAGGTTGCCTTTAAATCCCAGTTCCCACCTAACCTCCCCAACCCTGTGATACTTCCTGCTTTGGAGATGAGATGTCCCCCATCGGGAACATCACAGGGTATTGCTTCCCGGCCAAGATACCGATGGTGCCGGGGTGAAACCCTGCACAGACAAACTGATTACACACCAAGCCCTATCATACATGGGTCAGTGTCCACAAAGGCTGACAATCAATACACAAAAGTCTTGTAGCTGTACAATTTAGTAATCCCGGGAGCCACCGTGTCTTTAGATATTAACCTGCTGCTGGGCCCCAGGACACACAGTTATTACTTTGGGAAAGATGTACCTGTGATTACAAAGGCAACCCGTGACCCCACCTGTTAGAACTTGGGCCCCAGCAGCACTGCATTCAGGAATATGCATGTGACCTTTAGCCTGCCCTGTTGCCACTGCAAAGAAGTTGCTGGGGATTATTAAGTATGCTATGTTTTTCGGCCTGGAACATTTATGAAGCTGTCTGATTAGCAGCGCTCACCTTCAGAGTCAGAATTTCCCACATCATGTTATTGTTAAACATTAAAAAACCTCAGGCTACTTCACCCTCTCATATGGCATTCTGTTACATCTACTCCTTCCTTCCTCCCTCTATATAAAGTCCTAGCTTCGCTACCCCCAATGTACAACCTACCCAGATCCCCCCCCACTTCTACCTACTGGCACCATGCTGGTCATCTCTCCACGCAGAACCGGTCCCTTTTTTAGTTCCTTTTCCTAGTCTACAGAGCTATCAATGGTCTTACTCCGCAGTACCTGTCTGATTGTATCACAGTTTACTTGCCATCTCATTCCCTTTGATCCTCCTATGCACTCAAGCGCACTGTCCCATACTCTCCCTGTGCTGCCTCTCAATTCTGCTCTTTCTCTCTGCTCACCTGTCCCATTGGAAGCCTTTACCCATTGCACTCAAATCTAGTCAGACAAAGGTTGGGTAAAACTTCACTTACTCGCCATGACGGTTGCAGCCCATGCACCGGCCATCCTCCCTAACTGATCCCACCACTCCCTCCAGTACCACATAATAATGTAGTGATATATTACCACACCAAGCGTGGGTGTACCTTCTGTCTGAAATGAACATCCATCCGTGTTCTTCTAATAAATACAAATAGTACCAATGATGGCAATGAGTGGGGAATGGCTAACTCATGTCTACACAGAGGCCAAAACAATTGGCGTTGCCAGTGCTTGTTTTCAACTGCCCCTGAACAGCAAGCAACAGGTCCTTTTCCCCCAGGCTTCGCTTGTTTACGGGCGAACATTTGGTGTTCCTGTTATTCATTTTGCATTTCCCGGATCTTCTGCTTTACATTTTCGGTGGCTTTCCAGTCAGCAGACCTGTTTGGGCTACCCAGTCTATTGGACAGTGCACATGGGCTACGGCCTTCCTGCATAATTATAGCTTCTACTTATGTCTCTGCTTACCCATATCATGATCCAGAGGGCAAATTGCTGCTGTTGTCACTCGGGTTTAAACCTGCAATGAATTTGCCTTTCTTTTGAATTATAGTCTGTAATTACGATTGACCCGACGTGTATTTTGTACAAACATTGTAACAGGCACAGCTGGCACCTGAGTAATTTTTTTTCCAGCAGCCGGCAATGGGGACTTATCGGGATATTACGGCCCCGGCGGTCCTGGTAATTACTCATTGCCGGTCGCCGAAATATTTTTCTGCCCATTCCCATTGGAGTCCCATTGGACTCAATGGGAATGGGGCGGACTGATGCATCGGCACCATTCATGAATGATGCCGGTGCATCTGTCATGGTCTGCGAGTGGGTGCCGTTCCGCCCGCCAGGTCAGACCTGGCCAGCTGAAAGGCACCTGCTCGCAGAACTCGTAGTTTGCCGGTCCGGAAACTACTGCACCGGCAAGCTTACTGGTGCCGTTGTTTCCGGACCAGCAACCTCGAAATGAGGCCCATGAGGCTGCACGTGAAGCCTAGCTGAGCCCTCAACCTTAGACAGTTGCCCTAGGGGTTCATGTGTCTTTTATGCAGCTACCTGTCATCCTACAGCTCTACGACCAATTGCATACGGCTAGGTCCCACAGATGTTGGCTCCAGCTGCCACACAGTCTCCACCATATCAGTACTTTACGTCCCTCTTCTCTGTCCACTCTTCGGCTTCCATCATCTCCACACTGGACATCTCTGACGTTCTGTACGATTCCGAACAGTTCCTTAACCTACAGTTATTGCTGCTCATTCTGCCTGCAGCGCTTCGACACCGTGGAAGGTGGCGCTATGCAGATTTAGGATGGCATGACATGACGGAGGTACCAGCTGTGTACTCATTAATGCCTTGGGATAGTATGGACCTATCACTGATCTATTCCTCCCCCGCCCTTCAGTTCCTTGCATAGCAACGTTTCACCAGCATCTTTCGCATCTAGGAGTAGCAAGTCCCTGGCCTGCTGTTGCAGCAATGCAAGATCCCATCCACAAAACAGCACAACTGACACTGAATGTACACTTTGATCAATGGCGCAGCCGGGGGAGGGGCAGGGGGGCTGCCACCCCCCCCCCCCGCTCCACTCTGGTGCGCAGAGTGCCCCCAGCCTCCAGCTTGTGCCCTACTGCCCCCCCTCCCCTGGCACCAAAATATGCCTCCATTACTGACTGCAATCCATCAATTATATTTAACTACTGTCTCAAGGATCTGGGTGGTGTACTCTTTGCTCGCAATCTTAGTTACCCAAACTGGTTTACTTAAAACTGACTTTGAAACTGGCCTTGTTTACAGCTCCCAAGAATATACACTGCCTAACAGTATGAGTGCAAGGATCTAGACCTGCAGCGTGCTGGGGAGTTGACCGGCCTACCTCTGTCGCTAGACTACTTGCCTATTCACCCCTTACATCTGTCAGCAGTTCTGTATGTTGCAGGCCCTGACATCTGTATGTTAAGCAACCACCTCTCATTGCATTTTAGCACGGATGTCTCTTATGTTTTGCAGGCAGCACCAGTAGGTTGGGCATGAGAAGCGTTTCATTGGGCAGCACAACAGGGTATGTTAGACTCAGTATGCATTAAAGTATTTTATGCACACATCTGGCATGTATGACACGGACAGTGGTGGACATGTGTTAATAGTCAACTTGTCTTAAAGATTAGATTTGACTAACACGGAAAGTGACCTCGGGAACCTCTAGACTTGCTGGGATGGGACTCGGAGACTGTAAAGCATTGCCCCATTATGCGGACATTACAATCCTCCTCTAGAGGTCAGCCACCTTAAAGTTCTGGTGAACTCCATCCAGCTCACAGTTTAAGCACCTCTTGTTATTGGATTCGAGTGTGTATCTCCTCCTTCCCTTCCTTATCACTCCCTTTTTATTTTCCCCATGCATGCATCCATACACGCCCAATTCTTTGCACTGACACCTCTGTCAGCTGGTTTGGCAAATGCAGTTTTCTCCCTTTTAAAGAAGAGTTTCTTGCAAATTAGGTTGTTGAGAGACTCCAACCTGCTTGAGCACCTGTCAAGTCCATCAGTCAACCACACACCCCAGCTATATTCAACACCAAGTATCGTCTGGTCTAGATACCGGCATCACGGTTAAGTCTTGATTGTAAAACTTGCTACACATTCATAAAACTTTCTCTCCCGCTCACCCATAACTAATCACAGTAAAACGTACATCCCAGTCAACACAACCTTGATCCATACTCTGGTGTCTTTATCCCTCACTAAGTTGTTTAGCCACCGGTTAATGCCCTGTTTCCTTTGCCCATCAGTTCTTTTATATCCACAGACCTGGGTCTGATTACATCCTGGCCACAATGCACAACTTCTGGGACAAGGTCAGGCACCGTAAAACCACGGACGCAGTCTGAATACTTAATAACATAACAATCAATGTGATATATTATAATAGAATGTGTTTAAATATTATTGCACGTTGCGCTATATAATGATGTATTGTGGCTGTCCAGCTGTGAATACGGTAGATGGTCTAAAATGTCTGGCTGAGTCCAGCCACTAACCCTGATATCTGATGTGGTTCCTAAAAGTTATCCTTGTCGTATCTGGAATTTTATGAATGGTTTTGTGAGTTTTATGGATTTTTAATTTGTATAATGTGTCATACAGATGTGTATTTATTCATTGTATTGGTCATTAGTAATGCGCCTATACACGTGTGTGTCTGAAGGCTAACAAGGCAAGCAGGGGTGGGGTGGGGATGGGCAACGATCCTACTAGGCCTTGTATAATTGCGCTTAATACCCGAGGTCGTTTTTTAAGCTAGGATGGAGATTCGAACCAGTGTTGCTCAGCATGCTCTTGCTTCCAAGACCTGCACTTTGCCACATAGCTATCATCCCTTCACTATGCATTAATGCCGTTTTTTTCCTTTCCTTCTTTCTTGTTCACCTATACAGTTGTGTACGGTTTCAATGTAAACCATGAACACAAAATAACAAACCCTGCGGCTATACCACTGTGAATAAAAGGAATCCCAACACTTATGCATCTTTGTAAGACCAGACTTTCCATAAGCATGAAGGGTTGCGGGGCAAAGTGGCGATAAGGTGCATTTTAAAGCATATGGGTGGTGCAATGGATATTGACCGACCTCTTGATTTGGAATATAAGGTGGGCGCAGAGGGCGGGGGCGTTGTGGGGATGTTAAAATGAATGTCAGAAACAAGGTAAAGAGGTGTTTTCAAAAACGAGGATAAACAGCGGTCCTACGTTGTATTAACAGTGCCACCACAGGGTTACCGGAGAACCAGTATGTGTCGTACTCATTTGAGAAGGTGGGCCTTCTGGTTAGCACAAACCCTCACCCACCCTTCCTCCCCTCCAACGCCCCCATCTCCGCCGCACGCAAAGTACACAAGCGAGAGTGGCGAGTTAGGGTGTCCTCTGGTTAATAAGCGAGTCTCCCCTGACCCACAGACCTCGATTCGCTTCTAGGTCGGGCGGGGGAGAGATAATCTGCCCCGGGATCACACACGGGTTTAGGCGCCCGCCGCCATCCCTGTTTGGGAAACACACAAGCTGAGCCTTGACGACGAAAGGCTTAAGCCATCATTGTCGAGCGGCGCCAAAAGTAGGACAGCTGATGTTTCCACCCAGAGATGTGGCGCGCTCGCCTCCCCTGGCGTGATTTCATTGGCTTATGCCGCCACGAGCATCCACAGCGTCCTTCACGGCGGATACGGGATACACGCAGTGTTCCATTACACTTATAATCTATCTGGAACGGAAAGAATCTGGGGGTTGATACTCACTGTCCGACAGGTAGACCTAGAACTACAGCCTGTGGAAAACTACTATCCGTCTCCCCTTGTCCTCCGTATCCCCATCCGCCCGACGCTCAGCACCCCATTACATGATCAGCAGCACATGCCATTGCATAGTTGCCAACATTCTGTGACCAAAAAGATGTAGGATTTTTCATGTTTCAAAAACAATAATTTGCATAACTATGATATCACAGGGAAATACAAAACATACATTGTTGGCACCATTGAGGCATTCTTAAATACACAACCCATCAAAGAGCACAACCTGGAAAGATGTTCAAATGTTAAGTGTATAATTCTGAATGGTAATTTAACACCAAATTGTATTACCTAACTTCACTGAAGGTAATCACACAGAGCTGGTGGGCAGCGTTTGCCACTGCTCTGTAGAAGCAGCCCAGGCAGTACGTATCTATTGCAAGTTGAACACTGAATAACATGGCGACTGATACCCCCCCTCAGTCTGATAGGCAGATGCTGTGTGATGGTGTTACACTCTGCCACTTGCCTTCACTGGGGGTTCACCTAAGGCAGGGGTGCACAACTGATTTTGACAGAGGGCTGAAAGTACCTGACATGATGGCTATGGTGGGCCAAAGAGTAAACGTGGGTGGGGAGGTATGCGCGGCGGGGCGTGGCATGGCAGGAGGCTTTTTCGACCCCCAATTTTTATTAAACACATGGAAAAAGAATACATTTTTGAGGTGTAACTATTTTTATTTGTATTTCAAACTTACATTTTGTACTACATATTTTCCATCGTTATCATTTATTTCTATTTAGTTATTGCATATCGTCTGTTTAATTAAATTATATATATTTTATTGACCCTTGATTGGACATTCCGTTATTTTGGACTGCTATACTTTGCTGTTCGGGGTGGCCAAGAGGAGTATGGCCTTCGCTGAGTCAGGTTTCCTCAAAAAAGCAAAGGATGTACATCTCCTAACTGTGCCTGTTTTAGCTTTATTATTGGGGTCACTCTTGGAGTGCAACACTATGCCCCATGGCCCCCACTCCCCAACCAAACACTATGCCCCATGGCCCCCACCCCAACCAAAGACTATGCCCATGGCCTCCTCCCCTCATCCAAACACTATGCCCCATGACACCCACCCCTCAACCAAACACTATGCCTGCCCCAACTCAAAAGCATACACCATGCGCCCATACAGACCCGAACCCCCACCACCTAACTCAGCACACAAACACACACGCATACACCAATACACCTTCCACCCATACAAACCCGAACCCCCATCCCCAACTCAGCACACAAACTCACAAGCATACACCAATACACTATGCACCCATACAAACCCGAACCCCCACCCCCAACTCAGCACACAAACTCACAAGCATACACCAATACACCTTCCACCCATACAAACCCGAACCCCCACCCCCAACTCAGCACACAAACTCACAAGCATACACCAATACACCTTCCACCCATACAAACCCGAACCCCCACCCCCAACTCAGCACACAAACTCACAAGCATTCACCAATACACCTTCCACCCATACAAACCCAAGCCCCCACCCTTAACTCAGCACACAAACTCACAAGCATACACCAATACACCTTCCACCCATACAAACCCGAACCCCCACCCCCAACTCAGCACACAAACTCACAAGCATACACCAATACACCTTCCACCCATACAAACCCGAACCCCCACCCCCAACTCAGCACACAAACTCACAAGCATACACCAATACACTATGTACCCATACAAACCCGAACCCCCCACCCCCAACTCAGCACACAAACTCACAAGCATACACCAATACACCTTCCACCCATACAAACCCGAACCCCCACCCCCAACTCAGCACACAAACTCACAAGCATACACCAATACACTATGCACCCATACAAACCCGAACCCCCACCCCCAACTCAGCACACAAACTCACAAGCACACACCAATACACTATGCACCCATACAAACCCGAACCCTCACCCCCAACTCAGCACACAAACTCACAAGCATACACCAATACACCTTGCACCCATACAAACCCGAACCCTCACCCCCAACTCAGGACACAAACTCACAAGCATACACCAATATACTATGCACCCATACAAACCAGAACCCCCACCCCCAACTCAGCACACAAACTCACAAGCATACACCATTACACTATGCACCCATACAGACCTGACCCCCCAACCGCCAACTCAGCACACAAACTCACAAACATACACCATGTACCCATACAGACCCCCACCCCCCAACTCACCATACAAACCCACAAGCATACACTTTGCACCCATACAGACCCAAACCCCCATCCCCAACTCACCATACAAACTCACAAGCATACACCATGCACCCATAGAGACCCGAGCACCCCAACCTCCAAATCAGCATACAAACTCACAAGCATACACCAATACACCATGCACCCATACAAACCCAAGCCCCCACCCCCACTCAGCACACAAACTCACAAGCATACACCAATACACTATGCACCCATACAGACACGAACCCCCCACCCACTCAACTCAGCAGACAAACTCACAAGCATACACCATGCACCCATGCAGACCTGAACCCCCCCCCCCGCCCCCAACTCAGCACACAAAGTCACAGGCATACACCATTACACTATGCACCCATACAGACCTGAAGCCCCCCAGCCGCCAACTCAGCACACAAACTCACAAGCATACACCATGTACCCATACAGACCCCCACTCCCCAACTCACCATACAAACTCACAAGCATACACCATGCACCCATACAGACCCGAACCTCCCCGCCCCCAACTCAGCACACAAACTCACAGGCATACACCAATACACTATGCACCCATACGGACCGACACACCCCTCTCCCCCATCTCAACATACACTGCAGACATACAAACACCCATATAGACCCGACACCCCCCCACCCCTGCATCTCAACATACACTGCACAGACATACAAATACAAACACCCATACAGACCCGACACACACCCCACCCCCGCAGCTCAACATACACTGCACAGACATACAAATAAAAACACCCATACAGACCCGACACCCCCCCACCCCCGCATCTCAACATACACTGCAGACATTCAAATACAAACACCCACACAGACCCGACACCCCCCCCACCCCTGCATCTCAACATACACTGCAGACATACAAACACCCATACAGACCGACACAACCCCCACCCCCGCATCTCAACATACATTCAAAAACAAAAAAACACAGTCAGTACAGACCCGAGACACACACACAAATATACAGAGGCACCCCCCCACTTACCAGACATGCTGGAACGCTGGCGAGGCTTCTGGCACTACGGCTGGCGTGGGCGTGGCAAGGCTGAAATGCTTTCCGGCATCAAGCCTTACTGGCCACACCATCTATAGTGCTGGCCCTCCATTGGTGCAGCACACACGCACTACGTGGCTCATATGAGCTACGTGGTGCGTGTGCACTGAACCAATGAGGGCCAGTGTTTTGTCCGACATGGAAGACAACAAAGACTTTCTTAATGGAGGGCGGCCGATGCTGCTTGCGGGCCGCACTCCATTAGGAAATTCTTTGTTCCTCGCGGGCTGGACAAAATAGAATGGCGGGCCGCAACTGGCCCGCGGACCGTAAGTTGTGCACCCGTGACCTGAGGGTTGTCCCGGCAAGAGTGCAGGACAGAGTCAAGTAGCTGTCAGGTCAGTGGATTGGTCTGAGCCCAATCAACGTAATCGCCTACCAGCCCACTGTACAGACAGAATAATTAATGTGTTTCATGCCTTGTCCTGGAGCCTGCCTTAGAGTATTAAACACAAAAGGGGTGCCTGATTAAAGTCCCTGGTCCTCCAGGCGTAATATAACAATAAATCTGATATTGGACCAACGGAACAGGGAATAGCTAATCACAACATTTATTTATTTATCAATATCAATAAATGTACCGTTTGTTGATTTCTAAAAACCTTTATTTTCATATCAAAATTTCATAAAATATAAAATCAAACATTTTATCAAAAACAACTATCTGCATCACACATTCATACTGATTCACTCCTACCACTCTTTCAACTTCCTACTTTGTTATCACAACACATAAGTCTTGTTGTCTCATGGCCACCTTCCTGGATGGCCTCCAGTTACTTGTTTACACAGTGATCAACAAAAGTCCTCTATCAGATTCTGTGATGGTTCTGCCTGCGTGTTCTTAATCACACAGACTTATGTCTACACGTGTTTCGGTTGTCTTTTCGGGACATCCCCATTCATGGCCCCTTGGATCTTGCAACCTTCTTCAGGACAGAAAATCGGGAGTTGCCTTATTCCCGTAAACATCAAGTAGGGTGAGTATCACCACCTAAAATACAATACAGAATATCAACATATCTAGCTAAAATATCAATTCATCAATCATCTATTCCAATTCATTAGCAAGCTATTCCCTCTTATTTAAATCACAGTAAATGTGTAGAAAAATGATTCTAATCAGTAATCATTGTATCAATATATATGAGTGATAAGCTTGATGACACCCATTTTATTGATAATCGGATAAATCCTATCCACATCTCAGCATGATGGCCACTATACTTTGTCCACATTAAAGATGCAAATAAACCCAAACATTAACATGATTTTGTTCATGTACTTACTCAGATTAGTTATGTTGCTATATTCACAAATCAGATGTATTCATGAATTAATGTAATTTCTGCGGGCTTATACAGGAGGGGTTCTTCGTATTTGGATCCGGCAAGAGAAATGCTCCTGTAGGGCAGGGAAACAGGAGTGGAAATGTGTAAACCTGGCGGTGCTCTCAGGAATCATAGGGCTATTAATTACTAAATGGGCAGAGTACTTACAACTGTTGGAGCGTTTTGTGTACAGAGAATTGTTTCTATCTGCGGCCACCAGATGTAACTCTGATACTGCTCTTACAACAGGATCTGCAAAATAAATTGCGGAAAATACTAGAAATTGACCTTTTAGTTACAGCCTTTCAACATTTCACTGTTTAGCCCACTAACTCTCATTTTTCCAAGAGCCCTCCTTTGAGCTTGCAGTTACAGTTTTTAAATGCCAAAGTCCAGTACTTAAAGTTCTCCAGTACAGGGCACCCTCCATCTCTTTACTATTTCCCTTATTTCTACCTAGGCTGCCGTCAGGCCATTCCACGTACCTTTTCCCTTCTCCCTCACGAGCCCGTCTGCAATGCCGTATCGCGTCTGTCTTCCAGTGCTAATTCCTTGTGTCTCGCGCGCGTTCATATACTCGTACATGCATCGAGCAAGAAAGAGGACTAACTCTCTACTGACGAGTGTGAACACTAAAAACGGACTGTTTGACATTTACAAGAAAAAACATTTACATTATTAGATGTCCTTGCAATCTCCTCTATGTGGGTAAAACCACAAGAGAGATCAAACAGCGCATAGGAGAACACCGCAGCTGCATTCGAAATAAGGTAGCGGAAAAACCTCTGGTGGATCACTTTAACCTCAAACAACATAAAGATACGGATCTAAGGTGGTTCGTGCTACAAACTTTAAAAATCCAAAAAAGAGGAGGAGATATATCCACCCAGCTTCACAAAATGGAACAACGTTGGATATACCGTTTAGATACGGTAAGGAATGGCCTCAATCTTTCAGTTGAATGGGGAGCTCTTATCACACATTAATACGTGATTACACACTAATGTGTGATCTGTTGCAATTCTGTTAGGTGATATGATCAGAATAACCCAAAATCAGACTATAGAGGCCAATGATATTCTGGTCACAATGGACGTAGAGTCCCTTTATACCTCCATTCCTCAGACAGAATGTCTGGAGGTGTTGGGTACAATCCTGAACAAAAGAACAGAACCACATACTCCACCTACAGAGTTTATACAAGAATGTGCACGTATCGCAATTACTGAAAATTTCTTTCTCTTTAAACAAAATCTCTTTAAGCAGAGAAAGGGAGTCAGCATGGGGGCAACATTTGCCCCAGATGTAGCGAATTTGTTTATGGCCGAGTACGAAGACAAATATATTTTAGGCGAACAGAGCCTGCTAAAACAACAAGGGAATCTGTATCTGGGCCTTCGGGCCTGGTACAGATACATTGATGACGTATTCATGATATGGAGGGGAACAAGTGAAACATTAAATCAATTTCACCAATGGTTAAATACATGTGACAATAACATCAAATTCACGATGGAATGGCATATCACTCAGGTAAGCTTTCTAGATCTACTCATTAAAAAATCAGACCAGCGGTTGGTGACTACTCTTTTCCGGAAAAATACTGATAAGAATACGCTGCTGCATTATTCTAGTTTTCATCCGGCAGGCCTCCGTCAGAACTTACCCTACGGGCTGTTGGGTGTCCTGACCCACGTTTGAGCTATCATGCTGCAACATTTGGTGCTGTGGGCTTAGAAAATCCAAGATGGCCAAAAAGCCCACATGTGCGCCAGAATCCAGGAGAACCACGCAGTTTGTGCGCACACCAAAATGGTTGCCTAACTTGCCACCCACCAGTGCAAGCATGATGGGCCAGGGTGCCATGAGTGGAATGGGTGCCAAAGGTAAAACAGCAGCGCCTGTTAGCAAAAAAAAAAAAACGCTTTTAAATTACCTTTGGTTTCTCTGAATGCCAGCTCAAAATGCCTATTTTCAAACATTGCAACACATCCAAAAATCTCACTGAACACCAGCAGACATCTGGCAGAATGAAGTTTTGTGTGCCTACAAAATCTGGGAAGATGAAGAGCCCAAAATAATGTTGATAACAAGACTGGCTGAGTGCTAAACTGAACTGAAAGACACTAAAATCGAAATGTTTAGAATAAATGAGCGACTTACTTTTGAGTGTCACATAGTTTGTCACTGTTGAAATGTCATAGTTTTGAACTTCGAATCACCATTCTAGCTGCATATGTAAAAATTGTAAGTTTGATTTAAACTCGGAACCCAAAATGACATGTAGCTAAAAACTGGCTTAAAGAGATTCCAATTCTGCCAGACATCTACCCCCACAGGAGTTGAAACTTGATCAAGCAGGTTCCCAGGCCTGGCTGCATTCTGTTGCCCCTGCCAAAAGGAGGTCACACACTCTCTGATTGAATTACCTGGGGACTGCAGGAAACTAAACAAAGGGCCCAGGCAGATGGTTTATTGGGGGGGTCGTAAATGGCTTCCTTTTGAACAAAGCCCTTCCTTGACTCAGGCAGATGGTTTATTGGGGGGGTCGTAAAGTGGCTTCCTCTTGGCAGAAACGGGGAGGGGCAGCCCCCTCTGAGGACAGGCTGAGCTTAAAGAAAGTGGATAGACTGGTTTCTCCACCATGTGACCTGGGAAGACACACCCCTGTTGGCCAGAATATGATTTTAAGAAAGATGTATAACTCATGGTGCGGACTTGTCAAAATTATCTAAATGATACCATAATTCTTGTGATTTTTCTGCCCACATTTTAAGAGGTTTTAGGACCTGGTGGTATGATCTGGGGGTTTACGCGCGGAAAAGAGGCTGTTACTCTAAATGTATGCATGTTAAAAATCTGACACTTCCTTATCTAAATGCCCACATGCCTTGCACACAATTGTATACATTTGGAGAAAAATTCGATATGGGGAAAGCTACTAAAAAGCGCAAAAAGTTGCCATTTCTTTACCCAAGCTCCTAGAAACGCCAGGGTCAGAACAGTGCCTCCCATCAGTAATGCATGATGTGTGTATGCAATGACAAACAACTGTGTATCTGTGGAATATGTATTTGGGTCAAATATAGATTTGTGTGCAATTTGACAGGGGAGTGTCCTTTCTGTAGGCCATAAAACAGCATCACCATGACTCACATTTCCTTTCCCCTATCAAGGAAGAGAGAAAAGCTTGACCAATGATCAGTTGAGAGAGGGGCTGGCTTAGTGATGCTGCGCACACACCCACTTTCAAAAGACATAAAAAGAGCCACTGGAAGCTAGAGAGGACATTCAAATCCAGTTGCTGCGGAGCGTTTTGCCGGACCACACAACATCCAGAAGATACCAGTTCCAGACTGACTCCAGCTACATACTCCAGAACCTAGAACGTATACTTTAGAACCTAAATCAGAGGCCTAAAACCACAAGCTGAGTTCTCTGCAGCAGGCCTCAAATCATTGCAAGCTACTCACAGCCGGACGAGCTGCTTGAATCCCTTGCCAAGAACTTTTGCCAGGACCAGTGCAGAGATCCAGGAGCCGTGCAGAGACCGCTGTATCCGGACAGACCAGACCAGAGATCCAGAGTGACCCAGACCGCTGTGAGCAGAACCAGAGAGCTGACCCAGATCACTGTGAAGTGCCGAGACCAGAACCGGAGTCCAGTCCAAAACCTGACCAGATCCGTGGCGAGGCCTATTTCAAATTTATATTGTGAGTACCTAGCAGAACTCTTAGTTAAAATAATCTAATCCAAACTATTTTAACCTAAGTAGAACAGCCTCCTAGAAATCGTGTCATCTGTCATTTGTAAAGCTGCACAACTGTCACCTGTCAATTCTGAAGCTGCAAGCTGTCACCTGTCATTTTGAGTTTACTTTAAATCCGACAAACTACCTTTATTTAATCGTCCGTATCTCTGGAACCGTTTGGGATAGGAACGAAATTTAGAATCTCAGCTTTCCAACGAAACTAGAACCAACTTGCTACTCATTATACTTTCGCCGTAATCACGATTCACGCACTCGCGAATTTTACCGCGATTTGCGATTTGGTTAAAAATCCAGCCACGTGTAACCATCAGCAGTCATTTCTTTCCTTGCTAAAAATTTGTTTGCCTCTTAATCACCATCTCTGAATCATTGCTAAAGTGAGCCTGAACTCATCCCAAGTATCTCTCACTCACCCTGAACCTCCTAAAGGGAATTAAAAGCATTTTCAGCATATTTCTCACTTCATTGCCACCACATTCAAAGCACTTGGGCCTGTGTTTTAAAACTCATACCGGTTTTCTCTAAGCTTGCTGGGGGGGGGGAACTGAATTTCGTATTGTATTTGATTGCATTCCTGAGAACTGTGTGTGTTCCTTCCATCTCCTTCCATTTCTTACATTGCATAGGGGAGGGGGATGAATTGCCAGAGAAAAAGTGATTATCTTATCTTTTGCTAAAATCATATCAAGTATTTCTGTACTGCATTTTATTCCTCATTGCTTTTCCCTTAAAATCATAAAAGTAATTTTGCTACTTTATCCATCCTATACTAACTCCTCATTGATTATAAAGAAGTGTGCTAGTGTCAGATTACCCATTGTTGATTAACATTATATTTATAAGGGCGATATCGATTATTAATTTATTATAAAAGCGTGGTATCTATATTTTGTTTTATTTCTCAAATAAAACTTTTAAACTTGCAAAACAGAACTACTTCTTGGCTCAGTGTGGTCAGGGGGATTCTAAGAGAGGGGTGTTATATAGGGGTAGTCATCCAGAACTCATGAACTGGACATAATCTCCTCTATGTGGGTAAAACCACAAGAGAGATCAAACAGCGCATAAGAGAACACCGCAGCTGCATTCGAAATAAGGTAGCGGAAAAACCTCTGGTGGATCACTTTAACCTCAAACAACATAAAGATACGGATCTAAGGTGGTTCGTGCTACAAACTTTAAAAAGGAGGAGATATATCCACCCAGCTTCACAAAATGGAACAACGTTGGATATACCGTTTAGATACGGTAAGGAATGGCCTCAATCTTTCAGTTGAATGGGGAGCTCTTATCACACATTAATACGTGATTACACACTAATGTGTGATCTGTTGCAATTCTGTTTTTTCTTGTAAATGTCAAACAGTCAGTTTTTAGTGTTCACACTCGTCAGTAGAGAGTTAGTCCTCTTTCTTGCTCGATGCATGTACGAGTATATAAACGCGCGCGAGACACAAGGAATTAGCACTGGAAGACAGACGCGATATGGCATTGTAGACGGGCTCGTGAGGGAGAAGGTAAAAGGTAAGTGGAATGGCCTGACGGCAGCCTAGGTAGAAATAAGGGAAATAGTAAAGAGATGGAGGGTGCCCTGTACTGGAGAACTTTAAGTACTGGACTTTGGCATTTAAAAACTGTAACTGCAAGCTCAAAGGAGGGCTCTTGGAAAAATGAGAGTTAGTGGGCTAAACAGTGAAATGTTGAAAGGCTGTAACTAAAAGGTCAATTTCTAGTATTTTCCGCAATTTATTTTGCAGATCCTGTTGTAAGATCAGTATCAGAGTTACATCTGGTGGCCGCAGATAGAAACAATTCTCTGTACACAAAACGCTCCAACAGTTGTAAGTACTCTGCCCATTTAGTAATTAATAGCCCTATGATTCCTGAGGGCACCGCCAGGTTTACACATTTCCACTCCTGTTTTCCCTGCCCTACAGGAGCCCTACAGGAGCATTTCTCTTGCCGGATCCAAATACGAAGAACCCCTCCTGTATAAGCCCGCAGAAATTACATTAATTCATGAATACATCTGATTTGTGAATATAGCAACATAACTAATCTGAGTAAGTACATGAACAAAATCATGTTAATGTTTGGATTTATTTGCATCTTTAATGTGGACAAAGTATAGTGGCCATCATGCTGAGATGTGGATAGGATTTATCCGATTATCAATAAAATGGGTGTCATCAAGCTTATCACTCATATATATTGATACAATGATTACTGATAAGAATCATGTTTCTACACATTTACTGTGATTTAAATAAGAGGGAATAGCTTGCTAATGAATTGGAATAGATGATTGATGAATTGATATTTTAGCTAGATATGTTGATATTCTGTATTGTATTTTAGGTGGTGATACTCACCCTACTTGATGTTTACGGGAATAAGGCAACTCCCGATTTTCTGTCCTGAAGAAGGTTGCAAGATCCAAGGGGCCATGAATGGGGATGTCCCGAAAAGACAACCGAAACACGTGTAGACATAAGTCTGTGTGATTAAGAACACGCAGGCAGAACCATCACAGAATCTGATAGAGGACTTTTGTTGATCACTGTGTAAACAAGTAACTGGAGGCCATCCAGGAAGGTGGCCGTGAGACAACAAGACTTATGTGTTGTGATAACAAAGTAGGAAGTTGAAAGAGTGGTAGGAGTGAATCAGTATGAAGGTGTGATGCAGATAGTTGTTTTTGATAAAATGTTTGATTTTATATTTTATGAAATTTTGATATGAAAATAAAGGTGTTTAGAAATCAACAAACGGTACATTTATTGATATTGATAAATAAATAAATGTTGTGATTAGCTATTCCCTGTTCCGTTGGTCCAATATCAGATTTATTGCCTGCCTTAGAGTCACATAAATCACTTTCCACTGTAAAAAGCAGTAGCCTACTGCCTAAATCTGTAGGGTTGGCAAGTATGCCATTGAGCCGACTGTGCTTCAGCACCATGCTTGGCCTGGCCTATAGGGCAATAGGCCTCTTGCTGAACCAACAACACAAAATGTTGGTGTGGGGCAGTTTTTTTCGGTCAAAGTGGGCCTCTTTTTTTGGCCAATGTGGGCCAGTTTGATGAATTACTTCACTATGCGGCTAGTAGTTTTGACCAGTGCTGCTGAGTAATTATTCTTTAAAATGCACAATTTGCATCCCATTTTATCAAAACACTCCCCCTTGGGTACTGTTTAAACAGTGTCACAAAAAGAATGAATAGCGATTTGCAACTGTGGGCCACATTTTCATTGCTGCCAGAGTCAATTTTATGGCCCAGTCCGACCCTGTTCAGCACGCCCCGCCCCCTTCCGAATTGGGCTTTGTTGACTCGTTCTGGCTGACCTACACAGCCGTGGCCATACAGATCAGGACACAGATGTTAAACAGAACCTGGGCTTTGCTTTTAACAAAGTCCCTGAAAATACCAATGTAGGCATTTGATTTGCCCCCCATTTTTTAGGCAATTGAAATCGTGATATGGGGTTAGTACTGGCATGCCAGGGGAGTGACGAGAAGGGCAGAGAGGGGACAGGAGACCTCTCATTTTCACAGCAGTCCTTAAGTGGGTGCTTTCATACTTAAAGGAGAGATTTAACTGCTTGTAAAATTGAAGCTGTATTAGAATAGTCTCATAAGAATGCGTAAAGAAGTTGGATGCCCCCCACACAATTAAGTGTGCCCCTCCTCCACCATCTCTGAAGTTAGCGCTTTTCCCAACATTTGAAGAGTTAGCCCGCCCGACATGTAGGTTTTATTGCGCCCCTGCCCACCAGTGACCAGAAGTTGTTGCCTTTGCTTCTACACCGCCATTTGATAAAACCGCAAGACACCCATGCTAGCAGGAGGAGCATATGTATGAGGCATGCCTCATGAAATGTATTTTCTCCATTCTCTGGTGACCATTATAATTTGGGCTGAAATTCGAATAGCGATGCAGTGTTCCAGTGGCGCAATTCTGCTCCCACTGATTGCATCAGCCACTGGGAAGCCTTTTTTGGGGTTGCCCAGCTCGGGAACCAGTTGATGGTAAGTACACCAAGACTATGGGGCTCCTGCGTGCTGGGGGAAGGGTGGGGGCGGGGGCAGGGACAGGTGTTCATGAGGCGCCCATTGGACACCAAGTCCACCGGAGGTCTTTGGTGGACGGCAGTGGTCCGGGCTTGATTAGATGGTTCTGACCTTAATGCCATGGGAACACCAGAACTGCCCCAGAGCCAAGTATTGTATGTATGGACTGCAAGGGCCAGCTAGAAGTTCACATGGAGCACTTGTATATATTTCTTTCTGTATGGCCTCCTGCACCGCATGTCGATGCATTCTCTTTAAAAGCTGTACAGTGGTGATTGCAGGCCTATTTATAGTAAGGATTACTTGGCCTGCAGCCTCCACAACTCACTGCCTTAAACTAAATACCTGTCAATAAGGAAAAGTAACAGCTTACCCTTCTGACAGACCCTTAAAGCATTTATGAGAGCCTCTGCTGACTCACTTCTGGACTCTCCTTAGACTAGTAACACTAGCCCCCAAATCATCCTAGACATTAAATAACCCAGGGATACTTGCCGCTCATTCAGATCTCAGGGAATCCAAGATGGAGAAGCCCTACACATCATTTACACAAGGTTACTTTCATAACTACAGAATTCTCAGTTTAACTTCTGAATGCTTGTTAATATATATTAACTGTACACAGATCGAAATTAAGATTTGATGAACAGGAGCTAAAAGCAGGTCCTGCTTGTCTGCCATCACCCAGTAGCAGGAGCTACCTCTGGGGAACCAGAGTTTTGTATATAGCATGCTGCAATATAACTTGCGCATGAGATGCTAATTCTCAAAGTTGTGTCCGTTATCTGATTAATTATGCATTAACTACCCCTCACATGTGTCCCTTATTTTTCTTCAACTCCATTCATAAACATACTGAGTTAAAATCACATAGCAGTCTGCACTGTGCCAATTGGCTTGGGAAGTCAAAGGTAGCTCTGGGTAGCTCTTGGTGGCAAGGTAACCAGGCTCTCATAGGCCACAATCAGGTGCCAAATAGCGCCCGGCTCTCTGACATTTTGAACCCTGCTTTATCCTAATTTGCTAGGTAACCATTTCTAGACACTCACAGACCTTGGTAGGAGAGTAAACCAAGGCTGTGGGTGCAAGTGAGAACAGAGAAACAGAACTGAGAATACAAACATTGTGTACCCTACTTGGCAGGCGAGTGGACCAAGAGGAGGGGTGCAGAGGATCACTGCAGAGTTTGGAAGAGAATCAAGCTTTTTTCCCATGTCAGGGCTCGCCCACAGAAGATAAACCTGGATAAAGCTGGAAAGACTCCGGGGAAAAGGAATCAAACCCTTTAGTCTCGCAGAACTTTTTACATTTATTTGCTGCACATTTTTGTAACTTTTGTTTTGTGAACTGCAAAGCTGAGCATTAGGCCGACAGCCAAGAGACATTTCCCTTTTCACCTTTTGTTAGTTTAGAGGGTGAGGGACGGGCAAGGATTTGAAAAAAGGACGGCAAACTGTGCTTTGGATATTCTGACACCAACAGTTTCATTTGCTGGTTGTGTTGAGGCAGGGAACCCCCTCTTAGCGATGGGCCTAGTTCGGATTTCCTTCAACCCCACCATTTCTGTTATTGATACAAGTGTCTGCCAATCAACATGCCACCTTTGCGTCTGTCTCTTACTCCTAGACCCTCACAGGGGACAGTAACGGTTTGGTTGTGCATGTGGCTGTCTTCTGCCCAGTGTCGGGGACTAAGTGGTGGTGACAAGGGATTCTTCCCCATATCATCATTCACTAGTTTGCGAAGGCACCCGACTCCTTTGGTCACCCTACTAGATTTTCCCAAAATAAGACCCAGGGCTTCATCACTGTGTGTACAGAGGAGAGTCATAACTTGCCATTTAGAGGAGTATCTGCTGACATTTCTGGTCTTTTCCTGCAAGATTTGGCGAGTTTTGTGCTTCTTGGTCCTTACCTGCTCCGTTTGTTGGCTTCTGTGTGTTTACCAGCCTCCTTTTGTAATTTCTCATTTTCCCCTTGCTTTCCCACATTAACTAAGTATGAAAAACAACAAAAAATAATGCAAAAAGTTTCCAAACCCTTTTTTAAATTTTTGTAGCCTGAAAAGATGAAAAAAACAACCCAACATTCTGTTTTCGCTTTTGCATTTGTAATCTCATTTTGCTGTGTTTGTCCTCCTAGACTTTTTGTGACCACTTCCATTACTTTCCTTTACCATCCCTTTTAAAATGTTACTCATTTAAGTGACACCCCCTAAAAACAGAAAAAATATTTTTTTAAGAAAGTTACACTTGTTTGTGAAAGCTAAAAGACAATTTGTGCTTGAATAAGTGTCCTAGAACCCTTTGCACTTGTCTGTGGTTGTCATGTGAATCCACTTGTTTGCTGTAGTCATTTCAGTTCGTTGTTTTTGTCTTTTCTGAGTCCTCTGTTCCAAAGCGGAAGAATTCAAAATTTGAAATATTCATACCGCACACTTCACAGAATAAATTGCATCTAGGCGCCTGCGCCATCGAATAAAATACAGAAGCCTTTGCATCAAGCACATGAAGAGTACATCAGGAAGGTTAACATAACAGGTAAGTATTTCTTATCTCCTGAAAGGGAGACAGATGAACAGAACACCATGAGAGCACACCGTATATCATTTTACATGAATGGAAGTTGTATCCCTAAGGGATTAACAAAGCAGATCTAACTTTCTGGAACTCACAATATTAACCTACACCATCCCACAGTTCCCCTGCCAAGGTTCCTTCTGCTGGTAGGCCACTCGGCTGGACTCCCTGACTGTACGAATCTCAAGAATGGACTAGGAAACTCCAATGGGAGCTAGAAGTATCCAAGCGCAACCAAATAATCAAGCTTTCTCTAACCAGACTTCCAAGCGCAACCAAATAATCAAGCTTTCTCTAACCAGACGTTGGTGGATTTACTTAATGGGTCAAGATGTGCTCTAATATGATCACCTGGCCATGAAGGTGGTGGTGTGGATACCATATGCTGACAGCATGCACTTTAAAAATAGGCCAGGATGTGTTTGAAAGACCATGCATAAAAGGGGAAGAGTTATTTTGCTGTTCACCCCATCTCTGTAAATTTGGCATTGCCCTCCCCCTCTGTATAAATGGTTTCCATGGTCATGTT
Organism: Ambystoma mexicanum; assembly: GCF_040938575.1. Classification (NCBI taxonomy): domain Eukaryota; kingdom Metazoa; phylum Chordata; class Amphibia; order Caudata; family Ambystomatidae; genus Ambystoma; species Ambystoma mexicanum. The sequence continues at coordinate 602,770,445 of NC_090924.1, forward strand.
TTGTGGCGGGATCATAATATTTATCTTTTCCAGCATCATTATTCTCAGACTCATCAATGGATGTGTGGTATTGTGAAGACCAATAACTTCCTAAATCCTGCACCTTTACACTGTGTTTTTGTTTTTTCCGGTTTGCCAACAGTAGTTAGCATCTGCAACTCCTCGTCCCTTGTATCCTAGAGACAGCAGGGTGAGCCTCCTCCAGCTACACAAACTTCCGGCATCCTTGATGCATAAAGCAACAACTTTCGCTTATGTAAAATAACCTGCAACAGCATGCCTTCCTCTAAACCAGGAACATGTAGGTGCTATGAACATGTTGGGACTCAAAATAGCCCCAACTACTTTCCAGCAGCAGGAAGATAGCACTACTACATGTTTGGTGGTGTGGGCAAAATGTGGCAGTAAATCCATTATGGCCACTGTTTTGGCAGTAACGAAATTACCCTTGCATTTACCACACCACTAAACTATGAGTTTGAACTTGAAGTGGAGTATTTAGCTCCCAGAATTCTGGTAAATCCTCTCCTTTAACTTCAACAATCGTCAGATTTACTGCAGTGGAATTACTGCTCTGATTACATCCGCCAAAATCCTCATGGAATATGGACTACAAAAATGGGGACTAATACTGCCATACTGCCACTCGTAATGCCGTTGTAAGACCATGGTGCTGAATGGCAGTAATGGTAACCAATTTTGGCGATAGTTCTGTGGATTTACCAAACTCATGATGATGCCTTTAGTCTCTTCCCTCACAAAACGTTGTACTCTCATTTATAGTCACTGAATGTAACCTCCTGCCTCTAAGATGTTCTAAGTTGTTCTAAGATGTTTTCTTTGCGACTTGTATTTTGTCCTATCCATCACAAAAAAGTTGTTACACTTGGTCACAACAATTCATGTAATCTTGTCCCTTCAAATACTTGTAAGATGTTTTCTACAAAACAAGTATTTTATCTCATCACACTGTTGGGGAGAAGTTGGACCCCCACCAGGGCTTCTGGGGGTCCGAGCTATGGGAGACCCCCACACCTCCCATTTTGCCCAAAGAAATGCAGCAGAGTCCCAAGCAGGCAGCAACATGTTCCAAACTGCGTTTATTTCTGGGCAGCAAAAAAACACACAGAGAGCTTCCTGCACAGCGAGAATCCAGGCACCGTCTCCCCCGGGGCTGGCTTGCAAGCCAGCTTTGTAACACACTGCAGGCTGACATCACATGATTGGACCAGCTCCCAGAAACCTTTATAGGAAGCCTGATAATTGGACATTAGGACTTTTGCGTCAGTGGGTTGGTTTAGCTGCGCCACCCCCATTTCCTAATTCTAAAATTGTTGCAGTATGAATCTGTTCCCATCGGTTTTAGCTGAAACAGGCTTTTCGCCCCTGGGCCCTCAGCATTCATTGGCCAGAGCTGAGCCATTCTTGTTACAGTTATGTTTCAAATGATGTGTGGGTCTTTTTTCGTTCCCAGGGAAAAACACTGGCCTCTGGATGTTCTGCCGTGGCTTACTCATATTTGTGAAGAATTAAAAATGTTTGTCTGCCAGGGTTCACTGTCGTTCAAAGAAATGAATCTTATCTTACTGTTAGACCTTGGCTGCTCCTGGGTTTGCGAGAGGCATTGCTGAAGTCAGCACGAATCCCCACTGCGGCTGGTGTTCAGTGAGACAAATGCACTTGGCTGTAATTTTCCTGAAACATGGCTTTACACTGTGCAATTAGATCAGGTTAATTCATATAGGCATCTGCACGGCTTTAAACAGGGATTCTTGTGTTTTGTAGATTCTGGTATTGCTGCATTGATTCTAATGTAGCATGGAAGTTGCAATTTTGGTGAAGTGGGTGTCTTTCAGCATATTTGTCACCCATGGGTTCAAATGATAAGTGTGCTCCTTATTCTTCCTGCTGTCCTGTCTGTAGATGTGCCTGGGGTGAGGGGCAGGAGTTTGAACTCGATTTTCCCTCTTCAACACATTTTAACAACTAGCAGTCACAAAACGTTTGCACAATTACCACAGCCAATGAATGCAAGCTCCTGTCCCTATACAGCACTAAGATGTTTAATAGGTTAATTGTTTTTCTTTGCCACAAGTATTTTGTCTCATCCATCACAAAATGTTGGCACACTCAATTACGACCACTTAATGTAATCTCCTGCATTCATTCAATTCTAAGGTTTTATCTTTGCAAGTAATCTTATGTCTCAACTCAAGTCCTCGCAATTTTTGTTTTGTCTCATTCATCATAAAAAGTCGATACTCAGCTACAACTACTAAATGCAATATCCTACCTCCAAGCACTAAGAATTTTTCCTCACAACTATTTTGTCTCGCCTGTCACAAAATTGTTGGCACATTCATTTATAGCCAATGAATTGAATCTATTTCCTGAAGTCTCTGATTTCTTCTTCACAACTGGGTCAACCTTTGCCTTGCCCATCACAAAAAGTTGGCACATGCAGATACATCCAATAAATATAATCTCTTACCTCACAACAAGTCTAAGAATGTGTCCTCACAACTAGTATTTTTGTCTCATCATAAATCTTTACAAGTGGTATTTTATCTCATGCATCATTATAAGTTGCAATACCCAGTTACAATCAATTAATGTAACCTGCTGCCTCCACCAAGTCTAACATTTGTATTTCACAAATTGCATTTTGCCATGTCCATCCCAAAAATGTGTCAAGTTCATAAACCATCACTGAATCTAATCTTCTGCCTGCAACTATTTCTACAACTTTATTTTCTTTCAAACTAGTATTTTATTTTATGCATCAAAAATTGTTGCTACTCAGTAACACCACTGAACGTAATCTCCTTATCACCAATTTAACACATTTCTGTTTACTAATATTTTGTCTTGACCATTCAAAAAAGTTCACACACTTAGTTAACCCACTGAATAATCTCATGCTTCCAAAAACTGATATGCGTATGTAAAGGAGGCCCCAGACATGACTTGCACCCCTCCCCCTAATTTTGAGCTACCAAAAGGGTACTCACCAAGGTATGTGACGTATGAGGAGCAAACAAACCGACAGAGAGCCGCACTGGAACTCTGCCCTGTGTACATAAGAAGACCCATACCGGTTAAAGCAACCATAACTCGACAACCCTGGGCAGCACGGTACCCTATCAGACAGCCATACCAGCCACTGATACGAAATGAAGAATACCTGCACACGGTCCCCAAAAGCCGTAATGGAAGGCCAGTGGAAATGACACAAGGGCCTGAACAGACCCATGAATGAGCAAAAGTGACTATTGAAGACAAGCACGCCAGTGCAAATAGCTACGAAAATAAATGTAATGTACGCAGAGAAGAGACAATGTTAAAACGTAAGGAAATGGTGCTAGGAGACAAGATGGAAGCAACCGTCCTGTTAAACGTGTATAAATAGGCTTGAAACGCAAGATGCTAAGAAATCGATATTGCTTGCAATGCTTAGTAGAAGATAGAGCGGCAAGCACCAACCGTATATCTACCTTACTAAGGCACATTATACAAGTTCGACTCCATTTTGTAAAAGCAGAAAGGTACCCAAACGGCCAGATGCCTGCCAGGCCAAGTTTCGAAACCCAGTCAAAGACAAGAGAAGGAGCCGAATCGAAACTCAACAAAGAGCGGCTCATGCCTATGAAATCGCGGTCAACCGGAGAAGGGGAGGAGAGCGTCAGCTCACAAGACTCAAACTTCAGAGCATACCAGCCTGCCGCATGAAGGTCAAGATAAGCAGGGCCCATGCAGGTGACTAGGCTGACACAGAATTAAATGCACTAAAAGCTGGAAACTGAAGCATATTCATGGTGAACTAACACGTGACCAGCCAGGCGCGAAGAAGTACCATCGCCTGATGTCATCCAGGACCCGAGGATGCATAACTTTTCCCGATAAGAGACTACAGTTTCGAGGCCATCCTTAGCCAACTAATTGACACGTTGCCCTAAAACACTGATTGATGGAAGGGAGGCAGGGTGAAACTTGGGACACCAGGCCCAGGGGTGTCCATTCTGCATGCTGCTAATTAAAAGTGGAAATTTATGTCTAGGGGTGTAACCTGCCCAATCACAATGGACCAAGTTATCTTAAATCTTATAGATAGTGTAACCGTAGTTGTAGTGACGTCTATCACGCGTGATGTAGAGGGATGGGTGTAGACGCCCACCCGATAAGCATTATCCAATCCGTATGCCCTGTTATCATATACGGATATAACACCTACACTTAAGTTACCTTTCCAAACCAATTATATTGCATGTCGAGTTTTGTAAAGTTGATGATGACGAACATTGCCTATAAGAATCTGTTCAATTGAAGTTCGAGGAAGTCGGAGCGAGACCGGTGATCGCACTACAGCTGATTCCCATTTGTTTCCCTGTTTGATGTATGTATCATTAAACAGACTTCTGTTTGCCAAACTACTGAGTCCTCATTATTGAGTCGTGACGGAGTAATTGAATCCTGCACCCCCTGTCCTCACATGGTGCAGCTATCTTGTCTTACAAGTTCTAGAGGGTGAGTGCTGACCAATGGGCCTGTCAGCGAATTCCTCTCCTCGTGGACACTTGGTAGCAGAGGATGGTTCCGGCCATCGATTATAGATTATCGATTGATATAGTGTTAGATACCCTTAGACCGAAGGCACGAAGTAACTCTGGGCCTTCGGTAAGATCACAAGTCCTTTCGCCATTCCGGCTGAGTAGACTGAGAAGCTTCCCGTGGACAATGATAGAGTACAACATTTCAAAAAATCTGCAGTGGGTCTGAAGGAACCCGCCTTTCCAAGCATAACCCTTCTCATTCCCACGGGCAGCGGATCGGACGAAAACCTTAAAAGCAGGAAGAGGAAGGGGCGGTGATCCCGAAGTTCCAGAGAGGAAACGATGCGATCGGTGTGTAAAGCAATAAAAATCGTTACTTTGGCAAATGTCGTGTAGGCATTAGAGCCAGTAAGGGAAAGGTAACGGAGGGTGGTGGAGAAACAATAAAATAGTTAGAAGTAGAGAAGACTGCATATATATAGGGGGTAATGACTCGAGCATAAGAAATGAAACATAAAGAATATAAGGGGGGCACCTGAAGTAAAAACGTAAAGAATATCAGGGGGGCACCTGAAGTAAAAACGTAAAGAATATCAGGGGGGCACCTGAAGTAAAAACGTAAGGAATACCACGGGGACAACTGAGCAAAAACGTAAAGATTCGCCTCGTTCCTGCGCTTTAAAGAGTGGTCAGAAGGAACGTGAACCCAGAGCCCACAGAGGGGGGGACATTTAGGCTACGATAACGTTTAAAGACGTAATTAAGGGGGTTCGTTCAAATCCCACGGTGGGGTAGTGATTAGAAGGCAAGTATATGTATGACCAGCTGGTGTCTGTCTAGTCTGTCAAACGTCTGTCATATATGTTCTGTTGTATGTAAAATAATTGTATTGGTGATTGTTTAAAATGCATTTTGGATTTACGCGATTCTGTAACTGAGAGGGAATCGCTGTTGAATTGATGAGTTTTGAGTAAATTGTTGATACAAAATTTGGCGGGAAAAGGTTGGATTGGACCATGCATATGTGGTGCTCGCTCATACTAGTGGAAAGCTTAAAGAACTGTGTGAATATTGTTGGTGACAAAATTAAGAATGGAGGAAGTTACCCCACTTGCGCATTTATTCAAGCAACTGCCCAAGCATGCAACAAAGCTGAAGACATATAGCCAGGAGTGGGTTAAGGGCACCGCAAATAAGATGTTTATGCCGTGGCCCCAGAACGGGTCACTCTCTAAGGCTGTTTTACAGCACATGACCACCTTCCTACATGCCACATATACCAGCAAAAAGCTAGAGAAACGCCTTGCCATCCTCGAACTTTGGAAAATGTTTGAGCAGACGAAAGAGGAAGAACCACCCGCAGATTGGATATTAAATGTATGTACAGAGGGGGGTGAGACGCCTACCGCGCCACCTGCCCCGCTGGAACCAGTCATTGAGGGAAGCAAGTCAGAGGGCCTTTACCCACTGAGAGAGCTCAAAGCAGCCACAGGGTATAGCAACCCCGCATATGAGCCACCTACATGCAGTAGTGACAAGATGAAAGAGAAGGAACAGGTAATTAATTTGGCCTCCACAGTCCCGAGGGACAAGGAGAGGCGTGGCGATGGAAGAAAAGATCAGGCACAGACTAGTGCACCTCTCGATAGAGAGAGAGAGGGAAAAAAGCGGAAAGGAAGTGATGAGTTAGCATTCGCAAAAGACGCATGGATGAAAGGACAGATATTATTGAAATTAGATGGAAAAGGAAGTGATGACGTAAGACCGAGTGAACGGTCTGAAGAGGCGCAAAGAAAGGAAAAGGAGAAAGAACAGGACATGAGAGAGGAGAGGGTAAGAAAGAAGGATAGGTTGAGGCGAGAACAACTATATCGCGAAGAGCAGGGAATACTGCTCAGTCGCACACAATACGCTGCCTATGAAAAGTACAGGCAGAACATGCTAAAGTTGGAGGAAGAAAGGAGTGTGCACGAAAAGAAAGTGAAGAAGCGAGAAGATGAGGAGATTAGAAGGGCAAAGGAACGTAGAAATGAACAAATGAAAGAAGTAGATATGGCTAAAGAAGAAGCAAAAAAGTGAAATGAAATAAATGAGGAAGCAGAACGCAAGCATAGACATGGCATGAGATCTTGAGTATTTGGAGTGGGAAGTCATTAAACCCAATCCTGTTGTAGATTGGGAAGACATAGAAGAGTTCTTTCTTGCAAGCGATGCGGTACCAGGTACAAGCGGGCAAATATGGACGATGACTTCAACGCCAGAAGCCTCGGGGAAACGATTGATAAAATATATGATGAGATGGGGCTGGAATTAATTTCCCAAGGGGGAAGGGAAGATGAGCGCTTAGAGAGCACTCAGCTATATGACACTGAGGATGTCACCCGAAGTAGTGGGAGCAGGGATTGGGCAGAACGAAGATGATGCAAGAAGTTGTGTAAACTGGGAGTAGTCAGAGTCTGACTCCGGTGGGGAAACAGAGGAAGTGGCACATGACGAAGGGAGACAGTGCGAAAAACGGCTCCCAAGGGACCGAGAGGTACGATGGTCAGATGATAGTGGGTCCACAAGTAGGACACCGAAGTCCGCTGCACAGTCCAGCCGACATAAAGAAGCACCCACGGTCAGAGGGGGTCGTCAGCACCTGCCTATGCGAACAGGTTGAGGGCATTGCCAGGTAGACGGGAAGGCGGGGACGCCACCCCGGCGAAAGACCGGAAAGGTACGGGGAAGGAGAAGGAGGATTGCGCATTCCAATTCCCACTGCTAGAAAAGGGGGGAGCAAGACCACAATATATCCCATGGCCGCATATGGACCGAGAAAACCTGAAAAATAAGGTTCCAATCCTGACATCGGGAGCTGGGAAGTGGATACACGAGTTAGAGAAAATGACGGGGGGTGTCACCCTAGCCATAGGGGACATTAAGGGGCTCCTAATTGCTATACTTGGTGAAAGAACAGACGACGTGTGGAAAAGGGCGGGATACCCTAGAGTAACCATAACTGACACCTCCCACGACGGAGCGCTATTTAATAACTGTAGAGCAGCAGTGTGGAAAGCGCTGCGTATGCTATATCCAGACATGTTTGATATGGGAGCTATAATGACTCGAAAAATGAAAGAGTCAGAGGATCCGTTGCTTTATATCCAGAATTTTCAAGACACATGGGTGCTCGAAACGCATGAATCTTGGACGAAATCCATCCCTGTGTTCTACCATATATTGTGCCAAGAGTTACCAGAACCGGTGCAAAAACAGCTCAAGAAATTGGTAGGAATAGAAGCTAAACCATGGGCCGAAATCCAGTTGACAATTGCACATTACTGTAGATTGTTGCAAGAAAAGAATCGAAAGAAGGAGGCAACGCGTAAGGGAGAGGAGGCGAAGCTGGTGCAACGGAAGCTCTCTAAGTATGCTCTCGAGGGAGCCATGCTCACCAGCCCAGCCGAGCTAAGTGCACAAAACGTGACTAACTCATCACAGAATAATCAGGGTAACACAGGATTTTACCCAAGAGGAAGGGGTTTTGGAGGAAGAGGACGGCAGAGTAATCAGGGAGGGTTTCGGAATAACCAAGGAGGGTTTCAGAATGTTCAAGGTGGTGTCCAGAACGCACAGATGGGCAGTCCAGCTACATTAAATGGACAAATGGCCCGACCACCTCCAGTTTGCTGGCTGTGTGGAGTGACAGGACATGTGGCGCGCATGTGCAGAAGCCAAAGCATATGGCAAAACAGCTAAGGGATGAGAGCAGGCATGGTGAATCAACCTGCTATCCCGCAACAGGGCAATGCACAAAATGATACCGTGCAGCAGCAGGCGGCAGGCTTGCAGCAAGGTGCACAGCAAGTGGTTCAACCACGAACATGGGGAATTTGCCACAGGGACAACCCCAGCAGGCACCGCCGCAAATGGCTCAGGGCACTAATTTCGGTGGGGGAATTAACCCTGGAAATGGGGGAAAAGCACAAGTATACAGTGGACCGAATCTGTATATGAAATAGGACGGCTCACAGGAGACTCTGATGTGTTCTATCCTATCAGTGACACCAGACCCTAACAGGGAACATAGGGTAAATGTCACCATAGAGGGGAAAGAATATTCCTTCTTAGTTGACACAGGTGCAACGCGCTCGTGCATACGAGAAGGCAAGTTCTCCTTGTCCAGCGAGGCTATAGATACCCAGAGTTTTACTGGAGATCATAGTAGAGTTCCCTTTACTGATGCACTCCCAGTCTCTGTAGGAGAGCACGAAATGAATGTACCTCTATTATATTCACGCCAGTCCCCAGTAAATATCATGGGTCTGGATTTGGTGACAAAGTTGAATATGACCATCTCGTTTACTGAGAATGGTATAGTGTGCTCCACCCCAGGAATGCATTATTCAAACATGTGCGAAATGACCAGAGCATACTCTGGACGTGCAGCCATGAGAGCTATACCGCTGGAGCCAGAGGTTTTCGCATATGGCGTACGAGTGCTTATGGAGGGATTGGTAGGCCTCGCAGACAAATCTATGAGAACCCCTGATGAGTTTCTTTTCAGACCAAGAATACCCATGCACGAAGAGTAGGGACAAGTATTTCCCTTAACAATACAATCTGCCGCAGTATGAGGAAAAGTGGCATTGGTTGAAGGATATGACGATAAAGGCAGACAATGGGGTGCGATTATTACCATTGAAGAAGGGTATCGAGTGACTGACGTCACCGATGACGATCTGTTCCAAGAACACCCTGACCTAGAAGAGACAAGAGTGGAAGTGAGTCTCATATTTTGGGTCAAAATGATGAGAAGGGAGATACCACAGAGAATGATGTTGGCACAAATACGTCCAGAATACTTTGATAATGACATGGCCCAAGTGCCTGCCATAGTATGGACTACAGGACCCTATGATGTAGGTCTCCTGAAGGGGGCGGGTGAAGTGAAAATCAAATTGAAACCAGGAGCAATTTTACCACGAACGCGACAATATCCCATGTCCAGAGAGGCAGATTAAGGAATTGCGAAGACAATCTCCGCCATGATGGAGCAGGGCATACTAGTGATGTCAGAATCACCTTGCAACAAAGTGATTTACCCTGTCAAAAAATCAAAGGGAGGGTCTTGGCATTTAATCCAAGATTTATGAGCATTAAACGATATTGTTGAAGCCGAGTTCCCTCTAGTCCCGAACCCCTCCACAATTCTGTGTAAAATATTTCACAGTGATCGATTTGAAAAATGCGTTCTTCTCAATCCCGTTGCAGCGTGACTCACAAGACTTGACATCATTTACTTTCAGACAAATGCGCCTGAAAAGTACAAGGTTGCCACAGGGGTATTGTGAGTCCCTGTCTATTTTCAATAGAGTCCTGCAAATGGACCTAAGCAATATTGCGGTGGACAGTGTTGTTTTGCAGTATGTAGATGACATCCTGATCTGCAGCACCTATGAAGAGCAATGCAGGCGCGATTCTGTCTATTGTCTATACTGGCTGAGAAGGGATACAAGGTTGACAAGGAAAAGTTGCAGTACTGCCAAAAGGAGGTGTTGTACATAGGGCAACTGATCTCACATGAGGGAAAGAAGGTAACCCCAGAAAGGCCTGAAGTATTATGAACACGGCCAAGCTGAGCACGATAAAACAAATGCAAAGCTTCTTAGGCCTGTGCAATTATGTCCGAGCAGGGCTCTTTGACTACAGCTCGTATACCAAGCCCTTGCTGCAGGCCCTTAAAAAGGCCCAGGCAACAAGAGAAGAAATTGAATGGAATGAAGCAATGGAGAAGGGGTTTACAGAACTCAAGGGGGCAATTTGTAAGGCCCCAGTTCTCAGTATTCCTAATTATGCAGAGGAATTCTATCTGTTCTCTCATACTGATGGTAATTTTATGACGGCAGTGCTCGCACAACAAACCTCGCTGGGGTACAAGCCCCTAGCATATTACAGCAGGAGTCTGGACGCGGGCATGAAGGGCCACTTCCCATGCGAACAAAATCTAGCTGCTGCCGCGTTCGCCATCGAGAAGGCGTCATCCATTGTGATGGGGTGCTCCATGACATTGTATGTTGAGCACACACTATTCGCCATACTAGGTATACAGGCGTGGCTGTGGTAAAACACATAGCGAATGGAGAGTTTCAAGTACTCGTTAGTGCACAAATGCCATCTCACTATTCAGCACAAGCTGCTGAACTATTGGCATTGATACTCGCCAATGAGAATCATGCAGACCAGGAAGTAACGGTGTACAGTGACTCCGCCTATGTCACGTCTACAGTTCACGCAGGACTAGTGCGCTGGAAAAGGAGGGGCTACCTCTGAGCAGACGGCACGCCAGTGCAACACGCAGCCTTATTGGACAGGCTGATGAAAGCATTACAGCTCCCAGTGGGCATAGCGTTCGTGAAATGCACCGCTCATACCAAGGGGACAGATTTCGTGTCACGTGAAAACCATGAAGTGGACACGGAAGCCAAACGCATGGCATCCAAGAATGAAACAATCATGGACGTGGAGGTGGCATGTACCCATGAAAGAATGATGGTAGCACAAGCCACTCCAGAGGCCTATAGCAATATGGGGCAGACCCAGCTAATGGAGCTCCAAGGGGAGGCACCACAAGAAGAGAAGAATTTATGGACTCGTCGAGGGTGTTCTTTAAACCCCTCTGACGGGCTGTGGAGGCAAGACAGCACTGGTAAACCAGTAATGCCTGTCACCCTCCTGAAGGTAGCATTAGAACAATTGCACTACCCCATCCACATGACAAAAGAAAATCTTGCCGCAACGCTCACAGAAGACTGTTTCACCCCGAATTTAGCAGAGAATATTGCATTTTTTATGGTGAACTGCATTATCTGCCAGCAATTCACTGCTGGGCACACAATTAAAGTAATGAGAGGAATCATTCCCAGACCAAATGGACCATTCCAGCACTTACATATCGACTACGTCGACATGATTCAAGTGTGCAACGGGTACAGGTATTTAATTGTGGTGGTGTGTCCCTTCTCTAGATGGATATAAGCAGGCCCCTGTACACACCCCAACGCTGCCTGTGCTGCTAAGTTCCTGGTGAGGGAAGTGTTCCCTAGATGGGGGGTGTGCGAGGTAATGAGATCAGATAATGGGGCCCATTTTGTAAATTCAGTTTTTGAACAGTTTAGCTTGTTGCTTGGTATAAAGCACAAGTTCTCATCGGCGTATCATCCTGAGGGGAATGGGATATGTGAAAGAATCAACTGCTTGCTTAAGGAAAGGATAGCCAAGTTGAAGCTCACATTAAGGAAGAGATGGTTGCACTGTCTACCACTGGCACTATATGCTCTTCGGAACCAGCCAGGCTCCGACCATCATCTCACGCCGCACAAACTATTTACTGGTAGAAGGATGAGGACCCCTCTTACCCCCGAGACAGAGCTAGATGTGATGCCCAGCCAAGTAGGGAGGTACTAGGAGAAGAGATGAAAGCCTATCTGGACTGTTTGACATCCAGCACCTTTGTCATTTCAGGCCAGCTGCAGTGATGGCGGGAAGGGGACAGCCCTGCACAAACCACAACAGATAGTGCTGATGCAGGCGCAGCTCACAGCCTTTGTGCGCCCCTCATCTTCCCTGGAGACAGCGTCCTCGTAAGAAACTTTACCAGAAAAAGGTGGGACGAGCCAAGGTTTAATGGCCCTTTTATCGTAGAGGACTGCACCCCGTCCACTGTCAAGCTCAAGGGCAGGAGAGCCTGGATCTTCGTAAATGACATTAAGCCTTTTGTAGGAGAGAGCCCTCCTGCTGCACCTAACTGCAAAGAATCTACAGACAAAGGAGAAGAACCTCAGCACGTGCAGACAAGATCCATGACGAGGAAGAAGGACGCATGAGCAGCAAAATAAAGGCAAAAGGACACTGCGTGAATTGTGGCTTTTAAAACAAGACATTTCCTCAAAACCAGAGAAAGAGATAGAGGACAAAAAATGGACACTCTGTGCATCCTAGTTGCAGGGTAAAGAGAAGCACATCCATAGCCACAACAACAGTGGTAAAATGAACGTTTTAAATCACGTCACGCCCAAGTAGTACAGGGAATCAAGACTCTGATAGACTGCCGATAAAATATTCTCTGAGAGCGTAACACAGTATCCTGAAGCAACCAGTATCAAGACTTTCTTTACATACCTAATGGTACCCCCCAGCAGAAGCCTCAAGTTGGATGTGCTCACGTACTTTCAATTGGTGGTGCTATCATATTCGTCACTCATAGGAAGAGAAACAAGTGTCACAGAATTCATTCAAGATCGAGATAACAAGAAGGTAATCTGGTAACTGCTGACTGTCATCACAGAAGCTTTCACTGAGCTGCCTGAATACAGTGAAAAGGGCACAAATGCTCCCACCTCAAGTGATCATCGATGAACTGACCTAAACCATATTTTTCCGAATCATAGAGGAGTGCCCAGGACTTGTCGGGAGAACCACAGATACACTAACCTTTATCAGAGATCCGAGAAACAATGAATTTCTCAACCAAGTATTGTACAAATTAAATTACTTGGTTGCAACCCACGCAGCAGGAAGGTGTTAAACTTGTTTGCGTCAAAAGAAGGGCTTGTGATTGGGTCCCAGCAAAACAAGGCAGATGTCTCTGTCTCCCGCGGATAAACAGCTTGCACACAATGTCATGCTCAGACTAGTCACGGACTATCCAGAAATGGTGGGAAGGCCTGCTGATGTTGACGTTGTCTTCCTAAGAGATCCAGGCCATTTCCTACACATGAGGACCCTTCTCCATGGTATCATGCTCCAAGTGGAGCTGTCCAATTTCCAGCGAGAATTCCTAAGGAGTTTCCAGTGAGACTGTTTGCCGAGAGACAGATCGAGGAAAGTGCAAGACTGTTTACGCTGCAAGAAAGGCCTGTGATCTAGAGGCTAGAGAATGAGAGCAGATGGTATTAACACCAGAAGACAGCCCATATGCATATTATGTTTTCTTTCACCTCATTGAAAACTTTCCAGAACTAGTGGGCAGACCCAACAACATTGATGTGCCCACTTTTCTCAGTGATCCAGCAAAAAACACGCAACTAAACAGGCTCGTGAGGGCTATTGCAGCGCAAATAAGAAGCAATTATGGACACCCACTACTGAGGAGAGCCTTAGAAGGAGAAAATCCAAAATAGAACTTTGTCGTCATTGTTTCACCGTGGAGCAGATAGGGAAAAGAGACCCTGTTCCTCAACTTGTCGCCGAGAGACAGTATATATTGACTTCTGCTTTTATTTTTGTTCCTGTTGGTACAACATCTTATTTTTGCGATTTTTATTTGTTTTCTATTTTTCCATATTTTTGTTCCTATTTTTACAACTTTATTTTTGTACGATTAGCTCATTCTTTCCTATTTCAGCCACATGCTCATTTTTATTTTTATTTTATTTTTAATTTTTTATTTTTCATGTTCACTTTTGTTTTTATTTTTGCTTTTTATTTTTACAACATTTTATGTTTGTGTGATTTCTAGCAGTTCCATCTGTTCATTCCTTCGCATTGAACAGGTTCCAGCATGTCCTCAGGACCAAAACAAATTTCGAGGAGTGCACTGGGACCTTACCTACTATAGATAGCACAGGAAATGTACTGAGGACCCAGAGACTACCCACGTCACTCACGCGAGGGGGGACATTGGAGAAGCACTCGTCCCTCTGATAGTAACAAACTCTCGAAATACGAGACCAGAGCAAAAAAAGGAATAAATAACTGACTATGAACTCATTCGAAATGGGGGCCCAAAACAGTAACTTGGTTTTACCCCCAACAGAAAAGCGCCCCGGCTTTCCTGGAAGAAAATGCTGCAAACTTTAACTCAGAACGATTATTTGTATATGTACAGTGATCATAATTGTTTTTCTATTATTAACAATCAGAACTGCTTTCTTTATTGGTGCACGAAGTGTCCCCCTATCAGTACACCCACTGGATAACGAATGTCAGGGGCCTACAAGAGCACCCAGACCATATATAGTGATTCCAGTTCCAAGAAAAGCTAATGATGAAGCAAATGACTTAAATTTGAATGTAATTAGCAGCGATACAACATGAGGTGATGAATGAGAGAAAAAGCTGGAGACAGGGTCAGCACGGAATGAATGATAATGTAGCACTGGCCACGGCACGCACCCACACACAGAATGCACACAAACAAGGGCAAGTGTCAATGGCTACAAGGCCTCCAACGAAGGCAGCAGAGAAGGAGAGACTGCCTGCCAAACTTTCAATTCCAGAGAATAGTGGAGATAACCAAGAAAAGCCAAGTGAAATGCCAAAGAAGGAGGAAATAGCAAAATCCCTCAAAAGAACAGAAGTGGCCACAAAGGAACTCGCAGAGAAGACCCACATGCTAATAGAGTATTTGTTCCCATTCATAGTCCAAGCAAAGAAACTACACGAGGAGCTGAAAAACAGAACTATAGAAACTATAACTGCAAGCACACCTGCTCCAATGCAAGGAAAGGATGCACAAATCCTCCCCCTACCACAGCGATGCAGTCGAAGCAGCCTGCTCCATCGAGATACCCGAAGTGGAAAAGCAGCACAGATGCATTCAGAGACGTAGTCATAGGAAACTACAGAAGAACGCTGAGAATCAAGAGAAGCCCTCATGAAGATAACCATGAACTTAATGATTACCTGGATAGCACAGCCCATCTCGGAAACAACATATGGTACCAACACATGAAGGAAGTGGGACGAAGGCAGTCAGAAGGAGAATGCTTCGTCTGTGCACTCCTACCATACAGCATGGGAAAGTCCAAGATCTTTGTGGCTGTAGAAATTGATGTCCCTACAGCACACTGTATGTCGCATGTAGCAATGTGCAACACCAGAGGACAATTTATGGGAAGCAACGCCTCGTTGATATGGGCCAACGAAAATAATTACCCAGATGAAGATGGCTACGTCCAGGACATTAAAACAAGAAACCAAGCACACACCAGAAATCATGTGATCAGGTACGAGAACCCTGGCGTCAAAGGATCTGGGATAAGATGGGAAATAAACCCAAGACTGAACGTTCAAGGAAAAACTGCAGAGGAGGCCCAAATCTGGAAGAACAGAGGCCAAATGCAGATCTGGGGGTCAGTGGTCTCCCCAGATGGATGGGAAGATGGAGTAGTAATCTGCCGAGCGTGGATGGTCCTTGGAGCCTGCAAAGAAGCAATTGAAAATTCACAGAGGTTATGCAAACCTCTGTGGCCAAAGCTAGTAGAGTTACTAACATGGGTCGAAGATGGAGGGGGACCCCTACAGATATTGCTACTGGAGAGCCCAAAAATATGCTTTAGAAACAATGGCACAAGGAAGATGGGAGAGAATTAAAACTCCGGGTGAATCTTCGAAGCTCCGGGAATGACCCAAGGAACCGCAGTTATTATGGACCATTACTGTGCGTGTGGATCCAAGGGATACATAAGGCTGCCGAAAAACTGGGGAGGCATATGCACACTAGTGAACGTCCACGTTCCCGCACTAGTGATCCCTAAGAATGACCTAAAGTTGGACAGTTTCCCGAAAGCAGATGCTCATCTAAGAAGAAGAAGATCTGTGGAACTGGTATCGAGGATGAAGAGGGAAAATTACTTTTCTCACAAATCAGAAGAGGCATTCCAGGCAATCCCGTACGAACATAGGCTGTTCAGCCTCACCTCAACAGTATTCACAACACTACTCCTGCCCCACATCAAAGTTGGAGTGAATGCTAAATGGTTGCAGATAACCAAATGGGAGTTCTTGCAGACCATCAATACCACTATAAAAGGATTCAACGCGATCAAAGAAGAGTTGAGAGCAATCAGACTGATGACCCTCCAAAATAGATATGTGCTTGACATGATCACTGCGATGGATGGAGGTGTTTGTGCAAAAATCGGAGAATCATGTTGCACATTTGTACCATCAAATGATGAAGAAAACGGAACCCTAACAGAGGCCATAAGCATGTTGACAACTCTAAAAAACCAGATGACCGATGAAATGGATAAGGTGGACGATGACAGCTGGTTTGGGAATCTATTCTCATGAGTCCCACAATGGATGGCTGATATATTCAAGTGCCTGGGAGCCCTACTAGCCATGGTACTGCTAGGATTCTGCGTTATCAAGATAATCATCACACAATGCCAGAAAACTGCAAAGAAAGCCATTGGGATTAAAATTATGGTCGATGTCGAGCCAGGCTGGAAGCCAAGAGACCTGACAGATGAAGAAATCATGGACTTTGGGAAGGCCAGCAAATTTGCACCAGAAGGAATGAAGTTCACATATCCTAAAAAGTGAAGAAGGTATGAAGGAAAATGGATCTACTGCAGTCCAAACGGACAGTGCCAGCTTATGACCTGCAACAAAGATGAACATGTCAAAACAGCAGGAAGTTTGAAACGCGTGATAAAAATATGGACTCCAAAAACGCACATGTTCACGCCTTCATGTACCAATCCTGAAGATGATGAACAAGACACTGAAGAATCAAAAGAAATAGAGGAGAAGAATGAAGCAGAAGTGGTCGATGAACCGACCAGAGGGGGGAATGTAAAGGAGGCCCCAGACATGACCTGCACCCCTGCCCCTCATTTCGAGCTACCAAGAGGGTACTCACCAAGGTATGTGACGTATGAGGAGCAAACGAACCGACAGAGAGCCGCACTGGGACTCTGCCCTGTGTACATAAGAAGATCTGTACCGGTTGAAGCAACCATAACTCGACAATCCCTGAGCAGCACGGTACCCTATCAGACAGCCATACCAGCCGCTGATACGAAATGAAGAATACTTGCACACGGTCCACGAAGAGACCCCAAAAGCCGTAATGGAAGGCCAGTGGAAATGACACAAGGGTCTGAACAGACTCATGGATGAGCAAAAGTGGCTATTGAAGACAAGCACGCCAGTGCAAGTAGCTATGAAAATAAATGTAATGTACGCAGAGAAGAGACAATGTTAAAACGTAAGGAAATGGTGCTACGAGACAGGATGGAAGCAACCGTCCTGTTAAACGTGTGTAAATAGGCTTGAAACGCAAGATGCTAAGAAATCGATATTGCTTGCAATGCTTAATAGAAGATAGAGCGGTAAGCGCCAACCGAATATCTACCTCAATCAGGCACATTATACAAGTGCGACTCCATTTTGTAAAAGCAGAAAGGTACCCAGGCGGTCAGAGGTCTGCCAGGCCAAGTTTCGAAACCCAGCCAAAGACAAGAGAAGGAGCCGAATCGAAACTCAACAAAGAGCGGCTCATACCTAGGAAATCGAGGTCAACCGGAGAAGGGGATGAGAGCATCAGCTCACAAGACTCCAACTTCAGAGCATACCAGCCTGCCGCATGAAGGTCAAGATAGGCGGGGCCCATGCAGGTGGCTAGGCCGACACAAAATTAAATGCACTAAAAGCTGGAAACTGAAGCAGA
This sequence comes from Ambystoma mexicanum, assembly GCF_040938575.1. Lineage (NCBI taxonomy): Eukaryota > Metazoa > Chordata > Amphibia > Caudata > Ambystomatidae > Ambystoma > Ambystoma mexicanum. The sequence continues at coordinate 602,788,439 of NC_090924.1, forward strand.
TTCATGGTGAACTAACACGTGACCAGCCAGGCGCGAAGAAGTACCATCGCCTGATGTCATGCAGGACCCGAGGATGCCATAACTTTTCCAGATAAGAGACTACAGTTTTGAGGTCATCCTTAGCCAACTAATTGACACGTCGCCCTAAAACACTGATTGATGGAAGGGAGGCAGGGTGAAACTTGGGACACCAGGCACAGGGGTGTCCATTCTGCATGCTGCTAATTAAAAGTGGAAATGTATGTCTAGGGGTGTAACCTGCCCAATCACAGTGGACCAAGTTATCTTAAGTCCTATAGATATTGTAACCAATAGGACGTCGTAGTTGTACTGACGTCTATCACACGTGATGTAGAGGGATGGGCATAGACGCCCACCCGATAAGCGTTATCCAATCCGTATGCCCTATTATCATATACAGATATAACACCTACACTTAAGTTACCTTTCCTAACCAATTATATTGTATGTCAGGTTTTGTAAAGTTAGACGTCAATGAGGACGAACATTCCCTATAAGAATCTCTGTTCAATTGAAGTTCGAGGAAGTCGGAGCGAGACCGGTGATCGCACTACAGCTGATTCCCATTTGTTTCCCTGTTGTATGTATCATTAAACAGACTTCCCTTTGCCAAACTACTGAGTCCTCGTTATTGAGTCGTGTCGGAGTAAGTGAATCCTGCACCCCCTGTCCTCACATGGTGCAGCTATCTTGTCTTACAAGTTCTAGAGGGTGAGTGCTGACCAATGGGCCCTTCAGTGAATTCCTCTCCTCGTGAACAAAGATTTTGTCCCAACTAATATATTGTCTCCTCTGTCGCAAAACGTTGGTACACCCTGTTACAACCACTGACTATAATCTTTTGCCAACTTTATGATCTTCTCCCTCGTATTTTGCAGCATCACAAAAAGGTGCCCACCCATTTCAGCAGCTGAATGTAATCACTTGCCTGTGTGCTCTAGCACCTTGAAGCGTCTCGTGTGCTAGATGGTATTATCAATAACAATCTCGGACCCAAATAACCAGACGGACGCAAAGAATATAGCAAAATACTACTTTATTATCAGCATAAAATAAAGTAAGGCAATCCGGCGAACAACAAGCTGTAGTCCACACACTCAAACTTAATTACACAAAGGTTTTATACCTTAATCATTGGCTTCCCTAGGCACGCCTTGAATCTCCTCTAAATACGTATAATACTGAATATAGTGAAGAAATGGCCAATGTTGCAGGTTGGTCTTTGCAACATTGTATAGCTTGTTGCCACGTAGACCCTCTGATTGGTTTGCATGCTTTCCCAACCATGGACTTTCGGCTCGTTAGCAGCAGATAAGCAAACTAGACCCCAGGTGCCGAGAGTAACGGCAGACTACTCCCCACTTTCCCAATTAGTCCATCATCTCTCGGTCCAGCCCCAAGCCAAGGCTTCTCCTTTGTAGTTGGCCTTGCAGTCTTTGCTTTATTCGGGGACTTTTAAGGCAGTGTAGGTACACCATTATCTTCACATGGAGCTTAATGAATAGCCCTTGTTTTCGACTTCTGAATCACATGTGAGGCGACCACAAATTTGTCCATTTCAACCTTTTATTTAAAGCTATTTGATTTAAATATGGTGGGTGTCATTACTCCTCTCGGACTCTAGAGATTTTCTCACTTCACCTTGCATAGGCTTTCCACAGTTTTAATTGTCCAATACTTGGCTCCTGCAGATGTTTTCCTCTTTGCTTGATATAAGAGAAATATGTCTTACGTACATGGCTTGTCCTTTTGACTCATCTTGTGCCTTGCAATAATTCCTTGAAGTAACACCCTTGAGCCCAGGCCAATAGACTCCTCTTTATTCCTCACATGAAGCTGTTCTTCCAGCGTCTCCTGACTCTGCAGCCCTGGTCTGTCTCCAAGGTAGCTTGATTGGTTTTAATAGGAGTCTGGTGTCCATCTTTCCATTATTGCTGCTCTAGCCACGTTATGTTTTCCTCTGCAGCAAGCTTCTATATGTCTTGTCTACCCTGCGTTTCTGTATATATACATGTATTTGTCAGCAGGTTACTTTATCTTCTTTGCACATACAATTTCTTCATATTCGATTACATGTTTCTCTTGTTGCTTGTTACATCTTTATTTTTAAGTATTTGCATATTGTTTCAGTGCATCTTTGTGTCTTCCCTTCATGACATCACTCTGCCCTCGTCATATTTCACTTATAGCTCTATGATGTCCAATGATGTGTGCCGACATCCTTCCACCCTTTTTGGTGCAGGGGTACTTTCGGTACGGTTGTCTAAATGCATATCGTCTCTCATACCCTCAATGTGGTATTGGGATGATACCTTGTGTCCCAGAAAGGGCTTTTCTCCTGCTGTTCCACTGTGACGTAGATGAGGGGGCGACAGCCAGGGATGTTTTGTCTACCTGCTCCTCTACACCTGCCACCAAACAATGATGTAATATTTCTCCACATGCCTAGTCACTGATAAGACATGTCTTGATTGTATGTCATGTAAGGTAGCCACAGGGATTCTCTCCTCTACTAGCCAAAAAAGATGGCCTAACTTGTTTCAGTTTTCTACCTCCACCTCAACTAATTCCCATTTTAATGTTCTATTTCTCCCTCATCTGAAGCTTATTTCATTTTCTAACTCCTGCCGAGCTAAATCCAACTAGAGGCAATTTTCTTCCTCTCATGCAAAGTGGTGTAACACAAATTGCCTCATTACACGGTAGGCGGTAAACCATGGTGCTATTAGCACCATGGTTGCCGCCGGTACCATACCGGTACCACCATGGAGGAAAGGGGAATTACCACCCCATTCCAGGTTTGGCGGGGAGGTAATTCCCCCTTTCTCCATGGCCCTTCCCCATTCCCATTTTTGCCCCATAGGGCATATTGGGAATGGGGAAGGAGCTTATTAAGGTACCGCAAATTGCGGTACCATAATTAACACCAAGGTCCCTTTGGGGGTCCCAACTTTAACGGCTGGTCTACACCAGCCGTTAAGGTCTGGTCCTGCAAAGGGACCTTGTTGTAAGGCGGTAAGGGTTAACAGTCACCGGTAGCCTTACCGGTGACCGTTAACCCTTACCGCCTTCCGTGTAATGAGGCCCTTTAAAATGTGGGGACGCCACCCGCTACACTATGTGAAAGATGTAAGTATGTGTTTTATTCAAACCTTAAATCTTTCACCTAGTGTAGAAACAAGGGGCTGTGCCTGGCTGCTGAGTCCTGACATCGAAATGTACCAGCCAACTTTGTGCGTGGCGTATAATGTTATGCATAGTACTGCTATCATAAGAAAACCTGTCCATGCTTGCTCTGCCACTATATGCCAGTATCCCCATGTGCAAACATTCTCTTGTTGGCTTTGCTCTTAATCCCAGCAAAACATCTCCGGAAACAGGAAGAAACCATGTTATTGCGGCTGCACAAATGCTTGCTCACCATGTAAGAATACTCCTCATATTGGCTTTGACCGCCACACCAGTAAAACATGCAATACTACAGTAAGAAACAATTTTCTTGTCTGGCTGCACCCACCATGTAAGAACAATCCTCATGTTGACTTTGTCCTTAACATGAGTAAAACATGCAATGCCAAAAGCAGTAGGAAAACATTTACTTGCTAACTTTCCAAGTGCCACCACTTTACCCTTGTAAGCACACATATTATATTGGCCTTGCCCCTTATTTAAGTACAAATGCCATGCCACAGAAAGAAAATGTCCAGTTTGTCTCCTCCGTTGTGCTATAAACCCATCAGCCCAAAGCCTCCTCCATGTAATACAAGTCATCAGGTTGGCTTTACCCAAATGTACCAGTAAAACATGTAAGAAAACCTCCATGCTCCAATTCCCCTTTGCTTGGACCCCAGCCTTGTACGCCTGCATTCATACCTATTCACCCACCAGCCTCTCACACAGTGGAAGCTGGTGATTTTTTTTTTATTGTAGAGGCATAAGAAAGGAGCCGAAACCAACCAAACGGGACTCCGAGGTGTCCTCTCCCTCACACTGAAAATATTTTTTGGTTAATGGGTTAAAATGATGCAGTATTCAGCACTTTTTCTGTGAGAAATTGAGTAAAAAGCCGGACAGTGTGCAATTGGTTTGTAGGGTAATTCCAATCCAATAGATGCAATTCACAAACAGTGCACAGGAGCATTTCCCAGCGTGTTTTCATGATTCTTTTGGCCACAGTATCTGCCAGTAAAAAAATATGTTCACACTGGCTGTGCCCATACATGTCCACTATGGCTGCATCACTATTTGACATTATTCCCATAAAATAATACACTCCTGTTTGATTTGTGGATAATGCCAGTAATTATACTATAAAAAAATCTCCAGAATGGCTCTTCAAATATATAGATGCATCCCCATGTAGGGACGTACTCCAGATGTCTTTGCCATTAAAAATGCCTTGCCACGATAGGAAAACATATCCAAACTGACTGCAACAAAATTCCAGTCTAGTCCTGTAACAACACATATCATGCTTACATTACCATAGATGCCCAGAACAAAATGCCATGCCACAGTAAGAAATGGCTAGACAGGAGCACAATGCCAGTTGAGCTATGTAATAACGCGTATCATGCTTAGTTTACCATAGATGCCCAGAAATAAATGCCAAGCCCCAAAAGGATATAGCCAGACTAGCTGAATTAAAATGCCAGTCTAGCCACATAATAACACATCATGCCTGCTTTCAAAGGATGGATGCCCATTCAAAACACCATGCTACAGTAAGAAATGGCAGACTGGCTGCACCAAAAGGCTAGTCTAGCCATGTAGCAACACTTCTCATGATTGTTTTATTATAAATGGCCAGTAAAAAATGTCATGCAATGATAAGAAATGGGTAGACTAGCTGTACCAAAATGGCAGTCTAGCCACGTAATAACACATATAATGCTTGCTTTATCATGGCTGGATGCCCATAGTTGCGCAACCACGTACTCCCCCCCCCGATGCAGTGCGACTTCAGAAATAAATAATTTCTTTCTGAAGTGTGATGGGCCCTTCCCGGGACATGGTGCAGCGGGGGCCTCCGGACTGCGCAGGCTCCCCCTATGCCAGTACTCAAGCAATGACAATATTTTTCAATTGTATACCTCTCACTCAACTGCTCTAGCAACACCCTGTCTTTTCCGTCAATACTGATCACAAACTAAAAATGTCTATGCCCTATTTATAGCATGTTAGCCTAAACTCTCCTGAGTCACTTTCCCTGAAGGCCAAAAGTAGTTTGAAAACGTTCTGCTCGGCTGATTATGGATTTGGTTGAGTATGTTTACCCACGTATAAGACCCCACAGGTCAGGTCATTGAGAAGAGCAGCTTCTTACTGATGCCTGGAGCAGCAAGTTCAGATGCTTAGTTATCCCTGTCTAACACTGAGCACAATAAGTGTTTTCTCCTTAGCCTCACTGCCTGACACTGAGCGTAATAAGTACAGGCTCAACTCTCACTGATTTACATTGGGCAAAATAAGTACAGGGCCTCCTTTCTTACAACCTGCCACTCAATGCTGTAAGAGCAGTTTCTGTGGCACAGCCCGATGAGGGGGCCCGCACGCGGCAGCCTGACGTTTGCACGCCGCCGCATGCAGCATAAATAAACGGGGCGTTCCCGGCCGCGGGAGAGCGACCAGGAAGCCCGAACCAAGAGGACGTGTGGAGTGTGAGTCCTTTGGGGTCCGGGTCTTACAGACAGTGCCGGGGGTCGTGACCAACCCCCAACAGTGGCGACGAGTGGGGGAGACGATGCCTGGGCCCGGCGGTGAATATTTCTGCAATTTGTTTACTGGAACGAAGTCGTGCTAAGACTTCGTTTCGAGCCGCAGACCGTGCGTCACCCACGCAGCTGGCGGCCATTTTACCTATCAGGCCGTGGATCTTCGAGCAGTGAAGAGTATTCAGACCTAATTTTTGGAAATCCTGTCAGCAGGCAGCTAAACCTGCATACACATATGCCCAAATTGTGATTTTTTTCATTTTCTTGGGTCTCTTACGTCGAGTGCAAGCAAGGAGGAGGGTTACAATGGCTGGGCCTGCATAGCCCATAATTCTTTCTTGTCTCAATTTTTGGAACAATTGAAGGCTGGGGCCTTTTTCATCCTCTTCATCATCAGACTGGTGGCCCTACTGTTTTTCATCCTCTTCATCATCACAGAGGTGTGTTGCAGTGACTTTTCTTCAGTTGCACACTGGACTCATCAGGCCTGGTGGCGGGACAGAGGCTGTTCATGGTTGCCTGTGGAGGGGAACAGTATACTCTGGTCGTCTTTGCTCCCAGGGTGAACTTTCTTTTGCCTGGATGTGGCTCGGAGTTTGAGTTGCAGGCCCTGTTTCCACGCTGGGGGTGCCTGTGCGCTCGAACTCATGAGTGATACTGAGGACCAGGACGGTGCACAGCCAACAGCGGTGCAGCAACCTCCACGTGCTCAAGTGGTGCTTCCAGGCCCACTGCCTCCAGCGCAGCCGGTGCAGCAGCCTCCAGTTGTATCCAGTTGTTCAAGTAGGTCTTCCAGGTCCTCTGCCTCCCGTGCAGCCGGCGATAGCACCTGTTGTCCAGCAAATTATTCCTGCTATGGCCCAGGCACGTGCACATGCGGCCCTGCAGCCCATCCCGGAGTTTGATGTCTCGGGCCCACCTTCCAGCTTGGGGCCCATATGGAAGAGGTGGGTGGACCGCCTGGACATGTACTTTCGAGCCGCTCAAGTGGTTGATGATGACAGCAGACTGGCAACCATGTTATACTCGACAGGGACTTCAGTTCAGGAGATTTTTGAATCGCTTCCGCTAGGTCAGGCGAAGGCTGCCCTTCAAGCTCATTTTCTGCCTCTTGCCAACGCAGACTATGAACGCTTCGTGATGCTGTCTGCCAAACAGAAAGAGGACGAGACTTTGGAAACTTTCTATGGGCGCCTGAGGCCCCTGTCGCTGGCCTGTGCTTGAGGCGATGAGGAAGATATGATCAGGACTATGCTCATCCAGGCGTGTTCCTCAGGCAAGCTTAGGCGCCAAGTATTAAGGGAGCCCGGAATCACGCTCCCATGCATCCTTGAACTGGGGAGGTGCCATGAGGTGTCCGAGGCGAGGGCAGCTAGAATGAAGGCTGGGTCACGCTCCATCAAGACCGAGGAAGTGTGTGCGATGCGGCACAGTGGCAGGGGCACCAGAAGACCTGGTGGCGGTCCCCGGGAGAGAGCCGGGAGGGCAGGGGAGGCCTGCCAAAAGTGTGGGTATGTCCTGCCCCACCCAACGGAATGCCCAGCGGCTGGAAAGACTTGTGGACGGTGTGGGCTGCCAGACCACTTCTCAAGGGTGTGCAAGGCGGCCATGTCTGTGTTGGTGCCGCGAGGCCCGGCCCGGTCTGGTCTCATTCGCCAGGGTCGACCGCCCAACGTTGCTCAGGTGGACCAGAGTGAGGAGGATGCCCAGGTGGAAGAAGCAGACGACGAGGAGGAAGAGAACATTTTCTTTGTCTCCAGTGTGGAGGTCCTGAAAGGAAAGAACAGGAGACAGCCAAGGTCCGTGGTGGAGGTAAATCAATCTCCAGTCCCGGTCCTGGTGGACCCGGGGACATCCGTCAATGTGTTGGCCCGTGGGCACTATGACGCTATGGACCGGCCTCCCAAGTTGGTCGCACCCAAAGCCCGCATTTTCGCGTTTGGTGGTCGGGACCCTATCCTACTGGACGGTGTTTGTGTGGCGAAGGTGGAGCATGATGGATCCCATATCACGGCATGATTCTACGTGACACCGGTGAGCAACAATACCTTGCTGAGCTGTGCAGCGGCGGAGGCCCTCGGCATCGTCAGCTTTGCATACTCCGTCTATCTTGAGGACATCAATGATTTGCTTGAGAAGTATGCCGCACTATTCAAGGGGATTGGGCAGATGGCTGGTGACCCAGTGAGACTACATATTGATGAATCTGTGCAGCCCATCGCCCTGAAACATTGCAGGGTACCTTTTCACCTTCGTGAACATGTCGACAAGGAGCTGGACAATTTGGTCGATCTCGACATCATAGAGACGGTGGAGGGTCCGACTCCCTGGGTGTCCCCAATTGTGGTGGCAAGGAAGCCCAAACAAACAGATGCTGTCAGAACCTGTGTTGACATGAGGTTGCCGAACAAAGCTATTAAGAGAGAGAGACACCTCACCCCGACGATAGACGATATCATTGCCGAGGTACAGGGCGCTCACTTCTTTTCAAAACTGGACCTCCGAGCGGGCTACCACCAGGTTGTCCTCCACCCCGAGTCGAGGTATATCACCACCTTTACTACACACCGAGGGCTATACCGTTACAAGAGACTGAGTTTTGGTGTGTCCTCGGCGGCAGAGGTTTTCCAAAACATCATCCGGGGCGCCCTAGCAGATCTGGAGGGTGTCCTAAATATCAGTGATGATATCTTGGTGTTTGCCAGAACGGAGGTAGACCACCTGAGGCGGCTGGCGAAAATGTTTGAGAGGCTGCAGACTGTGGGACTCACCCTCCACAAGGAGAAATGCGAATTTCTGCGACCATTGATAGAGTTCTTTGGCTTTGTGTTTAAAGAAGGGGGGGGTGTCAACTGATCCCAAGAAGGTCCAGGACATTAAAAGGGCGCAGCCTCCAGAATCTGTGTCTGATGTGCGGAACTTTCTGGGCATGGTTATGTACTGTGGACGGTTCATCCAGAATCTTGCCTCCAGGTCGGAACCACTCAGAGCATTGACAAGGAAAGATACCACCTGGAACTGGGGCCCGCTTGAACAAGCGGCCTTTGACGACATCAGGGGTGCCCTGGCAGCAGAGGACACCATGGCATTTTTTGATCCCGCATTACCATCAGAGATCATTGTCGACGCCAGCCTGTTTGGCCTGGGTGCCGTCCTGATGCAGATTGACCGTGATGGGGGTGTCCGCCCGGTGGCTTACGCCAGCAAGGCGCTGTCGGAGGCGGAGCAACGGTACTCGCAGATTGAGCGCGAGGCGTTGGCCGTGCTCTGGGGCTGCTTTCACTTCCGGCTCTATGTCCTTGGACGTCCGGTGACGGTGGTGACTGACCACAAGCCACTGCTTCCCATCCTGGCGGGGTCGTCATCCAAGCCACCGGCAAGAATTGAGCGGTGGATGCTTGCTCTCCTGGAATACAGTGTCACCCTGGTGTACCGACCGGGGGCGAACAACGCGGCAGACTATCTCTCCAGACACCTTGGGGCGCCCGGAGTGGAAGAGCAGGACACCTGTGCGGAGGAGGCCGAGGAGCATGTCCGGGTGGTGGTGGAGGCGGCCACGCTGAATGCCATGCCCCTAGAGGAGCTTGAGACAGCTGCAGCGGACGATGAGTGTTTCAAAATCCTAAGGCACTCCATGCAACAGTGCTCCTGGAAGTCTGTGCTGGAAGCCCTGGCGGGGTGTACTCAGGAGGCCAGAAGTGGACTTGAGCAGCAATGGAAGGTCCGGGAGGAGTTATCATTTTCAGCATCCGGCCTTCTGCTCCGGGGAGATCGAATTGTCGTGCCCCAATCGAAGGTGAGGGACGTGATCACTCTTGCACACCGTGGTCACCAGGGCGCCGCCAAGACCAAGGCCCGCTTAAGGCTGAAAGTGTGATTCCCGGATCTGGAGCGGAAGGTGGACGACTTTGTGGCGGCCTGTGTTTGGTGTCAGGCAGCGTCTCCCCTGCAGCGTGAGCCGGTCATAGAAGCGATACCTCGGGGGACGCGACCTTGGGAAGTCGTTCATGGGACTTTGGTTCCACCATGATGGGCACCCACTTCCTGGTGCTGGTCGACGAATACTCAAGGTACCCCGAAGTGGAATTCGTGGAGTCGGTGGCGTTTGAGCACGTGGTGGTGGCCGTGGAGAAGGTGTTTGCGGCCCATGGTTCCCCCCACACGCTGTGCTCGGACAACGGGGCGCCGTTCCAAAGTAAACAGTTCTCGGAACTGTTGGAGAGCTGCGGGGTGTTGCACAGGAAGATCACGCCCCTCTGGCCAAGGGCTAACGGCAAAGCTGAACGGCTGATGAGGACTCTAAATAAGACCTTTAGAGTCACCCAGGGGCAGAGGCAGTCCCTCCAGAGAGCCCTTTATCAGTTCCTGAGGGTGTACCGCACCACGCCGCATGCATCCACCGGAGTGGCCCCGGCAGAGGTGTTATTCAAGCGGTGCCCTCGGGGGCTGTTACCGGAGGTGGGAGAGAAAGAACCAGGGGTGATCGACAACCAACAAGTAGAGACAGACCGGCGAACAAGGATCGAGCAGGAGAACATCCGGAGAGGGCTTCGGAGAGGAGTGTGGCGCTGCCCGATGACGGGGCGCGCACGCGGCGGCGTGACGTTTGCACGCCGCCGCGTGCAGCATAAATAAACGGGGCGTTCCCGGCCGCGGGAGAGCGACCAGGAAGCCCAAACCAAGAGGACATGTGGAGTGTGAGTCCTTTGGGGTCTGGGGCTGGGGCTTACGGACAGCGCCGGGGGTCGCGACCAACCCCCAACAATAACACATATCATGCTTGCTTTATCATGGCTGGATGCCCATAGTTGCGCAACCGCGTACTTCCCCCCCCCCCCCCGCCCCATGCAGTGCGGCTTCAGAAATAAATAATTTCTTTCTGAAGTGTGATGGGCCCTTCCCGGGACATGGTGCAGCGGGGGCCTCCGGACTGCGCGAGCTCCCCCTATGCCAGTACTCAAGCACTGACATTATTTTTCAATTGTATACCTCTCACTCAACTGCTCTAGCAACACCCTGTCTTTTCCGTCAATACTGATCACAAACTAAAAATGTCTATGCCCTATTTATAGCATGTTAACCTAAACTCTCCTGAGTCACTTTCCCTGAAGGCCAAAAGTAGTTTGAAAACGTTCTGCTCGGCTGATTATGGATTTGGTTGAGTATGTTTACCCACGTATAAGACCCCACAGGCCAGGTCATTGAGAAGAGCAGTTTCTTACTGATGCCTGGAGCAGCAAGTTCAGATGCTCAGTTATCACTGTCTAACACTGAGCACAAGAGGTTTTTTCTCCTTAGTCTCACTGCCTGACACTGAGCGTAATAAGTACAGGCTCAACTCTCACTGATTTACATTGGGCAGAATAAGTACAGGGCCTACTTTCTTACAACCTGCCACTCAATGCTGTAAGAGCAGTTTCTGTATTTCCCCCACATGACGATCGTAGCATGCGGGGAGCCCCCCGTCTGCTTAGTGGCAGTGCTGCATTAAACCACTTTACGTATTTACTTTCCTCAGTGGTCCCCTCCCGCCTAGGCGGCTCGCAGCTTTTCTGCAACACTATCCAGTATGCTTCCGGAAGTCAGAAATAGGCCTCGGCAGGAAATGCCATATATATTTCCATGGAAGGAGGCGGGGCACGAGAAGGTGTGGGGGAGGGAGAGGGATGTTAAAAATCAGCCAGAGAGGGAGGCCTGGGAGAATGGAAGAGGTATGCAGGCGTGTGAGAGATGGAAACACAGAGGAGGAGGAGGAGGGGCGGAGGGCGCGGGTGTGTGATGTTCAGGGGTCAGTGAAGGGAGAAGGTGGAGTCAGCCGCGTTAGGCAGAGGGAAAGATACGGCCCTGTGGCTACTTGACCTGAATTTCTATGTGTGCGTGTGTTCTGTGCAGTTGCAAGTATGACTTATTACGTGTGTGGTGTGGGAAGTGTGTATTGATATATGCATGTTTGTATGGTACACATACGTATGCGTATATGGTTATATTTTCTGCGTGGCCTAAATGCATGCATGCATGCATGTATGTGCGTGTGTGGTACGTTCAAATCTACGTGTGTGAATCCATATGAATGTTTGTGCGCATTATTGTTATGATACGCAGTACCCCATAAGCACACGTTATGTTAATAGGTTTTTATACTGTGCCAAATCACCACCAATACAAATGCACAATTTGTGTCGTATTTTATATTGTTCTATGAATGTTTGTGTGTGATATGCGCGTCTGTGTTTGCTGTCTGTGCATCTGTGTGCGATGTCGAGTGTGTACTCTCACACTCATCTCTCTGACTGTGGTTGGTTGGAGTCTCTTGGGTGGGTGTGTGTGCATTTCGTGCAATATGGGTTTAGTGAGCTGTGTGTTTGTAGTGCTTGTGTAATGTGTTGAGTCCAGCGAATGTTGTTAAAAACAAGCATCCAGCAAACTCTCCTTGGGAAGTTGGACACTTCCCGGCTCCATCAGTATGTCACTGAGAAATCCCCTCCTTACACACAGAAGAAAACGGCTGCGTCACCTGACGGTTTGCTGGCAATCCCTCAACTGTGTCCTTTTTCAGAGAAGATGCTTAGGCCTTTTGAACTGCCCTGGGGCGTGACATCCGCGAGGCAGGCTCTTAAATCACATGGATTTTATTTTAGCCTTTTCGCGTCCAGGACGCTCCTTTTATCTAGATCCGATAACAACCCTCATGATTTGTACTCTCAATGTTCTTTTTTTCAAACAAATGTCATTCCTTAAATACAATGTCCACGGAGTTGTGTTTGTTATTTGTTGTTTAGTGCTTACTGACGCCTTCCGGACCCTTCCATGTGCTTTGAGCAACTGCACCATGCTGCAGTGCCGGAAACGAAGGCAGCCAGGCTACAGAGTGAGGAGCAGTTCACCAAAGGATCTGCGCAGTGGGTCTTGGCCGAAGTATATGCTCTGGGGTCATGGGCCCAACCGAAGGATATGCTCTGGGGTCATGAGCCCAACCGAAGGATATGCTCTGGAGTCATGAGCGCAACCGAAGGATATGCTCTGGGGTCATAGGCCCAACCGAAGGATATGCTCTGGGGTCATGGGCACAACCGAAGGATATGCTCTGGGGTCATGGACCCAACCGAAGGATATTCTCTGGGGTGATGGGCCCAACCGAAGGATATTCTCTGGGGTCATAGGCCCAACCGAAGGATATGCTCTGGGGTCATGGGCACAACCGAAGGATATGCTCTGGGGTCATGAGCCCAACCGAAGGATATGCTCTGGAGTCATGAGCGCAACCGAAGGATATGCTCTGGGGTCATAGGCCCAACCGAAGGATATGCTCTGGGGTCATGGGCACAACCGAAGGATATGCTCTGGGGTCATGGACCCAACCGAAGGATATTCTCTGGGGTGATGGGCCCAACCGAAGGATATTCTCTGGGGTCATAGGCCCAACCGAAGGATATGCTCTGGGGTCATGGGCACAACCGAAGGATATGCTCTGGGGTCATGGGCCCAACCGAAGGATATGCTCTGGGGTCATGGGCCCAACCGAAGGATATTCTCTGGGGTGATGGGCCCAACCGAAGGATATTCTCTGGGGTCATAGGCCTAACCGAAGGATATGCTCTGGGGTCATGGGCCCAACTGAAGGATATGCTCTGGGGTCTGTGGATCCTGAAAAAGCTTCAACGCTGTCGGCCCAACCAAAGGATCTGCCCTGGGGGCTCAGCCCAAAAGGTCAGTTCTGGGTGCCATGGCCCCAACCGAAGGATCTGGTCTGGGGTCTGTGGGCCCTGAAAAGGTATCAATGCTGGGGCCTAGGGGCATTGGGCGCAACCAAAGGATCTGGCTTGGGTGTGTGGGTGCGCAGCCCAAAAGCTCAGTGCTGGGGCCATGGGCCCAAACAAAGGATCTGGTCTGGGGGGCTGTGGGCCCTGATAAATTATCAACGCTGGGGCATGGGGGCCGTGAGCACAACCAACGGATCTGCTCTGGGGGCTCAGACCAAAAGATCAGCGCTGGGGGCCATGGGAGGTGAGGCACTGAGTGCTTACTAATAATCTGTTTCATTGGTAAAGTAGTGGAGTCACCCTGAGGACACACTCTCTCAGGTCAAGGTGGGCTGCAGTTTCTAAATTCCTAGTTGAGTGCGATGGCATGTGCCTACTCTCCCGGCAGCCCCGTACCATGCCGGCTTCCGTACTGTCTGGGATTCCAATAGCCAGTGGAAATCTTAACATCTGTATTTTCAGAACTCCTTGGCAGTGGAATAGGAAACAAGATCTTATGTAGTGTGTCATTTTATTGTGTTTTTGGAATACAGGATGGCACAACACTCTTCAGTTACACAATGTATTCTGTGTTTTCTTTTGTAAAGCGCTATCTGCAACCAGCTGAAAAGCAAAAGCCACCAATAAGAGTCAGAGTGAGCGCCTCTGTTTAAAACTGCATTGATAATGGTGACACTTGCTACATGTGTCCAATAGACTGGCAGTATGCAAATAGTCCGGAGACTGCTTCCAATGAACCATAAGCAGGAACATAGAAGGGTGTGGCTTTTAGTAAATCCTCACCATGCAGTGTCAGCAATTGGATCCAATCAATGAGTCACATGTAAATGTGTTGATCGTGACATACTTAGCCTTGTGTAATGTGTGCGTTGATTACAGAGCGTGCGGGTGTACGGAGGAATATGTCTTTGTTGTATGAATACTAAAATGTACAATATGAGAGCTAGACTCGCGCGCTGCACATTGGCCTGCTGCCAGAGGTGGTCTGCAAACCAAAAGAGGCCCTGCAAATGTTTTTCAGAGTGGCTCCATATTACAGTCTGAGCAAGCTCAAACTCTTTCCCTTGAGAAAATGTGGAAATAAAATAGGTAACCACACAAAAGGGTCCCATGATGCTGCGGCCCACTGGGAAATCTCCAGAGTTCCCCGTAGGCCCGCCCACCACTGCCCGCTGCTCATGCCGTTTTATCTTTACCATTCACAGGGTAGATGTATTCATTCACTCACAATAGACTGCAGACACTACAGCTAATGTGCAGCCTACATCCCAGGAGAGGTCATCATAGGTTGACCTCTTGATTCTTATAGCTCTGCCATAGTACTTGCAGTGGTAAAGATAGGGACAATCTCTGCGCTTTTCTTGGGTTGTGAGAGCATTGTGATCCTCGCTGCCAGGGTAAAGAAAATGCAAAGTTGACCCCATGTTCATTGTAGGAAAAATTCTCCAGGAACATCCATGGTCCAAACCCCTACACGTGAGCAACTGCCTCCAATGACAAACCCTAAACTCACGAGCGGCTCGTGGAATTTTTAAATGATGGAGAATAAATGTTTCCACTATAGTGGCCTGAGTAGCTGAGTTTGTGGCATTCTTCACACGAGAAATAAATAATAGGTGGAAATGGCAGCAGAACGTTCAGGCACATTGGGCCTCATTATAAGGCTTGCGCTCCCGTAATGAAGGGGGCCGGTACGTGACCAGCGTCCCCTTCATTCCGGGAGTGCCGATTACGAGCTTCCCATCGCGGGACCCAGATCGCAGGCCTGGTAAAACCAGGCGTGCTTTCCGGGTCCCGCGAGGGGAAGAGGGAGGCAATAACGGGCCAGATGTAATCTGCCCGTTATTACCTCCCTCCCCATTCCCATTGAGCCTTATGGAGGCTCAAATGGGAATGGGGATGGTTTCCTGCATGGAGGATTTTCCGGGTCCTCCTATCTCGGAGTAACCCGGTAAGTCCCCATTGCAGGAACCCGGTAATGGAGCCCGGAACGGAGGCAGCCATGGAGTTAATAGCTCCATGGCTACCTCCATTCTCGTAATGAGGCCCATTGTGTAGTGAGCCATTGGATGTGACATCGATTCTGTACCGGAATGCATGAAATGCGCACCCACGGTGTACAGGACCATTTCACGACGCATTTCTTCTTGCTGGCCTCGTCCACGGTTAATCACGAAGCCTCTCCCAAGAATATACAGCACTGTCCAACTTTCATGCTTGCTGTGCCCAAAGAAAATCACGACTGTATCACCGCTCTTCACCAGTGCTTTCCCACTTCCATGCTGGTTGTTGGTAAAGCAAAACTTGTAACCCAAAAATGTGTGCCAGTGATTCCCTCAACCCCCCCTGAAAGCCTGTTGTGCCCAAGGAAAATAACGAAGCTTATCTCAACCGTATTTGCCAACGCTGTTATCGTTCATGCTATTTGTGCCCAAGGGAAATCATGAGGCTTTTCTCGGCAACATACACCACAAATGCCATTGTAGTACACATTTTTATACTGCCGTTTTCGCCAGTTACTGCGCGTGGCTCTCAGCACCCATATCAGCCACACCCATATCAGCCTCAATGCCATTTGCACTTCGCAGCTCTTCTCCCATATAGAACTCTGTGCCCAGTCCTGTCCAGTGGCACGCTCCGTGCCCAGGTCTGCCCCAGTGTGCTCTCAGTCTCTTTTTTCTGTCCCCATGTTGTCCTCAGGCCACCCATTCTGCCATATGTGGATTTTCAGTGTATAATTATTCTCCCATGTGTCTCTCTGTGTTCATATTTGCTCCCACGTGGCTCTTAGTGACCAATTTTGCCTCAGTGGTGATCCTAGTGCCTCATATCTTCCACAGTGTCACTCTCACTGCCCAGGTCTGTCCCTGTTCAGTTCAGCCCGCATGTGGCCCTTAGTGCCCTGTTCTACCCCTTTGTGGAACTCAGTGCCAAACTGTGCCCCGAATCTACTCCCAGAAAGCCCAGTTCTGTCTCATGCAAATCCAGGTGCCCACAAAATGTTTCCCTTTCCTTCCCACATGACTACTCCTATACAGCGACATCCCCACACATGCATGCACTTGTGCGCAGAAACACGCGCCTCCTACAAATTCAGATCATAAGCAATATTTTTGACTGTGTCTCTCTGCAATTCACTCATCCCCTCTTTCATGGCTCCCCTTCCTGTGGAAGCAGGGAGGGAAGTTGATTGCCAACTTCTCTTCCTGACTCTCACCTGTATGCATCCAAGAGGTGGCCATGGGATTGCCAAAATAGACTCCTTGAAGTCTTCCAATTGGACGAGCCACACTAGTGGCACATCCTGGGCCTACATGAGGCCTGGTTAGATCTCCCTATCCCTACACAACTAGTGGCCACCACTGCCTACATTTCCCCTGAACCTTTCCCATATGTACTTCAACAAGAGCTTCCTGAGGAGCACATTTCGGAGCCATCACACACCTATGTGTCTACTAATTCTAGTACTTCCTCCATGGACCCAGAAACCGCAATCACTGGAAAATGCTTGTTACCACAAGTTTTCTGAATTTCCCTCTTTCTAAATTGTCATTCTGCTTGATCTGCTGCCTATCATTACATATTCCTCAACCACAATTCCATTGTATCGTAACCGTTTATTACACGGCACACACAAGCCAGGGAACTCTTTCCCCTGCAATGAATGTGGCGCATAATAAAACCTTTTTTTTTTTTTTAGTATACTACAAATTCTTTTTGAGTAGGCCTCTAACCCGTTTCGCACCCAACCTCCACAACACCTGTGTCACAATGGCCTAGGAACCAGGCCGGTGTGTATCAATAAGATATTAATTTATTATTGAATGAAAAAGGAAAATCCACCAATTACACAGCACCAATGTTGTGGCAACACAAAATATAACAATGTTTACAAAACAACGAGGTTAAGATATACGGTCACAGTTACTTACTTTTTTTTGATGGCAGAACAGAAAAAGACAATTTACCACACAATGATAGCACTAGCGTTAACCACTCCACCTGCAAAGCTCAATCCCCCAAACATCAATTGGACTTGATTCCTTTGAATGGAAGGCAGGGAGTAAGAATACAGGGGAAAGATTGGTTTTGGTGTGGTTGGTGCCCACAGAAACCAGACGGGGAGTCAGCAAAGCAGGGGAAAATCTGTTTTTGGAGCACCAACGGAAGAATGTTTTTTAAAATTATTTCTCACAACTGCTGGGGGAAAGAGATGGAAAACAGGGAATTCGCTTGCTTATGTTTAGGAAGACAGGCAGAGCTTTTCGGGAAAACTAATCAGCACACAAGGAGAAAATGCATTTTTAGAATATACAAGACATTGGCAATGGAAAGGCAATGCAAATTAAAAATTGTTTTGACCACACAATAGGGAAAGAGGAACAGAAGAGGAAAGAGAAAAATCAGTTTTTCGGGATTTTAAGCTTAATGTCAATGGAAAAGAAAATGCAAATGGAATTCATTTTTTACTGAGGCTGCAAATGGCAGGTAGGCTCTGGGAAAGGGGTTAGCTCACAACAGGGAAATCGGTTTCGTTCAGGACAAATGCAACAGTGGCAAATGGAAATTTGTTTAGCACGGCCCAATTTAAACATAGGTCAACATTCGTTTCTCAGATCACCATGGGATACATTCTTTTGGGGCAACACCTTATAACTATCACAATTAGCAAAACACTGGGAAAATGATTGCTGGTTTCGAATTCCACTGATTCCGTGAAATTCAATTGGGGAATTCATTGATTTACTTACAAAAATACTAAGGATTTACACAGACAAATTAAGGATTTTTCAATGGGGATCGGCTAACATAAACAGGCAAATAAGAGATTTCTTCTATGGGGAGATGTTAATGTTAAAGGACATGACTGAAATACACGGGCAACTAAAGGATTCTTCAATGGGGAGATGACTAAAATGCACTGGCAATTGGGGATTTCCATGGGGAATTTTCAGTGGGGAGATATTGGATGCAATGCTACCACAAAGAAGGGGTTATGCAATTTATTTTTATTGCTACTTACATAGCAAGCCTTTGTTTAAGGTTCAGGAAAGCCAGCTGCATCCCAAGACACTCTGGAAAGAAAGGGCAGGGGTCTGGTCACTCCACTCTCAAAGATGGTTAGTTTCAGCAGCCTTCTCTTGTCCTCCTTTTTCTGTCTCACCATTTTTTGTGTTTCTCCCCTGTCCTAGCGCAGTCTCCCTTATTTAGCAGAAATGACATCACTAATTTTACAATCTAGGGAAAGTACCCTGCAATAATAACTGCCGCTAAGATTGGACAGTTACCCTCTCTCTCTCCACCCCCAGTCAGGATTGGTTTAGGGGTTGGGAGCAACATCTGTCTTTTCCCATTTGTCAACATCTTTTGTTCTCCTTTCAACTTTTTGGCAAAAACTAGTTATGTATCACAATTTCATAATGGTACTAGCAACGGCCACACTAAACATATTTTCTGTTTTAGCTGATCATGGGGATTTAAATAAACCGGCTGCCAAATCCATGCGATGCAGCATGGCCATGTGTAATATTTATGTTGTTTTCATAAAATGTACAACATTTATGAATATGTAAGTTATTAAGCATATCCCAAATTTCATTTTCCACCTTTCCACCAACGCTCACATTTTCAACATGTTCAGATCAGCCAGAAACCTAGTCTAACTGGTCATTACAGTTCCCAGAGTCACAGGTAGATGCATTTTATATCCTCAAAACCGCCTGGAAATTACATGAAGAATTGTATAAAAATGAACTCAATCCACAGTATGGTTGCTGCACAAATTGCCTAAAATGAAAATCGTCTTTTAAATTAATTGTGGGTGTGCTTGTTTAGCAAATGGGATGGCTGCTTCATCCCACACAGCCATCTGTTCCCCCGGTCCAGCCTATGGCCAGAGGTTTTAGGAGTCTCTTTGAAGTTGGTGTGTGCTGTTTGGAGTGGGTGCAACAAGGATTCACACCTTTTTAGTCATGCTCCAGCCAAGGATGGCTTTCTTTGGAAGTCCCTGCTTTCCTAATCAGCAGGTCTAGAGGATACTGAATTATGACGCTTTTAGCAGCACCGCATTTTATTGCGAGATCATTAGATGGGATATGTGACATCCAGCTGGAAGTGGAGTTTTCCTTTGTGAACCTTTGGCCTCAGCCAGAACAGGTTTTTCCTGAAGACTCAGTGTCTTTCCTGAAGACTTCAAATGTCACTGGAGTTTTGTGGGCGAAACATAATATCCATTGCTTTGGTCAATCTACACATCATGTTTTGCTTTCCTGTCATTTTTCTGTGAGCAGTGATATTTTTTCCTATTGTGGCTTTTAAAAGCTGTTTTTATTTGCAAACACATGTGCAGGCTGTTTTTGCTTTCAATGCTGAAAAATCCTGTTTTCCATGTTACAGGATTCTTTGGTTACTCCTTCTTTTGTGAATTAAGCTGCTGCTGGTCCATTGATAATGACAGGCAGGCCCCTTTCCACAGGGCTCTTTAGCTTTACATGAAACAAAAGCAAAGGCAGGCCGTTTTTGTTGCAGTGTTTAAATGCCTGCCATTCACGTGAAAGGCAAAAGTAAAAGCCAGGCCGTTTTTGTTGCAGGGTTTAAATGCCTGCCATTGCAGTGTTTAAATGCCTGCCATTCATGTGAAAGGCAAAAGGAAAAGCCAGACCGTTTTTGTTGCAGGGTTTAAATGCCTGTCATTCATGTGAAAGGGACTTCTGTTTGGGGCCTTTAAATGCACCCCCCAAACCTCCTTGGACTCCCATGACTCTTTGTTGGGGAAGAGCAGGACAGAGTGGGGTTTCCTTAGGCGTAATCTTCCTTCATCAGAGAGTGGGCACTCCATCCCCCCCTTCAATCTTTGGGTTCGAGGCTGTGGCACGGCACCCCCTTTCTTCCGTCCCTTAGGTCCCTTACAGGTCCCCGGGGGTCTCATCGGGCTCCGCTCTCAACTCCAGGTTGGAATTCAAGGAGGTTAGTTCTCTAATAGAAGATACAAAAAGTAACTTTCAGTACTTTTTACACACATTTTTCCCGGAAGATTTACAAAGAATTTACGACGACAACAACCTACAGTTGTACATGACCTTCTTTTTTTCATAAACAATTTTTTTTAGTTTTCTATTTTCTTCATTTGTACATTAACACCAAGTAAATTACTGTCTGTTTATGTACCCACTTTGCACTCATATGAAGCACTTTAGGATACCATCTGATTGGTTCTCAAACAGTTGCACTTGCACTTTTCTCATGAAAACCAGAGCATACTTGGATATATTTTGTGCTATAGGTTCTGATACTATATGCCTGTTTCTCCATTAATTGCACTTGCACTTTACCGAATAGAAGAATACCATAGCTGGAATTTTTGTGTTGGGGAGTATATGCTTATATGAATTTAAAGGATTGGACAATTTGTATATGCCTGCACTAAGCGCTTTAATGAGATTAATTGACAGGTGATGCTTGTGTATAGACTATTGTGTTTGGTGTTTTGAGCTACTGCTCCCGCAATATTACCATCCATGTGAAGCGTTACTATGTTTAAAATTATGTTCTTAGTGTTCCTGCAGTAGCAAGGCTACTAAGAAATTATGCATGGTAACGTGAAAGCAAAAGTGACGGCACAAGACTTTATTGAGATTGCCGTAGCTCGCCTCTGCTGCTTCTTTTCTTTCTGAAAACATAATTCCCTGACGGGGCGCATGACCATCACTTGCTATTTTCATTTACTGATGGTCAGAATGATATTTATTGACACATTAGTGCAACTTTATGAAATGCATGAAATAAATTTGGAAATTGTTTTTAATATGGCAGAATGGAATGATGTGCTAATGCTCTCTCTACAACGTGTTGAGAATATGCAGTAAGAGTTGCATTGGCAACCTATCTAGGGTACTTACCCAGTGTATATTGTATGAATAGCGTTTCCAATATGGTGGCTATTTTTTACCATCTTGGAGCTCTTGGTGCTCCGATCACGTGATCTTGTAAATACGTGACGAGGAGGAAGTAGCAGATCACTCTAGCTGCCTAATTTATACTTGTTGGTGCATTTGGCATTATTGCATTAACTAGCCTGACAAAGCCTGAGTGTACAGGCAGAATGCGTGGCTTTCTCCACCCGGATGGGTGAGTGTGTTTTTATGATTACCTGGTTGCCATTTGTGTAAGCATGTGTCCCATGCTCACCAATTTTTTCATGTACAGTACCTATATAAATTAAAGGAATTTTTTAAGAAGTAAGCGAGGTCACGAGTGCTTGAGTGTCTTTTCTACATACCTCAAGTAAGGATTTTTGGAGTCCTACAACCCGAAAGATGAAAGTGTTTTTTCCATATATATATATATGTGTATATATATTTCCGTCTGATTTTCCATCCTTCCTTTTCATTCTTCAGAGGGTTCCTCTGCTCGACTTTCATTTGGCTCATCAATCAGTCACAAAGCGTGTCTGGGATGACAGGTTTTCAACTAATTGATTTGATTTCTTCTGTCAGTTCTCTTTTAGGGAGGCAGATCTTTTAGGCAACAGGTGAGATTTTATCTACGATATCAAAGGCGCCGCGCCAGGAGGGGAGGAACTTCCTCTCTTTCGTCTGGTTCCTTTACAAATTGTTCCAGTAGACCCTGTCTCCTGCTTGGTACTCTTTCTTAGTGATCTTTAATCCCCTCTGCAGACCTTTCCAGATTTTGCTGAGCGTACGCAAAAGCATGCTGAAGGTGTTTTTGCAAATTCTCAATTTATTCATGTGTCGTGGATGCGTTGATCAGGGTCTGCTCTTGAATTCTGTAGAGCAGATGCTGAGGTAGCACAATTTCTTGTCCAGTCATTAGCTTAAATGGAAACATTTTTGTTGCAGAAGATGGTATAGACCTGATGGCCATCAGGACAAGCGGGAGCCGGATGTCCCAACTTGGCCCAGAGTCTGCCACCAACATCTTTATAATGCTCACAATCGTTTTATTGTACCTCTCAACTCACCCACTAGAGGATGGCGGTAGGCAATGTGGAGTTTTCTCTTTACCCCAAGTATCTCCCACATCTTTGTCATCACCTTGCTGGTAAAGTGACTTCCTCGGTCCAACTCGATCCTTTGGGGAATGCCGAAATGCGAGAAGATGTGATTGATCATCAGGGCTGCTGCTTTTTCTGCATTGCAATTTAGGGCATAGAGACATTCCATCCATTTGGTAAACAAGCACGTCACGATAAGCATGTACTTGTTTCCTCTAGAGGAGCGAATCACAGGCCCAGTGAAATCTTCTTGTAAATCTGACCAATGCAGTGTCATCCCCCTTTTCTGTAGGGGAGCTTGGTGTGAGGGGACTTGGCTGGAATTGCGTACACACAAGACACCCCTTCAAGTATTGATTGAGGTCCTGGCCCATTTCTGGTCAGTATGTGACCTCTCACAAGATTTCCAAAGTTGTATGAAACCCTCTATGACCGGCTGTGGCCACGTCATGGGCCTGACTTAACATCAGGCTTCGGAATGAGGTAGGTACCACCCACTAGTCACATCCAGAGATGGATCTCCGTACCAACAAACCGTCTTGGATTGCAAACATTTTGGAAAACTTCATCAACACCAAGAGATCCTCTTTCCCGATGTAATCGGATTCGGTCAGAGGAAATTCACAGAGTCTTCAATGTGTTGATAGAATTTCCCAATAATCGGATCCCCCTTTTTGTGCCGTATACAAATCAGCATCTGGGGTTTCCTTAGTCCACTGGGCTGTTGAGAGTTCATTTTGGGCAAGTGTTTGGGACCTGGTGATGGCAGCGACCTGGATTTCCCCCAAAAAGGACTCAATCTCTATGAGATCCCTGTGAATGGCTCCGGTTTTGGCCAACTGATCAGCCACGTCATTTCCGGTTTTGTCTGGTCCCTATATCCTGAAGTGACCCTTGATCTTTTTCCAGTAGATGGTCATCTCATTAGAGGTGACCAGATCATCAATGGCTTGTATTAATTTCCCATGCTTGAGTGGCTTGTTGTTTGCACACAGCATGGCTCGGCTTTTCCAATTTATCAGGTGCTCCACAAACCCATTCCTGACATTGGGCCTCATTACACGGATGGCGGTAAGGATTTACCGGTACCGGTAAAATACCGGTACCGATAAATCCTTACCGCCTTACTACGAGGTAGTATAATTAGCGCCTTCCCCATTCCCATTGAGCCCTATGGGCCAAAAATGGGAATGGGGAAGGGCAATGGTGGAAGGGGGAATTACTGCCCCGCCAACCTTCGAATGGGGCGGTAATTCCCCTTTCCGCCAAGGCGGTGCCGGTATTTTACCGGCATGAACCATGGCGCTATTAGCGCCATGGTTCTCCGCCATCCGTGTAATGAGGCCCAAAATCTGAATCAGTGATTATGACAAGTTCGTGGAGTTGGTGTTGCATGGCAGTGAGGATGGCTTGATGAACCGCCATCAACTCTGCCATCTGACTACTTCGGGGACTGATCTTGTACCCAGCAGAGGGCTCCGGGGCATAATTCACCCAAGCATTCCCAATGCCAGTCACCAGTTCCTTTCCCCCGTTGTCAACATGGTAGGAGCACCCATCCAGATAAACTGTGGGTATCCCCTGGCACATGTCTTTCTCATAGACTTTGTGCGTGGAAGTCATGTACGCCTCCATGTCGTCTTTGGTTTTAAGACTTTCGTCCTCAAGTCAGTTTTCTTGAGAACATTCATGCAAGTCAGCCAAACCTTGCGCTGGGGGACTCTTCTTGTTTTCGCCATATCTGACCTCCACAGGAAAGCCTTGCATGGACAGAATCCAGGAAGTAATTCTAGAATTACTCACATCCCCTGCTCAGATTCGGTCACTTTGGAGATATTGCAAAGGCTGGTGAGGAGTCTCAACAATGATGTGCTCCCCCTGGATGAACGGGTGGTAATTTATCAATGCCCACACCGTTGCCAGGAGTGCCTTTTCACAATCGTTGAATTTTGTCCTCCTCAGAGGACATAGTCTTACTCGCATAGGAGATGTCTTTGTTGACCTTGTCATGCTTCTGGTATAATATTGCGGTTAAGCAAGTATTTGAGACCCCCGTCTCCAAGAAGAACTCCTTGTTTTTGATAGGGTAAGCCAAACAAGGTGCTTGTGAAAGGCTTCTCTTGAGTTGTTTTACTGCCTCAGTTTGATCTGGACCCCACTCCCACTTGACGCCGGCCTTTGGTAAATGTAACAAGGGTCCTGTGTCCTCTTCGTAGTCCTCTATGAACTTCCTACTGTAATTCATAAGTCCAGGAAGGCTTCTTAGTACACACATCATGGGGTATTCTAATTTTAATAAGGCTTTCACCTTTTTCGCCTGAGGACTTAGACCCTCAGGGGTGATTTCATGCCCTAGGAAGTTCATGCAGGTCTTACAGCACTCCGCCTTCTGGAAGGACAGTTTTGCTCCAGCTTCCTTCAACTGCCCATTGTACATAGAAGTACATAATTTCCGATTTTAGACTATCAAAGGCAAAAGAGAGACCTGGACAAAATTTCAGATGCCAACCTGATGATACATATTCCAGAAAGTTAAGATATGTCAGAAGGAGAGGCAGATTATAAGCGCCTGATGCAACAGCTATAGGCTAACTGTGATCTCCTTGCCGCACTCAAAAAAGTTAAAAAAACTACCAACAGAGCGAATAAATGGTTTAATGAAAACGTCAAAGAATATCAAAGAAAATATCGGAAGGCTGAAAAGAGATGGTGTTTAACCCAGTCAGGTGATCGCATTATAGCCAAATCTGCATTAAAATGCTACAAAAAGGAGATCAGACGACCAAAGGCATTTAGCCTACAACATCAGATCAATGTAGTGCAAAAAAGACCTAGAGAACTTTTTAAGGTCATAGGAAACCTAGTGAATCATGACTGTATTAGTAATGGGTTACATCCCAGTATGAAAATGGTTAATGATTTTAATCATTTTTTGACAAGGTTGAACAGATTAGCGTAAACCTGAAATAGTCAACCTATGGACTGGCCCTGAACAGGGCAAAGGCGGAGCTCCTGATTGTTGGCACTGATGCTAAATTGGCTAAACCTGATCCGATGTACTCCAGTTTCAACATAGATCAATGCAGTATTAAGGTTCAAAATGAAGTTAAGACCCTGGGCGTCATATTGGCCAAAAACCTGAATATGAAGGCACAAATTAGCAGCCTAGTTTCTACTTCTTCCTATTCTATCAAACCTTTGCACCATTTGTGCCCATTAATTTCTGAAAAAAACTCTGAAACTTTAGCAAGAGCCATCATAGGGTCTAAGATAGACTACTGTTGTAGTCTCTTAGCTGGCATCACCCAAACTGATCTTCATCGCCTTCAGGTAATACAGAATGGGGCCATAAGAGTCGTGAAAAGACTGAATCGGAGAGATCACGTCTCGGATTCAAGACGGAGCCATCATTGGCTCCCTGTGCAAGCCAGAGTACGCTTTAGGCTGCTATTAATCACCCAGAAATGCATTGTAGGATATATGCCAATATATTTAATGGAAGTAGTGGAAATAAAGCCCAATCTGAGAGCTTTACGATCAGACAACTCAAATGTCCTTAAAACCACTCGCTGCAAAACTAACAGAGTGCGGAATGGAGCCTTTAATATAGCAGCTCCACTCGCCTGGAATGCCTTGCCTTCGGATCTCAGACATGTTTAAGAAAAAATGTAAAACCTTTTTATTCTGATAGTCCCTCCACATACTCTGCCGAAGGCAGGTCTCCTGATGTTGCTCATGTTGTTTGTCTTTGTAGTGCCTATATGTTTTGCGCCCTTAAGCCCCATACTGTCATACTTGTTGCCACTGCTAAAGAACCCTAGTTTAGATCCTCATGTACTGGCTTATCGCTCGATTGCTGGACTGGTGTGGCCCACCAAAATTCTGGAAAAGGTTATGACCCTGCAATTACAAAAACATATGGAAGAAAATAACATTTTTGATACATTCCAGTCCGGGTTTAGGCCGGGACACGGAACACGGAGACAGCATTGATCAAAGTATGGGAGGATATACTTGAAAATGTAGAGTGTGGCAATGTTGGCATGCTTATTATGTTAGACCTGTTGGCAGCATTCGACACGGTTGACCCGAAAATCTTGAGTGCTAGACTAAATGGTTCGGCTCTTTTTTGAGCTATGGCACACAGCAAGTCAAGATGGGTTCTCTTTTCTCAGAAATGCTGACCATAGTTTGTGGAGTCCTTCAAGGCTCCTCTCTGCCACCAATTCTTTTTAATCTCTATATTCGTCCCCTCCTAATTATTCTGGCACAATTCAATCTGCAGTATCATTCCTATGCGGATGATATGCAGATCTAGGAGTCTAAAACAGCCAGTGAAGGCAGTAGACAACATTCTCAAATGTGCTGCAGCAGTTCGTGGATGGGTGATAAATAATAAGCTTCAGTTAAACTCAATAAGACCAAGATAATCATCTTTGGATCCAAAAAGAATCTTGGAACCACTGCCCAGCTGGTCCCCTGCCCACCGATATTTGGTAACACCTTAAAGTATACAGACTCGGTTAAGAATTTGGGATGTTTTTGGCAGTCAGACATGGGCTATAATCGGCAAGTGAACCAAATGGTCAATTCAGTGTATTATCAATTGAAATTACTGAAAGCACGTCTTCCCCTCATTTTAGAAGGGGATCGAGCAAAAGTGGTGGGTTCACTTGTCAATGCCAGGTTGGACTATTGTAATGGCCTCCTAGCAGGATGTCCTAAATATCAGCTGCAACGTCTTGTGGTAGCACAAAATGGTGCAGTACATGTAGTGTTTTCACTACCTTGGAAAGAATCAGTGTCAGAATTCATAAATAAACTACATTGGCTTCCGGTTCATTGAAGGATCCAATTTAAGTTATTGTGTTTGGTTTTTAAGTGCATACAGAACCTCACACCTTCATATTTAGTGGCCAAGATTCAAATCTATACCCCCAACAGATCCTTGAGAACTATGGTCTTAAATCAATTGGCAGTTCCCACATCTAGATTCGTCCACTCAGAAGGTTCTCAGTGGCTGGTGCACTACTTAAGAAAGATAGCAAATAAGTATTGATAAACTCCCTACTTTTTGTGCACATCTGTCTAGAGGCCTGGGCAAATGCCGACTTCAATTCTTGCACAAACTCTCTTTGTGCCTGATCCTCTCTGCACCGCAGGTTGTAGGCTGCTTTGCGGGCCTCCTGAGGGTTCCTGTGCATGGAGAAGTGTTTCAAGATGGCCACTTGTACGTAGACCATCTTGAATTATTTTGATCCTCCAAATATCTGGTCATACAGCTCCAGATGCTCCTAGACTGAGTACTAGGCATTTTTGTGGTAGAGAGTCGTGATGTTTCTGATGGATTTTATTTTCCGAATTGGGTCTTTTACCAGGGTTCTCTTTTGTTTGGCAGCCTTCTTTTTCCGCTGCACCTGAGTCCGTTCGCTCTCAGACTCACAGCTGCTACTGTTTGTGGTCCACTCTTGGTCCTCTAGGTGCTCCCTGATTCTTTGAGACTGGGAGTCCCTCCCAAAATGAAAGGGTCTAGTCTCTTCTCCCCTGCTGTATTGTGGGCTCTTTGGGTCACTTCCCTTGGGTTCCCCCTTTTGCACCGAGGAGTTCTCATCTTGCTCGTCCCTTCTTCCGGGGTTGGTGGAGAAATCCCCCACCTCCCTGAATGGGTGGAACTTTTCAAGATGCTCTTGTGAGGCCTGAACTATGATTCTTCTTTGTCTGCAAAGTTGACCAGATGGTCCCTTCGTAACCTGTGTTTCTGCCAGTCTAACGCCCTGATCTTCTCATCATAGGAGTCCTCCTGGTCAAATGTACTTGACAAGATATTTTTAAACCTAATTAATGATGCACGTCCATCAATATCTGCTAGGGACTGACCTTCCGGCCCAGTTATACTAGGCCTAATTCTGTCCAGCTGCCTCATGGTTCCCAGTTCTTGTGAACTGGTAGACATTCAGTTTACAGCTCCTTACACATATAATGTGGTGAGTTGGCTTGAGGCCCCTGCTAAAGAGGGCATCGCACCATGGTCAGGTGTTGCCCTTCCATACCCTAACTGCTCGGGGTTTCTCAAGGCCTGCTTGAGTCTAGCCATTTCTTTCTCCAATCTAACTGCTTTATCTTTCTCAGCCCCTATGTCATGATCTCTGCTTCCAAAAGATCAGGACTTGCCCGACTCCCTTGGAAGCAGACCCATAACCCCGGTTCCGAGTGCCAGCCAGTCCCAATTGGGACCTTTTGGACCCTGTCCTGGCGCCAGTGGCACCAGGCTCATAAAGATGCCCAGTCCCAGCGCTGGAAGCGCCGGGCTCATAATGCTTGGGTGGACTTACCTGCAGCAGACCATGCTGCTTACTTACCTGCCAGTTGAACCCCTGATCCTCTTCTGTTTGGGACTACTTTTGCTATTGGGTGGGGCAGGAGCCACTCCCTAGGTTCAGAACACTGAAACTCTTCTGGAAAGCAGGAACTCTTTTCTTACCTAGGCGTGGCTGTGGAAGGAGACACCTAAGCACTACAGGAGGCTATTTAAACCACACCCGATGGATGAATCTTGCTTTGCGTTATTCTGCATTCTCTGCAGCAGAACGCTCATCGTGTCTTCTGCTTCTGATCCTGGGCCTAAGGGAACAAAGGCTTACCATCCTGGAATCCAGTCTTCAGCAGCACCTGTAAACACAAAGAAAGAACAGGTTAGCACTACGGTCTTCAGTGGCAGCGCATCTCTTACCTGGTCCATCGGCTGTCACCAACGCCTCGCGCTGCATTCCGGCATCTGAAAGACAAAGGCTTACCTACTCTTCGCATGCTCCGGAGGTCTTCGCACTGCATTCCGGCATCTGAAAGACAAAAGCTTACCAGCTCTTCGCACGCTCCGGAGGCCTTCGGCGCTGCATCCCGCATCTGAAAGACAAAAGAAGGTGCGTTTAAAGACATTGGGCAACTTTATTACTCACGTGCCATTACTCCTTCCCACGCCGAATCCAGTGGGTATTCCAGCACCCTTCAGTTTCTCTAAAGCTCCGAACTTGTACCTGCAAGATAAAAAGGGACAGTTAGTGCGCATCGTGAAGCAGGCTACAAGCGCTTACTTACGTGCTTCCAGGCGCTTCTATTCCTCACGCGGGTTCGATCCTCAACTCTCATCAGCCCACCATCCGCCATCGCCGGAACCCTGCAAAACAAGAGATATCATTACAAAAGACTTTTAAGACATTTGAAGTGCCCAGAACTTACCGTTCGTGCAGTTAACGCGGACAGCAGTCCTCTGAGGTCAAGAGGCCTGCACCCTTATCCAGTGAAGAAACTGGTTATGGCACCCTGCCCCGAGGCAGATGGAGAGCTTGGCGTTCACTTACCTAAGGTGAGGGCGTTAACCTTTGGGGTTCTACAGGAGAAGAGAAAGGGAAGAGGAGAGAGGCACCCAATAACCCCAGTTCATTAATCCCATATTTTCTATCTGCAGACATGTTACTCTTCGAGTCAGACATACAGTGCACAGAGGTCCAGCCCAAAGAGCCAACCGTGTGTTACACATCACCTTTGAAGATACGGCATTCACCCAGTCAAGACCGGCGCCTCTGCGGGAATCAGGTGAGCGTTACACCCTATCTCTTGGTGGTAGATAGAGGCCTGAGCTTTGAGCTCTGCTACCAGAGCTTTAGTAGCATCTATAACCTTGCTTTGTGCCACTACTTGGCCATGATATGATATGATATGATATGGCATTTGTAACGCGCCTATACACAAGTGTTTCAAGGCGCGACGAGGCAGGGAGGGGGGAACAAGGGGAAGACAGACAACGATCCTACTAGGCCAGGTGTCATTTAGATCGCGCAAGTGCAGGTGTAAGGGGAAGGGAAAAAGTGCAAGGGGAAGGGGAGGGTGGGAAGTGCAGTACAAGGTAAGTAGTATAAAATAAATAAAATAGGGCCAGCTGGTGGCAAGTGCAAGGTAAGTGCAGACAAGTGCTGGGAGGGGGGGCTGTAGGGATACAGAGACAGTCCCGCAGTGCAGGGGTTGCCAGGGAGGCAGTACAAGTGGAGAGTGGCTGGGCCCAGTACCGAGGTCGGTGAGAGTGGCCCAGTTACAGATTCAGTGCAGTTTAGTGAAGAATTTATCAGGGGAGAGGGAGAGAGAAAGCAGAAGCAAAGAGGAAGGTTTTGAGGTGCTTCCGGAACCGGAGATGGTTCTCCTCAAGTTTCAGGGAGGCAGGAAGGCTGTTCCCGAGGGAGGCCCCTGCCACAGAGAGAGATCTACCACCAGCTTGTTGCTTCGAGAAGCGGCTGACCCTGAGGGAGTTGGAGATGGACGAGCGAAGGGCTCGGGAAGGAAGATATTTAGGAAGAGAGAGTTGAAGGTATTCAGGCCCCAGGTCCCAGCAGGCCTTGTGGACAATGCAGAGGGTTTTGAACTTAATCCTCGCAGCCACTGGGAACCAATGTAGAGATTTCAGTCCTGGAGAGATATGGTCCCTGGGCTTAAGGCCAAGGACAAGTCTCGCAGTCCTGTTCTGGATGAGTTGCAGAGGGCGTAGAGTGGATGCAGGCAGATTAGAGGCTGTTACAGTAGTCCAGCTTTGAGAGAACCAGAGCTCGGGAGGCAGTGATCTTCTGGGGGAAGGAGAGGAAGGGAAGAATACCTCTGAGGAGGTGCAGTTGGTAGTGTGACTTCTTAGAGATGTCAGATATATGAGGAGAGAAGGAGAGTGTGGAGTCGAAGATGATCCCGAGGTTTTTTGCCTTGCAGGTAGGAGCAGGAAGAGGGCCAAGAGAGGCTGGCCAGAGAGCTGCAGGGAAGGAGGGAGTGGGTGTGCCGATGAGTAGAATCTCAGTCTTACTGGCATTAAGGCAGAGGTCATTGGCGGCACACCATTCCTGGATAGCAGACAGACAGTCAGAGATGAGGGAAGGAGAGGAGGAGGCCGAGGGGAGCCTGAAAATGAGCTGGGTATCATCCGCATAGCACTGAAAGTTGGGGCAGAGAGCGGCGATGCGGTGGGCAAGGAGTGCCGGATACTGGTTGAACAGCCAGGGAGAGAGATTAGATCCCTGGGGGACACCACAGGTGGAAAAAAAGATGTCAGAGAGGAAGGACCCCAGTTGGACCTGGGAGGGTCGATTGGATTGGAAAGGAAAGAGGTCAGCCACGCCAGAGCCTGACCAGTGATACCCAGGTTATCACGAAGACGGTTGAGCAGGATGGCATGGTTGACCGTGTCAAAGGCAGAAGAGAGATCGAGCAGAATGAGAACACACAGAGTGTTGGAGTCGAGGTTCAAGAGCAGGTCCTCACGGATGTTCAGGAGAGCAGTTTCCGTGCTTCTGGCAGCTCTGAAGCCAGATTGATGGTCATGAAGACTACCAACAGATTCAGCATGGAGGTTAAGCTGGGAGATGGCCAGTTTCTCCAGGAGCTTGCCCAGGAAGGGAGTGATGGAGATTGGGCGATAGTTAGCCGGGCAGGAGGGGTCAGAAGAGGGTTTCTTAAGAAGAGGGTGCACAAGGGAGTGCTTAAGGGGGGATGGGAAGACTCCAGAGGCGAAGGAGTGGTTGCAAAAGTCAGCCAGGGCAGGTGCCAGGGAGTCGATGTGGTCCTTGATAGTTTTGGAGGAACAGGGGTGAACCTTTTTAGACGAGACTTTCATAGATCGGACTTGTCTGGAAACCTCGTCAGCAGAGAAAAGGGGAAAGGCAGAGAAGGAGGGAGGGGGGGTGGCTGCAGAAGGGCCAGACGAAGAGCAGGGAAGAGAGGGAGGGAGGTGATAGGAGGAGAGTGAGGACAGGATGTCCTGAGTTTTAGAGATGAAGTGAGAGGCCAGTGCAGTGCAGAGGGCCTGCGAGGGGACAGGAGAGGTAGAGACTGCTGCAGGGTTGGCAAGCTCCTTGCAGATTTTAAAGAGTTCGGCCGAGTTGTTAGATGCCACAGAGATGCGGGCTTGGATAAGGGCTCTCTTCTTGGTGAGAACGGAGAGACGGTATTGCATTTGGAGCAGGCGGCAGGCCAGTTTGTCAGAGGATGAACCTGAAGCACGCCATTTCCTCTCTGCCACCCTGCACTTGCGTTTTAGGGTGACGAGATCCAAGTCATACTAGGAGTTGCATTTGGCTTTGGGCTTCAGGCGGATTCTCATGACGGGGGCAAGGATATCAAGAGTATCAGATATAGCAGAGTGGAGCATGGAGAGGGCTGTGTCAGGGTGGGGGGGCGAGAAGGTGGCAGTGAAAGCCTCAACTGACATGCGTTTCATGGGTCGGATGACCAAGAAGGTGGGTGGCAGTGATGAGGGAGGCTTTGCCTGTGGGGTAGGGAGGGTGAGGTGGGAGGATAGGAGAAAGTGATCACTCCAGGAGAGAGGAGTGGAGAGAGGGACGGAGAGGGGAAGGTCAG
The DNA here is from genome assembly GCF_040938575.1 of Ambystoma mexicanum. Classification (NCBI taxonomy): domain Eukaryota; kingdom Metazoa; phylum Chordata; class Amphibia; order Caudata; family Ambystomatidae; genus Ambystoma; species Ambystoma mexicanum. The sequence continues at coordinate 602,821,336 of NC_090924.1, forward strand.
AAGAGATCAGAGCATCAAGAGTGTGCCCTGCAGAATGAGTAGGCCCAGACGGGAGAATAGAGGGTGAGAGAGAGTCGCAGGGGTCACGAAAGAGTCCGGAGGGGGGACAGGAGGCATCCAGGTGGATGTTGAAGTCACCAAGAAAGAGGAGTTGAGTGGTAGACGACAGGAGTGAGGAGGAGAGGTCAGCCCACTCAGAGAAGAAGGAGGAAATTTGACCAGGTGGCTGATAGATAGTAGCCATGGTAAGGGAATGGCTAGGAGAGAGAGAGAGTAGGCAGACAAGACATTCAAAAGAGGAGTAGGTCTGCGTAGGAGTGACAGTGGCAGGAATCCACTCAGGGAAGATAAGGGCTACACCCCCCCCTGCACGATTGGGCCTGGGCACGGCGAGGATCTTGTAACCATCAGGTAGGAGAGTGTCAAAGCTGGTGACAGAGCTGGAGTCCCTTGTTTTCCTCACAAAGGGGCTCATTTTCTTTCTGTGATTCTATAATAATCTCACTGTCAATTTTGGCCTGTGTTGTCTGCTCTAAGTCCAATTCTACTTGCCTTACGCGTCCCATTAATTTATCATTTTCTACCCTCATGTGAGTCAGTTCCTGAGAACATGACTCACTTTTCTCCAGGTTTGTCTTTAACTGGCACACTTCCTGGCACAGGGCATCTTTTTTCTGACACTGTGCTATTCTGTTCACTCAGGTGATCTCTCTGCTGTTTCATAGCACTCACCTTCTGGCGATCCTGGTCGAATTCCGCTTGGGAATGGACCTCCTTTATGACCCACTGGTTTTTCTCCTCTGTCAATTACTTAATCTGATTTTGAAATGCACACATGTCCTCTTAGCAGGCTCTATTGTATTTCACTTGTTGACTCAATTTTAGTTCACTCTCTCTGATTCTCAACCCCTTCTTGACACTCCTCTCTTGCAGAAAATGGAGAACTCGCTCTGAATTAATTTGTTGCTGTGCCGCTAACTCATCCTTTAGCTGCTGAATGATGTCTCCTAATTTTAATTCAGAATTCTGGCTCTGTAGCACTTTCTCCTCTACCTGCCTTAACTCTCTCTGTGCTTGATCCAATAACTCATACTGGGGCCCTACGGTTGGAACCGTCCTTGCTAAACTCTGTTTTTTGTTGTGATGCCCTTATTGTTAAAGCAAGGTCACAGGATGCATTTTGGGGTGAAGCCCTCACTTCCTTTGTTGTACGATAAGGGGTTTTCCTGGCTACCTCGCAGTATACTGTTTTTCAGAAAGTTTATTTTCCACGCTATTTTGCGTTTGGTGATAAGTACAGGTTCTTATTAATCAAATTAGTTGTGGTGTGGGCACATGGTCCGAGTTAAGGTCAGCCGACATGTGTTTCAAACTTGTGGGTCTTTATCAAGGATAGTATTGGTGGTTTCTTGTCCTGAGTTGTGATTTGCGGTCAGTCCTGTGTATGACAGCTGGGCTCCTCATGGGCCCTGGTATTCAGTATATTGTGGCGTTGATACGTCCTCGGTCCGTTGGCCGATGGACCACAAATCAACGTGTCAGCTGACCTTAACTGGGACCATGTGCCCACACCACAACTAATTTGATGAATAAAAACCTGCACTTATCACCAAACGCAAAATAGCATGGAAAATATACTTTCTGAAAAACAGTATACTGCGAGGTATCCAGGAAAACCCCTTATGATCCAATAACTCAGTTTGATTTTTCACAGAGGCTACACTCTCCTGGTATCTTTCTTCCATGATCATCAAATGGAAGTACATATATGCAGCGAGCTGGACCATTTAAATCTGCTCATCTCTAGTGGTCTGCATCATATAAAAATCTGTCAGTGCTTGTTGTAACATACCACTATCCTGCCACACATCCATATTTATAGAGGTCACCTGTTGCATCATTCTAGATTGCCAGGCTTCATGTTCATTTTTGGCCCATTCACCATTAATGAACAATTTGGATAGAAGTTGCTTCCTAACCATGTTAATTTCTACGATGCTCATTGTAAAATGGATTCTGCACCTGATGGATTCTCTATGCCAGGGCAAAATCTCAACCCTGCTCCTGCCTAGTTTGTATTCACAATCTTTTATTTAGACACACAGCCCTGATACCCAGGGTACAAGTCTGGCTGGCGCCTTCACAATCTAACCAGCTTTCTATCCACTAAATGTAACAATACCTCCAATAGGCTAGTCGGCTGTACTACACTGTCATGGGTAAAAACACTTTTCTGAATCACGGCACGAGCCCCTGTGCATCCCTGTCCTGTTCTTGCTTTCCTCCGCCCCATGTTTTGCCTGCTTTTCCTTTCAACTTTTATGCAATGACTACTGTCTGGTTACCTCAGGTGGGGCAAAATACCCTGTTTTATTGGAAGAATTACCTGGGTCTTAAAACCACTACAGTGATGAAAGACACAGTAAGTAAGCATACGTATAACATAACGTTCCAGACATCCATGCAAAACCATCACCATTGTGGCATAAATCCACACATTGCGTACTTCCTGACATAGAGCTATAAGGGCGTGAGAAGTAGCCAAGATGAAAGAATTATATTTTCACCTGACCTTTTCTTCTTGGATAAGTCAAAATAATAAGCAGAAGGTGTTAAAATCAACTAATTTGCAAGGAGCTTTACCTCCCCGGTTGGGCTGTGGTGCACAGTATCTCTCCTCTCCCTTTCTCTCAAGAGTTTCACAGTTTATCTTTGTTATGAATTTGTCGGGCTTCTGGACACTTCTTGGCACCCGATGTCCACTTCCTGTATTATAACATCTCTCAACTTTTCTCTCAAGTGGTTCTTAGTGATTACTTGTTGTGGGTTTATGGTTTTTCTGAATCCCTATTTCTCTTGGTAGTCAGATCTGGATGCTTTCTTTTTCTTCTCCTTTTCTCTGACATTAGAATCTTCCTTGGGCAAACTCGTCCTTCTCAATCTTTTCTCTTCTGCATTTCCTCCAATTCCTGGGGCTTGTCTTATTCCATGATCTCCTGACCTACCTTTCCAACCGCCTCTCATTACAAGCTCCTGCCAGTATTTTCCACCAACTTTCTCTCTCTTTCCAAACTCCTCTTTTTGATGTGCTGATACATCAACCTTCTCTCTCTTTCAAATCTCCTCCTTCTGATGTTCTCCATCAATCGCCTCTTTTCTCAACTTCTCCACCAACCTCCTCTCTTTTCCCAACCTCCTCCTCCTAATGTTCTCCACCAACCTCTGTCTCTTTTCCACCCACCTTCTTTTCTCCTTCACCAAACTCCTCTCTCTTCCCAACCTCCTCCTGCTGATGTTCTCTTCCACCAACATCCAACTGTCCTACTTCCCCTTCTCCTTTCTGTACCCTGACCTTCTCCACACTCTTCATGTACCTTTACCCCCTCTGTTCTCGAACTTCTCTACCAACCTCCTCTCTAATCTCTCTGTGCCCATCACTCACCTCTTGCGTTTTTGCTCCAGCTCTGCTCACTAACATCCTTTCCCTAAATTCTTGATGCACTACAACCAGTTTATGTGTCTACATTCAAAACACTGTCTACTATGCTGTTGAGTTTTTTCAGCATCCTATTGTTTTCCAGTCAACTAAGAGGCAACGGGCCATTAAATCAGAAACATTCCAAGTAAGAATGGCACCATATTGACTTACAGCCAGCCATGTGTGCCCTCAAACTGGCATCATCTGCCCCACTGGCAGCCTCCTATTGGTTTTCAGTCCAAGCAACAGTGAGACATATAAACAGTATGTTCCTGTGAAGGCAGACAGGCACTACTAGCAGCACAGCCCAAAGCATCTGCCAAACTAACAGTTGCTTAGAATGTCCAGACACCCAAGTAATGAGTAGCCTCCATCAGCATCTTCTTTCCAAGTCAGTCACGAGCTGCACCACAGCCAGTGTTCTATGACATCAAAAAAGCATCTGGCATACTGACAGTCTATTCTCTGGAACACACCTGCAGCTCCACTACCAGAGTTCTGTGTCTTGTTTGTTGCCATTGAACTCTCACAGCCCTCCTCCGTGCTTTCCGGTCACCTAAGCAACAACCTGCCTTCCAGTCAGAATCTTCGCCTTACATGAAGAAAGGCACGCACCATTTGTTCCACAGCCCAACTCTTTTGCCATTGAAACAGCATCACTGGACAAGTCTATCAAACCATTGTTCTGCTTAGGCTGGTAAGAAAGTACATTTTATTTCTTATCATCAGAACAGTGAAGGAAGAGCAACCGTTGGACATTACCCACAAATCTATACAATAGTGCTAATGGTTGGAATGTGTACCTCTATGGAGAGGTGCGGGGTGTAGAGGATAATTGTTAGGGAGAATTCTCTGTTTAGGCTGAATTTCCCTACCTAGTGAGTCCCCCAGCAGCTTTGCTGGATTTCTGGGGTTTAATTTTTTTCTCCTGCCAAGAGTGAGACTCTTTTACCCTCACTCTTGGACATGTTGAAGTGTGTTTTCTTGGTTAAACCTTGTGTTGAATGGGCTATGGGGTCTTTTACTCCATAGGGCCTCATGTATTTTTGTGATGTGGGTCACACAGCACCCTCTGTGCCGTGACCCAGGGGTGTCCTAGGGACTCCCCAACATAGACTCCATACCCTGGGACTGACTACTGTCTCCCAGGGCATGTAAAGTCACCAAAGACTTTGCTAGTCTTGAATCCTGAACAGAACCAGTACAAACCATCATATTGTGGACGTACTGGCTGGGGCAATTCGATTGCCCCAGGGTCTGTTAGTCGAGGGGGCACGTCTCCGTCCCCCCTGATCGAGTTTTGGCTGGTGGCAGTGGAAACTACTTTTTATATTCGACCGCGAATATTTCCCTATGGGATTTCCCATTGTTTTAGGCTAACACATTTAATTATTTATTTACGGTAGCCTTAAACATACCACCGGTTTATATATTTATTTTTATAACTCCGGTTGGGACTTTTTGCCAAAACTTGATTCTAAAATGGCGTTGGTGTTCGCCTCTGTAACTCTGACCCAAAGTGGAGCCCTTTGTTCCACTTTTGGCGGGCTTCTCCACAGAAGCCCTCCAAAGTGGTGCCACTCTGTCTGGGGTACTTAGGAGGGGTGGAGGGGGATTTAGGCACCCTGGACTGAGTTACCTTGGTAACTCAAGTCGCACTCCGTCCTGATTGGCCCAAGTGGTGAGCCGCCCGGCTCACCACTTAGCATGGTTGAGTGACAGCTAGGCTGGGTGAATGGGGGTTTGCTGCATAAAAGCAGGGCTTTGGGGACTGGGACTTCAGAAGTCGCCACAGGACCAAGAATCCGACGAGGGAAGAGCTGAGCCGACCTGCTTCGACGACACCACCCGGTGGAGCCCTGCTGAACCGTCTCACCACTTTTTCCCGACGACCGAGGAGAACTCTTAACGGAGTGGCTCCTTCCCTTGACTGGTGGGGACAACCAGTTTTTCGCCTTCTTTCCGTTCTTTGAGGTATCTCGTGGCCGCCTTGCCTGTGCCAAGCACCCCGGCAACCGGAATACCACACTTTACCCCCATACCGCGAAAGTCGGCACCAACCCTTTAACCGGAGGACTCCGCGGCTGGTTTCTTCCCGGGCAGTGCAACGACCCTCTTCTTCTGCTCTTCAGCGAGAACTTCTTCTCCCCTGACCGACGTCGAGCCCTGCTGCCACTGCCTGGAACAACTGCCACCGCTGGAGGATCCTTTCCGCTTAAGGTACTGTGTTCTGCCTGGCTTCCCTTGCTACCGACTGTACGGGGTAGATTTAGTCCCCGGCTTTCGAACCTGGGAGTGCCTGGGACACTTTGGCTAAACTTTCTGAGCCACTCTAACCTCTTTTTGACTCTTTGCAAGACTTTGAATCTCTAACTAACAGTGTGATCTTGGGCACATTTTCGCTCCGGCTACTCTAAGAGTGGGCCCTGCCTAGTGACTTTTGCTCACCTGTGACTTTATTCTTCTGTAAGCCTATTGCAAGTGCTCTGGACCTTAGAGTGGTGTGTCTAACCCATTTCTGCTTTTTCTCTCCCTTTCTTGGAAACTACTAGAGTGTCATCTAACGTTAAGCACTCACCTCTGTTTTAATTAAGTGGTGTTTTACCTAGAGTTGTCTAGATAGGAGAAAGGATTGAATCTACTTTCATTATAACTGTGTTGAAGTACTTTTACTATATTTTTGCTAGAGTGTTTTTAACTTATGTGTATTTTAAATAAATAACTATATACTTTTGAAACCAAGCTCTGGTCAGTGTTTGCTTGTGCTATTGTGTTTTGGTACATATTGTGTATACTTTACATACTGCCTAACTCTTCTTGAGAGAAGTCTGACTGCTCAGCCACAGCTACCAGGTAAATCTGGGTGGTACAGACTGCTACCAAAGGGGTTTACTGCTCTACCTGTAGTCTTAAATCTTTTGCAGTGTTCCCCAAGGGAACTGCACAGGTTTCTGCCTAACACTGGTGTACAGCGGTGGGATTTGTATTGAGTATACATTTTATTGTGCTTTAGATACCTTAGTGCAACTAACCACAAAGCTTAGCACTGAAAAAGTAAAACCTCTAACATGTCAGTTATAGAAAGCTATAGTCAAGAGTCCCTTGCAGCCAAAACTGCTGATTGTTTAAGAGTGCTCTGTAAACATAAGGATCTCCTGACTAAGGGCAAGAAAATGGAGCTGATTGAAAGATTGTTAGCTAACCAAAGTCTGGGTGATGGTTCAGAGGAACCTACCACTCCAGCGACTGTAGATGACAGTGTTGAAGTTAACATGGAGCAAAATGTTGATGTTTCTGAGGAAGAGTCAGAAGAGGAGGGTGAGGCTGTTGTAACTGTCCCCCCTAGGCCTCTGCCTGCTCTACCTGCTGTACCTACTGGACCTTTACCAGGTCCCACATTTAGTCCTCAGTACTTTGAACTGGAGAAAATGAAGCTAGAATTGGAGTATAAGAAACTTAATGCTCAAACTGACAAAGAACTAAGGCTAAGGGAAATGGAGCTCAAGTATGACTTAGAAATGAAGAAATTATCTGTTGAGAATGTTTCTCTCTCTGGCTCCTCTAGAAGTTCCAGTCCTAAAAGACCCCGGATGCCTAAAGAATTGGTTGGTATGTATGAGCCTAAGTTGGATGTGTTGGATTGGTTGTCTCTGTTTGAATATAATCATGGGCTCCAGAACATCACAGGAAATGACTTACTCACCTGGTTGTTCTCTAGGCTTCCCCCTGTTGCAACTGATGTGGTAATGGAGATGGGGGAGGAGGATAGGAAGGACTATGAATGTGTGAAACTAGCTTTGATAGCTAGGTTTGGGAAGACCCCTTCCCAGTATCTTAAGAGGTTTAGGAGCCTCAAAAAGCATGATGGTACCCCTTGGGCTACCTGGGTGAATGAATGTTTGAAAAACTTAGAGGGATGGATTAAGGGTTACAAGGTGAACACTTATGAAGGTATGAAGAATTTGTTTATGTTGGAGACTATTTATGATGCCTGCTCTCCTGAGCTCAGACAACACTTGGCTGATTCCAGGGAATTAGATTCCCGGAAGCTAGCTAAGGCTGCTGACTTGTGGGTTGCCAACAGGGCCACTCACAAGGATTCTGGGGTCACTCAGAAGAAGGATGGGGAGAAACAGCCCAAAAAGGACTCCAAAGAGAATTCTAATAATTCCTATCCCAAAGAGGGCCCCAAACCACAAAATAACCAGGGTAAGCCACATGGGAAACCTAGTCAGGCTACTGTACCTTCTGGCCACAAGCCAGAAGGAGGTCAGAACAAGCCACCCTTCCAGAGAGCATTTGGACAATGCTATGTCTGTCAGGGTACTGACCGTATCAAAGGAGATCCCAAGTGCAAGGGTAAACCTGCAGGGATCAGCACAGTCTCCTTAGCCTTCACTCCTGAGGATGAAGTACAGATGGCTAGTGCCCACTTTGAACTCTTTGCTGAAGAACCCTTGGGTCTTCAAGCAACTGTAAACTTAGAGCCTATGGGTCTGGTTAGTCCCCAGAATAGGGTTGTGTATAACTCCCTACCTGTTAACTCTAAGGTGTATTATGTGGACAGTGTTCTTGTCAATGGCCAGGATACTCCTGCCAGGAGAGACACTGGGGCCAGCAGAACAGTAGTGGATGAAAGCTTCTTTCAACCTGAGGATGTGGCCAAAGCACCCAAAGGTCCCACTAAGATGTCTGGAGGCCCTGTCCAAATGGTTCCTATTCTACCAGCCCTCATTCAATGTAACAACATGACAGTAAGGATCCCTGTCAGTGTTCAGGCTGAGGTACCTGGGAAGGTCCTGTTGGGGAATGACCTAAGAACTCTAGGAGTAGTGTCACATACCCCCAGGCCTCCCAGTATGGAGAAGCAGAACTTAACCAAATTGGCTAGAAAGGCTACCTTGAAGGACCCTTCTAAGCCTGTGGGACCCTCTACTGAGAACCCCACTACAAGCCCTGGGTTTAGTAAGTTGACCTCTGACCCAGGCACCTTTCAGGATAGTATGCTAGGAACATGGGAGCCCCAACCAAGCTCCATCATTGTTCCCCTAGTCTCAGAGTCTCTGACTCCCCCTGCTTCTGAGGAAGAGGTGGATAGACCAACTAGGCCCCTATCTGGACCCGAGAGAACTGGTAATTCTCAGTGCTGGTGGAAAACCAGAAAAGAAAAGTCTAAGGCCAAAAACCTTCAGACTGTTGGACCTTCTACTGAAGACCCCAACTCAAATCCTAATATTAGGGGGGGAACTCCTAAAATAGGTAAGGGTAGATCTAAGAGGAAGGGGAAGCAGGTACATTGCCTAACCCCAACCCCTCCAACCAAGAGGCCTAAGACCCAACCTGCTCCCACAAGAGAGGTGGTGAGGAACCTTGGAGGCCCCTCTAGATCTAAGGGAATCCTTTATAAGGACCCCTTCAAAAAGCCTAACATAGGTTCAGAAGTTGTACCAACTTCTGAGGGACTGGTCAACCAGATCCCCTATAACAAAAAGACTGATGTTCCTCAAAGGGTGTGTAGGTCCTTTAGCTTGCAAAAGAAAACCTTTGAGTTCTCCCTTAAGCATAGGTCAAGGTGTCACCATCAAAATGCTGATGGACTCTCGAGGATGTATATCATCGACTAGAGGTATGAGGTTCATCCAGGAGTGGATTAAATCCTCCTGTCCCTTAGTCTGGGGGGGGCGAGTGTTAGGGAGAATTCTCTGTTTAGGCTGAATTTCCCTACCTAGTGAGTCCCCCAGCAGCTTTGCTGGATTTCTGGGGTTTAATTTTTTTCTCCTGCCAAGAGTGAGACTCTTTTACCCTCACTCTTGGACATGTTGAAGTGTGTTTTCTTGGTTAAACCTTGTGTTGAATGGGCTATGGGGTCTTTTACTCCATAGGGCCTCATGTATTTTTGTGATGTGGGTCACACAGCACCCTCTGTGCCGTGACCCAGGGGTGTCCTAGGGACTCCCCAACATAGACTCCATACCCTGGGACTGACTACTGTCTCCCAGGGCATGTAAAGTCACCAAAGACTTTGCTAGTCTTGAATCCTGAACAGAACCAGTACAAACCATCATATTGTGGACGTACTGGCTGGGGCAATTCGATTGCCCCAGGGTCTGTTAGTCGAGGGGGCACGTCTCCGTCCCCCCTGATCGAGTTTTGGCTGGTGGCAGTGGAAACTACTTTTTATATTCGACCGCGAATATTTCCCTATGGGATTTCCCATTGTTTTAGGCTAACACATTTAATTATTTATTTACGGTAGCCTTAAACATACCACCGGTTTATATATTTATTTTTATAACTCCGGTTGGGACTTTTTGCCAAAACTTGATTCTAAAATGGCGTTGGTGTTCGCCTCTGTAACTCTGACCCAAAGTGGAGCCCTTTGTTCCACTTTTGGCGGGCTTCTCCACAGAAGCCCTCCAAAGTGGTGCCACTCTGTCTGGGGTACTTAGGAGGGGTGGAGGGGGATTTAGGCACCCTGGACTGAGTTACCTTGGTAACTCAAGTCGCACTCCGTCCTGATTGGCCCAAGTGGTGAGCCGCCCGGCTCACCACTTAGCATGGTTGAGTGACAGCTAGGCTGGGTGAATGGGGGTTTGCTGCATAAAAGCAGGGCTTTGGGGACTGGGACTTCAGAAGTCGCCACAGGACCAAGAATCCGACGAGGGAAGAGCTGAGCCGACCTGCTTCGACGACACCACCCGGTGGAGCCCTGCTGAACCGTCTCACCACTTTTTCCCGACGACCGAGGAGAACTCTTAACGGAGTGGCTCCTTCCCTTGACTGGTGGGGACAACCAGTTTTTCGCCTTCTTTCCGTTCTTTGAGGTATCTCGTGGCCGCCTTGCCTGTGCCAAGCACCCCGGCAACCGGAATACCACACTTTACCCCCATACCGCGAAAGTCGGCACCAACCCTTTAACCGGAGGACTCCGCGGCTGGTTTCTTCCCGGGCAGTGCAACGACCCTCTTCTTCTGCTCTTCAGCGAGAACTTCTTCTCCCCTGACCGACGTCGAGCCCTGCTGCCACTGCCTGGAACAACTGCCACCGCTGGAGGATCCTTTCCGCTTAAGGTACTGTGTTCTGCCTGGCTTCCCTTGCTACCGACTGTACGGGGTAGATTTAGTCCCCGGCTTTCGAACCTGGGAGTGCCTGGGACACTTTGGCTAAACTTTCTGAGCCACTCTAACCTCTTTTTGACTCTTTGCAAGACTTTGAATCTCTAACTAACAGTGTGATCTTGGGCACATTTTCGCTCCGGCTACTCTAAGAGTGGGCCCTGCCTAGTGACTTTTGCTCACCTGTGACTTTATTCTTCTGTAAGCCTATTGCAAGTGCTCTGGACCTTAGAGTGGTGTGTCTAACCCATTTCTGCTTTTTCTCTCCCTTTCTTGGAAACTACTAGAGTGTCATCTAACGTTAAGCACTCACCTCTGTTTTAATTAAGTGGTGTTTTACCTAGAGTTGTCTAGATAGGAGAAAGGATTGAATCTACTTTCATTATAACTGTGTTGAAGTACTTTTACTATATTTTTGCTAGAGTGTTTTTAACTTATGTGTATTTTAAATAAATAACTATATACTTTTGAAACCAAGCTCTGGTCAGTGTTTGCTTGTGCTATTGTGTTTTGGTACATATTGTGTATACTTTACATACTGCCTAACTCTTCTTGAGAGAAGTCTGACTGCTCAGCCACAGCTACCAGGTAAATCTGGGTGGTACAGACTGCTACCAAAGGGGTTTACTGCTCTACCTGTAGTCTTAAATCTTTTGCAGTGTTCCCCAAGGGAACTGCACAGGTTTCTGCCTAACACTAATGAACATGCAGGCACAGCAACCTAGGCATATAAAAGGTGTTGTTGAGTTTGGGAGTGCTGTAAAAATGCAGCCACAAATTATTTTCTGCAATGTATGGGAACATGAGCCATGAGACTTTTGGTACTAAAGTTGGCATCACTCAGTAATGCACTGTACGTCTTTAATACTTTTTGAACTATTCTGTTTGCAGCCAAAATCAGACAAGAACAAGTGTTAAACCAGAAGCCTCAAGAGTACAAGGAAGAAGATGGAGTCTTGATCTCTGTTTTCAGGATGTGACTATAATACCTACCCATTCTTCAAATGTGTGCTGAGCACGACAGGCTTGCCGGCAGAGTACTACAAGTACTCTCCTTTTCAGATTTTGGATAAGTATGCAGCACTAGAATGGCAATGCAGACACCGTCCGCAAGTGGAATAACGGGTATTCAATGTTGGTAATCAGGTTGTGTAACACACTACACTTCTGCAGACCTTGCATGGTTGGAGGTGTACATGAATAAAATAATTATGCTTGTTGGAAAGTGGGAGAGCGTGATACTAGTGATGTATAGAAATAAGAACGTGAAATATTTTCTTCCTCTTGAGTTATGCAAGCACTTTGAAGAGATACGGGAAGATGATCAGGTAGCAGTATTTGCCAATGCACTAATCAAACCCATTATAAACTATAACAATCAGAGACGTTTGGCTGTTTTGTGCAGGAAAAATGAAGTCCATGAAACCGCTGCAAACAGTACAACCCAACACATCCTACTGAGAGATAACCCTGAAGGTAACTTGTTGAATCAGAGGAAAATGGGGTAAGTGCCAGTGCCAAAATCATTGAAGACTGTGGATGCCATCGACTATAAGAACACATGTTCTCTGGTGAAATATTCTCCCTCTCCCCTTCTATACTGGCTGTCCCCTACCCCCATACCTGGCTATGCATCTATATCCCCGCGGAATGTGTTTTTATTCTGTAGTCATATCAAACTAACAGGGCGGATCCACATAAAGAGGGGATTTGGTTCATACACTTCCCATTGTAACATGTCCCTTGACACACTGCTACATATGATGACCCATTCTTTTATGAAATGTATGTCACATTACATTGATATCGTAACCATATTTTTCTTAGTGTACTGGGGAACTGTGCTTTATGATGCCACTTCCTGTGATGTCATGTGGGGGTGGAAACAAATGGCATCACTTCCTGTGATGTCACTTGGAGGCGGGGGTCAAACAACATCTCTTCTTGTTGAACCCCGGGACCTGAGGCCCTATAAAATGAGGGAGCAATACTTAGAGATGGAAGGGGATGAAGAACCTACTCATCCCCTTCTTACTACATCAATAATCAAAACGACTCAGGAAGTTGGCAAAACTGTTTATTTGCAATTAGAAAGAAAAAATCAAGAAAGCCCTTGGCAATGTAGCAGTGGCGCAAACTTCTATAGAAACTACTCCTCCTAATAAAATAGAAAGTACCATCCCTCAATTTTCATTTACGCACTACACTGAAAATGAAGTCTCTAAAGTTATACAAGATCTCAAAGCCACTTCTTGTCCTGCAGATGACTGTCCTACAAGCATCCTTAAGGAGTCCTCTGAAACCCTGGTTCCATGGATTACCAAACTGATAAACTTGTCCTTCGACAAGGGTCTTGTGCCGGACCTGTCAAAATCAGCATGGATTACACCTTTATTAAAAAAAAAGAAAATCTTGATCCCACTAACAATGATAATTATAGGCCCATAACAACTGTGCCTTTTATCCTCAAGATACTAGACAAACTTGCATACTTGCAGTTACTGGCCCATGTTGATAAACATAACATTCTTGGGACCCGACAGTTAGGCTACAGAGCTCGCCATGGAACTGAGACAGCCATGCTAGATCTTAAATCTACCCTAGCTAGCATAGCAGATAAAAACCAAGCTGCACTGCTTATGCTACTGGACCTCTCTGCAGCTTTTGACCTGGTTGATCATAGCTTACTGGTGTCAAGGCTCAGAGACGTCGCCAACTGTTCCGAAATAACATCTAGATGGATAGCCTCCTTTCTAGGTCCTAGAATGGTAAGGGTTTTTGTAGGTAACAATCAATCCTCCCCTATCTCTCAGACATGCCGAGTTCCTCAAGGCTCCTGTTTGTCGCCTCTGCTTTTTAATCTGTATATCCGACCCCTTCTTGACCTCCTAAGCAAATTAGGAGTGCAATACACAAACTACGCTGACGATACTCAGGTAGACATACAACTGAGTGGCTCTTATAACAATGATGTTGGAATCATCAATAACATATACAAAGCCATACAGGACTGGATGGCCTGCAACTCCCTGGCTTTGAATGATAAAAAGACCGAACTCCTAATAGTGTCATCCAAAAGCACCCAGACTAAACTTGATCCTAACTATGCCAGCTTCCCTATTGCTGACAATATTATCACCGTCCAAAAGAAAGTCAAGACCCTAGGAGTCGTCCTGGACGAAGAACTATCCATGAAGTCCCACGTCTCTAGCATCAAGTCCAGCTGCGGACTCATTAACAAGCGAATAGGATACATTCGCCCATTTATCTCTGAAAAAAACTGTGCTCTTCTGTCCACGGCACTGATTAATTCCAGATTAGACTACTGCAATAGTCTTCTAGCTGGCACCATAGCCTCCAACATTCAATCACTACAAGTGGCCCAGAATAATGCTGGGAGTAATATCTTCAACCAATCTCGTCGTACCCACATCTCCACCTTTAGGAAAAAACTTCACTGGCTTCCAGTCAAACATCGTATAACACACAAGGTGCTAACTACAACGCACAAATGCCTGAGCTTCAGTAGTCCTACATATCTGTCAGCACGCATTAGTATTACCAAGCCAAATGAGAGGAATCTTTGCTCATCCACTGCGGCCGTCCTTAAACACCTCAGATTTAGGACAGCTAAATTTGGAGGTACCACTCTTAATGCTCAGGGTCCCCTTCTTTGGAATACACTACCAGCTCGGATAGGGCAGATCCAGAGCTATACTGTGTTCAAACGGGCCATAACAACTCACTTTTTTAACCTGGAATAACTTGCTATGATTCTTCCCTCTTCTGCCTCTTATTTTTGTCCGTTCTTGTCTCGTCTTTGTGTGCGCCCAGAGGCCCATGGGCATGTGGCGCGTTACAAAAATAAAAATAAAAATAAGTAAATAAATAAATAGATAATCTAAAACAGGGAGTTACAATGGACATCAAGGGACGTCGCACAGTACGATCTCAACGCATCTCATAAAAAACATTACTTTTATAGGAAATAAATCATCACTACTGACATCACACTATGTGGCAAACTACAAAAACCTACTTGGGGATGTGATAGGCTTACAGGCAACATCTAAGTATACGTTCCATACTGACGGGGGTTGTGATTTGGTTTCTAACATTAGGTGGACAACTAAGCCCTCCTCTAGTGCAAGAAATGACACAAAATACATACGATTCATTGGTTAAACAAACCATAGGGATCTCTGATGCGTGGTTGGCATACTTGTACCCTTCTTGAATATTCCAGTTGCTAGCAGCACGCAAGCTGGTTAGCCCAGGTGCTGGGAGGGTCGGCCTGGTCATGCCTCCCCAGCCAATTAGCTTAACATCTATCATCACTCCTGCGGTCCGTCATTCAATTAAGGCTTTGAACTTGGCCTTGCAGAAGCTCTCTGTGCCTGAGAATAAAAGGGAGTATGGCATGGTCTTATCTTCTGGTTTCGATGTAGCTTGACCCAAAGTCTATTTTCATTTGTTCATGTGACTTGAGACCACGTTTTTGAGCTCTTTGTTGCATATAATACTATTAAACGATGAGCTCTTGACTCCTTCAGTGTTTTTTCATCCCACCTCAAACAGATGTTTGTTTCATTCTCACGTTCATGTAGCTTCTTTAACAGACAACCAGTCTCACAGTGGCCTCGACTCTTGGTGCTGGGCCAGCCAGTCTTTCTTGGATTCTTCTTGGATTCTCCTTCACATCAGCTATTTTCCAACTGTGCCACACTCAATCCCTTTCCACTGAGTTTTAAGCTTACTAAAGTGCATCGTTCAATATCCAGATTCTATATATTCTGTATGTATATACATTGGTGAATCACAGTAATCTATTCACTACGGAGCCAGCCTTAGGATCACTTTGTCTACTTGCGTTACAGCATCTGTACAAGTGTAAAATGAATTTGCATTTTCTTCAGCGTCTCTTTGCACGAGCATCTTCATTATGATCCTGAAATATTGCTTATCTTCGACACCTCCTCTTTAGATCTTCTAGAATGTTTATATTCTTTTGTCCTCTGTATCTCTCCATGGTGCGTCAGTTATGCTCCACATGACGTCACCAGTCCTTTTTCTCCTCCATTTTCACACTTCTTCTGTGACTTTGTCCAGAAGACCATCTTTCTTTGATAATGCAAATAGGGTTTTCTCAGTGGATACCTTGTTTCAAGAACTCTTTACGGCATAGGCATCCTCACTGGTACTGCATGCGTTTCATTTTCTGGTTCCCAACATAAAAGCAACATGGGAGCAGAGTTTCTGGTAGGGGCATTCGGCTCCTCCTCTACACTGTGATGCCATCAGGAGGTCGAGGGTTCTGTGATGTCACTTCCGCTACCCCTGGGATTTTGGTGAAATAGCGTTCCTGCTCTCCAGATAGTAAACCTTCCACCAATCCTTCCCTCCCTCCAACCTTTCACATCTCCCCCTCTATGATGTTACCCGCTCTCCACCACACATTGCTCCTCCAATCACCTCTCTTCAAACTGATCCTTCCTCTCCTCTGACAAGGCGGTCCTCCTCAACAACAATCCACAAACTGACTGTGTTTGGAGAAATCTTTCATAGCGGGCTAGCCCCTCCCCAAGGCTGAAGCTGTAACTGTAGGGGAAGGCTCCACTGTGACTGGCTGTGACTACATTCTTCCTGGGACACTGTGGGGTTTGGAAAGAGTGAGACAGAGGCTATAAAAGGTAGGTTGGCCATCTTGCTGCCACTCGCGGTCTGTCTGCTGGTCTGCTGTATTTTCCATCGCCATTCAATCTGACACACTATGCCCTACTTGACTTACACACTGGATGTTGACAGTCATACACTCACACTCTCAAGACTAGACTACGCCAACAGTCTTGTTCTGGACTCTGGATTACTTACACAACAGGCTACAATGAGTGCAGAACACAATGTCTAGACAGCGCCTTGGTCTGAAAAGGTATGAACACATCACCCCAGCGCTTCATACACTTTACTGGTTTCCGATGAAACAGATGGTTGCTTTCAAAGCACTTTGGATAGCTCACCCTGCCTTACTTGGCAGAAGCCCTGAATCCCTCACAAGGAAATTCTCCCACTACCAACCACCAAAGGCACTTTGATACAGAACTAATTCCTTGGTAACGGTGCCAACCTTCAAACAGAAATGAAATAGAGGGTCATCCTTCTCTTTTCTCTTAACCAAACTCTGGAACTCTATGACCTAAGGCCTGCACTCAGAAGAGAACTACATGATCTATGGGGAACAACTAAAAACGGAGCACTTCACCTAGCACTAGTTTGAAACCAGGATTATAACCTCAACCAATTTTCGCCAACTCCAGGCATTCGGGACCCAAGGGAAGCCGCCCCATGTAGGACCTGTAACCCACACACTAACCGCTAACACCTAAATAGAATTAAAAGTATACTTCCATACCCAACAACTTACTGCCTTAATCATCTCTAAGGATGGTACACAATCACTTGGTGCCCTGATGGCACCCAATGCTCTTTCTCTTCCCACCTTATGCATCTCTCATTCATCTGGCCCCTCTTCTTCCACACACTAACTGTTGTTTATGCTAAAACCTCCTAACACACAACAAATGGCCTATCAGTTACTACATCTACATGTATTGATCTATGACAAAGCTCCCCTGTTTTCAGAACCCCCAACCTCCCCATCAGCTGCTAGCCCAGACCCAGATCATTGTAAGCTTAACCAGGTCTTTACTCTTCCTTCCAGATATACCCACATGCCACCTCCAAACCCATCGAATAAGAGCCGCAGTCAGGATTTGGGTACTTATGGGCTGTGCTCATCATCTCCATCTGCCCTCTATGCAATGCCCTTCCTTTAACCAGCACTTGCCCAATCTGAATTTCTCCAAAGCTTGTGAAGATCTGTTTTGCCATGTGTCCACTCCCTTTTTTTTTGGGTGCCACCTTGCACACAGTTGGCACCATACAAATCACCCAAAAATAAGCCAATATAACATATTAATAGCAAACAGCTGCTTATATAATTTAGGTGAGTCAAAGGGCTGTGTATAAGTGATGCCTCTTAGGCTCATAGGGCGAGAAGAATTCAGGTGCAGCTCCGAGTCTTCCCAAGTGACTCAGTCTGTGCTTTCACCACAGTGACTAACACTGCTTCCGAGAGCAAGGAGGACATCTCTGCAGACAACATATACAACTCAAGATGGTTAGCGTTAACAGGTCTTTTTTCCCCAACTTAAAATGACATCATGTTAGGAAGAATTCTCTTTTATGGCTAAGTTCCCCTCACCTAGTGAGTCCCTCAGCAGCTTTGCTGGATTTCAGGGGGTTATTTTTTCCACCTGGTTAGAGTGCGAGTTCTTTTTCCCACCCTTACATGTGTTTTGCCATGAGTATTTCTACTTTTTGTGTGATCTTGGACTCTGGAGCCACACCACTCCACGAGCCCCACTTTTTGTGTGTATTACACAGCACCTTCATTGCATTGACACAGGGTTGTCTTCGAGACTTCCCACTGACTCCATTTTTCTGGGGCTGACTCCTGTCCCCCAGAAACCTGTAAAGGTGCCATTAACTTTATGTAGTCTTTTTAAATTACAGACCCAGTACACCCCTTCTTACATGGAGTATTGGAAAGGGTTAATTCCTACCCCTTTTTGTCGGTGCCTCTCTGAGCTTTGTTTTGCTCTTTATTGTATTAGCCTCGAACATAAACCCGCTTGCCCAAATACTTTTTATTTCGGCTCCGGTCGGGTTTAGTCGCCATTTCTTTTTGTTAAAGTACTTCTTGTGTTTTACTTTGCGCGGCAAACCAGCTTTGTCTTCTTTGTTCACCGTCTTTTGGCAGGCTTCTACGTAGAAGCCCTCCTTTAGGCGCCTTGGTGTCTATGTGGGCTGAATGTGAGGGAGGGGTGTAGTCACCTCCTGCACAGGGTCTCCTTGAAGACCCAAGTCTCACTTTGTGTTGATTGGCTGAGGTGGTTGTCCGGCCGGGACAACCCCCCTGCTGAACGATTGACAGCCAGGCTGTGTGAATAGGGGATTTTCGCATAAAAGGCAGGACTCTTGGGCTGGAAGTCAGAGTCGCCACTGGAACTACAAGGAACTGAAGAGAAGCGGAGAAGAAGACGGCTGCTGCAAACTCCCGAGTCCCGGTGAAGCCCTGCTGCAGTCCTGAGCTATCTACACTTCAACGACCAGAGAAGATCCAGTCCGGAGTCTTCTTCCTTTGAGGTTGGTGGGATCAACCAGCTCACCATCCACAGCCAGAGGATCCTCTTTGCGGTCGAAATCGCTGCAACCAGCTGTAGTGGTCCGAATAGCCATCTGAAGAGCCTCTACTGTTTTAAAGGAGCGCACCTTTTATTCACTGTTGCTTCGCTGCTGCTCACCTCATCCCTGGGTAGTGCAGATCGTTCCAGATGTCCTCCTTCTTGTCTCCACGACTGAAGCTCCAGGAACCATGACTCTGCAGGAAATACCAGGAACAACTGCCGTGGCACCAGCTTTATTCACCGAATAAGGTACTGTGTCCAACTCTGAGGAATTGGGGTGAACCATTCTTCCTCACCAAAGGCTTGAACTTTTCTTCCTTCCCTCTTATAACTTTTGCCTCCCTTTCTGACAATATCCAAGTACTCCTGGCAATCTCGAATCGTGAACTGTTATAAACCGTGTGATCCTCGGCAACAGGAACCCTGTTTCACTTGACACTGCCGCAGGCCTATTGACTTTTATCCACTGGTTAGAAGGTGTCCTCTGATTCTACCTGCCTTGATAAAAGTATTGCCTATGATTTTTATCCCCAACTCTCTTGTGTTGATTCATGTGCTAAGTGTGTTTGACTACGGTTACATTTCTTCCTGCGGGTACGCTTATCTTTAGTAGGACCGAACTGTCATTACTGTCAAAAAGTGATTGCATATGTACTCCCGGTAACGTCTTTGTTTCATAACACCGGTCTGTCAAATCCTAAGGTACTTACCTTGAATTGTTCTGCACAAGGGGAATTGGTTGGGTGTAGTGTATTTGAAGTATGGTTTTATTTTAATAAAAGTGAAGTGTTTTGTAAACAGATGGTTTAAAAATAAATGTCCTTATATTTTTTAAACAGAAACCTTGAGTCAGTGTTTGCTTGAGTCACAGTAATTGTAGTCCTTTGTGTAATCTCTACTACTGCTCATTTGCTCTTGAGATAAGTCTGGCTGCTCTGCCACTGCTAGCACTTTAACTGCGTAGTACAGGCTTGTACCAAAGGTGAACTTGTCTTACCACTTGTAGTCCTAATTCTGTGCAGTGGTCCCTAAGGGCACTGCATAGGATTCTGCCTAACACATCACAGAGACAAAGAGAAAAGCCTGCTGTAGCAAGCATTCACTGGTGTACATCTTGTCATCCACCCTTCTTTGTTGTGTACGGTTTCCCGATGTGTGTATTATTCACCCAGGTCTGTGCACATGCATACCAGTAGTCGTCATTGCATTCGGAAAGTGCTTGTCCAGTCCTGTTTTTTTTTAATGCATTCTGGGACTACTTGTCATGAACTCCTCACTATAAGTGCAGAACTACAAGCCCCAGGAATCGCAGAAAAAGCAGGATTGTATAAGCATCCATCGAATGGAATGAGCATTGTTGTCATATATTTTGTATTGCTGGGTTTTGTATCTCCGGAAAGTGATGTATTGTGCCCCAGCCAAGGGTAGCCAGGCCTCGGTCTGGAGGATTGGCACGAGCATCAGAGGCGAGGATGGGTGGAGTGGGGGCAGCATTAATAAGAGCTAAGCCTGTAGCAGGGTGGCGTTTCTACTAGTTCTGGCACTACTAGTGCCTGTATAATTACTGGTATTGGCGGTACTTCACCTGCGGTTAGTACTAGTGCTACCCTCAGTACTTGTCTTCCAAGTCTTGCCACTACTTCTTGTTTAGAAGGATGGAGGGAGGACCTTTCAGTCTAGCCCTAGCTGGCTCGCTTTCGGGTCTGAGGAGGCGCTCTGGGTGGAAAGGGGAGGGAGGCGCCTATTATGTTTGGGTAGGAACATGTGATCTTGTGTCCCGCGTGAACGTGATGTCTGGCTCTTTCCTGACGCACGGCATTTTGGGTGCAAAATGACGCATTGTTGGATTCTGAAGTCAGCCGTGCATTCCAGTCAGAGGAATTTTGTATGGTGTTACATTACATTTCCCCCGCCCTCGGCCTGAAGGGTGGAGCAGCCGCGACGGCGCCGAGCGTTACTCACCACAGTTCCGGGACTTCCGGCCATTGCACTCTTTGCAGCAATAGTTCTTAGCAGGGATGGCAGAGTGCGCGAAGTGGACGCATTGCTGAATTGGTGGATGGACACATGGAGAGAGGAGACACACACATATTCGCTGAAAATGCTTAAGGTGAATTTAAGTCTGCTTGGCTGACAAAACCCCTCCTGCTGCCAAAGCCTAACTACTTTACACATTCACTGAAAATGACATTGTTTTCCAAACAAGAACAACTCAGAAAATTGCTTGTTAACTGCCCTGGCCACGCACTGACCTTAGCCTTACGCTTGCCATCCTAGATGGGGTCACAAATTGCATCGCAAATGCATAGCTCTCAACCATTTCTATCGCAAGGGCGGGTGAAAACGCCTACATTTGTTTTTGGCTGGTGAGAGCCCATTGAAATGAATGAGCGTGCAGGAGGCTTGGCGCGTGAGTCAAGGCGGGTGATACCAGCCAAAAGCGTGTGAGTTGAGAGCTATGCAAATCACATCGAGGAGAGGAGGGGTTAGAGAGAAACAAATGGGTATATGTAGACTGCGGTGTAACCAAATTGGGCCCGATCACGTGGCGAGGGGAAACCCGGACCACCTGACATGGGTATAATAAAGTTGAGCGCAGAAGAAGTCATTTCAGCGTGAGCAACTGGCAGAGCAAGTCGTGTGGTTTATTGCTCTGTGTCTGAGTGTGCGAGAGAGCGCGATGAGCAGATGAATACCCAACCTCCTAACGAGCACCGGAGGTCAGGAATAGTACATGTATCCACAAAACTGGAACCTAAATTGGGAATCAAGACCTCGAATCTTCCCTGTCGTTGTATCACACTCGAATTCGAGTCACATTTATTCTATTATTACTTCTCCTTTGAAATTAATCCATGGTTATAAAATCCTGAGTTTTGCCTTCAGGGTTCCACACAATTTGGTTTGTTTTCCAAATAGACATTAATTTTTTTATTTGCGTTTCTTGGATTTTGCAACTAGTTAAAATGTAGAGTGTCGGACCTAGACCGGTGATAGTCGAAGATGACTAGTCTTCAAAGGTAACTCCTATTTTTTGGGGGGGTTCGGAGGTCTGTTTTTTTGTATATGAACTCCGTTCCTCAGTAGGTTAAAAACTGATGATCCCTTCATGATACTGGGATCAGAATGCAATCTGATGTAGGGATCTCCCTGATCCGTGTTTATCTACTCAGGTCGCAAGAGAAGCCGACCGGTTTCAGTGGTATAGAGATGAATGTCACCACTTTCTTCAGGGCTGGAGACACGCACCAATTTTGTGTGCGGTCTGATTTCTTGTTGAATTAGCTGAATCTCTAGTATTCAGGAATAGGAGGTCGCCCTGTGAGGTGCATGGGGCGGGGTATGGGAGTAAGAAAGAAGCAGGGGAAGATGCCATTAGGAACATGTCCCAGAGTTTACTTCAAAAAGGTTGATGGATATGAAGTCTACATCTTACTCAACAGAGCTGAAAAAACTCCCATCTATCAGGGTCATGGATTCGAGCAGGTTTATTTCCTTGCTATATCCCAAATCCAAAAGGTTTAGAAATGTCCTTGTCCACCTACAGAGAACATATGATGCCTGTGGGCTATCGGCGCTATATAAAAACTAAATACATACATACATACATATTCTGTAAGTTTTCACATGGAACACTAGAAGGACTGCCACATCACACTAGTCAAACATAATAGTATATTAGCAGAGTACATTTAAAGTACATTTAAAACTAGCTCCATTATTACACAGGTCAGGTCAAAGTGAGCTTGACCTGGGGTACCCTCAAGCCCAAGTAGACATCCTCAATGTATTCCCCTATTTGGTCGCTATTTACACAGCGAAAAAATAATGTTTATTTGGAAAACAACACAGAAAACAAACCAAATTGTGTGGAACCCTGAAGGCAAAACTCGGGAATTTACAACCATGGATTAATTTCAAAGGAGAAGTAATAATAGAATAAATGTGACAGGAATAGTACATCACATCGACAAGAGATGCAGGCATACATGAAGCGGTTGCAGGAAGCATGCAGGACGTACATAGATGTGGGCGCATATCATTGCAGTTTGTGTGTTCTCTGCATCTTGTGCCATGCTGCCATTGGCACCCCACACCAGACCTGCCGGTACACCGATGACCAGCAGCGTGCATTACCGCAGGGTTATCGGAGCAATACTAGTGGATGCTGCAGTAAATAAAACACCATAGCACAAGTACTGTCAATCTCCAATGTGGTAAAAAACCTGGAATGCATATTGGACTCAGACCTATCCCTCACTCAACACACCCCTACTGTATCTAAAACCAGCTTCTTCCATCTACGGATTCTCAGGCGTATTTTCCCTTACCTCACCTATCCACACCATTTTTCGGCCATCAACTCCATCACCTTGTCCCGCCTAGATTACGCAAACTTCCTCTCCCTCTCCCTAGGTGCTCCTGCATCCTAACTAACGAAACTCTAAAGAATCCAAAAGGCGGCAACACGCCTGCTCATTAACCTACCCACCAGAGACCCATCAGCCCAATCCTAAAAGTCCTCCATTGGCTCCCAATTTCTTGACGCACTACCTTTTAAAGCCATTTGCATCACTCACCACACAGTCCACTACACTGGACCAGAATTCCTTAGAGACAAAATCACTCCCTAACGGCCTGCAAGGAATCTCAGATCTCGCACAGCATTTCGTCTATTTGTTCCACCTCACAACTCCTCCAGGCTGGGCGTATCCTCTTTCTCCGTCCAAGCCCAAATTATCTGCAACTCCCTACACCTACATATTTGCAACACTGAAAACCACCTGAAATTCAGAAAGGCCCTAAAATCCTGGATCTTCCCATAATATCTCCCTGAACCCCCCCTCGAAACCACACTGCCGAACCCAACATTTCTCTTACACCATTTACAATACAGACGCCAGCAGCATTCGCAGCGGCTCACCTGACACTGTTGCACCATACACAACAACATTCCTTACCTAACAAATACCCTGAACCCCCCCACCCCGGAAACACACTGTCGTACCCTACTTTCCCTTACACCAATTACAACACAGAGGCTGGCAGCACTTGTAGCGGCTCATCTGACATACTGTCACCCCATCCACAACAACATTCCTGACCTAACAAATACACCAGCGAAGCCAGCAGCTTTCACTGTGGCACACCCAATAAACGTACTTGCCCTCCCCGCTCAGACCCTAGCTCCAGAGAGACCACAAATAATGAGACCACGCCATCTGCACTGGACAAAGAACTCTCCAGCCGAGCAACCTCGAAGACTACAGTACATATTACTGCGGAGATTATGGTACATATACTTTACACCACATCTGTGGACACAGCCGACAGGCACGGTCAAACATCCATGCACCATAGAATGCAGCTATGGCTATGCGTTTCTGGTCTAGCAGCACATATAGCCATCAAACTTAAACACCTGACATACCTCAACTCCTCTGCCACTAGCATACAGTGACTGCCAACAATAAGAAATTTGGTATAGCTGGCCACACATCAACCCCTTCTTTCAACAATAGCAGTCTATCGCAAACCTCCAACAGCACCCACCTCTTTGCCAGACCTCTTTGGGTTGCTTAGACGAGCCTAGCCAGCCACCTAAGCCTTAGACCGGCCAAAAAAGCACACACGCATCACCTAATGTAAACCTAATCTAAAATTCTTAGAAGCTCCAGTACATTGCCTACGGTCAGCGAGGGTGTTCCAACCACAAAGCGCATTGAGGCCATACAAATGGGGAAAGAGCGCTATATAAATAACCAAATACAATACAATATCCAAAGCACAGATCTGAACTTACATGTGTGTGGTGCTGCCTGAGTGGAGAAAGTGGTCACATAGGAGGCAAAACCCTGTTCCTTAAATGCATAAACAAGTGCATGTACTTACCAATCTAGGCTTTAAGTGGGGATGGGGCTCAGCCAAGGGGGAGGGGGGGGCTTAAAATTGTTCTCATGTGGGGGCTCATTAGTTAATCTCACATTGTATGCCTGCTCCATTTTGTAGTTCTCCATTCGCCTCACGATGAGTGTCTCACTCTTTATGTCTCATTCTCTAGTTGTGTCTATTTCTTTTGGGTTCTGTCCCTACACTTACCTTCCAGTCACGTGTTCACCCCCTCGTTAACTCTCTAAGACCAGATTTACTTTTCTGAGCCTGGGCTTTCAAATGAACATTGCAGTGATTGTAACCAAAATCTAAGTATAATGGTTATGTCCTTAACTTTAAATTGAGAGATGGTTGCATTAGGCTGACAGAATTCAAAGACGCTCATCAATCACAGACTGATTGCGGGCTGTTTTGACACCAGTACTGTGATGTACAAAAGTTGACAGGCATTGAGAACGCCCAATTTTTGCTGGTATGGCACAGTGAGATTTAATTAATTGCCACGGATCACACACTTTGGTTAAGCAGTGACACAGGTATTCTTTCACACACACTTCCAGTTTGTTGTTATGCACAGTTTTAAGACAATGTGAAAACCCCTGAAAAAGCAGACTTTCAAACCAGCAGACACCATAGGTAAAAACTAAGATTTACTAAGGAAGTTTTATTATTGCTCAGTTTAATTGTCCGGTAATATGGGATTGGTAGATAAATGGAGCAGTGTGTGGGCTTTCATTCTGAAATGTTACATTACAATTCCAAACATTTACACCTTTGCATATGAGAAAAGACACTGACATTAACAAAGAAACGTGTTTGAAAAGAAGAATTTCCAGAGGCTTTTTTGAATTCCTGCCCGGACAGGAGTGTCCCGAACAAATCAATCTGTGCTCCTCATAAACAACTCCAGGGACTCCATGGCTAACCGGTAAAGCCCAATTGGCGAAATGGAGTTCTGTGCCTGGTGTGCTGGCAGCTCTGGAGCTGCATGTGTAGTTTATTCTGCACAGTGGGCCATCAAGTAGACATTATGGACACTACCGTAGTTGAGTGTCCATACTCTCCTTCAAGCTTTGAGAAGTGCAGGTACTCATATTGTCAAAAATAACACGTGCAAGTACTGAGGTCCGGTTATGGATGGCCTATTTAACACACTGCCAAAACCACTAGTGGCCCGGGCACGCGCCAGCAAACTTTGCCATTCTTTGTGACACAGGTGAAGCCTCATTTGGCTTTTAATGCTGCTTCAGTGTAGACCTCTAGTGTTGCTCTTACTGTTGCTCGCTTGCTCTTGCTCAGTGTTGCACCACTAAATGGACTTCAGGTGGGGCACTACTCCTGAAAGATAGTCCTCTAGAAATGTCAGGGTAATGTTTCCTTCTTTGTGGAGCGCAAACGTGAGTTAAGTTGATAATGGACACAGAAATGGGAAGAACTTGATTCCAGAATGGAAGGTGTACAGAGTAGGTTGATTGTAAGCAATATAGTGAGGAGCGCTGTTTCAGGGTGTGCAACAACGCGAGGTGTTTGTGAAACCCAACACGGGAAATAGCCAGGCAGTCCGTATGCAGACTGAGTCGGTAATGGTATGTCAGAAACAAGTACCTGGAAGAGACTTCGGAATCCGAGAGACAGTCGGAAGTCGGCAAAAGCGGGGACCAAGGTAAGCAGAACGTCAGGCAAAAGGAATCCGTAGAGCAGGCTGGGTTTGGTAAACGATAGATCAATGGCAAAAGACATCAGACAAGGAGAGGTCTGTGAGGCAGACTAGGTTCGGCAACAGCGGGTACCTGGAAGAGACTTCGGAATCCGAGAGACAGTCGGAAGTCGGCAACAGCGGGGACCAAGGTAAGCAGAACGTCAGGCAAAAGGAATCCATAGAGCAGACTGGCTTTGGTAAACGATAGATCAATGGCAAAAGACATCAGACAAGGAGAGGTCTGTGAGGCAGACTAGGTTCGGCAACAGCGGGTACCTGGAAGAGACTTCGGAATCCGAGAGACAGTCGGAAGTCGGCAACAGCGGGGACCAAGGTAAGCAGAACGTCAGGCAAAAGGAATCCGTAGAGCAGACTGGGTTCGGCAACGATAGATCAATGGCAAAAGACATCAGAGATCCGTGAGGCAGACTGGGTTCGGCAACAGCGGGTCAAAAAGGTACCAGACGTCAGGCAAAGAGAGAGCCCTGGCGACAAGGCAAGGTTGGTAACGAGAAACAATGACTCAAAAGTGTTTGGAAAGTAATGGTACAAACAGAAGCAGCGTGTGTTGGAAAGACACTGCTTTTAAGTATGTCTCTTGGGGCGGAGCCTGTGAGGACGAGTAGCGGCCATGGTCACATGATGCGCCGTCCGCATGGAAGTCATGGCAACAGTTTTCCTCACATGGAATGACGCTGTGGTTCGTTTCCAGGGTAATTACCATCTCTGCAGAAATGGGGCAGCAGGCAATGACGTGTATGATGAATCAATGAGGTGAGGCGAGACATTGAAGATTGGACACAGGAGTGGGAACCCCTGGAACCCCGAACCGTGACAGTCCTTCCGGAGGAGGATGCCTGCACAGCAAAGCTGTTCCTGCCCAATCTGGTTCTCTAGTGACCCTTTCTGAGCAGGGTTGACGGGTTTGTGTGATTGGCACAAAGAGATTACTGCTGAAAATGCAGTTGATTTTGGACTGAAAATGGCTTTATGCACCAAGTTCTGTTTCGACGGAAACCGGTAGCCATATTCTTAGGGCAAACATGAGCATTTGCCTGACATAGGCCTGCTACTGCAGGAAGGAGGTGGACGGAGGAGTGTTAGGAGCATTTAAATATATATGTTTTCTGAAATAGGGAGTAGGGGAGACGTACATTTACTGCTAGGGCCTGACCAGTCATTCATTTTCATTCATTCATTTTGTCATTTGTATAACGCCTTTCACCATAATTATGATCCCACTACGCTGTTTCTTGAACGCCCTTAGGAGGACCAAAGTCCCAAGTATGGGAAAAGTGTGCATTTCAGCCATTAAAGTTATGAGAGAGTGGCCAGGACCCGGCTAGTCACCCATGTCGTAATGGCATGTGGATGGGTGGAGGACTAGAATCCAAGCAGGAAGGTGTGTGTAAGAGGATAGGTAGTTATGTGAGTACGTACAGTTCAGACCTTTGGCGTGAAAGGTAGATGCATTCTTATGGCAGGGGTGTGTTGCAACGGTGTTTGAGTTGTATGTGAGAGGAGAAGTGTGTGGCAGTGAGGCTGTGCCATTGGCTAGATTCCGAAGGTGCGGAGTGTGAAAGGAGAAATTAGTTAGCTATACATTCAACATTGTCAACCCCCTGGGTTCCAGCTGGGTACCAAGGGCAGTGCTTAATCTCGCATAGGATTTAAGTGCAATAAATACCCACCCTCTGTTTGGATCTCAGAGTGATACATTGCCCATCCCCGGTCCTTCAAGTGTGATCAAATTCCCCCCTTAGATGTCTAGTTGGAGCGGCAATGCCCACCCACATATGAGTTAGAAGGGGAAGGTAGTAAGGCAAGAAGACGTTTAAGTTTCTGAAGCTGGAAAAAACACGATTGGGCTGCTGAGCACCAATGAGTCCAAAAGGACTCCATAGTTTCAATGAGGCCTTTCAGGTGTTTTCTGCAGCATGTGTAACCAGCATATTTATTGATCTAGCATATATGGGCCTCATTACGAGTTTGGTGCTTCCATTACCACCATTTGTTTGGCAGCAACAGAATTATTTCACTTTTTTACCACACAGAATTCTGAATTCCGAGTTTGATACTGAACGGGAGGATTTACCTCCAGCATCAAGGCTGAGGTAAATAATCCACTTTAAGAACAAAACTCCTGGGAATTACTGTGGCGGAATTACCAGAGTCAGCAATTCTCCCAAAATCCCCAAGTAGTCTGACGGACCCCTAAAATGGGGATTTGCACCGCCCTTCCACCGTGAGTAATCCCATCATAAAGTTACAGGACCAAGTGGCGGTAACAGTAAATGAGTTTGGCAGCAGTTCTGTGCATTTACTGCCGAATTACCACCAAATTCATGATGAGGCACAATGTGTTCTGAGAACACTCTTCCTATACTTTCACTCTACAATTTGACCCCTCTAATGAATATTAAAGTTCATGTCTGAAACAGAGATCACTCAAAGTAGGTAGAAGCTTCAAATCATAACGTACAGGTATACTGTTATTGTACTTAGTATTTCAATTCTTTCCTGGATTGTATTTTAGGAAATTCTCAGACATCCAATCTTTTGATAAAAGTCAAGTTTAAGTCAGGTGATAATGACCTCACAGACAAGTGCCAGCTTCACAAACATATGTGCACAATCGGCTTGTTACTGAAAATATAAGATACTTGTGCCGATCAACCTCACCAGGGCATTATATCTGGAAAACTAGAGGTGACACGCAAGATCATTTTGAATCTCCAAATTCTGTAGGCTTGTGCTTGAAGAAGGCTTTGAAAAAGCCACATATTCTTTCTAGAGCATTGGATTAGAGGAAGCACTTAGAGCAAGCACTTTGGCATTTGGACATGTTGATAAGTCCTTCCAGTTGACCAGGAGAGAGACTAATGAAATGCTCTGGAGTATTTTGGGCAAAGGAGCTTGGAGGGATCTCCTCAGTTGGAGGGAGTTGATTTTTCTGAGGTAATGGCAGCGTAAATCCCATTATACTTGGAAAAAAAGAATGATTATACTATGCGTTCTTATTTCGTGCATGTTGACTGATCTCTCTTGATTTTAATTCCTGCAATAATTGTCGTTATTCACTAATCCAGCATAGGATCGTACATGGATTCACATGCTCATGAATATTCCCTGCTGTCAGGCTGGGAATCCTCGAGTATTAAAAGATGTTTCGCTTTAAAGTCAAAACTGCTTGACGCTTATAGAGTCTATTGCTGCCATTTGGGGCATAGTACTCCAGCCAATGGCATTCGTCCTCCTGGATCCTCAGATTTTTACAGCACATATTCGTGTTGGGAGTCCTCGGATTTCGCTCCTCGGATCTCGATTCTTGTTCTATTATTTGTGAGAATTTTTTCTATGGTGTTCAACACCGGTCACGATTTGACCTCGGCGGGTCGGAAACCCGGTGCCAGTACTTCCATCGACTGATCTTTTTTTTTTTAGTGAGGCCTTCTCCTTGGATTTGGGCATTCACCACGCGACATGGCAGATGCCAGCAAGAAAAGTCTCCTCAGGGCCTGCTCCAAGTGCAACCTGAAGAACGTCTTCATCAATGATCGGCAGGACAAATGCCTCTCCTGACTGCATCCTGACCATGGTAGGGACAACTGTTCCATCTGCCAGTCCTCCTCCAAAACTCAGAGGGATCATCACAGATGGTTGATGACTTGTCCGGAGGAAGGTGCCAAGGCCTTTGACACAGCCTCATTGTGTAGTCATGCCTCTGCCCGGGCAAGCAGATCTGTAAAACGTTCTCCCTCTAGTAAGAAGTCTAGATCAGTTGAGGACACCTCTGAGGGTAAGAGACCTAAAAAGGACAAAAAGTCCCACTCCAACTGTGTTATCGTTGACGGCTCCCAAAGTTCCGTCTGCGACGGCAGGGTCCACCTCCACAACTGCGGCTGCCTCATCAGTGGAAAAACAGCACACGTTGATGACATCTCTGCCAACCAGTCATGCATTGGTGATGGGCGGAGCACCGTCCATGGGGAGTCATCCCAAGGGTCATGTCTATGTTTGCATTCTGTCATCGAAGCACAAGTCTCCATCAGAATTACCAACCAGGACATCGTCACCGGCCTATCGAGCAAAATCTTTGGCTAGCTCTCCCCAGCCACAGCCGCCTCGTTGCTCTCCGCAGCCATGGACCAACCTACCAGCTGTGCCCTTGCCTGCTGCTTCTCAACCAGCTCTAACAACTAGGCCCTTGACTTCAGGACTGAGGGCGCATTTAGTGGCATCTTCTCCACTGCTACCCTCACAGACTTGGACACTAATCCGGACACTGACACCTCACAAGGTACCCAAGGTACAGATGAGTTTGACAACCTGATTCCAGCTGATGCCCTCCAAAGAGTCTCCACCAGATGAGATCGGCTTGTTTCATGCCCTGTTGACATATGCAGCAAAATTGTTCAATCTGGTCCCTGAGGAAAAGGAGGGCTTCTTTTTCCAAAGGAGAGAGCCCTCTCAGTAATCAGTTGTATCATCCCTCTGCTCAATGACATATGGGAGGATGACGTATTGGTCATGTAGACGCCTTTCTCAGCTCCTCCAAAGAAGGATCGCCTACAGAAAAAATACAGAATCCTGTTTTCTATCCCAAAGTGTCTCTGTTCCCAGCCTTCGCCCAACTCTGTGGTTTCAGCTGCTGTGAGGAAAATGTCCACCAACCCCTCCTCTCCTTGCATGGTCCCTCCAAACTAGGAGGGTAAAAAATTAGAAGTGTTTGGGAAATGCATCATTACCACCAGCGCCTCCACCATTAAGGCGGATAAGACTTTAGCTGTTCTCTCCAGATACAAATGGGAGCTTCGGTATAAGTTAGACCCTATCTTAGACTTCGTTGGCTCTGTTTCCTGAAGGCCATGAAGGTGAAGTGGCCTTGGATCACACGATTACAGTCGCTCTGGACATTGTGGATTCCGTTTTCTGACAAATGGGCAACGGGCAGTACGCTGTAGGCAACGCTGGTTAAAATCTTCACCCTGGGATCCAATCAAAAGTTATTGATATGCCTTTTGAGGGTGTAGACCTTTTTGACAAGGCTGTAGATGAGACTCTACAGTCCATAAAGGCAGACACTGATACAGCACGCTTGCTGGGTACTCTTCAGCAACGGAGGCAATCCTTTTGTTCATCCAAAGGCTAGTTCTCCAGGGACACCAAAGACTACAGGCCAGCATACCACCAACTTTCATGCTCAATGTGAGCGTGGACCATCCTCCAGAACACAGATGACCAAACAGGCCTGACCAGGTCCGGGGCCAGGCTCCCCACTTCAGTACCCCAGTTGAAGGCTGTCTATCCCAGTTGTCATTGAGTGAAATAACATCTCCACTGACAAGTGGGTGCTCTGCATTGTCCAGCAGGGTCACACCCGAGGGTTGGACAATATATCGAGCTTTAGATATAGGATGAGACAATATCATTAACATCGATATGTATAGACATTATTACATATACTGACATTTTGTATCTACATTTTGATATTTACACAGCTGTGTCTGTATTCTCCAACAGGAAGAGGAACCCTGTATTTGCACTTTATTTTGATCAATATCTCATAAATAAAGGTATTTGTGACATCTTGCATGTTGTTGGCAGCTTAAAACTGAGCATTTAACCCAGATAAAAAATATGAA
This sequence comes from Ambystoma mexicanum, assembly GCF_040938575.1. Classification (NCBI taxonomy): domain Eukaryota; kingdom Metazoa; phylum Chordata; class Amphibia; order Caudata; family Ambystomatidae; genus Ambystoma; species Ambystoma mexicanum. The sequence goes on from NC_090924.1 coordinate 602,853,411, forward strand.
GATATATATATCGTATATAGCCCAATTCAGCCTACAAATATTGAGAGATTACTTTTGGTTCATCTCAGCAGCATCAGACCCTCAAATTCCTGGACAAGTGCCCCTCCATGTCTCCTGTCATGAGAAAGGAACAAAACCTACCTCTATTCTTGCAAGAGTTTCAGACTCTGCTACAAAAAGAGGAAATTGAGGCAGTGTCAAAATATCTCTGGGACTTTGGAGTGTACCCCAAATATTTGTTAGTGCGAAAGAAGTCAGTTTCATGGGGGTGGAGGCCCATCCTAGAACTGAGATGACTCAACACATCTCTCAAGTCTCAAAAATTCCTGATGGCCACTTTGCAACAAGTGCTCGAGCAACTGGAGCAGGGAGACTTCCTGGCCTCCTTAAACCCAGAGGATGCCTACTTTCACATTTCCATTAATCACAGGTCCCAATGCTTCCTCTGGTTTCTCGTAAATGGCAGACATTACTAGTTCAATGAACTTCCCTTCACCCTGGAATCAGCTCTGAGGGTCTTCACAAGCCCATCTGTGGTGTTCAGAGATCTACGTCTACCTCTACCTAGACAACTGGCTGATCCTCGCCCGTTCTCGCCAGCTGCCTTACAGCACACCGAAGAGACCACCAGGTAGCTAACTTCACTGAAATTCTCGGTCAACTTTCCAAAATCATGCGTAGTGCCATCGTAGAATGTTCTCTTTCTAGGCCCACGTCTCAACACACTGGCATGTCTGGCTTCCCTCTCGGAGGAGAGGGTCGAGAGTATCCTGAGCAAGGTGCAGCAGCTCTCGGCTCTTCAAGTGGTAACTGTCTGTTCCATCAAATCTCTGTTAAGGATGATGTCTTCATGCATCCCCCTAGTCCCTCATTGCAGGCTCCACATGAGGCCTCTACAACAGTTCCTGGATGCAAGGTGGCAACAGATATCAGGCTCCTGGAAGGACAAGATCACCCTTACTCCAGTGTTTAGAAGACCCTGCAGTGATGGCCCATTCATCAGCATCTCACACAAGGCACTACTTTTCACCTTTCAGCTCATCAGGCCACAGTGACCACCAATGCCTCCCTGGAAGGTTGGGGAGCACACACAGGTCAATTTCACACCAAGGGCTTATGACAACCAGAGGAGAAGAAATTTCCCATCAACGTCTTGGAGCTAAGAGTGGTGATCTGGGCCATCAAGTCATTCAAGCCCCAACTCCAAAGCAAGGTGGTCTGCATTTTCACCGACAACACAGCCACCATGCTATACATCAGGAAACGGGGGAAAACCTGCTCTCCCGCCCTATCCAAATAAGGGCAAGTAATATGGAAACGGGAGATGGCTCAGAAGATATTTCTCATTCCATTCTATCGGGCAGGCATTTAAATACGATCACAGATTCACTCAGCAGGGAACTACGATCCTGCCACGAGTGGGAGCATCATCAGACTCAAGTTCTTCCGCTCTTCTCCAGGTGGGGCCACCCCCACGTTGACCTACTTGCCATAGCAGCAAACGCAAAGTGCCCCTAGTTTGACAGCCGTTACCTGCAACCAAGGAGTCTAGGGGATGCTTTCTCGTTCCCCTGAGAGGACCGGTTTGTGTATGCATCCCCTCTAATTCCACTAATTCTGCAAGTGATAAGGGCACTCACACAGATCCAGTGCAAGATGATACTGATTGCTCTGACGTGACCCAGCCAGATCTGGTACTCAGACTGACTACACCTGTCTGTGGCTCCATGCATGAAGCTGCCTCCTCTTCCAGACCTGATCTCCAGAGAGACGGGGTCAGTCCTCCACCCTGGCCCAGCGTCCTTGAAAGTAGAGGCTTAGCTCCTGCAAACCTAGAGTTTGGCCATTATTCATTGCTCTCAGAGTGTAAGTATATTCTGGATAAGGCTGGGGCACCTTCTACCCTGGCATGCTATGAGCACAAATGGGAGCGCTTCTCTGTGTGGTGTGCTTCACAGGGGCTTTCTTCTCTTCGCATAACAGCTCTTCAAATCCTACCTTACCTGGTGTCCCTGGCAAAGGCAGGCCTTGCTCACACTTGCAACAAGGTACACCTGGAAGCTATCTCCCGAGACACTCGGACACCTTTCAGGCCTTCCTTGTGGTCTCACAAATAATCCCTGAAAGGTCTCTTCAGAGCATTTCCTTCTGTGAAGGCTCCAGCACCTGCATGGGAGTCAAAATGTCGTTCTGTCAAAATAATGAGTCCTCCGTTTGAACCTCTTCACAGTGCTTCTCTAAAGTTTGTCTTGGAAGGCTGCTTTTCTGGTGGCTATCACTTCAGCCAGACGTGTTGGAGAGTTACAAGCTCTCTCTTGTAAACAACCTTATTTATCTTTCCATCATTCCAAGATGGTGCTACAAACTCACCCTCCCTTTATGGCAAAGGTTCCTTCACACTTTCATTTGAACAAGCCTTTAGTTCTGGCCATCTTCTTCCCCAATACTGACTCTCCTGCAGTACAGGCTTTATATTTGCTGGATGCGACACATACTTTGTAGTTCTATCTCCAACGCACTAAGGCTTTTCGCACAGCTTCACAGTTCTTTGTGGCAGTTGTGCCTGGGGGACAAGGGAAACCCTTCTCCAAGGTTTTCATTTGCAGGTGGCTCTCTGACTGTATCACATATTGCCTCTGGCTTGCAAACAGGCTGTTACCAGGAAGACCAAGATCCCATTCCACCAGAGCCATGGCTGCTACTACGGCGTTCCTGTCTGGTGTTCCCCCTACTGGACATTTGCAAGTCTGCTATGCAGAGGTCAACTCATACCTTCACGAGATTCTACTGCATCAACAGGGATTCCAGAGTTGAGTCCCGCGTCGGCCAGGCAGTGCTTCGCAACCTTTGTAATTGAGGTGTGTTCCAGAGGTGAGTTATTGTATTGCTTCTGTTGAGCTTGTGCCACCTCCCTTGGTTGTGTATGTACTACTGTATGATAGTATTCATGAGCATGTGAATCCATAAGATCCCATGCTGGCGAAGGAACAAGTCGCTTACCTGTAACTCATGTTCTACAGCATGGATATCTTATATGGATTCACACGCAACCCTCCCTCCCACCCCTCTGTGGCTCCTCTTGGTTCCTACATGCCCCTTTAAATCTGAAAAGTAGCTCTAGGGGTGGAGCCTAGGAGGACGTATACCATTGCCTTGGGTAGTATGACCCAAAACGTCAGCAATAGACTCAATAAGCGACAAGCAGTTTTGACTTCAAAGCAAAACTGCTTTTAATATTACCAAGACTTCCCAGCCTGGCGACAGTAAGTAAGTAACTTGTTCTTTTCATGGTACTCTATTAATCTCAGAAACATGAAGTGTTGAGTCGGCCCTGCCGCAGGAATCAAACCAGTGAAGTGCACAGTGCCCCCCCTGTCTAAGACGAGCACTTTACTCGTGAGATGAGACATCAACCAAAATTTGTGGACTATTCCACCAAATCTGGAGACCAAGGAGCAATAGTAACTGGAGCTGAAGTGTCCTAAATTGCCACACTCATCCCCCAGGGTATATCAACACTTATGTAAATAACTGCAAGCAATGCATTCACATAAATAACTGTGGATAATGTATACATTGTACCATCAGTCTGTGATGTCCTCAATCCATGTTCCACAGATAGTCTCCCCTCCTCCACCTGCATCCTATCCTGCTTCTAATCACTACTGTATAAAGGAAGCACTCAGCAAAAGGACTGCGTCATACACTGTCATTGTTCATATATTTAGTGATTGAAGTGTCGCTCCGATGTGCAATACATTCATATACAAATTAATCTCCTTTGGGACTGAAAATGTTTCCTTTGCCGTATGTGAATGTAGACCTCCTAGCAGAAACTGTTCTTTTTAGTTTTGGCTATGAGGTGGCACTAAAGGAACCTTAAGTACACAATGGGCCTCGTTACGGGTCCGCCGGTAAGCCTGCCGCAGGGGGAGAATAATGCTGGTAATATCTCAGCCACTTTGAGCTGCGCTATTATCGGGTTAGTAAATGGTGCACTTGCTTTTGGCAATAACATATATGTGGTTCTCTCCTGTGCCACACTAATTGATTATTTCAATTCCTTGTCATGTAGGACATCTAGGATCAAGAAGGACAACAAGGCCACATATTGTTGGTCTGAAACTTTTATTTTAGGTTCTGTATACAGATAGAAGCCAATTGAAATGTTAAAGGGACCTCTCCAGAAGAAATAACAATAGTCAGGATGGTCCTTTACCCTTAATGATTCTTACACATTATGGTGGTTTGTTGGGCCATCCAGTCAGGGAGATAATGTTCAAGTTGATGCAGTTCCTGGCAGGTTGCTTCATCTCCCCTTTTCTGACAGTGCAAGCGTGTAGGTCTCCCAGGCACTCTTTTTGCAAGTATTCTGAGGTCCCAGCCCCCACAGCTGTCTCTGTAACCAAGTCCTACAGTGAGACTGGTTTGTGGTCATTGGTGTCAAGCAGAGCTCGAGATGGGTTGCTCGACTAGGATGAGTCTGCTCCAGACGTCTTCGCCTTCACCTCTTTGAGATGACCATGACCACTGTGCTTCTTCTTGCTCCTTCTCTCTCTGTCTAGTCTTGCCTGTGGCCGGCTTGCTGAAGCCTTCTAATTCTCACTATCTTGGTCCTGACTTTTGTCACTCTCTCCTATATACCATTTAAGTAGTCAAGCTTCCATCAAACACAGACGATACAAACTAAGGTACACCATACGCCTTTTATTTTTCTTAAGTCTTGATTACCATCTTATTTTTCAATACATGTTATTTGCTTACCCATGGTCTTTATTTAAAATGATAGTTAGCAGCAGGTCATTTTTCATTGCATCCTTTCCAATGTTTAACCCAGCCAATCAAGTCACTAACAAATGTTACCTTCTTCTAACGTTGTAGAGTGCGCCACACAGGTATACAGCAGAAGACAAGCTGTATAAGAGTGAAGTGCTTCTTTAATGAAAAAACGAAATAAAATAGCGTGGTTCAGATAGGAATGACGGGTGGAAAGGCTACAAGTGGTATGGTACAGGAATGTACAACTGCACTTCCGCTCAGTAAAGGGGGTGGGGGAAGGGTCCCCACTTCTCTTTTGAGCAGTCAAAGATAACCCAGCCATGGGGTAAAGTTCCAGCATCTCATCAGAAAGTAGCAAAGGCTATCAAAAAAGGTTCCAAGATCAAAAGTGAAGTGTCCAAATAAGATTGTAAACCAGAAAAGGATAGCCCTACAACATTCATGGTCTGGACTCTCCCTGAACATTATCCACAGTCAAGTAGTTTGTCCTTGGCTTCATCTATGGGCTCCAGGTCTTCAGTATTACTGAAGCCTCTTTGTTCTTTTGGAACAGGCCTTCCGAGGCCCACATGTCACAAACTGGTAACTGTGTGCAGTTCTCCCGACAGTCGGGGTTATGTTGAGTGTTCTTCCAGAGTGCTTTGCCCTCCAAGGGTCTTGGAACACGTTCATGGACTCTGCTCTGGCCCGACAAGCTCACTGCTGCAGGGTCCTGATCCCCAGGCTACTTCCCTCCTGAAGTGGCCTCATCGTCCCACCCTAACCGCCTTGACTCTTTGTGATTTTGCACAATCACTTAACTCCTCCTGCCTCTGAAATGTGCTTTGGGTTGTCCTGGTCCACCAGATCCCTCTTACTCTTCAGGTTTATGGGAAAAACCTACTCTCCCACTTGCTTCTCAGGTTTAGTTTGTGTACCTCCCTTCAGCGTTCTTTTGCCCTCTTTCCCAGATGGTGAAGATTGTACACTAACATCCTTGCCTCTCTCAGACCAGAGGACTCTTCTCATCCAACAACATCTCTCTACATAAAACCAACACCTCCTCCAACCTTCTTCCTACTATTCCCACAACTCTCTCCTCCAGATGATAACTCCTCCTCCAATTTCCTCACATCTCTCCATGTGACCTTGACTTCTCACCTCCAGATGGTTTTGTCTTCTCCTCCAATCCCCTCAATAGTCCCCCTTCAACCTCCAACTCTCTCCACCCGTTCCCCCCTCAAAAGACCGTTCACTCGCCAACCTCCTCTAAACACTTTCCTCCAGCTCCTTTCAAACACCCACTCCACCAGACTGAACAGGCTGCTTGTTATAGTGTGGCCTCCCACCCACTTGTGTCGTGCTTAGAAATATTGATTGCAACTGACTCATAAAAGGAAATGTCTCCCCTGCTATTGGTGTCAAAGAAATGAATTTCCCTACTCGCTTGTGATTTTGAAATGTTTCAACTTCCTTTCATTGAAAGGGAAGGATTTATTACCTATGATGGATGCTTGGATGCTTGGTGCTGGCTAGGGAGACAGACATATGGGCCTCATTAAGAGGTGGGCGGATGGGTTTAACGTCACCGGTAATGGTGCCGGGAAAACCCATTCCGCCCTATTACGAGGTTCCCCTGCTAGACCCGTTCAGAATGTCTGGTCAGACCAGATGTCCTTTGCGGGTCCCGCAAGGGGACCAAGGAGCTAATAACGGGCCCGATATTAGCTCCATCCCCATTCCCATTGAGCACTATGGGGGCTCGAATGGGAATGGGGATGGTTTTTTTTAATGAGGAATTACCGGGTCCTCCAAGGTTGGAATGACCCGGTAATTCCTCATTCAAGGAACCCGGACCGGACCCGAGTTTGGAGGCACCAAACTCATAATGAGGCCCATAATATTTCATTAACGGGGTCAACTTTATGGGAAGGGGTATCTTTAAAGGTCTCTGACTCTCCCTGTTTTTCCTAGTGGGTATGGGGGTCTGTGGAGGTTGAAAGTGAGTGCTTTTTTGACTGGCCGCTGGATTAATGTGGGGGCCCAGTTGGGGTGGTTTGATAAACCACCATTGTACCTCATCCGGGTCCAGGATCGAGTATGCTAGGGCATCCCTCAGCCCCTTTTGGATTTTGACCCACTAAGTGCTCTTTATTTGCACTTCAGGATAAGTTCCATCCTGCTGTTGGTCCAGCAGCTAGAACACTTTCAAGAGATGCCTGGAAACCTCTCGTAGATATTCACCTTACACAGCACACACATACGAAGACAAAAAGTTTTACCAACTTTTGGGGTCACATCCACTTTGAGCTCTGGAAGAAATACATCTGCTGCCTTGCAGACCCCGGCTGGAGGAATAATTGCTTAACTGATATTTTTTTAGGCCAGGGCCAGCCGGGCACAATTGCTTGCTTGGTATTACCTGTTGGTTGTCCTTAACAATAGTTCAGAGCTAGGCTCCCCGCTGCATATGGACCTTGTTTTAAGATCTAATGATGTGCGGGTGGGGGGGGGGGGGTAATTATGGAAATGTGCTACAAATCTGCCTTTGGAGCCCATTGGGGACAGTTGTAGACTGGCCGCAGACTCTCTCTCCCTCCTTCTGTCATTTTTCTGTCCTTTTCTCGGTCCATTTTGTATCTGTCATCGACCCTGTCATGTGGCCCCTAAAGAGTCATGGTGCCCCAACTTCCTCCAGAGGCCTACATGGGTATAAGAACGATCTGCCTCTCTCTTGGTGGCTCTGGCCATGCTCCGACATACAGAAGCATGGGAGGCGGGATAACAGAGAGGGGGACTGGTTACTCCATAATGCGGAGACCCACAGTCACATGCTATTCTATTGTCTGCCCACTTACTTCCCCGCAAGCTAGGGCTTCGCCTTTGTTTTCGTCCTCTTAATTCTGCATTCCTGTTGTTATCGCCTCTCTTACTAACTATCCCTCCAAAGCGTGGAGTCTTCACTGCCTGCTTCTCAAACCACCTTCCCAACCTGGCACCTCCGAATCTGCCTCTTACCAGAACAATTGTATCCCTTCTACTGACAAATATGAGGTTTCTTGGAGCACAAGATGTACCGTCACGCCTAACTTCTGGAAGTAGCCTCACCTTCAGTCGCTGGCTATACAATCTTACTATGCTTCATCACACAACCTTACTGTGTACCCCAAAGGGGTGGTACGTTGGGACATTGCTCAGATCCTGGATCTAACCCCCAACACTGTACTTTCTGAAGGAAGTTTGCCTCCCTGGTGACAAACACATTCCAACCCCATGTGCACCTCAATCTACACAAAAGAGGCACAGTGGGACCTCTTTTCTGGAAGAGAGAGAAAACACTCCTGCTCTGCTGTGCCAACAACTCCATGAATTTGCTTTGTGGGGGGTTGAGTAGGTCAGACTCTGTTCTCAGTTTGGTGTCCTTACTGTTTTCATGTATAACAGTGACTGTGTTGGCAAGGGGGGGGGGCCTTTACAGTCCATTGACGTGACTTGAACGTTACTGGGGTTTCCAAGGTGATGCAGCTTTCTTTGCAGGCGACTTGCTTCTGGGACTAGCAGACCCTATCACTGTCCCATTAAGGGATATATGAGGGAGACTGCAAGGTGATATGATATGATGGGTTATTTATAACGCGCTTAATACCAAGAGGTTTCTAAGCACGGACCCCGGATCCAACCTGTGGTGCTCAGTGTCGTCTTGCCCCTGAAATATCCTCTCGAGGCATTACACATTTTGGTAAAGCCACATTTTTGGAACAAGAATAACAATATCCACACTTTCCAAGCGGGAATGCCTATTTGAAAAGTTAGTTTTGAAGATCCAGTGCAGTTTTTTCAATTCTAATTTGTAAACTTGCGGTTATTAGATGCGGATGTTCAGCTGGCAACCCAAGGCTCTTTATGACATAGAAACAGTTCGCATCGCCAAGGGGAAATCCCAACTTTGGAAGCTGGCCCGAGTTGGGTTGTTATTAATGTGCCTGACGTTGCTTGTAGTAAACAGTATGCGCTTGGCATCTGTTCAGCGAAGTTAACAGTGGGAAGGATATCATCAGCCCCCTATTAAAGAGATTAACTCCCTGCTCCGGCACAGGAGCGGGCAGTTTTCATTAGAATAGGGTGTTGAAGCATTAGCATCGGCGCCCTAATCCAGTGATTAACTCCCTGCTCCGGCGTTAGTGCGGGTAGTTTAAAAAAAATGTTGGCGTCCTCCCCCGACATTGACCAGGGGCACGTGGGGTGAGGGGGGCAGCACAACATTTTTGTTTCACTGCCCAGGGCGCTGCCGCCACTAAGGCTGGCCCTGTATTTAGTTATATAGATAATCAGCAGGCAATTCGCAATTGCATCTCCACATGAATTGAGGCAGATGGAGGGACCCCAAGCGCATTTCCTGAGATGCCTGTGCTGTGTCTTTCCAGAGAAGGGGAGCTCTACATCACAATACCATGAGTTTGCGAGGTGTTTGTAGTCGTGTCTGATACTCTGTCCTGTTCCCCCTGCATGAGGACCTGAAGTGCCAAGAGGCCATGGAAATGGCAAGAGCCGTGCTAAAGCGAGACCCAGTGACATAACAATATGTACATGGCTGTCCTCATGGAAGGCAATCAATCTGTGTTCAGGGAGCCTATTAGAACATGTTTGGTTTTCATGTAGATCGATAAACGGACATTCAAATATGCTTTTTATAAAAGATACCTCGATATTTTATATTGTTCCTGTATGTAGTTTCATATTGTGAAATAAATAAAATGTAAAGCATCTGGCTTTAAAGGTACTTGTAGCAAGAATACTTTTCTTGATATGCCAGTTGTTAAAACTGGGCAGCATTAAGAAAATGCACATGTATGGAACATGTAACAATGGGACTTTTGTGGGAAACGGATGCGATTACCTTGGATCTGACTTGCAGAAAAAAAATAAAGTTTCACAAAATGTCTCTCCTCTCTTTCCCTCTGTCCCTTGTTCTTCCTTTCTCCATCCCAGAGAGAGCGTTGCTGGAATAAGCACTGAATGGAAGTGTCTGGACCACTAGGTCTACCTAGAAAATGTTCACATTTCCTGTTTTCAGGAAATATGATCTTGTAGAATAGACCACATGGTGGCTGGCCGGAGGATAGCTCAATGGCAACGTGCTCGCCTTGGAAGCAAGACGACATGAAGCAACACAGCTTCGATCCCCAGTCCGTGCTTAGAAACCTCTGGGTATTTAAGCGCGTTATAAATACGCAACTAAGACAAACAATTGTGCAACTATAACAAACAATTCCTCTAACAGCGCCTCGATGCCCGCGGGCTGTGTGAGCGCTTTAAAAATGCAAATAAAAAAAAATTGCTCAGGGGCAACGCGTTTTTGGAAACAAAGGCATAACAACACAGGTTCGAATCCCGGCCTCTCACCATATTCAGCGCATTATAAATGAATAATTATTATGCACCCTTCAATATCATTGTAACGGCAGGGAAATAAATAGACCAGCTGGAGGCCTCCCAATCTGGATTGTGGTGAATCTGGCAGTGGAAGGGGCAATGTTTGGCACAGGGTTAAATAGTATTCTCCAAGGAACAATTGTTGTTTCGAATGGAAAAACTCTGATCAATGTTTTCAATTTCAAGAATCTTATGATGGCCAACACACATTTTCAGATGCGCAACCTATTCATTCTTGTTTCACACTTAACTATCACACACTTAACTATCACACATAACACAGCCGCCATAATCTTGATGATTTCAATGAAAAAATAACTGAACTGAATAGTGAGCTGTAATACTTCTACAGAAACACTTTAAGAATGGATCATATCATAGTGAACATAGATATAAGTTCGAGGATGTGAAATTGCAGGTGTGCATAGGGAGGGATCAGGCTCTCCTTCCATAGCCACATCTGTTCTTAGTTATGCTCCTTTTATGTGTAGCTTTAGCACCACCCATGCATGAGCCAAAGTTAATCATATGGATTTGTAGAGATGAATGTTGGAATATTGGAGGAAGACCCCTATCCTGAGTGTTTTTTGACAACTCTGCCTTGAATCGAAGGATATAAGTTATTGTAGGGTAAGGTATTTTGTATTATTTGTATTAACATATGTTTTTGGTAGGGTCAGGCATTGGGAATTCACTCTGGCCAGTTCTATCATGAACCATAGTAAACCATCGCCAACTGGAGTTGACCATTGTCAACTTTTACCAACCATTATTTTTTTTTTTATAAAGTATTTTTTATTATTATTGTATTATAACAATCACAAAAAACAAAAACAAATCAACATAGGGACTATCATGGTCATTCTTAATCAACAAAGGCAGTACACATATCATCAGTGGTCGAAAGTCTTTCCTAGTACATATATTGGCATGTAGTACATAGTACCCATTGCACGCTCCCCAGCATGTAGGAGGGAGTTTTAGGTCGCTTCTTCTTCCCATCTATCCCAAATTTTCGAGGCTTTGTTGGGACAGCCCCTTGCTAAGTAGATCCTATGCTCCATCATGGCGCACACGTCCATATCCAGTTTCCATTGATCCAGTGTCGGGGAGTCAGGGGCTCCCCATTTCTGCGCTATATTACGCTTAATCAGTCCCGTTGCCGTATGTAGGAGCAATCTCTCCCACTTGTTAGCCTCAATTCCGTTAGGTACCCCCAGGAGTAGGGCCTTTGGGTCCAGTGGTATGGTACGGGCCAGAACTCTGGAGAGCTCCCTGCAGCATGCATTCCAAAAGGTTTGTATCCGGGGACGTGCCCACAAAATGAGAATGAAGGTTTCCTCCTCCTCCCCGCATCGGAGACATTTTGGGTTTGGGGCCCATTTCAAGCCGTATAGGCGCGGCCTAGGGTAATATAGCCGGTGCAGTATTTTCAGCTGCACCAGTCGGAGCCTAGAGGAGATAGCGATTTCTCGGGGATGCATGAGGACTTGTATCCAGTCCTCTGGATCTATTTCCCCCACATCCGCTTCCCATTTCGCCTTCAGCTCATTCAATTCAGGGGTGACAAAGGAGGACATGGCATTATATAGGATGGAAGTGCATTTAGTGGGAATATACGCTGGCAGGATGTTACGCTCTATGGGGGTGTAGTCCGGTACCCTTGTGTCTGCTGTTAAGTGGGTTCTTAAGGCGTGGGCCAGTTGTATGTAATGATACCGTTCCGTGTTTGGGATCTGGAATTGTAATTGCAAATCGTCAAATGAGGTCAGTTTCCCATCTGTGAGCATATCCCCAACTCTCGTGACCCCTGCTTTCACCCATTTGGGCCATGGCTCAAATTTCCGGATTTCAGCTAGGTTATCATTTTGCCAAAGAGGTTGTGCGATAGTAACTTTATTTTCCCACCCAATGAATCGGTGTGCTTGTCTCCAGACCATAATGAGGTGTGTTGTGGTTGTGGGTGGGGGAGTTCTCGGAAGGGGTTGATAAAGGAGGGTCAGTGGGTCTGTGTTCTGTATAGTAGCTATCTCAGCGTGTATATGAGGTAGGTCTCAATTTCCGTGGAGAAGATCATTAACCACTGCCAGTTGTGATGCCCAATAGTAAGTTTGGAGACGGGGGACTCCCACTCCTCCCTCCCAGATCGATCTCTGGAGTGTGGTTAGCGCTATTCGTGGTTGACCTCCCCCCATATGAGGTCTCTGAGAAGTGTCTCCACTTGGTGAAACTCTGAGTCTGGGATTTTGAGTGGGGCATTCTGAAGGATGTAAAGGAATCTGGGAAGGGTCATCATTTTAAAGAGTGCCGCTCTACCCATAAGAGTCAAGGGGAGAAGTTTCCAGTGTTGGACATCGATAATGAAGCGGTCTATGATCGGTCGGAGATTGTGTTCTATATAACTTGTCAAGTCCCCGGATATCCAGATTTCCAGATATCGGAAGCCCTCTCGTTCAACTCGGTACGGGCACTCCTGGGGGATGGCCTGCTCTCCGCCCTTTACAGGAAAGAAAACTGATTTATCCCAGTTGATTCTGAGTCCGCAAAATTTACTAAAGCGGATGAGCAGCTGTGTTACAATGGGGCAGGACCGAGGCGGGTCTCCCAGGTATATAAGGAGATTGTCTGCGTAGAGAGATGTACGATCATCATAGCCCTCTGGCCATCTTTTATGGTGAAGCCAAAGAGCAAGTGGTTCGATTGCAAGGGCAAACAGAAGGGGGGAGAGCAGGCATCCCTCGGCCCAGAAGGAAGGATCGAGAGGACCATCCATTTACTTTCACCTCCGCCTGGATGTTAGTATAGAGTAACTGTACCCATCCCAGAAAGGCTTCTCTGAATCCCATACGGCGCATGATCTCCCAAAGGCTGTCCCATCGAATTGAATCGAATGCCTTTTCGAAATCGATTGCCAGCAGGGCCAAAGGTCCGACTATAATCGGAGATCTCTCCATTGCCAGATGGAGACGGCGTAGATTCATCCGGGTCGATTTGCAGGGCATAAATCCACATTGGTCCGGGTGGATCAGGGTGGGTGCAACCAGTTGTAATCGGTTCGCTAGGAGCTTAGCGAGGACCTTGGCTTCCCTGTTAATCAGTGATATAGGTCTGTAGGAAGCACATTTGTGTGGAGGTTTGTCAGGTTTGGGAATGACCACGATGGTCGCCTTACACAGATCTGGTGGGAGAGTCCCTTGTTCCCGGGCGGCAAGAAACATTCTATGCAGGGGGGCCGCCATTTTGTCTGCCCCTAGCTTTTGCCAGGTTTCAACAGGGAATCCATTTGGGCCCGGCGTCTTTCCCTGTTGGAGCTGAGATAGCGCCTCTGAAATCTCAGCCTTTGATAAGGCGGAGTCCAAATGGTCCCTCTGCTGCACAGAGAGCGTCGGCAACGTTACCGCATCTAAGAGGGAGGGGTCTAGCGGAGAGGTTGGGGCTCGGTACAGGTCTGCATAAAACGTCGAGAATGCCTCAGCAATCTCAGCGTCTGAGTGATAGCTGTCGCCCTGTGGTGTAACTATTTCCCGGACATGGCGCTGTCCTTCGTCTCTTCTCTGCAGCCAGGCGAGCAGTTTACCCGCCTTGTCCCCCAGCTCGTATACCCTCGCTTTAGCCTGCCAATGGGCCTTCTTAGCGTCATCCATCGTTCTGTTCCGAAGGCGCTCTTGGGCGCGTTGAAGGGATCGATGAGTTTCAGGCGTGGGATCAGAAATGTGTTTAGCCTCCCAGTTGCTCACCTCCCTCTCGGCCTCTAGTATCTTTTGGAGTCGGGTGTTCCTTTTATGTGTCGTCCAGGAGAGAATCTCACCCCTGAGCACTGTTTTATATGCCTCCCATAATGTCACAGGGTTATCTACCGATTCCTCATTAATTTCAAAATATTCGGCGGATACTTCCTCTAGGCGATCTATCAGTTCTGGGAACCCTAGGTAGTAGCCATTAAGTCTCCATGTTCTATGGGGAGGGCACCCTGCATATGTATTTCCACTGAGAGTGGTGAGTGGTCCGAGATGCCCCTAGGGAGCAGTTCTGCGGACATTGCCCTGTAGAGGTCGGTATGTGGTAGAAAGAAATAATCCAGTCTGGACATGGAACCGTGGGCACCGGAGTGGAACGAATATTCCCTAACATCAGGGTGTAACTCCCTCCATACATCCCGGAGCCCAAGAGCAGATGTGAAGTTGGCTAATCTGGTAGGGGTATCTGGGCTACGATTCCGGAGATGGGAACGGTCAGTGTTGTTATTCATGGTGTCATTGAAAACCCCCCCTAGGATGTACGTATCAGGGTGATGTTTCCCTATAAGGGTGGTGAGGTCATCCAGTAATTCCTGTCCCGGACCCGGTGGAGAATAGATTGAGGCAATTGCCACACTTTGACCCCAGATCATTCCCAAGATGAACATGTATCGGCCCCTGGGATCCTGTTCTACGGTTTGTTAAATAAATGGTATACGTTTGTGTATCAGAATGAGGGTGCCTCTGGAGCCCATTGTGTACCCCGCATGAAAGGCAAGGCGATAGTTGGTTCTCTGGAAAAAAGCACAGTTTGACCCAGCCAGGTGGGTTTCTGTCAAGAGGGCCACATCAGGGGAATGTCTATTTAGGAATTGCATGATAAGGCGCCGTTTGATTCCTGATCCCATTCACATTCCAAGTGAGGAATTTCAAAGATTTAGTGTGCTGCATGAGTGATGTGCGAATTTTTGTAGAGGACATTTACTACGTATGATGGGGATTTTCAGGGTATAGCGATCAGTAAGAGATGGCAGTATAATTCTCGCCTGTACTAAGGGAGCGGTGTTGCCTTGTGGAGTAGTGCAAGGCGTCTCTAACAAGGGACAATGATTAGTTCGACCCATGAGCATGTGGCAGTCCTGAAATAACAAAAAAGTTTTGAACTTTCCCAACTCACCCCCACCCTATACTCCACCCCAACACGAAGTACCTGTCGCCCAAACATTGCTGATCCTTCAACGTAAGGTGTCAGTTCAAAAACCAGACCCTTGAATAGGGTCCAAACAAGCAAGAAAGAGAGAGGGGGGAGGGAAGGTTTGACCAGGGGAGGGATCAGATCTTTCCCCAGATTTCCCACACTTGCGCCCACTGTCGACATCTTCCATGGTAGATAGATTATGCGTTGGGATCAGAGGCGCGGACGGTGCACGCTCACATATCACGGCAGTGCTCCTAGGCCTTCTAGTAGGGGACAACAGTTTGTTCAGTGTTCTTCTTGTTGCGCCGCTGGCTCCAGGATCTCCTGTCCCCTCCGTTCTGGGTTTCTCCTCGGAGAGGCCCGCCTAGGCCCGGGTCGGGGTCGTCCTCTCGGTCTCCTTGGTCTTGCAGTCCAGTCGCCCTCTATGTGAGCCTCTGCCCATTTCCAGGCCTCTTGTGGGTCGTTGAAGTGAACAGTAGTTCCTTTATGATAAATCTTAAGTTGGGCCGGGAAGAGCAGGCCGTATTTCACATTCATTTGAGCAAGTTGTTTCTTGAGTGGTTCAAACGATTGTCGTGCCCGCTGCACTTCTCGGGTATAGTCCGGGAAGAAGGCGATTCGGGAGCCGTTATGGGTGATCGTCCCTTGCGAGCGTGACAGTTGCAGGAGGGCATCCCTGTCACAGTAGTTAAGCAAGCGAGCGATGATAGTCCGGGGCGGAGCGCCCGGGAGTGGTTTGCCCGAAGGCATCCTATGAGCCCTCTCCACTGAAAAGAATTTTGAGAAGGATTGGGGCTCGAAGATGTCCACGAGCCACTGTTCCAGGAACAATTCCAAGCATTGTCCCTCGTCCCCCTCCGGCAGGCCCAGGATGCGAACGTTGTTGCGGCGGGACCTTCCCTCTCCATCATCCACTCTCGATTCCAGGGCTTTCAGGCGGTTTAAGGCTTGGGACAGCTGATGATTGATTCCGCCGATGTTGTCCTCCGCTTCGGAGATGCGGTGTTCCGCCTCTCCTGTTCTGGAAGTCAGCTTCTGCAGATCGTGGCGCAGGAAGGAGACATCTTCCGCCATACTGTCTATTTTAGTCTCCATGGAGGAGCGGGAGTTGGCGATGGCCGCCATTACGTCCCGTAAGGAGAGGGAGTCTTCTCCCGTAGGGGAGTTTGGTCGTGTTGCTGGGTCCGCCGGGGCCGAGGTAGTAGGACGGCAAACTGATCCATGCTGCTCTGTGTAGATGGTTTCTTCTGTCTGTCTTTCCCCATATTTCCGGGAGTCATGGAGCGTCTGCTACGATGGGGCGGATATTGTTGTTTATGCGCAATTGGAGTGGTCGTACCCCCCAGGGTGTGTAGTGTTGCGGCCGTGCAGCGGGTCAGATGGAGGGTTGTGAGTTCCAAGAGCGTCCTCCACTAGGGCCGGGGGGGTTTTATGTGGGGAAAGTACTTTGAGCGCTTGGGGCCCAGCGCCCTTTGCTGGGCTTTCACAATACGCGCAGACCTCCGGCGCCTCTATCAGTCCACACAGACAAATGGTGGTACCCCTTTTGCTACTGGTGCGGTGCGGCTCTCGGCAGGCACCAGGCACTGTTAACAAGGTTCGATCAGGGGGGGGGGCCCTCACTTACTTCTGGCGCGGTCAAGTCGCTGCTGTCCTCTGCAGTCCGGGGGGTGGGGTGGTGTTCGCGGCGTGGTGTCCCAGAGTTAAGACCGGTCAGGAGGTAGAAGCCGCACACCACCAGGACCACAGGAGGGCTTCGCTATCCTTCCCCCACCTCTCTCGCAGATCGGGTCCGTCCGGGCGACTTCCGGATGTCAGCGGGACTTGGCTGGTGAGTAGTCCCGGGTCCCCCGGTCCACGCGCACAGCCTCCCGCCCACGTGGCGAGGGGGGGGGGAGAAGAGAGGACGCTCACGGGTGTCCGCCTCACGTTCTGCTCCGTGCCCCACCGTGTCAGGTCGTCCCGAGCCTCTCAATCAGTCGGAGGAAGTCCGCCCTCAGACACCGGCGGCCATCTTGGTCGCGTAGCTCTGCTGCCGGGCCTTGGCAAATTGTGGATTTGCCCCATCAGCTGGGTAGATAGGTGCCACAACCTCCGTCGATCCGAGCCCACAGCTTCACGGGCTCGATCACAGTGTTTATACCGCACGAAATCCCCAGGAATCAGGATGAAAATGCAGGATTGTTTTGGCGCTTAAGGGAGCTCACTGGGCTCACGTCCGCATCATTCGCGCATTGGCCACGCCCCCTACCAACCACTATTGACCATTGCTGTACATTGTCAACCACCGCTAATCATCGCCAACTCTAGCCATCGTGAACCCTAGTCAGCCATCATCAGACAAAGGCCTACCATAGTCAACTATTGCCGAGCATCGACACACAGGGTATCTCGCTGTTTTGTTTGCCTGGTGTCAGGGCGCAGACCTACGCAAGCAAAGCAGTTCCCTTTAGCAAAGACAAACATGTTGTCTTTGCCAATGCTTGTTTATATATGTAATCAAATTATTTATTAGGGGCTCATTGGTAGTTAATTAACAGTTGGTGGTAGTAGATGTTTTGTACATTCATGAGTTAGCAAAAAAAAATCTGCAATTCTCCCTGTATAACAGAAATGGGACAACAGCTCTCTGCAAAACATCCAGTATTCTGCCATTAAAGCTGATTTAATTAAGATATTTGAAGAAAATTGAAAACCTCAATGGGCCCTTCGTGCAAAACTTCAAACAGGAAGAAAATGCAAGCTATCCATATGTTCCTAAAAAATGGACGCCATGTTTAAATCAGTAAACGCGTTATTGCGTGTTGCTAAACCTTGATGTTGGTTAATTAGGAAAAAAAATAACATTCCATAACCCAGATATTGATCTAAACATCATTTGAGCCAAAAGGGTGGATCAATTTGTGGCCCAGTAAAATAGAGGAAAATCTCAGTTACCGCTACTAAAATTGAGCTACTAATGTATCCTTGGTGAGCCAAAAAACCATAGCGATGCTTTTCACGGGGGAAGTTGTTAAAGACCTACACTTAAAAAAAATGGAACCCGGCATTGGGGCTTCACCGAGGAGAGCCTGTGATATCTTGTCATACCAATTCCTAAATGACCTCCAAGACTCTGGTCAAATCCCAGCCTTGGGCAAAAAGGAGACAGAGGACAACCGGAGAATTGCAGCCGACGTCACTAAGGGATTTGAGCCATAAACTCATGAAGACATTACTTTTCAATATAATCCTGTAGCGGGTAGGGGAAATACTACATTTCACACTCCTTTGACTAGTGCTTCAGACCATGTTTAATACCAATGTTTAAAATGGTGGACAATTGTTGACTTTTACAATCTGAAATACGCCGTAGACACTGTGAAGCCCTCTCTACATTGAGGAGACTTTGTACACGGGGGCTTCACTCTAGTAGGTCGCACAATTGTTGCCCTTTAGTTATTTTAGCAGCAACCTGATTTGGGAAGTGGGTGCACTACCTAATACACTTCCCATCCGGACAGCAGTGCCTTGATCCTAACCATGTCCCTGCATTCATTTGTAAGTGATTTTCTGATCAGGCTGTATTTAGTGGTCCTACCTATGGGGGGAGCAGTAGGTCATCCGTACCATCCTTTTCACCCATAATGTATGTATGTATTTATTTGTTGAAGTGCGGATTGTCCATCTGGAGAGTGCTGCGTAAAGGTCAATAGCAGAATTCTGTATTCTCTGACCTCTGAAATAATCAATTCCCAATATAAACAAATCAAAGTAAATGATGTCTCGCCATAGGGATACGTTAAGGTCTATGGTTGGAACGCAAGTGTGGAAGATCGCTCTTCTAATAAGATAATGGAAGCATGTGCTTTATGCCATCTTCAGCCTGTGCGACAGTCATTCTAAAATGCAAATCTACCTTCATCTCAAACTGTACGTTTGACACAGAATTGCGGAGGAGGGTAATACAATTACACAATTCGCTGAAGCATGATTTGCAAAAGGGATCCCAGCTGGAAGGTGTAGTGGAGGATTTGCAAGCTCCAAACGTTGCTATTCATTAACACCATTATATAATGGGCCCACAAGGCACTGCCAACGTGTCCCAGTGACATCGGGAGCTAGACCACAGAAGCTGTGCACTGAGCGCGGCACGCCGCTTCCTTAGGGCATGATGGTACAGCCGCAAAGGTTACCTTTACACATGCGCATGCTGGACTGATTTGATCAACAACCCATTGTGCATGTGAATCTCGACACATGTCCTTGGACCTGAAATGTTGCTCAATGGGCAGGTGGGAGAACACTTGGCACATTGCCCCGCTTGTGATATCTGGCTCCATAATCTGATCCATAACCATGTCAGATGAATATGCATTACTAGATTGAGGCTCCTGTGGATACCATCACAAGCATGAGTGAATGATTACCTTATTAAATCCTGCAGAAGGACTGGAAAATCTGGAAGAGCCCCATGGCTAGTGTATGGCCACTTCCTGCCTAATCGCTGCTCTCTTCATGGCCAGTTAAATGCTTACGACCTGCAGGTTACATGGGATTAATACTTTTCTGGCAATACTTCCTCGAATGCGGTAGAGAAAAATCTATCGTATTTGGCATGGATCAAAGCAGGGAACTTAACCCTTTGAAGGCTGACCCTCGGGATCTGACTGTCGTGTCTAAAAGAAGAAAGGTTTTGGCGACAGTCACTGGCACTCAGGTGACCCGCAGTTCTCCCATGCACCCACCCCAATTTAGTATGTATTTGTACGTTTTAAGGGCAGTACAAGATGATTGTTGCAGTACGTACTGAGGCACCCAAATGTTAAGCTATATTTGGCCAGAGTTCATTACATTAGCCCTCCAGCTCCTTGAAGCAATAATGGACACAGGCCACCACAAGTACCTGCTGCACGTGAAGATATCCTCAAGAGTTGCTCAGTCTGTAATCAGTCGCAGTTGTGGAAGGTCACTGGCCAGGCTCAGAAATCCCAGTGCCAGGGATCCAGTTTTTGAATTTCCCATTGGGTGCCACGGCCCAGGTTTTAGGGGACCAGCACTGAAAAAGTCTTAACATGGTTAGACATTGGTTTGGCAGGGGACTGGCCGGGCCACGGATCACCCACGCCTCTGCGCTGTGCCCTGTGTATGTGCTATAATGTGCAAGTAGAATCTGAACACAATTCAATGTTTTATGCCCAATGTATTCAAAAATAAGATCATAATAATTGAAGTCAGTTTAACCGCTCTATAAGGAGTGTGGTGCAAAGAGATTTCTTCCCCAGAGTACGGAAAAGGAAAGCAAGATTCGGATAACTTGTAGACGCGTGACACGTTGTGTCGATGGAAGCAACAGTAACAAAAATGTACCTTCTAAATATCTCCTTTAAAAAAAAAAAGCCAAAATAACCATGAGCTTTGATTGCATGGGGTATTTGTGGCCTGGTGTAAATAGAAAAAACTGTATGGGTTATACCACCCATACCTACCCCATGAAGTTATTTCTATGCGCCCCATTCTGCATACGTCCTATGCCAGGGGTCTGAAACCTGTACCTCTCCAGATTTGTTGGAATGAAACTGTCATAATCCTTCACCACTGACAATGTTGACTTATATGGGCTGTAGTTGAAAACATCTGGAGAACCAAAAGTTGCAGACCTATGACCTGATCCCAACCCATCACTTGGTATTTTAAAAATAGGAGGCATTTAAGATATCACTTGATGTTCCAGTGGTCACTGTACTTAGCCAGAGAGTGAAATGAGCAGTGCGAGGTGCTGAGTGGGTTTCTTTTGTAAACAGAATTGGGTCAAACTTTGTAGGATCAAATAAAGCACTTAGGGGGGGGGGGGGGCAAATGATTATAGTTACATAAAATGCGCGAATCTCTGCATCAAACGCGTCTATTAATTATAACAAAGAAATAACTTTACTGAATACAAAAACCTATTTTCCCTCACAATCAAGTTCTGTTAGGTTGCAAAGGTTTACATCTTTAAAAGCTTCCTTAACAGGGCAGAGGGTGAGGTTATAATGAAGGGATTTATTGCACGAAACACTCTATAGACTACAGCTGCTATATGTGTTCAGGTACTGCCAGATTCACCATAACCCTGCCAGTGACCTATTTAATCACTGTGCCTGCGACCTCCTTAAAAAGCTTTCATGGATGTCCGTGGCTGCGCATGCGCCGGACAGTCCACGCAAACAGTTGGGATCTGCATATATTATTATTATTATTATTATTATTATTATTATTATTATTATGGGTGATTGTTATCGCACCTAATGCGGACTCCTTCTGCGTCTAATGCCGGAGCGGTGATTGAACCCGTGCTTCACAACCCAGAATAGAACTGGAAGCCGCCAGACAAGGAATACGATTAAGGATTTGGTCTAGACCTCCCCGCTCACAGTCGCAACCACCCTGAATGTTACCATAGAAACTGAACACTCTGATCGGGCGGTGAAGGGGAGGGGGGAAGGGAGAGGAGGTCCCAGCAGGTGCAGAGAGAATTCCAGCAACCTTGGGAAAATTAGACAGCCTGGCACCACGCCGTTGAATGGGGAGAAAGCAAGGGAGCACCAGCTAGCGCGTGCACTCAGTGACACCAGGCCTACACGGGAGTACTGGTGAATTAGTAGCTTCTGTGACCCCAACAGTAATACATTGCTCCGCAAATGTTGACTATGAACCGGCTTTTAACAGCAAACAAACAAATACAAAAAGACAAACATACTAGACAGCCATTTGTTTCCGTGCACAAAATTTCACCCAAACAGTAGCACCCGGATATATGTGGTGAAATGGATCCACAGTCGCTCACATTTCACTGTTTTCATTCTAATAATAACCATTCTAAGGCCTCTTGGCATATTGGGCACTGGTCGAAGTGCGGAAAAGAAGTAGTGGAACTATGTTCCCTGCTGGCCTGCCCCCGCTCCCCGCAGACCCGATCGCCAAGCGCCCCCTCCCATGCATAATAAAACCCCCAAAACACTTGAACCTGCTGTTTAAGGGAACGTTACGTACAGTGCACTGAAAGTGCAAATTTCAACTTCTTCCTACACTTTTATTTTAAAATGAAACCGTTCCGGGAACAGCTTCTTCTTAAAATAAAAGTATAGGAACGGAAAAACCTAATTCAAAAAAGTAGAGGAGCACCACTCCCGACCGCTCCCGCTCACTTCGACCACTGATATTGGGGGGAAATCGCTTAAGAGGAAAAACAACATTTGGGAATGAATATTGGATGAAAACGTTCTGATTACTTACCAGTAATAACATCACCCCAAGTTCTTCTCTTTGCAGTCCTCACAACATGAGGTTTACACCTCAAGAGACCGGAAACTTCAGCTGAAAAATGCCCTGCAATCCGCACCCTGGAACTGGGTGTCCCTTGCCCCTCCCCTGAGGCTGGGGGGATAAGGGGCACCGACAACACCCATACATCCTATTCAATTGTAATTGGTTATTTATAACACACTTAATACCCAGAGGTTTCTAAGCGCGGACCGAACCTGTATTGCTCCACATCGTCTTGCTTCCAAGGCGAGCGCGTTGCCTCTGAGCTATCTTCGCTAGACCAGTGGAACTTCCCCATTAACCCCAGGGCAAGTGGGAGAGGTACCAAGACAGCAACGAAGGAGAGAAGAGCACAGGGATTACCAGTAAATAATCAGAACATTACCTCCCTGTCCTTATAACATGAGGACATACCCAGTAACAATAGGGGGGAATTATAACTCACAAAAAGAATGCAATATAGGTGCAGTGCAACATACCAAAAAATGTAATGGCAAACAAAGTCAGTCGTTGACACAAGACTACTGACCCAAACGACTGCCTAAGGAGACAAACTTATAGTGAAAGAAAAAGATCTCTGGGGAAGCCCAAGAGGCGGTAGTGTAGATATCCCCCGCCGGGACATTCTTGAATGCAGCCCAGGAAGCCACCATAGAATGGGTGGACCTACCCTGTACAGATTCAGGAGGGGGAAGGCCAGTTGCCTTGTAAGCCATCTAAATGACTGTTCCTAACCGCCTACTCAAGGCAGCCATAGACTCTACCTAACAGCACGCCCTGGACAAAACTAGATGAAAAACTGTGCACATTGCCTGGAGAATGTCCACTTATCCAAGTAGAACCTCACCATCCCACCCACATCAAGTGATGTGGTCGAGGAGGACCACAGAATAAGGACCACGGGTAGGTAGGACAAGCTCCTCATGTAGGTGAAAATCCGAGGTGAACTTGGACCGAAGGAGTGGAGGAGGGCGTAGGACCAGCCCCGCAGGCACAAACCTGAGGTAAGGGTCATAAGCGACCAAGGTCCCCAACTCCCTAAACCTACGTGCAGATGCCATTGCAAACAAAAACAAGCATTTGTAAGA
This sequence comes from Ambystoma mexicanum, assembly GCF_040938575.1. Classification (NCBI taxonomy): domain Eukaryota; kingdom Metazoa; phylum Chordata; class Amphibia; order Caudata; family Ambystomatidae; genus Ambystoma; species Ambystoma mexicanum. The sequence continues at coordinate 602,876,912 of NC_090924.1, forward strand.
TAGCGGCTAATAGGAACTTCCTCCTAAAGCTTGAAGAGGGCCATGGGGAGAGAGCCTGTAGTGTAGTACAATACAGGAGGTTCCAGGTCCGCAGAGGGAGAGTGTACCCTCGCCTGGGAAATTTTGACACCCCAAATAGGCGGGCTGCCAAGTCCTCCCTGGGGGCAGTGGTGACGCACAGAGCCCTAAAACACCCTGATTACAGCAAGCTGGGACCTAAGAAGGAATGGTGCAATCCTAACACTGAACCATCATGCAGGAAGTCCGAGACCCTCACTGGATCGCACAACATTGGATCAACCCCAGCCTTGACACACCAGGTTACAAAGGAATACCAGTGGCAAGGACAGGCCTTGAATGTGAAAGGCCACCTGAAGCCCTGAACTGCCATTGCAAGGCTGATGACATCCACACCCCCCACAAGGCCTACCCATTCGGAAGCTAAGCGTAGGTCACAGCTGGGCCTGAGTTGGGGCTGGAAGAGCGGGGGCATCTCGGGGTAGGGAGGGAGACCCAGTAACGGGGAATCCCTGGCATGGTCTAGCCAAGCAGGTGCAACCAGAATCATTCAAATCCAGTTCCACCTGATCTGCAACAATATCCTGTGAAGGATTAGGGAAGGTCGGAACGCAAACAGCAGACAGGACGGCCATTATGAGGACAGAGTGTCTATGCTCAGTGCAAGTGGATTCCATAGACTGCAACTCTCAGGGAGTACTCCAATGAGGAAGGGAAAACCCTGCTCAAGGTATCTGCCTTGACATTCGCCACCCAAGGGATATACGAGGCCTGAAGAGACAAGAGACTGTCCTCTGTCCATGCTTTGATCTTGAAAGCCACCAGCTGGGGAGACTGGGACCTGGTACCACCCTGGCGATTAATAAACACCCTGGCCATCTGACTTTCCATGCAGACTTGGACAGCATTTCCCCTGAGATAGGGTGACAGGGCACAGAGGGATCTCCAAATGGCTGACAGCTCCCTCCACTTCAAGGATTTCTCCCCGTCCTTCCTTGGTCACTTCCCTGGAATGGACAAAGAGCCTAGTGTCACACCCCACCCTGTCTGACTGGCATCTGTCGTCAGGATCAGGGGTTGGGTGGGCCAAATGGGAAGTTACTAAGGAGGTTAATGTCATGCAACCACCACTACCACTTCCTCCAGATATAAGGAGATTCCTTGATCACCCAGGAATAGTCCAAGGAAGACTCATCACAATTTGCCAGGAGGTGTATTCCCAATGATTTTAAGTGGAACCTGGCCCAGGGCACCACAAAGACCATTGCAGCCAAGTCTCTCTGGACCTTCAGCCAATGAAGGGCAGAAGCCTCCTCCCTGTCCAGAACTGTTCTCTGGCTGGTTCTTATCTTTGTTACTCTGTGGTATAGATGGGACATGTTCCCTACACCGCGTTGAAGAGTTCCCTCACAGAATCCAACACCTGAGGGTGGGCCAAGCCGGACGTCTACAGATTCACAATCCATCTGAACCTCTGCAAGAGGTTCCATACAATAGTCCTGTTCCAGAGGGCAAGAGACATTGAAGGGGCGTAAATCATCTGGTTGTCCATGTAGGGGGAGCCAGATGGCCTGGATGTGGAGCAAGGCACCTAGGAGAGCCAATACCTCTGCAAAAATCTTGGGGGCTGAGCAGAGACTGAAAGGTAGTACTTGAAACAGAAAACGGTTGTCCCTAGCAACCAACCCGAGGAGTCGCCTGTGACTCTCTCGAATAGGAATGTGGAAATACGCATGCTTGATATCCATGGATGTGAGGAAGCCGCCCTTGGACACACACAGGATGATTCTCTGAAGAGTTTGCATTTTGAAGGGGATATTCCTGATGTGCCTCTTCACCCATCTGAGGTTTGTTATGGACCACCACTTCAGTGAGGGCTTCAACACCAGAAACAGGATGAAGGAGAGCACAGGCCCCTGCTCCCGACTGGGCAGGGCCTGATAAGCTCTTTTTAGTAACAGCTGCAGATTCCCCTCCTGGAGTGCAGCCCTCTTCACTGGGTCCCTGGGCCATGTGGTCACCATTACTCCTGACTCTGAGGGCGAGGAGCTCAATGCACTGGCATAACCCTTCTGTACCATGTCCCAAATCCAGGCTCCTCTTATGTCCTCTTCCCATACACAGCTGAAGAGCTGGAGGGGGCCCCCACTGGAGATGACACTGGGCAAGTAACCTTCAGCTTGATGATTTTGAATGCTCCTTTGCCACGAAACCTGGCCCAAATAGAACTTCGCCGGCCCTGAAAGGAAGCTGTAGACTGCTATCTCTATGGTGAACAAGGCTGGGCCTGCTTGGGATCCAGCAGTGCATTGTTATCCTTGGTCGGCTTGACCAATTAATTGCTTCGGGAGCCGAAGATCGTTGGATCCAAGAAAGGCAGTCACATCAAGATTTCATTCTTTGAGGCTTCCCCCGTTCCACTGCCTGAGACAATACTGCTGCCTGGCTGGGTTTATTGTGACCTCCCCCATGGCCACAGCTCTCATTATGTCCAAGGAAATGTCAGAGGCTAACATTATCTCCCTCTCAATGAACTTGATAAGTACCTGAGAATCCTCATGCAAGGACTGGGTTACATAGCCGGATTAAGCCAGTGCCCTCACAGCAAAGGGTGCAGCTCCATGAGCCATCTTCAGTGCAATTTCCACCCTTTGATCCACCAGTTCTGAAGGCGTAGCACCTTCGGAGGCCACAGAAGTGCGCCCGGAAACGAAGAGCTGAAAATAATCTTCCTTAACAATATCGGGGAATTCCCGGCAGAACCCCTGAAGGGGGTACATCTTAGACAACATCCTTAGTATAGATACCTATTAGGATCTTTCCAGTCCCTGGTGATGACATCTCGGATACTCCCTAACACAGGAAGTCCAGATTTAGACACCGCAAATGTAGGCGTACAGCACATCTTCACTGCGTGGTGCTGCCTTAACAGACCGCAAGTTTAGGTTCATGGCAACGTCATCCAAAATCTCTCAAGAACTTGCCTCCATCACCCCCTCATCATCAGGTAGTCCCAGTTGGTGCAAAGTGGTCTCCAGCTGAGGGAGATCCAGTGATACTGCAGGGACTGGGAGCCGGACCGTCCTGGTTTTTGGTGCTCTGTCCCCCTTTATCAAGATTATGTTTCCATTGGAAACTGCAGTGGTCCCGGTTTTTGGTAGCCAGTCTTTATAGCTGACAGGCATTAATGCACAATCTTACACAGAGGAAATGCGGTATTTTACAACGTAAGATAGTGTTAGTTTGTGATAAATTAATTATAAAATGTGTTTATTTGAACAGTAACACGTAAACCCCCTTCTCCTCCAACCTCTACTGAAGTGTAATGCCTTCACAGCCACTTTCAAAAGCTAGTCCTACTTTTTTATTTTATTTAACTTTTTATTGGCCTTTTTATAAACATTAACACATTTGAACATGAATGGAGCCCCCCCTCCCATCCCCTTGGTTCGAGAATCGTCTGGAGGTAAAGCGGTTTTCTGGGTGTCCAGGTGCTGTGGTAAGTGCGATGTTGGGGGTCCGGCTGGGAGTGGCTGCCGACATCCTTTGCCCCCTCAGGGGTCGCTTTCTCCGGGGCGTTCTACTATGCCCAAGAGCCGCATTGCCCGAGGGCACCATACTACCCTTACCCCGTCCTTCAGCTACTTCAGTAGAGATGACCGGTCTGAAGCAAACCTAGGGTGGTCCCCTTGAATGGAGTATGTGAGCCACTCGAGTGCTAACAGGTTCCAGATTTTAGCCGCCCATTCGTGGTCCTGTGGAAGGTCCCTGGCTTTCCATTTACAGGCCAGAACCAGTGGCACCGCCATCATCATTATTACATAGAGCTTACGACCCGCCTTGGTTTTGATTGAACCCAGGGAATCCCCCAGTCAGCGCAAGACCCTTATTTCCCATGTAGTTAATTCCTAGGACTTGGTTGACGAGTATTTCTCAAATTTAGGGCATTTTCACAATATGTATCCCCGTGTGCCCTCTGCTCCCTCCAGCAAAGGTGTGAGGCCCCTGGGTACATTCTATGGTGCTTTGAGGGTGTCTTGTGCCACTGGATTACCAATTTCAACCACATCTCGCTTATTTGGAGGGATCTTGTTAATTTGGGAATCTGTGTCCATAGCCAGGCCACTCTTTCTCCTTCACTGCGCACCCTGTGGTTACCTCCAATTTCCCCATGTAGGGTTGTGATGGGGGATCCTCTCCTGCTTTCATATGCTTGTATATAGCCGTGGTCAGGTGCCTGTCCCCGGAATCCCTGCTAAGGTACCTTTCGAAGGGGGTTAGTTGGCAGTTTGCTGCTTGTAACAAGGTGGGGTGGTGAAGGCAAACCTGTCTTGAGAATTAAGACTCTGAAAGACTCTGAATACTCTCAAATAATTTGATTTGCATAATTAACATTATAAATTGTTTCTTTGTTGCTCTATTGTCTTTTGTCATTTAAACATGTCATGTTTTTGCTTATCTTTTAACAACTTCTCCTTTTTATATTTTTTTATGTCAAATCACTTGTATTTAAAAAAAACCCTTTTTATAAAAAAAGTATTTTCCCAAAACATGAAATAAACAAAATGCAAAGACTTTCTTTCACCTTTTTTTTCTTTTCTTTGCGGCTGACTGTTCACTTCAACTACAAAGGTATTGAAATATTTGAGATATCTAACGATACTCAACACAAAAATTAATTGAATTTATTTCACTATGTGGGCAAAATAATAATTTCGCTAGCGGACTTTTGGAAACCCAATGTATGTATAGAAGCCAGTACCTCAACTGGTAGTATCTGTACCTTTCTCTTTCGCCTAACGCAAAGTCTGCTTTAGATTGCTCAAATTGCTACACCAAGAGTTAGTCCTACTTTTATGTTAGTGTTTCTGTGCCGGTTATTTACTTTTTTAATCTGGTCACCCTAGTCTTGCGCCAGTTAGGGACTGGTGTCCGTCAGGGGCCGGGGAAGTACCTGAACAGATTAGCCACGCGGTGGGGTTGATTCCAGTTCTGGTGTGGCTCACAACTGCACCCGCTGTGCCCCCAGAGGATCTGAATTCCGGCCTTCCCACTTCCATGCCTATACAGGCAAAGAGCACGTTGGCGGCAGGGGGGCGCCACACACTCCTGCAAACAAGAAATGGCCCTTCCCGTCCCCCCCAGGACAGTCCATTAACATGTGTAGGACTCATTAATTTCAATTGCTTTTCATTGACATGAATAATATTGTTTGAACACCCTATCAAAGTCTTTAGAAACTGATTAACAAAAAGTGGTATCAGGAATAACTAGGGGGGACACCTGAAGAGTGACTAGCTGATTCGCAGAGGAAGTTGAACCTCTGATTTACCCATCAGTTACAGGAGTATGTTAGATTACTCCTGGCCAATTCTCTGTGAATCGAATACTAAGTCAAGTGTATGTCTACCAGTAAATCCTTTGTAAGGCAGCCCCTAGTGGAGGTTCTAGAAAATGTGTGTCCTATGTTTTGATGCACAAGCGTGTGGGTGCTATATTTCATATTAAAATGATTGAACTGAGCCCCCCATCTGCACCACCCCACAGGATGATTATAGATGAGAATGTTTGAAAGTAAAGGTTCAAGAATCTGTTCCAGAGATTATGGGCCTTATTCTGAGTCTGTCGGTGACCCTGCTGGTGCTACCGGTTTATTCCGATTCCGGCGGCCGGGAAGTCAGGCACCAGTAAATTGTTAATCCCCATTTCCATAGGGACTCTATGGGAGTGGGGACACCGGAGCACCGGCACTGTTAGCAATGGTGCCGGTGCTCCCGTGAAGAGTCTGCCTACCGTGGCCGCTGCGCCCGGCAGGGTCAGACCTGTCGGGCACAGCGGCTCCCGCAGGCAAACTTGTAGAATTCCGGTCTGGAAACAACAGTGCCGGTAGGCTTACCAGCACCGTTGTTACCGGTCCGGCACACTTGTAATGAGGCCCTATGTCTGTTAATAACCAGCGTTATGGGCAGGGGTCTGCAATTTTGCCTGTCCAGATGTGGTGTTTTGGTCTATATTTCCCATCAGGCCTAGCCGGATAGTCAATGCTGAGAGATCATACAAATGATCCTTCTCCAAAACCTTTGGAGAGCCGCATGTTGCAGACCTCTACGGTATGGGATATAAGAAAAAAAGAGAGAGAGATATGTCATACTATGTAGAACTTCAACAGTACACCCGAGTCTTACTTTCTGTCTGTACCCTTACTCTAACCATACCAAAAACCTGTTCTCTCTTTAGATATAGCACAAGGCAGTAAAATAAATTATGCCACTTCAGGAAAAGTGACCCTTGAAATGGGACAAGATCTCATGTTTTTAGGACCAACTTGGGGCCCCTGCCGGTGGTGCCCTCGTCTAATGACCAACTTGTAGCATACCGGACACAGCATCTAAGTGAATTTATGCCTGCAGCAGAAGGAAATCGAGACTGGTGGACTTACGCCAGTGCTGGTCACTGTATTAAATTGAGTTCTGCTGTAGTTAACTTTTTAGACTCACTACGACTTGACAAACTGTGATTGTCTAGTGATATATATACCTACTTGGGCGTATAGCACTCTTTTTTTTATGCACATGGATTTCTTTCAACATCGATGATCAACAACTTGTAACAAAAGCTTGAGGTCTCGATGCTTGCATTGAGTCTATCAGGCTGAAGTTTCAATAAAAAAATAACCAAAATTGTCTGAGTGTAGGCGCCACCCTGCAAGTACACATGATCCCTCTGCTCTCGCCTCCTAGAGAGGTCCATCACCACTGGTACAGGACAATCTCTCCATGCATTGTTCTCACAATATCTAAAAGCATGGATGTTTTCCTCCCTTAATATCATAGGATGTATTTTCTACTTCTAGTGTGACACAAGCCAGACCCCAACCTACTAAATAGCATTGTGCTTTAATTTGTTTGCTTTTCTCCCAGCACCCCACTCACATGAAGCAAAGAACACGCTAAAGTGATCACCTGCTCCTTCAAACCCATGTCAATTATTTATTTATTGAATATATTTATATAGCGCTGGAACAAAAGCCTGGGGGCATAAAAGCACTAATTAATAGACATGCTTCAGAGAATCTCGTGCCCATTGCTCCTGCTTCTATTAAGTGCCAGCATTGCAACCATGACTTCATGGAAGCACTTAACTCGTTAACCTATCTTGCCAGCAAACAAATATCTACCTGATAAACCACCCGCAAAACCTCAGATCATTTAGTGGCCTGAGAACCCACCACCACTGCAGCCTTAATAGAAATGTCCTTTTGGGCCCCAGAGTGGAGCTCATGCTCTGAGCCCCTATAAATGCCATTCACTTACGTGGAAACAGGTTCCGTCCACACAATGTTGATCATTTGCACTGTAATGCGCAAATGGAGGGATAAACTGCAGCTGAAATTCCCTTTAAGCCTCTCTTTTACAGTCTGAAGTGCAAATTGAATAAATGCTGCCAGCAATGTACACATGGCATGCAGCGTTTACAATGGATTCCTGTACAATCAGCCTGCTTTTTGCTAGTGTAAAAGGCGGGTGGATTTCATAAGAATCCATAGCATTTACGACAGCATGAAAATGACACGCTGGAGTGCATGCTTTAGTATTTATATGCCAGAGAGGATGGGAGAGGCAAACATGTAAATTACATTTTCACGCCCCCTCGCTGCCATAAAATTGAATGAAGATGTACTTTGGTGTGAAATGCACGCGTAAAATGTTTTATGCTATGCCACATCCAAAATGAGCTCCACAGTGGCTCCGTCCCCTGATTGGATAAAAATGAATCTCACTTTTTGATCACTTTAACTAAGCAAAATATAGCCCTGGATGCCACGAATCAACCTTGCTTAGAAAAGGCATCCTTTACAGCATCCCTCACACTGCCTAACCCACCCTACCAAAGACAAGTAACGTTCTAGCTTCATGTTTAAGCAAACCATGCTCTGATGTAAATGATACATTATCTCTGGTTCCTTCCCATCTTTGACCATGTCAAGCAAAGATCACTGAATGCTATGCGCCATAATAACTATATCACCATAGTTCAGGGCTCTTCAAAATGTGGGACTACTCTCCCACTGCCTGTGGGCGGGGGCTGACCCTGGGGAGGTCTGGTGTTGGGCGATACTCTAAGGGACGAGGGTGACTTCAGCACAAAAACGTTTGGAAAGCACTGCGCTAGTGTTACCTGAAGAACTTGTCACACCATATTGCTTCACTAAGTAAGGCGAATTGTAAAACCTCGTTGTGACAGACAGCCTCTGGCGAGGGTAGGAAAGCACTCGCTTTTTGTATTTATATTCATAGAAAATGATATGTGTAATTCTATTTATGAAAGGGAGCTGTGCAAATCGGACCACATTATCATACATCTCCATGCCAAAATGAGTTTAAAACATATGCCTTTGCCCTAACCAGTCTCCTGACATCTACAGCACTAGCTCTGCTGTAGGTCAAAGCATGTACAAAAGTCACATGTGCATTCCTGACAGCTGCTGGGAGACCAAGATCCTGCAGGCACAGATAATGTTATAACTGATTGCACCTCTGATTTTCATGATTATAGTTGCATACTTTAGACAACCTGGTTGCATGCAATTCTTTAAATATAAGCCATGCCTGGTTGTGGCATGGTGGCTACTAAAGTCAGACATTTATACAGCTACAGCGATTTGATATTATACATGCGTGAACTCTGTGAGAAGGGCACAGCTATGTCACAGGAACGTGGATTGATGTCTGTCTGACTGTCTCCACTGCTGCCATGTGATTTCTATGTAGAAAGGGCAACACCTCTCCTCAAGTGACAGGAACTCCCACCAATGGATCTCCCGGGAGTCCGTGCTTCCAAGGCAGTAATGACACAACAGGGCCATCCTCACACCAGGGTGGTCCCTTTGAGGCCTGGAGAAGGGTCCCAACTTCTTGGTTTATGTCAGGGCTCTCATCCTTTTCCAGCCCCCTCCATTTCCTGCAAGCAAGGCCCTCCATTTCCTGCAAGCAAGGCACTCTTTGTGTAATGCCATAAAGCAACGCCTTGGACCAATCCCCTGTGGTATTTTGCCTTTAAAATGAGAAGGGCACCCCCTCGTTCTTTGATTCATCTTTTGACTATGACAAGGGCAACGGTAAGGAGGATTCACTGGACCTCTGACGTATTTGCTGCATCAAAGTTGACATAGAAGTGAAGACAGAGGGCATCCAAGGCACAGGAGAGCTCTGTCCCATAACTATCCCCAGGGTACTGTGGTGGTGACTGCTGTTGGACCAATACTTCACTGCTGGCTGTACTAGGACCAGGATCCTATTCACTAGAGGTGAAGTATCCTCTGTAGGTACCATCCCAGCTCCCTTAAGTGGAAATGCAGAACAGAAGGATTTACCTTGTTCTGGAGCCCCTCGATTGGGAACCCCAGAAACTGTAGAACAAAGTAACAACTGGCTCTCCCTGCACCTCCAAACCTCATCAACCCCCATCCAAGCTGCTGCACGGAATCATTCTTGACCTCAATGCTCCACTGTCCCCGCATCTCCCAGTTTGCTCGATGCTTAAACTCCGCCATTTCCGCATCTTAGACCTGCTGAGTTTTCTAGTGTCCCCAACTTGATACCATTGCCTGGTCACCAACCAGATGCCCAGCAGTGTTCAAAGCCATGTTGATGTAGAGGAACAGCCAACTGCCCCTGCAGGAAGTCCCACACCACTCCCACCTATATGCTGGAAGCCAGAAATCGTGCTATGCTTGACAATAATGATTGTGAATATTACGCAACAAATCTTCGAGAACAAGTATCCACTAAGAAAACCCTATCAGATGTATTCCCAAAGAGATGATAATCTCTTGGAGGAGATCCCAGAAGGAATATTAAAATGAGAGAAAGAGAAGTTGGTGACATGACAAGACACAAGTGTGATGCACAGAGAAAACTGGCTGAGGATGAGAGTATATGGACCTTATAGAAACTGATGTCGAAGTAAAGAGTTGAGTAAACTTTCATATGCAAGATAAAGATGCATATGTGAAGAGCACTGCAGCAGAAAATGCAAGCCATTTAATAATTGTACAGATGCAGCAACGCAAGTAGGCTAAATGATCATAGAAGCTAGCCATATGTAGTGAATAGACTGCATGCGGTGCCGCCATTATATAGAAGCTGGACATCAGTGTCACAATTTTAGTAAGTTCAAGCCCATGGAGAGAAGGCTGATGCTGGGTCGCAGCAGAAAAGTAGCTAAGAGTGTGGACGAATCAAGAACGGCAGTCTAGCCTAGTGTCAAGGCTGGGAGCTGCCAAGAACTGGTTATCTATACTTGAAGAACAATAAGCGTGAGATGCTGAATCATCCCTTGTTAAGGTGCATAGTTAAAACACCATGGCCTGATTACGATTTTGGCAGTAGCCATGCCGCTATTGGCGGCATGGCTGCCGCCAAAATCGGGTCCGGGTTCCCAGAATGGGGAATTACCGGGCCATTACGAGTTTGGAGGGCCCGGTAATTCCTCCCTCCAGGAACCCAGGCCTGGACCTTCCCCATTCCCATTTCAGCCCCCATAGGGCTGAATGGGAATGGGGGAGGGAGCAAACCACGGGCCGATTACAAGCGGCTCGTTGTTTGCTCCCTCTTCCCCTCGCAAAAACCGGTAGGCACGCCTGGTTTGACCAGGCGTTACTTACCGGGTCCCGCGAGGGGAGCTTGTAATGAGGTGGAACGGGTTTGATGGGTCCGCCTCCTTTAGCGGGTCCCCTTAACCCATTCTGCCTCATTTGTAATGAGGCCCCATGAGTGCCAAGTTTATTCACTTAATACAATTAAATGCTGAAAAATGGGCTGAATTGTGGTCTCCTGTCACATGAGACAAGGATGGAAATAGAAGTTGGGCATACGCTCCTGAACTATGATAAGCGTATGCTCACAATCTCTTATATTCTCAGAGGCAAGGATACTTTGCAAGGCCAAGTTCAAAGACAATCTTCATGGCAGAAGGCATTGGCGATGAGAGATGTTGGGCTAATCGGGTGGGGAAGCATGGTCAAGTCCACCTCCTGAGACCTGGTTTATGAGCTTACATGCTGCTAGTGAGCCAAATGTTCCAGAAGGGCATGAGAGCGCCAACCAAATGTAAAGGGCTATATAACGAAAGGCCTTATAGTTTGTTAGCCAAAGATGTGCCGTGTAGCTAATAAGTGTTTAAGATGACTTGCACTAGGGGTGAGCATGAGTTATCCACCTGACTATAGCGACCCAATCACAACCCATTCCCGTATAGAAAGTATACTTAGATGTTTCCCTTGAGCCAACCACAACCCCCGTAGGTTTCGCTTATTTTCCATGTAGTATTATGTCACGTATGATGAGTTTTCACTATAAAAGTATTGTTTTTTATTAAATGCTTCGTGTGAGATAATGCTGTGTGACGTCCTTTGATGTCCTTTGTAACTCCCTGTTTTAGACAATTGATATTAAAATAGTAAAATGAACTTTGCCATCTTACTGAGTTGGTTTGATTATTTGGTGTAAAAGTTACTCTGCATCCCATTTACTGCATGACACGCTACCTATTAAGGGCCCTAAGCTCATTGAGCTAGACAAACCCGCTTGCCTCCCACGGAAAATGTGATTGCTTCGCCATCCCTCAGGTCACTGGCTCTTCCAGCATGAGCGACCTAACTCTGCATGCTATTCCCAGCATGTTCGACCTGCAAACGGATGCCCCTTCTGCACTGCATCACATTGCTGGGACATGTAACCTCTGCTCTCTGACTTGATACCCGCCTGGAGCCGAAAGAGCCCAGACTTCAGCTTTTACGCCCGAAAGCCTGGCTCACTGTTGTTGTGCCACTAAAACAAGACCTTGGGTACCGTGAAGAGGAACTGCCCACCTGGTGCACCTTTAGGGCTTTAGTGACTTGTAGCCCCTCTTTTTTTTACCGTTTCTGCAAGAATATATCCTTAAACTATTGCATTGTTGTCAAATCTCTTGCCTGAAACCCCTGCTTATTAACCTTGAGTGCTCTTTCACGTGCAGTTCCAAGGGTGAGTTTTTTTGTATTTTTACTTAATTTGTTGCATTAATTGTAGTAATTTTGTCACAATCAGATAAATAAGGGGCGTTTTTTTTGGTTTCTCTTAAATAGAAACAAAAAAAGAATCAACATTATATATTCCTTTTTTTTGTTGGCCCTCAAGCACTTTGCCATCAAGTCTGCGGATGATCACAACTGTAGAGAGAAATATTTTAATGAGTCACTAAGCACTCTCATCTTGAACTGCAACCTGAAGAGCGATATGGAATCCATAGATAATCAATATGGAATCCATAGGTAATCAATATGGAATCCATAGATAATCAATATAGAATCCATAGATAATCAATATGGAATCCATAGATAATCTGATCTATAGTGTGCATATTTTTTATAGCGCACATCGCCCATGCTTGTGGCCACCTAGCGCTATCTTGAATGTCCGTTGCCAAACTGTTCTGGCTTTTCTTGTGGTCGAGGTCTGGATTGAGGTAGTAGGTTTTGAAGTAGGTTTTCAAATGGTGTATGTTTATTTTATAGCGTGCTAACATGCAACCTTAGGGTCTTCTGAGTGGTATGACAATGTTACTGTTCCATGTCATAAGTAGAGTGCTCAGTGCAGAGTGCTCTTGTGCCCCTGGATACTGCATAATAAATAGCAGTGAAAAGGGGTGCACAAGACACGCACCGGTGGGAAAGTCCATAACAACTCATGAACACGAACACCATTGAAGTTCGGAAGGTGTGCATTAAAACTCGAGGAAGATATACAAAGGTGTAACACGTGCATGGAAAGTTCTGAAAGCTTAGCTAACACAAGCAGGAAATATGCATTAGAGGATATCTGAGCAATACAAATGCATAAGGGTTCACTACAAGACATGCAAAGCATATAACAGCCTTACATGTGCATTACAAGGCCAGGGAAGGCATTCAAAGGCATGGACATATTGGTAGAAAGGTGCATTGAGAGGCATAAGAAGGCAAACCAGTGCATTAGAAGGCATTGGGGCATAGGAAGCCATACACGATACACACCATGCCTTTGAGGCATAAAGGAGCATGCTGGTGCATTAAGGGCGTAGAAGGCATAGTGGTGCATTAAAGGGCACAGAGTGCATTAAAATGTATAATCGGGTTTAGATAAAAGGCATGAAAGGCACAGTGGGAATGGAGGCCGTTTGCTGGCATGGAAGTCATACCAGGGATGGGGTATTCAAAGGCATCGAAGTCACATATGGATTTAAGTGGCATGGAAGGCATCGGGGAGACATGAGAAGGATTGACTGCATGGCAGCATTGAAAGGGTTGGAAGGCATGAAGCATTAACAGGCATGGAAGGTGTGAGAAGGCACGTGGAATAAAGGCTTTGCGCATGGACAGAATTAAAGTCACAAGTATCGACTGATATAAAAAGGCATACAGAGGCATTAAAGGCATAAAAGCCATGGAATACATGAGAGGTAGAGGGCATTAAAAAGGCAGACCATGGCACATACGTTGCCTTGTGATTTCTGGTGTGTAAGATTGTGTAGAATGTGTTTTTGTGGCATGTTAATTTTTCAAGTTCAGGGAAGGTGGGAGCTTGTAGGAAAAGGTAGGATCTCTGTGCTGATCTGCTTGGTGAGTCAAGTATCTGTTAAGCTTCCTGCAGCCGTTCCAGGATTCACGGCGGGAAAGAGCTCCTGAGGTCCCGCACGAGAGAATGAGCTGTTGTTGGATCCCTGGTGGTAATGGCGCTGGATCTGACTGTTGTCACATATTGTAGTGATGCCTGAGTGTATATTCACGGAATCACTGCTCCGAACAATTACTTTTCCGTTTTGGTTTTTATCGGTTATTACGGGACAATTGGTTGCCCAGGTCTTGTAGGTGAGAAATGGTACATTTGCATGTTGAGAAAAAGCCAACATGTGTTTCGACCAGGGATCTTTATCAAGGGGGACAGAATGGTCCTTGTATGAGTAGCTGGATAGCTCCTAAGGTGCCGGCGGGGCCTCCGTGTATGTGCTCTGCTCTGCTCACGGCGATCTTTTCAAGTTTCATGTTTATTTGGCACATATCCACCATCAGGCCTCCAGAGCTGTACATGTGTTACAGAAAGAATGGGAATGGCCACACACTTGGCTGGATGCGGCATAATAATGCACACGGGGGATGAGAGCGGCACACAGGCCTAACAGGTGTACAGCAGTCCGGTAAAGGGAGGAGGGCAGTGCATAGGGTTGGAGGAGGAGCAGTGTACAGGCTCAGAAAGGTGGAGCTCATTGAAGAAACTCCGAGTGGGAGTCTGTACTCCCTGACTATAGTGGGTTGATCTAGTTCTCAGCACTGCAACCAGGAACAAGGCCTATAAACCAGGAAGATAGGGGTGGTCATTGTCAGCAGCATCATCAGTGACTGCCATGGAAGGCATGGGAATGCTTTCCTATAATTCAGGAAGATAGTGCTGGTCATTGTCAGCAGCATCATCAGTGACTGGCATGGAAGTCTAGGGAATGCTTTCCTATACTTCAGGAAGATAGGGGTGGTCATTGTCAGCAGCATCATCAGTGACTGGCTGGAAGTCTAGGGAATGCTTTCCTATAATTCAGGAAGATAGTGGTGGTCATTGTCAGCAGCATCATCAGTGACTGGCATGGAAGTCCAGGGAATGCTGTCCTGGCATCGGTGAGCAGAACCACAGAGAAAAAGAGAGAGGGGCGGCAGAGCTCCTGTTAATCGGCACAGGTCAGGCGCACAGTTGCTCAGCCGCAGCAAGGATGGTTCGCTCACCCATGCCAGAAAAGTGGTTGTACAGAAAAGATGAGAGTGAGAAGTGGAAGAGAGATGCCAGCAACTTAGGGCTGAACTGAGCAACTGGGCTCATGAGCGGAACAACACAAGAGAGCAGACCAGCAAATGAAGAGAGGGCGATACAAAGAAGCAGGAGTATCAGAGTGAGTTTTCCAGGACAGATGCCCGAAATAAGACAGAGAAACTGGACCAAAGACAGAGAGACGAAGGGGGTACATGTCTTTATACCGAAGTAATTTATAACGAATACACATATATTAAATATTCTATATTGAACAATTTTATAGTGAATGCCCTTTTTTTTTTTGGGGGGGGGGGGGCAAAACCCCTGTTACCCACCACTAAAAACCCATTCCGACCGTTTAGAAAAAATATTTAACACTTTACCCCACCCTAAATGCATTCACTATAAACTGTTTCATTATAAAATATTCGATATATGTTCATTCTATATAAAAGATTCAATATAAACAATGTATACCAGATGAAGGATGCCTCTGGGGCCAGACCCAGGAGAAACTGAGCCGAAGACCCAGAGATGGAGGAAAGCCTCTGGGGCCAGACCCAGGAGAAACTGAGCCGAAGACCCGAGATGGAGGAAAGCCTCTGGGGCCAGACCCAGGTGAAACTGGGCCGAAGATCCCAAGATGGAGGAAAGTCTCTGGGACCAGACCCAGGAAAAAGTGAGCCGAAGACCCAGAGATGGAGGAAAGCCTCTGGGGCCACACCCAGTAGAAACTGGGCTAAAGGGTATCCAGTAATTTTATTGCAACCATTACAGAGTGGTACATAACAGAGCAGACAATAATACAGTAAAACACTGAAAAGATGAAATATATGAATGAAAGTCGAGTAAGGGTTTAAAATGGGACGGGATGGGGTTGGGATGGCATTATAAGGGTAGAAAATCAGGGGGCTAGGGGACCCCCAAATTTAAAAAAAAAAGAAAATCTGTATTTTTTCGATGTTTTGCCAGTGATGAACTGTACCGCTCTGTTATTGTGGTTGGTAAAATCAAATATAACCGGCTAAAGATCAGAAGATGGAGGAAAGCTTCTCGGGCCAGACCCAAGTGAAACTGGGCTAAAGATCCCAAAATAGAGGAAAGCTTCTGGGGCCAGACCCAGGTGAAACTGGGCTAAAGATTCCAAGATGGAGGAAAGCTTCTGGGGCCAGACCCAGGTGAAACTGGGCTGAAGAACCCGAGATGGAGGAAAAGCCTCTGAGGCCAGGCTCTGATGGAGTAACACATTGAGACAGTGGATAAAGACAAAAACAATGCATGTTCTATCACTGAGTAGTGTAGGAAGGCACATGGCTTTAAGTGGACCAGGGTTAGCCGGGGCAGAGGCCCGTCAGGCTCTGGAAATTGTGTCCGAGACGGGGCCCTGCCAAGGCTCTCTAAAGTCCCCTGCTAATCCCAGCCCATCAGGTTCCTAGAAGCCAAGCTTTTTTTCTAAAGCCTGATGCTCTTGTGTACAAGTGAGAGCTTCAGGCTTTAGAATAAAAGCCTTTCCTCTTCATTGTGCCGCGGCGCCGACCCCCTGCCAGACGCCAGCCTTCCTTAGAGATGCAAGGATCATCACCCTCACACCCCAGGTGAGAGGGTGATGATCTCTGCATCTCTAGTGCGAAGGGCGCCTGGCAGGGGGGTCAGCGCAACAATTGAAAGACGAATCAACAATGACCTTTCCTGACTTCTGCCTGTTTTGCCACGGCCCTGTCCCCGTTTGCAAAATTAAACCGGGGCTCTCACAGGGGCGTGCCCTAACAGACAGCATTCAGGTGAGCTATGTGTCGCCTCTTAATTGTAGCACCGACTCCCTGAAAAGGCATGCCCGCTAAGAGCTCCGGGCTGAAGTTTGATGGCCACCTAAAGCATTGCAAAGACGATCCTTGGGCAGAGGGAACAATATTTAAGCCTGACCTGTACCCTAAAGCATGTGGGTAGGGGGTGAACTACTTGTTGGTAGGAAAGTGCTTAATGCGATACCCTAAGCAAAGGGGGAGAAAGTATTTGCTAGTAGGAGTTTGTCAAGACTAGAGCTGGGCTCTGTGGCCCTAAGACTGAGATGTCAAAGAAAGAGCTGTGCACTACATTCCTTAGACTATCAGTTTTGAGCCTATAATTAAAATGAGCCCCGTATTCCTGAGACTGCGAGTTGCGACCCAAGGGTCTTTACCACGCTGCACTTGCATCGCAGTACGGGGCAGGGTGTGGGGAGGTCGTTAACAGGGAGAGGGGGGCATTTCGTTGGCAGGGCCTGGAATGTCGTATATCTGGATCGAAACAAGGAGAAATGGTGCTGCGGCTGGTGAGCGAGGTAAGTGAGGGGGTTGGGACAGTGGCAAAAGGGTGTAAACCCCCTTCTTGTGCAGCATTCAGGCAGCCGGTGGGGGATAAAGGAGATGCCTATTTGTGGAGGGAACGGGCCGTGATGGGTAAAGCTATGAAGTATTTACTGCGCAGGAAAGAGCCGGGCCGTGATACAGTCCCAGCAAAGACATGGAACCGACCCTAGAAGCAAGATGGCTGCCAAATCCCTGCGACTGCAGTCCTCATTATGAGTTACGCCAAACACCTGATAACGGGCAGGCCCTGCACGCATTCCCCATGTTGCAGTCCTGTTAGACTGAAGTCGGGATCCTCCTACTGGGCGAAACCTACACCCAAGGTTTTTTGGCTACTACCCACCTGTCTTCACATCAATACTCTGGAGGAGTCTGGTGCCTCAACATCACAGGATTCACATCTGCCTTTCCCTTTATCTCACTAGTAACCAAGCGCTTTGAAGCTCTTTATTTATTTATTTATTTATTTATTTATTTATTTATTTATTTATATACGGACTTTACAAATTTACAATGAAAACCTCCACCTGCCCTGTCTTGCAGGGACACAGGCCTTGAGGCACAACAAAATGCAGGTGTGATTTATACAAGACCACTATACATTACATTTCAGAAACTTCATGCTGGAAAGCCACTGTATGTGGCGCAAGCAGGTGTGTAAAGGTCTTCGTGTTGATGGCATGGTCCCGGAGTTATCCGCAGCGTGCCGTGTTCTTCGGGTCAGGGTTCTGCCGGGGTCTTCTTTCAGGCTTCTGCTGTGCTACCAGTATTCTGGTGCCGCCGCATCAGAGAATGGATCCACTAGGCCGCCTATGCCCCTACACCTGTCTCTCTGAATCTGGCGGGGCTGTGACCATGACAGCATGAAGCTGCACTTGAGGTGCCATCATTTCGGGTCATAGGTAATTCACAATGATACCCAAGGGTTTGGGCGTGTAATCAAATGCAATAAATAAATAAATAAGCCCTGCCAAATGGAGCTATTAAACTGAAAAAATTGCTTCCGTTGTACTGTGCACTAACTGTATTTAATCAATCAATAGTCTACAATCAACACAGAGCAGAGCACTGCAGGTGCCGCGTCCTCCCTGACCCTCAAGTGTGATTGATGATCGCAATTTTGTCCCCTCGCCTGAACATCATTAACTCCTCATTACATAGAGGGATTACCCCAACCTCATTAAAAGCCACAGTCTGGACACCACTGTAAAAATCAAAAAACAGTTTATTTGGTGACACGTCAAATTCGTCCCTATTTCAGCTCTGGCATTTGTTTTCGAAGCATTCCGGAGGGAACTGTAAGTGAGCGAGTCTGGGCTTTCCCGCGGCGTGGGTCAGTCACATGACCTTGCCCTGCCTGATGGTTGGCTTTGCTTCATGTGACCCTGCTCGATAGCCTGAGAGTGGCCACTAATGTATGACCTGCCCCTGTTAAATCATTTGGTGGCCTTCAATTCCACCGACTTGTGGATCCTCTTTACGCCCAGGTTAGTGTCACGGGATCGGTTGTGACCTTTCATGAGCCAGACAGCAGCCAATCCCCCAGATCCAGGGTCTCTCTCTCTCTCTCTCTCATGTGGGATCCACCTGGGCTAATTACTGTCACTCTCACTGTTGAACTTGACTCCACACATGCAACTCTAGGTTTAGCCATTTACACAAAAGGTTTCTTGTCGCTTTGTATGTTCATTGACGACATGCGTGTTTTGCGGATTCGAACCTTGTGTCCTTCCGCCTGGCTTCATGCCCATTTCTTTTGACACCTGGATGCATTGCAACCAGCTGAAATGGAATTCGGTAAAAACAAAAGTGATCACTTTTTGGGCAATCGTCTCACCACTGGATATATGAACACAAGCTGCCCAATAAGGGTCCTTCTCCGAGACCGCTTCCTCATGCTGCAGTGTTATAAGTTAGAAGCAGCCTCTTGCATTTAAGAGTTGGTTGTTTTCTTTCTTGACTCTTCCGCACACATGAAATGACTGAAGTTCCTTCCATATTGGCTTGGGCTACGGGAAGGCCTTCACCCAGACCCAATGGAACCTGAACATTACAAGTAGGTCTAAAAGAAGTCTGAAGTGAGTGCAAGATGTTGCAGGCCGGCTTGTGTTCAAGGGAGATCAGAGAAATCACACACAGTACCTTTTCCCCGACTGATCATCAATTGCTTCTGAGCAAGCAAAAGGTCTATTTCAAAGCGCTTTGTTTTGTACACCAGAGCTTTCATGGTCTTATCCCTGTCTGTCTAATTCTTCATCACTGAAATCCAACAAGATGCATCAGATCTGCAACTGCATGCCTCCTTACTGTTCCGCGCGGTTGGAAGTGTGGACAGTTTAAGGCTCGTGTAGACTCCTGCACTACTGAAGTCTCTTCCTTGGTGAGCTGTTGCCCCGGCGGCCATTGAAACAACTCAAACACAGCGACTCCACAGTGAGGTTTTTCCTGGCCATTTAATACTTTGATTGGTTGACATTTTCAGAACCACAAGCGCACATCAGGGGTAGAGAACAAAGTCAAACACAAATGAAATAAAACAACACTGATGTTATAAAGATATTGAGCAATGGTGGATTACCCAATAAATAGTAAGGTATTTGTAGTTATTTATCGAGGATGCCGGTGTTCCTGAAACATAAACAAAGCAATAAACATCCTGCATGAGGAGCGGTACAACGGAACGAGAGATGGTTGTGAACCAGTGGGTGCTGTATGGGTATCGGGTAATATTATCCCCAACCATAACGTCGACATATATATGGTCGTGGGGTAAGGCCATATGCGATATTATTAGTGGGGATAATTTATGGGGTTATTGGGACCAGGGAATGCAGGGGTGTCCCCCGCTCCATTAAAAAATGATATAGCCATAAAAGTATGGTGATATTTTAGTATGGCGATATTTTTGCCGGGATTGTAACACATGGAACCGCTATAGGTATATTGACACAAAGACCAGTGCCTGACAGGCAGATACCACAGACAAGAAGGTAGCAGTTATTTCAGGTGAAGACTGCTTCGACCTAGAACCCACAGCAGCCTATGTGATGAAATGTTACCCATGGCTTTCATGTCAAGCTCCTGGGTTAGATGTTGAAGAAGAAAGCACTACAATGATGAGCTGCTGCCTTCTTCACTTCCCTGACTGCTATTTGCAAATGGAAGTCATGAATAACCTTCTGTAAACCATTCAGAATGATCAGAATGCAATTAATGATCTGTTAATGACTTAATTCCAAACATTACATCTTCAGCAGCAGCCTTGCAACCAATGTTGCAACTGCTGTGATTTCTTTAAGTGATCACAGCCCTGAATGCCTAGCAAAGAGTCCTTATTGCTTGATATACTGCTCTTCTACTGCTTTGCCACGGGCATAAAGTTGGGGGAGGGCAATATCCTGCATTAATGGGCCCTCTCTAAGTCTACATAGATTAATGTTACCCACTATATCTGCATCCAGGAAATAATATGTCAAGCCACCGTAAACCTATGAGAAATCCCTGGTAAGGATGCACTTAAAGATGGGCTCCATCTATTGGTCATCAGAAGGATAATCATACATGTAGTATCAATCTACAGATTTTTAAAGTGTGAACCTAATTGGGAAGCAAGTGAACAGTGTAGATAGGCGGGTGCCTGCAGGGAATTACAAGTTGGGTGCAGAGCTAGCAGAGGAGTTGAGATGGGTTGAGGAATCATGGGAGGAGGGAGAACCACATTAGTGTTTGGTGGATCGATCGATTGGTGAGATGCTCTTTGAAGAGTAGGGTCTTCAGATCGTTCCTGAAGGTTGGAGGCCAGACATATTTGCATTGGCACATAATCCACAGACTGGTTGCGTAGGAGCCTGTTTTCTGTATTTCCCTTTTTTTTTACAGTGTATTGCTTCCAATTTGGTGACATTGTGGCTTCTGCTCGTGTGTTGGCCTCTCGAGATAGTGAGTATCTCAGCCAGAGTTGAGTAGTTGTGAGTGCTTTGTAGGTGATGCAAGCTGTACTTGTAACGAGAAGTGATACAAGGGTCAAAGAAGAGCCAAACATACAGACCAGAGGCTCGGTGGAACAACATGTTTTGGAAGTAGTAGAGGAATTTGAGTTTGGTGTCTCAAACACAGATTCCACAAAATTCCAAGAGACATAGAAATTAAGCATCCGATGTAGATTGACATTATCAGATGCCGAAAATCTAGATCAGTCCTAATCTCCAAAATGCCCCCATGGGTCACCTGCTGAAGAACACATGTGGAGTAGGGATTAGGTTTCTAACATTGGAACTAGGATGGGTGGGTTCTAATGCTGGCTTTTCCAATTAACCACCTTGATGGGATATTAAAACCAGGACCAGTTAAAACAGTTAACGGTGCTATAATATATTATGTACAGGTCATTTTTGTAGGACTTTACAAGTTGGGGGCTAAGAAGCCTTTTACCACTACCATTTAATATTTCACTCCGTGAAGAAAGCATATCACTTCAACTGAAGAACAAGAAGGAGAAAAGGGTGTCAGTCTCGTTTCGTGGAAACACGTTTGTGTGCTTTTTTTAAATATGTTTTTAGTGGAGGATGAGCGTCAGTGCAGATGCGCCATGTTGTCTGTGCTTCCCAGCAGAGGTGACCATTGTAGTATTATCATCATGGAAGAGCAATCCTAGTGGTCCCCTGGTTTCAGTGCTATCTCACATTCTATCGAGATAATGCACCGGAGTTTCACGTCGATGATCAGTAACGGAAGCCACCATTACTAGGGATGACAATGGGCTTTATCTACCCTTGCTACATGCAGAAGGGTGGGCAGAATCTATAAGCACCCATGCCTCTCCACCTACAAAATGGGATGCAGGCCTGTACGCAGGGGAGACACATGCCGAGTGGATTTCCCCTTACGTACCCCTCACCGTTTACGGAATATGATCCAAAATGTGATGCATTAGTAAAATCAACTGAGCGTGGTGTTCTCTTCACGCTTTTCCTCCTCCAGACCATTTAGCTTTGTGTGAGGGGTAGAGAGGAACAGGTATACTAACTAGCGGCATATACACAGATATGGTCCTTGTACAGTAAGCAGGAAGGTACTCCCCGAGGAATCACATATACCACAAACTGAGACATGCTCCAGAGAGGGAGACGCAGTCTCAGGAAGGGTATATGTTTTGAGGAGGGGCATCGTTCTCGCTCCAGCCATTCCTCTGTGATGTTCATAATTGCACAGTTGTATCCAACACTTTCTCTTTCTTTTTACTCTTCGTAACAATTTCAACTGCATCAAATGCCAAAACATCTCTCTAGGCTCATTGCTTATGCCCAATCTTGTATAATTTATTATTTATTTCTTTTCCATGTATTTTTGCCTTAATTATTTAGTGCAAGTCAACGTGTTCCACATTTACTTGTGTTAACATAATGCTTTCTTCATAAGCCCTGCTAGTATTTCTAATTGTCCAGACCAGCAGGGCTAAATCAACAGTTGCAAGTTTACAGGAAACCTAATTTGAAAGCTAATTGCCGAGTGTGAAGCCAAAGTTCCTATATCACCTCATGATGTGAGTACAACTAAACACCCCTAAAAAAGAATTGATTTGCATCCAGGTTTACGTCTTGTGTTTGTACACTCCATACACAATAAAGGAGTATGTTGACATTTGGAAGGTCTACGATTGCACCACCTTCCTCAGGACTATATATTGTGTAGGGAACCTGGAAAACAACCAAATGTGGGAAGACTATTATTATAAAAAATCTTTAAAAACTAAACAGGTAAATGAGCTAATGTATCTGCCTCTTTATGACCCAATCATTCCTGTACTAACCTTGCTCTGCACTTGTGTCCTCTCCTCTTCCTCTCCCTCTACCTGTCTCTTCCTCTCCTTCTATCTCTCCCGGCCTCCCTCTGGCCACCTCTCCCGGCCTTCCTCTGGCCACCTCTCCCTCTCCTCCTCCTTTCTCTTCTTTCTCTCTGACCACACCTGATGATGTTTCTAGACAAGTCTGATCTATGAAAGTGTCATCCAAACAGGTGCTCCCCTGCTCCTCCAGAACCATCAAGGACCACATTGACACCCTTGTTCCAGCCTTGGCCAATTACTGCAATCATTCTTTTGCCACTGGAAATGTCCCCTCTCCCCTCAAGCACTCCCTTGTGCACCCCCTCCTAAAAAAGCTTTCTGCCGATCCTACCTCTGTGGCTAACTACCGCCCAATCTCTACCACTGTTTTCCTGGGCAAACTCCTGGAAAGGTTGGCCTTCTCCAAGCTTACTCTCCACACTGAATCTGTTCATTGTCTCCGTGACCATTAGTCTGGCTCCGGAGCAGCCAGAGGCATGGAAACCCCTGAGCACCTGTGAAAATCTGCTCACTAATCTCTATTCTAGCCTTCCTTCTGTCCTCATGCTCCTTGACTTTTCATTTGCTTTTGAAACAATCAGGCCATCCTGATCAATCGTCTCTGTGAGAACCTGGGCATCATGGATTAGGCCCTGGTGTGGTTGACCTCCTTCCTCCTGGACTGACCCTCCCAGGTCCAACATGGGTCCTTTCTCTCCACCACCTCTCTCTCCACATGTGGTGTTCCCCGGGGCTCTAACCTCTCACCCTGGCTCTTCAATGTCTACTTGGTCCCTTTAGCCCACCTTATCTCTACCTTCTCCTCTACCTTTCAGTGTAATGCCGATGACACTGAGCTCTCGTAACAGGCTCCCAGCATCAGCCTTCTCTCCTCTTTCACTCATTCCTGACTGTCTATCCACGATTCAGGAGTGGTGCACCTCCAACAATCTATACCTCAATGCCAGTAAGACTGAGATCCTTCTCATTGTGACCCCTGCTCCCGCTTTCCCTCTCTCACTCGGGTTGCCCTACTTGGGCCCTCTTCCTTCAACTTCCTGTGAGGCAAAAAACCTTGCTGTCATCTTTGACTTTACTCTCTCCTTTTCTCCTCACATCACGGGCCTTGCCAAGAAGGCCCACTACCAGCGTCACTTCCTCAGAGGAATTTTTCCTTTTGTCACTTTCCCTCAGAAGCCCACAGTCTTCAGAGCCCTGGTTCTCTCTATGCTGGACTACTGCAACATCCTCTTTCTCAATCTGCCTTCCTCTACTCTCTGTACCCTGCAACTAATCCAGAACGAGACTGCAAGACTTTTCCTTGGCCTGAAGCCCAGGGACCGTAACTCTCCATCCCTGAAATCTCTCCACTGGCTCCCGGTGGCTGCAAGGATCAAGTTCAAGACCCTTTGCATCGTCCACAAGTCTTGCTGGGGCCAGGGCCCACACTACATTCAACTCTGTCTTCCAAAAAACCTTCCTTCTTGCGCCCTTCGCTCAGCCACCTCCAACTCTCTGAGGGTCAGACTATTCTCCAGGCAGAGAGTGGGGGGTAGATCCCTCTCATTTGCAGGTGCTTCCTTCTGGAATGACCTCCCTGCCCCTCTGAAACTTGAGCCAGACCACCTGATGTTCCGGAAGCAGCTTAAGACCTTTGTTTTCACCTCTGCTTTCTCTCTCTCTCTCCCCCCCTGCTCTACCTGTCTGCTGCGCTGACTGGTTGCCTGTCTACCCTCAGAGTCTGACTGGGTACCAGGCTCCTCCACGACCAGTAGCTCCTGCTGCACTGTCCCCGTGCCTACTGCACACTTAGGGGCTGTAACTGGAACCCTACAGTCACCTGCCTCCTTGATCCCCGCTGCCGTTGCTGCACTTACTCAGAGCAATGCTGCCCTGTTTGCACTTCCCCCTTCCATCCCCCTGGCACTTCCCCTCTCCCTCTCATGCTGCACTGGTGTTATCACACTTGCACGATCTGAATGACACAAGGCCTAGTAAAGTTGTTTGTTTTGTCCTCTCTCTGTCTACCATCCCTTGTCTTGTCACGCCTTGAAACACTTGTGTACAGGTGCGTTATAAATGATTGATCATATCATATCTATGTCTCACTATAGGCGTACAGGCGTTGTGCTTGTTCTTGGTGTCTCGTAGTGGTCACCCTCAGTGCCTTCAGCTGTACTGATAATGGAGGGAAGCTCTATGGGAGCAATTAACAAAACATGTGGGCCTCCTTCCCTCTGCTACTTCCTCCTTCCCATTATTTCTCCTTCCTCTCGCCCCTTCAGCCTTGCTGCTTTGAGATGGTATGATGACAATCGAGTAAACTGCTATGCAAGCATCCCAAATAACATTATGTGGTCCCTGGCCCTACACTTTTCTCTCAGAGCTGCATGACAGGTTATACAAACAAGCCAAGTCGTGCTGCTATTTTGTCTGACTTGCAAACTCCACGCCCTCCCCTCAGTCCTCCTCACCATCCGTGCTTTGATACATCCCAAAAGATGTCAAGCGCTGTGCGTGCAAACAACAACACATGACGCTGCTGCTCTCTTTCCTTTAGAATCGTGAAGATCGGACCTACAGCCAGTCAACAAGCCTCCATGGCCAAATGTCGACTTCCGGTGTTCCATGGTCAGCAAAACAAACTAGATCCTTATTCTGCGGTCTCTTTTCATTTAGCAAGGGGAGGTGCAGTCATAGGGATCCCTAATGGTGGCCTCAACTACTGGTAACTGACGTGTGACTAAGGTACACAATTCTCATGCAAAGCGTGATGGCACTGAAACCCCGGGACCACTGGGATTCCCGCGCCACTATCCCTTCTGTTCAGATAATGATAACAAATCCAGCACAGCACTGGACAGACATGGTCCAGGTCCAGGTCATTGGGTCTCACAATGCCTCCTCCCAAATAGCACAATGAGGGTGTGCACCGAATGCCTTCCTCTTCCCTGGTGGTGGATATTCAGTGTGCCCCCTCGCAGGCTGCTTGCCCACGTGCATGTTTTGGGAATTTGAAAATGTGAATTCCATCATTTTTCCCAATCGTATGAGGGGACTCGCACTGGTGGATGCGCCTGCACACCTGGAGAAGTGGACATTATGTGTTCAGGAGGGTCTTCACGGTCCCTCTTGCTCTGCCAAATTGATGTCCTTGGACGTCGAATTAGACCAGGTGCCCTTTGCACAGATATCACAGCGCCCTCCCTGTGGGAGTCAGCAACCCTGTTCACATTACAGCAACAAGAGCTCTTCATTCCACCAACAATACAAGCAACCGGGGTAGACATGTTTGCACATTTCTTGAGATTTGCCATCACATAACAGATTGAGAGCAAGGCAGTCTGCATCTCAGCGGATGGATCAATGAGCTTGTTCGCAATTACTCTATAGGTTGAACCTCAGAAGGGAAATACGCCTTTTGAGGTTGTTGTAGCGCGGTATGATCTTCTCATTGAGGACCAGAGATGTGGGCTAGTGGCTAATTTACTGACGTTGCATCCAGGTAACCGGATATGTAAGTCCTGTTAACCGACTTGTCTAACTTTTTGGGTCTGGCTATGTCTGCTTATTTCCATATGCAATTCCTAGAGAAATCAGGCTCAGTCTTATCCCTGATTCCAAGTACTTATAGGAGAAGCTTTCCCCTGGAAGTAGGCACTGATAGACCTAGGGGAAATTAGAAGCAGTCTTTCCCATGCAACTAAACACTGCCAACATCGATGTACATTTTTAGCTGTCATTTCGTGGCACTTGCGCCATGTAACTTTATCTTGTGAATGGCTTCACAATTGGAGTTAGTTGTTGTGAATTTAATGTTAGCTACCACACTGAAATAACCACAGAGAAACCAAATATCAAAAGAAGGTGGGCCAGGTAAATCCACATAGGCCAAGGCAAAGTTTTACCTCCATGGCTTTAATTAAAATAAAAGTGAAATAAATTAGATTCTGATATTCCATTAAGGATGTACAGTAGTTACAGCATTTACAAATTTGAGGAGCATTGGGTTTCCGAACAAGCCAACAATCCAAAAGTTATTGTTCCTTTTCTTAGAGTTTACAAGGAAAAATGGCAGCATAATCTACTCTGTGATTAAAAAATATCATAGGTTAGGTTAAGTTTGATTCTCTAGGCCGGCGTTGGGAGACCTCTGCATGTTTTGTCCTACAACTCCCATCCTTTCTCACCATTGAATATGCTGCCTAAGCCTGATGGGAGTTGTAGGCTGAACATTGTGATCCTTCATCATTGAATCTGATGGCTAAGACTGATGAGTGTTCTAGGCTAAAACATCAGGAGGGTCCTAGGTTTCCCACACTGCTGTAGGCACACAGAGGAAGGGTTACTTACTGGGGCACGAGCGTGCCTATCCTTCACCTTGCTGTGTTCTCATTAAGTTACCCTAAGTTACAGGGGCATGGATAGATGTGCTACCTTTGCACACTGGCCACAAGAAATCAAGCTGCATCTCCCGGATGAGGCCAGCAAGACAGACACGTGTTTTCAGTTGCTTGTGCTCCCTTGCCGAGGGAACATGACAGCTGGTCCAATTTGTAACCTTTTGCTTGGACAGGAAGTGGCTCTCCACATCCTGCACACGCCCACTCTGTTGCTCAGCACATGGACGGCCACATCCTTGCTGCGGCCGGTATCATCGCAGGTGTCATATTTCATGAGTTTCTTTTTTTTGCCGCGGTTAGTCTGGTGTATGAGAGTGGCATTAGGTGTCAGGCATCCTTTGCCGAAAATTGTATTTGTGGTGTGTCTGTATGAGTGTATTGCTCCCTTGACCATCTTTTTGAGGTGAAATCAGCTCATGGTAGAGCTCAGTGATTTGGCTGAGGTTTCAAGTTCTCCCTCAAACCAAATATTAAAGTCTCCATGTAACATTCCAAGGTTGGTGGCCGAATCCGAGGGTTTTTCTGAGAGGGTGGGTTTGTAAATGTGAGCCCTGTATGTGAGGTGAAAGAATAAGGTAGCCTTGTGGTTGGGATCAAGGCAGGTGAGGAGGGGAATCGCAGACTCGGATTTCCAAACGGACTACCCAGACACCCCACACTACTCTCCTCCCAACACTAGGAGTTGTAATATATATTGGGCACTACGCATTCCAATCAAAAGAGCCTCACCTGCTCCCTTCCTAGCACCACAGAAGGTTCGAATCGTCCCTTGGGAAGTGCTCTTCACTCGTTTGCCACCCGTGTCCCACCAAACAGCTCCTCACCGGTGGAAAAGATCACACTCCAAAAATCCTGGGTGGGAGGAGCGTGTTTGGGGCGTTCCCCCCGGGAGCCCATTATTGATGACCAGTCACCCGAAGGACACGGCTGAGTTTCTTGAATGCTGGTAGAGAAATTCCATGCGGTGATTCGGGCAGGAGAAAGGGTCTGAAGCATAAACTTATCCCAGGCAGAGTGTCAACATCCTATTTTACAACTGCTTTGCTCCCTTCAACGCCTGCTAGTGCACCACAAATGCTCTCCCATTGCGCTCCTTATCATGGGCCGGAAAGATAGCTCAGCGGGTTCAGCGCTCGCTGCTGCAATCAGGTTCCAATCCAGGCAAGGACAACTCAGCCTTTCATTGTTCCAAGGTCGATAAATGAGTACCGATTTCGGTTAGGTGATATTGTATGTAAATATGCGCTCTATAAAGCGCTTTGGACAAAGGCGCTATATAAATAACACGTTAGTGGCTTTGTTAAACACAAAATCTTTGGATCTTGAAAAAAATTATAATGCGCTTATGGACACTCAGCAGATGTTACTACTCAAACATGACTCTATAGCGGACTCTGTACTAACCCAGCTAAAAAATAACAACACAGACAAAAGGCTGCTGGCAGAAGTGGCAAAGGAGGCCTTGAGCCTCTTTAAACACATTTTTTTTAAAGAGGAGGTGACGACCAAGCCTTCTACAATCAGCACGGGCTGTCAAGTGGATCTACTGCCTGTGGAGACTTCAAGCCTCTACCAAAGCGACCTCAGTAAGAAGGATGGTCTTACCAGCAATATAAGCGTAATGCAGCGGACGGGGAATGCTAGAGAACATCAACGTAAAGCCCTCGAGTGTGAAGTCTCTCCTGCTTGTTACTCGAATTCCTCCGTCAGAACGAGCATGGAAGTTGGCTCATTTGCGGAAGCCGTGACAGTCTGTCAGACGATCTCAAATCCAGCTCTAGGTAATCCTCAGACACCGTCCTCATCTATTGACGCAGTGGTTGTTCGGCAATCTCCTAACGATGGGTCTCACCATATGAACTTCAGGGTTGTATCGCAGCCAACGATTGCCACTGCACTCGCCAAAGCTGTCACGGAGCCCCGCCCTTTATTTGAAATTTTTAAGAAAGTTCCTGTTCAAACTTGTTCGAGCGCTGTGACTCTACCATCCACCAGTGTGGTGACCAAAAAGTCAAAATATCAACCTCTGAAAAAATCCAGACAAACAAATAATTCAAGAAAATTTCTACGGAATGTAAAAACTGTACATGTTACAGCAAATACAAACAACTGGAAAGGAAATGATACAGCATCTACTCATTCAAAAACTTCTGGGAATGAGGAGGACGTTGCAGTAGACTTCGGGGAAGAGTTGACGGACCTAATAAACTTATCCACATATGACGACGAGGATCCTATTGAGGTAGCTGATTTTGACGAGGCTGAGAATATTAACACTGTAACATCTGAAGTTTTGTCTGAGACTGAGAAGACTTCGAATCCCCATCGCACTTGTACACTGATCAAAAAGGCGACCACTGCTAACGAAAATGATGGGTCGAGTTCTCCTACCTTTCTGACAATGGAAGACAAACGGAAGCAGATAATGAAGTCCTGCGCAATGAAAAATCTCTCTGTGGTGCCAGAAATCTTAACATCCTTGAGTGTTGGCAGGACTGATAATTCTCAAACAATAGGTCTCTTAAAAAAGCAGTGTGATTTGCTACCACCAAAAATGCAGTCGCAAGTAAAGTTCCCTAATAAGATGTTAAGCGGCAGCATAAGGAGTCCTGTGCAATCCTTGAGAAATAAAGGGAATCCATCCTCAAATAAAAAAGAGCTATTACTACTTTTGAAAGTGACTTTAGAAAGAATTGACAATGCTGATAACTTGATTCTAAATAGACACAACGTATTACGGTTGTTCCATCTTATCCCAAGTCTACGAGCGATCGAATCGGATGATTTACGTGGAATTTTGTGATGGTAAAAGAGATGACATAGTGATTCTGCACATGGAATTGAAAATAATTTTTGATCTTGTTTAGGATGCAAGCCCTGTTTTGTTATCTCTTGGGTTTGATACCTACAAGAGTATCGATCAACCTTCTGAAGAAAAGTCTCTGTGTAAGCTGACTGACTCAAACTTGGATGGTAACCTTTCCACCTCCAAACATTTTACCAGAACTAGTGAACAAATCAGTCGATTCACTGACTCTAAACAAGAGTCAAAAGATGTCTCTCTTGTATCAAACAAAGAGGGTGCCTTCGCTAGAATTGGAGGGGAACAAATTAAAATAACTATTTCCGGCCCAGCTTCCTCAACGAGTACCGTAGTTGCCAATCCGGAGAAATGTACGTTACAAAACGATTGGGCCTGGATTGCTGCAGCATTAAACGGTTTCTCGCTTTAATAATGCCAGGCCCTGACCAAAGAATCTATAATCAAATTTGGTTTGTGGAATACAAGATGCTTTAGTCACCTTTTTCATACAACTTGGATACAAGAATTGGATTTGGTGTGTCTACAGGAGACTTGGTTATCAAGTAGTCCAATTCTGCAAGATTTCGAAATTGTCCTCAATCCTGCCATAAAACAATCTAAAGGGAGACCTATGGCAGGGATGATGATTGCAGCAAGGAGATCTACTGGACTTAGAATCGTATCATCTACAAATGTGTCCCCTTTTATTCAGACAGCACGGGTTCGATTTCTCAACACAACTAACGGAAACCCAGAAGATCTGAACATCATCAATATTTACTGGAATCATTCTGCCACAGCATCTATGATGTTCATCGATCAAATAACCACGTTAATAGACACCTTGTTTGCAGAGGGCGACTCTACCAAGCTGATCATCTGTGGCGACCTTAACATTGATTGTATAAAGTATATAAAAGTGGAGGGGAAAGTTACAATCATGTGTCGCAAAGTGGCTACCTCTAAATGGTGTTTGGAAATGGAAGCCAGAAGTATGGCAATGTTGAATGGTAATGTGACAGGTGATATTCCAGCTAAGTATACACTGGACTACATATTCGTGTCTGAAGAGTTATACGTACGAGTACTTCGATTTGAGGTTGAACCTATGACCCATAGTGATCACGACATGGTGATAATGAGTTTAAAAGCAGCTGGTAGTGTACAGTCTACATCGTGGTCTCACAACGTGTCTGTTCGATCCAGTAGAATTCGTCTTGAGCTTGCAGATGCTGATGTAAGGAAGATTGTGTGCAACTTAAATCAAGAAAATAATAATCTTGAATATTGTCATCTATTGTCCGACTATACAGAACATAACCAAGGTTTAAAACAGAAATAATTTGTACACAAACATAGCTTTGATTTACAGATGCAACAGCGAAAAAGACAGATGCGGCAAGAGATGTGAATGCTAGTTTTAGGGCAATAGCGCTTTTTTAGCCTAAAAAAAGAATAATCAAACAGACATTCAAAAATTGGTGTAAGAGTCACAAAGCTACCATGTTACAAAATGACTCAGAGATGATGTTGTCCAAACTACGGAATAACAATTCTGTGGAATTTTGGAAAATTATTCATAATAAATTCGCTCCGCAAGACTCCTTACAGGCAAACTCAATCTCCGAAGAAACATGGATCACGTTTTACACCAGAATGTTTAGTAACAAAGGAACGATAGAAGATCCTTGCCAAATGGGATTTAACATTTGACTACAAGAATATTCTGGCCACAATTCTGAGAGTGAACGCTTCCAGGGCACCGGGCCCAGACGGCCTTACGAACTATACTCTAAAACGCAACCCAGAGGTTTGGTCAGATTTCTGTATGACACTTTTCCAAAGAATAATAGACAAACGAAGGACTCCAATTTCTTGGAAAAGTGCCATTGTTGTGCCAATCTTTAAGAAAGGTAACATGGCAAACCCAGGTGATTACAGACCGATTGCTTTACTAGATGTTATAGGCAAGATCTACGCTACACAACTACAACAAATGCTGCATAGTTGGGCGAATGAAAATCAACATATAGACCCCAGACAGGCTGGCTTCACGAAGGGCGTGGGTTGTGGACTCAACCTCCTAATCCTGAATCTCTTTAAGATCGAAGCTTTAAGACTAAACACAAAAATACATCTAGCTCTTATAGATTTTTCTCATGGTTTTGATAGTGTGGATCGAAGAATCTTATGGAATAAACTGAGAGCATGGAATTGCCCCCAAAGTCTCGTCAAAGCAATAAGAGAACTGCACTCGAACACAAGTTTCAGGATTAGGTTGGATCGTCAAGGAACCCTATCAAAGCCCGTACCAACTTCTAAGGGCGTTAAACAGGGCTGCCCTCTAGAAGCAATTATCTTCAACTTGTTTCTGTCTGATGTGGGGGAAGGCCTAAGTGAAGTCTCTTCTTTTCCTCCAAAAATGAACGGCTATCACGTTAGTTGGCTTGTTTATGCAGATGACCTTGTACTTTTAGATATGACAGCAATTGGTCTGCAGCGTAAACTAGATGCCCTAGAAGAATACGTGCATCGAAATGGTCTAGAAATTAAGAAATGCAAATGTGAGATATTAACCCTTCAAAACCTAAGGTCCGTAAAAAAGAATCAAAAGAAGCAAACATGGTTCCTCGAAAAACCAAGGCTGCAGCAGGTAGGCGATACAAGATACCTGGGCATGAGGATAAGTTTGGATCTTGATGATGCCCCATGGGCTGACTCAGCAAAATCTAAATGCAGACAACTAGCTTGCCAAGCAGTTATAATTAACAGGCCATACGGAAAATGTTCATTAAAACCGATTATTGCTTTTTACCAACAAAAAGCAATTCCAGCCATGATCTGTGGTGCGGAAAATGCGCTAGGCTGTTCTCATGAACTTTGGAACACTCTTGAAAACATCTTTTGGGTAAGAGTTCTGAACTTGCCCCGTGGAACACCTACCGCCTGCATCCGATATGAATTGGGGCTCATATCAATGCATGCCAGGGTGAGCTGGAACTTA
This sequence comes from Ambystoma mexicanum, assembly GCF_040938575.1. Taxonomy (NCBI): domain Eukaryota; kingdom Metazoa; phylum Chordata; class Amphibia; order Caudata; family Ambystomatidae; genus Ambystoma; species Ambystoma mexicanum. The sequence goes on from NC_090924.1 coordinate 602,910,128, forward strand.
TTAAATCTTTTTAGGAAAAGTGATGTAACCACACCCGTATTGCAGTATGAGCTATTAAAACTAAGAAAAGGATTGACTTGTGTCACATTGACAATGTGGTACGAGTACTGCACTGAGATCCTAAAATTCTACGACATCAGTCAAAAAATGCTGTTTGAAAATCCTGACCATGCAACAAAAAAAAGTATGGAGCTGTGACTGGTATTCAACTTGTGAACAAAGAAGTAACGCAAGAATGATGATGAGGTGCCGGGAGAGGCAAGAGCTTATAGGAACTCTCTAGCGTATCTGACTCAATTTCCCGATTTTTCAACAAGATCTTCATACTTGAGATTCAGACTAAACTTGATGGACACCAAAGAACGTAGAAGCCTGTACAATTCTAATACAGAGTTAAAGTGTCGCGTTTGTAAATCTTGTAAAGAAACACTAAAACATCTAACTCTGTTTTGTTCGAACTTACGTTCATTGAGAACACGTACACTCGGCTCTGTATTTGTGAAAGTTCAGACAGCTTGTGCGGATGATTGGTGGCAGTGTATGTTTGAGGGCTCCAATCGCACACTTCTGTTTGCTCTTGTAACATTTCTTGAAGATCTGAAAAATCGTTTGAAAGAATGCGATCCTGACTGATCACATTACCCCCCTGAAATTCGTACCCATGGAGTGTTGGAATTTAGAATCCTAGGGTCCCATAAGAGGAATGTGATTATGGATATGTGGGTGATAGCATGTCTAATAAGTTAGGAAGGGGGGATTGTGGAATTGGTTTTGCATTCTGTTTCTTGATTGTATCTTTTCTTTTTAAAGGTTGTAAAAAAAAGGATAAAAATAAAAAAAATAAAAATAAAAAAATAACACATCATTATGATCTGAGTCCAATCCAGAGTGGCAAAGCCCCCATTTTAGCAGGATGCTGCATTCCCCCAACTGCCCAGCCTCGCCTCGTATTCCCATGTCCAGCCCACCACTTTCCAGCGTGTATTGAAGGACCCTTGCCTTGTACAACTGTACCAATTCTCCAACCTCACAGTAATGTTGTACACCATTGCATTGCAGCATTATTAAATATGAACATCAGCGCCTTGACCACAGTCTGGCTGACTTCTTATGCGGTGAAGATTTAACAATGAAACAATATACTAACAAATAAAATTAGTTTTGCGAAGTTAAATCTCTATAGAAAACGTTTTGCAACGTTATCAGTAGCAGTTGTGATTAGCTTTATATATCTTGAGGGTATGAGGATTCTGTGAGTATCATGTACCTGTGCCATTGCTGTGAATGTGTGTGGAAACAGAAGGGTAGCCCTATACTGGCAGGGACTGTGGGCAGTACGGTTATAGTCTACCGCAGGGTGTCCTGTCTTGCTAGATTCGACATGATTTAATCTTGCATGTTTATAGGTCTGGTGATTTAGAGGTCCTTAAGTTCCTGGTTACCTTCATGGATCAACATTGTGGTTTTTTGTGAAGGCACACATGACAATTATGGTCCTTAATTTGGCCGTTCTCAATTGGCCTAGTTTTATTCTTTTTTTCAAATAGATATATTTAGCATCTCATAAAAATATGCTTGAGGTGCTTCTGGGGCATAATACAGTGGAAACATCAATATTCGTGTATAGACGTGGTGTAGCAAAGACATTAGTGAAAAACATTTGTGAAAAACATTGTAAACAAGTCTAAGGGCCTCATTACACGGTAGGCGGTAAACCATGGTGCTACTAGCACCATGGTTGCCGCCGGTACCATACCGGTACCACCATGGAGGAAAGGGGAATTACCACCCCATTCCAAGGTTGGCGGGGCGGTAATTCCCCCTTTCTCCATGGCCCTTCCCCATTCCCATGTTTGCCCCATAGGGCATAATGGGAATGGGAAAGGAGCTAATTACGGTACCGCAAATTGCGGTACCGTAATTAGCACCAAGTTCCCTTTGCGGGTGCCAACTTTAACGGGTCCTGCAAAGGGACCTCGTAGTAAGGCGGTAAGGGTTAACGGTCACCGGTACCCTTACCGGTGACGTTAACCCTTACCGCCTTCCGTGTAATGAGGCCCTAAGTGTCATAACAAGTATTCATTCATTGTTCATTTTGTCAATTCATTATTCATCGTATCAAGAGCATATTGTGACCAATACTTGGACTTAAGTACCTCTAATTTACCCGACCTATAAACATGCAGGATTAATGCATGTCGAATCTACCAAGGAAGGACACCCTCTGTTATAATATGTGCTGTGAATGTGTCTACCATAAGGTTCCTGCTATTACTTCTAGGGCAATTGGCTCTTTAGAGCCTCATTCACATAGGCCTCTTAAGAGCACTCTTACTGTGTGACCAACAGTACTCCCTTTCAAAACATACTTCCCCTACTGCATTCATCCCCTGCTGATTTTCCAATCGTATCTTTGCCTTGCTCCCTTTCTTTCCTTCAACAGACCAAGGTCTGCATACCCCTGAAGGGTGCGCAGTGCTCTACTCTACGGCTAAGCCCCGAGGCTCTGAAACTATTATGGTGGTGATGTGGCACAGTATAAAAGCGAATAAATATAACATAATATGATGGGTACGGGACAGTACATGTGACATGAATCACCGTGGGTAGGTGTACTACAGCGATGGTCACATTCTTTACCTGCCATAAGCATAACGGAACAGAAATGTGCTACTGTTCCTTACACTCCAATGTTCTAATTATGCCTAATTTCACACCGATGTATACCCCGCACCATGAGGTGAGACTCTACTGGACTGAACACTCTTGATCTACCCTTTTGATGTATCTACATGCTTGGTCCTGCACATTGTGGACTGTGATACTGCACTTGTACTACAACTAGCGCCTAGATGCCTCACGGCTTTGTATGTGGCTATAAATGTAATACATAAATAAAGAAATAAAGAAATTAGGTGGTCTCGGTGTAGGCTGAGATGTGACAGGATCTTTCTCAACAGCATTGGGAGGAACCTTGGTAAAGCGCTTGTGCCTATGCTGGCTATTCACCAGCATGTTTTGGGCAGCTAACCTTAGGCACCTGGCCATGAGTTTAGCCAACACTCACACTTAAGGGAGTGGCAACATGCTCTGCAAAAAACGCATAGAACTGTGTACATTTTAAAATATGATAAAACTGTAAGCCGAAAAGCTAGTAGGAGCAAGTGCCTTTGCACACCTTTTACAAATGACGAGGACTTGGTAACTTTAGCAGGAGCGAGTTCTAAATACTAGGAGTATAAGTTGCAAGGCAGAGTGAGTAGGTTACTTGTGAGGATTGAAGTTAATAACACGCATGTACTTGAAAGTAAGGCATGGCATCACTCATATGGCACAGACTAATCGCACCCTACCTAATGAGGTTGCTCAGTTCTATCATTTGGGACTATGAAATAATTGATTGAGCATTTTTTATACATATTTGTGAAAATTCTAATTGTTGCAGACCCGGGAGTGACGGCCGTCTCCCTCGTGAACCCCTTCACTTGGTAGAAGTACTGTCCCCCCGGTTCTGATTTTGTGTGTTAGTTAGATATTGAACCTCTATGCGAGATGCGCCAGCACTTCATTCTTTTGTGCTTTTTCTTCACTATGGAAACCCAATAATATACATTATGGGTTAGCTTTGTCGATTTAAAATGTTTTTATGCATTTGTTATCAAAAAAATTCGTTCAATTTAAATATGTTTTTTCTATGTTGATCTGATTCAGCCTGCCTACGGCCATTCATTCTAAGTCTTTTGAATATTATCTAATTTAATGCGGAGTTCCGCTTGACATGATCCCCCTTTGCATTTCGCATCACTCATATGGGACGCCATGGCCGCCAGGACAATCGGCAACTGCTTTTCATGGAAATGGAACGTCAGTGTTAGCCATTGTAGATTTCTTGGGATGGGAGTAACATACCTTTAGCTTGGTGCATGCCATCGTCTTTTTGAAGACACATTCTGGTGTTGCTGGAGTCCCATCGCCAATCGAAATAGAAACTCTGCTCGACGAGCATTCCTCTAATCTCTTTGATGACAGCACTGGCCCCTTAAAAGAGAATAGTTTATTTCATGGCTTATTTAATCTCAAATGAGGCAGATTTAGCAATTTCCTTAGCGCTGGGTATTGTTGGGTACCTTTCTCTCTAAAAGCGATGAAACTTTGGAAATAGGACTGAAGTCAGTTTGCTTTAGGCCGAACGACATACACAAGCAAACCTTGAACCAACAGATGATATTAGTTACCACTGGTTTGGATGACTTCAGAATAGAATGCTACTCAACTCAACCTTTTAAAGCTGTAAGTAACATAGTGCTAGAAAACAACAGACAGCAGACCTTTAGCAGTGTGATGATTCACCAGGTGTTGTCACTTCTGCCCAGCGGGCTAGGGAGGTGAGACTGCTACCCTATATTCCCCCATTGGTGTGGTAATATGCTGGAGGATCTCATAGGGAGGGACTCCCCTCCTGGGGATAAGGATATCCAGCTGGGGAAAAACCTCTGTAAAATCCTGTCATATAAGCCCCTACCTTCGTGGTCACACTTTTATCCCAGCATTGATAGTGGAACTATGTGTTATGTAAAATCATGACTGTGACGCATGTAAGACATACTGGGATGAGGAAGAACATGAGAAGCATATGGAATAACCATATTCAAAGCCAGCCAAATACTGTAACGGAGTGGCTCGCTGGAAGCATTAAGAGTGCCTAAGAGACTTTCCAAGATGTTTTTGACGTTACGCCAGGGCGGAGTCAACAGTATAAAGTAGAAAGCAAGAACGGACTATGGAGGTCTCACCACAGGAGCCATGAGTACGCAAACAAAGCCTGGGAAATTCGAACTTGGAACGCTGCAGCTGAAGCAGTGCTGTCTTTCCAGGAGGTGGACAAAAAGAACAGGACATTGCTGGCTCATCCTGGGAGCCGGCAGGGAACCAACTCACTTGGTGGTGGTGTGACCGCAGAAAGGTGAACCGTCGGGTCCAGAAACGACCCCGAGACCAACAACCTGCCATCGAGTTGCGCAGAAAGCAAGCGGGAGGAGGAGCGGCCCCCATGAAGGACCGGAGCCATGTCCCCAAGGTACTGTGTAACGGGAATGGTGGGAAGACGGAATGGGGTCCGGGAAGAGGCCCAATGCAAGCAGAGAGTGCATCGGGAGTCATCTCCCTCGTTGAAGTGGTCAATCCAATACCACTGCTCAAGCAGAGTGCATCCATAGTCATCTCCCTCATCGCAGTGGTCATCCCAACTCCACTTCTCAAGCAGAGTGCATCAGCAGTCCTCTCCCTTGTTAGAGTGGTTCATCCAATACCACTGATCAAGCAGATTGTGTCGGGAGTCATCTCCCTCGTTGCAGTGGTACACCCAATACCAATGCTCAAGCAGAGTGGAATGGGGGCCATCTCCCTCATCACAGTGGCCAGTCCAGTACTACTGCTCAAGCAGACTGCATCAGGAGTCATCTCCCTTGTTAAAGTGGTCAATCAAATACGACTGCTCAAGCAGAGTGCATCAGGAGTCATATCCCTCATCGCAATGGTCATCCCAATCCTATTTCTTAAGCAGAGTGCATTGGCAGTCCTCTACCTCGTTAGAGTGGTTCATCCAATATCACTGATAAAGCAGATTGTGTTGGGAGTCATCTTCCTTGTTGCAGGGGTCCTCCTAATACAACTGCTCAAGCAGAGTGGAATGGGAGCCATCAACCTCATCACAGTAATTCACCTAATACTTCTGTTAAAATAGAGGGCATCAGGAATTGTCTCCCTCATCGCTGTTGCCCAACAAACATCATTGGAAAGCCCAAGAGCTTTGGGAAACAATCCCCTCAATACGATATAGAAACCAGTAGAGGGACATACAGGAACAATATAGAGAATCCTGGAAAAGATTTCCATCATCAGAGTGTTAAATGGAAGTCAAATAAGGCTGTGAGTTTTTGTACTTCCTTAAAGGAGTAAAATAGGCTCATTCAAGCTTTCTGCTCAAGTGCTTAAAGAACACTGGCCCTCATTACGATACTGGCGCTAAACCATGGCGCTATTAGCACCATGGTTGGTGCCGGTATCGTAACGAGTCCGCCAATGTTCAATGGGGAATTACCACCCCATTCCAAGGTTGGCGGGGCGGTAATTCCCCATTGAACATTGGCCCTTCCCCATTCCCATTTTTGCCCCATAGGGCTCAATGGGACTGGGGAAGGCGCTAAGTACGGTACTGCAAATTGCGGTACCGTACTTAGCACCAAGGTCCCTTTGCGGTTCCCTACTTTAACGGCTGGTCTAGACCAGCCGTTCAGGTCGGGTCCCGCAAAGGGACCTCGTAGTAAGGCGCTAATGGGTTAACGGCGCCGCAGCCTTTTACGGCGCCGTTAACCCATTAGCGCCAGGGTCGTAATGATGCTGACTGTGTGGAGCCTTTACAGAAGGACCAGGAGAAATTAGCCATTCCCCTGGTCCATTGTAGTTGAACACTGAAGGAATAACTACAACATTGCTATAAGAACAAAGTGTTAACCAGGAGAAGGGAGTCATTCACCTGGTGAAGGAAACACAAACTTTACTTAAGTTAAAAGCTCATGTGTCTAGTGCTAGAGCTAGATTAGATGGTTTCTGACTGAGGACGGGAAGAATCTTTCTTTTGACAGACATTCTGGCGGATCACTAAGTTTTTTTAGGTTGAGGCACGGCAAGCCCTTTAGAAATAGGGAAAGATAGGCTTTGTTATTTATATAATAAAGGTTGATAGCCCACACAATGCCCCGTCCTTGTCAGTTTGCTTCGTTTGCACACTCACAGCAGTTACCAGTTGAAAATAAAGTTCCCATCTCACTCGGCTTCAATTCAGTACCAATTGTGATAACTGTCCTTCAGCACAGGTTGCAGCAGTGAGATTGAACAGGATACTGCGCTTATATCTTGGTAAGTGTGTAGGGTTGGGAGGTTGGGGTGAGCCTGAGGCTTCCTGCAAGCTCATGCTGCTAAGGTTTTGACATAGTCTGCCCCAATACTTCATGGGATCCAACTCTTCTTCCACACGGCTTTGTGGTCAGTTCCTTCTGGCCTGAACCCATGCTAAGAAGCTTCTCTATGTGGGTTAAAAGTGCAGGTGCTGGGAAAGCGGCAGCGCACCCCCACCCCACATACTAGAACAAATGCTACTTCTATTGTGGTGGGGAGTGGTTGAAAAACTACAAGGGCTGGTGTAATGTCAGCACTGGTCATATTGTTGCCCCTCTTAAACTCTACTGTCCATGAAGCAATGACACACTGGGACAGACCACTCATTGGCTTTGTGGGATGTTTTTACCCATGCATCCGAGCCCTACCACAAAAACTGTGCAGTACTGGCATGGAAAACATCATGATGGCCAGAGCTTCCCAGAAAATGCACATGGAAATGCATGAAGAATAGGCTGCCACCCATTTTTGCCTAAGTTGTGAGCACAGGAGGGCACTGCCTAAAACCACCATTGGGCTACCCACACAGTAGCCTGAAACCATTGGGAATGGCAATGCTGATTGCCAAAAGCAACCTAGAACTGTGGGGAATTCATTTTCTTAAATCCCAAAAATAGTTGCATTACCAGTACTCACCACTATCAGAAAGCCGGCGTTTTAAAACCACCAGACTTTTGTGTAAAACTGAACAAATGAAACAAAACCAGAGCAAGGAAAGACTTGCTAAGAGGTGGATACAATGTAAAACTATACTCTGAAATGACTTGAAGGAAGTAATTATTTAATGTGTATGTAAAAATCGTAATAGACTTAAACTGGGGGACAAAAAGTGACATTTAGCTGGAACCTGGCTTAATGAAACTGAATTCTGCCTGACATCTACCCCCACAGGAGTTAAAACCTGCTCAGCCACTCTTCCCCTTGCCAAAAGGAGTTGTCACCTCTCTGATTAGATTAGGGGTGGAGCAGCTACAGGGAGTTGAACAAAGGCATGTCCTGGGCCCAGGCAGATGGTTTATTGGGGGGATCGTAAATGGCTTCCTTTTGAACAAAGTCCTTCCTTGACTCAGGCAGAAGTTATATTGGGGGCGTCATAAAAGTGGCTTCCTCTTGGCAGAAACGGGGAGGGGCAGCCCCCTCTGAGGACAGGCTGAGCTTAAAGAAAGTGGATAGACTGGTTTCTCCACCATGTGACCTGGGAAGATACACCCCTGTTGGCCAGAATATGATTTTAAGAAAGATGTATAACTCATGGTGCGGACTTGTCAAAATTAGCTAAATGATACCATAATTCTTGTGATTTTTCTGCCCACATTTTAAGAGGTTTTAGGACCTGGTGGTATGATCTGGGGGGTTGCTAGCGGAAAATAGGGTTTCACTCCAAATGTCTGCATGTTAAAAATCTGACACTTCATCAATTAATGTCCATACTCCTTGCGCACATGTGTGTAAATTTGGGTAAATGTCCGATATTGCAAAACCAGTTAAAAAGTGCAAAATGTTGCCATTTCTGAATGCAAGCCCCCAGGAAGAGCAGAGTTTGAACAGAGTATACCTCATGTGATATGTGATGGGTGCATGTAATTTTAAACAACTGTGTATCTGTGCAATATGCATTTGAATCAAATATAGATTTGTGGGCAAACTGACCAGGGGAGGATCCTCTGACCCATAAAACCTACAGCATCACTCTGACTCACATTTCCTTCCCCCAATCATGGGAGAGGGGAGAATTGGGCCAATGACAAGTAGAGAGGGGCAGGCTTAGCTAGGCCCAGGCACACACCCATTTTCAAAACACATAAAAAGAGACTGCTGGGACAGGTAGAGAGATTCAAATACAGTTGTTGCAACGCGCTCTGCCGGACCACACAACATCCAGAAGATACCAGATCCAACACTTAGACTTTAAAACTCCAAAGAACTTGATTCAGAACTCAAATCAAGGGCCTAAACCCACAAACTGAGAACTCTTCTCAGCAGGCCTCAGCATCCAGCAAACCTAACAGCGGTAGCAGCATCCAGGAGCCGTGCAGATCAGCGCTGTGTCCAGAGAAAGCTGTGCAGAAAGATCCAGGAGCTGTGCACAGACGCTGTACCCAGAGATCCAGGAGCCGGGCCAGGAGCAGTGTCAGACCAGACCAGCAGAGCAGAGACCAGACGCCGTGCGCAGAGACCGTCCGGGGCGAATCCAGAACCGAAGCCATCTTGACCCGATCCGTGAGACCTAGACCTTCCAAATACATTGTGAGTACAGCTAGGACGGTGTGAAACCAAATCTCTTAGTTTCCAGTGATATAATTCAATCTATTTAATCTAACTGTCACTTGTCAATTCTGCAGCCGCATAGCTGTCACCTGTCATTTTTAAAAGCTGTCACCTGTCAATTTGAGTTACTTTAAATTTGAAAAACTACCTTTACAAAAACGTTCATATCTTTGGAACCGTTTGGGCTAGAAACTTGCTACTCCTTATACTTTTGCCGTAATCGTGATTCACGCATTCGCGAATTTTGCCACGATTCGCGATTTGGTCAAAAATCCAGCCACGTGTGAAGACAGCAGCTTCCTTGCTTTCCTTTGCCAAAAATTCGTTTAACCTGCTAGTTACTCCTAGAGCATTGTTAAAGGGAGCCTGAGCTCATCCCAAGTATCTTTCACTCACCCTGAACCTCCTAAAGGGAATTAAAACCATTTTCAGCATATTCCTCACTTCATTGCCAGCACATATAAAAGCATTTTGGGCCTGTGTTTCAACTTCTATCCGTAGTCTAAGTTTGCTGGGGTGAACTGAATTACATTTGATTGCATGTCTGAGAACTGTGTGCTACTCTTCATTTCCTTACATTGCATAAGGGGGGGGGAGTGGATTGCCAAGAGAAAAGTGATTACATTGTTTTGTTGAAATCATATTGAGTATTTTCTGTACTGCATTTTCATTCAAGATTGCATCCATCTGAACTTATATAAAGCATTCTCTACCACCTTATTCTTCTGTTCCTATTCACAAGTGTGCTACCTCATCCTTATACTACTCCTGGGTAACCAAATCAGTTTACTAGTAGGATGTTATTCACTGTTGATCACTGCTCAGGTTTTAAGTGTGATATTAATTATTAATTCATTATAAAAGTGTGATATATATATACTGTTATTTTTTTTCAAATAAACCTTTTAAACTTGCAAAACAGAACTACTTCTTGGCTCAGTGGGGTCAGGGGGATTCTAAGAGAGGGGTGTTATATAGGGGTTGTCATCCAGAATATGAACCTGGACATAAAGATATATCAATAAGGGTTTTTCATTCAGTATCCCAGGCTAGGCATTGACTTGGCTGTAGTGCTGGATTGAATCTTCTTACAGCTTCCACATAGGCTCCTGCACAAACAAGCTACATCTAGGTTGGAGGCACTGGGTGGTGCAGGCGCAACTACTCTAGAAGGCCCTCTCACCGTCTCCAGGCCACACATAGGCTGTATCAGAGCACCCCTTACCCTCTCACCCGCTGCACATGTTATGAACAATTGGGGACTATCTGGCGCTGGAGGGGTAGTGACAGTGCCTTGCTCCTCCGCAATCAGAGGCCATGTCTAGTGTGGTCAACAATGTAACAAATACAAAACTCCCCCCAGGACCAAATCTAGTTTGGGGGGCCCATTGTTCCCCAATACATCCAGCCATTCCTCCCACCCCCTTCCCCAAACTCATATATGCCCTGGTTCCCCTTTGGAGCCTCTCCTCTTCCGCCTCTCCTCCATGTTCCCACTTTAACCTCACTTTTGGGCTCATCCAATACTCAATCTCTCTTCAATAATTCCTCTTTCATCATTGAATACTTCTACTCCCACCACCGTAACCTTGCAGTCATAGTCATCACTGGAGCCTGTATCTCCTCTCCTGACACTTACAGATGTACTGCTCTCCACACTGACTATGCTACCTCACACTGCCCACAACTGAAAATATGAGATGGTGGAATTAGCATCATGATCACTAAATCCTTTCCATCACTCTCTCTTCCATTACCAAACTTTGTTCCCTCTTCCTATGAGCACCACTGTCTAATTACGAGATCCTACCTCTCTCACTATTCTCATCACATAAAGAACATTGACCCACTCACCTTTCTTTCCTGACCTCGACCTTCTCCTTGACTTCTTGCTCAAAGAGGATTTTATTGTCTTATTGTGAGACTTCAATTTCCATAACATTTTCACTGCCATTGCCCCTCTGCTCTCTCCCTTGTCACCCTTCACAACCATGACCATGGCCACTTGCTAGACTTCACTTTTTTCTCTTCATCCTCACATATATGGACCGTACCATTGAACCCCTCTCTCTCTCTGAACACTTCCTCTTTCAATTCACATTGGGCATCGTACCTCCACTGTCCATTCAACTCCCCTACTACCAAAGACAAATTTAAAGCTGACATACTTTTGTAGTCCACTATTTTGTTTCTGGTCCCCAGTGTTGAACAGGCTTTCCTTTACTTCAATACCGCCATGGCCGCTCTCGTTGACATACTATCCTTCTTACACCTTCACTCGATATTTTCCTTGCCCCAGCTCTGGAAAACCCTCCTTATTGGGCAGCTGAAGACAACCAAGCGGTTATACTGCCACTGCAGGTGGAAGTCTTGTCACCTGATCTCCTTATTTCTTAGAAAGAATCCTGGCTACTCTCTCTTCCGCCAGTGCCCTTGTGAAATCCTGCTACTAAGCAAACATCTGTTCTCTGTTCTCCCACCCTTGCAAGCTCTCCTCTATCCTCTAATCCATACTCACAGCTCGCCGGCCAGACTTCTTCTACTCTGCTCTCTACCAATAATTTTGCACTTTACTTATCCAAAATGTGAAATATCAGGGACACTCAAAATACTCTCTTAAACCTCTCTCCTATCTCTTGCTGCTCTGCAATTTCTCGTACCCCATCTACATCTATCATTCTGTCTCTCACCCTAACCTCTGCTACTGAGCAAGCTGTACACCAATGGCACCCTATGACTCTAATGCTCATATTAACCCCTTTACACCACAGATGATTCAGGATTTCCTACTCATTATCTGCTCCTACCTCTCCCTCCTCTCTCTTCAACAATTCTCTTGGTAATATAAACGTATCTACCTGCTGCAAAGTATCAACTGGCCTACCTATCCTCAGCAAATACACTACTGACTCCAACAACCTGTGTCGGTCTGCCGCTTCAGGTAATACCCAGGGGCCACTGTTACAGGCCCGGGCGAAGCTAATATTGCTAAAAGTACTCAGGTCCATTACACTGGGACACTAATAGCTTATTTTTCAGTTGTCAGAGGCACCAGCGTTTAGTAACTTAAAAAAAAAAGAAAAGACAAAAGATGGCAGCCATGGAAAGGGATACGTAGTCAGTTCTCCATTTCCATGGTGGCCATTCAAAAGAGTTAAAAAAAAGTAAACAAAAAAGATGGCCGCCATCGAAGACGGCTGCCATGGAACGGGGAGAAGGGACTACATGTAGTCCCTTCTCCCTTTCTATGGTGGCCATTCAAACATTGACTGCACCATGGGGAAAGGCTGTGTCTGGCCGGTAATGACTCGTCAAGGGCCAATGAGCTTGTTTGTTACAAGCTCATTGTCCCTCGTGGGTACTAATACTCCATAATCACTGAATATGTTGTAATCAACAAAATGATCAACTACCTAGAGACCAATGACTTGTGCACTCCCCTGTGGGCTGGGTTTCAAAGCTAATGCTAATGTTTGTCTCCAACTCTGTCACCTCTGCCTAGCACTCGCTACTGCTCCATTCCCATCCTCCTTGATATACCTGCAGCCTATGATACGGCTGGCCACTCCCCCTGCTCCTCATAATCCCAGAATAAGGTATCCAAGACCTTTTGCTTACCTTTTGCCTGCCTTTCTGGTGAACTGTTCTTTCTCCATTCATGCCACTGCTTACCATCAATTCGTTTGCGGGAGTCTCACGGCTCGGCCCTAGAACCACGACTTTTCACTCTTTATACCTCTTCCAGTGGCACATGTATCTCCTCTGTCAGATTTTTCCATGAATTATTTGCTGATAGCAACCCAAATGTCTTCTTCTTTGCCTCCTTCATAACTGAACTATCATCCTGAATAGCTCATTATCTCTCGGCCATCTGTCACTGGATGGCTTTTTGGTGCCTATTGCCTAATTCCTCCAAAACGGAAGTAATACACCTCCTTGTCTCAACTATCCTTCCCTTTCTCCCATACCCCATTTTCTTTCCACAGAACTCCTATGCCTTCTCTAAGGCTCGTTATTGGAGGGACCTCTTCAACATCACTTTCAACCACCAGCAGTTCATCACCTCGACTGCCATCACCGAGTCTCTTGATCCCCAAAAACCTTCATCTCCAACATTATCCTCTATCACGTTGACCTCTGCTGTAGCCTGCTCCTGTGCCTACCCCTCTCTTCCTTTGCTCCTCTAAAGAAAGGAGTGATATTTGCTACTCTCACACTCTGTAACCTTCCCTGAACCCCCATCCACCTCCTTGCACAGCCTTAATGCAGGTTGACTGGCTATGCACTGTGGATGCCTCTTCAACTTCCCCCTCCTCATCTTTAAATCCATGCATGTCCTAGACCGCCTGTCTGGCCTGCTCCATTCCCTGCTTCTCTTAACCTTGCACTCTTTGCTCTCAAGCCCTTAATTTATTGGTTCCCTGTGCTCTCTGAGGTTCCTTCTAATCCCACTACTTAACACTGCTAGTGCCCTTCTACTGGAACCCCCATTCCCCCAGAAATAAAGAAATATTGCTATTGTATACAGTTTTTTAATTTTTTACAATCCCACCTCCACCAGCACTGTGCTCCTCTGCAATAATCCAGCATCATTGCCCCCTCTGGATACCCTGCTAATCTCCCATTGTATATCTTTATGATAATATTACATTTCTGTAAATAGTTGTCCCGCAACCTCCCTGTTATTCTGTTTTATCCCTATTTTATGCACCAATGTTTCTCCTCCCTCAGCTGTCCACCTTGCCTTTACGATTTGAACCTCCACCATTGAAAAACGCCATAAATGGGATTGCACTGTCTTTCAGGGCAGTTTTTGTAATGTGTTTCCTCTAGAAGCACTCTTCCCTTATTTAACAATATAATAAAAGGCCAGATGTATGTTTGTCCTGTGTCCGATGCAGTCATGCGCAGTAGATTCTCATAGCTTCGCCTGTTGTCACCGCTAGAGGGAGATGTTGCCTTAGGATATATAGTGGTCCTACTGTGTTAATGAATAGCTGCACTTTCGCCAGTGTACACAGGCTTCTACACTAGTGTCATATAATGCAAAATGCCAATGCTAATTTAGCCACAGCATGAAAGTCGGGGAAGGGCTCATTGAAGGGATAGCGTTTACATATAAAAAGAGATTAGTGCTAGGCACTTTCATCGGCACGCCCCAGGTGGATTGGTCTGAGAATGTTCCTCCCTTCACTGATCGGCTGGCATTACATATAGCGGGTGAAGCTGCGTTCTGACAGAACCAGTGTCACTCTAAGAGGGAGGATGCTGCTCACTCCGGCTCCCTCCTAGGCCTTGGCCCAACCCTGCATGTGCCACCCATTGGGTAGGCATGGAGGCGCACTGTAAATATCCACTATCCTAGTGAGGGAGCTGCCAGCCCTTCATCACATATCTAACTGGGAGGCCATGACTCTGCAGGCTGGTCAGCCCCAGGTACAACGTCCTTTCATCGCCTGCATTTTCATCCCCTGCCATTTTGACATGCATATTACAACGAATATGCTCATCCAATTTTTTGGGGGGGGGTGGGAAAGGGCAGATAAGGGTTTGGATGGGTAGGCAATAGCCAAAGATAAGTGTGGGAGGTGGGATTGGGGCGGGGACCCCCGCCCAAAATGAGCATTTTCGTTGGAATATACACGTTAAAATGACAGGGGATGAAATTGCAGGCGATGCATTGACATGGAACCCAGCTCCAACCTTGGTCTACAGCGGTTCTACGAGTTTTCAAAGACTTTCTTTTGAAAGTCTGCAGTTTGGCTGGGCAGTTTTTGTTGACTTGAATTCAACCTTTTTTGTTACGGGAGTCTCCCCCACAGTCCTCGCCATACCCCATGCCCCTACCCCACATACATCTATGCATATGTAAGCGCATGTACATATATATTTGGTAGAATTAATCAGAACTGCAGGCTTTAACACAGGGATACCATCTGGAGGTTCTACAGAGACTGAACCAGATCAGCAGCCACTGAAAGCAATGAATGCCGGCTGCTCCCCTTTCAGGTGGAAGACCCAAGGAGTATGTAGTGACGTCATGAAGGAAGAAAAGTTCCCCGTGGGGGATGGCCATGGTTCATATTAAAGCCACCAGCCCGTCTGCTAGGAGGGAGGGAGCAGATGGGTGAGCATGTTAGTCCCACAATCTATGGATTGTAAAGTTAAAAGTCTGGTCCAGTTGTGCTTCCCTTTTCTGGGTCAATAGTATATTCATCTAGTGGGGCACAGGTCCTCGACAATCATGCAGATTGAGAGGCAGGAAAGATGTGGATACTGTGGTCACCTATCTCCCCATGTATACATTATTTCATGGCTTTAACCCCCACCAGGGCCTTTCCTTTTGGAATTGACCTGCTATTGCCCAATAGGAGGCCATTATTCCACGTTCCTCTTCTCTCTGTGGTCTCCAACCTTTTACTCGGAGCTCTTCCCAGGATTTTAAAGAGACTCACAGTAGACATTTACATATGATCATCCATGGAGTCAAGTAGCGCACGCCACTGGATCCTTGTGTGGTATGCCCACAGTGGCTTTGCTGGGACTGAACATAATGACGATATGCTACGACAATTCTTTATCTTGTGCCTGGAAGGAGGACTACTCCATAAGGTCGAGGCCAGGCGACACAAGGCACTTGTTCTTACGCCATGAAGCAAAGTAGCTGGAAGGCACTTTCTGCTCTGGAAGAAGTCCAACTGATGAGTTATACTTCATGTGGATCCCGAAATCTGAAGGCCGTTTGACTACTATAGATTGTTCCAGCGTGGCTTCTCGTTGTTTCTTCTATGTAGTGTTCCTTGCAGTTAGACAGTACCCGAGAGCAGGAGCCTTGCAGGATTGCTCTGGTAATTCGTTGACGATGCACCAGTGGTAACCACGCTGCTAGCAATGCTGGTGTGACTTTATCTTTTCAAATGTAACCTCTTCCTCTGGCATGGGAGTGAGATGGCCAGTGGATTACATGTCTGCAGTAGGAATCTGGGCATAACCTAAGGTCGTATGTTTTAACCCAGGCAAGGCCGACTCTGCCTTTCAATCTTGTAAGATAGGCGGGCGCATCGATGAGTCACATGAGGAGACTTCTTAAAAGTACCGGGCACGCACAGAAAGGATTCCCGTAGACCTGCATGACAGGACCTGCGCTCCATCATCGAAACAAGTAATCAGCCATGACTCACGGGTATGTATGTCACTCCATCTCAATGGAAGACAGCCGTATCCCTCCCAAGGCATGGCCACCCACCCGCATACATCTGCAATAATCCACTACTTGATCTCATATCCCATATCATCTCTGCAACTAGAATGCAATTAAGTCCCACAATATAAATTAGGTCTAGCTGAGCACATAATTGGTCTCCTTGACTTGCATACTCCCACGACAGCTCACCACACCACCCATTCACAAGCCAGTTCTCCATGGGTTGCTATCAGGGACTTAGCCACACCTACCTTCCTTTATACTAGCTAAAATGAACACACACATTCTAAAATCCTCTTGCCAATTTGTCACACCTCAGACTTCGGTCCACCAAGGGCGTTCACCGTCAGCGCTTTGAAGCCATACCAGTGGCACTCGGAGCTATTCAAATGCCATATTCCATTACATTGTACAATTGTTCAGCTTTGAACTATAGAGTTAGGTGATAACAATATCTCTGTAATTACGCTTTATCATCTTCTCCAAACATTTCCCAAGAATAGATTTTTGACAAATGAGTCCCTGTGGTTTCAGTTAACCTTCCTTCCCTTTTTTATGAGTGAGGGTGTGTCATGCATGCTGGACGCTACGCTCGTAGAACAGCTAGACCGTTCTACTCCAAATGGAGGCTATTCGATACGTTACCGGGAAAACGACGTTTACACTTTTCACGTCGCTAACTTCACGTGACTTTTGCTTCGTCACGTGAACTACGGTATCACGTATTTAAGCAGCGTAGAAACTTCACTCGCTGCTTCTGATCGTCTCTATTGGCGTCGTGTAGCTGAACCTCTGATCTACATCCTGGTATATTCCTACAGCTACTTTTGGGCCTTCGATAGCGTGTGTTCCGCCACACGCTGATTCCTGGAGCTATCCCTTCGCGTGATATTCCACACGCGCTCTTTGTCTTCATACGCGGCTGGCCAAGGCTGCGTGAATCCTGCCCGCGTGTAAAATCCACACGCGCTCTTTGTCTTCATACGCGGCTGGCCAAGGCTGTGTGAATCCTGCCCGCGTGTAAATCCACACGCGCTCTTCGTCTTCAAGTGCGGCCGGCCCAGGCTGCGTGAATCCTGCCCGCGTGTAAAATCCACACGCGCTCTTTGTCTTCATACGCGGCTGGCCAAGGCTGCGTAAATCCTGCCCGCGTGTAACATCCACACGCGCTCTTCGTCTTCAAGTGCGGCCGGCCCAGGCTGCGTGAATCCTGCCCGCGTGTAAAGTCCACACGCGCTCTTTGTCTTCATACGCGGCTGGCCAAGGCTGCGTAAATCCTGCCCGCGTGTAACATCCACACGCGCTCTTCGTCTTCAAGTGCGGCCGGCCCAGGCTGCATGAATCCTGCCCGCGTGTAAAATCCACACGCGCTCTTCGTCTTCAAGTGCGGCTGGCCAAGGCTGCGCGAACCCTGCCCGCGTGTAAATCCACACGCGCACGTTGTCTTCACACGCGGCTGGCCCAGGCTGCGCGATTCCTGCCCGCGTGTAAATCCACACGCTCACATTGTCTTCAAACGCTATTTTCTTCTAACTCCTGCATCTGTGGAATTAACAGAAGGATTGATCCCTAAGTGGGAAGGAAGCCTTTCAAGGATTATTGGAAGTGACTTTGAACTGAACTTTGGACGCTATCCTGTGGTGAATTCAACCCGTATCTAGCGTGAGCCTCGTTCCGTCCGGGATAAGTCTCCCTTACTAATTTTCCCTTCCCTGTCGTTTTGTTCTTCATTTCAAATCCATCAAGAGACTTCTGGATTGTTCTACCCAGAGATACAGGTCAGTGTGATCATTCCTGTCATTATCTAACTCATCATACTCAGGTTGGAGCAGTTATTCATGATACTTTAATTTGTCCTAGGCTGGATTACTATACCTTACCCACGCCCTTTCCAGTGATCCATCGCTCTGCCTGTTTTATCAGCCAGAGGGTTGTATCATTTGGAAGGTCTTTGTTGACTTCACGACTATCAAGTCGGGTGAACAGGGATCCGGAAGACCCTACCTCCTGTATCCTTTTGAATATTGTATCCTTTTTCGGTTGATACTTTGGTGCATTCTGACAGAATCAGAAGCCATGGAGGGTACGGATCCTTTAACTGTTTTGACACAGTTGATCCACGATTTGAGAAACGAAATGGTTACTGCACAGGACATGTTACGGCACCGTATGGACGTTATGCAAGACGCCCTACATGGTAGTCCTCAGGGAACACAAGCGCCGATGGCTACCGCATCCGGATCTGGGACTACGGCACCCCCACAGGAGACTATTAACGTGGTTATGCCCACTCAGTTTCCCTTGGCCCCTCCAGAAAGGTTCACGGGTGATCCCAAAACCTACAGAACCTTTGTAAACCAGTGCCGACTCCATTTCCTTTGCCGTCCTACATCTTTTCCTGACCTAACCACAAAAGCAGCCTTCGTGCTTTCCCATTTAGGGGGCACGGCTGCTGCTTGGGCTAACCCTTTGTTGGAAACTAATAGCCCTTTGTTGTACGATTGTGACGATCTCTTGACTGCTATGAGTAAAGTCTTTGACATGCGTTACTCTACTCAAGCCACAGATTTAGAGTTGCTTAACCTACAACAAGGCAGCCAACCCCTTATGTCTTACGTCGCCCGGTTCAATCAACTGACGGCGGAAACCCAATGGCCTGACAGCAAGAAAACGGCTGTTTTTTACAAGGGTCTTTCTGAAGAACTGAAAGACGCCTTATCTACTGTTCCTGTGGTTCCTACGGGTTTCCCAGAGCTGCTCGATTTGGTTCTACAAATCGACGCCCGAAGGAATGCTCGAAAGGGAGAGAAAAAGCCCTTCATGCCGGTCTCGGGGCGGTCAGAGACACCAGCAGTCATCTCTAACGACCCTGAACCCATGCAAATAGGCGCCGTGAGAGGCCGATTGTCCAATACAGAACGGGAGAACCGAAGAAAAAACCACTTATGTATGTATTGTGGTTCTTCCGAGCATTTATTGGCAACATGTCCTAAAAAACCCGTCAAGCGTGCGGGAAACGCCAAAACTCGACATTAGCAGGAGTCCCTATGTCGAGTGTTTCATCGGACTCCAGTACCATTCCTAAACATGCACCTGTAATAGTTCAGGTGACGTTACATTGTGATGAGCGAGAAGTGGTTTCCAAGGCCATGGTTGATTCTGGAGCCACCAGCAATTATATAGACATCACCTATGCCAAGAACCGTTCCTTACCCCTAGTAAACAAAAAAAAACCTGAAACGGTGAATACCGTGGACGGATCTGTGTTAACTTCTGGTATGGTAACCCAGGAGACGGTACCTGTTCGGATGACGTTATCAAATAACCATTCAGAAGAAATCGTCTTCGATGTTATTGCTGCTCCGCAGTACGAGATCATACTTGGTCTTGCATGGTTAACCCTTCACAATCCTACTGTTGACTGGGTTTCGGGATCGCTCCAATATCCTTCGACTCATTGCAACGAACATTGCTTTACCAGTCAGGAGGTGTCAAATAAACAACACATATTGGCCTCTGTGGTGGAGGATTCTGCTATCAGCGTTGTACATCAATGCGACAATATCATACCATGCGAATACGCTGATTATGCTGATGTTTTTGATAAAGGCCAGGCAGAACAATTACCTCCTCATCGACAGTACGACTGTCCTATCGAACTGATTCCGGGTGCCAAAATTCCTACAGGCCGTGTTTATTCTTTAACACCTAAAGAAGATGTCGTGTTAAAGGAATACATTGACAAGGCGCTAGCCACGGGCTTTATACGACCCTCGCAATCTCCTGCTGCATCTCCTCTATTCTTTGTTCCTAAGAAAGAGGGAGACCTCAGACCCTGCATTGATTACAGGGCACTTAATGATATCACCATCAAAAACCAATACCCCTTACCGCTAATAAACGTGCTGTTGGATCAGTTAGGCACTTCCAGTTACTTCACCAAACTGGACTTGCGAGGTGCATACAATTTGGTTCGCATTCGTGAAGGCGACGAATGGAAGACCGCTTTTAAGACACGGTATGGTCTTTACGAATATTTGGTGATGCCTTTTGGTCTGTGCAATGCTCCCGCCACATTTCAATTCTTCATGAATGATATATTCAGAGACATCATGGACCGATTTGTGGTTGTCTATCTGGACGACATTTTGATTTACTCCTCATCTCTATCGGAACACGTCAGACATGTTTCTACAGTCCTACAAAGACTTAGGGAGAACCACCTTTATGTGAAAGCCGAAAAATGTGTCTTTCATTCGCAGGAAGTTGAGTTCCTTGGTTACGACATTACCAATCTAGGCGCTCGAATGAGTCGTTCCAAGGTAAAGGCAGTCTTGAATTGGCCAATTCCACATAACGTCAAGTCGCTACAGTCTTTCTTGGGCTTTGCGAATTTCTATCGCAGATTCATCCATTCCTTTTCCAAAACAGTAGCTCCTTTGACGGCTTTAACTAGTTCCAAAGTACCTTTCTGTTGGAACCAACATGCCCAAGCAGCATTCGAAAAACTGAAGGAAGCATTTACCACTGCACCCGTGCTTCAACATCCGGATCCTGATCGCCAGTTTGTCGTTGAAGCGGATGCATCCAGTGTCGCTATTGGCGCAGTGCTCTCACAAGTCTGCACAGAAACCAAGGAGGAACACCCAGTGGCTTTCTTCTCTCGTAAACTCACCTCATATGAACGGAACTACACCGTTACTGAGCGGGAACTACTGGCTATCAAAGATGCCTTCCGAGAATGGCGTCATCATCTTCTTGGGGCCAAACAACAGGTGTTGGTGTACTCTGACCATAGAAATCTCCAAGCATTCAAATCCATGAAATGCCTAACGGCCCGTCAGGCCAGATGGCATGTCTTTTTTGCCCAATACGATTTCCAGGTCACCTATCGTCCTGCCCGAGAACATGTTAAGTCGGACGCTTTGTCCCGTATGAGTAAAGAGGCGCAGGAAGAAAAACAAGTACAGATCCAGCTGTTGGCAGATCATGTGATTTGTGGTTGTTCGGTTCAACCATCCTTAAAAACCGAAATACAAGAGTGGGTAAAAAATAATCCACAAGTAGTCCAGGATATGAATCTAGACGTGCATAACGGTTTACCATTCACACAGGGGGTGCTTTATCTATCAACTCCTTCAATGCGGGATAAAGCCCTCAAATGGAATCATGATTCCTTGATTGCAGCCCATCCTGGACAGAAGAAAACACTGGACCTGCTCAAAAGGTGGTGCTGGTGGCCATCCATGGCAAAAGACGTTATAAACTACGTATCTTCTTGTTCCGTATGTATCCAATGTAAAAATACTCCTGGTAAACCAGTGGGCTTACTCCAATCCCTGCCTGTCCCTACCAAACCATGGGACATGATATCTATGGACTTTGTGGTGGAACTCCCCCCAAATCAAGGATACGATACCCTATGGGTCGTAGTGGATTATTTCACTAAATTGGCCCTATTTATTCCTTGTATTGGTTTACCAACTGCTACTGTTCTGGCTGATCTATTCATCCAACATATATTCCGTTTCTTTGGTCTACCATCAGTAATCATTACTGACAGGGGCTCGCAGTTTGCGTCACGCTTCTGGAGAGCCTTAACATCTGCATTACTAATTGATGATAGAATGTCCAGCGCTTATCATCCTCAAACCGACGGACAGACTGAAAGGGTCAATTGTACTATGGAACAATATCTGCGGTGTCTGTGTTTGCAATACCAATCGGATTGGCTCACGGTACTGCCGGCGGCTGAATTCGCCTATAACAACTCTTATCATAGTGCCATAGGCACTTCACCGTTCTATGCTCTCTATGGACAACACCCCCGATCAATACCTCTAGATTCCGGTCTATCCCTGGACACGCCTGCCGCAGGCCGTACGCTTCGTGATCTGAAGAGATTACAAAGAAAGGTGAAGCAGCAATTGGAGCAGGCCAAACAACGTGACAAGTTCTATGCCGACGCTCATAGGGTGTCCGCACCTGTCTATAAGGCTGGGATGAAAGTCTGGCTATCCACTAAGAACTTAAGAATTCCGGGCAAAAAGAAATTGTTGCCTAGATTCATCGGTCCGTATGTTGTGCTCCATGTTCTTAATCCTGCTGCTGTACGTCTGGCTTTGCCACAACGATGGCGGGTGCATCCTGTATTCCACGTCTCGCTCATCAAGCCTTTCTCTGACACTACTAGACTGCCGGTACGACCTGTTGCTATTTCTGTGCGGGGGTCTGATGAATACGAGGTACAAGACATACTGGATATGAAACTCCGTTCTGGTAGACCATATTATCTGGTGGACTGGAAGGGCTATGGACCCGAAGATAGGTCCTGGGAACCTCTTTCCAACATTCATGCTCCTGCTTTATTGAAGCGCTTCCACACAAGAAGGGGAGAGGTTGTCCCTTTGGGGGATGGCACTGTCATGCATGCTGGACGCTACGCTCGTAGAACAGCTAGACCGTTCTACTCCAAATGGAGGCTATTCGATACGTTACCGGGAAAACGACGTTTACACTTTTCACGTCGCTAACTTCACGTGACTTTTGCTTCGTCACGTGAACTACGGTATCACGTATTTAAGCAGCGTAGAAACTTCACTCGCTGCTTCTGATCGTCTCTATTGGCGTCGTGTAGCTGAACCTCTGATCTACATCCTGGTATATTCCTACAGCTACTTTTGGGCCTTCGATAGCGTGTGTTCCGCCACACGCTGATTCCTGGAGCTATCCCTTCGCGTGATATTCCACACGCGCTCTTTGTCTTCATACGCGGCTGGCCAAGGCTGCGTGAATCCTGCCCGCGTGTAAAATCCACACGCGCTCTTTGTCTTCATACGCGGCTGGCCAAGGCTGTGTGAATCCTGCCCGCGTGTAAATCCACACGCGCTCTTCGTCTTCAAGTGCGGCCGGCCCAGGCTGCGTGAATCCTGCCCGCGTGTAAAATCCACACGCGCTCTTTGTCTTCATACGCGGCTGGCCAAGGCTGCGTAAATCCTGCCCGCGTGTAACATCCACACGCGCTCTTCGTCTTCAAGTGCGGCCGGCCCAGGCTGCGTGAATCCTGCCCGCGTGTAAAGTCCACACGCGCTCTTTGTCTTCATACGCGGCTGGCCAAGGCTGCGTAAATCCTGCCCGCGTGTAACATCCACACGCGCTCTTCGTCTTCAAGTGCGGCCGGCCCAGGCTGCATGAATCCTGCCCGCGTGTAAAATCCACACGCGCTCTTCATCTTCAAGTGCGGCTGGCCAAGGCTGCGCGAACCCTGCCCTCGTGTAAATCCACACGCGCACGTTGTCTTCACACGCGGCTGGCCCAGGCTGCGCGATTCCTGCCCGCGTGTAAATCCACACGCTCACATTGTCTTCAAACGCTATTTTCTTCTAACTCCTGCATCTGTGGAATTAACAGAAGGATTGATCCCTAAGTGGGAAGGAAGCCTTTCAAGGATTATTGGAAGTGACTTTGAACTGAACTTTGGACGCTATCCTGTGGTGAATTCAACCCGTATCTAGCGTGAGCCTCGTTCCGTCCGGGATAAGTCTCCCTTACTAATTTTCCCTTCCCTGTCGTTTTGTTCTTCATTTCAAATCCATCAAGAGACTTCTGGATTGTTCTACCCAGAGATACAGGTCAGTGTGATCATTCCTGTCTTTATCTAACTCATCATACTCAGGTTGGAGCAGTTATTCATGATACTTTAATTTGTCCTAGGCTGGATTACTATACCTTACCCACGCCCTTTCCAGTGATCCATCGCTCTGCCTGTTTTATCAGCCAGAGGGTTGTATCATTTGGAAGGTCTTTGTTGACTTCACGACTATCAAGTCGGGTGAACAGGGATCCGGAAGACCCTACCTCCTGTATCCTTTTGAATATTGTATCCTTTTTCGGTTGATACTTTGGTGCATTCTGACAGGGTGTCCTCCTGTGCCCAAGTACTGCCTTCCTTTCCTCTCGTGCTTGCCCTAAGTCTACACTTGTCGCACCTTCACCTCTGTCTTCCCTTTTCCCTATTATTTGTTCTTTCCCCTTCATCCCCTGCAAATACAAACCCTGACCCTATTAATGAACCTACAGCTAATGCTTTTCCAGACCTAAATCTTTCAATTGGCATGGGGGAATTCTGAAGGAACTTTCATCGTGAAAGTTCCTTCCGTTTTTCTTTTCTTGTCTCTAAATTAGGGTATATAATAAATCAAGATGGCTGTCAAGCTCAGACCTTTTCATAGGCTGCCTGTTTTGGACAAAGTGGACCAATTTGATGAGTTACTTCACTGTGCCGGTAGTAGCTTCGACCAGTATTGCTGAACAAATATTCTTTAAAATTCACAATTTTTAACACACTCTGGGACTCAGGGAGGGGGGTGGTGACAAAGGCCATAGTGTAGGGAGGATGGGGGATGTTTTTATTCTAGCGCACATGGGGAATCAAACGCCATCTTAGATAGTAGCAGCCATATTGGAATTGAGGCCTAACTTTGCATTGCAGCCAGGGCTGCAGGCTCGAGCCACACACATAGAAATAAGTGCATGCATGCAGGAACAGGGAGTAGCTTGGGCACCGGTGAGAAAGGCCAAAGCTACAGAGATTAAGAGGGTATCGGGTATTAATATCGCCACATATATGGTCGCCGTAAATAATATCGCCGCGAAAATGTTGTGGCGATATTATTTGGGTGACCATATATGTGGCGATAGGGGCAAAAAAAAACGTTTTAAAAAAAATAATAATAATTTTTCGGCGATATTTTTGTATGGCGATATTTTTGTGGCAACATTATTACATGGAACCATTGAGAGACCCTTCATTGTTTCATGTTGACAACATTTTGTATCCCAGAAGGAGTGCACGCTGCAAGGCCACAAGGGGGTTGAAAGCTCGCTGCGAAAAGCGATCCCACAAGAAGGAGGGCATGAGCCTCTGATCTTCCCTGTCCCAGCTCTAAGTAATAGCACCCAAAAGCCCCGTCCCAAGACCCCCATCATTCCAAGTTACCAGTCAGTCCCAGACCACCAACCATAAAACTGTCAGAAAGCAGGAACCAGTTGCCTTCACCATAGGTCACGTGATTTGTGCTGCGAGGTGCTGTGAGGGGTAAAACAACATTGATAAAACAAGGGTGGGGAGCTTTGAATGGGCACCAACGTGTCTGGAATCGAGTTAGTGTGTGCGATGCAATGGCCTTGAAGTATCCTCTTAGCCCTTGTCTGCAGTACCAGGTGCACATCAGCTTAGAGACAGAGCCTGCATTGTTTTTCTTCGCCTAATAACAACTAATTGTAGATTCAGGTCTGATGATGCACAAAGAGGAGCCCACGCGGAAGAAGATGGAAAGAAGGGGCTGGGACCAATGGCCTGGCACCCCCTATTGAGCAGGCAGCCTATCTATAGGGTCACACCAAGCAGCCATTTGGATTTGCACATTATTGTACATTATGTAATTTATGTCCCTAATGACGTGGTGTGCCTTCATAAAATGTTGCTCATACTGATTTTGCCAGAACGTTCCTTGCAGCAGAGTACTTTGCTGGCTTATTTCTATTTTTGTGAAAATAAAACTTTGTTCTCCTTGCGAGAGGTATGCTGGGCGTTGAGGGGGGTTTCTACATTTTTGTTGACCCGACGTGATGCCAGCGACCCCCTGTGAAGATGGAGGCTTCCAGGGCGAATCTCTGGCTGGTGGCGCCGCAGCTACCTACAGTGACCAGTCCAAAGCGCTCAACCCACAGTGGTGTACAGGAGTCGTTTTCACAGAATTCCTGTCTGCTCTTTGAAGAGGGGCGCAGCTACTAGGGGTTTGCAGGCCGTTGATGGAACCCCATGACGGAGGAGCTCTGGTGAACATGCACATTTAAGTTCATCTCTTGCGAGCGACAACAAAGGGGGTAAGAGTGAGTGGGGAAGCTAAGTGTGTGTATGAGTGACGGGAGAGCGTGAAAAGCCACATGGCAGTTTTTGTATTTATTAATGTTTTTATTTTTTATTTACAATTATACAAACAAAATCAACAACATCTACAAATATAGGAATACAATCTGTACAAAAAAAGATATCACACAAATGCAGAAGAAAAAACAAATACCCCAAATCAATACAAGTTCATGAATTTATTTGAATCAATAAAGCTTCCCCAGATCCTTTCGAAAGTGGACAATTTGTTTTTCAACTTGAAAATTATCCTTTCCTTCTTACAAACCTTATGCATTTCATCAACCCAATTGTCAAAAGAAGGAGCAATCCTAGTTTTCCATCCTCTTAGAATTAGGCGTTTGCTTACAATAGCTCCCCTGAAAAGCCATTTCTTCAGAGCAGAGTTCAGTTCATTTAATTCTTCGTCATCCCCCAGTATCATTGTTTTGAAGTCCAAATGTAAATTCACACCCGTAACTCTTACACAAGCCACACACACCTCATTCCAAAAACCATGGACTCGTAAACAGTTCCAAAACATGTGCTGAAAAGATCCTACTTCTTGTACGCAACCCCAACACTCATCACTATTTGATAGTCCTCTTTTTTTAAGACTTTCAGGACACCAATAAACTCGGTTCAATATTTTAATTTGGCGAGATCACACCCTCACATTTACCGAACACAAAATTACATTCCTGCAATTAGAGAGCTCTTTTTCCTGTGTCCAATATATTCTAGGTGGGGAAGAGGCAGAGTAGTGGTTGTTGTTTTGGCTTGTTATTTAATTTATTGTTTTAGTGTATTGAACTATTATTGTGAATTTGGTGGCAGGGCCTGTGAAAATAGTGTGAGTGTGAGGTGTGAGAAGTGTGGGAGTGAGTGCCAAGAGGGGTGTGTGAAAAGGAGCAATCTGGAGGCAGGAACGGAGGACAGGTAGTGACAGTTATAATAACACTATGTGTGACGTACAACTAGACGCTTCTTTTGAACATACCATTGTTAATATGGGGGTAATGATGCCACTGGAATATATGTCTAGTGTATTGCCATTGTACAAGGACAAGATAAAGAAGTACCATAACCAGTGGGACGTGGAGACCCAAGGAGGGATGCCTTGCCATTTGCCATAGCACAGTATCAATAACAGAGAGATATTAGAATATATGAACACTTTCCTAACTGCAGTATAAAGGTAAACCACTACAGAAACAAAAAGAGATTTCAGACTTGTGGAAAATGGTAGAGGACACTGTTGGGAGCACACCCCAGTGTGAAGATAGCACCAGACCATGTATATCGAATGTGACAGCGCCAGAGGAAGCGCTGCAGCCCATGCCTTGAGAGGGGCTTAGCCACTTAGTGCCGCCCAGCCATAGGATACGTTAACCTAACATATGTGCTAACGACTGCCACTGCCCCACCTCCATATCGACTGACACCGAACAGCATTCCACCATGGGAGAGTAAATCACAGAAGGAGTTAGAGGAGGCCTTAGAGGCAATCCAAACAGAGCTGGCCTGTCTGAGGGCACTGAAGGAAGGGGAGAGAAACCAGGAGTGTGCTCTGGACGGGCTGGAGATATTTTGTTTGGAGTGGATAGCACCGCGATAAAAGATGTGCATTTGGAGAAGGGGAAGGGTGACCTCTACGGAGCAGAAAGTGCGGCTTTGGAATGTGAGGTCAGACAGGGATGCAAACAGAGAACTGTGAGATGGAGAATGGGATAGTGTGGATGAATTTGAGGCCAGGAAGTGGATATATGCCTTTGAAAAGTAGACACCAGGAATTCCCTTGGTGGTGGGAGACATGAAAAGTTGACATGTTGCAATTGTGTGAGATTAGGTGGGGGAATGTGTCGGTTAAGGCTGGTTACCGAAGGGTGAAGTTAGATGATGATGCACACAATGGGCTCCTTTCAACAATAGGGCACAATTGTGGGACACACTGCAACAAGCGTACCCCACCACACTGGACGTGCAGTCCATAATGCAGTACACCAAGGGGGATGATGAATATGCTGCTCAGTGCATTTTAAAAGTGCAGGAGATGTGGCGAGCGGAGACGGGTGGCCAGTGGGACCGATCAGCACCTCTTTTCTATTTTGTTATTAAGAGGGGATTGTTCAAGGAAGTTCAGAAAGCACTTGGAAATATAGTGTGCATTGAGGCAAAGTGGTGGGCTGAGCTAATATACAGACTATAATAATACACCATTGCAAAAGGATTAAAGAGCGAGAAAAAAGAAACAGCTCAAAGGTTGCAGGTGGCGGAAGCAAAACGAGTGCAGAAGACGATAGCTAAAATAGCAGTGGAAGGTCGGTGACAGCCAACACTGAGACAAATTCAGCGGAGCAGGCTGCAGCTCATGCAGATGATAGCAGTGTGGCCAGGTGGAGGACAGGGGCAGTGGGTTGGCAGACCCCGCATCAGTATCCTGAGTGGCACCAAGGAGGTCAGCTGAGGGGTAGAGGGAGGGTTTCAAGGGGATGGGGGGTCTGAGGCAGGTTCAGTGGAATGGGACCAAGAGGTGGTATGAGACCTTCTCAGTGTTGGAGCTGCAGGAAGTGGGGACATTTTGCAAGAGAGTGTGGAAACAGGCAGGGGTGAGGTACAATGCATACCATCAACCTGCCCCAGTACTACCACAGCCACACAGGCTCACCTCCATACCTTATGAAATACACCAGGCATTCACCCAGCTGCCACCAAATCACCCACACATGCAGGCCCAAGCACTGCCTAATGTGCAACCGCAAGCGACCCAGAAGAACACTGTGTATGGAAGCCAAATGTTCACACCCAATGCAGTGCTGAATGGTCTGGTAGTACCTTATCGAGGGATCAGTTTCCTGGGAGGAAACCCCTTCACGTCCCCAGGTACTAACACGTATCCTGATTAGGACAACCCACAGAAAGCTCTTGTGTGCTCAGTCCTGTCCATGACTACCCACCCTGATGAGGAACTCTTGGTGGGCGCTGAGATAGGTAATAAGCAATTCATCTTTATGGTCGACACAGGTGCCACTAAATCATGCATCAGTGATGGAGACTTTCCACTATCAGGTGAAACTCTTGACACGCTGGGATTCTCTGGGGCTGTCGCAATTGTCGCAATGGTGCCCTACACAGAAGAGGTAGCTATTACAATATGAGGAGTCCTCGCTGTAAAACTTGTTGGGACGAGATTTTCTGAGCAAATTGAACATTACCATTTCCTTCATGGGCTGTGGGGTGGTATATGCCACCCCAGGCATGTGTGTCTTAAGGGTCATGGTCATCATATAGGCCAGAGGAGGGGAGGTGGATGGTTTGCGGCACCCCCGTGGACCCAGACATGTTTGTGTACATGATTACAGGATTGCTTGATGCAGTGCCCCAGATTGGCAAGGCGTGTTGGAGGGCACCATCAGATTTCATCTTCCAACCCATGGTAACCCCAGAGCTTATGGCAGGTATTATACTTTCCCTAGATTTTCAGGGTCTGGTTGTGTCGGCTAAAAGGATTGTTGTGGTGGACACAGACCCTAATGGGTGTGAGTGGCATACTGTATTGTGCATTGACCCAAAGGTGCCCCTCAAAGAAGTGACAAATGCAGAATTTTTTGAAGATCAAGTCGATGATAGGGAGATTGTGTTAGCTACTTGCATCCCTTGTGACATTATGGTGCAATATCGAAAAGTGCAATGTTCCTTGATGCCCCTTGTCACCCCGCCACCCTTCACTGACAGTGGTCCCAGAGATGTTATGGACAACTAATGCTCACAATGTAGGGCTTTTGCAGGGGTGGCGCCTTCCGAATAACACTCAAGCCAGGCACAATGTTACTCCGGGCTAAACAGTACCCATTGTCCAAAGATGGAGAAGAGGGCATACAGGACACCATTGTGGAACTTCTTAATGAGGGAATAATAGTGCCATCACCTCCCCATGCAACACAGCTATCTATCTGATTAAAAGGGCAAAAGGGGGGAGTTGGAGGATGATGCAGGACCTTCACCCTCTAAATGACACTGTCCAGGCAGAATTCCCTGTAGTTCCAAACCCTGCAGCAATACTATACAGCATCCCCAAGGAGGCAACTCACTTCAGTGTGGTAGATCTTAGAAACGCTTTTTCTCCATATCCTTTCACTCTGATTTGCAGTACCTCTCTGCGTTCACACATGGGGGAATGCGTTTCGAGCACACCAGTTTACCCCAAAGGTACTGTGAGTCCCCCAGTATCTTCAACTGAATATTGCATGCAGACTTATTGAAGTGCCCAGTACCATTATTCAGTACATTGACAATTTGCTGGTGTGTGGTGGCAGTGAGCAGCAGTGCAGAGAGGACTCTTTCACCCTCCTGCAGCTGCTGGCGCACAAGAGGTATATGATAGGTAAGGCAAAGCTGCAATATTTCCTTCAAGAAGCGATCTATTTAGGTCAGTTGATATCTGTTCACAGGAAGAAAATTATACCTGATTGTGCTGCTGTAGTGCGCAGCACTCCCCAGCCCAAAACGGTCAAAGAGTGTTATGCTCACCTGGTCTCTGCGGAGGCGTTGGGGCACAGTTGCAGCCATCCTGGGGGTGAGGTCACTCGGGTCCGACTTCGCCCTCTGTGCTTATGTGGTGATTGGTGGTAATAGGTGATGCTGCTCGGGACTGCTCCTGTTGATTAGTTTTGGTGAGCACTCTGTCCTGCTGCTTCTGTCAGGGGTGCTTTTATGATCTGGACCGAGTTTCTTCACTGGCCCCTTGCACGTGGTAGTCCAGTCCTGCTGCGACTAAGCCACTATACTTCAGGTAAGTGTTCCTGTTTGCCTTTCCTCATCTGTTTTTGTTGTATTGTAAAGTTTGTTGTCTTGTACTGCTGTCCGTTCCACTTTTGATGTTTGCTCCTTTGCTTTCTTCCCTTGCAGGTGATGTTTCCAGACCGGCAGAAGCTGCGGAGCTCGAGGCGATAGCCGGAGGGAATGAGGAACAAAGCTGCAGCGGTACAGTAGCTGGTAAATTGTTAACAAGGGGGTGCGCGGGGTTCAAATGCGGCGCGGCCGTATTTCGTGGATGCGGAGTGCGGTGCTGCAGCATCGGGATCAAGATCACTGGATCTCAGGAGATGAGTCTGCAGATGAAGCAATGAAGCACCGGTTTCCTGGAGGTGAGTATGCAGGAGAACACCTGGTTTCCAAATGTAAGTAAACTGGTCCAAGCGGCGGTGAGCATCACGTTGCACGCAAGTACACAGTAACGCGAAGCACCGGCCTTAAGGGTGGAGCAGCTTATATAGCTGAGCTTCTGAAGCCATGCCTATCATGTTCAGCCTGCCTGCCACACCCTGCCACACTCGATGAGTCAGCAAATGAGGATGTTCTCTGGAATAAAGGCTTTCAGCTCCTGGAAAGTTCTTGTAAAATAAAAGCACTCCTGCACTGAAATAAAGTGTTCCTGCTCACAAATGTGCTGGTGGAAGAAACGGGTTTACACCTGGGGCAGTATATTACTTACACCAGACTGGTACGGCGAGTAAGGGAGACATAGTCGGAAATAATGCTAGACGAACAACCCGACACAGCCATCGAAACATTATATGATGTCGCAGAGGGAGGGCATGAGGTTTCCCGAATTTATGAATTACTGATGTCCAGGGTGGGAATGGAAGTGACCCAGCTGAGGCAGGACTGGGAGGATGAAGTAGGGGAACCGATCACGGATGGGTTGTGGTAGCGGGTCCAAGGGTATCATAAAAAAGTGTCTAGGAACGCAAGGCTACAACAAATACAGCTATATATAACCCAAGGAGCATGTATGACACCCCCAGAGAATTTCCAGATTGAAAGGCGCAGAACGGCAAACATGCCACAAATGCAGAGAAGAAAATGCTGGGTTGATACATATGTTCTGGGCTTGCCCGGAAATTTGGAAGTTCTGGGGAGAAGTAGCCCACTGATTGAACAAGAAAGGGATCAATTTAAATGTGGAATCGGTGTGGGCATGCATGGTGGGGGGATTTCCTAAACCGCGGCAATTGAAACATGTCAGTAAACTCAAAGGCTTGGTTTATATACTCCACAAGCGCAGAATTGCCCTGGGGTGGAAAGCATGTAATAGACCTAAGATAGCGGTCTGATGGACCGACCTCCATAAATGGACTGAAGCAGAAACAGTAGTATGGAGAGAAGCGGCCAACGGGGGGGAGGAAGAGGCAGAAATCCTGACGGTCTGGAAACACCTAGTGGCCACACTGTCGGGGCCACCCCAGGGTGGCCCAAGCGATGACTCCTCTGAGAATACAGATGAGGAGATACCTCCAGAAGACAAAGAGACGGAGGGCGAAGTGGAGTATGCTTGAGTTGGACGGCGGGATAAGGGCAAGCAGTAGATACTCAAGATATTATCATAATGCTAATTTGCTATGACATTGCACTGCTGGGGTTGTTTGTTTATTGTTTGTTGTAAAAACCAATAAAAATTGTTTTTAAAAAAAGTGTTCCTGCTCACATCTCTATATGAGCCTGGCGCCAAAGGCACCAGGACTGAGTCCAGTCAGAGCCCCTGTGTTTATAGGTCCCAAAGGGACATAAGTGAGTCAAGTGACCCATTGCCCCATCACTACATGGTGTGGTTTTTGTGTTCTAGGGCCGGTGGCCATGACAAAGGGATGCAGACATTTGTATGGTTGTGTAATTACTGTAGGACATGGATTCCCGACTATGTGGCATACTCCAGGCTCCTGTCTCGAGGCCTTAAATAGGCTTTAAAGAATGACCATAAGATTGCATGGATGAAGGACATCCTTACCAACATTAACACCCTAAAATAAGTGATCTCCACTGCCCCAGTGCTGGCTACCCCTGATTATACACAAGAGTCTGATCTCTTTTCCCATTCAAATGGCCAGTTGATGACCGCAGTACCGACACAAAAGAGCACAATGGGCCACAAACCATTGGGCTGCTACAGCAAGACTGCTAGATTTTGTGATGCAGGGCCAGTTCCCATGTGAACAAGCGCTTGCTGCTGCTGCATTTGTGATTGAGAAAAGCTCTACCATTATCATGGGTTACTCTAAAACCCTGTATGTGAAGCATGCAGTGTTCACCATTTTGGAGCGTTGCAAATCAACTTTCAGCATGCAGTGGGCATCAGTGTATGTGATCATTCTGTCCAGAACGAACATTCATATTGTGATGTATAAAACTGTAAATCCTGCCACCTTTTTTACCCAACAGTGTAACGAGGAAGACATTGCTGTACATGATTGTGTAACATTTGAGGGGGAGGAGGATGACATCCCGAAGGCAAGCGATAACCCACTTGAGGGGGGGTGTTTTTCAGCAACTATCGACCAGGGCACAGGTTTCAGGCATACAGGGGTGCAGTAGTCTGCCTAGTGGACAGGGTCTATGAGGTATTGGTGCAAAAGAGATTACTGTGAGAAACCTGAAGCTGTCTCCCTAACTAGTCCCCGGGGATCTGTCATCAAGGTGGCCAGGACACAGTCATCGCTATTGGATCCAGTTCCTGGGGGTGGAACAGGGAAGGAGGATCACCTGGATGGAGTGTCCTTGTGGAGTGGGAGTAGGACACCGACGGGTGAGACATGGTATCCCCCTTCTTCTAAAACCTTTTCCCCATCCTACCATGTAGGACGTTCAAAAACCCTGCCCCCTCTTTTCCGACACAAACACGTTCGCACAACACGAAAGACAACTGACTAACACCAGAGCAGTTTACCTGACATGTCCCAATAGAACGGTCAGGCAAAGTCAGGCAATTGACCATAATTACACACACCTGACAGCCCTTTGCCTTTCCCATAGGGATAAAAGGTGGAGCACAAGAGCACACTACGAGCAAGGAGGACCGCACAAGGAGACAGCTATCCAGACACGGTAGTTCAAGAGAAGGAGAAAGGCGGCGGGAACCAAGAGGGTGACAAGGAGTGAAGCAACCTTGCCATTTCCGTCCCAGACCCCTGAAGCCTTCGTAGGAGGAAACGTAAGACTGAAAACAATAGCCCAAGTATGTTGCAGCAGATGTAAATGGTACATGGAGCGTGCCTATGCCGATAAGCCAGAGCAAGGACAGCTCCTGCTACTGTGGTACCACCCTTGACTCCAGATACAGAGAAAATCAAATGGTTCATCACAGCCGGTGAGTCGAGGGGAGAACTGATAAGAAACCAAACTGTGTTGAATGAAAGTGGCAAAGTTCAAAGAACTGTGAATTGTAAAGGAAAGACAGCTGCAGAGGGGAGAAGCGCCACATGGGTGCTCACTCAAGAGACTCCGGTTGATCCTCTGTTGATTAAAACTGAAAATTCCAGAAGGCGTACGAGAGCCGCCAAGACAGGTCAAAGTGGTCATACAGGGGTTGAACCAAATCCCTGTACAGTCACCATTAAAATGTCAGGGAAGTGAATCCCACATCGAGATAAAGGAAAAGGAATAGTAAAGTGGCAAGAGTGAAAACGGTAGAGGGATGTCCACGTAGAACTGTTTAAAAAAAAAAGACATTAGGATTTGTGAATGCTAGGAAAGACATAGCGAACCTCGCAGAGGAAGGCTGAGATTTGAGAGGGGTCAGTGCCTGGAAGAGGGGGACTAGGGGTGTGAAATCATCACCTTAAGTGCTACAAGGAAAGGAACTTTTATTCTGTTCATTGGAAAATATCAGGTCTTCAAAGGCAAGAGACTTTTTATTGAAAGGAGATTTAACCATCAAAGAACCTGATAGCTGGTGCGAAACTGTTGGCTCGCGCTGGGAGATCTCGAGTGTGTACTGTATTCAGGAGACCTGCCTTGTCACGTGCTCAAAACGTGTGGGAGACCCCTGGCAATCACATCCTGACTTAATATTTGTAAACACTTCTTTCATTGGTGAAATATTTATCCCCCACTCTTGTTATATTTAGTGTAAGGATTGGCAATAGGTGTTTCTTAGTATAGGCCCTTTATTTTGACAAGATGCCACAAGCACTGCCTTATTTTTCATTTGATGGTCGAAGCTTGCTCACATCTTAGATTTAGGTTTAGATTAGGCGTTTTACCAAATTGCATACTGTTTAAATAAACACCCTTGATTTGTGATCACTTGTGTCTGTCTTTACTGTTGCCACCATGAGTTCCTTACATTACCCATGCACTATTCGGCCCAAGCAGCAGAACCTATAGTGCTCATTGAGGTGCGTCTAGCGTCTCAGGGGTGCTGTGTCACCATCTATTCTAATTTGCCTCATGTCGACACCACAGCGAATGCAGGCCTGGCACAGTGGAGGAATGGGGGATTTAGGAGAGCTGATAGGTCCCCGGGACAACATGCGGCACTGTTAGATGAACTAATTGATGCCCTATCCCAACCATCTTTGACAGCTTTTGTGAAATGCACCACCCATACTAACGATATAGATGAGGACTTACTCAGTAACGCTGCCGCGGTTGCGTCGGCCAAGGAAGCGGCGTATTTACCAGTCCTGAGTGCTTCTGAGTACCCAGTGGTAGTGCAGAGCAGGACAAAACTGCCAGATTCCTACAATTCCTTAATTGGATTACAGGGACATGCCCAACAGGAGGAGAAAGACTTGTGGTTGAAAAGAGGATGCAAACAGTCCCCTACAGATTTATTGTGGTGACAAGAAACATGGGGCAAAGCAGCTATGCCAAAAGAGTTGCTGTGTGTCACATTTGTGGGCTGTGTTTGTTTTGGGGGACCAATTTCGTAGCTACTTGTGTGTCCTAACCAAAGCCACAAAATGTATCTTACAACAGATTGTGCCACCAAGGACTGCAGAGAAGACCAGCGCTACATCTGATACTCCACCCACGTCGCCTCCTCTCCAGCTTTTCCGCATTCACCATGTCTTTGTAAAGAACTTTGTCCGCCGGAGGAGCAAGCCTAGATATAATGGCCCCTTTGAGGACATCTATGCTACCACTCTTGTGGTAAAAGTTTGTGAATTAGGGTACTGGGTGCCTTTATCTGATGTTCGCAAGGCACCCCAGACCACACTTACCGCCCAAACTGAGTAAAGTACTAAAGAGTACATGTTAACTGCCTGCCAGTAGAAACCTTTCTCCTGGTAAAAAGTTTAGAAACCACCTATTTCTGCAGAGTGACTGTTGTCTTCCTGATGTGTTTTCATGGTTCTAAAATGAGCCTACCTCTGTGATAAATAAAAACTCTGCTACACATTGATTGCACTGAGAGAGCTCTCTCTCTCTCTCTCTCTCTCTGTCTCTCTTTCTCTCTCTCTCTCTCTAAGAAATGCAACTATTACTAATGGATCTTTAAGGATCTTTAGGTTCTTTAATACATGAAAATATTGCGAAAATTGTTGAAATGAATAATACAGCGCCCGTGGTCCACAATGATATACAACTTAATGGATCTGCTAATAATACACGTGTTACCCAGCAACCTATGGGGAATTTCACAAATGTACTCATGTTGTCATTATTTCCTAATGTGTTTTCTGACATTATAGCAAATTATACTTTCATTTCTTGTGTTTCACATTCTAGAGGCCCTCAACGTTTTAATAGACAAGCTAGAAGGGCCAAGTATGATCAGTACCAAGGACTTTGGTTAGCTACAATAGAAGATGTTCACCATCAAGAATTAAGTAATAGCTGGTATGCAGACATGCACTCAGTGGGGAAAACGAAAGTAAATGGAAGTTGTTATGTGTGTTCTTTGATTCCACACACGTCGGGGGACCCCCAAGTTATTACTGCCACAGGCAATTCCGATTGTGGAGGCTCAATGTTTAATCCATATGACCTTGTAGAAGTTGCGAAGTACTTTCCAGGCACGAACCATGCAACTGGAAGTAATGGACCCGAATCAACAGCAAGGTGCCCAAAGTCGCAAAAGAATACAGTGCCTGCAAAGACCTTATCTAAAATTGGAAGGCGTTAGATTCACGGCAAGCAGATGGCAATAAACTACAATAAGCTCTATAGCAGGCTGACCGGTAGGATTTGGAGAAGAAGCAATTGAAAAAGTGAACACCGTAGGCAGCGAGTACTGGAATGAGTAAGTGGCAAAACTCACTTCGATCGAGGCAATGGAAAAACCACTACAAATACACAAGCAGGAAGAATACAAACTGTGATTTTTACAATGAAGGAAGCGTCTTTGTGGGGACCAACAGTAGGTGCAACAAAACATTACACATCCCAGATCTCAAGAAAGGGAGAGAAGTCATGATGGACACCTATTGGGTGTGTGGCCAACAGGCATTTGTACACCTCCGACCATCATGGAGGGGCACCTGCTCGCTGGCCTCACTACACTTAGCACTCCTGGTGGTCCCTGAAGAACATTTGACAGAGGGACCAAGTGGCTTGTCGGCCTCAGCATCTGCAGCAGTGTCCGACATCCCCACCACAGTGCCACGGCATAACCCCATATTCCATAACCTGCCAGAATAGGAGAAAAAAAAGATAATTTGATGAGAAGGAGACTGTCAAACTATCTATCGCAAGACTTTTCAAAATTGCTTAAAGAAATACCAGATCAATATCGACTCTACAGCAAAGAAGAACATGGTTTTGTCTCATTACTGTTATCAGGAGTGCAGACCAACTGCGTATGCCAAATGGCTGCAAATTGTGCAGCGGGAGGTGATGCAGCTGGCCAATGACGCTGAACAGGGCCTCAATGTGATCAAGATGGAAATGCGTGCAATTCGGCTGATGACGCTGTAGAACCGTTATGTGTTGGACCTCCTCACGACCATGGAGGGAAGGGATCTGCAAGAAGATTGGCAATTCATGTTGCACCTAGATACCTCCTAATGATGCAGAGAATGGCTCCCTTACCAAGATAATAGGGGCCCTGCACATCCT
Source organism: Ambystoma mexicanum (assembly GCF_040938575.1). Lineage (NCBI taxonomy): Eukaryota > Metazoa > Chordata > Amphibia > Caudata > Ambystomatidae > Ambystoma > Ambystoma mexicanum. Next base: position 602,948,305 of record NC_090924.1, read on the forward strand.
TGGCACTCAGATGCAAACAGAAGCTGGAATACAAGAGACTGATTGGTTCGATAACCTTTTTTAGTGGGCACCGTCCTGGATGGGGGCCATCGTGAAGATGCTAGTTCCTGTGATTGTGTTTGTGTTGGTGATCTTCCGCACCTGCCAGCTCAGACTTCAATGCTTTGCTAAATCAGTGCCTAGCAGTGCAAAAATGATGGTTTCAATTGTGGTACAGGAGGCACCTTGTGGCACAAAAGACAGCGCTGTTCAGACTGATGACCCAAACAAGCCATACATGGTTGCAATAGAGCAACGTCTTCACCCCACAGGTACCACCACAGTTCCTCCACCTGACCCTGAGAACTACAAAGAACACTGGGTAGATTTAGCAGGGGATGGAGGATGCATATATAGGACATGTACCCCTGAGCTGCAGAGATTCATAGACCCTCATTGTTTCATGTTGCCAACATTTCGTATCCCAGAAGGAATGCACCCTGCAAGGCCATAAGGGGGTTCAGAGCTCTCTGTGAAAAGTGCTCCCACGAGAAGAAGGGGACAGGACTCTGGCCTTCCCTGTCCCAGCTCTAAGTAATAAACCCAAAATCCCCCGTCCCAAGACCCCAGCATTCCAAGCTAACAGTCAGTCCCAGACTGCCAACCATAAAACTGTTAGGCCCCCAATCGATCAGGAAAGATCAGAAAGCAGGGACCAGTTGCCTTCACCATAGGTCACGTGATTTGTGCTGCGAGGTGCCGGGAGGGGTAAAAAATCAAAGCTAAAACTAGGGTGGGGAGCTTTGGATGGGCACTGACGTGTCTGGAATCGAGTGTGTGCGATCCAATGTTCTCGTAGTATCCTCTTAGCTCTTGTCTGCAGTACCAGGTGCACATCAGGTTAGAGATAGAGCCTGCATTGTTTTTCATCGCCTAATAACCAATTAATTGTAGATTCATGTCTGATGACGCACAATGAGGAGCCCACGTGGAAGAAAACAGACAGAACGAGCTGGGACCAATGGCCTGGTATCCCCTATGGAGCAGGTAGCCTATGTATAAGGTCGCACCAACCAGCCATTTGGATTTGTATATTATGTAATTTACGTCACTGATAACATGGTGTGCCATCATAAAGTGTTGCTCATACTGATTTTGCCAGAACGTTCCGTGGCAGCAGAGTACTTTGCTGGCGCATTTCTATTTTTGTGGAAATAAAACTTTATTCTCCTTGCAAGTGGTGTGCTGGGCCTTTTTCCCTAGTGAGTTGTATTTTTCTGGTGTGAGTGCTGAGGGGTGTCTCTACAGCCTCAATAACTAAACCTACTATGAATCTCCATTGATTATCAGCTTGATTTCCCCCTTTCAGTCAGGTCCATATTGATGTAGCTGCATCTTATAACTTCTTACATAACCCAGGAATTATTTTTAAACCTCACAAATAAACCTACATTTTACAGTCCTATAAGGAGATTACATAATAATGTCCTAAACCTACATCGAACATTAAAGTCAGTAGCTATGATCAAAAACTCTTATGCCCATAATCATTCACCAACCAGAGGGCTTTATGAACAATCAGATCTTACGTGCAAAGTACGTTTCTCATAGAGTCTGGACTCTGCCACACACACCCTTCAATCAAGCCATTGAAATACAGCAGAAATCATTATACCAACTAACTCACAACTCCAACCTTCTTACTACCACTCAGGGCTCTAAAATGGCTTCCTGCCCACCTTCCTTTATCATTCATTCTGCTGCCTTTAATATTGTTGGCCATCACTGCCTCCTCTATCTGCAGACCCCCGTTGCCTTTCCGGACACCGCCCTTGGCTGGATCACATTCCTCCTGCCTGACTGATCATTCTCCATCTCGTGCGGGCACCTCCTCTCTCACCCCCATCCTAATAGTTTCCTCCTCCAAATGTCTGTCCTTGCTGCACTCCCTCTTAGTTACACTCTGCAACTCCTCTGTCCTCTGTCCAAACTCATATCCTCCATCGCCTTCTCCAATTTCGTGGTCACTGATGACACACAAATGCTTTCTGCGCACTTCACCACAAACTATCCTTTCATAATTGGAACTCTCTTTTCCTGTCCATCATTTCATCGCACTTTGGTCTCTTGTGCTTAACCTCCTAGAAAAAGAAGTGATCTTCCACTCTGCCGCTTCTTTCTCACCTCTTTTCCAGTGGTAACCTCACCCCATCCCGTAAGGCTCACACCCCAGCATTCTCTTGGATAGCAACCTGCAGCTCCAACACTTTGTCCCATCCATTGCTGAGACTGCCAGGTTAGATATACTAAACATCTGGAAAAATGTCACCGCCATCTCATTGATTAGTCCTTATGTAAACCCCGGTCTTCAGTATGCAGGACTCCTGCTCCTGCTTCTGCGTGACACTTCCTCTCTATTCCTTTTCCCACTCACTAAAGTACTAAAATTTGAATCCGGTACCATTTTCAATCTTTACCATCCCTCGTACGCCTCTGCCTCAGTGTGCAATACCGCCCCTTCATCAAATTAATTCTACTGGTGTATTGATCTAACCGTGGCCTGCTCATCTAGTTCTGTCGCCTGATACTCTCCTCCTCACACCCTGTGGTTCTAAGCCTTGCTCATCCTCAGTGCCCCCCACTCACCCTGGGAAGCCTCCTGCTTCCGCTCCTGTTCAATTCGGACCACTGGAAATCCCTATCCCACCATTAAGAATGCCACCAGGGTACCGGGTGTCAAGATCAAGAATTACCTCCTATCTTTAGAAGAATCACTGGAGACATACAGTTGTATGAGCTCACTATCCACGTATAAATCACTGTGCACTACTGACGTACACTGTTGTATATGATGGATTGGTTGGTTTATATTGTTCCCAATATATGTTCAATTCTCACTAAACCATCTGGTTCCTGTTCATTCATTTTACAGCGATTTATATCCGATGAGTACCGTGAAAATTGGAATTCACTACCTTCTGATGTAAACACCCCACACTAGTACGCCTCTATGGAAGGCATAGATAAACACAAATTCAAAGTGTATGTCTAACCTGGGGTTCAGTCAGCTGGTCAGCGACTGTATACAAAGTCCAGGGCGCACAATGGATGCCATCTTTACATTGGACATGGACAGCACCAACATAACCTCAATTAATCATGATTTTCTCACTGGTGTGCTGGAAATCCCATGGGTGAGGCACACAGTGGCACACAGCCTCAGATGCTATCGCACAGGCTAATTAATAAGTTAAAATTATCAGACATTGTCAATAACTTCATCATCCCCGAGAGTCAAAGGAAATCTAGCTGGAAGAGCTCCATCGGGAATACAAGAAAAAGATGGCTATCTTGGTGCCAAAAATCAACCTTCAGCACATTAACCTCCTTCACCGCATTTAATGTAATCTCAACTGAATCGCTCATTAAAGTGGTCACCAACCAAGAGACATCAGAGCACAAAAGCACATATTTCCTGCAGTGCTGCTGAAAGATCACATCAACACACCGTCTCCAGCGGTTACCACACTCCGCAATATGTCCTTTAGGATTGGTCCTAACTTCTATAGAAAGCCAGGATTACACCTATGTTGACCAAAACAAAGGCATATGCTAAAGCCTTGGCAAATTTCAGTCCTACAGTTTGAAGATAAAATCATTAAGAAAACTGTCAAGGCTCAACTACAAGAATATATCCAATCCAGCCTCCTGCTTCATGACCAAAGCTCTGTACATCACCAGGGCAACGATTTTTAAAACCTTGGAAGACAACCACTATGCTGGCCTTATCCTCCTCGCTGTATCTTCAGTTTATGACCTTGGTGATCAGTATTCTTTATTTTTTTTGTTCGAAGGGTTTTATTAAAATTAGTAAAACATAGCCATATGACATTAATAACAAGTAACAGTTATGAATGAACAGACTGCGGCAAACTATCTAAAAACTATGCAAAAAGTGCAGATATAACCAAGGCATATGAGTGTAGCTTAATAAATATATCACATTCTTGAGTAGGGGTAAAGAACACAAAGATGAACAAGACATACGTGAGGTGGGGGGGCAGTATTCTCTTGCACCACATTGAGCACATAATCTGAAATCCAGGGACCAACCTAACCTGGCTGACATCCTTCCTCAAGGACTGATCAAGTTAAGAATCCGTGGGTCACTTTAACTCAAAGTCCTATCATCTACCCTCCATGATCTTTTAAGACACAGTACTGGTCCTGGGAGAAGTGTAAGGGGAGTAACAGTGAGAGAGAGAGAGTGTATGGTAGGAGGGTATGGAGAGAGTGCAAGGCAGTAGTGGGAGCAGTAGTGACGGCGGAATGAAAAAAAAGGCAAGGGGCCCATTGTTGGAAGAGATAGGCAGAGAGTCTGAAAGAGTAGGGCACAGAGGAGATGATAGGGGACTGGGTGTGGAGCACGAGATAGGAGAAAGGTGTGTAGAGAGGCGGGGAAAGACATGAGCTATACGGTCATATCGTCCATAGATTGGCCCATGGACATAGCAAATAGCACCCTGGGGTGTACAAATATGTTTTATTATTATTCAGATTAGTGGTTCTACAATAATCAACCTCAGAAAGGTCAATAGCTAACTCAGCCCTACTGGAATAAATAGAAATGGTAGACATCGGTACAGTATTTGTATGCAATAACCACGGCAAGCATATGTCAGTCAGGGACGACAGAAAGCATGGTCTAGCTGATGTATACTGAAGAATGAATTGCATACATTACTAACAAACGTACTAAACTATGGGGCAATCCTCCAAGATGGTGGTTTCCAAGACTGCGAGAGACTGCGCGTGGCGGTCCAGTTGTCGGCGCCACGTGCAGTTATGCAGATTGGAAGGTGGCTACAGCGTGCCAGATGCCAATGCATTCATTCAGCCACATGAACTGCTCACGGGATACAGAGATACTGTAAGCTAGTTTGTACACTAAAGCAATTTGAACCTCACATGGTTGCATTCTCAGCAGAATCAGATCAATGAAAGCTTCCTTTCATATAGGTTTCCATAGCGAGACTGATGGAGGTGTGGAGTCAGACACAGAAGAATTGGTCCCAAGCAAGAAACGTCGCATTTGAAAGCGGTGCTCCTAAGGATAAAGGCTGCGTCCTTCTGTCATGGATGGCTTCAATACGTCTCAGATTATTAAGGGTGGTTCAAGGGTTTTTATTCTTAAAATTGTCAGAATCGCCATTTTTTTCATGTCAGGGTACACGCAGGGTACTTCTATGGGCAGAGGCGTCGCTGGGGGGAGGGGGACTATAGCCCCGGGTCATCTCCAGTGGGCTCCTTCCACCTTAACCCACGTGTGCCCACGCGCCGTCAGTTCCTCTAGCTAAATATTCAGCATAGAAATCCGAGATTAAAGAACGAATAGCTGTGACAACACACACCTTACACCTGCAGGCGTCTGTGAAACAATGCACTCATCTTTCAAATACACATTACGAGTTAGATTTTGGAATTTGGGATTTTCAAAATATTTCTCTTAGATATATGTATAATAGTGAGTATCAGGCCCTGAAGAAACTCCTGCTAGGGAATGAAACGTGTAGGCAAAGATGTAAAACCATTGCATATACAGAAGATGCATCGTTTATTTGCAATGCTATATGAAGGCACACTTTACCAATTAACCACATGGTGTTGTTAGTCATAGAATCGAACAATTACTTTTAAATGCAGCAGGTGCAACCTCTACAACAGATAACTTACTTTTTTTGTCAGTGGCCACTACTGTACTAGGGCTTCTTGTGGAATTTGCTGACACGAGCTTTGTAATAATCCATACTTCCGGGTGCACACTGCTGTTTCAATGTACCCCAACGTTGGTATATCTCCTTTCTCTATGAAGACTGGCAGAGCAGGCAATAGGTGAGTGTGTACTGGCAATGTCTTTGGGCAAGCAGTGATCTTCGCCACCAGTTCAAATTCCATTACCCCCAGCCTTTTCCGTTTGCCAGTCGGTGTGGCACGAAGCCTGGAAGCTAAGCCAATAATACCGATCCACTGTTGACACTCAGCAAAGCGGCCAATCTGTTATTATATCTCTTAACCACAAATACCCTTTCAGGCAAGGACAGCAGTGGCGAAACAACGACTCTTGAGCAATGACATGATGGGTCATGCCATCCATCATGCCCAAAACCCCCAAACCTGCACTCAAAAGAACTGTGCTCTTCTTGCTAGACGAATCATGGAAAACATAAACTAAAAGATACACTGTGTGGGCAAGGATGTGATGTTACGGTATGAAGACTAGAGCCTCGCCACAAGTTTGCCACTAATGGTATAACAGCGAGTATTTCCAAATCCCACCTGATTATGAGCCGAAATACATCATAAAACTCCTCAAAGCACTACCCAGCAGGGAAAGGGGTAACCCTTTTGTGCAATTACATTTTTTATTCCGTAGCAGCCGCAAAACGAGGGTGCACATGGATTTTGAAAGAATGGAAAATAATGATTGTAGACTTCCAGAAATACACCATATGTAATTTCTACAAAATCTGGATCCATCATCGCCAACTGGCAGATTTTTCATACTTGGGTGGATTTCCAGAAATAACACAAGTGGTAACAGTAATTACCACATGAGGTATTTCCATTCGGAAACAGGGACGTCATTTCACCAAAATGCCAGGGGTAGCAGAGGTGACATCCCACGGCTCTTGACCTCTAATTACATCACATGAAGTGATGTCATTTGACCCCACCTCCAAATGACATCACGGGAAGTGATGGAACACAACCTTTCATCCCTTGACAAAACAGGAAGTGACATCACATAGCATTGTTTCTAAGTACACTACGAAAAATATGGTTATGATATCACTTTAAAGTGATATACATTTCATACAAGAATGGATCACCATATGTATCGTTAATATCAGTACGTAGAGGCCAATATTACCAAATAACTGTGAATGCAAGCAGACGTCTAAAAAACGATAATGGTGTGTCATTATATAGCACTTATGCTTAAGCGCTTCATATAGAACAAATATACATACAATATCACCCAACCTGTGTTGGTACTCATTGTTAATATGGATTTCTGAACTTTGACCTGGTGGGCAGAGGTTCAGAAGGCGAGCCTAGTTTCTTGGAACAGGGTAACCTTCTGGACAAGCCAGACCAATCAAGGTAGCATTGGCGGCGGTCAAGGCTAGGTCTCAGGAGGGGCGAGGGGGACTGAAAGACCTCAATGAACACACAGAGTAAAGCACACTACAAATCACTCCCAGTCAGGTGTATATATATTAGACATACATGTACATTTATTCAAGGCCTTTCAAGTTAAACACAAAGTAATTATCAATAGTAATACATCAAACCAATACAACACTACTTACTATAACACATATATACAATGCCAAGTGGCCAAAAGGATTAAAGCACAGAATGGGTCCACAACCTAAAAGGAAAGGGAGCAAGCAGTGCAAAAAGACTTTAGGCAGGTCCACATCAATCAATCGCTAACTGGGAGGTAGTCCAGTCTCTAAGAAGAGTGGAGCCTGATGCTCAAAAATTACTTTCAAGTGCTGGTGCATGCGACAGTGCAGAACGGCAAAAACAGGGTCTCTCAAGGGGGTTGTAGCAGCTCAGGAAGCTGGGCGAGGTGACGCAGAACTGGTGCCCACTATTCATGGAGGGTCTCCCCAAATGGGCAGAATAGGTTCCAGGCGTTGGGAAGGGGACAAAGCTCAGGCTACCTGTGGAAAAGTGATGGATCTCAGGGGACACGTGTGCGTAAAAATTGATGGAGGCACTAGGGGCCACTGGTAAGGGTTGCAGGTACTCACCGACCCCTGGCGCACTCCTGACCAAGCTTAGGCAGTCGAGTCCACTTCGGTTGCAGGTTAAAATGCGGCAGTGGTGCGGCTCTGCGGCTTTCGGCGGCGAAGTTAAAGCGATGATTCCCTGGTGGGACAGTGGTGATTTCTCCACTCCTGGTGGATGGAGTCAGGCCAGTTTTACTTCAGGCTTCAGGGCACAGAGGGGCACCGCAGCAAGGCACCTGCAAAGTTCATCACCACGGCTGGGTGACACGGTAACCGCATATACTCCGGTTCGGGCTCTCTCTCTTTATTCCTGACATGGGACTACCAAGTGTATGAAATTCGGGGTGAGAGTGCCGTGAACACAAAGCTTGTGATGTACCAAGTTTCAAGGGTCTCCTCAAAACGGTGGCAGTTTTAGGGCAAAGGTCGTGTGCAAGCTGGTCAGCCCACTGGTTGGCCCAGGGACACTTCCGAAGAGGCTTACTTGCAGGTTTAGATGAAGGTGCCGTGAATAGTTAGTGCCACTGTTCAAATGGGTCAAAGCGCCTTTGCAGACCTTCTGGTTCGATCAGATGCAGAGGGGTCCAGCGTGACAACAGCAGGCTCAGGGTGCCAAATCTTCCAGCGGGTCACCAGCGGTTCCTCGACTGAGCGTCTTAGTTTCAGGATGCTTGGATCCTATCTTAGGTTCGGTGAGAACTCAAGAGATTGACCTGGTGAGAGTGTTTGGGGCCTTCTCTTATCCAGAATCTCCTTCGCGTCAAAATGAAGAGGACCAAATGGGAAATCTGCTCACATACAGGCACACCAGACATGGACCAATCACGGACCACTAGACAGTCCAGCCCACAGCCTGGAGGCACAAAGATGAGGCATGCAGAAGCCCGCAAAAGCTTGGCATTTTGCGGGAGAATGCATGCCCAAATAAGGACTGACCCGGGTTGGCTCGACCTAGGGAAGGCATAGGGGCAAGATGGCCAAAGGACAGGACAAGCAACCTCGTGGCATGTCCATTTTGGAGCCAGCCCTTCTTCCTGCGCCAACCTCAGTAAACGCAGTTTCCATGGCAAGAAAGGGCTAAAATTAAGCGAAAAGATAAGCTGACACCAGCCGTGTCCAAGACACAACTGCACTTCTCCTAAAGAAATCCTTTGAGGGAGTCTAGGGCCTTTGGAAACGAAAGGAAGACCTAAGCTCACTGTACTGTAAGGTACATTGTGCACTTGTAACATGTTGCCGAAAAGTTACAACTTTGGAAAGCACTAAGGCAAACAAAGTCTCCCAGTACTGACTGTCTTTAAGGGCATGTCCGTTTCCCCATAATAAAGTGAGAGAATGCCCATTGGAGTGCAGCTGAAGGCTGTGCTTCACTGGCTAAAGTCAGACTATGGTGTTTAAACAGCAGTAAAGAGTTGGGGGGTACACAACTGAAGAGAAAATTACACATACATCAGAATCTTTCCTAACACTTATCTATCAACCGCAGCATGATGAAAGGCTGAGTTGACCTTGCCGGCAGTCGAACCTGCAACCTACAGATCACACACACATTGCAGCATTGAGCGCTCAACCCACTGAGTTATGTTATCAGCTATAGCTATCAGAAAACCGGCCACTCCAGAAAGAAAGAGCTGCATGCTATTGGCCACTGCCCAGGAGCCGCATTTTTTTGTAAAACATTTTTTTAGGGGTAGCTAGGGAGACCACCGGGGGTAGCAAGGGAGATCTCAGGGGTCACTGCTGCCACCCCTGGCAACTCCTAAAGGACGTCCCTGTTCAGAAACCCACGAAACTCGCAATGAGGTACAGCCGTCCATTACAAGACTAACATAAGGAATGTATTGTAGGGAGAGCAGGGGTTTACCAGGGAAAAGGAAAACCAGGACCAGACATGGAACAGTTGGTGGTGGTTACCAGTCAATTGGTCGAAAACATTTGGTCGACAGGACAATTGGTCGACACCATTTGGTCGAATGCCAAATGGTCGAATTTTTTTTTTTTTTTACCCCTTTTTTGGTTTTTTTTGGGGGGGTCCCCCTCCCAACCCCCTTTTTTTTCTTTTTTTTTTCTTTCCCCACACGAAAACCCACAAAAAAAATATATAAATAATAAAAAAAAAAATTCGACCATTTGGCATTCGACCAAATGGTGTCGACCAAATTGCAGTCGACCAAATTGCAGTCGACCAATTGACAGGACACCGTTGGTGGTGATAACTAGGACCAGAAAGGGGGAGTAGGTAGGATGTGGGTGCAGGGCAACTGGCACCCATCAGGGATGAGGTAGTAGGGGCAACTGGAACCAGACACTGGCGGTGGCGGTGGGGGCAACCAGAACCAGCCAAAGAATGAAGTGGGGAGTCCCCAAAGGGAATAGCATAATGCTATCTACCCAGAAGTCCTGGGGAAAGGCCCTTTCCAAGGAAACCTTCGCCCGGTCGCCCGAGAGGTGGCTGACCTGTCACATATTTACAAATGTGTCTCGGACGGACCAATGCCCATGGTCCCTCTTGGATTCTGGGCGAAGGCCAGGGAGGTCCAGAGGTAGAGGGTGGCAGGGCCATATCCTTGGGCTAGGCCCTTTCCCTCTCTTCGCAGTTGGAAGTATGGAGGGCGTCAGTAATCAGAATATCAACGTTTTACCCATAGAGCCTAATCTGGGTGTTATTATGGTCCGCGCAGATCTATGACCATTGCGCACCAAGATCTTGTTTTAGAGAACTGTGTGCCACCTACAACCACAGCAATTTATCCTTCTTGGGTAGATTGCATTGTATTGAGCTGGAAAGCAACACACATTATTAAAGCCCTTAGAAGTGAAAGAAGTCCGGCATGAAGCGCTACACAGAAAGGTGAAATGTTCATCTAAGAAGTGTTTCTCACTCTTGTGACACGGCATGGTACACGTGCTGAACAGATCTTTCTATGCTGTCTTTCAGCCGACGGTGGCAACCGAGGCAAACGGGGCTTTTGAAGTGCTTAGAGCCACAGTGTTGTGTAATATTTTCCCCCACCATTTCCCTAGGTCCATGTTATGTCCAGAAAGCATTTCAAAATGTGCCAGGTGTCTGCGGTTGGCGGTACCTCGTGGCTTTCTGGCCTCGTGGCTGGGACAGGTTGGGTTCCCTGCAGCGGCCCGGAGTGACACGGGTGTGGCCAGATGATCACTCCCTTCCTGTGGACTCCTCCATTAAGGCATCTTCAGGCGGCGAGGAGGGCATGAGGTGGGTGGAGAAACTATCCAGCCCTACACCGCACCCGTAAGAACGTTCCCCGAGCATAGTGTTGGGCAGGAAAACGTTTGAGAGAGGCGTAGTGAAACTGGATTTAATGGAGCAGCGAGTCACTGCGAGGCACGCAGACAGGTGGCATTCCATTCAGGCCGTGGTAGCAATAGCAAAGCCAAACACATGCCAGCGTGAGCGCCCCCGTCCTTTCTGGGCCGGAACCCGTGGAATGAAGGACCCGCAGGTCTTTAATATCAAGTAGCATTGTGGTATTTGGTGGGAAAGGGTGTCCCTGTCACAAGCACCTGGAAAACATGTCATTCTCGGACTAGCACTGTTTAGTATTTGTGCTCACGTAATGGCGGCTCCAGCAGGGAAGGGCCGTGTGGGATTTCTCTGACAGCCGGAGCAGGGTGGCAGGAGAGGGAGCCGTCGTGCGTGTGGCACTGCTTTTGCGAAATCCAATGCTGCGTTCTCATTAAGTGCAAGAAGCCGCGGGTGACGTGACTCATGCATCCGACATAGCAGAGGCCTCGCGCGTGCCACCAGGACGCAGAGAGCCAACGTGCCGCGCGGCCTGGCAGTCCCGGGAGACACGTGAAGGAGAGCGGGAGGGAAACCTGCGTCTGTGCACATGGTCGCGCTTGGCTACCTCCGGGCATGCGTCATTCTGATGAAGGCACGTGCAAGGCAGAGGTGCGCCATGGCGCTCTAAATATACACGGGTACAACAGGCCAAAGTGATGTAAAGTCATAACATGGGCAGATGGGCGCTATATTATACTTACAGCATGGCATATTCATGGAGAGGGCGAGAGAGAGGGTAACACGTTATACTCTGTTGAGTAGATATCATTTATTTCATGCCATATTGTACTGGATTTTATTGTATGGGTTGTTTAAACCTTTTTTCATTTAAATGTTTACTGGAAAGAGCACAGTGACGTCAAGTCACCAAAATAACAGGGGTGGCGGAAGTGACATCACACACCTGATCACATCACCGAAAGTGATGTCATTCGCCTGGTGACCCTGATGACATCACATGAAATGACATCACCTTAAGCGGCTCACAAGTGTAAAAAAGTATAGAAGCTTACATTTCATAAAATACCAAACCGGCATAACACTTTTTATATACCAACCACATTTTAACTAGAGTGCTTTCTTGATATGCCATAAAGGGGGCCATGTTGGTAGACCCAGTAGAACCATCATCATGGTAATGATGTGTTCTTCAGAACTTTCGCCAAAAGCGCTTTATATAGAGCATATTTACATACACTACCGAAGTTGGCACTCATTTGTCCGCCTCGGAAGGATGAAAGGCTGAGTTGGCCAGGATTCTTAACTGCGACCTGCAGATCACATACATATTACAGAAGAGAGCGCTCAACCCACTTAGCTATTTTACCGGCCTGCAGCTATAACATAAGCCTGGAGCACTGCCATGCATATGTCTGTACAGTGCCATATGGACATTTACTACCATCATATAGCAACTATAGCTGCACATGTCAGGTCTAGTAATCATGTGTGCCACATTCCCAGGTGCTGCCATAATACAGTATGCCAAATATATAAACTATATAGCCTAGGTACAGCCAAATTAAACTTGTTTCAGCTTTATATATCAAGTTTCTTCTATCATATGCCGAGTGCATCCTTAAGTGTCCAGTAATGTTAATCGTTGTCATTTGATGCCTCATACACCTGGTATGGTGCCCATACGTAAGGGAGAGCCTCCCATGTCTAATTGGTGCCATCATATGTGAAGTGCAGCCTCAAAGGTCCCAGAAAATGACAGTAACTCAGTCTCATTCAGCTTCAGACATACCCGTTTAAAATAAGATTCACACATATCTCAAGGAAATGTAAAGAAGGTGCTGATTCAGTGCCAGACAGGGGGGCGCACTTACCAATTGCCGGACTAACATTGGGTTACCCACTGGGGGGGACATACAGGGACCCCAGGGAACTCCACAAAGGTCCATGCGTGGAGGGGGACAAGGGAGGGACACTCTGTGTATATATGTATATTTTTTTTACCACAATATAAACACAGGGAAGCCTGCCATGTAAAGGCATGGTTGAGAAACTGCAAGTAAGCTCATTTCACTGGGGTATCACAGGTGAGCCTCACATCACAGACCACCTTCAAATACATGGGGCCTCATTACGACCCTGGCGGAAGACCATGGTGCTATTAGCACCATGGTCCATGCCAGTAAGTTACCGACTCCGCCATGGAGAAAGGGGGAATTACCACCCCATTACAAGGTTGGCGGGGCGGTAATTCCCCCGTCCTCCATGGCCCTTCCCCATTCCCATTTTTGCCCCATCGGGCTCAATGGGAATGGGGAAGGCGCTAAGTACGGTGCCGCAAATTGCGGCACCGTAATTAGCACCAAGGTCCCTTTGCAGGTCCCTACTTTAACGGCTGGTCTACACCAGCCGTTAAGGTTGGGTCCCGCAAAGGGACCTCGTAATTAGGTGCTAATAGGTTAACGGCGCTGCAGCCTTTTACGGCGCCGTTAACCCATTAGCACCTGGGTCGTAATGAGGCCCATGGCCTCTGCACCGTGGCTGAGAGTGGAGGAGACTGACTCGTCTCCAGCAGACCATAGTGGAAAAGCACCCAGTGATGTAATCAAGGTTGGTGTGTCAGTCACGGCACTTCGTGCAAGCTGGGGATAGCGACCTAACACAAAAAAGCATTTGCATGGCACCAAGGCAGATTCAAACTGCCCCACGGTCATTGGGAATGGAAACAAGGATGTGGAATGGAGGGGCGCGCCGAGAAGAGCCATTCAGACGGTAGGTTTTGGCATCCCTTAAAAGTAACAAGCCCTCAGAGTGTCCACAATAGTATTTGCAAAGTCCCTTTCTTATAGGTAAAACAAAAGAGTTGATGGCTGGAAGGTTTAGAATAAATCTTGACCTCTGGCATTGCTCTGGGCAACCCTCCAGACCATCGTTCTTCGCCTGCCAAGCCATTACAAAAGGGGAAAAACCATATGCAAATCAGGCTTGGTCCCACCCCCAAAGGGGTAGTCCAGCCCGAACTGCTAGGTCACATCCCTTTTGCACGAGACCACAAGCATCCCCAGACATGTTTCAGCCTTGTTGGGCGTCATCAGTGAGGAGTAGCTTGGGTCTCTAGGCCCAGCAGGCAAGGGACCCACGTCTGGGCATACCCTTCCCACTCGGGGTGACAATAGCAAAACAAAAGAGTTGATGGCTGGAAGGTTTAGAATAAATCTTGACCTCTGGCATTGCTCTGGGCAACCCTCCAGACCATCGTTCTTCGCCTGCCAAGCCATTACAAAAGGGGAAAAACCATATGCAAATCAGGCTTGGTCCCACCCCCAAAGGGGTAGTCCAGCCCGAACTGCTAGGTCACATCCCTTTTGCACGAGACCACAAGCATCCCCAGACATGTTTCAGCCTTGTTGGGCGTCATCAGTGAGGAGTAGCTTGGGTCTCTAGGCCCAGCAGGCAAGGGACCCACGTCTGGGCATACCCTTCCCACTCGGGGTGACAATAGCAAAACAAAAGAGTTGATGGCTGGAAGGTTTAGAATAAATCTTGACCTCTGGCATTGCTCTGGGCAACCCTCCAGACCATCGTTCTTCGCCTGCCAAGCCATTACAAAAGGGGAAAAACCATATGCAAATCAGGCTTGGTCCCACCCCCAAAGGGGTAGTCCAGCCCGAACTGCTAGGTAACATCCCTTTTGCACGAGACCACAAGCATCCCCAGACATGTTTCAGCCTTGTTGGGCGTCATCAGTGAGGAGTAGCTTGGGTCTCTAGGCCCAGCAGGCAAGGGACCCACGTCTGGGCATACCCTTCCCACTCGGGGTGACAATAGCAAAACAAAAGAGTTGATGGCTGGAAGGTTTAGAATAAATCTTGACCTCTGGCATTGCTCTGGGCAACCCTCCAGACCATCGTTCTTCGCCTGCCAAGCCATTACAAAAGGGGAAAAACCATATGCAAATCAGGCTTGGTCCCACCCCCAAAGGGGTAGTCCAGCCCGAACTGCTAGGTCACATCCCTTTTGCACGAGACCACAAGCATCCCCAGACATGTTTCAGCCTTGTTGGGCGTCATCAGTGAGGAGTAGCTCGGGTCTCTAGGCCCAGCAGGCAAGGGACCCACGTCTGGGCATACCCTTCCCACTCGGGGTGACAATAGCAAAACAAAAGAGTTGATGGCTGGAAGGTTTAGAATAAATCTTGACCTCTGGCATTGCTCTGGGCAACCCTCCAGACCATCGTTCTTCGCCTGCCAAGCCATTACAAAAGGGGAAAAACCATATGCAAATCAGGCTTGGTCCCACCCCCAAAGGGGTAGTCCAGCCCGAACTGCTAGGTCACATCCCTTTTGCACGGATGCTTGTGGTCTCGTGCAAAAGGGATGTGACCTAGCAGTCCGGGCTGGACTACCCCTTTGGGGGTGGGACCAAGCCTGATTTGCATATGGTTTTTCCCCTTTTGTAATGGCTTGGCAGGCGAAGAACGATGGTCTGGAGGGTTGCCCAGAGCAATGCCAGAGGTCAAGATTTATTCTAAACCTTCCAGCCATCAACTCTTTTGTTTTGCTATTGTCACCCCGAGTGGGAAGGGTATGCCCAGACGTGGGTCCCTTGCCTGCTGGGCCTAGAGACCCAAGCTACTCCTCACTGATGACGCCCAACAAGGCTGAAACATGTCTGGGGATGCTTGTGGTCTCGTGCAAAAGGGATGTGACCTAGCAGTCCGGGCTGGACTACCCCTTTGGGGGTGGGACCAAGCCTGATTTGCATATGGTTTTTCCCCTTTTGTAATGGCTTGGCAGGCGAAGAACGATGGTCTGGAGGGTTGCCCAGAGCAATGCCAGAGGTCAAGATTTATTCTAAACCTTCCAGCCATCAACTCTTTTGTTTTGCTATTGTCACCCCGAGTGGGAAGGGTATGCCCAGACGTGGGTCCCTTGCCTGCTGGGCCTAGAGACCCAAGCTACTCCTCACTGATGACGCCCAACAAGGCTGAAACATGTCTGGGGATGCTTGTGGTCTCGTGCAAAAGGGATGTGACCTAGCAGTCCGGGCTGGACTACCCCTTTGGGGGTGGGACCAAGCCTGATTTGCATATGGTTTTTCCCCTTTTGTAATGGCTTGGCAGGCGAAGAACGATGGTCTGGAGGGTTGCCCAGAGCAATGCCAGAGGTCAAGATTTATTCTAAACCTTCCAGCCATCAACTCTTTTGTTTTGCTATTGTCACCCCGAGTGGGAAGGGTATGCCCAGACGTGGGTCCCTTGCCTGCTGGGCCTAGAGACCCAAGCTACTCCTCACTGATGACGCCCAACAAGGCTGAAACATGTCTGGGGATGCTTGTGGTCTCGTGCAAAAGGGATGTGACCTAGCAGTCCGGGCTGGACTACCCCTTTGGGGGTGGGACCAAGCCTGATTTGCATATGGTTTTTGCCCTTTTGTAATGGCTTGGCAGGCGAAGAACGATGGTCTGGAGGGTTGCCCAGAGCAATGCCAGAGGTCAAGATTTATTCTAAACCTTCCAGCCATCAACTCTTTTGTTTTCCTTTCTTATAGGTGCCATGTGAACGTCCCCCTTCCTAGGGTGTCTTGTGTTCCTTCCTTTCCGGTGCTGACCAATGGCAGTTGAATAAAGCCCTGGTGGTCAGCACAATTATGTTATTACTAATTGCACACTGTTCGTGGGATAGAGCAGGAAGCAATGTGGCACCACACAGGGAGGAGATGGGTTGAAAGGGGGTACATCTTTTTGCTCCAATTATGTCTAACCAATGTATGCCTTGCTATAGGGGTATGACATAGTTTTATTTTATTTACTTCAATGTTTATAAAGCACCACACGCCCGTGGGCCTCAGTGCACACAAAAAACAAGTAACAAAACCAGTGACAAATAAGAAGTGAGTAGCAGGGGAGTGTCAGCAGAAAGGGAGCAAGGTTAGGTTCGGCCTGGGTTAAGATTGAACAGGAACATTTTTATTTCTTTTTTAAAAAGACCCACATTTTCGGCCATGCGTATACGTCCTGGAAGTAGATGCCACAGCAGCGGTGCTTGGGTATTGAAGGAAGTTCCTTCATAACGGACCAGTTTGTATCTAGACTGGATGAGTACACCTAGTTAACTGCTGGGGAATGAGAAGATGTAAAGCTTGACCTGCAACTGTATCTAAATGAGCAAACATTGTATTAATGGTATAAAATCACTGTTCACTGTGAGCCAGTTTGTCAGCTTTCATCAACTAGCTCTGTTCCACTGTAGTGTTTGATTTGTGCTCGCCCAGCTGTAATAAACAGCGTTACCTCTTGCCCAGTGCGTGCTTCTTTTTGGGCTACTACTGGTAACATATTAATTACATGTTCTAGAGGACCGCTGATACAGAAACAATAAACCCTTTTTAAAGAAACTCTAATGTAAGACTGACATTTTTCGGAGGCTAAGCTTGGATTTATTGATGCTCTAACTTAGGCTAAGTCCCACGATATGCGATTACTTAAATAGCTCTTTCGCTAAAGCACTTTGCATAAAACACTCTTGTATACATGTATTGTTATCTGGCAATCAAAATTAATACTCATTTGTCGACCTCAGAAGTATGAAAAGTTGAGTAGACCTTGCTGAGATACAGACCTGTGACCTGCAAAAACCCATAGCAGTGACCACTAAACCCGCTGAGCTATCTTTCCAGTTGTTTTCCTTAAATGGGCATACCACATCATTTGGTAATGCACTTGATCTTGGAATTATTTCCTATCAATATAAAACCTATTATTACAGTGTGTAATAGCAGGAGGAATATGGCATGGGCCACTAGTAAGGAGGCAGTAATAATTGAGTTATATTTTGTTTTGCAAATGGATAGCTGAGCGAGTTAAAAGCTTGACTCTGATACGTGCCAGCCTGCACTTTGCAAGTTCATATTTCAGCGTGGCAGAATAAGCTCTTCATTCCTCTGAGGTTGGTAAATTAAGTACTATTACATTTCGTAGTAATAACACCTATTTTTACAGTGTTTGGAAGCTGGAGGAGTCAGGAGTCAGACATGAAGTTCTATACATAAAAATCTATAATAACACCTGGATACGAGACAATCTAGGCCATAGTAACATCAAAATGTGGAGTATTTGTGCACAAAATGATAGGCCTCAGAAATATACAGCACTGATTATGACACTCACATTTAAAAACGCTCCTGTTTAACCTTCTGCCTGATTAGGCTCCATTGGTCTGACTTTGTCAGGAGCTGGTGCTTTTCGACTCAGAGTTTCGCCCCTGGTATCCTCCTTCGTACCATTTTAATGCTATTTGTTCTGGCTTTGTGTTTGTGGCCTCATGTGTGTGCGCCCCGAGGCCCATGGGCATGCGGCACGATGATATAAGAATTTTTAATAAATAAATAAATATAAAATAATCAAGTTGACAGTAAATAAGAATCCCTGTGTCTGAGGCATCCAGTCTGCCTGGCCTGCATAGACAAACACTAATCTCTTCTGCACCTTTACAAATATAGCACATTCGAAAAAAGCCAAAACCACACAGAGCGGTTTCCGAAAATCAAGAGGGTTCTAAGAACCCCCGGGCAACAAAACAAATGTGGACCATAAACAGCCAAAAAATTGTGGGACTGTCAGCGATTCACGACACCCGGCAACATGCCAGCTGGGAAGATGGTGGATGGGCAGTGCAGCACTGTTTTGATAGAGAAATGGGAAAAGCCTCAGCCAAAATTCCAAGAGTTCCTTGTAACAGCAATCTTACAACCCCATCGTTTGCTATCCTCAACAGTTACAGCCAAGGAAATTCTGTCCCTAGGAAGACCCACAAACCCGTGTCACAGAAGTTCCACAACTATGTTTATGTTGATTGAATTTGTAACATGCCACAGACAAACTGAATTGTATCAAGGTGATAATGAATAACAAAATGTTAAAAAAAACAGTCTGGGTAAATGTAAGGTGTAACAATGCCCTCCCCAAACTGTCCTGTGCACAAAAGCGCAGTTTAATGCAATGGTGCATTCCAAGGCACAATCCCAGAAAAAGTGGGTAAACGGAAACAAAATCTACAATTGAGTGAATAGGAGAACACATAAAGGGGCCAATTCATAGAATTCGGCACACAAGTGGCGCACGCGGCTGGCGCACAGTGTGCGCGTGCGAATCCCTGCGCCAGCCGCGTGCGCCAAAACCCATTTCCGCGCACAGCGTATTCATGGATTCCAGCCACCAAAACCAGCCGTGACGCATAGTGGCGCAGCGACCTTGCAGCAGCGCCAGTTACGCCCCCAAGAACGCCTTCCGCGCAAGGGGAAAGCCATCAAAATCCCCAATCCAGCGCAAAGGGCTGCGCTAACCCTGTACCAGCACGGCAAGCGGGCTACGTGTATTCCAGGGGTTCACGTGAAGTCACTCACGCGATCGGGCCTGGGGGAGCGGGCTACGTGTATTTCAGGGGTTCGCGTGAACTTTTTCACGCGATCGGGCCTGGGGGAGCGGGCTACGTGTATTTCAGGGGTTCGCGTGAACTGATTCACGCGATCGGGCCTGGGGGAGCGTGCTACGTGTATTTCAGGGGTTCGCGTGAAGTTCCACACGCGAATAGCCTGGGCGCGTGTATTTCAGGGGTGCGCGAGAAATTCTACACGCGAATAGCCTGGGCGTGTGTATTTCAGGGGTGCGCGAGAAATTCTACACGCAATTTCAGCAAGGTACGTGTATTTCAGGGGTGCGCGAGAAATTCTACACGCGATTGGCCTGGGTACGTGGATTTCAGGGGTGCGCGAGAAATTCTACACGCGATTGGCCTGGGTACGTGGATTTCAGGGGTGCGCGAGAAATTCTACACGCGATTTCAGCAGGGTACGTGTATTTCAGGGGTGCGCGAGAAATTCTACACGCGATTTCAGCAGGGTACGTGTATTTCAGGGGTGCGCGAGAAATTCTACACGCGATTGGCCTGGGTACGTGGATTTCAGGGGTGCGCGAGAAATTCTACACGCGATTGGCCTGGGTACGTGGATTTCAGGGGTGCGCGAGAAATTCTACACGCGATTTCAGCAGGGTACGTGTATTTCAGGGGTGCGCGAGAAATTCTACACACGATTGGCCTGGGTACGTGTATTTCAGGGGTGCGCGAGAAATTCTACACGCGATTGGCCTGGGTACGTGGATTTCAGGGGTGCGCGAGAAATTCTACACGCGATTTCAGCAGGGTACGTGTATTTCAGGGCTGCGCGAGAAATTCTACACGCGATTGGCTTGGGTACGTGGATTTCAGGGGTGCGCGAGAAATTCTACACGCGATTGGGCCTGTGCGAGTGGGGCAGTGTATTACGTGGGTGTGCGGGAAGTTGAAGAGGTGAATTGCCAGTGTGGGTCCTCCCAGGTCTCCCCTCAACCCCCTCCACAACCTCTGCAGGCAGCCCACACCACAGGGGACTACCCTGCACCCCTGGTCATGTCCCGCAGGCAGCACATCCACCATGGGCATGCCCCCCAGCCAAGCCACATGTCCCCTTGCACCCCCACCCCCCAGCAGGCCCCCACTCATGTCCCCTTGCACCCCCACCCCCCAGCAGGCCCCCACTCATGTCCCCCTGCACCCCCACCCCCCAGCACTGTGGGGCACCTGCCAGCAGGCCCCCACCCATGTCCAACTCATGTCCCCCACCCCCCAGCACTGTGGGGCACCTGCCAGCAGGCCCCCACCCATGTCCAACTCATGTCCCCCACCCCCCCCACCCCCCAGCACTGTGGGGCACCTGCCAGCAGGCCCCCACCCATGTCCCATCCATGCCCCCTGCACCTGGGTCCCAACAATCCCCAATCATGTCCGTAATGGCCATCCTCCCCTGCCAAAAGGCCCAACCAACTATCACATCCACCCACATATCAAAGGCAATTACATGTTACACACCCAATGTAAATAATGCAAATGAACACATGTCTGTCACACACAATGGCTGCAAGTGAATGTTAAAACACCCAACATGACATGCATGAAAGCAATGAGATGATACGACACATTGAAGGATGAAAGTAAAAATGTATTGAAAATCAACTAGAATGGAAATGAAATGAGAAAAACCACAAAGAAAAACAACAAAAAGAAGATGAATGTCCATGAAAAAAATCCAAAAAATCCAAAAATCCATAGAAGAACCATTTACAAGACAATCCCGGGTCCATGAGCCCAACCAAATGAAACCTAACTATGTCAACTAACTAAAAACTGAACTATATACAAAAAAGTGGCGCATTGTCCAATCGCAACCAAATAAAAAAAAAAAAAATTCAAAGGAAACCTACCACTAACTATATAACTATATACAATGGCAGCGGGCAAGTCCTGCGGCTCACTCTGTGATGTTGCCGGCCAGGGCATCATCGAACTCCATGTCGATGTCCCGGAGGCGGGACTCTGTCCTGGCCCCGAGGTCTCGCAGGGTCAACCCCGTGTCCACCTCAAACTCCCTGCGAGCTTCCTCGAGGCACTCAGCCCGCCTCAACGCCCGACGCATGGAGAACTCCGCCCTGACCATGGTGAGCCGCTCCTCTTCCGCCCGCTGCCGCTCCGCACCTATCCGCTGGACCAACTGCTCCCACACGGAAGACACTGCCATCCCAGGGTTCTCCTGCCCTCCGGCCGATGCCTGCCCCTCTGATCTTGATGGCCCCGAGCCATGATGCCTCCCACGTCGAGCCTGCTGCTGCCTCCGACGCCACTGCCTCTGCCAGCACGACGGCATCCAGGCTGATGGAATCCACCGACGCCGTCGTGCACGTGCCCTGCCAGATGATGCCGGCACATCCTCCATCTGCAGGGGGACAGTTGCTGGTGTGTCCACCCCTGCTGGACCTTCGACTCCCGACTGTGGCAGGGATGGGGTCCCCACCGAACTGGCTGCGTTGGTCGGGGCAGGTCCACAGGGGGCCCTGGTGGCATCTGGGCCGGAAGACGGCATGGAGCACGACTGGCGCATAGCCCCCACAGAGGAGGAGAGGGTCGCCAGAAGGCCACACACATGTAGGAAACCCCCGACCATGGCGGCTCCCAAATGGTTCACGTACGCACGGTGCTCTTCGTGATGATGTGCATGCTCCTCCCGGGAAGCATGCACCTCATCACGAATGCCAGCCGTGCGCAACGCGACACCAATCAGGACCCTCTCCACACGGCCAGGGGTCCCCTCTTCCGCAGGTAGAGGAGTGTCAGATGACATGGACATCTCCCCTACCTGCGGACGGGCCTGGGATGGGGCATCCCTGCTGGTGCATGGTGGTGCAGTCACAGTGTCAGGGACAGTGACATGCACAGGCACCTCCACGGCGACCTGTGCTGCCTCCTGCCCCTGGCCCTGGACTGCACTACTTGCACCAGCGGGGATGCCCCCACCAGGCCCCATGTGTGGCTCAGTAGCGGCCTCCTCCCCCTCTGTGGAAACCACCAACCTGGATGTCTCCACGCCGTCTTCCGCCGGTGCAAGCCCCTGTGGGGGCTCACCCACCCCTTCCGCTGCAGCCGTGGCGGCATCCCCGCCGCTCTGCTCCACAGCGCCTTCTCCGCCCTCTTCTTCACTTGCCACTGTGTAGAGGGAGACATAGAACACAAGCATCAGGGTACTGTACAATGGTCCCCTAGACAGGAAGCAACAGCAGATGAGTGGCACTGTCATACATCACTTCCATCATGTCCCTCCACAACACATGGGTCAGTGCAGGCAAAACACATACAGTAACAGGCATGGCGCATGCCATGGACATTGGCATACATGACCAAGGGACTCATGATTCATACAATGTTGGTTTTAAACTTACATGCATCATGGGTCTTGCCATCACATGCACACACCTCACCGTAGTTCCATCCATCTGGCCTCGTACACCACAGACGCAGTGGATACAAGGATGACTAGGCTGCATCAGTGAATCTGAACATTGTCACAGACATGTGTCATGCATCCATGGCATTTACAAGTCACAGACACGCAGGTCAGACACACACACATGGACACCATACGTGTTCATGGGACCAGCACCCATCCCTCACCCCCACCCATGTCCAGGAACAGAGACTGCCATGCTTCCATGTGTCCATTCCGCACAGAGCCCCCCATGTTGCAATAGAACACATCACTGTACTCACATGCCTGACCATGATGTCCCTGCACACCCACATACGTACATGGCCTATGTCACACATACAGGCAGGTATCAGACAACCAGCACACTGCAACATGCCCTGTCTCACACAGTAATGCTTGGCCACTTACCGGCCAACTCCAGATGGGTCTGCCTCCGAAGGATCTGGGCGTGGAGCGCTGGGTCTACGCGTTCCAGGACCCTCATCTGGATGTCACTCAGGCGTGCCCGGCCCCCCTCCGCGAGGCGCCGGGCCTTATTGAGGGTCCTGGACCTCAAGTCCTCCCAGCGCTTCTTGATGTGCTTGATGTCGCGGGTTGCCACCCCCTCCGCGTTGATGGCAACCACTACATCGTCCCAGATCCTCTCCCGTCCTTCCTTGTTGGCGCGTGGTCTTCCGAAGAGGGCATCATAATGCCCCAGGACATGCTCCACCAGGACACCAACTTCCTTCTCACTGAAGCTGGTGACCCTCTGCCTCTCTGGCTGGGGGTCGCCACTGGTCTCAGATGGTGCTTGCCCCGACATGGCGACCCCCGAGGCAGGCGTGGGTGGGCAACTGGGTCCTGGGGCTGGGCTGTGGAGCGATGGTATCCCAGTCAGGAGTCTACTGGTCCAGCAGGGGTGGACACAGCAACTGGACACCTGCAGATGGCTGATGTGCAGGCACCAAATGGCAGGGCACGGTGGCGGCAGGCAGGCAGGCAGGCAGCAGCAGATGGCATGTGGGAGGCTGCTCGGGGCACTGGGGGGCAGTGATTCGGCCTTCTGGGCAGGAGCGTGGTCTTCCGTGTGTATTCGCGTGGCCAGCTTGATACGGAGTGATTTGGCACGTGAAAAATCTGCACGTCAGCGTGTAATTCGAGGAAAGGCCCTTAGCGCGTAAGCGCGTCTGCACGCATACGCATTTTCATTGGACCAAAGGCCCTCAGCGCGTGAGCGCGTCTGTGATGTGACGTGCGAGGGTGTATCCCTCATTGCACGTGATGACAGAACACACGTGGATTTCAACCAATCGCGTGTGAAAGTTCACGGCACCCCGGAACACACATACCCAGCCCATTCGCGTGTAGATTTTCTCGCGCACCCCTGAAATACACGTACCCTGCTGAAATCGCGTGTGGAACTTCACGCGCACCCCTGAAATACACGCGCCCAGGCTATTCGCGTGTGGAACTTCACGCGCACCCCCGGAATACACGTACCCAGCCCATTCGCGTGTAGATTTTCTCGCGCACCCCTGTAATACACGTACCCAGCCCATTCGCGTGTGGAACTTCACGCGCACCCCTGAAATACACGTACCCAGGCCAATCGCGTGTAGAATTTCTCGCGCACCCCTGAGATCCACGTACCCCGCTCAATCGCGTATTTGACTTCCCGCGCGCCACTTTTTTGATGCGCTGGGACTCTACCGCCTGCCTTCGTGTGGCGGCCGTGTTTCAGCTTGTGCGTGTCTTTGCCTGTGCGTGGCTTTGCCCTATTCGATTCCATGAATACGTGTGGTTCGAGTGCGTGTGGGCGTTCCGTCTGCTTCCCTGCAGTACATCCCCAGTTACGCCCTTATTTTCCCGTGTTGTTCCCCATTCCGCGCGTTACGCCCCATGTCCCGCCCACTTTCTGGTGTGTACGCTGAGGTTGTGCGCTTTCACTGTGCGCGTCGCGCACGCCTTTCGCGATGTTGCAGTGACTTGTGCGCCATGCATGGGTTTGGCGCACATCCCGCGGTGAACACGCGCAGGGACTTCCATGAATCGCACGCGTGCGTGTGCGCCTGTTTTTTTCCGCTTGCGCCTGCTTGCGCGAAGATTTTCGGCGCACGTTTGTTCCATGAATCGGCCCCAAAAACTCAAACAGATGCAAGGTTACTAACAGCACACACACAGTGAACATCCTGCAAGACACGTTCATGCTGCCAACGCCCAAAGAAAAGTCACGAGGTTCATCTCAGAAACAGGGGCCTGCGCTGCTATGCCAATCAAATCCTTAGCCTGCTGGCACACAAATCAAATCAAGAGGCATGTCGCGGCTATATACATGCCATCATTGGCCCGCAAACCATACCCTCATGCAAAATGGGCCTACCGAAGCATCTTGCCATTGCCTCACAGGACACGTTTTCATGCTGAAAGTGCCCACAACAATAAATGCCAGGCTTGGCCTAGGCCTAGACGCATGCGCACACCGTGTAATATTGATCTATTACATGACCTCCTAAGATCCATTCCCATCACCTCACCCTTGTGTCTAAGCGCTGAATGTTAATGGTGGCAAAGTGTGAAGCCAGTAGAACCGGGCATTTCCTTCTAAGATCCGTTCCCCATTCCTTAGCAGTATTCATTTATGTTTCATTTATTTATGACATTTGTGTAATGCCCAAACCCCGGGGTATCACAGCGTTTGCTACAGACAGTAAGTGAATCGGTGACAGTAAAAACAGAGTTACAGTAATTGCAGAAATAGAATTTAGTCGTGTCCAGTGTGGTCTGAGCCCCTCATAGTGGAGTAGGCTGGTGTGTTTCTTCCTGCATGGGGTACAGTC